>NW_028261383.1:22225406-23642906 GCF_051295495.1 Thamnophis sirtalis | reverse complement strand
AAAGAACTCACACAGACGAAAAACCCTCTGAATGTCCTGATTATGGGAAACTCACAAGTCTGGTGATACACCAGAACACTCCCATAGGAGGGAAATGCTTTGTATGTCCTGACTGTTGGGAACTTTCAGTTATGATTGCAATTTGTGAAACCCCAGAGAAATCATAAAAGAGAAAAACCCATTCAATATCCTGCCTGTGGGAGAAGTTTCAATTGTAATTTCACCTGGTAATACATCAGACGATTCACTCCATGGAGAAACCTTATAAGTGTAGAGATTGTGGGAAAAGTTTCATTAGAAATTCCCACCTCTTAAGACATAAGACCATGCACACAGGAGAGAAACCCTTTGAATGTTCTGACTGTGGGAAAAGTTTCAGTCGCAATGCCCACCTGGTGATACATCAGCTAACTCACACAAGAGAGAAACCCTTTGAATGTTCTATCTGTGGGAAAAGCTGTTGTGATAATTCTAGTCTGGTGAGACACCAGAGGACTCACACAGGAGAGAAACCCTTTGAATGTCCTATTTGTGGGAAAAGTTTTAGTGATAATTTCAGTGTGGTGACCCACCAGAGGACTCACACGGGAGAGAAACCCTTTAAATGTTCTATCTGTGGGGAAAGCTTTAGTTATAATTCTAAACTGGTGAGACACAAGAGGACTCATACAGGAGTGAAACCCTTTGAATGTCTTGTTTGTGGGAAAAGTTTTAGTGATAATTCCAGCCTGGTGAGACACCAGAGGACCCACACAGGAGAGAAACTCTTCGAATGTCCTATCTGTGGGAAAAGTTTTAGTAATGATTCTAATCTGGTGAGACACCAGAGGACTCACACAGGAGAGAAACCCTTTGAATGTCCTGATTGTGGGAAATGTTTTAGTCAGAATTCCAGCCTGGTGACACACCAGAGGACTCACACAGGAGAGAAACCCTTTAAATGTTCTATCTGTGGGGAAAGCTTTAGTTATAATTCTAAACTGGTGAGACACAAGAGGACTCATACAGGAGTGAAACCCTTTGAATGTCTTGTTTGTGGGAAAAGTTTTAGTGATAATTCCAGCCTGGTGAGACACCAGAGGACCCACACAGGAGAGAAACCCTTTGAATGTTCTATCTGTGGGAAAAGCTGTTGTGATAATTCTAGTCTGGTGAGACACCAGAGGACTCACACAGGAGAGAAACCCTTTGAATGTCCTATTTGTGGGAAAAGTTTTAGTGATAATTTCAGTGTGGTGACCCACCAGAGGACTCACACGGGAGAGAAACCCTTTGAATGCCCTATCTGTGGGAAAAGCTTTAGTAATAATTCCAATCTGATGAAACACCAGAGGACTCACATAGGAGAGAAACCCTTTGAATGTCCTGATTGTGGGAAATGTTTTAGTCAGAATTCCAGCCTGGTGACACACCAGAGGACTCACACAGGAGAGAAACCCTTTAAATGTTCTATCTGTGGGGAAAGCTTTAGTTATAATTCTAAACTGGTGAGACACAAGAGGACTCATACAGGAGTGAAACCCTTTGAATGTCTTGTTTGTGGGAAAAGTTTTAGTGATAATTCCAGCCTGGTGAGACACCAGAGGACCCACACAGGAGAGAAACCCTTTGAATGTTCTATCTGTGGGAAAAGCTGTTGTGATAATTCTAGTCTGGTGAGACACCAGAGGACTCACACAGGAGAGAAACCCTTTGAATGTCCTATTTGTGGGAAAAGTTTTAGTGATAATTTCAGTGTGGTGACCCACCAGAGGACTCACACGGGAGAGAAACCCTTTGAATGCCCTATCTGTGGGAAAAGCTTTAGTAATAATTCCAATCTGATGAAACACCAGAGGACTCACATAGGAGAGAAACCCTTTGAATGTCCTGATTGTGGGAAATGTTTTAGTCGGAATTCCAGCCTGGTGACACACCAGAGGACTCACACAGGAGAGAAACCCTTTAAATGTTCTATCTGTGGGGAAAGCTTTAGTTATAATTCTAAACTGGTGAGACACAAGAGGACTCATACAGGAGTGAAACCCTTTGAATGTCTTGTTTGTGGGAAAAGTTTTAGTGAGAATTCCAGCCTGGTGAAACACCAGAGGACCCACACAGGAGAGAAACTCTTCGAATGTCCTATCTGTGGGAAAGGTTTCCGTCAGAATTCCCACCTGGTTGAACACCAGAGGAGTCACACAGGAGAGAAACCCTTTAAATGTCCTATCTGTGGGGAAAACTATAGTTATAATTCTAATCTGGTGAGACACAAGAGGACACACACAGGAGTGAAACCCTTTGAATGTCCTGATTGTGGGAAAAGATTTAGTGTCAGTTCCAGCCTGCTGAGACACCAGAGGACTCACACAGGAGAAAAACCCTTTGAATGTTCTATCTGTGGGAAAAGCTTTAATGATAATTCCAATATGGTGGCACACCAGAGGACTCACACAGGAGAGAAACCCTTTGAATTGCCTGATTGAGGGAGAGGTTTTGTCAGGGCTGCTGCACTCAGTACCCAAGAAAGAAAGAGGTTTCAGTCAGAATTCTCAGCTGGTGATACACCAGAGGACTCACACAGGAGAGAAACCCTTTGAATGTCCTGACTGTGGGAAAAGTTTTAGTCTGAGTTCCACCCTGCTGAGACACCAGAGGACTCACACCGTGGAGAAATCTTTGAAATGTCCAGTCTGCGGACATTACTTCAAGCATGAATCATACCTTATTGCACACAAGGTAATCCATATGATGAAATATAGATGAGTTTAAAGAATGCTTGGATTTCATTTGTGATCTCCCATTGAAAATGTAGGTGAGAATTGATTGTTTGAATTTTGGCCTGGTTCATTTTGCTCAAGCATTTCTCAGGATTAAATTTGTAAGTGGAGTGAAAAGGAAATTGGAAAATGGTTAACTACTAGTTTCTGATTATCAGCAGAACCTTCTGTATATTTCCTTTTCCGGAATTAATGAAATTCCTCAAAAAGGAATTTTGGGTGGAGCTTTTGTCTGTTGAGTATGGCATTGCCACATGTGGAGTTTCAGCTACCTTGGTTTCACCCGATTTTCAGCTCCAGAATTCCACAGCTCGCCTAAAAGTAGTCCTCAAGATATAACCATTATGGGCCTTGAATTTCGGTTGCATGTTCCAATGGCTGTTAAGTGAAATTGCTTTCCTTAATTACCCAAATTCTCCTGCTCTCCCTGATGCAGCCATTAATCAAATGTGCGAGTCGCTAGGTAGAACACTGTCTACTCAGAGCTGGGGAAAAGTCTTGGAGGCCTAGCGCAAAGCCAGGCTTGCTTGCCATAGGCATCCATACGCCTCCCCCGTTCTCCAAGACACCCTTGTGCTCTGTATCCTAACCCTTGAGTTCCCTTAGTCATTCACTCCCCGTTACATCTGACTCCCACCCCACCCGACTTCACACCCTCCTCCTTCTTACCTTTAAAGATCTCTGAACCTCATGTTGGGGAGGGAAGGAAGGACATGTATCAGTGCTGGCTAACATTTTTTGGATTGTGTGCCAAAAGCGGGGAGGAGAGCAGGTAGGGCGTGCTTGGGCGTGCCCACACCCATAATACCATGTGCGCGACCCCAGCACACATGTATGTATGACCAGCGGTCCCCCACTTTTACCACTCTATTTTTCCCCTCCCCATGCTCCAGATACTTTTTAGCAACCTGGGAGAGCGAAAACAGCCTACACCATCCGCCCGGAGGCTTCAGGAGCTTCCCTGAAGCCTCAGGAGAGCGATAACCTACAGGCAATCCGGAAGTTCGAGAATGGTGACTATGCTCCATCCAACAAGGAATTGAGAGTATTTTTTAGGTCCTTGGGAATGCAATTATGTCAGTGGTTGAAAAGATCCACAGATCTGCCTATTGTGGGAAAAGGAAAGATTGTAGAATTATGCTCGAGGGGATCCACACTGGAGAAAAGCCATATCAGTGTTCCCAATGCAGCAAAAGCTTTAGTCAGAATGGCTTCCCAGTTGTTCATGGAAAAGCTGAAAACCCGATGGTTCACACAGGCGGGAGGCCTTTTGAATGTCCTAACTTAGGGGAAAGGAGTGGTATTTGGGAGTGGTTGGCACAGCAATTCAATATTCTTTTTATGCGTGAAGATTTTGCTCTACGGTTGTTGCTTTTAATGGGGGCAGAGGTTGGCAATGTCTGGGGAAGGAAAGGCATGCTTTCCACAAAGCAAAGGCTGGTTATAGGAACAGGGCGGCCTAAACTCATTGGGCTGGAGATGTTAACCGTGCTCAAAACATTGGCCGGGCTTCTCATACTTATTGCAGCAGCCACAATGCAAGGAGCTGCTCTTACGGTACACACCCTCCAATTGTCAGCAGCTGTACCGCTTTCTTTAGGGAAGGAGCCTCATCGTGAGCGCTTCTTTTGTAGCCCCTTCACAGGTCACCCGTTTGTGTTGTCCCCTGCCAATGACCACCCGGCTGCCCCTCCCACCTCCAGGGCTTTCATCAGAGTGCCCAGGTCCATCATGCCAGTGGTGCCAAACATGCTGATTTTTTTCCAGGCTCTGGTGGCTGCGTCTCCAGTCACGGGGCTTCTCTTCATGCCGTTGCCATTGCCTCCTTGCCGCTCCTGCCCAGGGATAAAGCAAGCCCTTCTTCCTGGAGCCCCACCGACAAACAATCGAAGCTTGTCTCCTCCACTGGCGCGTCTGCTTCCCCTTCCCCCGGTTCTCAGAAAAGCTGCTTGTTGGGCCAGGGCACCCGAGAGAAGCGCTGGGTGGCCATTTTGAAAGGGGCAGGAGCAGTTTATGCAGTGGGCAAGCCATTAGCTACTGTCTGAGCTTCCTCGGTATGGGAACCTCCCTGGGAATTGTTGCCTGGCTTATGTGTTTGGACAAACAGGACACTGTGGAAAAGGGAAGGGAAGAGGAGGAGGAGCCTTATCCAGAGGTCATATGGCAGATAAAAGCTGCAAGGCTCTGCCATCGTCTTTTCAGGCGAGTTGTCAAGTTCTCTGGCCTCTGCCCAAACTGGCCCGGAAGTGGCGTGTGATCCCTAGGCCAGACCGGCTTCGGGAAACACACCAGAAGGGCTGCGATGCCACAGTCTCCCACATGCTCCCCTACTACCTGCACATGGCAGTACACCCACCACCAGTATCTGCCAGCTCGCCCTCCCTCACCCACCGTCCAGCCTGTGCCCTTCGTCCTTACCTTTGTGAGCAGCAATGAACAGAAGTACACAGCTCAGCTGCTAGATTCTGCAAGGTACATATAAGGCCAATGGCTGGAGGAGGGATGATGAGGCTGGCGGGAAAAGCCAGCCATACAAGGAGTGGCTCAAAATCGAGGGGCGGGGCTTAATCCTACCACTGTGCAGGCTGGATACGTCATGTTGGTGGGCCATATCCAGCCCGCAAGCTGTAGTTTGAGGACTCCTGATATAAAGCTTCCCCTTTTTGGTTTTTGTTCTGTGAAACTAAGACCCAACAGTCTCCCAATTCCATGGAGAGGTGGCATGCCCCATTAGTCAATTTCTTCACTGAAGAGGTAGCAGAAAGATTTCCAAACTCCTACCTATCTACCTACCTACTCTCTCTCTCTACCTACATACCTACTCTCTCCCCACCTATCCACTGTATTTCTCTCTCTTTTTCTATTTCTCTCTATCCCTCTACGTACCTACTGTATTTCTCTATTTCCCCATCTATCTCTATTTCTCTCTCTCTATCCTTTTATCTATCTACCTACCTACCTGACTACTCTCTCTCCCTACCTACCTACTGTATTTCTCTCTCTTTCTCTTCCTGTCTCTCCCTCTATCTACCTACCGACTTTTTTAAAAAAAATTGCCTCTTCAAAACCTTGGTGTGTCTTATACTCCAGTGCGTCTTATACTCTGAAAAATATGGGTACTTATTTTTTTTCTCCAAGGGATCAGAGACATTTAACAGTTACATTTGCCTCCAGGGAACACAAAGACTTTGACACCCACACCCACACACGTGTACACACACAAGGAGAAAATGAGAGGAAAAACAAAACTCTCAGGCTCACACACATGATACTGGTCATTCCCACCATAAATCTCAGTTAAATTAGGGAAGGCACAGATCTTAACAAATGTATCATGTGATTGCATGGAAAACAGAGAGGGAAAGAAAAAATGAACAAAAAAACCAAATTCCCCAACGTTCCTATTTATATATTTCCCTTTTAAGTATTTTTATTTAGCCAAATTTGTTTTTCTTGCTTCATCCCTGAGCAGAGTCCATTTCTCACATACCTTGGCCCACGTGCGTATTCTTCATTCCTGTCCGGACAGGTAATTTGTTCCAAACCCAGGTCTCCATCAGTCTCCCTTGAGGAGATTTCAGTGGCATCCTAGATTCTGAACTTCCCATTTCCTGGTCTGCTCTTCCCACTGTCCGCGACAAGACTCCAAGGCTCCACTCTTTTCTTTTACTTGGGTCTCTTGCAACCATGGAATACACCACCCCCAACAGGCGAATGTACCTTCTAACCTGTGGTCAGCCCTCAGTTTTTCAGGCAAATGGCCTGGGAGGATTCTCTCTGCAAAATTACTCAGAGTATGGGTACCTCCTTTCCAGAATAGGGATCTGCTCAGTGGTGCTCAGCCAGTCACCCAAGAGTGAACCTCTCATTTGCCTTTTAACCCCTTCCCACGCACTCTCTCCCTTTTACCTACAGAAGGTCCTGTGCTCTGGCAAATCCCCCATGCTCTCCAGACTCTGTTGGTCTTTCTGCAGTTAGGAAATGCACAGAGGGAGCAAGATCCAGAGAAGGGATTTTTTTCTCAAGCGCATTCACACACAGAGACACATACTATCTTTCACTTCCTGGGCTTTTAAATTTAAAATGTAGAGGTGTTGATGTTGATCTTTATTGGTCTTGTATGCCGCCCACTCCCGAAGGACTCCGGGCGGCTTACAATAAACAAGGGAAGGGGATAAATAAACAAAACAACACTTTAAAATACACAACAGTCACAGTTTCCGTGGGGCTGGATATTTCGAAAGCCCCCCGGCCTGCTGGAGCAGCCAGGACTTAACGGCTTTGCGGAAGGCCGGAAGGGTAGTAAGGGTCCGGATCTCCACGGGGAGGTCGTTCCAGAGGGCTGGAGCTGCGACAGAGAAGGCTCTCCCCCGGGGAGTCGCCAGCTGACATTGGCTGGCAGATGGAATCCAGAGAAGACCTCACCTGTGAGATCTAATCGGTCTATGGGAGGTAATCGGCAGGAGGCGGTCTCTCAGGTACCCAGGTCCGATGCCATGTAGGGCTTTATAGGTAACGACCAGCACATTGAAGCGGGTCCGGAGACTAATGGGTAGCCAGTGCAGCTCGCGGAGGATAGGTGTGACGTGGGTGTACCTGGGTGCACTCACAATGGCTCGCGCAGCTGCGTTCTGGACCAGCTGAAGTCTTCAAACACTCTTCAAGGGCAGCCCCATGTAGAGCGTGTTACAGTAATCCAGAAAGTACAGAAAGGTACTCATCTTTCCAATCAGCCTTTGAACTCAACATTCAAAACCCCTTTAAAACCTTTGTTCCAAATGGCCAAGGTCTGGGGAAAATCCACCCACCAACTCAATGGGTCTGTGCCAGCAAGGGAGGCTTACCCAGGCCAGGTCCATTGGTCAGGTTAGTTTGGAGTCCCATCTGGTCACCAAATTGTTGAAAGAAATGTCCATCTGGATTCAGTTCCAAGTGGGAAAAACACTGGAAACATGGACACTGCTTGGAAAAATGGTTTAATGGTGGACAGGAACATATGGTTTGAAGTCCGGGGCAAAATGAGCACATAGGTGAGAGAGAGAGAGAGAGAGAGAGAAAGATTAATACCCTATCTTGGCCCCCGTCTTAGAGCTTCCTGTTCTTGTGTATGAAATGTATTCTGATTGGTTGTCTTGAGTCCCAGGCTTGGTTGAGCCTTGCTGGGTGATGCGATCTCCTCAGGTTGCATGTGGTGAGTTCTGTTGCTAGATGGGTAGAGGGCTAATCCTATTATGTCCTGTGGGTGAAGATCTTTTGTGTTATAGATAAGGTGGTACAGTCTTTCTGGGGCTGTTAAAGTTAGGGGATTTCAAGATGTAACAAATTTGCAACAAAGAAGAGGCATCTTGGTGCTGCTACCACCAGGGTAGCAACCAGGCACCTCCAAGAAGACAAGATCACAGCAGGGGTTGTTCAGGAACCTAAGAACCCAGGACTCAAAACCACAATGCTTTTTCTTCTTGAGCTACAACCTCTGTGCATATTTTTTTACCATATATATTTTTAGAAGCTTCAGCAACTTATTGGGGCCACTCAGAAACTCTGCTTATGACTCACAAATATTTTTTGTGCAAAGGAGATGCTGGCTAGGAAATTCTGGCCTCAAAATCCAGAAGACTTTCAGGATGCAGAAGGAGGAAACTGAACGTTGAGTTTCTCTAAGACACATTAAAATTAACATGAGGGTAATAGCAGAATATATAAAAACAACCCTCTGTAGAATAAAAAGATAAATAGACATTGGGGAAGGGGGGAAATTTCTTCTGCCATGTATAGGCAATCAGGCCTTCTTTCTTAGGCTGCATTTCTAAGCCCTGCTGCATATGTTTCTCTGTGTGACCTAATGGGAAACTTCAGTGCAAGCAAATTTACAGAATTTACACCTGGCATTTAGCAGATAATAAAATTTCCTCCTCCAAGAATGAAGCTTGGTGGTTGATGCTCTTGGATGCAGCCCTGCCCAGCAGGAGTGAAGCTCCTTCCCTTGGAGTGTCTGGCCTGATGCTGCTGCCATGCCCTAAAATCCTGGGAGCCACAGGAAATCAGTCATAAAGTTTTGGGGTATTAGAGAGGTTTTGATCTCCACTGAGAATCACTCCTAAGAAAGCTGATTGTGTAATTCTGTAAAACCTTCATGAACGTTTAGGGCTTGGCACATAGTTAATCTTCACAAGGCTAAGTAACATCACATTTCACTATTTCACTAGGCTCAGCTGCAAAGTCTGTCAAAAACGACTTGATAGCATTTAATCAGTGGAAACTTGTTGCAAACGCCTTAGGTAGAAACTGGAGAAGGATGTTTTTTTCTGCCTCCTATCTGGAGATGGTGCTCAAACAGGCAACACTTGTGCCTAGAAAGAGGCTAATACCTATGGTTGAGCTTAAAGGAGTTAAAACCATAGAGTCCTGGAAGTGTTGCTAGAAAGGTTGGAAAGAGACGAGAAGAGTAGAAGAAAGTCAGTCCAGTTGCCTTTTGAAAAAAGCGCCTTTGGGAAGAGCTCAACTTCCTCTTCCGGATCACTCGTTGGAGGAGAGTGGTGTGCAGAGCGGCTTTTGTGCTCTTTCCAGGGTCGAAGCAGAAGCTGGAAGGTGAGTTTCGGGCGGGTGGGAGGAGAGTCCTGGAAGCAGAGAAGCAACTGGGCTGAAGCATCTCAGCTGCTGCTGCTGCAGGTTCCTTCCCTCCCCGAATTTAAGCCCACTGGTGCTGCACGCTGTGAAACTGGTGGCTGCAATTTTCCTTCTGGTGGGAAGATTGGAAAAGTCTCTTCCAAGTGAAGGTGGATTCTTTGGGAATGGCTTCCCTCCAGAGATTGCGGGGGCTCCCATCACTGGAGGGTTTGTGACAGAGCTGGGAGGGACCTTGCAGGTCTTCTATTCCGACGCCCTGATCAAGCAGGAGACCCAACATCATTTCAGACAAATGGCTGTCCTGTCTCTGATTAAAAGCCACCAGGGATGGAGCCCCCACAACCTCTGAAGGGAAAACCTTCCACTGGTTCACTGTTCTTAGTGTCAGGAAGTTTCTCCTTAGTTCGAAGTTGCTTCTCTCCTTGTTTAGTTTCCATCCAGTTCCTTGTCCTGCCTTCAGGGGCTTTGGAGAATAGGTTGACACCCCTCCCTCTTTTGTGGCAACTCCTCAAATATTGGAAGATGGCTATCATGTCTCCCCTAGTCCTTCCTTTCACGACCAGACATACCCAATTTCTGCAACCCTTCTTTATATTTTAGCATCCGGGGCCCTAATCCTCTTTTTGCTCTTTTCTGCATTCTTTCCAGAGTCTCAACATCTTTTTTATGATCAAACTGTCTGGAATTATCTAAGTGTGGTCTTACTCTTTATAAAGTGGTGCTAGTACTTCACATGATCTTGATTCTATCTCTCTGTTAATGCAGCCTACTATTGTATTGGCTTTTTTTTGCCACTGCAATACACAGCTGGCCCATATCTAAATGATTGTCCACTAAGACTTCAAGTTTCCTCTTATTACTTGAGCCAAGTGTTACCTATTCTGTACCAGTTCATTTGGTTTTCCTTGCATAAGTGTAAAATCTTTTTTCCCCTTCATTGAATTTCATTTTGTTAGGTAGAGCCCAGTGTTGAAATCTATTGAGATTTTCTATCTTGAGCCTATCTTCTGAGGTGTTGGCTATTCCTGCCAACTTGGTGTCATTTACAAATTTGATGTGTTCCTGTTGGACTCCCTCATGGAAGGCATTTACAAAGATATTAAAGGGTATTAAAGCAGAACCTTGGGGTATCCACTGCTTACTTCCCTCAATATAGATTTGGTCCCATTAAGGAATACACTTTGAGTGTGGTTTGTCAGCCAATTATGAATCCATCTGTGTGGAAGGATGTGCCTATCCCACATTTTCTAATTTACCAAGAAGTATGGTCTACTTTGTCAATTGCCTTACTGAAATCCAGTTATACAATATATTAGATTGGTCCGTTAATTTAGTCACTTTCTGTAAGAATGAAATAACATGTTGACTTCCCATGTTGACTTCTGGTTATATATTTGCTTGCTTCTAGGTGTTTACAGTTCTTTTATTTCATTATCTTTTCCAAGATCTTCCCAGGTAGTGATGTCAGGCTAATTGGCCTGTAATTTTATGGATCCATTTTTCTCCCCTTTTTTGAAGATGGGAACTATATCCGGTCTTTTCCAATCCACCGGTAGTTCATTGGTGCAAGAAGATCTTTGAAAGATATGGTTGAATGGTTCTTAGATCATGTCTGCTGGATCCTCCTTTAGAATTCTGGGATGTAATCAACCTGATCCCAATGATTAGAACTCTTCTAGAATGGACAGGTGTTCTCTTACCATTTTCTTGCCTGTTTTAATTCGTATTCCTACTCTGCCTTTTACAGTTCTGTATTTAGTAGGTTTGGCTATTTTTTCTTTTGCCTGAAGATAGATGCAAATAATGAATTAAGTAGCTCTTCTGTGTCTTTACTGCCCATCATCTCCCATTAGTGGACTGACTGTTTCCTTGAGTTTTTTCTTGTTTTATACATGTTTTAAAATGATTTTTGATATTTGTTGCAAGTTTTAGTTCATTCTCAGCACGACGTTGATTTCAACATTGCAGATTTGGGCTAAATGCTGCTATTCTGCCTTAGTTATGTGTCCTCTTTCCATTTTTTATACTGATCCTTTTTTTCATTCAGTTTATCAGATAAATCTTTATGCAACCATGCTGGATTCTTCTTGGATATCTTGTTTTCCCTTTTCAGTAATATTGTATTGGGCTGGGCTTTTATGATCATATTAGTAAGTTGGTTACTCATGCTTCGCTACAGAAATGGAACAGCAATAGGTAGCATTCTTTACCATCACCCTCCATTATCCTGTAGCTGTAAAAGGCAGCAGCACACAGTCTTCTTGAGAGGAACTTTGGTGTTGGTTCACACTGAGGTATATTGATGTAATAGCCATCTTCTCCATGGCAGAACATCAGAAGCTACTGGAGAGCTTCATAGGCACCGTACAGCTCACTGATTCTTAACAACCAATTTTCTCTGCTGTGGAGAACAATATCTCTTTTCTCAAAATCCTGGATGACAATGAAAACAGCCACTTCCCTAGTCATGGGGCATTGAAACGATCTTGGTGCCCTCCAGAAGGTTTCCTATCAGCATTAATCACCACTTGGAAATCCTTGGAAGTATGGCTGAAGGGGAGAGAGGTGCACCACCACTGTAGCTCATCCCAGGACCCTCAATCTGCCATTCCTAAACACAGCACAGCTACTTGTGCAAGGCGGCAAACCAACATAGCTTGTGGCTTGGCTAGGACCGTTGTGAGCATGGTTGGGCATTGGGTGGAGTCACGGGAAGGTTTAAACGGTGGAGGGGAGCGCTGGGCTTCAGCCTTGACTTCATCTCACTATATCTTATCACTGGATGTTTTTCGGATCATGCTGAAGCATGGAAAATAAAACAATACTGAGAATTGTGTAGTTTATTGTTTATTTCTGAGGTTCAAATTTAAAACTAGAGAAATACTTATTAGTCCAAAGCATTGATCTCATTTGTGACTGATTAGCATAGGGGTTATTAGATGTATATCTTTTTTACAGCCTTTCTACTGACTTGGGGATGAGTTTGATGATACTTGTGTGCAGCTTCCCTTACTTGTGTTTTCCTAATCCCATCTGTAAATCTTTTTCTGCATTTTTGCCTGTTTTCCCGATAACCGGTGTTACACTAGAAGGAACAGATTCCTCTGAACTGGGGAGTAAAATAAGGGGGGGGGGAAATCTGCCTCTGCCTACCAGCATCTATTAGTATTCATCTGGCTAGCGTCCTGTCAGTGTGTGAGAGAGTTGAGGGGTGTTTGGAAACAAACAGTATTTGCTGTGTGAACAAGAAGGAGAGAGGAAGGAGCCTGGATGTGGCTTAGCTCAACTGTTCTGTAGTAAAGCTGCTTGCTGCTGTGAAAGTGAAACTCCTCTTTTGAGGTGAGGAGGGGGAGTAGAACCTCTTAGCATCAGAGTTTGGAATTGATTTCTTTTCAGGTGGGGAGGGGAAGTAGAACTCCTTAGCATCAGAGGGCTAGTTTGAAAGTGAAACAGTATTTGCTTAGTGAGCAAAGAGATAGGAAGGAGCCTGGCTATTGGTTAGCTCAACTGTTCTGTAGTACAGCTGCTTCCTGCTGTGAAAGTAAAACCAAAACTGAATCTCCTCTTCTATGTTTGTGTTTTGCATTTGGAACAGATTTCTTCTCCGATTAGGGGAGGGAGTAGAACTAGTTAGCATGATGGCATGTTAATAATAATATGGGAAATACTAATGCTCTGATGGTCTTTTCGAAAAATCTTTTCTTAGTGAGCACCTAGAAGCCAAGAGGAACATACGTGGAAAATTTGAGGTTTGTAGGCTTTATGGTTCTGGAGATTTTGTGATAATGCATGAGTGGTATTTCTTTTAAATATAGATATAGATTTTCCAGTATTTCCCACAGTCCTTGCATTGTTTTTTCCTTTAGGATTTTTATCCATGAAATTTTGCTTAGGCTCTGAATTTCTTAAAATCAGCTCTTCTAAAGTTTAAGACACTTGTTGGATTATATTCTATCCTTATTTGTAGCTGAGGACTTTCATTAGCAAAAGTGGTATACACTCTTTTTCTTTTTTCACCTCATCTCTAACCATTTTATAAACAAAGTTACATTTTTCTTTGAATCTTACAGATGAACAGGATGGCAATAAGAGCACTCGGGACAAGTGTAAACAACAATCAGTGTTGAAAAGGGAAGAAAATCAAGCCAGAAATCAAAATATTTTCCATTTCCTGCAGAAAACCTTACAAATCTGTTCCTCCTCCAGCAGCTGTTTGACAAAAGAGAAAATTAAGAAAGAATAAGTACATTATGCAGAATTCAAAGATAAATTAAATGAGAGTGGAAGGGAGATTATTTATAATTCAGCAAAAGAGGGAAATATCTGGAAGCCTGTTGGAAGGAAAAGATCAATAGTAAAGCAATGTAGAAGAGACAGGAATGCAGGCCTCTCCCTTAGAGGAAGAAGACGGCTTGAATGAAAGCACCCTTAAACAAGGCATTGCCCATTTTTTTAACCTTCTCAAGAATATCAGTGGTGCAAAAGTTTCATAAATTTGCCTATTGTGGGAAAAGCACAGATTGCAAATCACAGCTGATTATGCACAAGAGGAGATGGAAAGCCACACAAATTACCTGAATGTGACAAAAACTATGGTCACAAAAGCTCCCTTGTTGTTCATGGAAGCACCTCCACAAAGGAGGGAAGCCACAAAAGTGCTCCCAATGTGGTAAATGCTTTAGTGACCATGGCAACATGGTGCTATATCAGATAACTCACAGGAGGGAGAAACATATGACTGTGCAGATTGTGTGAAAGTTTCATTAGAAATTCCCAGGTCTTGAGATACTAAAGGATGCACACAAAGGAATAAAACCATTTGAACATCCTTTCTGTGGGAAATGTTTCAGTGAGGCACCTGAGGACTTCCGCAAAAGAGAAACCTTTTGAATGTCCCGATTGTGGAAAAAAATATAGTCACAATTTAGGTCTCGTGATGCATCAGTAGATTGACTCCAGGGAGAAACTCTATGAGTATCTAGATTGTGGGGAAAACGTCCTAGGGAAATTTCCATCTCAAGAGACACCAAAGAACTCACACAGACGAAAAACCCTCTGAATGTCCTGATTATGGGAAACTCACAAGTCTGGTGATACACCAGAACACTCCCATAGGAGGGAAATGCTTTGTATGTCCTGACTGTTGGGAACTTTCAGTTATGATTGCAATTTGTGAAACCCCAGAGAAATCATAAAAGAGAAAAACCCATTCAATATCCTGCCTGTGGGAGAAGTTTCAATTGTAATTTCACCTGGTAATACATCAGATGATTCACTCCATGGAGAAACCTTATAAGTCTAGAGATTGTGGGAAAAGTTTCATTAGAAATTCCCACCTCTTAAGACATAAGACCATGCACACAGGAGAGAAACCCTTTGAATGTTCTGACTGTAGGAAAAGTTTCAGTCGCAATGCCCACCTGGTGAGACACCAGAGGACTCACACAGGAGAGAAACCCTTTGAATGTCCTATTTGTGGGAAAAGTTTTAGTGATAATTTCAGTGTGGTGACCCACCAAAGGACTCACACGGGAGAGAAACCCTTTGAATGCCCTATCTGTGGGAAAAGCTTTAGTAATAATTCCAATCTGATGAAACACCAGAGGACTCACACAGGAGAGAAACCCTTTGAATGTCCTGATTGTGGGAAATGTTTTTGTCGGAGTTCCAGTCTGGTGACACACCAGAGGACTCACACAGGAGAGAAACCATTTGAATGTCCTATTTGTTGGAAAAGGTTTAGTAATGATTCTAATCTGGCGAGACACCAGAGGACTCACACAGGAGAGAAACCCTTTGAATGTCCCGATTGTAGAAAATGTTTTAGTCGGAGTTCCATCCTGGTTGAACACCAGAGGACTCATACAGGAGTGAAACCCTTTGAATGTCTTGATTGTGGGAAAAGTTTTAGTGATAATTCCAGCCTGGTGAGACACCAGAGGACCCACACAGGAGAGAAACCCTTTGAATGTCCTATCTGTGGGAAAGGTTTCAGTCAGAATTCCCACCTGGTTGAACACCAGAGGAGTCACACAGGAGAGAAACCCTTTGAATGTCCTATCTGTGGGGAAAACTTTAGTTATAATTCTAATCTGGTGAGACACAAGAGGACACACACAGGAGTGAAACCCTTTGAATGTCTTGATTGTGGGAAAAGTTTTAGTGATAATTCCAGCCTGCTGAGACACCAGAGGACTCACACAGGAGAAAAACCCTTTGAATGTCCTATCTGTGGGAAAAGCTTTAATGATAATTCCAATATGGTGGCACACCAGAGGACTCACACAGGAGAGAAACCCTTTGAATTGCCTGATTGAGGGAGAGGTTTTGTCAGGGCTGCTGCACTCAGTAACCAAGAAAGAAAGAGGTTTCAGTCAGAATTCTCAGCTGGTGATACACCAGAGGACTCACACAGGAGAGAAACCCTTTGAATGTCCTGACTGTGGGAAAAGTTTTAGTCTGAGTTCCACCCTGGTGAGACACCAGAGGACTCACACCGTGGAGAAATCTTTGAAATGTCCAGTCTGCGGACATTACTTCAAGCATGAATCATACCTTATTGCACACAAGGTAATCCATATGATGAAATATAGATGAGTTTAAAGAATGCTTGGATTTCATTTGTGATCTCCCATTTAAAATGTAGGTGAGAATTGATTGTTTGAATTTTGGCCTGATTCATTTTGCTCAAACATTTCTCAGGATTAAATTTGTAAGTGGAGTGAAAAGTAAAGTGGAAAATGGTTAACTACTAGTTTCTGATTATCAGCAGAACCTTCTGTATATTTCCTTTTCCGGAATTAATGAAATTCCTCAAAAAGGAATTTTGGGTGGAGCTTTTGTCTGTTGAGTATGGCATTGCCACATGTGGAGTTTCAGCTACCTTGGTTTCACCCGATTTTCAGCTCCAGAATTCCACAGCTCGCCTAAAAGTAGTCCTCAAGATATAACCATTATGGGCCTTGAATTACGGTTGCATGTTCCAATGGCTGTTAAGTGAAATTGCTTTCCTTAATTACCCAAATTCTCCTGCTCTCCCTGATGCAGCCATTAATCAAATGTGCGAGTCGCTAGGTAGAACACTGTCTACTCAGAGCTGGGGAAAAGTCTTGGAGGCCTAGCGCAAAGCCAGGCTTGCTTGCCATAGGCATCCATACGCCTCCCCCGCTCTCCAAGACACCCTTGTGCTCTGTATCCTAACCCTTGAGTTCCCTTAGTCATTCACTCCCCGTTACATCTGACTCCCACCCCACCCGACTTCACACCCTCCTCCTTCTTACCTTTAAAGATCTCTGAACCTCATGTTGGGGAGGGAAGGAACGACATATATCAGTGCTGGCTAACATTTTTTGGATTGTGTGCCAAAAGCGGGGAGGAGAGCAGGTAGGGTGTGCTTGGGCGCGCCCACACCCATAATACCATGTGCGCGACCCCAGCATGCATGTATGTATGACCAGCGGTCCCCCACTTTTACCACTCTTTTTTCCCCTCCCCATGCTCCAGATACTTTTTAGCAACCTGGGAGAGCGAAAACAGCCTACACCTTCCTTGAAGCCTCAGGAGAGCGATAACCTACAGGCAATCCGGAAGTTCGAGAATGGTGACTATACTCCATCCAACAAGGAATTGAGAGTATTTTTTAGGTCCTTGGGAATGCAATAATGTCAGTGGTTGAAAAGATCCACAGATCTGCCTATTGTGGGAAAAGGAAAGATTGTAGAATTATGCCCAGGGCCAAAGCAAGACCTTCTTCCTGGAGCTCCACCGACAAGCAATCAAAGCTTGTCTCCTCCACTGGCACTCCTGCCTCCCCTCCACCAGTTCTCAGAAAAGCTGTTTGTCGGGCCAGGGCACCCGAGAGAAGCGCTGGGTGGCCATTTTGAAATGGGCAGGAGCAGTTTATGCAGTGGGCAAGCCATTAGCTACTGTCTGAGCTTCCTCGATTGGGGCATCTCCCTGGAATTGCTGCCTGGCCTGGGTGTTTGCACAAACAGGACACTGTGGAAAGCGGAAGGGAAGATGAAGAGGGCCTTACCCAGAGGCCATATGGCAGATAAAAGCTGCAAGGCTCTGCCATAGTCTTTTCAGGCAAGTCATCTTTGCCAAGCTCTCTGGCCCCTCCCCAAACTGGCCCGGAAGCGGCGTGTGATCCCCACGTGCTCCCCTTGCAGGCCAGACATTCCAGAAGGGCTCCGATGCCACGGTCTCCCACATGCTCCCCCATTACCTGTCAGTAAACCCACCACCCGTCTCACCCATCTGCCAGCTCGCCCTCCCCCACCCATCCTCCGGCCCGTGCCCTTTCTCCTTACCTTTGTGAGCAGCGATGAACAGAAGCACACAGCTAAACTGCTAGATTCTGCAAGTTATATATAAGGCCAATGGCTGGAGGAGGGATGGTAAAAGCCAGCCATACAAGGAGTGGCTGTAAGTCGGGGGCAGGGCTTAATTGTACCACTGTGCAGGCTTGATAAATTGTGTTGGCGGGCCATATCCAGCCCGCAAGCTGTAGTTTGAGGACTCCTGACATAAAGCTTCCCCTGGTTGGTTTTTTAAAAGAGATTTCCAAACCCAACTTCTGATTGTGACTCACAAATGATGGTGCCCAGTTGCCCATTGAAGCAGAATATGTTGCACTGGTTTTCCACTGCATTACTAGGAGTTCCAGGGCTCCTTGTGTGCAACTTCAAAAATATTCATAGTCTGGCTTGTACACTGGTTAATCTAAATTTGGCCTCACAAATCCTGGATGCAATAAACTAAGGCAGCTTCAGGAAGCAATAATTGGAAATGAGCAGTCTTTGATTATCTACTAAGGCACAATCATGGCTGCAAACAATTTTGGGATATGTGCTTGCTTCAAACCTGACTGAAAGCTCATAGAAAATGACCTATCTAAAAAATTGATACAGAAAATTGCCCACTCTACATTTCTTTTCTATTCAATAGAATTTCTGCCCTTACTGTTTCAACCTTCATGGGTTGAAAAGTCTTCTTTTTGGGGCCACTGCCTTAATCATCATGAGAGTGCTGCTTCCACCTGTGTACTTCCCCTTCTCCCAGTGGCCTGCAAATTTACCTCCCATTTCAATAGACCCCAAGTAAGGCAAATATCCCTCGTGGTGTGCCAGGTATACAGAAAGTACAGAGATCATTCTAATAGTGTATGTTGACCAATATATGTAAATACATATAGCCCAAAAGGGGAGAATTGTGGGACCCCCCCACCCTGGGTATGAAATATTTTGGGGAATATTAAAAAAGGTAGAAAAGGAGAAACACGTTCTTAGAGGCAGAAAGCAGCCCCCAATCTTCCCTAATAGCCTACAGCAGATGCACATTAAGAAATCCTGGACCAGCCTATAAATAAACCTCTAATCTAATCTAACCTCTAAAGCCTATTCACAAAGGGAATACCTTCACCTCCAGGTGATGGAATTAAGGACAGGACATGACCTTAACCCAGATGCCCTTAAACTTTTAAAATGGGGCCAATTTATGGTCCCTCAGACTGTTGGGTGGGCTGGACCACCTGGGTGGGCATGACTAGGTGGTCATGCGACTAGATGGGCATGGCCAATTCAACAGTCCTTTGAACAATGCACAAAAATTAAACTTAATTCGTTTTGTTCCTGGGGGTGTTTTATTTGCTTTTGTTTGCATGTTGCTCTTTCTGTTGCCTTTTTTTATATACACTTTATTAACAAACATATAAAATACACACACACACACGAAAATTAGCCGTACACCACATTTACACAATACAATACGAACAGGAGCTTCCTGTTCTTTCTAATAGCATTATCAATCGATACCGCTCACCTTATATTATTTCCCCTTCTATTATATTTCATTTGGATTTCACCATTCTTAACCCACTTATTTTACCCATAACTATTATTTTTGAGTTTTGTTATATTTCTTCATTGATTCTTGTTTCTTTCCTCCATCCACCTATACCATTTATCCCATATCTGGTAAATTCTGATTCTTCTTTTCCCTGGATTTCTTTAGTTAGTTTGTCCATTTCAGCACAATCCATAACTTTTCTTATTATTTCATCTTCACTTGGAATTAATTTGTTTTTCCATTTCTGGGCAAAGGCAATTCTTGCCGCCATAATTATATGTAGTATTAAATACTGGATTTCTTTTTTGTATTTCACAGACATTATTGCTAATAAAAAAAATTTCAGGTTTCCATTCTATTTTAACTCCTGTTATTGCCTCCAGCCAATTTTTGATCTTTTTCCCAAAAAATTTAGCCTCCTCACAGGTCCACCATAAATGGTAATATGTTCCGTGTATTGATTTGCATTTCCAGTATTTTGGGGAGGTATTTGTTAAGATTTTAGCTAACCTTGTTGGTGCCATCCGTAAAACATTTTGTACTGGTTTTCCTTGTATGCAACTGATAGTGTCATTTTTAAGTTTGTTTCCCAAAATTTTTCCCATTTGTCTAATTCAAAGTTCTGCGCCCATTTTATCATTTGTTCTTTCCCAATTTCCTCTTCCATTTTATACTTCAGGAGGAATTTATATATTCTTCCTATCATCTTTCTATCTGAGCTTTGAATAATTTTATCCAATTCGTGTGGTTCTGTTTCGATGTCATATAATTTAGTATCATTATTGTATTTAGTTTTGATTTGGAGGTAAGTTAGCTAGTCAACTTTCATGTTCTGATCTGCCAATTCTTCAATTGTTTTTAAATTTCCCTGTCTATCAATTAAGTCTCTGTATCTTAGCATTTTGTTCAAATCTATAAAATTTGGGTGAGTCGTCCTTTCTGTCAGTGATAGCCAGTTCGGGAATTTCACATAGTGGGTTTTTTTTTTATTTTGAGCCATTTTTGCAATAACGCTCTTCTGATTAAATGATTTTGAAAGAATTTGTGTGTTTTATTTTTATCATCCCATAGGAATGTATGCCAGGCTACTTGCAAATCATGGCCTTCTAAGGTCAAAATTATTTTATTTTTTAGCTCTATCCAATCCTTCATGCTATTGTTACTGCTGCTGCGTTTAAATCCCAATTTGGTAATGCTAAGCCTCCCCTCTCCTTGCTATCTTGCATTGACTTTAGTTTAATCCTCGCTTTTCATCCCTGCCAAATGAGCCTAGCGGTTATTTTGTTTAATTCTTGAAAGAATTTTTTACCCAGATTAATTGGTGCGGCTTGCAATGGGAATAAGATTCTTGGTAAAATATTCATTTTAATTGTCTTTATATGTCCCATGAGGTGATAACTGAATATTTTTCCAATTTTCTAAATCTTTCTTTATTTGTATCACTAATTTATTATAATTATCTTCTTTAATTGTGGAACATTTTGCTGACACCCAGATCCCCAAGTATTTCACTTTCTTAGTTATTTGCATTCTGGTTGCTACTTCCAGTTTCTCTTCTTGCTTTTGGTTATCATTTTTGTTTGTCTTTATTGATCTTTAGTCCTGCCACTTCGCCATATTCTTCTAATTTTTGAATTAATTTCAGGTTGGATTCTAATGGGTCCTCTAGGACAAATACTAAGTCATCGGCATAGGCTTGGGCCTTATATTCTTCATTTTTGAGTCTTAAACCTTTTATTCCCTGGTCCTTCCGAATTTCATTTAATAAAATTTCCAAAGTTAATATAAACAGCAAAGGAGAGAGGCGGAATCCCCTACTTTTTTAAATTCAATCTTCTCCGTTAGATCTCCATTCATCAGAACTTTGGCTGTCTGACTGTTATAAAATCCTTCTATCATTTTTATAAATTTTTCTCCGAATTTCATCTCATCCAATAGTGTTATTATAAATTTCCAGATAACATTGTCAAATGCTTTTTGTGCATCAAGGAAAACCAGTACCATTTGTTTTTCTGGTGCGCCTCGTAATACTCTATTATGTCTAGGATGACTCTCGTATTATTTTTAATGTGTCTGTGAGGTAAAAATCCGTCTTGGTCCAGGTGTATTCATTCATTTAAAACCTGTTTAATTCTTCCTGCCATAATTGCTGCAAATATTTTAAAATCGGACTTTAGTAATGAAATTGGTCTGTAATTTTGAAGTTCTTGTAGGTTGGTTTCTTCTTTTGAGATTAGTGATATTATTGCTTCTGTCCATGATTCAGGTGTCTTGGCTTTTCCTAAAACTTGGTTAAACATTTCCACTCATAGCTCTTCCAATATTATTTTGTTATGTTTGTATAACTCCACCGGTATTCCGTCTGGTCCTGGGATTTTATTATTTTTCTGGTTTTTCAGGACTAATTCCACTTTGGCTAGCGTTATTGGCCTGTTTATCGCCTCCCTTTGTTCTTAGTGTTATTTTTTCTGTGTTTAAATAATGTTTTATTTTGATTTCCTCCATACAATCTTGCGTGTATAGTTTTGTGAAGTATTTATAAATAATATGCTTCTTTTCTTCCGTTTTATATTGAATTCTTCCCTCATCATCTTTTAATTGATATATCATCCTTTTTTTCTCTTTCATTCTTCAATCTGTATGCCAGCCATCGTCCAGGTTTGTTGGCTTGTTCAAAGTAATTTTGTCTGGCTGCTTTAATTTTCTGTGCTAATTCCTTTTGAGTTATTAAGTTGATCTTATGTTTTATCATCTCTCTTTTTTCTTTTTAATCTTTGGATCTTTCTGTAGTTCATCCCTAAGTTCTTTTTGCTATGTATGCTTTCATAGTATCCCAGAGATTTTGAAAAGAGGTGTCGTCTTTTTTATTTATTCTAAAGAATAGTTTTAATTATTTTTCTAGCATTTGAGTGTATTCTGTTCTGTCCCCCCCTTCACGGCTCCTTAACAAACGCAGGCAGACAACTTAAAAGGAAATCTTTCTTCATCAGTTCTCAGTTCAAACTGGCTTCGAGCCCAAAAATAACATAAATACAAGTCTCCGACAAGAATGCAAAACAAAGCTCTTACAAACGCTGCACTTCTTCCACCGTCTCCACCGATCAGGTTTACATGAAACACCAAAGCACTTATCCAAGTGTAACAAGCATAAATCACGATTAATAATCAAGCAATGTTGTACCAAACACGGAACACACGAAGGAACGTTGGCTCCAGCGACTAGGGCATGGCAGCCTCCGTCCTTTTATCTCCAAACGTGCCTCCCACAAGCCCCAGCTGCATACTGAATCTTGTATTCCGAAAAGACTCACAGAAGACATCTGCTGAGTCACAACAGTATTCTATTTCATTTACAATATCTGAATTCATCATCCATCTTTTTCTTCTTCTTTGACTTTTCCATCTTAATTTTATTGGATTATGATCTGCCCACTCATTTGCTTCTATTTCAATTTCGTCTAATTGATTACATAGACCAGATGAGATCCAAGCCATGTCAATTCTTGATAGGGACTGATGGGGGTTCGAATAAAAGGCATATTGCTTTCTTTGTTTTGTGCCTTTCTCTCCAAATATCATTTAGTTTATATTCCATTGCCATCTCAAAAAAGGATTTGGGTAATGTATTTTTTTGTTTAATTTTTCTTTTTGCTTTCATAGTCCATTTTTTTATCCACTATTGCATTATAATCCCCAATTAAGCAAATGTTTTCATATTCTAATTCGTTTATTTTGTTGTGTAATTTCCTATAAAATTCCTCTTAAACATCTGCGCTCTTTTTTTTTGGTGCATTCAGTCCATTCAAGTTTATCGAAATAATTGTTATTTCCTGATCCATCTTTAGATGGGGTGTTTTTTGTTGCTTCTGGTTTGTATCTGACTTTTCCCTCTCGCACCTTCCTTTTCTGCTCTCTCTCTTTCTTGCCTCTGTTCTTCTCTCCTGTTTCTTTCCTTGTCTCCTGAGGTTTCCTCTTGACTTCTACTTTCTAGTTCCTCTTGACTTCCTTGTTCTTCTTCCCCTTTGCAGTATTCTTCATAGAATTTCTGCGGTTCTTCTATATTCTCTATCTTATATCTTTTTCCTTGCCAAGATACCAGTACCCCTTCTGGTACCAACCATCTGTACATTCTGTTTTTATTTAACTGATTTGTTAAAAATTGGTATTGCCTATGTTGTTCCCAAATTCTCCGTGGAATCTGTTTAAGCATGATCAACTCTTTCCCCTGTAATGTAAATGGTCCCTTCTCTGGTTTTTTTGTACACTTCATCTCTAGTTGTTTTTTTAGCAAATCTTACATGCACTTCTCTTGGGAGCCTATGTCTTCTGGCATAGTTAATATGCACACAGAAAGCTTTATCGATATTCCCTCTCAACTCTTGTTCTTTTCTCTGTAAAATTTCGGTGAAGATTTTGATCATTTTTCCTTTCAGGTCTTCCTCCTTCTCTTCCGGTATGTTTTGCAATCTTAGGTAGAATGCAGCTCTTTCATTTTCAAGTCAGATTATTGATCTCTAATTTTTTATTAACTTGTCTACATTCCAGCTCCATTTTTTCCATCTTCTGATCTGTTTGTTCTATTTTTTTTAGATGTTCTGGATTTTCTGTTCATTCATTGCTAAGGCATTCTGTATCCTTTCAATTTTGTCATCTACGTTTTTGATATTTCCTTTCAATTCTCCTTAACCTTCCTTAATATCATGTTTCAATATCTAAATGTTCCTATGTATTATTCTAATCTTTTTTTGATCCTTAATTATTATATATCATAGATTTATATATCACACCGTTATCTTATTCAAATAGATGTCTCTCAATTGTATCAGTTATACAGTTATTCAATGCTAGTAATTAGTTTCTCCCTATGTATATATTTTCTTGCATCAGACTTCACGGTTTAAATTTATAATCCACTAGATGTCACCCTCTCCTCAGTATCACTGTTCATTAATACAAGTCCAGCAGGAAAGAGAAATAAAGGGGGGTGAGTAAAGACGCCCACTAAGCGTTCCAAAGCAGTCCTCTCTCTACTGTCTCTGGCACCGTTCCAAATTCCGAGGCAAATAAATACCAAATACTTGTAAGTTCAACTATTCTTTGGGAAAAACAAAACAGTAGAAGGAAGAGCAAGAAAAAAAAAGTCAACCACCAACTCGACTGTTAAACAATCCTTTCTGTGCCTTCCAAGTCTTCTCGGCAGTTACTATGTTCTACTCCTGTTGTCCATGCCGGGTTTTCGTTCTCACTATGGTCAATTCCTTCAAGTTATTCAGGCTGTCAATTCCAACTCAGTGCCTATGCTTTCACTTCTTTTCGGCAAAATTCTGAACTGCAAAAACAGTCTCCTTCCCAGAGCCTCTTTCTTTCCAACTCACCCTCTCTGCCAATTTCACGTTGTCCTCCACTTCTTTGGGTTGTCAATAATAGTAACAGATGTCTCGATTTGAACTGCTTTCTCTCTCTGCTTCCTTCTTATGCGGTCGCCATTGCTACGGTCCTAACCAAATGGCAGGATAGATCCTCGTCCGTTTAGTGGGTTTCTCCTACTCGCTGGGGGATTTGCCTTATCACCCCAGTGTCTTCAGAGTTTCCCCCGTAATCTGCTGGTCCCTTCAGGATCCATAGCGCTCAGAAATGAACCCAAACGAAGAAGTTAGGGTTAGAGGTTAGGAGAGCTCCCATTCCTCAGCTCCAAGCATGATGATGTCACCACAGGAAGTCCAGCTCTTCTAAATTTTAAGGCACTCATTGGATTATATTCTATTGCTTGTGTTTGCATTATATTGAATTCCAGTAAGACGTCACTCACCCAAGGTCCCAACAATTTCAACTCCTATCGGTTCTCTGTTAGTAAGAATTAGGTTGAGTATAGTTTTTCCTCTAGTTCCCTCCTCTTCTTTTTGGATAACAAAGTTGTCAGCTAAGTTGTTTAGGAATCTATTCAATCTCCTACTTGCTGTAGACTTTGTCTCCCAGTTGATATCAGGGTAGTTAAAGTCTCCCCTATCTTGAAGTTGCTCTCTTAATACAGTATGTAATCCACACATATTGAAAATGCCAGAAGAATAAAATTTACAAGTTTTTTTTATTTCCATGTCTTTCCAATAAGTATGGCATTTCCTGTCCCATCGATGTATTAGCCAGGTTCAATTGTGCTTAATCCATCTTTGGTTGCACAGGTAGTCCTCACTTACCACTTCTTCCTTGAGCCTTCAAAGTTATTATGGCACATTAGAAGCAGACGTGCACCTGGTTCACAAAATTTGTGTTAATCCCAGCACTTGTTCCGTGACCACATGTCAGCAGTGACTGTGGTTTTGAAGATGCAGGAAAAGGAGTTGCACCAAGTTGGCTTCTGCCAATAGTTACACACATATGGTGCCTGCAGCATCCCATACTCATAATCCCCATTTGTGACCTTCCCAAATAGCTTCTGACAAGCAACATCACTGAATATACTGGCAGGAAATTGCAAATCTGTCATATGAAATTGCCTTTAACAACCCACAATAATTAGCTTAAAAACTACAGAGGAAATTGGCACTGTCATGTGACATGGTGCTTAATGATTGAACTGCTTAGTGACGCAAATATCAATTCTAATTGTGGTAGGTTAACTGAGGACTACTTAAACAAGGATGTCACCATAGGGGTTGTAGACAGTATTTTCTGCCCTTATTTGTAGCTGAGGATTTTCATTAGCAAAAGTGGTATATACTTTTCTTCTTGTTGTTTTTTGTACTTCCCCTTTTCCCTATTTTGTTTGTTAGCCACCCTGAGTCCCCTCGGGGAATAGGGCGGCATACAAGTTTAATAAAACTAAACTAAACTAAACATTTTTCATCTCATCTCTAACCATTTTATAAATAATTAAAGTTACATTTTTTTAAAACTTACAGATGAACAGGAGAGCAATAAGAGCACTCTGGACAACTATAAACAACAAGCAACATTGAAAAGGGAAGAAAATCAAGCCAGAAATCAAAATATTTTCTATTTCCTGCAGAAAACCATACAAATCTGTTCCTCCTCCAGCAGTTGTTTGACAAAAGAGAGAAAATTAAGAAAGAATAAGCAGATTATGCAGAACTCAAGGATAAATTAAATGAGAGGGGAATGAAGATTATTTATAATTCAGCAAAAGAGGGAAACATCTGGAACTCTCTTGGGAGGAAAAGATCAATAGTAAAGCCATATAGAAGAGACAGTAATTCAGGCCTCTCCATGTGAGGAAGAAGACGGCTTAAATGAAAACACCCTTAAACAAGGCATTGTCCATATTTTTTACCTTCTCAAGAATATCAGTGGTGCAAAAGCTTCATAAATTTGCCTATTGTGGGAAAAGCACACATTGCAAATCACAGCTGATTATGCACAAGAGGAGACGGAAAGCCACACAAATTACCTAAATGTGACAAAAACTATAGTCACAAAAGCTCCCTTGTTGTTCATGGAAGCACCTCCACAAAAGAGGGAAGCCACGAAAGTGGTAAATGCATTAGTGAGCATGGCAACATGGTGCTACATCAGATAACTCACAGGAAGGAGAAAACATATGCAGATTGTGTGAAAGTTTCATTAGAAATTCCCAGGTCTTGAGACACTAAAGGACGCAAACAAAGGAATAAAACCATTTTAACATCCTTTCTGTGGGAAATGTTTCAGTGAGGCACCTGAGGACTTCCGCAAAAGAGAAACCTTTTGAATGTCCCGATTGTGGGGAAAAATATAGTCACAATTTAGGTCTCGTGATGCATCAGTAGATTGACTCCAGGGAGAAACTCTATGAGTATCTAGATTGTGGGGAAATCATAATTATAAATTTCCATCTCAAGAGACACCAAAGAACTCACACAGAAGAAAAACCCTTTGAATGTCCTGATTATGGGAAACTCACAATTCTAGCATGGTGATACACCCGAAGACTCACATACGTTGAATGTCCTGATTGTTGGAAAACTTTCAGTTATGATTCCAATTTGTGAAACATTAGAGGAATCATAATTGAGAAAAAACCCATTCAATGTCCTGACTGTGGGAGAAGTTTCAATTGTAATTCCCACCTGGTAATACATCAGAGGATTCACTCCATGGAGAAACCTTGTAAGTG
Source organism: Thamnophis sirtalis (assembly GCF_051295495.1). Classification (NCBI taxonomy): domain Eukaryota; kingdom Metazoa; phylum Chordata; class Lepidosauria; order Squamata; family Natricidae; genus Thamnophis; species Thamnophis sirtalis. Next base: position 23,615,561 of record NW_028261383.1, on the reverse strand, counting down.
TAGAGATTGTGGGAAAAGTTTCATTAGAAATTCCCACCTCTTGAGACATAAGACCACGCACACAGAAGAGGGACCCTTTGAATGTCCTGAGTGTGAGAAAAGCTTTAGTGATAATTCCAGCCTGGTGAAACACCAGAAGACTCACACAACAGAGAAACCCTTTGAATGTTCTGACTGTGGGAAATGTTACAGTCAGAATTCCCAACTGGTCATACACCAGAGGATTCACACAGGAGAGAAACCCTTTGAATGTCCTATTTGTGGAAAAGGTTTTAGTGATAATTCCAACCTGGTGAAACACCAGTGGACTCACACAGGAGACAAACCCTTTAACTGTTCTGATTGTGGGAGAGGTTTCAGTCAGAATTCCCACCTGGTGACACACCAGAGGATTCACACAGGAGAGAAACCCTTTGAATGTCCTGATTGTGGGAAATGTTTTAGTCAGAGTTCCATCCTGGTGACACACCAGAGGACTCACACAGGAGAGAAACCCTTTGAATGTCCTGATTGTGGGAAATGTTTTAGTCAGAGTTCCATTCTGTTGACACACCAGAGGACTCACACAGGAGAGAAACCCTTTGAATGTCCTATTTGTGGGAAAAGCTTTAGTTATAATACCAATCTGTTGACACACCAGATGACTCACACAAGAGAGAAACCCTTTGTATGTCCTGATTGTGGGAAACGTTTCAGTCAGAATTCCAATCTGGTGACACACCAGAGGACTCACACAAGAGAGAAACCCTTTGTATGTCCTGATTGTGGGAAACGTTTCAGTCAGAATACCAACCTGGTGACACACCAGAGGACTCACACAAGAGAGAAACCCTTTGAATGCCCTTATTGTGGGAAAGGTTTCAGTCAGAATTCCAGTTTGGTTAGTCACCAAAGGATTCACACAGGAGAAACGCTCTTTGAATGTCCTGATTGTGGGAAATGTTTTAGTCAGAGTTTCAGCCTGGTGACACACCAGAGGACTCACACAGGAGAGAAACCCTTTGAATGTCCTGATTGTGGGAAATGTTTTAGTCGGAGTTCCAGCCTGGTGACACACCAGAGGACTCACACAGGAGAGAAACCATTTGAATGTCCTGTTTGTGGGAAAAGCTTTAGTGATAATTCTAATCTGGTGAGACACCAGAGGACTCACAGAGGAGAGAAACCCTTTGAATGACCTGATTGAGGGAGAGGTTTCAGTCAGAATTCGCAGCTGGTGAAACACCAGAGGACTCACACAGGGGAGACAGACACCCTTTGAATGTCCGATCTGTAGGAAAAGTTTCATTAAGAATTCCAGCCTGTTGAGACACAAGAGGATTCACACATGAGAGAAAAATCTTGAATGTCTTGATTGTGGGAAAAGTTTTAGTCTGAGTTCCACCCTGGTGAAACACCAGAGGACTCACACCATGGAGAAATCTTTGAAATCTCCAGTCTGCGGACATTACTTCAAGCATAAATAATCCCTTATTGCAAACAAGGTAATCTATATGAAGAAAGGTAGATGAGTTTACTGAATGCTTGAATTTTATTTGTGATCTCCCATTTAAAATGTAGGTGAGAATTGATTGTTTGAATTTTGGCCTGGTTCATTTTGCTCAAACATTTCTCAGGATTAAATTTGTAAGTGGAGGGAAAAGGAAATTGGAAAATGGCGAACTACTAGTTTCTGGTTATCAATAGAAGCTTCTGGATATTTCCTTTTCCGGAATTAGTGGAATTCCTCAAAAAGGAATTTTGGGTGGAGATTTTGTCTGTTGATTATGGAATTCTCACATGTGGAGTTTCAGTCTTCTACCTTGGTTTCACCTGATTTTCATCGCCAGAATTCCACAGCCCTCATTATGGGCCTTGAATTACGGTTGCATGTTCCAATGGCTGTTAAGTGGAATTGCTTTCCTTAACTGCCCGAATCCTCCTGCTCTCCCTGATGCAGCTATTAATCAAATGTGTGAGTCGCTAGGCAGAACACTGTCTATTCAGAGCTGCTCGCGCATGCGCACACCATAAGGCTGTCCGGGGGACCCCAACGTGCATGTCTGTGCGACCAGCGGTCCCCCCACTTTTGGCATGCTTTTTTCCCCTCCCCATTCTCCAGACGCTTTCTAGGAACCTGGGGAGGGCAAAAGCAGCCTACACCATCCGCCTGGAGGCCTCAGGAGCTTACCTGAGAGCAAAAAATGGCTCTATGGGCAACCCGGAAATTCGTGAATGGTGACTATGCTCCATCCAACAAGGAATTGAGAGTATTTTTTATGTCCTTGAGAATGCAATAATGTCAGTGGTGGAAAAGATCCACAAAGCTGCCTATTGTGGGAAAAGCAAAGATTGTAGAATTATGCTCGAGAGGATCCACACTGGAGAAAAGCCATATCAGTGTTCCCAATGCAGCAAAAGCTTTAGTCAGAATAGCTTCCCAGTTGTTCATGGAAAGGCTCACCCCAGAAAAAAGCCCTATCAGTTGTCCCAATGGGGCAAAAGCTATAGCAAGCAGGACAAGCTGATAACACACCAGAGAACTCACACAAGAGAGAAACGATATGAATGCCCAGATTGCAAGAAATATTTCAGTCGAAATTCCAGTTTGGCAATACACCCGATGGTTCACATAGGAGAAAAGCCTTTTGAATGTCCTGTCTTTGGGGAAAGGAATGGTATTTGGGAGTGGTTCGCACAGCAAGTCAATATTCTTTTTGTGACAAGACTCCAAGGCTCCACTCTTTTCTTTTACTTGGGTCCCTTGCAACCGTGGAATACACCACCCCCAACAGGTGAACGTACCTTCTAACCTGTGGTCAGCCCTCAGTTTTTCAGGCAAATGGCCTGGGAGGATTCTGTCTGCAAAATTACTCAGAGTATGGGTACCTCCTTTTCAGAATAGGGATCTGCTCAGTGATGCTCAGCCAGTCACCCAAGAGTGATCCTCTCATTTGCCTTTTAACCTCTTCCCACGCACTCTCTCCCTTTTACCCACAGAAGGTCCTGTACTCTGGCAAATCCCCCATGCTCTCCAGACTCTGTTGGTATTTCTGAGGTTAGGAAATGCACAGAGGGAGCAAGATCCAGAGAAGGGATTTTTTCTCAAGTGCATTCACACACACAGACACATACTATCTTTCACGTTCTGGGCTTTTAAAGTTAAAATTTAGGGGTACTCACCTTTCCAAGCAGCCTTTGAACTCAACATTCAAAACCCCTTTAAAACCTTTGTTCCAAATGGCCAAGATGTGGGAAAAATCCACCCACAGACTCAATGGGTCTGTGCCAGCAAGGGAGGCTTACCCAAGCCAGGTCCATCAGTCAGGTTAGTTTGGAGACCCATCAGGGTTGCCAAATTATTGGAAGAAATGTCTATCTGGGTTCAGTTCCAAGTGGGAAAAACACTGGAAACATGGACATGCTTGGAAAGATGGTGTAATGGTGGACAGGACCACATTGTTTGAGGTCCTGGGCAAAATGAGCACATAGATGAGAGAGAGAAAGTTTAATACCTTCTCTTGGCCCCCGCCTTAGACATTCCTGTTCCTGTGTAAGAAATGTATTCTAATTGGTTGTCTTGAGTCCCAGGCTTGGTTGAGCCTTGCTGGGTGATGCAATCTCCTCAGGTTGCATGTGGTGAGTTCTGTTGCAAGATGGGTAGAGGGCTAATCCTATTATGTCCTGAGGGTGAAGATCTATTGTGTTGTAGATAAGGTGGTCCAGTCTTTCTGGGGCTGTTAACAAAGCTGGGGGACTGCTTTCCAAGATCATGTTTCTCCTTTTCCCATGAAGAGAGGTATAATATTCTGCCTTTTTAATATTTCCTAGAAGATTTCATATTTCTAGGAGAGGGGTGAGGGCTAACTTCCTACAAATGCTGAAATACTAAAAAGAGCAAGAAATGATGGATAGATATAGAATACTTCAGATACCAATTGTTTCATTAAAGATTAGAAAACACATAGAAAGTAGAAATTGGGAATAGTATGTATATTGATACATAATGGAGTACATTAACATTACTATATATACATGTAAATGTTAGAAGTTGAAAGGTATTATGTATACCTAAACAATATTATTATTAGTGTTGTGTATAAAATACATTGACCCAGACAATACACTGTTCACCAAGCTGTTACAGACGATTAAAAAAAAACTACTAATAAAATTATTATTTTTTAAACTACCCCAGTGGGGACCAATTATATTTATCAGCCATGGATTTGTGATTTTGGGATGAAAGAAAGTGGGGCAGTAAGACAGGGAACAGAAAAATTTGGAAGAGCTTATGGTTTTGCTGGCTGTTGCAAGAGTTCATTGCAAAGAATGTGACTTCTTTTTTTTCTTTTGGGGATGTCTGATGCTTAGAACCAAAGCCTCAGAAGACAAGAAAGAGCAATTGGTGTGGTTCCGAGTATAAAAATATTAATAGTTTATGTCACGATGAAGGATTAAGTGCTGATGAGAGATAAATATTAATTGAATTTCAATATACAAAAAAGGGATATTAAAACAAACACGAGAAAAATAGCAGAATATCCAACCAAAAAACCCTCTTTGACAGCAATGTGGACAATACCTGTTTTTTTTCATTCATAAAAGCTATTTAATGCCTTTTTTCAGAAATGAAATGTTTTCCACCATATAATGTCTTTTTCACATCTCCAACACCAAGGCAGTTTATTTTTTATTTATTATAATTATTTGATTTGTCAACTGGTTACAAGATAATAGGTATAAGAATAAACATGAGCATGAATGAAATGGGTACGAATAAATGGGGACAGTAGGACAGGGATGATGGGCACAATGGTGCGCTTATGCACGCCCCTTACAGAACCCTTAGGAATGGAGTGAGGTCAATAGTAGGCAGTTTAAGGTTAAAGTTATGGGGATTTCAAGATGTAACAAATTTGCAACAAAGAAGAGGCATCTTGGTGCTGCTACCACCAGGGTAACAAGCAGGCACCTCCAAGAAGACAAGATCACAGCAGGGGTTGTTCAGGAACCTAAGAACCCAGGACTCAAAACCACAATGCTTTTTCTTCTTGAGCTACCACCTCTGTGCATATTTTTTTAACATGTATTTTTTAGAAGCTTCAGCAACTTACTGGGGCCTCTCAGAAACTCTGCTTATGACTCACAGATATTTTGTGAAAAGGAGATGCTGGCTAGGAAATTTTAGGCTCAAACTCGGGAAGACTTTCAGGATGCAGAAGGGGGAAACTGTATGTTGTGTTTCTCTAAGACACATTAAAATTAATATGAGGGAAATAGCAGAATATATAAAAAACAACCCTCTGTACATTGGAGGAGGGGGGAAATTTCTTCTACCATATATAGACAATCAGGCCCTCTTTCTTAGGCTCCATTATCTACGCCTTGCTGTATGTTTCTCTGTGTGACTGTGACCTAATGGGAGACTTCAGTGCAAGCAGATTTACAGAATTTACACCTGGCATTTAGCAGATATAAAATTTCCTCCTCCAAGAATGAAGCTTGGTGGTTGATGCTCTTGGATGCAGCCCTGGCCAGAAGGAGTGAAGCTCCTTCCCTTGGAGTGTCTGGCCTGATGCTGCTTCCATGCCCTAAAATCCTGGGAGCCACAGGAAATCAGTCATAAAGTTTTGGGGTATTAGAGAGGTTTTGATCTCCACTGAGAGTCACCCCTAAGAAAGCTGATTGTGTAATTCTGTAAAACCTTTACGAACGTTTAGGGTTCGGCACGTAGCTAATCTTCACAAGGCTAAGTAACATCACATTTCACTATTTCACTAGGCTCAGCTGCAAAGTCGGTCAAAAACGACTTGATAGCATTTAATCAATGGAAACTTGTTGCAAACGCCTCAGGTAGGACCTGGAGAAGGATGTTTTTCTGCCCCCTATCTGGAGATGGTGCTCAAACAGGAAACACTTGTGCCTAGAAAGTGGATAATACCTGTGGTTGAGCTTAAAGGAGTTAAAACCATCGAGTACTGTATTCCTAGAATGGTTAGAAAGCGACGGGGAAAATAGAAGAAAGAAAGTCCAGTTGCCTTTTGAAAAATCACCTTTGGGACAGCTGAACTTCCTCTTCCGGATCACTCATGGGGGGAGAGTGGTGTGCAGAGCGGCTTTTGTGCTCTTCCCATGGCCGAAGCAGCAGCTGGAAGGTGAGTTGAGGGCGGGTGGGAGGAGAGTCCTGGAAGCAGAGAAGCAACTGGGCTGAAGCATCTCAGCTGCTGCTGCTAATGCAGGTTCCTTCCCTCCCCGAATTTAAGCCCACTGGTGCTGCACGCTGTGAAACTGGTGGCTGCAGTTTTCCTTCCGGTGGGAAGATTGGAAAAGTCTCTTCCGAGTGAAGGTGGATTCTTTGGGAATGGCTTCCCTCCAGAGGTTGTGGGGGCTCCCATCACTGGAGGGTTTGTGACAGAGCTGGGAGGGACCTTGCAGGTCTTCTATTCCGACGCCCTGATCAAGCAGGAGACCCAACATCATTTCAGACAAATGGCTGTCCTGTCTCTGATTAAAAGCACCAGGAATGGAGCCCCCACAACCTCTGAAGGGAAACCCTTCTGGCATTCTTGGCAATAAGGTTAGACTTAAACTGCCACTGTTCTTTTTCTGGGATTTTTTTTTTTTTTACTTTCATATCTTGCCATGGTGTCACATCTGTGTATTAACCAAGTTCAACTGTACTTAAAGCAGCCCTTTTTAAAAATACGGTATTTTTCTGTGTATAAGATGCTATTTTAAAATATATATATTTACTTGAAAATTAGGGGCGTCTTCTATACAGTGGGCCAAGAGCATTTTCCAGCTCCTGGGCGCTGCACTGCAATGGAGGAATGGAAAATGGAGCAGTCGGCAAGAGGGAAGAAGGAACAGGGAGAAGATAAAAGGAAAGCAGCCTCCTTCCCTCACATCAGCCGCTCCATTTCCTGTTTCTCCGTTGCAGTGCAGTGCAACACCATGGAGCTTGCCCCATCCACCATCGCCCAGATGTTTTGTAATGGTTACATTTACTGGTATTTTCTTCTGTTGGTAATAGAAAAGCATTGCTAAGGTTTTATATAGCCATTCGGAACACCTCACACAACAGCCAAAATGGGGCAGAGAAATTGCCAAGTGCAAGTTTCATAGATTACGGTTGCATAGGAAGTACTGTCCACCTCTCTGTCTTCTTTAGAAGTCAGGAGGAGGGAAGGGACCTTAATGTACGATATGTTGACCAAGCTGTCTGCAATTATCTAAGTGTGATCTTACTCTTTATAAAGTGGTGCTAGTACTTCACCTGATCTTGATTCTATCTCTCTGTTAATGCAGCCTAGTATTGTATTGGCTTTTTTGCCACTGCAATACACAGCTGGCCCATATCTAAATGATTGTCCACTAGACTTCAAGGTTCCTCTTATAGTTATTACTTGAGCCAAGTGCTACCTATTCTGTACAAGTACATTTGGTTTTTCTTGAATAAGTGTAAAACCCCTTTCCCACTTTCATTGAATTTAATTCTGTTAGGTAGGGCCCAGTGTTCAAATTATCAAGATTCTCTATCTTGAGCCTATCTTCTGAGGTGTTGGCTATTCCTGCCAACTTGGTGTCATTCGGAAATTTGATGGAAGGCATTTACAAAGATATTAAAGAGTATTAAAGCAGAACCTTGGGATACCCACAACTTACTTCCCTCCGTATAGATATAATCCCATTAAGGAATACACTTTGAGTATGATTTCTGAGCTAGTTAGGAATCCATCTGTGTTGATGGATGTACCTATCCCACATTTTTCTAATTTACCAAGAAGTAGGTTATGGTCTACTTTATCAACTGCCTTACTGAAATCCAATTATACAATGTATTAGATTGGTCTGCTAATTTAGTCACTTTGTGTAAGAATGAAATAACATATGTTTGGAATGATCAGTTTTTGAAAATCCCATGTTGACTTTATTTATTTATTATTATTAATTAGACTTATATACCGCTTCATAGGGCTTTCAGCCCTCTCTAAGCGGTTTACAGAGTCAGCATATTGCTCCCACAGTCTGGGTCCTCATTTCACCCACCTCGGAAGGATGGAAGGCCGAGTCGACCTTGAGCCGGTGAGATTTGAACCGCTGAACTGCAGATCACAGTCAGCTGAAGTGGTCTGCAGTACTGCACCCTAACCACTGTGCCACCTCGACTTCTGCTTATATATTTGCAGATCTTTTGTTTCATTATCTTTTCCAGGATCTTCCCAGGTAGTGATGTCAGGCTAATTGGCCTGTAGTTTTGTGGTTCCATTTTTCTCCATTTTTTTGAAGATGAGAATCATCACACTCTTTTTCAGTCTATTGGTAGTTCCTTGGTGCATGTAGATCTTTGAAATATATGGTTCAATGGTTCTTAGATCACATCTGCTGAATCCTTCAGAACTCTGGGATGAAATCAATCTGGTCCTGGTGGTTAGAACTCTTCTAGAATGGACAGGTGTTCTCTTACCATTTTCTTGCCCGTTTTAATTTGTATTCCTAGTCTGCCTTTTACAGTTCTGTTTTTGGTAGGGTTGGCTGCTTTTTCTTTTTGCCTGAAGATAGATGCAAATAATGAATTAAGTAGCCCTGCTGTGTCTCTACTTCCCATCACTTCCTTGCCATCATCTCCCATTAGTGGACTGGCAGTTTCCTTGACTTTACCTCTTGTTTTATACATGTTTTAAAATTATTTTTGACATTTGTTGCAAGTTTTAGTTCATTCTCCCCATGAGCTTGATTTCATCTTTGCCAATTTGGGCTATATATGCTCCAATTCTGTTTATATAATTGATTCCTGCATTCTTGGAGCCACAATGAATCTGAGGAATTCATAGTGGTGGCCTATCATTAACTTTACCAACTCGGTAATTTTTGTGGCTTCCCCGCCTCCCCTGCGCTCTCCCAATCAGTGTTCCATCCACTTGCTCAAACCAAATGGGATGCATATGCCTAGCTGCCTCACAATCAACATGCTGATTAAGCATCCGGTGCAGCCAGTGTCCAACTTCTCCCTCCACTCCCATTTCTGGCACTTAGAAGTTGCATTTTACAGTAAAGGAGCGGATGGGTGCACTCAGCATTTCCCTCCTCTGTGGTCTCCCCCCTGTCAGGCCTGCAGCCAGTTACTTTTAGGATCTTTGGCCTGCCACACTCACTCTTATTTTACTATGCTGTTTCCTTAGTGGGGAATTAGGAGGGGGAATAATAAGGAGTAGAATGTGTTGTTGTCAAAATAAAAAAATCCTTTCTAGAAGACCAAGGTAATCTTTTGTCTCTGTACCTCTGAGCCTGACTGGAACTGGATGGGAGGAACTGCCAGCATGGCAGTGGAAGATTGGACCATGTGATGGACTTGTGGGTGTGGGGGCAAGAACATGAACTTTCAGCTAGGTGGAAAACCTAGGAGGCTTTCAGATTCGGGTTAATGTCAGTGTTCCAAATATCATCCAGAATTAAATCAGAGTCCAAGGCAGAGCTTTCCTCAAACTTCCAATTTATTAAGAGAGACATGTTGGCACATCTGTGGAAAACCCAAATCTGAAAGCTTCCTAGGTTTTCCACAGCAATTTTGATTGAATGGGTATTTGAACATGGATCTTAGTAGAGTGTCATATGAATCATCAATAATGTGATTATTCTAGTATTGGAGCATGTTTCTTTTTTCATTATAATATATACTTTTTTTCTTTTTTTCATATAATCACTAAGCATTTTATAAACAATTAAAGTTACACTTTTCTTTGAATCTTACAGAAAAACAGGATGGCAATAAGAGCACTTTGGACAACTATAAACAACAAGCAATGTTGAAAAGGGAAGAAAATCAAGACAGAAATCAAAATATTTTCCATTTCCTGCAGAAAACCATACACTGATCATCCTCCTCCTCCTCCTCCAGCAGCTGTTAGATAAAAGAGAGAATATCAAGAAAGAGTAAGCAGATTATGCAGAACTCAAGGATGCATTGCATGAAAAATCAAGGGAGATTATTTTTCATTCAGCAAAATAGGGAAACATTTGGAAGTCTGTTGGGAGGAAAAGGTCAATAGTAAAGACACGTATAACAGACAGGAATGCAGGCCTTTCCTTGTGAGAAAGAAGATGGCTTGAATGAAAGCACCACCAAACAAGGTATTGTCCATATTTTTGACCACCTCAAGAATCTCAGCTGTGAGAAAGCTCCATAGATTTGCCTATTGTGGAAAAAAAACAGATTGCAAATATGCACAAGAGGAGCCGGAAAGGAGAAAATCCATACAAATTACCTGAATGTGGCAAAAGCTTTGGTCACCACAGCTCCCTTATAGTTCATGGAAGCACCTCCACACAAGAGGAAAGCCACAAAACTGCTCCCAATGTGGTAAATGCTTTAGTGAGCATGGTAACATGGTGCTGTATCAGATAACTTACAGTAGGGAGAAACATTTAACTCTGCAGATTATGTGAAAGTTTCATTAGAAATTCCCAGGTCTTGAGACACTGAAGGAAAAAAACCATTTGAACATCCTTTCAGTGGGAAATGTTTCAGTGAATTCCTTCCTGAGGAAGCACCCACAGACTCACACAGAAGTGAACCCATTTGAATGTCCTGATTATGGGAAAGTCATAATTCCAGCCTGGTGATACACCAGAAGACTCACATAGGAGAGAGATGCTTTGAATGTCCTATTGTTGGAAATCTTTCGGTTATGATTCCAATGATGATACACCAGAGGAATCAGAAAGGAGAAAAACCCATTCAGTGTCTTAACTGGGAGAAGTTCCAGTCATTCCTGTCTGGTAATACATCAGAGGATTCACTCCATGGAGAAACGTTTTGAGTGTCGAGATTGTGGGAAAAGTTTCATTAGAAATTCCCATCTCCTGAGACACAAGATCACACATACAGGAGATAATCCCTGTGAATATCAGGATGGTGGGAAAGGTTTTAGTCTGAGTTCCAGACCGGTGAAACACCAGAGGACTCATACAGGAGAGAAACGCTTTGAATGTTCTATTTGTAGGAAAGGTTTTTGTGATAATTCTAGCCTGGTGAAACACCGGAGGACTCACACAGGAGAGAAACCCTTTGAATGTCCTATCTGTGGGAAAAACTTTAGTGCTAATTCCAATCTGGTGACACACCAGAGAACTCATACAGGAGAAAAGCCCTTTGAATGTTCTATCTGTGGGAAAGGCTTTAGTGATCATTCCAATCTGGTGACACACCAGAGGACTCATACAGGAGAGAAACCCTTTGAATGTCCTGACTGCGGGAAACGGTACAGTCAGAATTCCCGCCTGGTGATACATCAGAGGACTCATACAGGAGAGAAACCCTTTGAATGTCCTATCTGTGGGAAAAGCTGTAGTGATAATTCCAATCTGGTGACACACCAGAGGACTCATACAGGAGAGAAACCCTTTGAATGTCCTGACTGTGGGAAACGGTACAGTCAGAATTCCCACCTAGTGATACACCAGAGAACTCACACAGGAGAGAAACCCTTTGAATGTCCAATGTGTGGGAAATGTTTTAGTAATAGTTCTAGCCTGGTGACACACGAGAGAACTCACACAGGAGAGAAACCCTTTGAATGTCCTGACTGTGGGAGATGTTTCAGTCGTAATTTTCACATGGTGATACACCGGAGGACTCACACAGGAGAGAAACCTTTTGAATGTCCTATCTGTAGGAAAAGCTATCGTGATAAATCCAGCCTGGTGACACACCACAGGACTCACACAAGGGAGAAACCCTTTGAATGTCCTATCTGTGGGAAAAGCTTTAGTGATCATTCCATCCTGGTGAAACACAAAAAGACTCACAAAGGGGATAAACCCTTTGAATGTCCTGATTGTGGGAAAGGTTTTAGTCTGAGTTCTAGCCTGGTAACACACCAGAGGACTCACACAGGAGAGAAACCATTTGAATGTTCTATTTGTAGGAAAGATTTTTGTGATAATTCTAGCCTGGTGAAACACCAGAGGACTCACATAGGAGAGAAACCCTTTGAATGTCCTATCTGTGGGAAAAACTTTAGTGCTAATTCCAATCTAGTGACACACCAGAGGACTCACACAGGGGAGAAACCATTTGAGTGTCCTATCTGTGGGAAAAGCTTTGGTGATAATTCCAATCTGGTGACACACCAGAGGACTCACACAGGAGAGAAACCCTTTGCGTGTCCTGACTGTGGAAAACGGTACAGTCAGAATTCCCACCTGGTGATACACCAGAGGACTCATACAGGAGAGAAACCCTTTGAATGTCCTATCTGTGGGAAAAGCTATAGTGATAATTCTAACCTGGTGATACACCAGAGGACTCACACAGGAGAGAAACCCTTTGAGTGTCCTGACTGTGGAAAACGGTACAGTCAGAATTCCCACCTGGTGATACACCAGAGGACTCACACAGGAGAGAAACCCTTTGAATGTCCTATCTGTTGGAAACGTTTTAGTAATAATTCTAGCCTGTTGACACACCAGAGGATTCACACGGGAGAGAAACCCTTTGAATGTCCTGACTGTGGGAGATGTTTCAGTCGTAATTCCCACCTGATAATACACCGGAGGACCCACACAGGAGAGAAACCCTTTGAATGTCCTATCTGTGGGAAATGCTATAGTGATAATTCCAGCCTGGTGACCCACCACAGGATTCACACAGGAGAGAAACCCTTTGAATGTTCTGACTGTGGGAAAAGTTACTTTAAGAATTCCAGCCTGGTGAGACACCAGAGGACTCACACGGGAGAGAAACCCTTTGAATGTTCTATCTGTGGGAAAAGCTATAGTGATAATTCCAGCCTGGTGACACACCACAGGACTCACACAGGAGAGAAACCCTTTGAATGTTCTGACTGTGGGAAAAGTTACTTTAAGAATTCCAACCTGGTGAGACACCAGAGGACTCACACGGGAGAGAAACCCTTTGAATGTTCTATCTGTGGGAAAAGCTTTAGTGATAATTCCAGCCTGGTGACACACCATAGGACTCACACAGGAGAGAAACCCTTTGAATGTCCTGACTGTGGGAAAAGTTTTATTAAGAATTCCAACCTGGTGAGACACAAGAGGACTCACAGGAGAGAAACCCTTTGAATGCCCTATCTGTAGGAAAGGTTTTTGTGATAATTCCCACCTAGTGATACACCACAGGAATCATACCATGGAGAAATCTTTGAAATGTCCAATCTGTGAACATTACGTAAAGTGTAAATCATCCCTTATTGCACACTAGGTAATCCATATGAGGAAAAGTAGCTGAGTTAGAGAATGCTTCAATTTCATTTGTGTTCTCCCATTGAAAGTGTGGTGAGAAGTTGATTGATTGAATTTTGGCCTGATTCATTTTGCTCAAACATTTTTCAGGATTAAATTTGTAGGTGCTGAGAAAAAGAAAATGGCTAACTAAGTAGTTTCTGGTTATCAGTAGAAGCTTCTGTATAGTTCATTTTGCAGAAGTAGTGAAATACCTCAAAAAGGAATTCATTCTTCTACCTTGGCTTTGCCCAGATTTTGAGCTCCAAAATTCCCAAGCCAACACAAAAGTAGCCCTCATATTATTATGGGCCTTGAATTACAGTTGCATGTGGCAATGGCTGTTAAGTGAAATTGCTTTTTTTTCAGAGTATAAGATGCACCTCCCCCCCTATAGAGGTTGAACATTTGGGTGCATCTTATATTCCGAATGTAGTTTTTGGAAACTTTTTTCAACCCTAATGAGGTGCTATCGAATTAGCACCTCACTAGGGCTGAAAAAAAGATTCGAATATTTTTACTGCAGCATACTGTTGGAAAGATTTCCCGGGTTTGTTCTGACCAGGAAAGATTTGAAGACTGCTTTAAGAGGTACTTCTTTTATCCAGTTTCTATTTTTGGGAGATAATCCTCTAAAGGGCAAGGAAGAGAGTTCCTGTAACTACTTTTGTCAATGGTTTCCTTCAGGCAAGCGCTGGGCTGGTTTGTTGATTCAGCTTTGTTACATTTTTACAGGTTTAAAGCGCTTTTGGTTGAATGCCCAGACATCTAGTTAAGCTTATTAAGAATTTCCCCAGCTGCCTGTGGAAAGAAAAAAAAGTGGCAAAAAGTCATCTTATTATACTATTGTGTTTGCTTGCTTTTCTGGTGTTATGGGAATAAAAATGAATGCCTGGTAGGCAGAATTTCCCCCCCTATTTTTGTCCCCCAAAACTAAAGTGCGTTTTCTACTCAGATGCTTCTTATACGCTGAAAAATATGGTACCGGAATGCCCCTGCTCTCTCTGAGACCGCCATTAATTAAATGTGCAAGTTGCTAAGCAGAACACTGTCTACTAGAGCTGGGGAAAACACTTGGAGGCCTAACACAGGAATCTTTAGGTCTCCCCCACTCTCCAAGGCACCCTTATGTTCTGTTTCCTAACCTTTGTGTCCCCTTGGCCCTTCACTCCCCCTCTCCCGGGTTCCCTTCCACCTGACTCCCACCCACTCAACCTCACACCTTCCTCTTTTTTACCTTTTCAAGATCTCTGAACCTCATGTTGGGGAGGGAGGGAAGGACATGCACCCTGGGCCTCATGATTTTCCTGGAAGCAGCCACCATCTTCAGTGGGCCCTGGATTCATTCCTGGTGTTAACTCTGGTAATGGTACAACACGCTATAGGGTGTCCTGCCACAAGCGGCAGCATAAGATATGCATGCTTGGCCAAACACAGCTGATTATGCCTGAGAGGATCCACACTGGGAGTCGTTGGCACAGCAAGTCTTTGGACTTCTGTCTGGAGGAAGGGAGAATTATCAAGAATGTTTGTACTACCTGTTTTGTAAGAGTAGCTGCACACCTAGACTATTCAAAAACACACAGAGGCTATCCCTTTAACCTACCTCCACATAAATAGGGATCCTCAAACTTTTTAAACGGGGCCAATTCATGGTCAACCTATTTGGGGGGGGGGCAGACCAGCTGGGAGGGCATGGCTAAATTGTCATGTGACTGGGTGGCTATGGCCAATTTAGCAGTCCATTAAACAATACAGAGCAGCCCATTATTCTATTCTTTTTTTTTGTATGAGGTTTTTGCTCTAGGGTATTTCTTTTTAATCAGCAGGGAGAGATTGGCAATGCCTGGGGAAGGAAAGGTATGCTTTCCACGGGTCTCATGGCTATATTTAAATGGCCAGCAAATGTCATTGGTGTTGGAAGATTCATTGGTGATGTGATAGTTACTGGATGTGCAATGTTCACTGGTGCAGTAACGGGGGTTGGTAAATTGACATGTGGTGAGTATTAAAGAGAGAAGTCATGGACAAACCAAGGGCTGGTTATGGTAACGGGGTGGCCTAAGCTACCCTGTTGGGCTGGAGATGTTAACCACGCTCAAGACACTGGCTGGGCTTCTTATAGTCATTGCAACAGACACAATGTGAAAAGCTGCTCATTCTGGACTTCCCCCCCCCCCCAATTGTCGGCAGCTGTGCTGATTTCTCCAGCCACATCCCGAGCGCATCCTTTCACACCCCTTTCACGGGTCCCCTGCTTTTTCTGCCCCCAGCCAACGACCCACCCTGCCTCACCCGCTTCCAGGGTTTGCTCCAGGGTGGCCAAGTCCGTCATGCTGGGTTCACTGACATATTCGCGATAGACATCTGCGCGCCGACAAAACCGCAATGGACAAATGAGCGCCGTCAAAATTGCTAATTGATTTTCGACACTAGCACAGCGACAAATGCGTGACGACAAAATCGTGCCATCAACAAACTATAGACAAACTATAACCCTAACCCTAACAGTATTTTTTTCCATTTTATTGTGCTTGTCATCGTGCTTTTATCGACACGATTTTGACGTTGCGTTTTAATCGGCGCTATTTTGTCGACACGCATATGTCTATTGCACAATTGTCGGGTCATGGTCATGCTGGTGGTGTTGAACATAGTGATTTTGTTGCAGACTGCGGAAGCCAGGCCTCCAGTTGCACATCTTCCTTTCATGCCATCGCCATTGCTTCCTCATGGCTCTAGCTCAGGGCCAAAGCAAGCCCTTCTGCCTGTAGCTCTGCCAATGAGCAACCAAAGCCCGTTTCCTCCGGCGGCATGCTTGCCTCCCCACCCCTCGATTCTTGGAAGAGCTTCTTGTAGGCCACAAGCATCCGAGAGAAGAGCCAAGTTGCCATTTCGAAAGGGGCCGGAGGGGTTTATGCGGTGTACAAGCTGCGGGATACAGTCTGAGTCTCCTCGGTCAGGGTGCCTCATTGGGAATTGCTGCCCAGCCTGGGTGTTTGGAAAAACAGGACACTGCAGAAAGGTGAAGGGGAGAGGAGGAGCAGCCTTACCCAGAGGCCAGCCAGCAGATAAATGCTACAAGGCTCTGCCATAGTTCTTTTGGGCAAGCCATCCCTGCGCAGCTCTCCAGGGCCTGCCCAAACTGGCCCAGAAGCAGCGTGTCATCTTGCACCTATCCGTAGTCTTCTCCGGGCTGGCTGCCAGTTCTGTGACATGAGCATGTCCTGCTGGTTGCCGCAAGGGGAACCGCAGTGCTGGGCTCCCACGGCTGCAAGTGTCAAGACGTAGCTAGAATTGGAACAAAAGGCTGCGCGGTTGTGGCAGAAAGAGCCAGAGGAACACCCGGCAGCTTGCATGAGAATGTGCGAGCAAGGCAGTGGCTGCTCTTGCCGTTAACTGAGACCATAGCGCCAATTGGAGTAAGGCACAAATTAGTGTGGTGTGCTCAGTTACCAGGGAGAGCAGCTGCCACCTCACTCACACCTCAACCAAGCTGCTGGGTGTTGCTCCAGTTCTTTCTGCCACAGCCGGGTAGCTTTTTCTTCTAGCTATGACTTGGCATTCACAGCAACAGGAGCCCAGCACTGCGGTTCCCCTTGCTCCAACCAGCAGCCTCTGCCTGCATCAAAAAGCTGGTGGCTGGGCGGGAGGAGGTTAAGGATGGGTGCAAGATGACATGCCACCTCTTGGCCAGTTCAGCTGGTGGGCGGGCAAGCAGGCAGCCCTCAGAGAAGAGTGCTGCACTGGGCGATGCACCCCCCGTCGCGGGCTGGATGTGGGGCCTGAGGCAGAGAGGAGGGCAAGCATGTGGCAGGTGCCTGGAGGCTCCACATAACTCAAGAGGCAGGCCCGAAAGGCCTGGGTGAAGGTTTTTGCAGCTTTCTCCCTTGCAGAAGCAGAGATGGGCAGGAGGCTGGAGAGCACACAGCACCAGAGCGCAACGGTTCCCTGAGGGCTGCCTGCCTGCCCTTCAATCCAAGTTCGGGCCCTGCATATAGCCCACAACCAAGCAATGCTCTGCTTCTGGGCTAGTTCAGCTGGCTATCTTCCACACAATTCCCTTGCAGGCCAAAGTGGCTTCAGGAATCACCCAGGCAGGACTCCAAAGTCACAGTCTCCTGCATGCTTCCCTACCACCCCACACACATCTGTCCACCCACCACCAGTATCACCCTTCCGCCAGCTCACCCTACCTCACCCACCCTCCGGCCCGCACCTTTCATCCTTACCTTTGAGAGCAGTGATGAGCAGAAGTACTCATATGTGAGGCTAGATTCTGCAAAATATATATAAGGCTGACGGCTGGAGGAGGGATGTAGAGGGTGGCAGAAAAACCCAGCCACGCAAGGAGTGGCTGGAAGATGAGGGGGCGGGACTTAATCCCACCACTAAATGGGCTGGATGCAATGGGTTGGTGGGGCGTATCCATCCCGCAGGCCATAGTTTGATGATCCCTGACATAAAGCTTCCTCTGGCTGGTTCTTGCTCTGTGGCACTAAGGCCCAAGTAGTTGTACCTCACTGTCAATTCCATGGGGAGGGGGCATGCCGCCTCAGTCAATTTCCTCACTGAAGAGGTAAGCAGAAAAGAGATTTCCAAACCCCAAATTCTGACTGTGATTCACAAACGATGTGGCCCATTAAAGCAGAATATGTTTTACTGGTTATCCACTGCATCGGGAGTCCCAGGGCTCATTGTGCGCAACTTCAAAAATATTCATAGCCTGGCTTGTACACTAGCTAATCTTAATGTGGTGTCATAAATCCTGGATGTAATAAACTAAGGCAGGTTCAGGAAGCAATCATTGGAAATGGGCAGCCTTTGATTATCTACTAAGGCACAATCATGGCTGCAAACCATTTTGGGATATGTGCTTGCTTCACACCTGACTGAAAGCTTACAGAAAGTGACATCAGATATTTAAGAAGAACCTGCACAGAAAACTGCATACTATAAGTTCTTTCCTACTTAACAGAACTTCTTCCCTGGCTGCTGAACCTTCCTGGGTGGAAAACACTGCTTTTTGGTGCCACTGCCGTAATCATCATGAGAGTCCTCTGCTGCCTCCACCAGTGTACTCCCCCTTGTCCCAGTAGCCTGCAAAATCACCTCCCATTTCAATAGACCCCAAGTAAGGATGCCAGACAAATATCCCTCATAATGTGCCAGGTATACAGAAAGTACAGAGACCATTGTAATAGTGCATAGGTTGGGCAATATATATAAACATATAGCCCAAGAGGGGGGAATTGTGGGAATCCCCTCCCCCGAGATAGAAATATTTTAGGGAATATTAAAAGAGGTAGAATATTATATTTCTTCAAATAAGAAATGGAGAAACATGTTCTTAAAGGCAGAAAGCAGCACCCAGTCTTTCCTAATTGCCTACAGAAGATGCTCATTAAGAAATCCTGGGCCAGCCCACTGTTCCCTCTAAGGTGCGCGGCCGCGCGGCCGCGCACATGGCAAGAAACCCCCGCGCAGAGGTTTCTAACTCCCGCGCAGAGGTTTCTTTCAAAGCAAACGTGGGGGAGTCCTTTGCAGGCGGCTAGAACTGGCCGCCCGCAAAGGACCTTCCCAAACTTGTTTCAGCGGCAGCTCTCAGCCTGGCGGCAGCGTCACTCACACTGTAGAAGGAGGGGGAGGAGGAGGGAACTAAAGAGAGCTTTTACCGAGTCTGCGCCCCACAGCCAGGACTGTCCTTGCGCCCCTCAAGCCGCGTTTCTTCCTGCAAAGCCCTTCGGGCAACCCGAGAGTTCCGCTTGACGCCAGAAGGGCTTTGCAGGAAGAAACGCGGCGTTTCTTCCTGCAAAGCCCTTCTGGCGCCAAAAGGAACTCTCGGGTTGCCCGAAGGGCTTTGCGGGGAAGAAACGCGGCTTGAGGCGCCAGGACGGTCCTGGCTGTGGGGCGCAGACTCGGTAAAAGCCTCTCTTTGGTTCCCTCCTCCTCCTCCTCCTCCTCCTCCTCCTCCTCCTCCTCCTCCTCCTCCTTCTTTCTGGAGCCCCTTCCTCAAAGATTTGGTACCAAAGCAATGGCGGTGAGGAAGTTGTGTCTTTTGGATTTTGCACTGTTGTCTTTTCAATGGTTCTCAGACTGGTTGAACCTTTAGCAGCTGGGGTGATATTCTTTACTGTTAAGGTTACAATTGGATGTGTTGGACAAATCTTAAAAGATGAAACTTTTATTAAAACGTTTGACTTAACTAAAAACGTCTTCCTTTTTCTTCTTCTTCTTAAATATGATTTATTTATTTATTTTTACTTCAGAAGTTTGATGACCATTGTACAAACTAATCCAACCTAAATGTAGAGGAGGAGAAGAAGGGGGGGGGATTTAAAAAGAGCAGAGGAAAAAGAAAAGAAAGCATGAAGAAAACATAAAGAAAGGGATGGGAGGGAGGGAAGGAAGGAAGGCACTTTATGTTGAAACAGAAAATATTATATAAGGAAGAAAATGGAAATAACTTAGGAAGGAAGGAAGGAAGGAAGGAATTGCACTTAATATTGAAGGAAAAGAGAATGAAGGAAAAAGTATTGGAAGGATTGAAAGAAGGAAGGAGGAACAAAGAATTACACTTAATATTGAAATGGAAAAGAAAATATAATGAATGAAAGAAGAAGTATAGGAAGGGAAGGAAGGAAGAAAGAAAGAAACAAAGACTGTTGAAACAGAAAAGATAATATAAGGAAGAAAATGGAAAGACGTATAGGAAGGAAGGAAGGAAAAAAGGAAGACAATGTTGAAATGGAAAAGAATATAAGGAAGAAAATGGAAAAAAGTATAGGAAGAAAGGAAGAAATGTACTTAATATTGAAACAGACAAGGGAATGAAGGAAAAAATATTGGAAGGATTGAAAGAAGGAAGAAAGAATGGAAGGAACAAAGACAATGTTGAAATGGAAAAGAATATAAAGGAAAAAATGGAAAAATGTTAGGAAGGAAGAATTACACTTAATATTGAAACAATTGAATATAATGAAGGAAAAGGAAACAGGAATAAGGGAGGGCTGAAGAATTCTGGGAACTGAAGTCCACCCCTCGTAAAGTGACCAAGGCTGGGAAAAGAATCCGCACTAGGGACAATGCAAGCTATGCTTCACCCCGTCAGTCCATCTTAGCGTGCAAGAAAGACATCAGACAACGCCATAGTTGCTATGGTGGCATTTGGCTATGCGCAGCGATGCTCTCCTGGTCTTTATGGGTGGGAGGGGGGCAGTTGAGCTATGATGCTAATCCCCTCGTGGGAACACAGAGGGTGGGAGAAGAGAACCAAAGAACTTCAAACTCCAAGGTTCTGGAGTGGAGAATAAGGGGATCAACTTTGTCTAAATGATATTGACATATAAAGAACGGTTGTAGGAACTGGGTATGTCCAGTTTGATGAAAAGAAGGACTAGGGGAGACATGATAGCAGTCTTCCAATATCTCAGGGCCCAGGGTTGCTCCAAAGAAGAGGGAGTCAAACTATTCTCCAAGGCACCTGAAGGCTGGACAAGAAGCAATGGATGGAAACTAATCAAGGAGAGAAGCAACCTAGAACTAAGGATAAATTTCCTGACAGTGAGAACAATTAACCAATGGACCAACTTGCCTCCAGAAGTTGGGAATGCTCCAACACTGGAAGTTTTAAAGAAGATTTTGGATAACCGTTTGTCTTAAGTAGTGTAGGGTTTCCTGCCTAGGCAGGGGGTTGGACTAGAAGACCTCCAAGGTCCCTTCCAATTCTATTTCTATTGTATTCTCTATATTCTATTCTTTCTCTGTTCTATTCTAATCTCTTCTGAACTAAATGTTTATCTAGAACTCAAATAAATAGCTGCTTTTTGGTTTTATTTTTTTTAATATTTATCAGTCTCTCTTTTATTCCATACTTCTGGTTGAAAGACTATTCTATGTCATGCTAAACAAATGCATATTCTAGTGGCGGCGGGAGCTCGTTGGCATCTTCAGCAGCAGCCCTGCCTCCTGTGAAAAAACCGAAGATGGAGCAGATCCACGCAGATGACGTTGCTGCAACATGACTGGAGGAGGAATTCTGGGAGTTGAAGTCCACAAGGCTTAAAGCTGTCAGGTTTGAAGACCCCTGGGGTTTTTTTCCTAAAGGGTTAGGGGTGCGAGGGTCTTGTAACTTGACAGCTTTAAGACTTGCACGCTTCAATGCCAGAGTTTCTGAGCCAACATTTTGGTTGCTAAGCAGGACCGTTGTTAAGTGATACTGATATTATATAACACTTTTAATTAAGCGGGTACCTTGAATAAACATAACTTTGAGTTTCAAATAATACTGATTTCGTTGTTGTCTTAGGTGACATCTGTGAAAAAAATTAAGGTGCTCAGGCATGAAAATGTGCCGCTCAAACACTATACTTTTCCGCTCACACTGAAAAAAAATTAGAGGGAACATTGGGCCAGCCTATTCACAAAGAAAATACCCTCATCTCCAGGTGATGGGATTAAGAACAGGACATGAACTTCACCCCAGTCATTGAAAAAGGGGAAACAATACAGCTCCATTAAGGAAGGAAGGAAGGCTAAAGGCAATAGATAACAGGATAAAATCAATTATGTCTGACAGGATTGGAAGTGCTAATTAAGACCCATCATGAGCCTTCGAGAAACAAGTAAAAATAAACAAATAATAAAAGCACACAAAGAAAGTCTCAAAAATACAAAGTACTGTAAACTGTATGAAAATCCTTGCACTCATCAAGCTAACTTGTCAGCTGTCCCAGAAGTGCATGCTGTGGTTCTGATCCTCAATAAATGGACCTTCTTTCCTAAGCAGCTAACCTCCATTTCATTTCCAGAGCTTCTCTCCTGGCTTGGAACTGAAACAGATGGATTTTTCTTCCAACATCTTTTCTTCCTGGAGGTATCTGCTTGTTACCCCCGTGGTAGCAGCGCCAAGATGCTGACAAATTTGTTGCAATAGCCTTGGTTGTTGGAGCTGTGAGAAAGAAATTATTTGGTGGGAAATGTTTCATTTCTAAAAAAGCATTGTGCTGCTCTTTAAATAGATATTACTGTTTGAACCTTAATGCCACAGAGCAAAAATTAACCTAGGAGAGCTTTGTGTGGAGGTAGGTGAAGGGGATAACCTCAATCTAATTCTGAATGGTGTGTCTCTGTATGTGTATATCACAGTAGGCTCTTGGATGCAGCTCTGGCCAGCAGAAGTGAAGCTCCCGTGGAGTGTCTGGCCTGATGCTGCTGCCATGTCCTAAAATCCTGGGAGCCTCAGAGTCATAAAGTTTTGGCATGTAGAGAGGTTTTGATCTCCACTGAGAGTCACCCCTAAGAAAGCTGATTGTGTCATTCTGTAAAACCTTCATGAACGTTTAGGGTTTGGCACATAGCTATTTTTCAAGCTAAGCAGCATCCCATTTCACTAGGCTCAGCTGCAAAGTCGGTTGCTAGAAGTCAAAAACGACTTGATAGCATTTAATCAGGGGAAACATTTTGCAAACGCCTTAGGGTAGAAACTGGAGGAGGATTTTTTTTAATGCCTCTTATCTGGAGATGGTGCTCAAACAGGCAACACCTGTGCCTAGAAAGAGGCTAATACCTGTGGTTGAGCTTAAAGGAGTTAAAACCATCGAGTACTGTTTTGCTAGAAAGGTTGGAAAGCGACGGGAAGAGTAGAAGAAAGAAAGTCCAGTTGCCTTTTGAAAAAAGCACCTTTGGGAACAGCTGAACTTCCTGTTCTGGATCACTCAGAGCATTTGGAAAAAAAAACCACCTTTGCGACAGCTGAACTTCCTCTTCCGGGTCGCTCATGGGAGGAAGGTGGTGTGCAGAGCGGCTTTCCTGCTCTTCCCAGAGTCGAAGCAGCAGCTGGAAGGTGAGTTGAGGGCAGGTGGCAGGAGAGTCCGGGAGCAAGTCGGGCTGTTCGGTTTCTTCCACGGCCTGGAAGCAGAGAAGCAACTGGGCTGAAGCATCTTAGCTACCCCAGATTTTATTTCACTGGTGATGCATGCCTTTACATTTCCGTTGTTGGGAAATTTAAAAAGTCTCCTTCATGTTAGGCTTGACTCCTTGCAATTTTATGGGCATGTTCTTTTCTTGGCAACAATTTGGAATTGACCTGCCACTGCTGCAGTAGTTTCGTTTTTACTTCCACATCTAGCAAACAAACACAGGATTTGCTGGTGGTGTGCCATCCATAGATTAACCTGGCACAACTGTGCTTAACCCAGAGATTTTTAAAAATTGTATTGGCCCCTTTTGGGATGTTTGGTTTTATAGGTAATCCTCACCAGTTACCATTCAGTCTTCAAAGTTTCAGTGGTGCTGAATAAAAGACGTTAAACAGTTCCTCAAAGTTGTGGCTATCACTGTTATGTGGGGATGGCACCGGCTTGCATTCAAGATGGTTGTGGTGTCCCACAGTCATTTGGAACATACACTACTGACTCCTAACAAACAAAATCAATTGGAAATTGACAAGAAGTTGCAGTCACGTTACATTGCACAGAGGAGAACACGGTGATTCACTTAATGGCCACAGCCAGGATTTCGTAAGAGGGCATATGTAAGTGATGTCATCCTCAATAACCATGCCATTTAGGAATGGACTTGCCCGTGCCAATGGCTTTCAGTAAGTGAGGACTACCTGAATTGGGATGTCATCAGCATGATTGTAGACAGTATTTCTCGCCTTTTTCTTATTTGGAGTAGTGAACTTCCATGGGTCCTTTAAATCTCACCACAGATCTTGGGATCATTTCATCAATTAAACACCCCCCCCACTCCCATCCTTCTAAAGTTAGGTCAAAAAATGTGTACCCACATATATGTGAAAATGCATAATTTGTCCCCAGACTTCCAGGTATATTTGATGATAACTCTTTGCAATTTCTTGAACTCATGATTGACCCAAGTCAACAAATAAATTTCATAACTGAATGGATATTTGACATACAATGCAATGCAATACAATACAATACAATAGCAGAGTTGGAAGGGACCTTGGAGGTCTTCTAGTCCAACCCCCTGCCTAGGCAAGAAATCTTAAACCGTTTCAGACAAATGGCTATCCAACATCTTCTTAAAGACTTCCGGTGTTGGGGCATTCACAACTTCTGGAGGCAAGTTGTTCCATTGATTAATTGTTCTAACTTCAGGAAATTTATTCTCAGTTCTAAATCTCTCCTTGTTTAGTTTCCACCCATTGCTTCTTGTTCTACACTCAGTGCCTCTTCTTTGTGGCAACCCCTGAGATATTGGAACACTGCTATCATGTGCCCCCTAGTCCTTCTTTTCATTAAACTAGACATACCCAGTTCCTGCAACCGTTCTTCATATGTTTTAGTCTCCGGTCACCTATTGATCTTTGTTGCTCTTCTCTGCACTCTTTCTAGAGTCTCCACATATTTTCTACACCGTGGTGACCAAAACTGGATGCGGTATGCCAAGTGTGGCCTTACCAAGGCATTATAAAGTGGTATTAACACTTCACCTGATCTTGATTCTATCCCTCTGTTTATGCAGCCTAGAACTGTGTTGGCTTTTCTGGCAGCTGCTGCGCACTGCTGGCTCATATTTAAATGGTTGTCCACTAGGACTCCAAGATCCCTCTCACAGTTACTACTATTGAGCAAGGTACCACCTATACTGTACCTGTGCACATGTATATTGAAAATGTAAATAATGTAAGAGGTTAAGTTAGCATGTTGGTAACTTTACGTTTTATTGTAATGTATGCCTTTGGGTCTGGTTTTTTTAATGTTGTGTGGCCATTTTATGAACCATAATTAAACTAATCCTTTTATGTGACTCTTATAGGCAAAAGAATGCCAAAGAGAGCACTGTGGAAAACTGAATCACAAGCAGCATTAAAATGGAAAGAAAACCAAGGCAGCAATCAAAATCTTTTTAGTTCCTCCAGAAAATCCCAAAACTCCTCTTCTTTCCCAGCAGATTAGAGACAAGGAAGACAAAACCAGGAAAAGAGTTTTGAGCTATACAAAAAATAGTGTATGTGGAAGAAACATATCAAAATAGCAAGTGGGATAATTTCCTACTTCAGAAATAGAGGGAAATATCCGGAAGTCAGTGGAAACGAAAAGGTCACTTGGACAGCCATATAAGATAGACAATAATGCAGGCCTCACTCTCTGGGGAAGGAAACAATACCTTGAATCAACGCTCCATCCAAGAAGGGATTCAGAGTATTTTTGACGTCCTTGAGAATCCAAGAATGTCAGGGGTGGAAAAGAGCCACAGATCTGCCTATTGTGACAAAAGCAAAGAGTATAGAATTATGCTCGAGAGGGTCCACACTGGAGAAAAGCCATACCAGTGTTCCCAATGCAGCAAAAGCTTTAGTCAGAACAGTTGTTCTGGAAAGGCTCACACCAGAGAAAAGCCCTACCAGTTGTGTCAATGTGCCAAAAGCTATAATACACAGGCCAAGCTGATAATACACCAGAGGACTCACACAGAGAAACCGTATGAGTGTCCAGATTGTGGAATACGTTTTAGTCAGAATTCTGATTTGGTGAGACACCAGAGGACTCACACTGGAGAGAAACCATATGAATGTCCAGATTGTAAGAAAAATTTCAGTCAAAATTCCAGTTTGGCAATACACCGGAGGATTCACACAGGAGAGAAACCCTTCGAATGTCCTGACTGTGAGAAAAGATTCAGTCGTAATTTTGAACTGGTAATACACCAGAGGACTCACACAGGAGAGAAACCTTTTTTATGTCCTGTCTGTGGGAAAAGTTTCAGTCGTAATTCCAGCCTGGTGAAACACCAGAGGACTCACACAGGAGAGAAACCATATGAATGTCCAGATTGTAAGAAAATTTTCACTCAAAATTCCAGCTTGGCAATACACCGGAGGATTCACACAGGAGAAAGACCCTTCGAATGTCCTGACTGTGAGAAAAAATTCAGCCGTAATTTTGAACTGGTAACACACCAGAGGACTCACACAGGAGAGAAACCTTTTAAATGTCCTGATTGTGGGAAAAGTTTCAGTTGTAATTCCAGCCTGGTGAGACACCAGAGGACTCACACAGGAGAGAAACTGTATGAGTGCCCAGATTGTGGAATAAGTTTCATTCAGAATTCTGATTTGGTGGGACAGCAGGGGACTCGCACAGGGGAGAAATCTTTCAAATGTCCAGTCTGTAGTCCTTAGACATAAATCACCCCTTATTGCACACAAAGAAATGCATATGAGGCAAGAGTAGATGAGTTTAGAGAAGGCTTTTCATTTATAATATCCCATTGAAAGTGTAGGTGAGAAATTGACTATTTGAATTCTGGCCTAATTCTTTTTTACTCAAACAGGTCTCAGGATTAGACATATAGATGGAGAGAAAAAGGAAATGGAAAAAGGCTAACTTTTCTGGTGATGAGCAGAATGTTTTGTTTCTGGTTATCGGCAACAGTTTCTGGATATTTCCTTTTGTAGAAGTAGTGAAATTCCTCATCATAGTTCCTGGGCAATAGTTTTCTATATTGATTATGTAACTCCCATATGTGGAGTTCCAATTCTCTACCTCCAGATTTTTAGCCACAGAATTCCCCAGCCAGTCTATAACTAGTTCTCAAGATACAACAGTTATGGCCTTGCGATTACGGTTGCATGTTGCAACGGCTGTTAAGTGAGATTGATTTCCTTAATTACCCGGATCCCCCTGCTCCCTCTAATGCAGCCATTAATTGAAGGTGTGAGTCACTAAGTAGACTATCGGGTACCTCAGGGCTGGGGAAAACTCTTGGAGGCCTAGAGCAGGGCCGGGCTTGCCTGCCACAGGGATCTCTAGAGCTCCCCCATCCTTCAAGATACCCTGTGCTCTGTTTCCTATCCCTGGCCTTCAACCCCCCCCAGGTTCTCCACAGTTTTTTTCTCACTCCCGGTGGGTCCCTGCAGTCCTTAGGTCTGACTCCCACCCTACCAGGCCTCACACCCTCCTCCTCCTTCTCTTTTGAAGATCTCTGATCCTCGTGTTGGGGAAGGATGGGAGGCAGGGCATTTTGCCACGCTGTCCACCACTGTCACACAGAAGAGGGACAAACCTCTCTGTTTTGCTGCCTTGACATGAGAGGGGGGGGGAATGTACAGTTGAAAATGTTTCATTTTAAAAAATGCATCATGTTAGAAGTATCCGTAGTTTTTGACAAGGGGAAAAAATGGATATTGTCAGTGTTGCTATGAACATTAGGGCAAGGCGCTCAGAGTTGCCTCAAACTGCCAGATGGACAGTGATTAAGTTTAATAATAAATGGAATTAATAATAAGGTAATGTAAAGCTCATTTCCCAACTCTTGCTCAGTGATGAGGACTCCACACATACAGTGGGTTTTTTTTTAACTCACTACAATTATTAACTTGTAATCTCTCTCGTGTGCATTCTGCATCTCTATGACCAATTTGCCCTATTCAACATTCCCTTCCCTCCTTATTATAAATTTACATTATCAGTTTGAATCCTACATCAGTTCAGTCACCTGGTGCTTCTGATGATGTGAGCTGCAATTAGGCTTCTACCTCTTAATTTCTTCTGGCATTGATATCTGCCCAAGTCTTAAATTCTGTGAAAGCGCAGTTTTAAAAAAATCCAAGTGGTTAAGCCAGATCGATTTTGATTGGCATTCTTCTCAGATTCAGGAATGATCTGCTCCATCACTGCAAGTCTGAGAGAAGGAAGTTAGGATGTTTCAAACTGGACAATTAAGGTACGGTTCCCTTTCTAATTTTACAACCTTTAAAGAAGCCTTTGGTTGTGCCAGTGGGTTTGTAGAAAATCATAGGCTTACAGAGGATCTAAGGCAGTCCTAGGTTGCAACAGAGGGATAGAGTCAAAGACAACAAGAAGTGATCGTACCCCTTCACACCATGAAGAGCCAGCCCTCAAGATCTGGCTCTCCCAGCAGGCCTGGGGATAGGTTTCCAATTCACCCGCCCGAGTGTTTGATTGCTGAACGAAAGTTGTGTTTTTATTATTTTTCTTTGTTCACATTTTGTTTTGTTTTTTTGACACTGCACCCCCCTCCCTTGTGGTTGTAAGCCGCCCTGAGTCCCCTCAGGGAAAAGGGCGGCCTATAAATCCCAATAAACTCAAACTCAAACTCAGCTGGTGAGACTACACTTAGAATACTGTCTCTAGTTTTGGTCACAATATAAAAGAGATGTCGAGACCCTGGAAAATGTGCAGAGAAGAAGAAAGATGATAAATAGACACTAAATGACTATCGATTGGTAGAGCTAGGTATGTTGTGGCCATGGAAGAAAAGGATTGGGAAGACACAATACATTTCTTCCATTACTTGAGGGGCTGTCACACAGATGAGGATTCCACATATACAATGGGTTTTTTTAATGTAAAGAAGAATGTGAACATATACCTACAACTGTATGTAAGAGAATAAAGAACTTTTCAAAAAAAGAAAAGAAAATAGTTACAAAGCAGCTGCATAAACTTGCTTCTGGTAAGGGGCATTTAAAAAAAAAGAAACTGGAAATTAAGATACAATACAAACTCCAAAAGTCATCTGGTCTTTAGCAATTCTTAAAAATAAGCCAATAAGCCTCAAAGGAATAACGACACATGACATATTATACCATGCCATCATTTTCCTTTTTTAAAAAGGTGAAAATTTCTGTAAAGTTTTCCAAATATTCCCTACAAAGAGAGGAACATTATTTGGATCTGGATCTTACTGGATCTGCATTGAAAATGACAGTGCAGGCTGTCCCTCTAAAAAGGTTAGCCTGGTTATTAGTCACACCATATGCTTTGGTGGGATATTCTACTCTTCCCTTTTGTTTTCTTTTAAAACTGTATTTTAAAAAAATATTCCTTCTATATATTGACAATCACCCCAGCTGTCTTAGCTCCCATTTTCTATGGCCTGCTGCATATTTTTCTCTCTGTGACCGAATGGAGATTTCCATGCAGGCAGATTTACAGAATTTACGTATGGCATTTGGCATTTAGCAGATATAAAATTTCCTTCGCCAGGAATCAAGCTTCAGGTTGGGTGCTCTTGATGCAGCCCTTGCCAGCAGGAGTGAAGTTGGCTCCCTTAGAGTGTCTGGCCTGAAGGTACTTGGGAGCCACAGGAAATCAGTCATAAAGTGTTGGGGTATTAGAGAGGTTTTGATCTCCACTGAGAGTCACCCCTAAGAAAGCTGATTGTGTAATTCTGTAAAACCTTCATGAACTTTTAGGGCTAATAGCTACCAGTAATCTTTGCAACTCTAACCCTAACATCACATTTCACTATTTCACTTGGCTCAATTTCAAAGGTCAGTTGCTCGAAGTCAAAACAGACTTGATAGCAGTTAATCAGTGGAAACATTTTGCAAACGTAGTAGAGACAGGACAAGTGTGTTTTTCTGCCTTCTATATGGAGATGGAGATCAAAAGGGCAACACCTGTGATTAGAAAGCTGAGAGTACAGCAAAGGCTGTCTGTGGTTGAGCTTGAAGGAGTTAAAACCATCTAGTACTGCATAGGTAGGAAGGATGGGAGAGGAGAAGCGCAGAGGAACTTCCTCTTCCGGATCATTCATGGGAGGAGAGTGGTGTGCAGAGCGGCTTTTGTGCTCTTCCCGTGGTCAAAGCAGCAGCTGGAAGGTGAGTTGAGGGCGGGTGGGAGGAGAGTCCTGGAAGCAGAGAAGCAACTGGGCTGAAGCATCTCAGCTGCTGCTGCTGCAGGTTCCTTCCCTCCCCGAATTTAAGCCCACTGGTGCTGCACGCTGTGAAACTGGTGGCTGCAATTTTCCTTCTGCTGGGAAGATTGGAAAAGTCTCTTCCAAGTGAAGGTGGATTCTTTGGGAATGGCTTCCTTCCAGAGGTTGTGGGGGCTCCCATCACTGGAGGGTTTGTGACAGAGCTGGGAGGGACCTTGCAGGTCTTCTATTCAGACGCCCTGATCAAGCAGGAGACCCAACATCA
Organism: Thamnophis sirtalis; assembly: GCF_051295495.1. Lineage (NCBI taxonomy): Eukaryota > Metazoa > Chordata > Lepidosauria > Squamata > Natricidae > Thamnophis > Thamnophis sirtalis. The sequence goes on along the minus strand of NW_028261383.1, from coordinate 23,585,413 downwards.
TTTCAGACAAATGGCTGTCCTGTCTCTGATTAAAAGCCACCAGGGATGGAGCCCCCACAACTTCTGAAGGGAAACTCTTCTGGCATTCTTGGCAATAAGATTAGACTGAATCTGCCACTGGTTTTTTTCCAGGATTTTTGTTTTTTTACTTCCATATCTTGCCATGGTGTCACATCTGTGTATTAACCAAATTCGACTGTGCTTAAAGCAAACACTTTTTAAAAATACCATATTTTTCTGTGTATAAGATGCTACTTTAAAATACATATATTTACTTGAAAATTAGGGGCGTCTTCTATATGGTGGGCCAAGAGGAGAAGGTGTAGCCCATCCCCATCTTCCAGCTCCTGGGCGCTGCACTGCAATCGAGAAATGAGAAGATGAAAGTAAAGCAGCCTCCTTCCCTCACATTAGCCACTCCATTTCCTGTTTCTCCATTGCAGTGCAGTGCAACACCATGGAACTTGCCCCATCCACCATCGCCCAGATGTTTTGTAATGGTTACATTTACTGGTATTTTCTTCTGTTGGTAATAGAGAAGCATTGCTAAGGTTTTATATAGCCATTCGGAACACCTCACACAACAGCCAAAATGGGGCAGGGAAATTGCCAAGTGCAAGTTTCATAGATTACGGTTGCATAGGAAGTGCTTCCCACCTCTCTGTCTTCTTTAGAAGTCGGGAGGAGGGAAAGGACCTTAATGTAAAAACATTGGCAGTCTCGAAAGCAACTTGATCACCTGATTCTAAAGAGGTTGTTGAACTTGGCCCTTACTGTTTTCAGAGACAGCCAGATCAGTCCCGGTTAGCAACAGCACTGAAAGCGCAGACCTCACCCATGGGAGGAGTTGACCTGCAGCAATCTCTCATACAAGTGGACCCTTCATACAGTTTTCTCATCCCTAGCCCTCACTGTAGCTCCTGGGTCCCCTAGCAAGCGCTGTCCATAGGGAGCTGCTTCTGCCTACGTCCACGGACGACCTGTGGCCCCTGCGCTTCAAATACCGCAGGTTGGGCTGATCTCAGAAAGGATCATTTTGCAGGCAGCCAGGTCTTGGCTCCCCGTCAGCCATGCTGGCAAAGGAGCTGGGCAGCGAACGGCGGTGCTTACAAGGGGGCAACAGGCAAATCCTTCCAGCAGACACCCGCACACAAAGGAGCCAAATGGAGTGATGGGCAGCAGTGAAGGAGGGAAAAAAGGAAGTGACAAGCGGGCCTAGGTGTGGAAGCCCCGACTGCGAGATGGAGCCGAGGGTGGGTGGTAACCCCAACTTCTCTCACGCTGGCCGCACCATTTCCCCATTGCGGCGCAGTGCCCCACCCCAGAGCTTGCCCTACCCACCACCTGCCCAGATGCCACTCGCTTCCCCACAAGCATTTCTTTGCTAACCTGATTTCCAGGTCCATCACGTTTCTCCATCATGTTTCTCGCCATCATGTGCAGGGAAACAAGTTTGTAGGACTAAAAAAAAAAATTGAGTCAATCAATTCCAACTTCACAATATATATATATATTGTGCAAGAAGTTGAAATTGATTGATTGACCTTTTTTTTGCAAAATTACATGAATTGGGATGTCACCAGAGAGGTTGTGGACAGTATTTTTTGCCCTTACTTGGCGCTCAGGACTTCCATGGGCAAAATTGGTGCTTCAAATCTTGCAGAGGCTTTAAGCCTCATTTCATTACATAAAGCCATAAAGCCCCTTACATTATTAAAATTATCTCAGAAGGTTTGACTGTAACCATTTTGGGACATTTTTTCAGGCTTGAAAGAAATCAATTTCCCACATACATACAGCTATAGATATGTGTATTTATATTTCTCTATCTTTGCATATATCTGCAATTGTGTAATCTATCCCCAGCACTTCCAGGTATATTTGATGATACCGTTTCCCCCCAAAAAATAAGATTGGGTCTTAAGAGTCCAAAAGACCCATAAGGCTTATTTTCAGAGGATGTCTCTATTTTTTCATCACAAGTCTTCCTGAAAGTGATGGGAACTGCAGCTTGCTGCAGCACCCATAAAACAGTGGTGCACCCAAGTGCGGAAACATTGTGAGCATTGAAGGTGTGAGTGTCTGAATTTCCATGGGTCATGCGTGGAATTCATATCATGCCTTCCCATTGGCGTTCAAAGAGGCTAATCGTGGTAAATACAAATCATGTTTTGTAAAAATAAAAGGATGGATTACAATATTGATGATGAATGTAAATGAAAAGGCAGTTTCCAAAGCCTTCCTCCCCCACCAAGTGAAACCTGAGTTGAGTCAGAGGCGGGAGGTCTCGGGACGCCCAGCTTTCTTTCCCACTCTTTCACAGAGGAAGAGAAATCCGATAAAGCCTGTGGGGGAGTGCAGGCTGCCTCCGGACACAGCTTCAGGCTGAGGGAGAGAGAGAGAAGCTGATTATTGAGGCTCTGGCCAGCGCTGCCTGCCCGCCAGATTCCCCAACTCAGGGCAGGGATAGAAAAGAGGCAGCCTCTGCTTTCCGCCGCCACCGGCTTTCTTGACATTCAGGCCACCTCACCGCCATAGCAGCAGCAGGCAAAAGTATGGGGGTGGGGATGCATGAGATCTGGCCTGCCAGACAGGCCACATAGCTGTCAACCCCATCACAGCTGTGGTCGTGGCCCCAGGCAAACAAAAACAGACTGGGATGGAATAGGCAGGCTCTTAACTAGAGCTTATTTTTGAAGTAGGGCTTATATTAGGCACATATTAAAGGTCATTCTAGCACTTATTTTCTGGGTGGGTCTTATTTTCTGGGAAACACGGTAGCCCTTTGCAGTGCTAAGAAATTGTGATTGCCTGAAGTCAACAAGTAAATTTCATGTTTGAATGGACATTTTAACTTGAATCTTGGTAGTCTTCCATGTGTCAAATGAATCATAATGTAAGAGGATATTCTAATATTGTGGCATGTTTGCTTATCCATTGTAATGTATACTTTTTCTCTTTTTCACATCTTCTGCAACCATTTTATACACAGTTAAAGTTACACTTTTCTTTGAACCTATTGGCAAAGAAGATGGCAATGAGAATACTCTGGACAAATAAGAATAACAAGCACCATTGAAAAGGAAAGAAAATTGAACCAGAAATCAAAATATTTTCCATTTCCTTCAGAAAAACCACACAATTTTTTTTCCTTCGCCAGCAGGAGAGAAACAAAGGAGTGAGAATAAAGAAGAGATTTCTAGCTGGAAGTATGTGGATCTAAAAGATATATGAAAAGTCAAGGGAAGTTATTTTCCATTCAGCAAAAGAGGGAAATAACTGGAAATCAGTGAAGAGGAAAAGTTCACTTGGATAGTCACGTCAGGCAGATAGTGATGCAGCCCTTGCCCTGGGAGGAAGAAAAAGGCTTGAATCAAAGCACCACTAAACAAGGGATCACACACATTTTTGACATCCTCAAGAATATCAGTGGAATAAAAGCTCCATAGACTTGCCTGTTGTGGGGAAGATACAACTTGCAAATCACAGCTGATTATGCATGAGAGGATACAAACTGGAGAAAAGTCATATAAATACTCTGAATGTGGCAAAAGCTTTGGTCACAACAGTTTCCTTGTGGTTCATGGAAGGACCCAGACAGGAGAGAAGAAATACAAGTGCTCCCAATATGATAAATACTTTAGTGAGCATGGCAACATGGTGATACATTAGAGGACTCACACCAGATAGAAAACATATAAGTGTCCAGTTTGTGTGAAAGTTTCATTGAAAATTCCTACTCATGAGACAACGGAGGACTCATTCAGGAGATAAACCCTTTGAATGTGCTTATCTGTGGGAAATGTTTCAGTCAGACTTCCAAAATGGTGATACACCAGAAGACTCACACACAGGAAAGAAACCATATGAGTGTCCAGATTGTGGAATAAGTTTCATTCAGAATTCTTTTTTTGTTGAGACACCAGATGATTCACACAGGAGAGAAACCCTTTGAATGCCGTATCTGTGGGAAAGGTTTCAGTCAGAATTCCCACCTGGTGACTCATCAGAGGACTCACACAGGAGAGAAACCCTTTGGATGTCCTGATTGTGGGAAATGTTTCAGTGATTATTCCAGCTTGGTTAGACATCAGAGGTCTCACGCAAGAGAGAAACCATTTGAATGTCCTGATTGTGGGAAAAGTTTCGGTCAAAATTCCCATCTGGTGACTCATCAGAGGACTCACACAGGAGAGAAACCCTTTGAATGTCCTGATTGTGAGAAATGTTTCAGTGATAATTCCAACTTGGTTAAACACCAGAGAACTCACACAGGAGAGAAACCTTTTGAATGTCTCTATTGTGGGAAAAGTTTCAGTCAAAATTCCAGGTTGGTTATACACCAGAGGATTCACACAGGAGAAAGGCCCTTTGAATGTCCTGATTGTGGGAAAGGTTTCAGTCGGAATTCAAGCCTGGTGATTCATCAGAGGACTCACACTGGAGAGAAACCCTTTGAATGTCCTGATTGTGGGAAATATTTCAGTGATAATTCCAGCTTGGTTAGACACCAGAGGACTCATATCAGAGAGAAACCATTTGAATGTCCTGATTGTGGGAAACGTTTCAGTCAAAAATTCAACCTAGTGAGACACCAGAGAAGTCACACAGGAGAGAAAGCATATGAGTGTCCAGACTGTGGAAAAGATTTCAGTACTAAGAATAGCCTTCTAAATCATACACACATGGGAGAAACCATTTAAGTGCCCCAAGAGTGCATGGTGCTGCAGGAAACCTTCCAACCTTATCGTACACAAGGAAATCCACATGGGACCCAAAGTGATGAGTGTAGACAAAGCTTGAGTTTCATTTCTAATGCCCCATTATAAGTCCAGCTGAGAAATTGATTTTTAAATTTGACTACAAAGAATTTGCCTGATTTTTTTAGGCAAATATGTCATTGTATTAGACAGGAAGTAGGAAAGAAAAAATTGGAACATATTAGTTTGATAAAGGCTAGCTGGCCATCAACAGCAGAAGTTCCTGAATATTTATTTATGGGGCAATTACGTAAAAATATTTTTGGGAGTGTTCCTTGCATTTTTATCATGGTAGATGATAGAAATGCCACAGGCATAAACCCAGCCTTTTTCTCCCTGGGTGCCGCCAAGATTTTCAGCCGCAGAATTCCCCAGCCAGCATCTCTTTGGGATAGGAGCACTCAACTTCATCCTATGAATAGAATAATGAAACATCCACTCTCCTTGCTTCCAAACCACATCTAGATATGGGAGATCATTTCTATCTGCATCCATGCAGAGGCTAAATCTCACTAGAGGGAAGAATTGCTCTGAGCAGCCTTCCAATCTCCACAGGAGTTAGATTTATTACCAGTTTGAGCAAATGATTTGGAGGGCACTACTTTGCAGAACGCTGATGTAAAGGTTCCTGCACTTTCTTTGGGGTGACCCAGTGGAGATCAAAACCTCTCTACATCCCAAAACTTTATGACTGATTGCCTGTGGCTCTCAAGGATTTAGGGAGGTTCAATGGGTGCGAGACTCAAAGGGAGTCAACTTCATTTGTGCTGCCCAAGCACACCCATGCTAAATGTCTTGTGTGTCTGTAACTTTGCATACTCAGAAGTCTCCATTAGATCAAAGTGAGAAAGTCACATACCCAGCAGGGCTAGAAAAAGGGGGGTTTGGGAAGAGGAGATAACTCTCTACATGTGGTAAGAGAAATGTTTCCAAAAGGCATTTCAAAGGGTTGGGAACAAAGGTTGGTGATACAGATGTGCGTGCAACAATGTGCCACATTTTGTTTGATACACATTCCTTTTTTTAATTCAAAATTTTAATCTAATAAAATATACAAAATCCTTGCCAAGGAAATTGCAAGGCCAGGCATCAAGACTGTCTCTTTATTTGATACACATTCCCTTTTTTAATTAGAAAAATTTAATCTAATAAAATATATAAATCAAACAAAAACAAAGAATGGATACAGAAGCAGGAAAGGAATTGAAAAAAGAAAAGTATAATTACACCTTCCACCCTTCTCTCTGTTGAGAAATTGTCATCCCATAAGCCACATTCTTATATGGAAATTACCTCTGCTCAGTTGACCAGAACAAAAACATCCTTCAAAACTGATCCTGGCCTGAAATCCATTCCTCAGAGAAATGCAGTCCAACATTTCCTTTCCGTGTTGCTCATAGAAACAGGGATATTTCGTCTATGCACAGGTAGTGAGCAGTAACCAGACCCTTATGGTTGAGTCCCACTTAAGGACTCCTTGGGCCAGGTGGGATCCCAGGGAATGAGACAGGACCAATAGGCCATGTTTTTCACTTGTTGCTGCCCAGAGATCTCATACCCCATAGTAGATGTACAACAGGAGCACACCCACATATACACTGTAGTTTATAGGGACCCTCCAAGCTTCTTGGATGGGAGTCAAAAGTTGCCTCCCTCTTTCTGCTATTGTATGTTCCCTGGGGAAGATCTGTGATTTCTCTGAGGAAACACTGTTGATTGTGGGAACCTCCCAGTACAACAAGCCAGTTAGAAGGACATCAAGTATGCTTCACAAAAAGTTCAGTAGAACCGGTAGTAAAAATTGGGGCGGGCTCTCTGAACCAGTAGTACTGGTAGGCTGGCCACGCCCCCCAAACCGATCCCGTTTGCTGCTCGCATCCATCGGACGGAAAACTGACCGGAGCTGGAAAGCAGCTGGCTGGCAAAGAAGCCTCTCAGCCACCTCTTTGAAAGCCAGAGGTTCAGAGGCTTCTTTTTCACCCAGCTGCTAGCCACAGGGCACCCAAAGGTCCTCCAGCTGGTGAGAAGAAAGCTGTGCATGCGCAAAGATAGGGGCAGCGACCAGAGGTCATTTTGGCGCCCTGTGCCAGAGGCTGGGTGGAAAAGAAGCATCTTGCTTCCAGGTTCAGTAGCAGGCATGGTCCCTTCATAGGGTCACTTTTTTCCGCACCCAAGAAAGATCAAAAGGCGCAGAGCAGCAGCCTTTAAGGACAAAACCGATGTAGCTGCCCAGAGGGAAGAAAACAAAAGAACCACTGAGGGAAGAAGCCCCCTCGAAGCTGCTGGCGTTGCAGCTGCCTCCCCTGCAGCTTGGAGCTTCAAGCTGAAGAGGTTCTCGACTGTTGCGAATAAGTGGCAGCTCTGGGTGTACCACACCCACTTGGTTCTTTTTGAGAGCCGCTTTGCAAATAAGGTAGGAAACTGACTAACACAGAATTGTGTTACTGAAATGAGCAAACCCGCAATTCTTTGGTGTCTTCCAAACTCAGCAAAATCAGGATCATTCCTTTGTAGAGCTCCAATTCCAGTTCTCTGCTCCCATTATTGTTCCACTCTTGTACGGATTATTTGTAAATTTTTAAAAAGAAGCCCTGAGAGAGGAATGAAAGAAATGGAAACATCACCCGTGAGTTGGGAAGACAGCTTTACATTATCTAAGGTGACCAGATTTTCACTCCAACCCCACTCGAATAGTGTGACTGTTGTGCTTTTTTAATGATGTATTGTCTTCATGTTTGTAACTTGTTTGTCCTTCCCTCCCCCTGAATTGTGAGCTGCCCTGAGTCCCCTCAGGGAAAAGGGCGGCATACAAATAAAGTAAATGAAATGAAATGAAATGAAATTTTCAGATTGGTAAAGAGGGACACCTTTGATTGGGGGGCGGGGGGGTTGATTAAAAATTTTATACGGAGCAACAAAATTTTTCATACAACGCAAAAATAGTATTGTAATATTTTTTTTTAATTTCAACATAACTACAATTTACAAATATAAATTGTAACTGTTGCCAAACATCAAAATTTTGATCACGTGACCATGAGGATGCTGAAACGGTCGCTAAGTGTGAAATGGTCGCTAAGTGTGAAAAATGGTCATCAGTCACTTTTTTCAATGCCATTGTAACGTTGGTCACTATACCACCTTTCTGGCCACAGTTCTTAAGTAAATAATTGCAGCTGATAAGTTAATAACATAAGTGAATCTGGTTTCCCCATTTGACTTTGTCAAAAGGTGATTATATGACCCCAGGACAATGAAACCATCATAAATATGAATCTGTTGCCAAACATCAAAATTTTGATCGCGTGACCATGAGGATGCTGCAACGGTCGCTAAATGTGAAAATGGTCGCTAAGTGTGAAAAATGGTCATCAGTCACTTTTTTCAATGCCATTGTAAGTTTGGTCACTAAGCCCATTATACCACCTTTCTGGCCACAGTTCTTAAGTGAATAACTGCAGCTGGTATTTTGTATTTTGGATAGAATCTTTTTTTAAATAGCCCAAGCCACGATGTAAAAAGATGTTGAGATTCTAGAAAGAGTGAAGACTAAAATATATAAAGAAGGGTTGTTGGAATTGGGTATGTAAAGTTTAATGAAAAGAAGGACTAGGGGAGACATGATAGCAGTCTTCCAATATCTCAGGGGTTGCCACAAAGAAGAGGGAGTCAAACTATTCTCCAAAGCACCTGAAAATAGGACAAGAAGCAATGGGTGGAAACTAATCAAGGAGAGAAGCAACTTAGAACTGAGGAGAAATTTCCTGATAGTTAGAACAATTAATCAATGGAACAACTTGCCTCCACAAGTTGTGAATGCTCCAACACTGGAAGTTTTAAAGAAGAGATTGGACAACCATTTGTCTGAAATGCTACAGGGTTTCCTGCCTAAGCAAGGGGTTGGACTAGAAGATCCCTTCCAACTCGTTCTGTTATTTCTTCTACTATATATTGACAATTGTCCCCTTAGCCCCCATTTTCTAGGCCCTGCTGCTGCATATCTTCTTCTATCTGTGACCAAATGGAGACTTCCCTGCAAACAAATTTACAGAATTTACACATGGGTTTTAACATTTAGCAGATATCCAATTTCCTCTTTCAGGAATAAAGCTTAATGCTGGGTGCTCTTGGATGTAGCCCTGGTTAGTAGAAGTGAAGCTGGCTCCCCTGGGACGTCTTGCCTGATGGTGCTGCCATATCCTAAATCCTTGGGAGCCACATTAAATACGTTATAAAGATTTGGGGTGTAGAAAGGCTTTGATCTCAATTGAGAGACACCCCCAAGGAAGCTTAGTCTGTAATTCTGTAAGAAAAAAAAAATCATAAACTTTTAGGGCTCTGCACGTAGTTAATCTTCATAAGGTTAAGTGGCCTCACATTTCACTATTTCACTTGACTCAGTTGCAAAGGTCGGTTGCTAGAAGTCAAAAACAACTTAATAGCAATTAAACAGTGAAAACATCTTGCAAACGCCTTAGGTAGTAGAGACGGGACAAGCGAGGTTTTTCTACCTCCTACTTGGAGATGGCGATCAGGTAAGCAACATCTATGCCTTTAAAATACATAGTGCATAATAAAGGAGTTAAAACCATCGAGTACCTTATTGCTAGAAAGGATTGGAGTAGATGAGAAGCGCAGAGGAACTTCCTGTTCCGGATGACTCGTGGGAGGAAGGTGGTGTGCAGACCGGCTTTTGTGCTGTTCCCATGGTCGAAGCAGCAGCTGGAAGGTAAGTGGAGGGCAGGAGGGAAGAGAGTCAGGGAGCAAGTCGGGCTGTTCGGTTTCCTCCACGGCCTGGAAGCAGAGAAGCAACTGGGCTGAAGCATCTCAGCTGCTGCTGCTGCAGATTCCTTACCTCACCAAATTAAAGCCCACGTGCTGCATGCTGTGAAACTGGTGGCTGCAATTTTCCTTCTGGTGAATAGATTTAAAATGCCTCTTTTAAGCTAAGGTTGATTCTCCAGAGGTGGTAGGTGCTCCATCACTAGAGGAGTGTAACAGAGGAACATAGTTTGAAGGATTCTTGGAGGTCTTCTATTCCTACGCCATGATCAAGCAGGAGACCCAATATCATTTCAGACAAATGGCTGTCCAGTCTCTGCTTAAAAGCCTCCAGTGATGGATCACCCACAACTTCTGAAGGCTAAGCTGTTCCATTGGTTAATTATTTTGGGTGTCAGGAAATTTCTCCTTAGTTCTAGGCTACTTATCTCCTTGCTCCATCCAGTTTCTTGTTCTATCTTCAGTTGCTTTGGAGAATAGGTTGACACCCCCACTCTTTCTTTGTAGCAACCCCTCAAGTATTGGAAGTTGCTATCATGTTCTTTTCACTAGATTAGACATATCCAATTCCTGCAACCAGTCTTTCTTTGTTTCAGTGTCCAGCCCTCTAATCATTCTTGCTACTCTTCTATGGGCTCTTTATGGAGTCTCAACATCTTTTTAATAATAGTTGCGGTACTAAGTGTGGTCTTACCAAAGCAATATAAATTCGAACTAACGCTTCACTTGATCTTGACTGTATCCCTCTGTTATTACAGCCTAAGATTGCATTGGCTTTTTTAGCCACTGCAACACCCTGCTGGCTCATATTTAAATGATTGTCCACTAGGATTCAATGTTCCCTCCCATAGGTACTGCCAGGTTCCACCTATTCTGTACCTGTACATTTGGTTTTTCTTGGTTAAGTGTAAAACCTCTTTTTTTCTCCATTGAATTTCATTTTGTTAAATAGGGCCCAGTGTTCAAGTCTGTTGAGATTCTTCTGTATCTTGACCCTATCTTCTGGGGTGTTGGATATTCCTGCCAGCTTGGTGTCATCTGAAATTTGATGAGAATATAAATCACCAGGACCTGATTCTCAGAACACCAGGGTTCTGAGGAAGCTGGGAGAAGTTATCTCAGAACCATTGTACTATATCTTTCAAAAATCCTGGGGTACACTGGGATATTACCTGAGGATTGGAAAAGAGCTGATGTAATTCCCGTCTTCAAAAAAAGAAAAAGAAAAACCAGACCTAGGAAACTACAAAACTACAGACCAATCAGCATGTCAGATTTATGTATCTGCAATTCTTTGGTAGAAGAAGGGTGGGTGGGTTTGGATTTGATACATGTTGTTCTTTCTCCTTTCTGTGTATCCTAGGTATCCTATTTCTTGCCTTGACTTGACTTTTTGCATAATCTTTTGCCTGATTTATTACTGTTGCCTGGCACCTCAGATGCCTGGAAAATTCTCACCTCTTGGGGAATGCAGGGGAGGGAGAGCCATGTGGATTGCAATTCCGGAATATGACCCTGAGAACCTCTTCTTATCTACTTCTCAGAGAGGCCAGTAGAATAACATCTTCATATGTGCAGATTGGTGGGAATCCACACCAGACTGTTGGGAAGAGTTCCTAATTTCCTTTATCATGGATTGTATGGCCTGAGAGCCCTCATAGCCTGCTTTGCATTTTGACTAGCTTTCACCTCTTTCAATTTCCTTTTGAAATACAAAGTTTTCAAGAGTCTATATCCGTGATGCCGAACCTATGGCATGCGGGCCATAGTTGGCATGCAGAGCCATTTGTTAGGACACGCGAGGCTTCCCTGAAAAACCACCCAACACACAAATCTGAAGCTTCCGGAGGGCGAAAAACGACCCTACGGGCAAACCGGAAGTTTGGGAATGGACTTTTGTTTTTCCCATAAGGCCGTTTTTTTTGGTTCCACCACAAATGCGCGCACAACAAAAGCGCGCCTGACTAAACCGCGGTGTCTAAAGCGCAGTGACAAAACCGCGCGACGAATGAGCAACTAATTAGCCCAAAAGCGCGCCGACAGAAGCGCGCTGTAACGTAACCCTAAACCTAACCCTCAACCTAACCCTAAACCTAACCCTAAATCTTACCTTAAATGAAATCGCGCTTCTGTCGGCGCGCTGTTGTCGGCGCGCTTTTGAAATCGCGATTTTAGCGCCGCGGTGTTGTCGGCGCGCTTTTGACGGGTCACGGTTTTTTTGCCCTCTGGAGCCTTCAGGAGGCTTCCCTGAAGCCTCCGGAGGGCAAAAAATAGCCCTACGGGCAACCTGGACTTCCATTTTGCCCATAGGGCCATTTTTTGCCCTTTAGAGACTTCAGGGAAGCCTCCTAAAGGCTCCGGAGGGTGAAAAATGGCTCTATGTCACCGTTCCCAAACTTCCAGGTTGTTTGTAGGGCTGTTTTTCGCCCTCCGGAGCCTTCATGAGGCTTCCCTGAAGCCTCCGGGGGGAGGCTGTTTTCGCTCTCCCCAGGCTTCTAGAAAGCCTCGAGCTTGGGAAGGGCAAAAAATGGGTCCATCGCGCACCAAAAGCGGGGGAGAAGGTTAGGGTTAGGGTTGCATGCACATAGCATTATGGGTGTGGGCACGCATGCACATGACCCCCCTGTGCTCCTCCCGCTTTTGGCACGCGATCCGAAAAAGGTTAGCCATCACTGGTCTATACTTTCTTGGAAGGGGGAAAGGCTACTCCTTACACTAACATCGATACTGGAAAAAATAATAAAAAAGAAAATCTGCGAACATCTAGAACCAAAAAAAGTTTTAATTAAAAGCCAGAATGGATTTGTTAAAAACAGGTTATGCCGAACTTCTTATTTCATTTTTTGACAAGGTGACTAAATTAGTAGACCAGAGAAATATATTTCGATTTCAGCAAGGCATACGATAAAATAGACTACAACCTACTTTTTAATAAGCTAGAAAAATGTGATTTGCAGCTCACCTGATTCACGTGGCACAGTGGATTGCTGCGCCTCAGCTGTTTTACTCACTGGCTCTGCAGCAGAAGGTAAGTTTTAGAGCTGAAAATGGGCGGTTTTCAAATGCTGCGGACGTGCGTAAAGTGTGCACGCAAATCACATGGTCACCGAACCAGTTTTTAAACCAGTTGAATCCCATCACTGCCAACAGACAAACCATACTCAATAAGTAATCTTTAATGGTACTACATCTACTTGAAAGGAGGTAAGCAGTGATATGTCACAGGGTTCTGTCTTAGGCCCAGTACTCTTCAGTATCTTCATACATGACTTAAGGGAATAGAAGGGGAACTCATCAAAATTGCAGATGACACTAAGCTGGCAGGAATAGCCAACACCCCAGAAGACAAGCTTAGGATCCAAAAAGATTTTGACAAGATTTGAACAATGGGCCCTATCCAACAACATGAAAACCAATGTGAAGAAAAGCAAGATTTTATACTTGGGCAGGAAAAACCTCTTCTTAAAAACCTCCAGTGATGAAGCATCCACAACGTCTAAAGGCCAAGATAGATCCAAGATGGTGCCGATGACTGCTGCCTTAGTAAAATGCGCTCTAATGGTTTCTTTATTTTTTAATATTCTCTGCGATTCTCTAAGGATTTCACACTCACAAGACCATCTGCTAAGAATTAAGCAATGTTTCTTTAAGGAGCAGTGCTCTGTAACCTCACCCCCCACCCCCCACCCCGTCTTTACAAACACAGAGGATATTCTAACACGGGAGGAAGCAATTTCCCCGAAACTATGGATCACCAAAAGCAAACAAAGACAGCAGAGATAGAGAGGTAAACGGATGAGAATTTTCAATAGACTAAGGCATAGCGGAAATTAAAAAAAAACCCCACTTCAATCCAACCCTTCAATCTTTCTGATTAATTTACGTTCACTTGCTAATAAGATGGATGAAATACTCCTTTTAAACAGATGCAATTTCAATTTTTACAACACATCTTCCCTATGCTTTTTTGAATCCTGGCTAAACAAAGAAATTGGTGTAAACAGTATGCATATACCAGGGTTTCAGATACTTAGAGCAGGCAGGATTGCAGAATCAACAGGTAAAAAGAAGGGAGAAGGCTCATGTATATATATCAACAACAATTGGTCTCAAGATATAACTATAATACATAAGTTCTGTGATGAAAACTTAGAGTCTTTATCAACTGCAAATCTTTTTATTCTCCCTGAGAGTTTTCCTGATTTCTCCTAATTGCTGTGTATGTTCCTCCACAAGCTTGTATAAACAAGGCATTATGAACTCTAGCTGATCAGATTAGGGTTAGGGTGAAGGCTGAAGCCAAATACCCAGATTCACTGGCCATTCTAGGTGATTTCAACAAAGGTAACTTAAGGAAAGAGCTTCCAAAATATTTTCAGCATGTCAGTTGTTCCCCCAAAGGCAAGAATACTTTAGACCATTGCTGTGCTGACCAATTGGCCCCCATCTTCACCCAAATTTTCAACAAATCACTAGAGATATGCCACAAAAGATGCTTATTGGTCCTTACCATGAGTAGCTGTGGACCACTCTGATCATTGCATGATTCACCTTGTACCTGGGAGTTGCGGGGGCCACGGGGGTGGTTGAGGGGACCAGAGACACGGGAGAGGGTCGGGGTATTGCGGTCGTAACAGGGATGGGCAGATATGGCGGGGACTTTAGGGCAGGCCATTACCGGGGAAGGAGGGTTCGCTACATTACAGAGATCCCTCCTTCCGGCCCTAGGAGTCCCACTCCAAGACCAGATGGCGCAAGTAGTCAGGACCCTGGTCTCAGGCTGTTGCTGCTAAATGCCAGGTCTGTAGTTCATAAAGCTCCTCTCGTCCAGGACTTAATTTTAGACGAGAGGGCAGACCTGGCATGTATTACTGAGACCTGGCTGGGCCCAGAGGGAGGAGTCCCCCTTGTAGAGCTGTGCCCAGAAGGATTTCAGGTGCTGCATCAGCCGAGAGCCCAGGGAAGGGGTGGGGGTGTGGCCGCTGTTATCCGGGAGTCGTTAGTTCCTCGTAGGGTCCCTGCTCCGGAGATTGTCGGGTGTGAGTCTTTGCTGTTAAAGTTGGACCTCAAGGGTCAAGTGGGTTTGCTGCTAACGTACCTGCCTCCCAACAGCGTTGCAGCGGCCCTCCCCTCGCTCCTCGAGTCGGTAGCCGAGCTGGCAATTGAGTTCCCTAGGTTGATGGTCCTGGGGGACTTTAATTTGCCGTCGCTCGGTGAAAACTCTGATGGGGCGCAGGAGTTCATGGCTTCCATGACAGCCATGGGCTTGACCCAAGTAATTCGAGGCCCAACCCATTCAGCGGGACACATGCTTGACCTCGTATTTCTCTCGGAGCAGTGGATGTATGATCTTGGTCTGAGGGGGAACGACATCATACCCCTGTCGTGGTCAGACCACTGCCTACTGAGGCTCGACTTCCGGAGGCCAAACCCCCACTGTAGGGAGGAGGAGCCGACCAGGTGGTTCCGCCCCAGGCGCCTTATGGAGCCGTCAAGGTTCCAGACAGAGCTTGGGGTTATTCCTGACACTTTCGCCCACAGCCCGGTTGAGACTCTGGCTGCTGCGTGGCACTCGGCAGCGTCGGAGGCCCTCGACCGGATTGCGCCACTGCGGCTCCTCCGAGGCGGCGGATCCCGGAGACCTCCTTGGTTCACCGAGGAGCTCCGGGAGATGAAGCGCCGGAGGAGATGCCTAGAGCACCGTTGGAGGTCCGATAAGTCCGAATCGAACCGAGCAATGGTAACCACCTGCACCAGGGAATACACCAGGGCACTTAGGGCAGCAAAAAGATCACATATAGCCACCCTGGTTGCATCCGCTGAGTCCCGTCCAGCCGCCCTGTTCAGGATAACCCGCTCCCTATTGAACAAAAGGGAGGCGGGGGAACCCTTGCAGGGCAGAGCTGAAGAATATGCCCAATTCTTAGCGGACAAAATTGCTCGGTTTCGGTCGGACTTGGACTCCACACCCGCAGCTCCAGCCGAGGCACAGGAGGATCAAGTAGAACAGCTCTGGGTTGAGTTTCAGGATGTTACCCCCGGGGATGTGGACAAGGCCATGAGAGCTGTAAGTACCTCCACCTGTGTTCTGGATCCGTGTCCCTCATGGCTGGTTACTAACTGCAGTGAGGTGACACGAGGCTGGATCCAGGCGGTAGTAACCGCCTCCCTTCGGGAGGGGAACTTCCCCGCCGCACTGAAAGCAGCGGTGGTGAGACCCCTCCTGAAGAAACCATCTTTGGATCCAGCTGTTCTTAATAGCTACCGTCCAGTCTCCAACCTTCCCTTCCTGGGGAAGGTTGTTGAGAAGGTGGTGGCCTTCCAGCTCCAACGGTCCTTGGAGGAAGCAAACTACCTAGACCCCTTCCAGTCAGGCTTCAGACCCGGTTACAGCACAGAAACCGCTTTGGTCGCATTGATTGATGATCTCTGGAGAGCCAGGGATGAAGGATATTCCTCCATCCTGGTCCTCCTTGACCTCTCAGCGGCTTTCGACACCATCGACCATGGTATCCTTCTGCGACGACTGCGGGAGGTGGGGGTGGGAGGCACCGTGTTACGGTGGTTCTCCTCCTACCTCTCGGACAGGTCGCAGTCGGTGTTAGTGGGGGGGCAGAGGTCGTCCCCTAGGCCCCTAAATTTTGGAGTGCCTCAGGGTTCGGTCTTATCCCCCCTACTATTCAACATCTACATGAAACCGCTGGGAGAGATCATCCGCAGGCACGGGATTAGATACCATCAATATGCGGACGATACTCAATTGTATCTGTCCGCCCCGTGCCAACTCAATGAAGCGGTAGACGTGATGAGCCGGGGCCTTGAGGCCGTTATGGACTGGATGAGGGTTAACAAGCTTGTACTCAACCCGGAAAAGACCGAGTGGCTGTTGTGTTTCCCTCCCAAAGATTTGACGGATATTCCACCACTCAGGCTGGGGGGCCAAATTTTATACCCCTCAGAGAGGGTTCGCAACTTGGGAGTCCTCCTGGATCCACAGCTGACATTCGACCACCATTTAACGGCTGTGACCAGGGGGGCATTCGCCCAGGTTCGCCTGGTGCGCCAGTTGCGACCCTACCTGAATCGGGAGGCTCTCACAACAGTCACTCGGGCCCTTGTGACCTCTAGGCTGGAATACTGCAATGTGCTCTACATGGGGCTGCCCTTGAAGAGCATCCGGCGACTTCAGTTAGTGCAGAACGCAGCCGCGCGAGTGATCGCGGGTGCACCTCGATTCACCCGCATAACACCTATCCTCCGCGAGCTGCGCTGGCTACCTGTCGATCTCCGGATGCGCTTCAAGGTGCTATTAGTCACCCATAAAGCCCTACATGGCAGTGGATCTGGATACTTGAGAGACCGCCTCCTGCCAATTACATCCCTGCGACCAATAAGATCTCATAGGTTAGGCCTCCTCCGCATCCCATCGGCCAGCCAGTGTCGGCTGGCAACTACAAGGAGGAGGGCCTTCTCAGCAGTAGCCCCGACCCTTTGGAACGAACTCCCCGTGGAGATTCGTACCCTCTCCACCGTCCAGGCCTTCCGCATAGCCTTGAAGAACTGGCTCGCCCGTCAGGCCTGGGGTTAAGGATAGTTACCCCGCCCGAATGATGAGTGTATGTTGCCTACTATTTTATTATATGTTGTATCTCAGTGTTTGTATTCCCCCTCCCCGGTTTTATGTGAGCCGCCCTGAGTCCCCTCAGGGAAAAGGGCGGCCTACAAATTCTAATAAAACCTAAAAACCTAAACCTACCTGCTTGCAGACAAAGACTTAAAGCCACTAAACCAACAATTAAATCAGTGAGGACTTGGACTGAAGAGACAAAGTTAAAGCTACAGGCTTGCTTTGCACTGATTGGAATATTTTTGAAGATACCTCTGCAGACCTAGATGAACTCACAGATACTGTAATATCATATGTCAGCTTCTGTGAAGACCTATGTGTACTGAACAGGAACGTGCGAATATACAAACAATAAACTTTGGTTCACAGCTAAACTTAAGCAGCTACGTCATTCCAAAGAGGAAGCCTACAGAAAAGGTGATAGAATGCTGTACAATCAGGCCAGAAACGTATTAACAAGGTTAGCAAAAAGAAGCTACTCTGAAAAGCTAAGGAATCAGTTCTCAACAAATGAACCAACAAACGTGGGAAGCTCTTAAAAAATATCACCGGTTACGGCAAACCTTCCTACGGCTGAAGGAAATTAACAACTGGCAGATGACCTGAACGTGTTTTACTGCAGGTTGGAAAGGAAACTACAGCCACCTACCTCCACAATCCCCATTCCAACAACAGCCAAGCCTCCTCCAACTAACTCTGTCCTAGTGGGTTCACAACCCCTGGTGATCACAGAAAAGGAAGTGCAAGATCTATTTCACAGACAGAAGCCAGGAAAAGCACCAAGCCCAGACAAGATAACTCATTCTTGCTTAAAAGTCTGTGCTGACCAATTGGCCCCCATCTTCACCCGAATCTTCAATAAATCACTAGAGATATGCCATCTTCCTTCTTGCTTCAAACACTCCACTATCATCCCAGTGCCAAAGAAGC
The DNA here is from genome assembly GCF_051295495.1 of Thamnophis sirtalis. Classification (NCBI taxonomy): domain Eukaryota; kingdom Metazoa; phylum Chordata; class Lepidosauria; order Squamata; family Natricidae; genus Thamnophis; species Thamnophis sirtalis. The sequence continues at coordinate 23,567,314 of NW_028261383.1, read as the reverse complement.
CCTCCATCAAGGAACTGAATGACTACAGATGCTTTAACATTTGTCGTTATGAAAACCTTTGAAAGGTTAGTGCTGTCTCACTTGAAAACCATCATGGATCCGCTGTTAGACCTCCCTGCAATTTGCATACTGAACAAATAGATTGACAGATGATGCTTTTAATATGGCTCTGCACTACATCCTACAACATCTTGAATTGCCAAAGACCTACCCAAGGGTCCTCTTTATAGACTTTAATTCAGCATTCAATGCCATCACACAGATCATTCTTCTAAACTAAATCACCTAGTGGTACCTGAACACACTTGTAAATGGATCATAAGCTTCCTAACAGACAGAAAGCAGCAGGTGAAGCTGGCAAAATCACATCAGATACCTGTACAATTAGCACAGGAGCGCCCCAGGGCTGTGTGCTCTCTCCTCTATATATCAATGATTGCATCTCAAATGATCCATTTGTTAAACTACTGAAGTTTGCAGATGATACAACAGTGATTGGTCTCATTCGAGATAACAATGAAACTGCATACAGAAACCTGGCTGTTCCGGCAGGCCTGGGGCTGTTGATCAGCATCCAGCCCCATTTTATGTATGTTGTATAATTTTAAATAATTGTATTTCTATTTTTAATTTTTTTATATTCCCTTGTTGTCTGTAAGCCGCCCAGAGTCCCCTGGGAGTGGGCGGCATACAAATGCTAATAAACTTCCAAACTTCCAAACTTCCACTTAACATCAAAAATATCATCAAAAAAGCACAACAAAGATTGTTCTTTCTGTGCTAACTCAGGAAGCTCAGAATGCCCAAGGAGCTGCTGATACAGTTCAACAGAGGAATTATTGAGTCTGTCATCTGCACCTCTATAACTGCCTGGTTTGCTTCTGCAACCCAACAAGACAGACATAGACTTCAGAGGAGAATCAGAACTGCAGAAAAAACAGTTACTGCCAACCTGCCTTCCATTGAGGACCTGTATATTGCACGGGTCAAAAAGAGGGCTGTGAAAATGTTTACAGATCCCTTGCATCCTGGACATAAATTGTTTCAACTCCCACCCTCAAAATGTTGCTATATAGCACTGTACAGCAAGACAACTAGACCCAAGAAGAGTTTTTCCCAAATGCCATCACTCTGCTAAACAAATAATTCCCTCATCAAACTATTCACTAAGGCTGCATTACTATTGCTATTACTCTTCTCATCATTCCTACCACTCATCTCCTCCCACTTATAACTGCAGGACTGTAACTTTGTTGCTTGTGTCCTTACGATTTATATTGATATTGTTTCCCGATTGCTTATTTGTACCCTATGACTAAGTGTTGTACCTTATGATTCTTGACTAATGTAGCTTGTCTTTTTATGCACACTGAGAGCAGATGCACCAAAGACAAATTCCTTGTGTGTCCAATCACACGGACAATAAAGAAATCTATCTTCTATCTCAAGCTATTCTATTGGTTAATTGTCCTCACTGTTAGGAAGTTTCTCCTCAATTCCAGGTTGCTTCTCTCCTTGATTAGTTTCCATACATTGTTTCTTGTCCTACCCTCTGGTGCTTTGGAAAATAAATTGACCCCTTGTCTTTATGACAGCCTCTCAAATACCGAATACTGCTATCATGTTCCCCCCCTGATCTTTCTTTTCTCTAGACTAGCCAAACCCAAATCTTCCAACCATTCTTCGTATGTTTTAGTCTCCAGTGGTAGTAATACTTCATGTGATTTTGATTCTATTCCTCTGTTTATATAACCAAGGATTGCATTAGCCTTTTTTGGCAGCTGCTGCACACTGCTGACTCATGTTTAAGTGATCATCCACTAAGACTCTAAGGTCCCTCTCACAGTTACTGCTTTGGAGCCAGGTTTTGTCTAATCTGTACTTAGCAATAGCAGTTAGACTTATATACCGCTTCATAGGGCTTTCAGCTCTCTCTAAGCGGTTTACAGAGTCAGCATATTGCCCCCACAGTCTGGGTCCTCATTTCACCCACATCGGTACTTGTTCCTTTAGTTTTTTTTTTTGTCCAGGTGCAAATTTGATGAATTCTGCTTCTATATTTTCATCTAAGTCATTTATGAAGATATTGATGTAGTTACCAAGAAGTAGGTTGTGGGTCTACTTTGTCAAATGCCTTGCAGAAATCCAAATCCACAGCATTTTGCTGGTCTACTAATGTAGTCACTTCAACGAATGAAATAAGATTGGTTTCGCATGATCTGTTTTCAACAAACCTGTGCTGGCTATTAGTTATAATTTTATTTGTTTCTAGTTGTTCACAGATCTGTTTTTTAATTATTTTTCCAGTATCTTCCCAGGTATTGATGGTAGGCTGATTGGTCTGTAGTTTTCTGGGTCTATATTTTTTTCCTTTTTTAAAGATGTGAACTGCATCAGTTCTTTTCCGATTCCCAGTGCTCCAATATTTTTTTAAAGATATGATACAATGGTTATGAGATAACATCTGCCAGCTCCCTCAAAACCCTGGTTTTCTGATAACCAGGTCCTGTTGATCTATATTCATCAAGGATAGGTGTTCTTTTACCATTTTCTTGCTTATTTTAATTTTTATTTCTAGTCAGTTTTTTACAGTTTTTGGTAGGTTGGACAATAGTTTCCTTTTGTGTGAAGACTGATGCAAAGAATGAGTTAAGCAGCTCTCATTTCTCTCTACTGCCTGTTACTTTCCTGTTGTCTTCTCTCTTTAGTAGACCGACAGTTTCCTTTACTTTTTTTGTTATTTATATGTTGAAACTTTTTGAACTATCTTAGAAATTTTTTTGCAAGTCTTTGTTCATTGTGAGTTGATTTCCCCATCCCATTGGGTTCACAACCCCTAATGATCACAGAAAAGGAAGTGCAAGGTCTATTTTACAGACAAAAGCCAGGAAAAGCTCCAGGCTCAGACAAGATTAACTCCTTGCTTAAAAGTCTGTGCTGACCAATTGGCCCCCATCTTCACCCGAATCTTCAATAAATCACTAGAGATGTATTATGCTCCTTCTTTCTTCAAATGCTCTACTATCCATCCCAGTGCCAAAGAAGCCTACCATCAAGGAACTGAATGACTACAGATGCTCTGTAGTTATGAAAACCTTTGAAAGTTTAGTGCTGTCCCACTTGAAAACAATCACAGATCCGTTGTTAGACCCCCCTGCAATCTGCATACTGAAAAAATAGATCAACAGATGATGCTGTTTATATGGCTCTGCACTACATCCTACAACATCTTGAATCTCCAAAGACCTATGCAAGGGACCTCTTTGTAGAATTCAGCTCAGCATTCAGTACCATTATTCCAGATATTCAGCATTATTCCAGATATTCTTCTAACTAAACTAAATCAGATAGCTGTACCTGTTCAAATTTGTAAATGCATCATAACCTTACTAACAGACAGGAAGCAGCAGGTGAAGCTAGGCAAAAATCACATCAAATACCTGTACAATTAGCACAGGATCCCCCGTAAGGCTGTGTGCTTTCACCACTTCTCTCTATACACCAATGACTGCATCTCAAAAGATCCCTCTGTTAAAATACTGAAGTTTGCAGATGATACAACAGTGATTGGTCTCATTTGAGACAATGATGAATCTGCATGCAGACGGGAGTTTGAACAACTAGTCTTATGGTGCAACCAGAACAATCTTGAACTAAATACACTCAAAGCCGTAGAAATGGTGGTAGATTTTAGGAGAAACCCTCCTATACTACCTCCTCTTACAATACTAGACAACACAGTATCAACAGTAGAGACCTTTAAGTTTCTAGGTTCTATCATACCTTAAGACTTAAAATGGACACCTAACATCAAAAATGTCATCAAAAAAGCACAACAGATTGTTCTTTCTGCGCCAACTCAGAAAGTTCAAACTGCCCAAAGAGCTGCTGATTCAGTTCTACAGAGGAATTATTGAGTGTGTCATCTGCACCTCCATAACTATTTGTTTCGGCTCTGCAACCAAACAAGACAACAGATACTTCAACAGATAATTAGAACTGCAGAAAAAACAATTGCTACCAATCACACTTGGCCAATAAAGAATTATATTTCATTCCATTCTATTCTATCTTTAAAGATTCAGGCTATCTGCTGATATTCTGCCTTAGTTATGTGTCCCTCTTTCCACTTTTTGTACTTATTCTTTTTGCCTTTTAGTTTATCAAAGATATCTCTCTGCAACCATGCTGGTTTCTTGTTGCATTTCTTGCTTTTCTTTTTTAGTGGTATAGTGTTTGACTGGGCTTATTTTTCAATGTTTCCCACGCTTCTTGAGTTGTTTTCTCTTTATGGTTTTTATCCATGAAATTTTGCTTAGGATCTCTCTGAATTTGTTAAAATCAGCTCTTCTAAAGTTTAAGACACTGGTTGGAGTATATTCTATTACTTGTGTTTGCATTGTATAGAATTTCAGTAAAATGTGATCACTCTTGCCCAAGGTTACGACAACTTCAGCTCCTTCTATCACTTCTCTATTAGTAAGAATTAAGTTGAGTATAGTTTTTCCTCTAGTTCCCTCCTCTACCTTTTGGATGATAAAGTTGTCAGTTAAGTTGGTTAGGAATCTATTCTACTTGCTGTAGAGTTTGCGTCCCAGTTGATATCAGGGTAGTTAAAGTCTCCCATTATATTTTGATGTTGCCCTCTTGATATAATTTGTAATCCAGACATATTAAAAATGACAGATGAATAAAATTTACAAGGCTTTTTATTTCCATGTCTCACCTATAAATATGGTATTTCCTGTCCCATCTATGTATTAACCAGGTTCAATTTTGCTTAATCCAGCACTTCCTAAGAAAGAGCTATTGAGAACCTTTGGGGATCTTTGGTTATACAGGTAGTCCTCACTTACCACTTCTTCCCTGACCCTTCAAAGTTACTATGGCACAGTAGAAGCAGACGTGCACCTGGTTCACAAAATTTGCGGTAATCCCAGCCCTTGTTCAGTGACTGCACTTCAGCAGTGACTGTGGTTTTGAAGCTGCAGGAAAAGGAGTTGCACCAATTCGGGTTCTGCCAATAGTTGCATATTTATGATGGTGGCAGCATCCCACACTCATGATCCCCATTTGTGACCTTCCCAGCTAGCTTCTGACAAGCAAAATCAGTGGATATACTGGCACAAAATTGCAAGCCACGGTCATATGAAATTGCCTTTAACAACCCACAGTATATTTGCTTAGCAACTACAGAGGAACAGATGGAAGTTGGCATTGTCATGTGGTATCATGCTTAATGATTAAGCTGCTTAGTGACCTAAATATCAGTTCCAATTGCAGTAAGTTAAGAGAGGACTACTTGAACTAGGGTGTTACCAGAGGGGTAGACAGTATTTTCAGCCCTTTTTTGTAGCTGAGGACTTCCATGAGCAAAAGTGATGCTTCAAAGCTTGCAGATGCTTTCGGCATCATTTCATCAGTCTAAGCCCCCACATCTCTAAATTTAGTGCAGAAGGTTTGACTGTAACCATTTTGGGACATTTTTCCAAGCTTGAAAAACGTAGATTTTCTCCATATATACATATGGAGGTTGGTGTATCTGTATTTCTCACTATGCATATATCTCCAATTACATATCCTATCCCCAGCACTTCAAGATATATTTGATGATAACACTTTGCATTGCTAAGAATTTGTGAAATTGAACATAGTTCTCAATAGTACTCCATGTGTCATGAATCATCAATAATGTAAGTAATTATTCTAGTATCAGCATGTTTTTTTTCATTGTAATATATACTTTTTTTCTTTTTTCACATCATTACTAACCATTTTATAAACAACTAGTTGATAACCCGGTGTAGCCCAGGTTATGGATTTATCCCAATCCTGTATTAGACAGAGCCCTCTTGTGGAGTATGGCAAGTCCACTGTGCTGTACAGTAGAAGTCATTTTAAGGCACAACAGGCTGTATCTTAACAGAACTTGAATCCAAAATGCACACATTGTCAAAAGTACCGTGACTTAACACTATAGGTATAATTCAGTCATTTTCATTTTAGCTCCCAGAGGTTCCGGATTATGCTAGAACACACAGACACAGACGGGACACACACACACACACACACACACACACACACACACCCCGAAGGGTGTTAGGGGTGTCTTACCCCCACAGAGTTTGTTTCCAGGCAGTAAGTAAGCTATGTACCAAGTTTGGTTGAAATTTCTCGAGGTGTTCCAGAGATGCTGGAACATACACACACACAGTCATTTGTAGATAGATAGATAGATAGATAGATAGATAGATAGATAGATAGATAGATAGATAGATAGATAGATAGATAGATTAAATTTGCTCTTTTCTTTGAATCTTACAGACAAAGAGGATGGCAATAAGAGCACTCGTGACAACTGTAAATAACAAGCAACGTTGAAAAGGGAAGGAAATCAAGCCAGAAATCAAAATATTTTCCATTTCCTGCAGAAAACCATACAATTCTGATCCTCCACCAGCGGATGTTAGACAAAAAGAGAAAATCAAGAAAGAATAAGCAGATTATGCAGAACGAAAGGATACATTACGTGAAAAAGTGAAGGGAGATTTTTTTTCATTCAGCAAAAGAGGGAAATATCTGGAAGTCTGTTGGGAGGAAAAGATCAATAGTAAACCCACGTAAAAGGGACAGAAATGCAGGCCTCTTCCTGTGAGGAAGAAGACCGCTTGAATGAAAACACCATTAAACAAGGCATTGTCCATATTTTTTACCTCCTCAAGAATATCAGTTGTGGAAAAGCTCCCTAGATTTGCCTATTGTGGAAAAAGCATAGATGGCAAATCACTGCTGATTATACACACAAGGAGCCAAAAGGAGAAAAACGATACAAATTACATGAATATTGCAAAACTCGAGGTCAACAGCTCCCTTGTGGTTCATGGAAGCACCTCAACACAAGAGGGAAGCCACAAAAGAGCTCCCAATTCAGTAAATGCTTTAGTGAGCATGGCAACAAGGTGCTACATCAGATAACTCACAGGAGGGAGAAAACGTATGACTTTGCAAATTGTGTGAAAACTTCTGTGGAATTTTCCATCTCATGAGACACCAGAAAACACACACAGAATAAAAAACCCTTTGAACGTACTGATTATGCGAAAGTGACAATTACAGATTGGTAATACACCAGAGGATTCACTTCATGGAGAAACCTTATAAGTGTCAAAATTGTGGGGAAGGTTTCATTACACATTCCCACCTCCTGAGACACAAGACCATGCACACAGAAGAGAAACCCTTTGAATGTCCTGACTGTGGGAAAAGCTTTAGTAATAATTCCGGCCTGGGGAAACACCAGAAGACTCACACAGCAGAGAAACCTTTTGAATGTCTTCTCTGTGGGAAAAGCTTTAGACATAATTACAACCTAGTGAAACATCAGAGGACTCACACAGGAGAGAAACCCTTTGAATGTCCTATCTGTGGGAAAAGCTTTACTGATAATTATAGCGTGGTGACACACCAGAGGATTCACACAGGAGAAAGGCCCTTTGAATGTCCTATCTGTGGGAAAGGTTTCAGTCAGAATACCAATCTGGTGACTCATCAGAGGACTCACACAGAAGAGAAACCCTTTGAATGTCTTGGTTGTGGGAAAGGTTTCAGTCAGAATTCCAGGTTGGTTAGACACCAGAGGATTCACACAGGAGAAAGGCCCTTTGAATGTCCTGATTGTGGGAAAGGTTTCAGTTATATTTCCAGCTTGGTTAGACACCAGAGGACTCATGCAAGGGAGAAACCATTTGAATGTCCTGATTGTGGAAGAAGTTTCAGTCAAAATACCCATCTGCTGATTCATCAGAGGACTCACACAGGAGAGAAACCATTTGAATGTCCTGCTTGTGGTAAATGTTTCAGTGATAATTCCAACTTGGTTAGACACCAGAGGACTCACACAGGAGAGAAACCCTTTGAATGTCTCTATTGTGGGAAAAGTTTCAGTCAGAGTTCCTACCTAGTGATACACCAGAAGACTCACACGGGAGAGAAACCCTTTGAATGTCTCTATTGTGGGAAAAGTTTCAGTCAGAATTCCTACCTAGTGATACACCAGAAGACTCACACAGGAGAGACAGCCATTGAATGTCCTGATTGTGGGAAAGGTTTCAGTAAGAAATCCAGATTGGTTAGACATCAGATGATTCACACAGGAGAAAGGCCCTTTAAATGTCCTGATTGTGGGAAAGGTTTCATTGAGAATTCAAGCCTGGTGATTCATCAGAGGACTCACACAGGAGAGAAACCCTTTGAATGTCCTACCTGTGGGAAAAGCTTTAGTAATAATTCTAGCCTGGTGACACACCAGAGGACTCACACAGGAGAGAAGCCTTTTGAATGTCCTATCTGTGGGAAACGTTTTAGTGATAATTCCAGTCAGTTGAGACACCAGAGGAAACACACAGGAGAGAAACCCTTTGAATGTCCTATCTGTGGGAAAAGCTTTCCTGATAATTACAGCCTGGTGACACACCAGAGGATTCACACAGGAGAAAGGCCCTTTGAATGCCATATCTGTGGGAAAGCTTTTAGTCAGAATAGCAATCTGGTGACTCATCAGAGGACTCACACAGAATGAAACCCTTTGAATGTCCTGCTTGTGGGAAAGATTTCAGTCATATTTCCAGCTTGGTTAGACACCAGAGGACTCATTCAAGGGAGAAACCATTCGAATGTCCTGATTGTGGGAAAAGTTTCAGTCAAAATTCCCATCTGCTGCTTCATCAGAGGACCCACACAGGAGAGAAACCATTTGAATGTCCTGATTGTGGTAAATGTTTCAGTGATAATTCCAACTTAGTTAGACACCAGAGGACTCACACAGGAGAGAAACCTTTTGAATGTCTCTATTGTGGGAAAAGTTTCAGTCAGAGTTCCCACCCAGAGGACTCACACAGGAGAGAAGCCTTTTGAATGTCCTATCTGTGGGAAACGTTTTAGTGATAATTCCAGTCAGTTGAGACACCAGAGGACTCACATAGGAGAGAAGCCATTTTAATGTCCTATCTGTGGGAAAAGCTTTAGTGATAATTCCAATGTGGTGATACACCAGAGGACTCACACCCCAGAGAAATCTTTGAATTGGCTAGTCTGTGGACATTACTTCAAGCATACACCATCCCTTATTGCACACAAGGTAATCTATATTAGGAAAAGAAGCTGAGTTTAGAGAATGCTTGATTTTCATTTGTGCTTTATTGAAAGTGTAGGTGAATAATCCCCTTTTGGGTTATTTTATTCTCTTATCTCCATACAACAGTTCCAGAATCAAAATCCACTATCCTCCCCATCCATGCCTTATTAAATCTGCATTAAAAATGGCATTGCAGATTGTCTTTCTAAAAAGATTAGCCTGGTGATCAGTTAACCATGTGGTTTGATGGGCTATTCTATTTTTGCCTCTCTTTTTTTACATTTTTTTGGGGAAGTGGGAAATATTTCTTCTGCCCTATCGAGGCAATTATGCCATCTTTCTTAGGCTCCATTTTCTATGCCCTGCTGTATATGTTTCTCTGTATGACCTAATGGGAGACTTCAGTGCAAGTAAATTTACAGAATTTACACCGGGCATTTAGCAGATATAAAATTTCCTCCTCCCTTCCTTCCTACCTACCAAGAATGAAGCTTGATGGTTGATGCTCTTGGATGCAGCCCTGGCTAGCAGGAGTGAAGCTTGTTCCCCTGGAGTGTCTGGCCTGATGCTGCTGCCATGTCCTAAAATCCTGGGAGCCACAGGAAATCAGTCATAAAGTGTTGGGGTATTAGAGAGGTTTTGATCTCCACTGAGAATCACTTCTAAGAAAGCTGATTGTGTAATTCTGTAAAACCTTCATGAACTTTTAGGGCTTGGCACATAGCTAATCTTCGTAAGCTGAGCACCATCCCATTTTAAGGCTAAGTTACAAAGATCGGTTGCTAGAAGTCAAAAATGATTTGATAGCATTTAATCAGTGGAAACATGTTGCAAATGCCTTAGGTAGAAACTGGAGAAGGATGTTTTTCTGCCTCTTATCTGGAGATGGTGGTCAAACAGGCAACACCTGTCCCTAGAAGGAGGATAATACCTGTGGTTGAGCTTAAAAGAGTTAAAACCATCAAGTACTGTATTGCTAGAAAGGTTGGAAGGCGATGGGAAGAGTAGAAGAAAGAAAGTTCAGTTGCCTTTTGAAAAAAGCACCTTTGGGACAGCTGAACTTCCTGTTCCGGATCACTCATGTGAGGATAGTGGTGTGCAGAGCGGCTTTTGTGCTCTTCCCATGGTCGAAGCAACTGCTGTAAGGTGAGTTGAGGGCAGGTGGGAGGAGAGTCCTTGCAGTGAAGGTGTCAGGGCAATCCAACAGGTGTCAGGGCAATGGGGGGGCTGCCTGCGATGGTCCTAAGGTAAGCGGATAAGACATGCCCCGAAACTAAGACCTGCTGCTTATTTTTGGTCACAAAGGAAAATAAAACTGGGTCTTATTTTGGGGAAAACAAGGCTATGTATAAATGTATAATCTGTCTCCAGCACTTCCAAGTATATTCTATAATAACTCTTTGCAATTCTATGAACTCATGATCGACCCAAGTCAACAAATACATTTCGTAACTGAATGGGTATTTGACATGTATATTGAAAATGTAAATCATGAATGTAAGCGGTTAAGTTAGCATTTTGGCATCTTTGCCTTTTATTTTAATGTATACTTTGGCTGTTTAAAAAAATATTGTGCTGTCATTTTATAAACCATCATTGAACTAACCCTTTTATGTGAATCTTGCAGGCAAAAGAAAGCCAAATAAAGCACTGTGGAAAACTGAATCACAAGCAGCATTAAAATGGAAAGAAAACCAAGGCAGCAATCAAACTCTTATTAGTTCTTCTGGAATATCCAAAACGTTTCTTTCCCAGCAGCTTACAGACAAGAAAGACAAAGCAAGGAAAAGATTTTTGAGCTGGACAAAATACAAAGTACCTGGAAGAAACATGAAAATATCAAGGGGAATAATTTCCTACTTCAGAAAAAGAGGGAAATATATGGAAGTCAGTGGAAACAAAAAGGCCACTTGGACAGTCAGATGAGGCAGACTGTAATGCAGGCCTCGTCCTGTGAGGGAGGAAACAGTTACTTGAATCAATGCTCCATCCAACAAGGGATTGAGAGTATTTTTGATGTCCTTGAGAATCCAAGAATGTCAGTGGTGAAAAATATCCACAGATCTGCCTGTTGTGGCAAAAGCAAAGATTATAGATCACAGCCGATTATGCCTAATAGGATCCACACTGGAGAAAAGCCATATCAGTGTTCCCAATGCAGCAAAGCTTAGTTAGAAGAGCTTCCCTGTTGCTCATGGAAAAGCTCACACCAGAGAAAAGCCCTATCAGTTGTCCCAATGTGGCAAAAGCTATAGCAAGCAGAGGATTCACACTGGAGAAAGACCCTTTGAATGTTCTGACTCTGAGAAAAGTTTCAGTCGTAATTTTGAACTGGTGATACACCAGAGGATTCATACGAGAGAGAAGCCTTTTGAATGTTCTGATGGTGGGAAAAGGAATGCTATTTGGGAGTGGTTAGCGCAAGAAGGAAGTGAGAATTATCAAGAATGTTTGTACTATCTGTCTTATAGGAGTATCGGCACACCCACACTATTCAAAGACACATGGAAGCTCTCCCATTCATCTACCTCCATATTAAGCAGGGGTCCTCAAACTTTTTAAATGGGGCCAATTCACTGTCCCTCAAACTGTTGGGGGCGGATCAGCTGGGTGGGGTGTGGCTAGGTCATCATGTGACTGGATGGGCATGGCCAATTTAGCAGTCCATTAAAGAATACACAGCAGCCCCCTTTTCTTTTTATGCATGAAGTTTTTCCTGTAGGGTTGCTTTCTTTTTACCAGGCGCCCAAGAGAAGCACTGGTTGGCCATTTTGAAAGGGGCGGGAGCAGTTTATGTAGTGAGCAAGCCGCGGGATACACGGCTTCTTGGTTGGGGCACCTCACTGGGAATTGCTGCCCAGCCTAGGTGTTAGGAAAAACAGGACAGTGTGGAAAGGGGAGCCAGTCAGCAAATAAAAGCTACAAGGCTTTGCCATAGTTTGGGGGGGGGGGGTGGCGAGCCATCCCCGCGCAGCTCTTCGATCCCTTCCCAAACTGGCCCAGGAGGGGCGTGTTATCTTGCACCCATCCTTAACTTCTTCCCACCCGGCCACCAGCTTTTTAACTTGAGCAGAAGCTGCTGATTGGAGGAAGGCTAACCGTTATGCTCAGCTCCTGCAGTTGCGAGTGCCAATGTGTAGTTAGAGTTGCAAGAAAAGTGTGAGGTTGTGGCGGAAAGAGTTGGCGCAACACTCGAGAGCTTGGATTAGAAGGTGTGAACAAGGTGGCAGATTTTTTCGCCGTTAACTAAGCCCACTGTGCCAATTGAAGTATGGGCAATTTGTTGCGGTGGGTTCAATTACCGCCAAGAGTAGCTGCTGCCTTGCACCTCCTCATCCACGCGCCTGGGTGTCATCCACGCGCCTGCTCTGGTTCTTTCCGGTACAGCCACACACAGCATTTTATTCCACCTATGCCTTGGCACTCACACCCATGGGAGCCCATTACTGTGGTTCCCCTCGCTCCAACCAGCCTATGTTAGTGTCAAAAAGCTGGCGGCTGGGCAGGAGGAGGCCAAGAATGGGTGCAAGGTGACACGCTTCCTTGCCAGTCCGGCTGGCGGGTGGGTGAGCAGGCGGCCGTCAGAGAAGAGCACTGCACTGAGCGATGCATCCCTGGTCACAGGCTATATTGCAGGGCCCGAAGCATGAGATTGCCGGTCAGACTTGTCTGGAACTGTTGCATTGCCCAGTTGCAAGCTAGATGCAGAGCCTGAAGTTGGAGTGGAGGGCAGGCAGGCAGCCCCTGTGGGACTGCTGCGCTGGGGCATGCATGCGGCAGATGACCCGAATCAGTGCAGAAACCAAGAAGCAGGCCTGAAAGGCACAAGCTAAGACTTTGATGGCTTTCTGGCTCACAGAAGCAGAGATGGGCAAGAGGCTGGAGAGCACACAGTGCCACAATGCGGCAGTCCCACAGGGGCTGCCTGCCTGTCTGCCCTCCACTCCAACTTCAGGCTCTGCATCCAGGCCACGAGTGGGGAACGCACCACTTCCAGACTAGTCCGGACGGTGATCTCCCGCACGCTTCCCTTGCAGGCCAGGCCAGCTTCAAGAAACACCCCAGAAAAACTCCGATGCTGTGAACTCCCATGCTCTGCCCTCACGGGCCAGACCAGCTTCGGGAAATACCCCGGAAGGGCTCCGATGCCGTAATTTCCCATGTGCTCCCCTCGCAGGCCAGGCTGCCTTCTGACTCCTCCGGGAAGAGTTCTGTTGCACGGTCCCCTACCATCCCACACATGTCAGTCCACCAACCGCACTGCCCCTCCGTCAGCTTGCCCTCCGCCCGCCCCCGAGGTGGCGCAGTGGTTAAATGCAGCACTGCAGGCTACTGCTAGATCAGCAGTTCAGCGGTTCAAATCTCACCGGCTCAGGGTTGACTCAGCCTTCCATCCTCCCGAGGTGGGTAAAATGAGGACCCAGATTGTTGGGGGCAATATGCTGACTCTCTGTAAACCGCTTAGAGAGGGCTGAAAGCCCTATGAAGCGGTATATAAGTCTACTGCTATTGCTATCTGGCCCATGCCCTGCGGCCTTGTGAGCAGCAATGAGCAGAAGTACGCAGATGTGCGGCTACATTCTGACAGCTGGAGGAGGGACGATGAGGGTGGTGGGAAAAACCAGCCATGTAAGGAGTGGATGGAAGATGAGGGGTCTCCCTTAATCCCACCACTGTGGTCTGGATACATTGTGTTGACGGGGCATATCCAGCTAGGAGGCCTCAAGTTTTGAAGACCCCTGACAAAAGCTTTCCCTGGCTGGTTCTTGCTTTTTGGCAATAAGGCCCAAGTAGTCCTACTGTGCTGCCAATTCCATGGGGAGGGGGCATATCCCTTCAGTCAATTTCCGCACTAAAGAGCTAGCAGAAAAGAAATTTCCAAACCCCAAGTCCTGATTCCGACTCACAAGTGATGCGGCCCAGTAAAGCAGGATATGTTGCAATGGTTATCCACTGCATTAGTAGGAGTCCCCAGGCTCATTGTCCGCAACTTCAACAATATTCATAGTCTGGCTAGCACACTGGCTAAACTTAATTTGGCCTCAGAAATCCTAGTTGCAATAAACTAAATTAGGTTCAGGAAGCAATCCTTGGAAATGGGCAGGCTTTGATTATCTACTAAAGCAGAATCATGGCTGCAAAGAATTTTGGGACGTGCTCACAGTAAGTGACATCAGACATCTAAAAACAATTGGCACAGAAAATCACATTTCTTTTCTACTTAACAGAATTTCTGCCCCTGGATGCTAGGCCTTCCTGTGTGAAAAACACTCCTTTTGGGGGCCACTGCCATAAACATGAGAATCCTCTGCTCCCTCCACCGTTGTCCCAGTAGCCTGCAAAATCACCTCCCATTTCAATAGACCCCAAGGAAAGATGCCAGGCAAATATCCCTCATGGTCTGCCAGGTATATAGAAGGTACAGAGACCATTTTAATGGTTCATAGGTTGGGCAATATATGTAAATATATATAGTCCAAAAGGGGGAAATTGTGGGAATTCCCTCTCTAGAGAATGAAATGTTTTGGGGAATATTAAAAGAGGTAAATATTCTATTTCTCCAAAGGAGAAATGGAGAAACATGTTCTTAAAGGCAGAAAGTAGCCCCCAGTCTTTCCTATGCTCATTAAAAAATCCTGGGCCAGCCTATTCACAAAGAAAATACCTTCACCTCCATCCAGGTGATGGGATTAAGGACAGGACATGACCTTCACCCCATGCCTTGAAAAAAGTGGGGGGGAAAATGCAGGTCCATTAAGGAAGAAATGCAGAGAACTGGAATTTTAGCTCTGCAGATGAATCATCCAGATTTTGCTGACGATCCCTCTGCAAATGGATGCCCACAACCAGGACCAGGTCAGGCCTTAGCCTCCAGCTCCAAGTAGCCTCAAATTTAAATACGTTGACATTTTCTAAATTTTAAAACATTAAAAATAGATTTAATATTTATAAAAATACATTTATATTTGGTGTCTTTTTTTGTTGTTGTATAGCTGTCATGTCTCATTATGGTTAGGACCTAAAAATGCTTAAAATGAAGCTTCGGCAACTTACTGGGACCACTCAGAAACTCTGCTTATGACTCACAGATGTTTTGTGCAAAGGAGATGCTGGCTAGGAAATTCTGGCCTCAAAATCTGGAAGACGTTCAGGATGCAGAAGGAGGAAACTGAACGTTGCGTTTCTCTAAAACCAGGGTCTTTCAGCATCTCAGCCCTTCCTTCCCTTCTTCACCAACATTGAAGCATGTGATCACCTTTTCTGTTTAGGACTCAAGCCATGTGGTCCTGTCCACCATTAAAACCATCTTTCCGAGCAGCCTCCATGTTTCCAGTGTTTTTTCCCCACTTGGAGCCGAACCCAGAAGGACATTTCTTTCAACAGGGGTTTTCAATTTGAGCTTGAATTCTGATGGGTTGGCAGACTCCCATGGGGCGATGCAGGGGCAAATGTGTAGGCTGTCCTGAGTTACAAACTTGGTCTACTTTCTGGGCGATGTAATCTTTCCAGGTGCCATGTGGTGAGATGGGTAGAGGATTAATCCTATCAAGTCCTGAGGGCCATGTCTTAATCCCATCACTCTGGAGCTGAAGTGGGGGGCAGGGAGCTGCTTTGTCATTAAAAACATGTTTCTCCTTTTCTCGTCCAGGGAAATATAATATTCTGCCTTTTTAATATTTCCCAGAAAATTTCATTCTTCTAGAAAGAGGGTGGGCTCTAACTCCCTACAACTGTAAATAGCAGCATTCTACCCATGAAGTGCTTTATATGCCATCTTGAGTTTCTGAATGAAAAGCAAATCAATTAAAGTTTGGGGTTATTTTATTCCAGATCCCTCCATACAACATATCCCAGAACCAAAAGCCATTATCCTCACCATCCATACCTTATTAAATCTGCATTAAAAAGGACGTTGCAGGGTGTCATGGCGTTTGATGAACTATTCTATTTTTGCCTTTTTTTAAATAATGTTTTTGGTGGGGAAACATTTATTCTACCATATATAGGCAATCATGCGATCTTTCTTGGGCTCCATTTTCTAGGCCCTGCTGTACATGTTTCTCTGTACGACCTAATGGGAGACTTCAGTGCAAGTAAATTTACAGAATTTACACTGGGCATTTAGCAGATGTAAAATGTCCTCCTCCAAGAATGAAGCTTGGTGGTTGATGCTTTTGGATGCAGCCCTGGCCAGCAGGAGTGAAGCTCGTTCCCTTGGAGTGTCTGGCCTGATGCTGCTGCCATGCCCTAAAATCCTGGGAGCCACAGGAAATCAGTCATAAAGTGTTGGGGTATTAGAGAGGTTTTGATCTCCACTGAGATCACTTCTAAGAAAGCTGATTGTGTAATTCTATAAAACCTTCATGAACTTTTAGGGCTTGGCACGTAGCTAATCTTCACAAGGTTAAGTAACATCACGTTTCACTATTTCACTAGACTCAGCTGCAAAGTCGGTTGCTAGAAGTCAAAAACGACTTGATAGCATTTAATCAGTGGAAACTTCTTGCAAACGCCTCAGGTGAAACTGGAGGAGGGTGTTTTTTTAACGCCTCCTATCTGGAGATGGTGATCAAACCGGCAACACGTGTGCCTAGAAAGCGGATAATACCTGTGGTTGAGCTTGAAGGAGTTAAAACCATCGAGTACTGTGTTGCTAGAAAGGTTGGAAGGCGACGGGAAAAGTAGAAGAAAGAAAGTCCAGTTGCCTTTTGAAAAAAGCACCTTTGTGAACAGCTGAACTTCCTGTTCCTGATCGCTCATGTGAGGAGAGTGGTGTGCAGAGCGGCTTTTGTCCTCTTCCCATGGTCGAAGCAGCAGCTGGAAGGTGAGTTGAGGGCGGGTGGGAGGAGAGTCCTGGAAGCAGAGAAGCAACTGGGCTGAAGCATCTCAGCTGCTGCTGCTGCTGCAGGTTCCTTCCCTCCCCGAGTTTAAGCCCACTGGGGCTGCACGCTGTGAAACTGGTGGCTGCAATTTTCCTTCTGGTGGGAAGATTGGAAAAGTCTCTTCCAAGTGAAGGTGGATTGTTTGGGAATGGCTTCCCTCCAGAGGTTGTGGGGGTCCCATCACTGGAGGGTTTGTGACAGAGTTGGGCGGGACCTTGCAGGTCTTCTATTCCGACGCCCTGATCAAGCAGGAGACCCAACATCATTTCAGACAAATGGCTGTCCTGCCTCTGATTAAAAGCCACCAGTGATGGAGCCCCCACAACCTCTGAAGGGAAACCCTTCCACTGGTTCACTGTTCTTAGTGTCAGGAAGTTTCTCCTTAGTTCGAAGTTGCTTCTCTCCTTGATTAGTTTCCATGGAGTTTATTGTCGTGCTTTCAGGGGCTTTGGAGAATAGGTTGACGCCCCTCCCTCTTTTGTGGCAACTCCTCAAGTATTGGAAGATGGCTATCATGTCTCCCCTAGTACTTCCTTTCACTAATTCAATTCAATTCAATTTTATTAGATTTATAGGCCGCCCAATCCCGGAGGACTAGACTAGACATATCCAATTCCTGCAACCCCTTAATTATATTTTTAGCCTCCAGCCCTCTAATCCTCTTTGTTGCTCTTTTCTGCATTCTTTCCAGAGTCTCCACCATCTTTTTTATGATATGGTGACCAAACTGTGTGCAATTTTCTAAGTGTGGTCTTACTCTTTATAAAGTGGTACTAGTACTTCACATGATCTTGATTCTATCTCTCTGTTAATGCAGTCTAGTATTCTATTGGCTTTTTTTTACCACTGTAATACACAGTTGGCCGATATCTAAATGATTGTCCACTAGGACTTCAAGGTTCCCCTCATAGTTATTACTTGAGCCAAGTGGTACCTATTCTGTACCAGTACATTTGATTTTTCTTGAATAAGTGTAAAACCCTTTTCCCCCCTTGCATTGAATTTCATTTTGTTAGGTACAGCCCAGTGTTCTAATTTACCAAGAAGTCTACTTATAGTCTACTTTGTCAACTGCCTTACTGAAATCTAATTATACAATGTATTAGATTGGTCCGCTAATTTAGTCACGTTGTGTAAGAATGAAATAACATATGTTTGGAATGATCTGTTTTTGAAAAACCCATGTTAACTTCTGGTTATATATTTGCTTGCTTCTGTTGAAAGAAATGTCCTTCTGGGTTCAGCTCCAAGTGGGGAAGAAGACACTTGAGACATGGAGGCTGCTTGGAAAGATGGTTTATTGTTGGACAGGGCCACATGTCTTGAGCCCTGTACAGAAAAGGTGATCACATGCTTCAATGTTGGTGGAGAAGAAGAGAGAAGGGCTGAGGAAGGGGCTTGCTAGGCTTTTTATACCCTGTTTAGTTCCGCCTCTCTGTTTCCTGTTCCTGTGTAAGAAATGTATTCTGATTGGTTGTCAGACTCCCATGGTGCCATGCAGGGGGCTACTCTCTAGGATGTTTTGAATCCAGGTATGAGTTCTCAGATGCCATGTGGAGACCTGAGTAAAAGGCCAATATTATCATGCCTTTCTGTAGCTGCTGCTGAAGTCTTTATTATGTAAAGTGGGCTAGCCTGGCTAGTCTTAATGGGCCTATTGACAACATGGGGGGTGGGCAGGAAGCTACAGGCAACTATTCTGTCTTTTAAAACATGCTTCTTTTCACATCCAGAGAAACATTCTGCCTTTTCAATATTTCCTAGGATATTTCATTTTTCTGGGAGAGGGCTGGATGATAACTTCCCACACTTATAGGTGTTTGCAGATCTTTTGCTTCATTATCTATTCCAGGATCTTCTCAGGTAGTGATGTCAGGCTAATTGACCTATAATTTTATGGATCTATTTTTCTCCCCTCTTTTGAAGATGGGAACTATATCAGGTCTTTTCCAATCCACCTATAGATCCTTGGTGCATGAAGATCTTTGAAAGATATGGTTCAATGGTTCTTAAATCACATCTGCCGACTCCTTCACAACTCTGGGATGTAATCAATCTGGTCCTGGTGGTTAGAACTCTTCTAGAATGGACAGGTGTTCTCTTACCATTTTCTTGCCCGTTTTAATTTGTATTCCTACTCTGGCTTTTACAGTTCTGTTTTTGGTAGGTTTGGCTATTTTTTCTTTTTGCCTGAAGATAGATGTAAATAATGAATTAAGTAGCTCTGTTGTGTCTCTACTGCCCATACCTTCTTTGCCATCATCTCCCATCAGTGGACTGACGGTTTCCTTGACTTTTTTTTTTCTTGTTTTATACATGTTATAAAATGATTTTTGACATTTATTGCAAGTCTTAGTTCATTCTCACCATGAGCTTGATTTCATCTTTGCCAATTCGGGCTATATATGCTCCTATTCTGCCTTAGTTATGTGTCCCTCTTTCCATTTTTTTATACTGATTCTTTTTTTCTTTCAGTTTAGCAATAGCAATAGCAGTTAGACTTATATACCGCTTCATAGGGCTTTCACCCCTCTCTAAGCGGTTTATAGAGTCAGCATATTGCCCCAACAACAATCTGGGTCCTCATTTTACCCACCTCGGAAGGATGGAAGGCTGAGTCAACCCTGAGCCGGTGAGATTTGAACAGCCGAACTGCAGCTTGCAGTGCTGCATTTAACCACTGCGCTACCTCGGCTCTAGTTTATCAGAGAGATCTTTATGAAACCATGCTGGTTTCTTCTTGGATATCTTGTGTAATGATGTGTATGTTTTATGCTATATTTCAAGGTCAATTGTTGTACCTAGCTCTTTAAGAAGGTTAGGAAACAGTTAACTTTTTTTAATGATGTCATCTGGGACAGAAGGTACTTTTAATCAGGAGTGGGGTGAGAAGAATCATGGCAGCAAACAGCAACACAAAGGACATTCCTTCCCTGGATTTGGAGTCAGGGAACATATCTGAAAATTGGTCAAAGTGGAGGGAGCTGATAGAGCTTATGTTTGCAAGACCTGATGCAGACAAATGGACTAATCAGCAGAAAGCAGTGCACTTTCTAATATGTGTGCAGAGGCTAGTAAGCAAGTGGGGAGATCACTGCAGAGGACAAAAAGAAAACAGAGGTACTGTTTGCTAAGTTTGAAGCATACTGCAACCCGAGAAAAAACTCCACAGTACAGAGAAACCTCCTTTTATGAGAGAAACAAGTGTGGAGGTGAATCTGCGGATGAATGGGTGACCCAGTTGCACTTGCTTGACAAAGACTGTGCTTTTTATGATGCTGGAGATATGATTAAAGGCAGTATTATGATGGGCAGTAAGTTTAAGGAAGTTAAGGAAGAACTTCTGCAGGAGGAAGACTTAAATCTTGAGAAAGCCATAAGGATTGCCAGAGCATATGAAGTATCAAGAAAAGACATGCAGATACTGGAAGGAACACAGCACCAGGTTAATGCTATAGAAACTCAAAGTAGCAGATATGGTCAAGAAAGGATTTGGATTTGGATTGTTTATTTATATGCCGCCCTTTTCCCTGGGGGGACTCAGGGCGGCTCACAATCAAAAGGAAGGGGGGGACAGACTTTTACATATAAGACAGTACATGATTAAAACGCAACATTCATACCATTCGGGCGGGTTACAATCTTTAGCCCCAGGCCTGACGGGATAGCCAGATTCTAAGGGCTGTGCGGAAGGTCTGGAGGGTGGTGAGGGTACGAAGCTCCACGGGGAGATCGTTCCATTGGGTCAGGGCTACCACCGAGAAGGCTCTCCTCCGCGTGGTGGCCAGTCGGCATTGGCCAGCGGATGGAACTCGGAGGAGGCCTAAACGATGAGATCTAATGGGTCGTGTGGAAGTGATCGGCAGTAGGCGGTCTCTCAAGTACCCAGATCCACTACCATGAAGGGCTTTATAGGTGGCAAGTAGCACCTTGAAGCGTATCCGGAGATCGACAGGTAGCCAGCGCAGCTCGCGGAGGATAGGTGTTATGTGGGTGAAGCGAGGTGCACCCACAATCGCTCGCGCGGCTGCATTCTGGACTAGCTGAAGTCGCCGAATACTCCTCAAGGGCAGCCCCATGTAGAGCACATTGCAGTACTCCAGCCTAGAGGTCACAAGGGCCCGAGTGACTATTGTGAGGGCACACAAAGGAACAAAAAGCACCTATGGCACTGGAACAAGTAACAGAGAAGCAGCTTGTGGATATTGTGGAAATATGCACCACAAAAACAATGTCTCTCCTGCGGGGGGGGGGGGGGGAATATGCAACAAATGCAAGAAAAGAGGACACTTTGCCAGGGTGTAAGGGCCTCACTCAACAGACAGCACTGTTACGTGCATTGCTGCAGAAGGATGCCATTTGGTTATTGGGATGCAAACATGGAAAGGGCTTTTGACAAAGTGAAGAAACTGATCACCAAACTTCCAGGGCCAATACTGAAATACTTGGATGCAAATGCTGACACCGTGCTTCAAGTGGATGCATCCCAGGTTGGGCTAGGTGCTACCACGACACAAGCTGATTATGCTCAAATTGAGGAAGAGATGCTGGGCAATGTGAATGGATGTGAGAAATTTCACCAGTTACATATATGGGTCACCCAGTAGTTGTAGAAACTGACCACAAGCCGTTGGGAGTGCATACTACAAAAACCACTAGCTTCTACACCTCCACGCTTGCAGCGAATGGTTATGAAATTACAGCAGTTATGATCTCACAGTGAAGTATAAGCCTGGGAAGGAAATTCCAATGGCAGATTGCCTGTCAAGGGTGTTTCCCAAAGGACATGAAGCCAGGGATGAACCTGAGTTGGAAGAGCAGGTACTTACAGTACTAGTGAACATGCCAATATCAGATGTACGGCTGGAGAAGATAAGACAAGACACCAAACAGGATAAAGTACTAGAGAAACTATTTGTGTCATGTGCTGGCCAGAAAAACGCAAGAAGCTGTGTCCTGAACTGCAGGAATTCTGGCCTGTGAAAGATGAACTATCCATTCATGAGGAAAGCATACTCATGGGTGACCGTATTCTTATGTCTAAGTCACAGCAGGCAGAAGCAATGGAACAAATTCATCAGGGACATTTGGGCATTACTCTGTGTAAGCACAGAGCACAGGATACTGGACTCTGGTATTGAAACACTTGTAAACACTTGTGTGACACCTGCCAGACATTTAAAAAAAAAAAACAATGCGAAAGAACCTCTTACACAATGGAATGCTCCTTCACGGGCATGGCAGAAATTGGCTACAGACATTTTTCATTTTGGAGACATCCACTACCTGATGATAGTAGACTACTACAGCAAATACTTAGAACTAGTGCAGCTGGGAAGTCTAAAAGCATCAACAGTCACATGGGCTTTCAAGACAATACTTTCAAGACATGGAGTGTGTGAAGAACTTGTGTCTGACAATGGGCCACAATTCTCATGTGCTGAATTCCAGTGCTGAATGGGGAATCAAGCACAAACCCACAAGCCCTGATCACCCACAGGCCAATGGCCTAGCAGAGAAGTATGTTGGCATAGCCAAATCCATTTTACAGAAAGCCCAATTGTCAGGTCAGGATGTGTGTTTAGGCCTATTAAACTATCGTGCAACACCCATTGAGGGTTTATGCTCACCGGCGCAGCTGCTAATGGGGAGAACACTGAGGTCTACAGTGCCCACTGCTTTGCATAAATTGCAGCCTCGTTCCATCGCACACGAGCAGGTAACAGCTCAGAGGAACATAAACATGAGAAAGCAAAAAATGTATTTTGATAAATCTACCAAGCCTCTTTGTCCACTGTGTGCCAGGCAAGCTGTGAGACACAGAGTCACTGGGAGAACATGGGAACCTGCTCGAATTGTCAGAGAAGGCAATTCACCAAAATTATAGGTAATTGAAACCAAGTGTGGACAGCAATTCAGAAGAAACAGGTGTCATCTTCGTCCAGACACTGCTGCTGATACTGCGTTGGAAGAAGAAAACAACGAGGAAAATGAAGCACAAGCGCAGGATGGCACAGAATTCCTGAACACGGATATACCGTCTACCAAGAACGCCAAGGACATTGTAAGCATATGAGCTTGTGACAATGCCGGGACTGACTCACAACCTGACAGCAATTTTACTGATGATCTGACAGTGGTAACTTTCTCTCGCGATGGTCGAGCTACTAAAGCAAAAATATGGAAAGACTTTGTATCATATTAGATGTTTTATACTTAAGGGAGATGTAATGATGTGCATGTTTTTATGCTATATTTCAAGTTCAATTGTTATGCCTAGCTCTTTAAGAAGGTTAGGAAACAGTTAACTTTTTTAATGACGTCATCTGGGGCAGAAGGTAGTTTTAAGATGGCTGCCGCTGAATAAAGACAAGCCTCTAGTTCAAGCTCCCTGCGGTCTGCCTTTATTTTATGCCAAATCATCATATCTTGTTTTCCCTTTTTAGTGGTATTGTGTTGGACTGGGCTTCTATGATCATACTTGTCGGCTGGATAACTGTGCTTAACTACGGAACTGGAAGAGCAATCGGTAGCATTCTTCACCATCACGCTCCATTATCCCGTAGCTGTAAAAAGTAGCAGCAGACACGGTCTTCTTGAGAGGAACTCGGGTGTTTGGTTCCGCACTGGGGTATATTGAATTCCAGTAAGACATGGTCACTCGCACAACATTCCAACAACTTCAACTCCTTCTATTAGTAAGAATTAGGTTGAGTAGTTTTTCCTCTAATTCCCTCCTCTTCTTTTTGGATGACAAAGTTGTCAGCTAAGTTGGTTAGGAATCTGTTCAATCTCCTACTTGCTGTAGAGTTTGTCTCCCAGTTGATATCAGGGTAGTTAAAGTCTCCCATTATACCTTTTTTTTTTAAGCAAAACTTTTTTATTTTCCATTTTCATAACATATAAATCACATGTATACTATTACATAGCCAATATCATATTGTACTAATTATTAATTACATCCGTTTGTCTTGCCATCAACTCCCGGGGGGAAAAAAGAAATAAAAAAACAAAAAAAATTAAAACCAATTATTGACTCTTCTGCTCTCCATACACCCTGTTTATGCCTTATCCACCCCTTTCTTCTGCCTGTCTCTTCCCCCCTCCCTACTTACTTTCTCCCCTCCATCATCCTTTTCTACTCTACTTCCCCTTCCTTTCTCCTTCTCTTCTCTCCTCTTTCCACTCCTCCTTATTCTCCTCATCTCCCCCCCTTGCCCTCTCTCCTGTCCCTCTCTTCCTATCTTTCTTCTCTCCTCTACTTCCCACTCTTCCTCTCATTCACTTGGTGTATTTCAGCTTCTGAGCAAACTCCATTCTGTGTTGATGGTATTTATACTTCCATTTCAATATACATAACATACCTTAGTTCAGGGGTGGGTTTCTCGCCCCGTTCCAACCGAATCGGTTGGAACGAGGCCGGCGGCGTCCTCGCGCGTGCATGCACGTGGCGCGCGCATGCGTATTAGCGTCTGCGCGATGCTCCAGCTGCTCCTGGAGGATCGTGCAGGCGTTCTGCGCATGCGTGGAAAGCGCAAAATTCAAAAAAACCGGGTAAGGAGCGGGCGCAGGTGTGCGGGTGCGCGCGGGCGCGGGGGGGGCTTCGCCGTTCCCGGAAGTTACTTACTTCCGGGTTCGGCGACCAACCGGATCGCAGGGACCGGTGCGAACCGGTTGAAACCCAGCCCTGCCTTAGTTTTAAAGAGAAAATAAGAGAAAACAGTATAGATGTAACAATCATATTATTTTAAACCTAACACCCCTCCTCAAGCCTAATATACTTCCCTCCCTCCCCCCCAGCCCCCACCAACTTTCCCTCCCCTGACTTCCCAGAACCAATACACAATATAAATCTTTAACAAAAACAGTTTAAAATATATTTGAAAAAAAGAATAAGAAATTAATAAAGTCTCCCATTATATCTTGATGTGGTTTGTAATCCACACGTGTACTAACAATAACAAATAAAATGTACTAATTTTTTTACTTCCATGTCTTGCCAATAAGTATGGTATTTCTTTTCCGATCCATGTATTAACCAGATTCAATTGTGCTTAATCCACCATTTTGTAAGAAGTAGCTATTGAGGATCTTTTGGCATCTTTGGTTATAAAGGTAGTCCTTACCACTTCTTCCCTGGGCTATATTACATACTAGGCAGATATATATATTTTCTTTTGTTCACATCATTTCTAACCATTTTATAAACAACTAGCAGATAACCTGGCGTAGCCCAGGTTATGTATTTATCCCAATCTTGTATTAGAGAGAGCACCCTTTTGGAGTATGGCAACTCCACTGTGATGTACAGTAGAAGCCATTTTAAGGCGCAACAGGCTGTATCTTAACAGAACTTGAATCCAAAATGCACACTATCATTGTCAAAAGTATTGTGACACAACACTATAGGTATAATTCAGTCCTTTTCATTTTAACTCCCAGAGGTTCCGGATTATGCTAGAACACACAAACACAAATGGGGGGACACGTGCACGCGCGCGTACGCGTGTGCGCGCGCGCGCTCACACACACACACACAACCCAAAGGGTGTTAGGGGTGTCTTACCCCCACAGAGTTTGTTTCCAGGCAGTAAGTAAGCTATGTACCAAGTTTGGTTGAAATTTCTCGAGGTGTTCCAGAGATGTTGGAACATACAAAAACACAGCCATTTATATATATAGATAGATTAAATTTGCTCTTTTCTTTGAATCTTAGAGACAAACAGGATGGCAATAAGAGCACTCGGGACAACTGTAAATAACAAGCAACGTTGAAAAGGGAAGGAAATCAAGCCAGAAATCAAAGTATTTTCCATTTCCTGCAGAAAACCATACAATTCTGATCCTCCACCAGCGGCTGTTAGACAAAAAGAGAAAATCAAGAAAGAATAAGCAGATTATGCAGAATTAAAGGATACATTACATGAAAAAGTGAAGGGAGATTTTTTTTCATTCAGCAAAAGAGGGAAATATCTGGAAGTTAGTGGAGTGGAAAAGGTCAATATAAGCCACGTAGAACAGACAGGAATGCAGGCCTCTCCCTGTGAGGAAGACGGCTTCAATGAAAGCACGCTTAAACAAGGTATTGTCCATATTTTTTACCTCCTCAAGGATATCAGTTGTGGAAAAACTCCATAGATTTGCCTATTGTGGAAAAAGCACAGATGGCAAATCACAGTTGATTATGCACAAGAGGGGCCAGAAAGGAGAAAAACCACACAAATTACCTGAATGTTGCAAAACTCAAGGTCACAAAAGCTCCCTTGTGGTTCATGGAAGCACCTCCACACAATAGGGAAGCCACAAAAGCTCCCAATTCAGTAAATGCTTTAGCGAGCATGACAACATGGTGCTACATCAGATAACTCACAGGAAATTGCAAATTGTGTGAAAACCTCTGTAGAAATTTCCATCTCATGAGACACCAGAAAACTCACACAGAAGAAAAAACCCTTTGAATGTATTGATTATGTGAAAGTCACAATTCCAGACTGGTGATACATCAGAAGACTCACATAGGAGAAAAACCCGTTCAATGTCCTGACTGTGGGAGAAGTTTTAATCATAATTCCTGCCTCGTAATACACCAGAGGATTCACTCCATGGAGAAATCTTATAAGTGTCAAAATTGTGGGGAAGGTTTCATTACACATTCCCACCTCCTGAGACACAAGATCACACACAGAGGAGAGAAACCCTTTGAATGTCCTATCTGTGGAAAAAGCTTTTCTGATAATTACAGCGTGGTGACACACCAGAGGATTCACACAGGAGAAAGGCCCCTTGAATGTCCTATCTGTGGGAAAGGTTTCATTCAGAATACCCATCTGGTGGTTCATCAGAGGACTCACACAGAGGAGAAACCCTTTGAATGTCCTATCTGTGGGAAAGGTTTCAGTCAGAATACCCATCTGGTGGCTCATCAGAGGACTCACACAGAAGAGAAACCCTTTGAATGTCCTGCTTGTGGGAAAAGTTTTAGTCAGAATTCCAGCTTGGTTAGACACCAGAGGACTCATTCAAGAGAGAAACCATTCGAATGTCCTGATTGTGGGAAAAGTTTCAGTCAAAATTCCCATCTGCTGATTCATCAGAGGACTCACACAGGAGAGAAACCATTTGAATGTCCTGCTTGTGGTAAATGTTTCAGTGATAATTCCAACTTGGTTAGACACCAGAGGACTCACACAGGAGAGAAACCCTTTGAATGTCTCTATTGTGGGAAAAGTTTCAGTCAGAATTCCTACCTAGTGATACACCAGAAGACTCACACAGGAGAGACAGCCATTGAATGTCCTGATTGTGGGAAAGGTTTCAGTAAGAAATCCAGATTGGTTAGACATCAGATGATTCACACAGGAGAAAGGCCCTTTAAATGTCCTGATTGTGGGAAAGGTTTCATTGAGAATTCAAGCCTGGTGATTCATCAGAGGACTCACACAGGAGAGAAACCCTTTGAATGTCCTACCTGTGGGAAAAGCTTTAGTAATAATTCTAGCCTGGTGACACACCAGAGGACTCACACAGGAGAGAAGCCTTTTGAATGTCCTATCTGTGGGAAATGTTTTAGTGATAATTCCAGTCAGTTGAGACACCAGAGGAAACACACAGGAGAGAAACCCTTTGAATGTCCTATCTGTGGGAAAAGCTTTCCTGATAATTACAGCCTGGTGACACACCAGAGGATTCACACAGGAGAAAGGCCCTTTGAATGCCATATCTGTGGGAAAGCTTTTAGTCAGAATAGCAATCTGGTGACTCATCAGAGGACTCACACAGAATGAAACCCTTTGAATGTCCTGCTTGTGGGAAAGATTTCAGTCATATTTCCAGCTTGGTTAGACACCAGAGGACTCATTCAAGGGAGAAACCATTCGAATGTCCTGATTGTGGGAAAAGTTTCAGTCAAAATTCCCATCTGCTGCTTCATCAGAGGACCCACACAGGAGAGAAACCATTTGAATGTCCTGATTGTGGTAAATGTTTCAGTGATAATTCCAACTTAGTTAGACACCAGAGGACTCACACAGGAGAGAAACCTTTTGAATGTCCTGCTTGTGGTAAATGTTTCAGTGATAATTCCAACTTGGTTAGACACCAGAGGACTCACACAGGAGAGAAACCCTTTGAATGTCTCTATTGTGGGAAAAGTTTCAGTCAGAATTCCTACCTAGTGATACACCAGAAGACTCACACAGGAGAGACAGCCATTGAATGTCCTGATTGTGGGAAAGGTTTCAGTAAGAAATCCAGATTGGTTAGACACCAGATGATTCACACAGGAGAAAGGCCCTTTAAATGTCCTGATTGTGGGAAAGGTTTCATTGAGAATTCAAGCCTGGAGACTCATCAGAGGACACACACAGGAGAGAAACCCTTTCAATCTCCTACCTGTGGGAAAAGCTTTAGTTATAATTCTAGCCTGGTGAAACACCAGAGGACTCACATAAGAGAGAAGCCTTTTGAATGTCCTATCTGTGGGAAATGTTTTAGTGATAATTCCAGTCAGGTGAGACACCAGGGGACTCACATAGGAGAGAAGCCATTTTAATGTCCTATCTGTGGGAAAAGCTTTAGTGATAATTCCAATGTGGTGATACACCAGAGGACTCACACCCCAGAGAAATCTTTGAATTGGCTAGTCTGTGGACATTACTTCAAGCATACACCATCCCTTATTGCACACAAGGTAATCTATATTAGGAAAAGAAGCTGAGTTTAGAGAATGCTTGATTTTCATTTGTGCTTTATTGAAAGTGTAGGTGAATAATCCCCTTTTGGGTTATTTTATTCTCTTATCTCCATACAACAGTTCCAGAATCAAAATCCACTATCCTCCCCATCCATGCCTTATTAAATCTGCATTAAAAATGGCATTGCAGATTGTCTTTCTAAAAAGATTAGCCTGGTGATCAGTTAACCATGTGGTTTGATGGGCTATTCTATTTTTGCCTCTCTTTTTTTACATTTTTTTGGGGAAGTGGGAAATATTTCTTCTGTCCTATCGAGGCAATTATGCCATCTTTCTTAGGCTCCATTTTCTATGCCCTGCTGTATATGTTTCTCTGTATGACCTAATGGGAGACTTCAGTGCAAGTAAATTTACAGAATTTACACCGGGCATTTAGCAGATATAAAATTTCCTCCTCCCTTCCTTCCTACCTACCAAGAATGAAGCTTGATGGTTGATGCTCTTGGATGCAGCCCTGGCTAGCAGGAGTGAAGCTCGTTCCCCTGGAGTGTCTGGCCTGATGCTGCTGCCATGTCCTAAAATCCTGGGAGCCACAGGAAATCAGTCATAAAGTGTTGGGGTATTAGAGAGGTTTTGATCTCCACTGAGAATCACTTCTAAGAAAGCTGATTGTGTAATTCTGTAAAACCTTCATGAACTTTTAGGGCTTGGCACATAGCTAATCTTCGTAAGCTGAGCACCATCCCATTTTAAGGCTAAGTTACAAAGATCGGTTGCTAGAAGTCAAAAATGATTTGATAGCATTTAATCAGGGGAAACATGTTGCAAATGCCTTAGGTAGAAACTGGAGAAGGATGTTTTTCTGCCTCTTATCTCGAGATGGTGGTCAAACAGGCAACACCTGTCCCTAGAAAGAGGATAATACCTGTGGTTGAGCTTAAAAGAGTTAAAACCATCAAGTACTGTATTGCTAGAAAGGTTGGAAGGCGATGGGAAGAGTGGAAGAAAGAAAGTTCAGTTGCCTTTTGAAAAAAGCACCTTTGGGACAGCTGAACTTCCTGTTCCCGATCACTCATGTGAGGATAGTGGTGTGCAGAGCGGCTTTTGTGCTCTTCCCATGGTCGAAGCAACTGCTGTAAGGTGAGTTGAGGGCAGGTGGGAGGAGAGTCCTGGAAGCAGAGAAGCAACTGGGCTGAAGCATCTCAGCTGCTGCTGCTGCAGGTTCCTTCCCCCCCCCCCCCCCCGGCGCGAATTTAAGCCCACTGGTGGTGCACGATGTAAAACTGGTGGCTGCAATGTTCCTTCTGCTGGGCAGATTGAAAAAGTCTCCTTGCAGTGAAGGTGTCAGGGCAATCCAACAGGTGTCAGGGCAATGGGGGGGCTGCCTGCGATGGTCCTAAGGTAAGCGGATAAGACATGCCCCGAAACTAAGACCTGCTGCTTATTTTTGGTCACAAAGGAAAATAAAACTGGGTCTTATTTTGGGGAAAACAAGGCTATGTATAAATGTATAATCTGTCTCCAGCACTTCCAAGTATATTCTATGATAACTCTTTGCAATTCTATGAACTCATGATCGACCCAAGTCAACAAATACATTTCGTAACTGAATGGGTATTTGACATGTATATTGAAAATGTAAATCATGAATGTAAGTGGTTAAGTTAGCATTTTGGCATCTTTGCCTTTTATTTTAATGTATACTTTGGCTGTTTAAAAGAATATTGTGCTGTCATTTTATAAACCATCATTGAACTAACCCTTTTATGTGAATCTTGCAGGCAAAAGAAAGCCAAATAAAGCACTGTGGAAAACTGAATCACAAGCAGCATTAAAATGGAAAGAAAACCAAGGAAACAATCAAACTCTTATTAGTTCTTCTGGAATATCCAAAACGTTTCTTTCCCAGCAGCTTACAGACAAGAAAGACAAAGCAAGGAAAAGATTTTTGAGCTGGACAAAATACAGAGTACCTGGAAGAAACATGAAAATATCAAGGGGAATAATTTCCTACTTCAGAAAAAGAGGGAAATATGTGGAAGTCAGTGGAAACAAAAAGGCCACTTGGACAGTCAGATGAGGCAGACTGTAATGCAGGCCTCGTCCTGTGAGGGAGGAAACAGTTACTTGAATCAATGCTCCGTCCAACAAGGGATTGAGAGTATTTTTGATGTCCTTGAGAATCCAAGAATGTCAGTGGTGAAAAATATCCACAGATCTGCCTGTTGTGGCAAAAGCAAAGATTATAGATCACAGCCGATTATGCCTAATAGGATCCACACTGGAGAAAAGCCATATCAGTGTTTCCAATGCAGCAAAGTTTAGTTAGAAGAGCTTCCCTGTTGCTCATGGAAAAGCTCACACCAGAGAAAAGCCCTACCAATTCTTCCAATGTGGCAAAAGCTATAGCAAGCAGAGGATTCACGCTGGAGAAAGACCCTTTGAATGTTCCGACTGTGAGAAAAGTTTTAGTCGTAATTTTGAACTGGTGATACACCAGAGAATTCATACAAGAGTGAAGCCTTTTGAATGTTCTGATGGTGGGAAAAGGAATGCTATTTGGGAGTGGTTAGCACAAGAAGGAAGTGAGAATTATCAAGAATGTTTGTACTATCTGTCTTATAGGAGTATCGTCACACCCACACTATTCAAAGACACATGGAAGCTCTCCCATTCATCTACCTCCACATAAAGCAGGGGTCCTCAAACTTTTTAAATGGGGCGACTTCACTGTCCCTCAAACTGTTGGGGGCGGATCAGATGGGTGGGGTGTGGCTAGGTCATCATGTGACTGTGACTTCCATTAAAGAATTCACAGCAGCCCCCTTTTCTATTCTTTTTATGCATGAAGTTTTTCCTGTAGGGTTGCTTTCTTTTTACCAGGCGCCCAAGAGAAGCACCGGTTGGCCATTTTGAAAGGGGCGGGAGCAGTTTATGCAGTGGGCAAGCTGCGGGATACACTCTGAACCTTCTTGGTTGGGACGCCTCACTGGGAATTTCTGCCCGGCCTAGTTGTTAGGAAAAACAGGACAGTGTGGAAAGGGGAGCCAGTCAGCAAATAAAAGCTGCAAGGCTTTGCCATAGTTTGTGGGGGCGAGCCATCCCCGCGCAGCTCTTCGGTCCCTTCCCAAACTGGCCCAGGAGGGGCGTGTCATCTTGCACCCATCCTTAACTTCTTCCCACCCGGCCACCAGTTTTTTAACTTGAGCAGAAGCTGCTGATTGGAGCAAGGCTAACCGTTATGCTCAGCTCCTGCAGTTGCGAGTGCCAATGTGTAGTTAGAGTTGCAAGAAAAGTGTGAGGTTGTGGCGGAAAGAGTTGGCGCAACACTCGAGAGCTTGGATTAGAAGGTGTGAACAAGGTGGCAGATTTTTTCGCCGTTAACTAAGCCCACTGTGCCAATTGAAGTATGGGCAATTTGTTGCGGTGGGTTCAATTACCGCCAAGAGTAGCTGCTGCCTTGCACCTCCTCATCCACATGCCTGGGTGTCATCCACGCGCCTGCTCTGGTTCTTTCCGGTACAGCCACACACAGCCTTTTATTCCACCTATGCCTTGGCACTCACACCCATGGGAGCCCATTACTGTGGTTCCCCTCACTCCAACCAGCCTATGTTAGTGTCAAAAAGCTGGCGGCTGGGCAGGAGGAGGCCAAGAATGGATGCAAGGTGACACGCTTCCTCGCCAGTCCAGCTGGCGGGTGGGTGAGCAGGCGGCCGTCAGAGAAGAGCGCTGCACTGGGTGATGCATCCCTGGTCACAGGCTATATTGCAGGGCCCGAAGCATGAGATTGCCAGTCAGACTTGTCTGGAACTGTTGCGTTGCCCAGTTGCAAACTGGATGCAGGGCCTGAAGTTGGAGTGGAGGGCAGGCAGGCAGCCCCTGTGGGACTGCTGCGCTGGGGCATGCATGCGGCAGATGGCCCGAATCAGTGCAGAAACCAGGAGGCAGGCCCGAAAGGCACTTTTACGGCTTTCTGGCTCATAGAAGCAGAGATGGGCAAGAGGCTGGAGAGCACACAGTGCCACAATGCGGCAGTCCCACAGGGGCTGCCTGCCTGCCCTCCACTCCAACTTCAGGCTCTGCATCCAGGCCACGAGTGGGGAACGCACCACTTCCAGACTAGTCCGGACGGTGATCTCCCGCACGCTTCCCTTGCAGGCCAGGCCAGCTTCAAGAAACACTCCAGAAAAACTCCGATGCTGTGAACTCCCACGCTCTGCCCTCACGGGCCAGACCAGCTTCGGGAAATACCCTGGAAGGGCGCCGATGCCGCAATTTCCCATGTGCGCCCCTCGCAGGCCAGGCTGCCTTCGGGAAGGGTTCTGTTGCTGTGGTGTCCCGCACGGTCCCCTACCATCCCGCACATGTCAGTCCACCAACCGCACCGCCCCTCCGTCAGCTTGCCCTCCTCCGCCCACCCTCTGGCCCATGCCCTGCGGCCTTGTGAGCAGCAATGAGCAGAAGTACACAGATGTGCGGCTACATTCTGCAAGGCTGACAGCTGGAGGAGGGACGATGAGGGTGGTGGGAAAAACCAGCCATGTAAGGAGTGGATGGAAGATGAGGGGTCTCCCTTAATCCAACCACTGTGGTCTGGATACATTGTGTTGACAGGGCATATCCGGCTAGGAGGCCTCAAGTTTTGAGGACCCCTGACAAAAGCTTCCCCTGGCTGGTTCTTGCTTTTTGGCAATAAGGCCCAAGTAGTCCTACTGTGCTGCCAATTCCATGGGGAGGGGGCATATCCCTTCAGTCAATTTCCGCACTAAAGAGCTAGCAGAAAAGAAATGTCCAAACCCCAAGTCCTGATTCCGACTCACAAGTGATGCTGTCCAGTAAAGCAGAATATGTTGCAATGGTTATCCACTGCATTAGTAGGAGTCCCCGGGCCCATTGTCCGCAACTTCAACAATATTCATAGTCTGGCTTGCACACTGGCTAAACTTAATTTGGCCTCAGAAATCCCAGTTGCAATAAACTAAATTAGGTTCAGGAAGCAATCCTTGGAAATGGGCAGCCTTTGATTATCTACTAAAGCAGAATCATGGCTGCAAAGAATTTTGGGACGTGCTCACAGTAAGTGACATCAGACATCTTAAAAACAATTGGCACAGAAAATCACATTTCTTTTCTACTTTACAGAATTTCTGCCCCTGGCTGCTAGGCCTTCCTGTGTGAAAAACACTCCTTTTGGGGGCCACTGCCATAATCATGAGAATCCTCTGCTTCCTTCACCATTGTCCCAGTAGCCTGCAAAATCACCTCCCATTTCAATAGACCCCAAGGAAAGATGCCAGGCAAATATCCCTCATGGTCTGCCAGGTATATAGAAGGTACAGAGACCATTTTAATGGTTCATAGGTTGGGCTTCTGCCATTTCTGCTCTGAAAATCAGAATACTTACAATATGTGTGTGTTCACATTTGGCTTAAGGCTTTGCTAAGTGAATAAATAAGCCCTACCAACTCCCTGCCTGCCTGCGAGGGGGCCACCTCCAGCACTCCTCTGCCACCTCCCTTGCCTCTTAGCACCCCCCTGTCACCCCCTCCCTTCTTAGCGCCCCCCTAAGACCGCCCACTTTGGGAACCACTGGCCTAGAGAGTTGCCTCTGCATGGGCCCATGGGAGTCTGACCTCCAATCAGAATACAAGATCAAGATCAAAGGCCAGAGAGGGCATAAAACCAGGGTCTTTCAGCATCTCAGCTCTTCCTTCCCTTCTTCTCCACCAACATTGAAGCATGTGATCACCTTTTCTGTTTAGGACTCAAGCCAGGTGGTCCTGTCCACCATTAAAACCATCTTTCCGAGCAGCCTCCATGTCTCCAGTGTCTTTTTCCCCACTTGGAGCCGAACCCAGAAGGACATTTCTTTCAACAGGGGTTTTCAATTTGAGCTTGAATTCTGATGGGTTGGCAGACTCCCATGGGGCGATGCAGGGGCAAATCTGTAGGCTGTCCTGAGTTACAAACTTGGTCTACTTTCTGGGCGATGTAATCTTTCCAGGTGCCATGTGGTGAGATGGGTAGAGGATTAATCCTATCAAGTCCTGAGGGCCATGTCTTAATCCCATCACTCTGGAGTTGAAGGGGGGGGGGGCAGGGAGCTGCTTTGTCATTAAAAACATGTTTCTCCTTTTCTCATCCAGGGAAATATAATATTCTGCCTTTTTAATATTTCCCAGAAAATTTCATTCTTCTAGAAAGGGGGTGGGTTCTAACTCCCTACAACTGTAAATAGCAGCATTCTACCCATGAAGTGCTTTATATGCCATCTTGAGTTTCTGAATGAAAAGCAAATCAATTAAAGTTTGGGGTTATTTTATTCCAGATCCCTCCATACAACATATCCCAGAACCAAAAGCCACTATCCTCACCATGCATACATTAAATCTGCATTAAAAAGGACATTGCAGGGTGTCTTTCTAAAAAGCTTAGTCTGGTGATCAGTTAATCATGGCGTTTGATGAACTATTCTATTTTTGCCTTTTTTTAAATAATGTTTTTAGTGGGGAAACATTTATTCTACCATATATAGGCAATCATGCGATCTTTCTTGGGCTCCATTTTCTAGGCCCTGCTGTACATGTTTCTCTGTACGACCTAATGGGAGACTTCAGTGGAAGTAAATTTACAGAATTTACACTGGGCATTTAGCAGATATAAAATGTCCTCCTCCAAGAATGAAGCTTGGTGGTTGATGCTTTTGGATGCAGCCCTGGCCAGCAGGAGTGAAGCTCGTTCCCCTGGAGTGTCTGGCCTGATGCTGCTACGATGTCCTAAAATCCTGGGAGCCACAGGAAATCAGTCATAAAGTGTTGGGGTATTAGAGAGGTTTTGATCTCCACTGAGATCACTTCTAAGAAAGCTGATTGTGTAATTCTATAAAACCTTCATGAACTTTTAGGGCTTGGCATGTAGCTAATCTTCACAAGGTTAAGTAACATCACGTTTCACTATTTCACTAGACTCAGCTGCAAAATCGGTTGCTAGAAGTCAAAAACGACTTGATAGCATTTAATCAGTGGAAACTTCTTGCAAACTGGAGGAGGGTGTTTTTTTAACGCCTCCTATCTGGAAATGGTTCTCAAACAGGCAACACCTGTGCCTAGAAAGCGGATAATACCTGTGGTTGAGCTTGAAGGAGTTAAAACCATCGAGTACTGAATTGCTAGAAAGATTGGAAGGCGACGGGAAAAGTAGAAGAAAGAAAGTCCAGTTGCCTTTTGAAAAAAGTACCGTTGGGACAGCTGAACTTCCTGTTCCTGATAGCTCATGGGAGGAGAGTGGTGTGCAGAGCGGCTTTTGTGCTCTTCCCGTGGTCGAAGCAGCAGCTGGAAGGTGAGTTGAGGGCGGGTGGGAGGAGAGTCCTGGAAGCAGAGAAGCAACTGGGCTGAAGCATCTCAGCTGCTGCTGCTGCAGGTTCCTTCCCTCCCCGAATTTAAGCCCACTGGGGCTGCACGCTGTGAAACTGGTGGCTGCAGTTTTCCTCCTGGTGGGAAGATTGGAAAAGTCTCTTCCAAGTGAAGGTGGATTCTTTGGGAATGGCTTCCCTCCAGAGGTTGTGGGGGCTCCCATCACTGGAGGGTTTGTGACAGAGCTGGGAGGGACCTTGCAGGTCTTCTATTCAGACGCCCTGATCAAGCAGGAGACCCAACATCATTTCAGACAAATGGCTGTCCTGACTCTGATTAAAAGCCACCAGGGATGGAGCCTCCGCAACCTCTGAAGGGAAAACGTTCCACTGGTTCACTGTTCTTAGTGTCAGGAAGTTTCTCCTTAGTTCGAAGTTGCTTCTCTCCTTGATTAGTTTCCATCCAGTTTATTGTCGTGCTTTCAGGGGCTTTGGGGAATAGGTTGACGCCCCTCCCTCTTTTGTGGCAACTCCTCAATATTGGAAGATGGCTATCATGTCTCCCCTAGTCCTTCCTTTCACTAGACTAGACATATCCAATTCCTGCAACCCCTTAATTATATTTTTAACCTCCAGCCCTCTAATCCTCTTTGTTGCTCTTTTTCTGCATTCTTTCCAGAGTCTCCACCATCTTTTTTATGATATGGTGACCAAACTGTGTGCAATTTTCTAAGTGTGGTCTTACTCTTTATAAAGTGGTACTAGTACTTCACATGATCTTGATTCTATCTCTCTGTTAATGCAGTCTAGTACTGTATTGGCTTTTTTTACCACTGTAATACACAGTTGGCCGATATCTAAATGATTGTCCACTAGGACTTCAAGATTCCCCTCATAGTTATTACTTGAGCCAAGTGGTACCTATTCTGTACCAGTACATTTGATTTTTCTTGAATAAGTGTAAAACCCTTTTCCCCCCTTGCATTGAATTTCATTTTGTTAGGTACAGCCCAGTGTTCTAATTTACCAAGAAGTCTACTTATAGTCTACTTTGTCAACTGCCTTACTGAAATCTAATTATACAATGTATTAGATTGGTCCGCTAATTTAGTCACGTTGTGTAAGAATGAAATAACATATGTTTGGAATGATCTGTTTTTGAAAAACCCATGTTGACTTCTGGTTATATATTTGCTTGCTTCGGTTGAAAGAAATGTCCTTCTGGGTTCAGCTCCAAGTGGGGAAGAAGACACTTGAGACATGGAGGCTGCTTGGAAAGATGGTTTATTGTTGGACAGGGCCACATGTCTTGAGCCCTGTACAGAAAAGGTGATCACATGCTTCAATGTTGGTGGAGAAGAAGAGAGAAGGGCTGAGGAAGGGGCTTGCTAGGCTTTTTATACCCTGTTTAGTTCCGCCTCTCTGTTTCCTGTTCCTGTGTAAGAAATGTATTCTGATTGGTTGTCAGACTCCCATGGTGCCATGCAGGGGGCTACTCTCTAGGATGTTTTGAATCCAGGTATGAGTTCTCAGATGCCATGTGGAGACCTGAGTAAAAGGCCAATATTATCATGCCTTTCTGTAGCTGCTGCTGAAGTCTTTATTATGTAAAGTGGGCTAGCCTGGCTAGTCTTAATGGGCCTATTGACAACATGGGGGGTGGGCAGGAAGCTACAGGCAACTATTCTGTCTTTTAAAACATGCTTCTTTTCACATCCAGAGAAACATTCTGCCTTTTCAATATTTCTTAGGATATTTCATTTTTCTGGGAGAGGGCTGGATGATAACTTCCCACACTTATAGGTGTTTGCAGATCTTTTGCTTCATTATCTTTTCCAGGATCTTCCCAGGTAGTGATGTCAGGCTAATTGACCTATAATTTTATGGA
The DNA here is from genome assembly GCF_051295495.1 of Thamnophis sirtalis. Lineage (NCBI taxonomy): Eukaryota > Metazoa > Chordata > Lepidosauria > Squamata > Natricidae > Thamnophis > Thamnophis sirtalis. The sequence goes on along the minus strand of NW_028261383.1, from coordinate 23,529,364 downwards.
TCTATTTTTCTCCCCTCTTTTGAAGATGGGAACTATATCAGGTCTTTTCCAATCCACCTATAGATCCTTGGTGCATGAAGATCTTTGAAAGATATGGTTCAATGGTTCTTAAATCACATCTGCCGACTCCTTCACAACTCTGGGATGTAATCAATCTGGTCCTGGTGGTTAGAACTCTTCTAGAATGGACAGGTGTTCTCTTACCATTTTCTTGCCCGTTTTAATTTGTATTCCTACTCTGGCTTTTACAGTTCTGTTTTTGGTAGGTTTGGCTATTTTTTCTTTTTGCCTGAAGATAGATGTAAATAATGAATTAAGTAGCTCTGTTGTGTCTCTACTGCCCATACCTTCTTTGCCATCATCTCCCATCAGTGGACTGACGGTTTCCTTGACTTTTTTTTTCTTGTTTTATACATGTTATAAAATGATTTTTGACATTTATTGCCAGTCTTAGTTCATTCTCACCATGAGCTTGATTTCATCTTTGCCAATTCGGGCTATATATGCTCCTATTCTGCCTTAGTTATGTGTCCCTCTTTCCATTTTTTTATACTGATTCTTTTTTTCTTTCAGTTTAGCAATAGCAATAGCAGTTAGACTTATATACCGCTTCATAGGGCTTTCACCCCTCTCTAAGCGGTTTACAGAGTCAGCATATTGCCCCAACAACAATCTGGGTCCTCATTTTACCCACCTTGGAAGGCTGAGTCAACCCTGAGCCGGTGAGATTTGAACAGCCGAATTGCAGCCTGCAGTGCTGCATTTAACCACTGCGCCACCTCGGCTCTAGTGTATCAGAGAGATCTTTATGAAACCATGCTGGTTTCTTCTTAGATATCTTGTGTAATGATGTGTATGTTTTATGCTATATTTCAAGTTCAATTGTTGTACCTAGCTCTTTAAGAAGGTTAGGAAACAGTTAACTTTTTAAATGATGTCATCTGGGGCAGAAGGTCGTTTTAATCATCACATGGTACCAGGAGTGGGGTGAGAAGAGTCATGGCAGCAAACAGCAACACAAAGAACATTCCTTCCCTGGATTTGGAGTCAGGGAACATATCTGAAAATTGGTCAAAGTGGAGGGAGCTTGTGTTTGCAGGATCTGATGCAGACAAATGGACTAATCAGCAGAAAGCAGCACACTTTCTAATATGTGTGGGACAGAAAGGACACAATGTGTGCAGAGGCTGGAAAGCTAGTGGGGTGATCACTGCAGAGGACAAAAAGAAAACAGAGGTGCTGTTTGCAAAGTTTGAAGCATACTGCAACCTGAGAAAAAACTCCACAGTGCAGAGAAACCTCCTTTTATGAGAGAAACCAGTGTGGAGGTGAATCTGCGGATGAATAGGTGACCCAGTTGCACTTGCTTGCCAAAGACTGTGCTTTTTATGATGCTGGAGATATGATTAAAGACAGTATTATGATGGGCAGTAAGTTTAAGGAAGTTCAGGAAGAACTTCTGCAGGAGGAAGACTTAAATCTTGAGAGAGCCATAAGGATTGCCAGAGCATATGAAGTATCAAGAAAAGACATGCAGATACTGGAAGGAACCCAGCACCAGGTTAATGCTATAGAAACTCAAAGTAGCAGATATGGTTAAGAAAGGATTTGGATTTGGATTGTTTATTTATATGCCGCCCTTTTCCCTGGGGGGACTCAGGGCGGCTCACAATCAAAAGGAAGTGGGGGACAGACTTTTACATATAAGACAGTACATGATTAAAACGCAACATTCATACCATTCGGGCGGGTTACAATCTTTAGCCCCAGGCCTGACGGGATAGCCAGATTCTAAGGGCTGTGCGGAAGGTCTGGAGAGTGGTGAGGGTACGAAGCTCCATGGGGAGATTGTTCCATTGGGTCGGGGCTACCACCGAGAAGGCTCTCCTCCGCGTGGTGGCCAGTCGGCATTGGCCAGCGGATGGAACTTGGAGGAGGCCTAAACGATGAGGTCTAATGGGTCGTGTGGAGGTGATCGGCAGTAGGCGGTCTCTCAAGTACCCAGATCCATTACCATGAAGGGCTTTATAGGTGGCAAGTAGCACCTTGAAGCATATCCGGAGATCGACAGGTAGCCAGCGCAGCTCGCGGAGGATAGGTGTTACGTGGGTGAAGCGAGGTGCACGCACAATCGCTCGCGCGGCTGCATTCTGGACTAGCTGAAGTCGCCGAATACTCCTCAAGAGCAGCCCCATGTAAAGCACATTGCAGTACTCCAGCCTAGAGGTCACAAGGGCCCGAGTGACTGTTGTGAGGGCACACAAAGGAACAAAAAGCACCTATGGCACTGGAACAAGTAACAGAGAAGCAGCTTGTGGATATTGTGGAAATATGCACCACAAAAACAGTGTCTCTCCTGCGGGTGGGGGGGGGAATATGCAACAAATGCAAGAAAAGAGGACACTTTGCCAGGGTGTGTATGGGCCTCACTCAACAGACAGCACTGTTACGTGCATTGCTGCAGAAGGATGCCATTTGGTTATTGGGATGCAAACATGGAAAGGACTTTTGACAAAGTGAAGAAACTGATCACCAAACTTCCAGGGCCAATACTGAAATACTTGGATGCAAATGCTGACGCCGTGCTTCAAGTGGATGCATCCCAGGTTGGGCTAGGTGCTGTACTGACTCAACAAGGACATCTTGTGGCATATGCTTCACGTGCACTGACCACGACACAAGCTGATTATGCTCAAATTGAGGAAGAGATGCTGGGCAATGTGAATGGATGTGAGAAATTTCACCAGTTACATATATGGGTCACTCAGTAGTTGTAGAAACTGACCACAAGCCGTTGGAGTGCATACTACAAAAACCACTAGCTTCTACACCTCCACGCTTGCAGCGAATGGTTATGAAATTACAGCAGTTATGATCTCACAGTGAAGTATAAGCCTGGGAAGGAAATTCCAATGGCAGATTGCCTGTCAAGGGTGTTTCCAAAAGGACATGAAGCCAGGGATGAACCTGAGTTGGAAGAGCAGGTACTTACAGTACTAATGCCAATATCAGATGTACGGCTGGCGAAAATAAGACAAGACACCAAACAGGACAAAGTACTGGAGAAACTAACTCGCGTCATGTGCAATTGCTGGCCAGAAAAACGCAAGAAGCTGTGTCCTGAACTGAGGAATTCTGGCCTGTGAAAGATGAACTATTTATTCATGAGGAAAGCATACTCATGGGTGACCGTATTCTTATGTCTAAGTCACAGCAGGCAGAAGTAATGGAACAAATTCATCAGGGACATTTGGGCATTACTCTGTGTAAGCACAGAGCACGGGAGGTGGTCTACTGGCCTCATCTGGACTCTGATATTGAAACACTTGTAAACACTTGTGTGACACCTGCCAGACATTTAAAAAAAAAACAATGTGAAAGAACCTCTTACACAGTGGAATGCTCCTTCACGGGCATGGCAGAAATTGGCTACAGACATTTTTCATTTTGGAGACATCCACTACCTGATGATAGTAAACTACTACAGCAAATACTTAGAACTAGTGCAGTTGGGAAGTCTAAAAGCATCAACAGTCACATGGGCTTTCAAGACAATACTTTCAAGACATGGAGTGTGTGAAGAACTTGTGTCTGACAATGGGCCACAATTCTCATGTGCTGAATTCCAGTGCTGAATGGGGAATCAAGCACAAACCCACAAGCCCTGATCACCCACAGGCCAATGGCTTAGCAGAGAAGTATGTTGGCAAAGCCAAATCCGTTTTACAGAAAGCCCAATTGTCAGGTCAGGATGTGTGTTTAGGCCTATTAAACTATCGTGCAACACCCATTGAGGGTTTATGCTCACCGGCGCAGCTGCTAATGGGGAGAACACTGAGGTCTACAGTGCCCGCTGCTTTGCATAAATTGCAGCCTCGTTCCATCGCACACGAGCAGGTAACAGCTCAGAGGAACATAAACATGAGAAAGCAAAAACTGTATTTTGATAAATCTACCAAGCCTCTTTGTCCACTGTGTGCCAGGCAAGCTGTGAGACACAGAGTCACTGGGAGAACATGGGAACCTGCTCGAATTGTCAGAGAAGGCAATTCACCAAAATTATAGGTAATTGAAACCAAGTGTGGACAGCAATTCAGAAGAAACAGGTGTCATCTTCGTCCAGACACTGCTTCTGATACTGCGTTGGAAGAAGAAAACAACAAGGAAAATGAAGCACAAGCGCATGATGGCACAGAATTCCTGAACACGGATATACCGTCTACCAAGAACGCCAAGGACATTGTAAGCATATGAGCATGTGACAATGCCGGGACTGACTCACAACCTGACAGCAATTTTACTGATGATCTGACAGTGGTAACTTTCTCTCGCGATGGTCGAGCTACTAAAGCATAAATATGGAAAGACTTTGTATCATATTAGATGTTTTATACTTAAGGGAGATGTAATGATGTGCATGTTTTTATGCTATATTTCAAGTTCAATTGTTATGCCTAGCTCTTTAAGAAGGTTAGGAAACAGTTAACTTTTTTAATGACGTCATCTGGGGCAGAAGGTAGTTTTAAGATGGCTGCCGCTGAATAAAGACAAGCCTCTAGTTCAAGCTCCCTGCGGTCTGCCTTTATTTTATGCCAAATCATCATATCTTGTTTTCCCTTTTTAGTGGTATTGTGTTGGACTGGGCTTTTATGATCATACTTGTCGGCTGGATAACTGTGCTTAACTAGGAAGAGCAATCGGTAGCATTCTTCACCATCACGCTCCATTATCCCGTAGCTGTAAAAGGTAGCAGCAGACACAGTCTTCTTGAGAGGAACTCTGGTGTTTGGTTCCGCACTGGGGTATATTGAATTCCAGTAAGACATGGTCACTCGCACAACATTCCAACAACTTCAACTCCTTCTATTAGTAAGAATTAGGTTGAGTAGTTTGTCCTCTAATCCCCTCCTCTTCTTTTTGGATGACAAAGTTGTCAGCTAAGTTGGTTAGGAATCTGTTCAATCTCCTACTTGCTGTAGAGTTTGTCTCCCAGTTGATATCAGGGTAGTTAAAGTCTCCCATTATATCTTTTTTTTTTAAGCAAAACTTTTTTATTTTCCATTTTCATAACATATAATCACATGTATACTATTACATAGCCAATGTCATATTGTACTAATTATTAATTACATCCGTTTGTCTTGCCATCAACTCCCGGGGGGAAAAAAAGAAATAAAAAAAACAAAAAAAATTAAAACCAATTATTGACTCTTCTGCTCTCCATACACCCTGTTTATGCCTTATCCACCCCTTTCTTCTGCCTGTCTCCTCCCCCTCCCACTTTCTTCCCTCCATCATCCTTTTCTACTCTACTTCCCCTTCCTTTCTCCTTCTCCTCTCTCCTCTTTCCACTCCTCCTTATTCTCCTCATCTCCCCCCCTTGCCCTCTCTCCTGTCACTCTCTTCCTATCTTTCTTCTCTCCTCTACTTCCCACTCTTCCTCTCATTCACTTGGTGTATTTCAGCTTCTGAGCAAACTCCATTCTGTGTTGATGGTATTTATACTTCCATTTCAATATACATAACATACCTTAGTTCAGGGGTGGGTTTCTCGCCCCGTTCCAACCGGATCGGTTGGAATGAGGCCGGCGGCGTCCTCGCGCGTGCACGCACGCGGCGCGCGCCTGCACGCACGCAGCGCACGCACGCAGCGCACGCACGCAGCGCACGCATGCGTATTAGCATCTGCGCGATGCTCCAGCTGCTCCTGGAGGATCGCGCAGGCGTTCTGCGCATGCGTGGAAAGCGCGAAATTCAAAAAAACCGGGTAAGGAGCGGGCGCGGGTGTGCGGGCGCGCGTGGGCGCGGGGGGGGGGGGGGCTTCGCCGTTCCCGGAAGTTACTTACTTCCGGGTTCGGCGACCAACCGGATCGCAGGGACCGGTGCGAACCGGTTGAAACCCAGCCCTGCCTTAGTTTTAAAGAGAAAATAAGAGAAAACAGTATAGATGTAACAATCATATTATTTTAAACCTAACACCCCTCCTCAAGCCTAATATACTTCCCTCCCTCCCCCCCAGCCCCCACCAACTTTCCCTCCCCTGACTTCCCAGAACCAATACACAATATAAATCTTTAACAAAAACAGTTTAAAATATATTTGAAAAAAAGAATAAGAAATTAATAAAGTCTCCCATTATATCTTGATGTGGTTTGTAATCCACACGTGTACTAAAAATAACAAATAAAATGTACTAGTTTTTTTACTTCCATGTCTTGCCAATAAGTATGGTATTTCTTTCTTCAGCCAAGGTGGCGCAGTGGTTAAAATGCAGCACTGCAGGCTACTGCTAGATCAGCAGGTCAGCTGTTCAAATCTCACCGGCTCAGGGTTGACTCAGCCTTCCATCCTTCCGAGGTGGGTAAAATGAGGACCCAGATTGTTGGGGGCAATATGCTGACTCTCTGTAAACCGCTTAGAGAGGCCTGAAAGGCCTATGAAGCGGTATATAAGTCTACTGCTATTGCTTTTCCGATCCATGTATTAACCAGATTCAATTGTGCTTAATCCACCATTTTGTAAGAAGTAGCTATTGAGGATCTTTTGGCATCTTTGGTTATAAAGGTAGTCCTCACCACTTCTTCCCTGAACCTTCAAAGTTACTATGGCACAGTAGAAGCAGACATGCACCTGGTCCCCAACATTTGTGTTAATCCCAGCACTTGTTCCATGACTGCATGTCAGCAGTTACTGTGGTTTTGAAGGTGCAGGAAAAGGAGTTGCACCAATTCGGGTTCTGCCAATAGTTGCACATTTATGATGGCGGCAGCATCCTACACTCATGATCCCAATTTGTGACCTTCCCAGCTATCTTCTGATGAGCAAAATCAGTGTATATACTGGCAGGAAATTGCAAGTCACGGTCATATAAAATTGCCTTTAATAACCCACAGTAATTTCCATAACAACTACAGAGGAACAGACGTAAGTTGGCACTGTCATGTGACATCATGCTTAATGATTGAGCTGCTTAGTGACACAAATATCATTTTCAATTGCAGTAGGTTAAGTGAGGACTACTTAAACAAGGGTGTCACCAGAGGGGATATGGACAGTATTTTCAGCTGTTATTTTTAGTGGAGGACTTCCATGAGCAAAAGTGGTGCTTCAAAGCTTGCAGAGGCTTTTGGCATCATTTCATCAGTTAAAGCCCCCACATCTCTAAATTTAGGGCAGAAGGTATGACTGTAATCATTCTGGGACATTTTGTCAGGCTTGAAAGACATAGATTTTCTCCATATATACATGTGGAGGTGTGTATATCTATATTTCCCATTATATATATATATATATACAACCCTTGGTAAGCCCCAATTATGGGAGGAAGCCAACTGCTTCCATCATCTGTCAATCGGCTCGTCACAAGAGTCCATCACGACAGAAACCCAATATTTTTACTGTTGCCTTTGTTATATTTGTGGGGTTTTTTTGTTTTTTTTTATTTGTGCTGATAAATAAAGGGAGACTAGTATAGATCTATTTCGAGCTATTTAGCTCTCATCAGCTAGCCATACCCTTACTGGGATTTGAACCTGGGCTATATTACATACTAGGCAGATATATATATTTTCTTTTTTTCACATCATTTCTAACCATTTTATAAACAACTAGCAGATAACCTGGCGTAGCCCAGGTTATGTATTTATCCCAATCTTGTATTAGAGAGAGCACCCTTGTGGAGTATGGCAACTCCACTGTGATGTACAGTAGAAGCCATTTTAAGGCGCAACAGGCTGTATCTTAACAGAACTTGAATCCAAAATGCACACTATCATTGTCAAAAGTACCGTGACACAACACTATAGGTATAATTCAGTCCTTTTCATTTTAACTCCCAGAGGTTCCAGATTATGCTAGAACACACAAACACAAATGGGGGACACGTGCACGCGCGCGTATGCGCGTGTGCGCACGCGCGCACACACACACACATAACCCGAAGGGTGTTAGGGGTGTCTTACCCCCACAGAGTTTGTTTCCAGGCAGTAAGTAAGCTATGTACCAAGTTTGGTTGAAATTTCTCGAGGTGTTCCAGAGATGTTGGAACATACAAAAACACAGCCATTTATATATATATATATAGATTAAATTTGCTCTTTTCTTTGAATCTTAGAGACAAACAGGATGGCAATAAGAGCACTCGGGACAACTGTAAATAACAAGCAACGTTGAAAAGGGAAGGAAATCAAGCCAGAAATCAAAATATTTTCCATTTCCTGCAGAAAACCATACAATTCTGATCCTCCACCAGCGGCTGTTAGACAAAAAGAGAAAATCAAGAAAGAATAAGCAGATTATGCAGAATTAAAGGATAAATTACATGAAAAAGTGAAGGGAGATTTTTTTTCATTCAGCAAAAGAGGGAAATATCTGGAAGTTAGTGGAGTGGAAAAGGTCAATATAAGCCACGTAGAACAGACAGGAATGCAGGCCTCTCCCTGTGAGGAAGACGGCTTCAATGAAAGCACCCTTAAACAAGGTATTGTCCATATTTTTTACCTCCTCAAGGATATCAGTTGTGGAAAAACTCCATAGATTTGCCTATTGTGGAAAAAGCACAGATGGCAAATCACAGTTGATTATGCACAAGAGGGGCCAGAAAGGAGAAAAACCACACAAATTACCTGAATGTTGCAAAACTCAAGGTCACAAAAGCTCCCTTGTGGTTCATGGAAGCACCTCCACACAATAGGGAAGCCACAAAAGCTCCCAATTCAGTAAATGCTTTAGTGAGCATGACAACATGGTGCTACATCAGATAACTCACAGGAAATTGCAAATTGTGTGAAAACCTCTGTAGAAATTTCCATCTCATGAGACACCAGAAAACTCACACAGAAGAAAAAACCCTTTGAATGTATTGATTATGTGAAAGTCACAATTCCAGACTGGTGATACATCAGAAGACTCACATAGGAGAAAAACCGGTTCAATGTCCTGACTGTGGGAGAAGTTTTAATCATAATTCCTGCCTCGTAATACACCAGAGGATTCACTCCATGGAGAAATCTTATAAGTGTCAAAATTGTGGGGAAGGTTTCATTACACATTCCCACCTCCTGAGACACAAGATCACACACAGAGGAGAGAAACCCTTTGAATGTCCTGACTGTGGGAAAAGCTTTACTGATAATTACAGCGTGGTGACACACCAGAGGATTCACACAGGAGAAAGGCCCTTTGAATGTCCTATCTGTGGGAAAGGTTTCAGTCAGAATACCAATCTGGTGACTCATCAGAGGACTCACACAGAAGAGAAACCCTTTGAATGTATTGCTTGTGGGAAAGGTTTCAGTCAGAATACCAATCTGGTGGCTCATCGGAGGACTCACACAGAAGAGAAACCCTTTGAATGTCCTGCTTGTGGGAAAGGTTTCAGTCAAATTTCCAGCTTGGTTAGACACCAGAGGACTCATTCAAGGGAGAAACCATTCGAATGTACTGATTGCGGGAAATGTTTCAGTCAAAATACCCATCTGCTGATTCATCAGAGGACTCACACAGGAGAGAAACCATTTGAATGTCCTGCTTGTGGTAAATGTTTCAGTGATAATTCCAACTTGGTTAGACACCAGAGGACTCACACAGGAGAGAAACCCTTTGAATGTCTCTATTGTGGGAAAAGTTTCAGTCAGAGTTCCTACCTAGTGATACACCAGAAGACTCACACAGGAGAGACAGCCATTGAATGTCCTGATTGTGGGAAAGGTTTCAGTAAGAAATCCAGATTGGTTAGACATCAGATGATTCACACAGGAGAAAGGCCCTTTAAATGTCCTGATTGTGGGAAAGGTTTCATTGAGAATTCAAGCCTGGTGATTCATCAGAGGACTCACACAGGAGAGAAACCCTTTGAATGTCCTACCTGTGGGAAAAGCTTTAGTAATAATTCTAGCCTGGTGACACACCAGAGGACTCACACAGGAGAGAAGCCTTTTGAATGTCCTATCTGTGGGAAACGTTTTAGTGATAATTCCAGTCAGTTGAGACACCAGAGGAAACACACAGGAGAGAAACCCTTTGAATGTCCTATCTGTGGGAAAAGCTTTCCTGATAATTACAGCCTGGTGACACACCAGAGGATTCACACAGGAGAAAGGCCCTTTGAATGCCATATCTGTGGGAAAGCTTTTAGTCAGAATAGCAATCTGGTGACTCATCAGAGGACTCACACAGAATGAAACCCTTTGAATGTCCTGCTTGTGGGAAAGATTTCAGTCATATTTCCAGCTTGGTTAGACACCAGAGGATTCATTCAAGGGAGAAACCATTCGAATGTCCTGATTGTGGGAAAAGTTTCAGTCAAAATTCCCATCTGCTGCTTCATCAGAGGACCCACACAGGAGAGAAACCATTTGAATGTCCTGATTGTGGTAAATGTTTCAGTGATAATTCCAACTTAGTTAGACACCAGAGGACTCACACAGGAGAGAAACCTTTTGAATGTCTCTATTGTGGGAAAAGTTTCAGTCAGAGTTCCCACCTAGTGATATACCAGAAGACTCACACGGGAGAGAAACCCTTTGAATGTCTCTATTGTGGGAAAAGTTTCAGTCAGAATTCCTACCTAGTGATACACCAGAAGACTCACACAGGAGAAAAAGCCATTGAATGTCCTGATTGTGGGAAAGGTTTCAGTAAGAAATCCAGATTGGTTAGACACCAGATGATTCACACAGGAGAAAGGCCCTTTAAATGTCCTGATTGTGGGAAAGGTTTCATTGAGAATTCAAGCCTGGAGACTCATCAGAGGACACACACAGGAGAGAAACCCTTTCAATCTCCTACCTGTGGGAAAAGCTTTAGTTATAATTCTAGCCTGGTGAAACACCAGAGGACTCACATAAGAGAGAAGCCTTTTGAATGTCCTATCTGTGGGAAATGTTTTAGTGATAATTCCAGTCAGGTGAGACACCAGAGGACTCACATAGGAGAGAAGCCATTTTAATGTCCTATCTGTGGGAAAAGCTTTAGTGATAATTCCAATGTGGTGATACACCAGAGGACTCACACCCCAGAGAAATCTTTGAATTGGCTAGTCTGTGGACATTACTTCAAGCATACACCATCCCTTATTGCACACAAGGTAATCTATATTAGGAAAAGAAGCTGAGTTTAGAGAATGCTTGATTTTCATTTGTGCTTTATTGAAAGTGTAGGTGAATAATCCCCTTTTGGGTTATTTTATTCTCTTATCTCCATACAACAGTTCCAGAATCAAAATCCACTATCCTCCCCATCCATGCCTTATTAAATCTGCATTAAAAATGGCATTGCAGATTGTCTTTCTAAAAAGATTAGCCTGGTGATCAGTTAACCATGTGGTTTGATGGGCTATTCTATTTTTGCCTCTCTTTTTTTACATTTTTTTGGGGAAGTGGGAAATATTTCTTCTGTCCTATCGAGGCAATTATGCCATCTTTCTTAGGCTCCATTTTCTATGCCCTGCTGTATATGTTTCTCTGTATGACCTAATGGGAGACTTCAGTGCAAGTAAATTTACAGAATTTACACCGGGCATTTAGCAGATATAAAATTTCCTCCTCCCTTCCTTCCTACCTACCAAGAATGAAGCTTGATGGTTGATGCTCTTGGATGCAGCCCTGGCCAGCAGGAGTGAAGCTCGTTCCCCTGGAGTATCTGGCCTGATGCTGCTGCCATGTCCTAAAATCCTGGGAACCACAGGAAATCAGTCATAAAGTGTTGGGGTATTAGAGAGGTTTTGATCTCCACTGAGAATACTTCTAAGAAAGCTGATTGTGTAATTCTGTAAAACCTTCATGAACTTTTAGGGCTTGGCACATAGCTAATCTTCGTAAGCTGAGCATCATCCCATTTTAAGGCTAAGTTACAAAGATCGGTTGCTAGAAGTCAAAAATGATTTGATAGCATTTAATCAGTGGAAACATGTTGCAAATGCCTTATGTAGAAACTGGAGAAGGATGTTTTTCTGCCTCTTATCTGGAGATGGTGGTCAAACAGGCAACACCTGTCCCTAGAAAGAGGATAATACCTGTGGTTGAGCTTAAAAGAGTTAAAACCATCAAGTACTGTATTGCTAGAAAGGTTGGAAGGCGATGGGAAGAGTAGAAGAAAGAAAGTTCAGTTGCCTTTTGAAAAAAGCACCTTTGGGACAGCTGAACTTCCTGTTCCGGATCACTCATGTGAGGATAGTGGTGTGCAGAGCGGCTTTTGTGCTCTTCCCATGGTCGAAGCAACTGCTGTAAGGTGAGTTGAGGGCGGGTGGGAGGAGAGTCCTGGAAGCAGAGAAGCAACTGGGCTGAAGCATCTCAGCTGCTACTGCTGTAGGTTCCTTCCCCCCCCCCCCCCCGGCGCGAATTTAAGCCCACTGGTGGTGCACGATGTAAAACTGGTGGCTGCAATGTTCCTTCTGCTGGGCAGATTGAAAAAGTCTCCTTGCAGTGAAGGTGTCAGGGCAATCCAACAGGTGTCAGGGCAATGGGGGGGGCTGCCTGCGATGGTCCTAAGGTAAGCGGATAAGACATGCCCCGAAACTAAGACCTGCTGCTTATTTTTGGTCACAAAGGAAAATAAAACTGGGTCTTATTTTGGGGAAAACAAGGCTATGTATAAATGTATAATCTGTCTCCAGCACTTCCAAGTATATTCTATGATAACTCTTTGCAATTCTATGAACTCATGATCGACCCAAGTCAACAAATAAATTTCGTAACTGAATGGGTATTTGACATGTATATTGAAAATGTAAATCATGAATGTAAGCGGTTAAGTTAGCATTTTGGCATCTTTGCCTTTTATTTTAATGTATACTTTGGCTGTTTAAAAAAATATTGTGCTGTCATTTTATAAACCATCATTGAACTAACCCTTTTATGTGAATCTTGCAGGCAAAAGAAAGCCAAATAAAGCACTGTGGAAAACTGAATCACAAGCAGCATTAAAATGGAAAGAAAACCAAGGCAGCAATCAAAATCTTCTTAGTTCTTCTGGAATATCCAAAACGTTTCTTTCCCAGCAGCTTACAGACAAGAAAGACAAAGCAAGGAAAAGATTTTTGAGCTGGACAAAAAACAGAGTACCTGGAAGAAACATGAAGATATCAAGGGGAATAATTTCCTACTTCAGAAAAAGAGGGAAATATGTGGAAGTCAGTGGAAACAAAAAGGTCACTTGGACAGTCAGATGAGGCAGACTGTAATGCAGGCCTCGTCCTGTGAGGATGGAGACAGTTACTTGAATCAATGCTCCGTCCAACAAGGGATTGAGAGTATTTTTGATGTCCTTGAGAATCCAAGAATGTCAGTGGTGAAAAATATCCACAGATCTGCCTGTTGTGGCAAAAGCAAAGATTATAGATCACAGCAATCAAAATCTTGTTAGTTCTTCTGGAAATCCCCAAAACTCTTCCTCCCCGGCAGCTTACAGATAAGGAAGACAAAACCAGGAAAAGAGTTTTGAGCTGGACAAAATGTAGACTATCTGGAAGAAACAGATCCACCCTGGAGAAAAGCCATATCAGTGTTCCCAATGCAGCAAAGCTTAGTTAGAATAGCTTCCCTGTTGCTCATGGAAAGGCTCACACCAGAAAAGAGCCCTACCCAGCTGTTCCAATGTGGCAAAAGCTATAGCAAGCAGAGGATTCACACTGGAGAAAGACCCTTTGAATGTTCTGACTGTGAGAAAAGTTTCAGTCGTAATTATGAACTGGTGATGCACCAGAGGATTCATACAAGAGTGAAGCCTTTTGAATGTTCTGATGGTGGGAAAAGGAATGCTATTTGGGAGTGGTTAGCACAAGAAGGAAGTGAGAATTATCAAGAATGTTTGTACTACCTGTCTTATAGGAGTATCGGCACACCCACACTATTCAAAGACACATGGAAGCTCTCCCATTCATCTACCGCCACATTAAGCAGGGGTCCTCAAACTTTTTAAATGGGGCCACTTCACTGTCCCTCAAACTGTTGGGGGCGGATCAGCTGGGTGGGGTGTGGCTAGGTCATCATGTGACTGGATGGGCGTGGCCAATTTAGCAGTCCATTAAAGAATACACAGCAGCCCCCTTTTCTATTCTTTTTATGCATGAAGTTTTTCCTGTAGGGTTGCTTTCTTTTTACCAGGCGCCCAAGAGAAGCACTGGTTGGCCATTTTGAAAGGGGCGGGAACAGTTTATGCAGCGGGCAAGCCGCGGGATACACTCTGAACCTTCTTGGTTGGGACGCCTCACTGGGAATTTCTGCCCGGCCTAGTTGTTAGGAAAAAGAGGACAGTGTGGAAAGGGGAGCCAGTCAGCAAATAAAAGCTACAAGGCTTTGCCATAGTTTGGGGGGGGGGGTGGCGAGCCATCCCTGCGCAGCTCTTCGGTCCCTTCCCAAACTGGCCCAGGAGGGGCGTGTTATCTTGCACCCATCCTTAACTTCTTCCCACCCGGCCACCAGCTTTTTAACTTGAGCAGAAGCTGCTGATTGGAGCAAGGCTAACCGTTATGCTCAGCTCCTGCAGTTGCGAGTGCCAATGTGTAGTTAGAGTTGCAAGAAAAGTGTGAGGTTGTGGCGGAAAGAGTTGGCGCAACACTCGAGAGCTTGGATTAGAAGGTGTGAACAAGGTGGCAGATTTTTTCGCCGTTAACTAAGCCCACTGTGCCAATTGAAGTATGGGCAATTTGTTGCGGTGGGTTCAATTACCGCCAAGAGTAGCTGCTGCCTTGCACCTCCTCATCCACGCGCCTGGGTGTCATCCACGCGCCTCCTCTGGTTCTTTCCGGTACAGCCACACACAGCCTTTTATTCCACCTATGCCTTGGCACTCACACCCATGGGAGCCCATTACTGTGGTTCCCCTCGCTCCAACCAGCCTATGTTAGTGTCAAAAAGCTGGCGGCTGGGCAGGAGGAGACCAAGAATGGGTGCAAGGTGACACGCTTCCTCGCCAGTCCGGCTGGCGGGTGGGTGAGCAGGCGGCCGTCAGAGAAGAGCGCTGCACTGGGCGATGCATCCCTGGTCATAGGCTATATTGCAGGGCCCGAAGCATGAGATTGCTGGTCAGACTTGTCTGGAACTGTTGTGTTGCCCAGTTGCAAGCTGGATGCAGGGCCTGAAGTTGGAGTGGAGGGCAGGCAGGCAGCCCCTGTGCTGGGGCTGCGCTGGGGCATGCATGCGGCAGATGGCCCGAATCAGTGCAGAAACCAAGAGGCAGGCCTGAAAAGCACAGGCTAAGACTTTTACAGCTTTCTGGCTCATAGAAACAGAGATGGGCAAGAGGCTGGAGAGCACACAGTGCCCCAATGCGGCAGTCCCACAGGGGCTGCCTGCCTGCCCGCCCTCCACTCCAACTTCAGGCTCTGCATCTAGGCCACAAGTGGGGAACGCACCACTTCCAGATTAGTCCGGACGGTGATGTCCCGCACGCTTCCCTTGCAGGCCAGGCCAGCTTCAAGAAACACCCCAGAAAAACTCCGATGCTGTGAACTCCCACGCTCTGCCGTCACGGGCCAGACCAGCTTCAGGAAATACCCCGGAAGGGCTCCGATGCCGCAATTTCCCATGTGCTTCCCTCGCAGGCCAGGTTGCCTTCGGGAAGGGTTCTGTTGCTGTGGTGTCCCGCACGGTCCCCTACCATCCCGCACATGTCAGTCCACCAACCGCACCGCCCCTCCGTCAGCTTGCCCTCCTCCGCCCACCCTCTGGCCCTTGCCCTGCGGCCTTGTGAGCAGCAATGAGCAGAAGTACGCAGATGTGCGGCTACATTCTGCAAGGCTGACAGCTGGAGGAGGGACGATGAGAGTGGTGGGAAAAACCAGCCATGTAAGGAGTGGATGGAAGATGAGGGGTCTCCCTTAATCTCACCACTGTGGTCTGGATACATTGTGTTGATGGGGCATATCCGGCTAGGAGGCCTCAAGTTTTGAGGACCCCTGACAAAAGCTTCCCCTGGCTGGTTCTTGCTTTTTGGCAATAAGGCCCAAGTAGTCCTACTGTGCTGCCAATTCCATGGGGAGGGGGCATATCCCTTCAGTCAATTTCCGCACTAAAGAGCTAGCAGAAAAGAAATTTCCAAACCCCAAGTCCTGATTCCGACTCACAAGTGATGCTGTCCAGTAAAGCAGAATATGTTGCAATGGTTATCCACTGCATTAGTAGGAGTCCCCAGGCTCATTGTGCGCAACTTCAACAATATTCATAGTCTGGCTTGCACACTGGCTAAACTTAATTTGGCCTCAGAAATCCTAGTTGCAATAAACTAAATTAGGTTCAGGAAGCAATCCTTGGAAATGGGCAGCCTTTGATTATCTACTAAAGCAGAATCATGGCTGCAAAGAATTTTGGGATGTGCTCACAGTAAGTGACATCAGACATCTTAAAAGAATTGGCACAGAAAATCACATTTCTACTTAAAAGAACTTCTGCCCTCCCTGAGTGGAAAACACTCCTTTTGGGGGCCACTGCCATAATCATGAGAATCCTCTGCTCCCTCCACCGTTGTCCCAGTAGCCTGCAAAATCACCTCCCATTTCAATAGACCCCTAGTAAGGATGCCAGGCAAATATCCCTCATGCTCTGCCAGTACAGAGACCATTTTAATGGTTCATAGGTTGGGTAATATATGTAAATATATATAGCCCAAAAGGGGGAAATTGTGGGAATTCCCTCTCTAGAGAATGAAATGTTTTGGGGAATATTAAAAGGGGTAAATGTTCTATTTCTCCAAAGGAGTTCTCCAAACATGTTCTTAAAGGCAGAAAGTAGCCCCCAGTCTTTCCTAATAGCCTACAGCAGATGCTCATTAAAAAATCCTGGGCCAGCCTATTCACAAAGAAAATACCTTCACCTCCATCCAGGTGATGGGATTAAGGACAGGACATGACCTTCACCCCATGCATTGAAAAAAGTGGGGAAAAAATGCAGGTCCATTAAGGAAGGAATGCAGAGAACTGGAATTTTAGCTCTGCAGATGAATCATCCAGATTTTGCTGACGATCCCTCTGCAAATGGATGCCCACAACCAGGACCAGGTCAGGCCTTAGCCTCCAGCTCCAAGTAGCCTCAAATTTAAATATGTTGACATTTTCTAAATTTTAAAACATTAAAAATAGATTTAATATTTATAAAAAGACATTTATATTTGGTGTCTTTTTTTGTTGTTGTATAGCTGTCATGTCTCATTATGGTTAGGAGCTAAAATGCTTAAAATGAAGCTTCGGCAACTTACTGGGACCACTCAGAAACTCTGCTTATGACTCACAGATGTTTTGTGCAAAGGAGATGCTGGCTAGGAAATTCTGGCCTCAAAATCTGGAAGACGTTCAGGATGCAGAAGGAGGAAACTGAACATTGCGTTTCTCTAAAACCAGGGTCTTTCAGCATCTCAGCCCTTCCTTCCCTTCTCCACCAACATTGAAGCATGTGATCACCTTTTCTGTTTAGGACTCAAGCCATGTGGTCCTGTCCACCATTAAAACCATCTTTCCGAGCAGCCTCCATGTCTCCAGTGTCTTTTTCCCCACTTGGAGCCGAACCCAGAAGGACATTTCTTTCAACAGGGGTTTTCAATTTGAGCTTGAATTCTGATGGGTTGGCAGACTCCCATGGGGCGATGCAGGGGCAAATGTGTAGGCTGTCCTGAGTTACAAACTTGGTCTACTTTCTGGGCAATGTAATCTTTCCAGGTGCCATGTGGTGAGATGGGTAGAGGATTAATCCTATCAAGTCCTCAGGGCCATGTCTTAATCCCATCACTCTGGAGCTGAAGTGGGGGGGGGGCAGGGAGCTGCTTTGTCATTAAAAACATGTTTCTCCTTTTCTCGTCCAGGGAAATATAATATTCTGCCTTTTTAATATTTCCCAGAAAATTTCATTCTTCTAGAAAGGGGGTGGGTTCTAACTCCCTACAACTGTAAATAGCAGCATTCTACCCATGAAGTGCTTTATATGCCATCTTGAGTTTCTGAATGAAAAGCAAATCAATTAAAATTTGGGGTTATTTTATTCCAGATCCCTCCATACAACATATCCCAGAACCAAAAGCCACTATCCTCACCATGCATACATTAAATCTGCATTAAAAAGGACATTGCAGGGTGTCTTTCTAAAAAGCTTAGTCTGGTGATCAGTTAATCATGGCGTTTGATGAACTATTCTATTTTTGCCTTTTTTTAAATAATGTTTTTAGTGGGGAAACATTTATTCTACCATATATAGGCAATCATGCGATCTTTCTTGGGCTCCATTTTCTAGGCCCTGCTGTACATGTTTCTCTGTACGACCTAATGGGAGACTTCAGTGGAAGTAAATTTACAGAATTTACACTGGGCATTTAGCAGATATAAAATGTCCTCCTCCAAGAATGAAGCTTGGTGGTTGATGCTTTTGGATGCAGCCCTGGCCAGCAGGAGTGAAGCTCGTTCCCCTGGAGTGTCTGGCCTGATGCTGCTACGATGTCCTAAAATCCTGGGAGCCACAGGAAATCAGTCATAAAGTGTTGGGGTATTAGAGAGGTTTTGATCTCCACTGAGATCACTTCTAAGAAAGCTGATTGTGTAATTCTATAAAACCTTCATGAACTTTTAGGGCTTGGCATGTAGCTAATCTTCACAAGGTTAAGTAACATCACGTTTCACTATTTCACTAGACTCAGCTGCAAAATCGGTTGCTAGAAGTCAAAAACGACTTGATAGCATTTAATCAGTGGAAACTTCTTGCAAACTGGAGGAGGGTGTTTTTTTAACGCCTCCTATCTGGAAATGGTTCTCAAACAGGCAACACCTGTGCCTAGAAAGCGGATAATACCTGTGGTTGAGCTTGAAGGAGTTAAAACCATCGAGTACTGAATTGCTAGAAAGATTGGAAGGCGACGGGAAAAGTAGAAGAAAGAAAGTCCAGTTGCCTTTTGAAAAAAGTACCGTTGGGACAGCTGAACTTCCTGTTCCTGATAGCTCATGGGAGGAGAGTGGTGTGCAGAGCGGCTTTTGTGCTCTTCCCGTGGTCGAAGCAGCAGCTGGAAGGTGAGTTGAGGGCGGGTGGGAGGAGAGTCCTGGAAGCAGAGAAGCAACTGGGCTGAAGCATCTCAGCTGCTGCTGCTGCAGGTTCCTTCCCTCCCCGAATTTAAGCCCACTGGGGCTGCACGCTGTGAAACTGGTGGCTGCAGTTTTCCTCCTGGTGGGAAGATTGGAAAAGTCTCTTCCAAGTGAAGGTGGATTCTTTGGGAATGGCTTCCCTCCAGAGGTTGTGGGGGCTCCCATCACTGGAGGGTTTGTGACAGAGCTGGGAGGGACCTTGCAGGTCTTCTATTCAGACGCCCTGATCAAGCAGGAGACCCAACATCATTTCAGACAAATGGCTGTCCTGACTCTGATTAAAAGCCACCAGGGATGGAGCCTCCGCAACCTCTGAAGGGAAAACGTTCCACTGGTTCACTGTTCTTAGTGTCAGGAAGTTTCTCCTTAGTTCGAAGTTGCTTCTCTCCTTGATTAGTTTCCATCCAGTTTATTGTCGTGCTTTCAGGGGCTTTGGGGAATAGGTTGACGCCCCTCCCTCTTTTGTGGCAACTCCTCAATATTGGAAGATGGCTATCATGTCTCCCCTAGTCCTTCCTTTCACTAGACTAGACATATCCAATTCCTGCAACCCCTTAATTATATTTTTAACCTCCAGCCCTCTAATCCTCTTTGTTGCTCTTTTTCTGCATTCTTTCCAGAGTCTCCACCATCTTTTTTATGATATGGTGACCAAACTGTGTGCAATTTTCTAAGTGTGGTCTTACTCTTTATAAAGTGGTACTAGTACTTCACATGATCTTGATTCTATCTCTCTGTTAATGCAGTCTAGTACTGTATTGGCTTTTTTTACCACTGTAATACACAGTTGGCCGATATCTAAATGATTGTCCACTAGGACTTCAAGATTCCCCTCATAGTTATTACTTGAGCCAAGTGGTACCTATTCTGTACCAGTACATTTGATTTTTCTTGAATAAGTGTAAAACCCTTTTCCCCCCTTGCATTGAATTTCATTTTGTTAGGTACAGCCCAGTGTTCTAATTTACCAAGAAGTCTACTTATAGTCTACTTTGTCAACTGCCTTACTGAAATCTAATTATACAATGTATTAGATTGGTCCGCTAATTTAGTCACGTTGTGTAAGAATGAAATAACATATGTTTGGAATGATCTGTTTTTGAAAAACCCATGTTGACTTCTGGTTATATATTTGCTTGCTTCTGTTGAAAGAAATGTCCTTCTGGGTTCAGCTCCAAGTGGGGAAGAAGACACTTGAGACATGGAGGCTGCTTGGAAAGATGGTTTATTGTTGGACAGGGCCACATGTCTTGAGCCCTGTACAGAAAAGGTGATCACATGCTTCAATGTTGGTGGAGAAGAAGAGAGAAGGGCTGAGGAAGGGGCTTGCTAGGCTTTTTATACCCTGTTTAGTTCCGCCTCTCTGTTTCCTGTTCCTGTGTAAGAAATGTATTCTGATTGGTTGTCAGACTCCCATGGTGCCATGCAGGGGGCTACTCTCTAGGATGTTTTGAATCCAGGTATGAGTTCTCAGATGCCATGTGGAGACCTGAGTAAAAGGCCAATATTATCATGCCTTTCTGTAGCTGCTGCTGAAGTCTTTATTATGTAAAGTGGGCTAGCCTGGCTAGTCTTAATGGGCCTATTGACAACATGGGGGGTGGGCAGGAAGCTACAGGCAACTATTCTGTCTTTTAAAACATGCTTCTTTTCACATCCAGAGAAACATTCTGCCTTTTCAATATTTCTTAGGATATTTCATTTTTCTGGGAGAGGGCTGGATGATAACTTCCCACACTTATAGGTGTTTGCAGATCTTTTGCTTCATTATCTTTTCCAGGATCTTCCCAGGTAGTGATGTCAGGCTAATTGACCTATAATTTTATGGATCTATTTTTCTCCCCTCTTTTGAAGATGGGAACTATATCAGGTCTTTTCCAATCCACCTATAGATCCTTGGTGCATGAAGATCTTTGAAAGATATGGTTCAATGGTTCTTAAATCACATCTGCCGACTCCTTCACAACTCTGGGATGTAATCAATCTGGTCCTGGTGGTTAGAACTCTTCTAGAATGGACAGGTGTTCTCTTACCATTTTCTTGCCCGTTTTAATTTGTATTCCTACTCTGGCTTTTACAGTTCTGTTTTTGGTAGGTTTGGCTATTTTTTCTTTTTGCCTGAAGATAGATGTAAATAATGAATTAAGTAGCTCTGTTGTGTCTCTACTGCCCATACCTTCTTTGCCATCATCTCCCATCAGTGGACTGACGGTTTCCTTGACTTTTTTTTTTCTTGTTTTATACATGTTATAAAATGATTTTTGACATTTATTGCAAGTCTTAGTTCATTCTCACCATGAGCTTGATTTCATCTTTGCCAATTCGGGCTATATATGCTCCTATTCTGCCTTAGTTATGTGTCCCTCTTTCCATTTTTTTATACTGATTCTTTTTTTCTTTCAGTTTAGCAATAGCAATAGCAGTTAGACTTATATACCGCTTCATAGGGCTTTCACCCCTCTCTAAGCGGTTTACAGAGTCAGCATATTGCCCCAACAACAATCTGGGTCCTCATTTTACCCACCTTGGAAGGCTGAGTCAACCCTGAGCCGGTGAGATTTGAACAGCCGAATTGCAGCCTGCAGTGCTGCATTTAACCACTGCGCCACCTCGGCTCTAGTGTATCAGAGAGATCTTTATGAAACCATGCTGGTTTCTTCTTAGATATCTTGTGTAATGACGTGTATGTTTTATGGGCGGCTCACAATCAAAAGGTAGGCGGAGGACAGACTTTTACATATAAGACAGCACATGATTAAAACGCAACATTCATACCATTCGGGCGGGTTACAATCTTTAGCCCCAGGCCTGACGGGATAGCCAGATTCTAAGGGCTGTGCGGAAGGTCTGGAGGGTGGTGAGGGTACGAAGCTCCACGGGGAGATTGTTCCATTGGGTCGGGGCTACCACCGAGAAGGCTCTCCTCCGCGTGGTGGCCAGTCGGCATTGGCCAGCGAATGGAACTCGGAGGAGGCCTAAACGATGAGATCTAATGGGTCGTGTGGAGGTGATCGGCAGTAGATGGTCTCTCAAGTACCCAGATCCACTACCATGAAGGGCTTTATAGGTGGCAAGTAGAACCTTGAAGCGTATCCAGAGATCGACAGGTAGCCAGCGCAGTTCGCGGAGGATAGGTGTTACGTGGGTGAAGCGAGGTGCACCCACAATCGCTCACGTGGCTGCATTCTGGACTAGCTGAAGTCGCCGAATACTCCTCAAGGGCAGCCCCATGTAAAGCACATTGCAGTACTCCAGCCTAGAGGTCACAAGGGCCCGAGTGACTGTTGTGAGGGCACACAAAGGAACAAAAAGCACCTATGGCACTGGAACAAGTAACAGAGAAGCAGCTTGTGGATATTGTGGAAATATGCACCACAAAAACAATGTCTCTCCTGTGGGGCGGGGGGGGGGAATATGCAACAAATGCAAGAAAAGAGGACACTTTGCCAGGGTGTGTAAGGGCCTCACTCAACAGACAGCACTGTTACGTGCATTGCTGCAGAAGGATGCCATTTGGTTATTGGGATGCAAACATGGAAAGGGCTTTTGACAAAGTGAAAAAACTGATCACTAAACTTCCAGGGCCAATACTGAAATACTTGGATGCAAATGCTGACACCGTGCTTCAAGTGGATGCATCCCAGGTTGGGCTAGGTGCTGTACTGACCCAACAAGGACATCCTATGCTTCACGTGCACTGACCACAACACAAGCTAATTATGCTCAAATTGAGGAAGAGATGCTGGGCAATGTGAATGGATGTGAGAAATTTCACCAGTTGTAGAAACTGACCACAAGCCATTGGAGTGCATACTACAAAAACCACTAGCTTCTACACCTCCACGCTTGCAGCGAATGGTTATGAAATTACAGCAGTATGATCTCACAGTGAAGTATAAGCCTGGGAAGGAAATTCCAATGGCAGATTGCCTGTCAAGGGTGTTTCCAAAAGGACATGAAGCCAGGGATGAACCTGAGTTGGAAGAGCAGGTACTTACAGTACTAATGCCAATATCAGATGTATGGCTGGCGAAAATAAGACAAGACACCAAACAGGACAAAGTACTGGAGAAACTAATTCGTGTCATGTGCAATTGCTGGCCAGAAAAACGCAAGAAGCTGTGTCCTGAACTGCAGGAATTCTGGCCTGTGAAAGATGAACTATCCATTCATGAGGAAAGCATACTCATGGGTGACCGTATTCTTATTCCTAAGTCACAGCAGGCATAAGTAATGGAACAAATTCATCAGGGACATTTGGGCATTACTCTGTCTAAGCGCAGAGCACAGGAGGTGGTCTACTGGCCTCGTCTGGACTCTGATATTGAAACACTTGTAAACACTTGTGTGACACCTGCCAGACATTTTTTTAAAAAAATGCGAAAGAACCTCTTACACAGTGGAATGCTCCTTCACGGGCATGGCAGAAATTGGCTACAGACATTTTTCATTTTGGAGACATCCACTACCTGATGATAGTAGACTACTACAGCAAATACTTAGAACTAGTGCAGCTGGGAAGTCTAAAAGCATCAACAGTCACATGGGCTTTCAAGACAATACTTTCAAGACATGGAGTGTGTGAAGAACTTGTGTCTGACAATGGGCCACAATTCTCATGTGCTGAATTCCAGTGCTGAATGGGGAATCAAGCACAAACCCACAAGCCCTGATCACCCACAGGCCAATGGCGTAGCAGAGAAGTATGTTGGCATAGCCAAATCCGTTTTACAGAAAGCCCAATTGTCAGGTCAGGATGTGTATTTAGGCCTATTAAACTATCGTGCAACACCCATTGAGGGTTTATGCTCACCGGCGCAGCTGCTAATGGGGAGAACACTGAGGTCTACAGTGCCTACTGCTTTGCATAAATTGCAGCCTCGTTCCATCGCACATGAGCAGGTAACAGCTCAGAGGAACATAAACATGAGAAAGCAAAAACTGTATTTTGATAAATCTACCAAGCCTCTTTGTCCACTGTGTGCCGGGCAAGCTGTGAGACACAGAGTCACTGGGAGAACATGGGAACCTGCTCGAATTGTCAGAGAAGGCAATTCACCAAAATTATAGGTAATTGAAACCAAGTGTGGACAGCAATTCAGAAGAAACAGGTGTCATCTTCGTCCAGACACTGCTGCTGATACTGCGTTGGAAGAAGAAAACAACAAGGAAAATGAAGCACAAGCGCATGATGGCACAGAATTCCTGAACACGGATATACCGTCTACCAAGAACGCCAAGGACATTGTAAGCATATGAGCATGTGACAATGCCGGGACTGACTCACAACCTGACAGCAATTTTACTGATGATCTGACAGTGGTAACTTTCTCTCGCGATGGTCGAGCTACTAAAGCATAAATATGGAAAGACTTTGTATCATATTAGATGTTTTATACTTAAGGGAGATGTAATGATGTGCATGTTTTTATGCTATATTTCAAGTTCAATTGTTATGCCTAGCTCTTTAAGAAGGTTAGGAAACAGTTAACTTTTTTAATGACGTCATCTGGGGCAGAAGGTAGTTTTAAGATGGCTGCCGCTGAATAAAGACAAGCCTCTAGTTCAAGCTCCTTGCTGTCTGCCTTTATTTTATGCCAAATCATCATATCTTGTTTTCCCTTTTTAGTGGTATTGTGTTGCACTGGGCTTCTATGATCATACTTGTCGGCTGGATAACTGTGCTTAACTAGGAAGAGCAATCGGTAGCATTCTTCACCATCACGCTCCATTATCCCGTAGCTGTAAAAGGTAGCAGCAGACACAGTCTTCTTGAGAGGAACTCGGGTGTTTGGTTCCGCACTGGGGTATATTGAATTCCAGTAAGACATGGTCACTCGCACAACATTCCAACAACTTCAACTCCTTCTATTAGTAAGAATTAGGTTGAGTAGTTTGTCCTCTAATCCCCTCCTCTTCTTTTTGGATGACAAAGTTGTCAGCTAAGTTGGTTAGGAATCTGTTCAATCTCCTACTTGCTGTAGAGTTTGTCTCCCAGTTGATATCAGGGTAGTTAAAGTCTCCCATTATATCTTTTTTTTTTAAGCAAAACTTTTTTATTTTCCATTTTCATAACATATAATCACATGTATACTATTACATAGCCAATGTCTTATTGTACTAATTATTAATTACATCCGTTTGTCTTGCCATCAACTCCCGGGGGGAAAAAAAGAAATAAAAAAAACAAAAAAAATTAAAACCAATTATTGACTCTTCTGCTCTCCATACACCCTGTTTATGCCTTATCCACCCCTTTCTTCTGCCTGTCTCCTCCCCCTCCCACTTTCTTCCCTCCATCATCCTTTTCTACTCTACTTCCCCTTCCTTTCTCCTTCTCCTCTCTCCTCTTTCCACTCCTCCTTATTCTCCTCATCTCCCCCCCTTGCCCTCTCTCCTGTCACTCTCTTCCTATCTTTCTTCTCTCCTCTACTTCCCACTCTTCCTCTCATTCACTTGGTGTATTTCAGCTTCTGAGCAAACTCCATTCTGTGTTGATGGTATTTATACTTCCATTTCAATATACATAACATACCTTAGTTCAGGGGTGGGTTTCTCGCCCCGTTCCAACCGGATCGGTTGGAACGAGGCCGGCGGCGTCCTCGCGCATGCACGCACGTGGCGCGCGCGTGCACGCACGCAGCGCACGCATGCGTATTAGCATCTGCGCGATGCTCCAGCTGCTCCTGGAGGATCGCGCAGGCGTTCTGCGCATGCGTGGAAAGCGCGAAATTCAAAAAAACCGGGTAAGGAGCGGGCGCGGGTGTGCAGGCGCGTGCGGGCGCGGGGGGGGGGGGCTTCGCCGTTCCCGGAAGTTACTTACTTCCGGGTTCGGCGACCAACCGGATCGCAGGGACCGGTGCGAACCGGTTGAAACCCAGCCCTGCCTTAGTTTTAAAGAGAAAATAAGAGAAAACAGTATAGATGTAACAATCATATTATTTTAAACCTCACCCCTCCTCAAGCCTAATATACTTCCCTCCCTCCCCCCTAGCCCCCACCAACTTTCCCTCCCCTGACTTCCCAGAACCAATACACAATATAAATCTTTAACAAAAACAGTTTAAAATATATTTGAAAAAAAGAATAAGAAATTAATAAAGTCTCCCATTATATCTTGATGTGGTTTGTAATCCACACGTGTACTAAAAATAACAAATAAAATGTACTAATTTTTTTACTTCCATGTCTTGCCAATAAGTATGGTATTTCTTTTCCGATCCATGTATTAACCAGATTCAATTGTGCTTAATCCACCATTTTGTAAGAAGTAGCTATTGAGGATCTTTTGGCATCTTTGGTTATAAAGGTAGTCCTCACCACTTCTTCCCTGAACCTTCAAAGTTACTATGGCACAGTAGAAGCAGACATGCACCTGGTCCACAACATTTGTGTTAATCCCAGCACTTGTTCCATGACTGCATGTCAGCAGTTACTGTGGTTTTGAAGGTGCAGGAAAAGGAGTTGCACCAATTCGGGTTCTGCCAATAGTTGCACATTTATGATGGCGGCAGCAGCATCCTACACTCATGATCCCAATTTGTGACCTTCCCAGCTAGCTTCTGATGAGCAAAATCAGTGTATATACTGGCAGGAAATTGCAAGTCACGGTCATATAAAATTGCCTTTAATAACCCACAGTAATTTCCATAACAACTACAGAGGAACAGACGTAAGTTGGCACTGTCATGTGACATCATGCTTAATGATTGAGCTGCTTAGTGACACAAATATCATTTTCAATTGCAGTAGGTTAAGTGAGGACTGCTTAAACAAGGGTGTCACCAGAGGGGATGTGGACAGTATTTTCAGCTGTTATTTTTAGTGGAGGACTTCCATGAGCAAAAGTGGTGCTTCAAAGCTTGCAGAGGCTTTTGGCATCATTTCATCAGT
The DNA here is from genome assembly GCF_051295495.1 of Thamnophis sirtalis. Taxonomy (NCBI): domain Eukaryota; kingdom Metazoa; phylum Chordata; class Lepidosauria; order Squamata; family Natricidae; genus Thamnophis; species Thamnophis sirtalis. The sequence continues at coordinate 23,502,417 of NW_028261383.1, read as the reverse complement.
TAAAGCCCCCACATCTCTAAATTTAGGGCAGAAGGTTTGACTGTAACCATTTTGGGACATTTTTCCAAGCTTGAAAAACGTAGATTTTCTCCATATATACATATGGAGGTTGGTGTATCTGTATTTCTCACTATGCATATATCTCCAATTACATATCCTATCCCCAGCACTTCAAGATATATTTGATGATAACACTTTGCATTGTTAAGAATTTGTGAAATTGAACATAATTCTCAATAGTACTCCATGTGTCATGAATCATCAATAATGTAAGTAATTATTCTAGTATTAGCATGTTTTTTTAATTGTAATATATACTTTTTTCTTTTTTCACATCATTACTAACCATTTTATAAACAACTAGTTGATAACCCGGCGTAGCCCAGGTTATGGATTTATCCAAATCCTGTATTAGACAGAGCCCTCTTGTGGAGTATGGCAACTCCACTGTGCTGTACAGTAGAAGCCATTTTAAGGCACAACAGGCTGTATCTTAACAGAACTTGAATCCAAAATGCACACATTGTCAAAAGTACCGTGACTTAACACTATAGGTATAATTCAGTCCTTTTCATTTTAGCTCCCAGAGGTTCCGGATTATGCTAGAACACACAGACACAGACGGGACACACACACACACACACAAAACCCGAAGGGTGTTAGGGGTGTCTTACCCCCACAGAGTGTGTTTCCAGGCAGTAAGTAAGCTATGTACCAAGTTTGGTTGAAATTTCTCGAGGTGTTCCAGAGATGCTGGAACATACACACACACAGTCATTTATATATGTATAGATAGATAGATAGATTAAATTTGCTCTTTTCTTTGAATCTTACAGACAAACAGGATGGCAATAAGAGCACTCATGACAACTGTAAATAACAAGCAACGTTGAAAAGGGAAGGAAATCAAGCCAGAAATCAAAATATTTTCCATATCCTGCAGAAAACCATACAATTCTGATCCTCCACCAGCGGCTGTTAGACAAAAAGAGAAAATCAAGAAAGAATAAGCAGATTATGCAGAACGAAAGGCTACATTACGTGAAAAAGTGAAGGGAGATTTTTTTTCATTCAGCAAAAGAGGGAAATATCTGGAAGTCTGTTGGGAGGAAAAGATCAATAGTAAACCCACGTAAAAGGGACAGAAATGCAGGCCTCTCCCTGTGAGGAAGAAGACCGCTTGAATGAAAACACCATCAAACAAGGCATTGTCCATATTTTTTACCTCCTCAAGAATATCAGTTGTGGAAAAGCTCCCTAGATTTGCCTATTGTGGAAAAAGCATAGATGGCAAATCACTGCTGATTATACACACAAGGTGCCAAAGGAGAAAAACGATACAAATTACACGCAAAACTCGAGATCACAACAGCTTCCTTGTGGTTCATAGAAGCACCTCAACACAAGAGGGAAGCCACAAAAGAGCTCCCAATTCAGTAAATGCTTTAGTGAGCATGGCAACAAGGTGCTACATCAGATAACTCACAGGAGGGAGAAAACGTATGACTTTGCAAATTGTGTGAAAACTTCTGTGGAATTTTCCATCTAATGAGACACCAGAAAACACACACAGAATAAAAAACCCTTTGAACGTACTGATTATGCGAAAGTGACAATTACAGATTGGTAATACACCAGAGGATTCACTTCATGGAGAAACCTTATAAGTGTCAAAATTGTGGGGAAGGTTTCATTACACATTCCCACCTCCTGAGACACAAGACCATGCACACAGAAGAGAAACCCTTTGAATGTCCTGACTGTGGGAAAAGCTTTAGTAATAATTCCGGCCTGGTGAAACACCAGAAGACTCACACAGCAGAGAAACCTTTTGAATGTCTTCTCTGTGGGAAAAGCTTTAGACATAATTACAACCTGGTGAAACATCAGAGGACTCACACAGGAGAGAAACCCTTTGAATGTCCTATCTGTGGGAAAAGCTTTACTGATAATTATAGCGTGGTGACACACCAGAGGATTCACACAGGAGAAAGGCCCTTTGAATGTCCTATCTGTGGGAAAGGTTTCAGTCAGAATACCAATCTGGTGACTCATCAGAGGACTCACACAGAAGAGAAACCCTTTGAATGTCTTGGTTGTGGGAAAGGTTTCAGTCAGAATTCCAGGTTGGTTAGACACCAGAGGATTCACACAGGAGAAAGGCCCTTTGAATGTCCTGATTGTGGGAAAGGTTTCAGTTATATTTACAGCTTGGTTAGACACCAGAGGACTCATGCAAGGGAGAAACCATTCGAATGTCCTGATTGTGGAAGAAGTTTCAGTCAAAATACCCATCTGCTGATTCATCAGAGGACTCACACAGGAGAGAAACCATTTGAATGTCCTGCTTGTGGTAAATGTTTCAGTGATAATTCCAACTTGGTTAGACACCAGAGGACTCACACAGGAGAGAAACCCTTTGAATGTCTCTATTGTGGGAAAAGTTTCAGTCAGAGTTCCTACCTAGTGATACACCAGAAGACTCACACAGGAGAGAAACCCTTTGAATGTCTCTATTGTGGGAAAAGTTTCAGTCAGAGTTCCCACCTAGTGATACACCAGAAGACTCACACAGGAGAGAAAGCCATTGAATGTCCTGATTGTGGGAAAGGTTTCAGTAAGAAATCCAGATTGGTTAGACATCAGATGATTCACACAGGAGAAAGGCCCTTTAAATGTCCTGATTGTGGGAAAGGTTTCATTGAGAATTCAAGCCTGGTGATTCATCAGAGGACTCACACAGGAGAGAAACCCTTTGAATGTCCTACCTGTGGGAAAAGCTTTATTTATAATTCTAGCCTGGTGAAACACCAGAGGACACACACAGGAGAGAAGCCTTTTGAATGTCCTGTCTGTGGGAAATGTTTTAGTGATAATTCCAGTCAGTTGAGACACCAGAGGACACACACAGGAGAGAAGCCATTTTAATGTCCTATCTGTGGGAAAAGCTTTAGTGATAATTCCAATGTGGTGATACACCAGAGGACTCACACCCGAGAGAAATCTTTGAATTGGCTAGTCTGTGGACATTACTTCAAGCATAAACCATCCCTTATTGCACACAAGGTAATCTATATTACGAAAAGAAGCTGAGTTTAGAGAATGCTTGAATTTCATTTGTGATCTATTGAAAGTATAGGTGAATAATCTCCTTTTGGGTTATTTTATTATCTCCATATAACAGCATCCAGAACAAAAATCCACTATCGTCCCCATCCATGCCTTATTAAATCTGCATTAAAAATGGCATTGCAGATTGTCTTTCTAAAAAGATTAGCCTGGTGATCAGTTAACCATGTGGTTTGATGGGCTATTCTATTTTTGCCCCTCTTTTTTTTACATTTTTTGAGGAAGTGGGAAATATTTCTTCTGTCCTATAGAGGCAATCAGACCATCCTTCTTAGGCTCAATTTTCTATGTCCTGCTGTATGTTTCTCTGTGTGATCTAATGGGAGACTTCAGTGCAAGCAGATTTATCGAATTTACACATGGCATTTAGAAGATAATAAAATTTCCTCCTCCAAGAATGAAGCTTGATGGTTGATTCTCTTGGATGCAGCCCTGGCCAGCAGGAGTGAAGCTCGTTCCCTTGGAGTGTCTGGCCTGATGCTGCTGCCATGCCCTAAAATCCTGGGAGCTACAGGAAATCAGTCATAAAGTGTTGGGGTATTAGAGAGGTTTTGATCTCCACTGAGAATCACCCCTAAGAAAGCTGAAGCGTAATTCTATAAAAACTTCATGAACTTTTAGGGCTTGGCACATAGCTAATCTTCGTAAGCTGAGCAGCATCCCATTTTAAGGCTAAGTTTCAAAGATCGCTTGCTAGAAGTCAAAAACGATTTGATAGCATTTAATCAGTGGAAACATGTTGCAAATGCCTTAGGTAGAAACTGGAGAAGGATGTTTTTCTGCCTCCTATCTGGAGATGGTGGTCAAACAGGCAACACCTGTTCCTAGAAAGAGGATAATACCTGTGGTTGAGCTTAAAGGAGTTAAAAGTACTGTATTGCTAGAAAGGTTGGAAGGTGATGGGAAGAGTAGAAGAAAGAAAGTCCAGTTGCCTTTTGAAAAAAGCACCTTTGTGAACAGCTGAACTCTTACGGATCACTCATGGGAGGAGAGTAGTGTGCAGAACGTCTTTTGTGCTCTTCCCATGGTGGAAGCAGCAGCTGGAAGGTGAGTTGAGGGCGGGTGGGAGGAGAGTCCTGGAAGCAGAGAAGCAACTGGGCTGAAGCATCTCAGCTGCTGCTGCTGCAGGTTCCTTCCCTCCCCGAATTTAAGCCCACTGGGGCTGCACGCTGTGAAACTGGTAACTGCAATTTTCCTCCTGGTGGGAAGATTGGAAAAGTCTCTTCCAAGTGAAGGTGGATTCTTTGGGAATGGCTTCCCTCCAGAGGTTGTGGGGGCTCCCATCACTGGAGGGTTTGTGACAGAGCTGGGAGGGATCTTGCAGATGTTCTATTCTGATTCCCTGATCAAGCAGGAGACCGAATATCATTTCAGACAAATGGCACTGTAGAAGCAGATGTGCACATGGTCCACAACATTTGCGGTAATCCTAGCACTTGTTCCGTGACTGCACTTCAGCAGTGTGTGGTTTTGAAGGTGCAGGAAAGGGAGTTGCAACAATTCGGGTTCTGCCAATAGTTGCACATTTATGATGCCAGCGGCATCCCACACTCATGATCCCCATTTGTGACCTTCCCAGCTAGCTTCTGACAAGCAAAATCAGTGGGTATACTGGCAGGAAATTGCAAGTCACAGTCATATGAAATTGCCTTGAACAACCCACCGTAATTTGCTTAAAAACTACAGAGGAACAGATCTAAATTAGCACTTTCATGTGATATGCTTAATGATTGAACTGCTTAGTGACAGAAATATGAGTTCCAATTGCAGTAGTTTAAATAAGGACTACTTGAGTTGGGTTTCACCAGAGGGGTTGTAGATAGTATTTTCTTCTCTTATTTGCAGCTGAGGACTTCTATAAGCAAAAGTGGTCTATACTATTTTTCTTTTTTCACATCATCTCTAACAATTTTATAAACAATTAAAGTTACATTTTTATTTGAATCTTACAGACAAAAAGGATGGCGATGAACGCTCTGGACAACTGAAAATAACAAGCAACCAAGGGAAGAAAATCAAGCCAGAAATCAGAATATTTTCCATTCCTTCAGAAAACCATACAATTCTGATCCTCCTCCAGCAGCTGATAGCCAAAAGAAGGAATAAGCAGATTATGCAGAACTCAGGGATACAGTGCATGAAAAAGTGAAGGGAGAAACCTTATGAATATTCAGATTGTGGGAAAGGTTTCATTAAAAATTCCCATCTCCTGAGACACAAGACCATGCACAGAGGAGAGAAAAACTTTGAATGTCCTGATTGTGGGAAAAGTTTTAGTCAGAATTCCCACCTGGTGAGACACCAGAGGACTCACACAGGGGAGAAACCATTTGAATGTTCTGACTGTGGGAAACATTATAGTCAGAATTCCCACCTGGTGATACATCAGAGGACTCACACAGGAGAGAAACCCTTTGAATGTCCTATCTGTGGGAAATGTTTCAGTGATAATTCCAGTCTGGTGATACACCAGAGAATACACACAGGAGAAAGGCCCTTTGAATGCCGTATTTGTGGGAAAGGTTTCAGTCAGAATATCAATCTGGTGACTCATCAGAGGACTCACACAGGAGAGAAACCCTTTGAATGTCCTGATTGTGGGAAAAGTTTTAGTCATAATTCTAGGTTGCTTAGACACCAGAGGTTTCACACAGGAGAAAGGCCCTTTGAATGTCCTATCTGTGGGAAAAGCTATATCGATAATTCCAGCCTAGTGATACACCAGAGGATTCACACAGGAGAAAGGCCCTTTGTATGCTGTATCTGTGGGAAAGGTTTCAGTCAAAATTCCCATCTGGTGCTTCATCAAAGGAATCACACAGGAGAGAAACCCTTTGAATGTCCTGATTGTGGGAATTGTTTCAGTGACAATTCCAACTTAGTTAGACACCAGAGGACTCACGTAAGAGAGAAACCATTTGAATGTCTTTATTGTGGGAAAAGTTTCAGTCAACATTCCTACCTAGTGATACACCAGAGGACTCACACCGGAGAGAAACCCTTTGAATGTCCTGACTGTGGGAAAGGTTTTAATCGAAATTCCCATCTGGTGAGACACCAGAGGACTCACACAGGAGAGAAACCCTTTGAATGTCCTATCTGTGGGAAAAACTTTAACCACAATTCCAGTCTGGTGATACACCAGAGGATTCACACAGGAGAAAGGCCCTTTGAATGCTGTATCTGTGGGAAAGGTTTCCGTCAGAATTCAAGCCTGGTGACTCATCAGAGGATTCACACAGGAGAGAAACCCTTTGAATGTCCTAACTGTGGGAAAGGTTTTAGTGATAGTTCCAGCCTGGTGAGACACCAGAGAACTCACACAGGAGAGAAACCCTTTGAATGTCCTAAATGTGGGAAATGTTTTAGTGATAGTTCCCATCTGGTGACACACCAGAAGACTCACACAGGAGAGAAACCCTTTGAATGTCCTGATTGTGGGAAAGGTTTCATTAAGAATTCCAATCTGGTTACCCACCAGAGGACTCACACAGGAGAGAAACCCTTTGAATGTCCTATCTGTGGGAAACGTTTTAGTGCTAATTCCAGCCTGGTGACTCATCAGAGAATTCACACAGTAGAAAAACCCTTTGAATGACCTGACTGTGGGAAAAGTTTCATTAAGAATTCCAGCCTGGTAAGACACCAGAGGATTCATATAGGAGAGAAACATTTTGAAGAAGACTCACCATGGAGAAATCTTTTAAATGTCTGGTCTTTGGACATTGCTTCAAGCATAAATCATCCCTTATTGCACACAAGGTAATCCGTATAAAGAAAAGTGGATGAGATTAGAGAATGCTTGAATTTCATTTGTGATCGCCCATTGAAAGTAGTGTTGAGAAATTGATTTTTTGAATTTTGGCCTGATTTATTTTGCTCAAACATTTCTCAGTATTAAATGTGTAGGTGGAGAGAAAAGGAAAATGGAAAAAAGGAATTTTGGATGGAGCTTTTGTATGTTGATTATGGAATGTCCACCTGTGGAATTTCAGTCTTCTGCCTTGGTTTCATCCAGATTTTGAGCCCCAGAATTCTGTAGACAGCATAAAAGTAGTCCTCAAGATATAACTATGATGGGCCTTGAATTACGGCTGCATATTGCAATGGCTCTTAGATGAAATTGCTTTCCTTTACTACCCAAATTCCCCTTCTCTCCCTGAGGCAGCCATTAATCAAATGTGCGAGTCGCTAAGCAGAACACTGTCTATTCAGAGCTGGGGAAAACCCTTGGAGGCCTTGCGCAGAGTCAGGCTTGCCTGCCATAGGTGTCTCCAGGCCTCCCCCACCCTCCAAGACACCCTTGTGCTCTGTATCCTAACCCTTGTGTCCCCTTGGCCCCTCACCCAGGTTCCCCTTGCACCAGGCTCCCACCCCACCAGACCTCACACCCTCTTACCTTTTGAAGACCTCTGAACCTCATGTTGGGGAGGGAGGGAAGGACATATATCATTTGGTCTCAGGACTTTGTCCTGGAAGCAGCCCCAATTTTCATTGGGCCCCGGATTCATCTGTGGTAATGGTGCAATGGCCACACGGCATCCTGCTACAAGCGGCAGCATAACATACGCATACTTGACTCACATTCTTCTCTGCCTTCTCAGAAGGGAAGCAAGAGTGAAAGAAAGTGAAGTCAAGTGGAAATGGTTGGAGTGCGCTTAGAGGAGTTTAGCCAAAAGGGAAAGGATAGCTTTTTAAAACATCATTTCCTCAAAAGATAATCCTCCAGAAGTTAACTATTTTTTAATCAGCTGAGAAACAGTTTGGAGATAGCTTGCATGGACTGCGAGATAAGCTATGCGGTGTCTAGCGGTGAGCAGCCGTAAAAGAAGTCAGGTGGCAGTGCAAAAGGTGTCAGGGCGTAGGCCGTCTGGCTGCAATGATCCTAAGGTAAGCAGGTAAGATATGCCCTGAAACTAAGACCTGGTGCTTATTTTGGGGCCCAAAAGAAGATGAAATTGGGTTGTATTTTCGGTGAAACACGGGTATGTAACACAGTTCCCTCTAAGGTGCGTGGCTGCGCGGCCGCGCACATGGCAAGAAACCCCTGCGCAGCAGTTTCTAACTGCCGCGCAGAGATTTCTTTCAAAGCAAACGTGGGGAAGTCCTTTGCAGGCGGCTAGAACTGGCCGCCCGCAAAGGACCTCCCCAAACTTGTTTCAGTGGCAGCTCTCAGCCTACGGCGGCAGAGTCACGTAGGCTGTGGAAGGAGGGGGAGGAGGAGGGAACCAAAGCGAGGCTTTTACCGGGTCTGCGCCCCACAGCCAGGACCGTCCTTGCGCCTGAAGCCGCGTTTCTTCCTGCAAAGCCCTTCTGGCGTCAAGCAGAACTCTCGGGTTGCCCGAAGGGTTTTGCAGGAAGAAACGCGGCTTGAGGCGCAAGGACGGTCCTGGCTGTGGGACGCAGACCCGGTAAAAGCCTCTCTTTGGTTTCCTCCTCCTCCTCCTCCTCCTTCCACAGCCTGCGTGACGCTGCCGCTGTAGGCTGAGAGCTGCCGCTGCCGCTGCTGCACAACTGCGGGAGGGAGAGCGAAAGCAGAGGTAGCCTCAAATTTAATTTAAATTCTTTAAAAGAATTTTTGGATTTCTCCTCACCAAACCTTTAAGACTGAAAGTTTTTCCTAACATGAACTTGAGCTAATATACTTAATATGAGAAAGGTGCAGCAATTAACACTGCTTTTTAAAAAGAACAATATTTCTCAATTGTTTATCTGTATGAAGTCTGCCTATCTTAAGTTCCTACTATACAAAAGGCATTACCTTCTAAGGCAACCTGTATACAATACATTAGTGGCCAATGTTACATTGCTCCTAATGACAAATTTAGAGCTGTGTTAAGCCTATGAAAAAAATCCCAAATGAATAAAATCATTATTAAGACCCAATGAAAAAATTACAAAAATTATGCATAAACTTTCATGTTCCCCAAATTTCCAATCCAAAACTTAACCCAGATTCTTCAGACATAGATTTGTAATTCAGAGTCAGACTCGATTATTAGAATGAATGCATTAATCGGGTGAATAATGTTGGTGAAATCTCATCTAACCTTCCATAATAATAACATACATACACAAATAGCTGACAGCCACATCTCTGAAACACTATTAAATCTGAACTAAATGTTTATCTAGAACTCAAATAAATAGCTGCTTTGGTTTTATTTTTTTTAATATTTATCAGTCTCTTTTATTCCATACTTCTGGTTGAAAGACTATTCTATGTCATGCTAAACAAATGCATATTCTAGTGGCGGTGGGGGCTCGTTGGCATCTTCAGCAGCAGCCCTGCCTCCTGTGAAAAAAACCGAAGATGGAGCAGATCCACGCAGATGACGTTGCTGCAACATGACTGGAGAAGGAATTCTGGGAGTTGAAGTCAGCAAGGCTTAAAGCTGTCAGGTTTGAAGACCCCTGGGTTTTTTTTTCCTAAAGGGTTAGGGGTGCAAGGGTCTTGTAACTTGACAGCTTTAAGACTTGCGTGCTTCAATGCCAGGGTTTCTGAGCCAACATTTTGGTTGCTAAGCAGGACCGTTGTTAAGTGATACTGATATTATATAACACTTCTAATTAAGCGGGTACCTTGAATAAACATAACTTTGAGTTTCAAATAACACTGATTTCGTTGTTGTCTTAGGTGACATCTGTGAAAAAAATTCAGGTGCTCAGGCATGAAAATGTGCCGCTCAAACACTATACTTTTCCGCTCACACTGAAAAAAAAATTAGAGGGAATATTGGTATGTAAATATGTATAATCTGTCCCCAGCACTTCCAGGTATATTCGATGATAACTCTTTGGAATTCTATGAACTCACGATTGACCCAAATCAACAAATTTCATAACTAAATGGGTATTTGACATGTATATTGAAAATGTAAATCATGAATGTAAGAGATTAAATTAGCATTTTGGCATCTTTGCGTTTTATTTTAATGGATGCCCTTGGATCTGTTTTTTTAAAAAAAATTGTGCATTCATTTTATAAACCATCATTAAATTAATCCTTTTATGTGAATTTTATAGGCAAAAGAATGCCAAAGAGAACACTCTGGAGAACTGAATCACAAGCAGCATTAAAATGAAAAGGAAACCAAGGCAGCAATCAAAATCTTGTTATTTCTTCTGGAAATCCCCAAAACTCTTCTTCCCCGGCAGCTTACAGATAAGGAAGACAAAACCAGGAAAAGAGTTTTGAGCTGGACAAAATGTAGACTATCTGGAAGAAACAGATCCACCCTGGAGAAAAGCCATATCAGTGTCCAAATGCAGCAAAAGCTTTAGTCAGAACAGCTTCCCTGTTGCTCATGGAAAGGCTCACACCAGAGAAGAGCCCTACACAGCTGTTCCAATGTGGCAGAAGCCGCAAACAGTCCAAACTGATAATGAATACTCCAGAGGACTCACACAAAAGAGAGACCATATCAATGTCCAGATTGTAAGAAAAATATCAGTCGAAATTCCAGTTTGACAATACACCAGAGGATTCACACAGGCGAAAGACCCTTTGAATGTCCTGACTGTAGGAAAAGTTTCAGTCATAATTTTGAATACACCAGAGGATTCACAGAGGAGTGAAGCTTTTTGAATGTCCTGACTGTGGGAAAAGGAATGGTATTTGGGAGTGGTTGATACAGTAAGTCTTCGGGCTTCTGTCTGGAGGAAGAGAGAATTATCAAGAATGTTTATACTATCTGTCTTATTGGAGTATCTGCACACCCACACTATTCAAAGACACACAGAGGCTGTCCCCTTCACCTACCTCCACATAAAGCAGGGTCCTCAAACTTTTAAACGGAGTCATTTCACGGTCCCACAAACGTTTGAAAGGATGGACCAGCTGAGTGGGGCGTGGCTAAGTCATCATGTGACTGGGTGGGCGTGGTCCATTAAACAATACATAGCAGCCTCCTTTTCTATTCTTTTTAAGGAGAAGTTTTTGCTTTAGAGTTTTACCAGGTGCCCAAAAGTAGCACCTGGTGGCCATTTTGAAAGGGGTGGGAGCGATTTATGTGGTGGGCAAGCCGCGGGATACAGTCTGAGCCTCCTCGGTTGGGGCGACTCCTTGGAAACTGCTGCCCGGATTGGGTGTTTGGAAAAACAGGACAGTGTGGAAAGGAGAGGAGGAGGGGCCATACCCAAGACCAGCTGGCAGATGAAAGTTGCAAGGCTCTACCATTGTTCTTTTGGGTATGACTTCCCCGCAGAAGTCTCCGGTCCATGCCCAAACTGGCCCAGAGATGGCATGTCATCTCACATCTGTCCTTAGCCGCCTCCTGCCCGGCTGCCAGCTTTTTGACACGGGGAGGGGCTGCTGGTTGGAGCAAGGGAACCGTTGTGCTCACCTCCCGTGGCTGCTTATGGCAATGCATAGCTAGAATAGGAAGAAAAGTGGGTCGTTGTGGCGGAAAGAGTCAGTGCAACATCTGAGAGCTTGGATGAGAAGGTGCGAGTGAGGCGGCAGATGCTTGCAACCGTGGGAGCCCAGCTCTGCAGCTCCCTTGCTCCAGCAGCCTCTGTTTGTTTCCAAACGTTTGTGGCCAGGCAGGAGGAGGATGGTTACAACAGTGTTTTTCAACCACTGTGCCGTGGCACACTAGTGTGCCGTGACATAGTGTGAGGTGTGCCGTGGGAAAAACACCCGCCGGCATTGCGTCCCAGCTGGCGGGCAGAGGCTGAGTCGGCCGGCCGGCCTCTCCCCGGCTACCTCAGCCGCGCCTGGTGGGGGACAGGGAGGCGGCGCGCTCCAGGCCACCCCGCGCCCCAGCCGCATCCCCGGGGCCGCAGGAGCCGCCAGTTGGGAGGAGCGTCGCGTCTCATTGCCGGCCGCCTCCAGGATTGCTAAAAATAGCGGCGGGCGGAAGCAGGGAGGGTCTCAGGCTCCGTTGGAGGGCGGCCCCTCTGCGCTGTGCTCGGGGCTGCTCTGGCGGCCGTCGGGCCCCGTTGGCCCCTCGGCGCTCTCGCCACGCGCGCCCTGCTCCCGCCCACTTCCACCCCTTGCCAACATGGGGCCCTGGTCCCGGCGCCCGTTGGATTGGGCCTGGGGGCTTCCTCCTTGCAGGAAAGTGGCGGTGACTTTCTCTCGCTCGGTAACTCTGCCCCCCCCACCCGCCGGACGGAGGAGAGCTGGGGAAGCAGAGCGCGGGGTCACTGCTGCTCGTGGCCGCGGAAGCTCGCACGGTGGCAGCTTCAGCCTCCTCCGTTCAGCTTTCTGGCCCAGCCAGAGAGGAGCCCCGAGGGCCAGGGATGCAGCTGCAGCTTCTGCTGCTTTCTTTGAAAACAAAGATTGACAGGGAAGTTCCCCCTCTGAGACCATGGGAGTTAGGATCCCACCTCCACAGCCAGCCACAGGAAAGGCTCTTCAGGGGGTCCACTGAGAACCCAAGCCCAGGGCTGCTTTCTTTTTTTTATACACACACACACACACACACCATTTTCTAATGGTGGTGTGCCTCGTGATTTTTGTCATGAAAAAAGTGTGCCTTTGCACAAAAAAGGTTGAAAAACACTGGGTTGCAAGGTTTCCCTCCACTCCAACCTCAGGCCCTGCATCCAGCCCGCGAGTGGCCAATGCATCACTTCCAGAGTCATCTGGCTGGCGATCTTCTGCACACTTCCCTTGCAGGCCAGGCCCGCTTCGGAAAACACCACGGAAGGGGTCCGATGCTGCGATCTCCCACGGCCTTCCCTCACAAGCCAGACCGGCTTTGGGAAACATCCAGGAAAGGGTCCGATGGTGAAATCTGCCACACACTTCTTTTGCAGGTCAGGCTGGCTTTGGGAAACATCCGCTAAAGTTTCCAATGCCATGGTCTCCCATGCAGGCCAGTTTCAGGAATAACTCGGGAAGGGCTCCAAAGCCACGATCTCCTGCATGCTCCCCTACCACCCTGCACACGTCAATCCACCCACCGCATCACCCCACTGCCAGCATGCCCTCCCCCACGCACCAATCCATGCCCTTTGGCCTTACATTTGCGAGCAGTAATGAGCAGAAGTACGCAGATGTGTGGCCAGATTCTGCAAGGTATATATAAGGCTGATGCCTGAAGGAGGGATGATGATGGGGGTGGGAAAAGCCGCCAACACAAGGAGTGGATGGAAAATGAGGGGGCGGGGTTTAATGCCACCACTGCGTGGCCTGGATATATTGTGTTGACCGGCTGTGTCTGGCTCGCAGGGCCTAGTTTGAGAACCCTGACATAAAGCTTCCCCTGGCTGGTTCTTGCTCTGTAGCACTAAGGCCCAAGTAGTCCTACCCGGCTGCCAATTTCATGGAGAGGGGGCATGCCCCTTCAGTCAATTTCCTTCCTAAAGAGGTAGCATAAAAGAGATTTCCAAACCCCGTCCTGATTGTGACTCGCAAATGATGCTGACCAGTTGCCCAGTAAAGCAAAATATTTTGCACTGGTTATCCACTGCATTAGTAGGAATCCCAGGACTCAGTGTGCAACCTCAAAAATATTCATAGCCTGGCTTGCACACTAGCTGATCTTAATTTGGCCTCACAAATCCTGGATGCAATAAACTAAGGCAGGATCAGAAAACTATCCTTGGGAATGGGCAGCCTTTGATTATGTACTAAGGCACAATCATGGCTGCAAAGAATGTTGGGACATATGCTTGCTTTAAACCTGACTAAAAGCTCACAGAAGGTGACATCAGACATCTTAAAAGAATTGGCACAGAAAATCACATTTCTATTTAAAAGAACTTCTGCCCTTCCTGAGTGGAAAACACTCCTTTTGGGGACCACTGCCATAATCATGAGAATCCTCTGCTCCCTCCACCTTTGTCCCAGTAGCCTGCAAAATCACCTCCCATTTCAATGGACCCCTAGTAAGGATGCCAGGCAAATATCCCTCATGGTCTGCCAGGTATATAGAAAGTACAGAGACCATTTTAATGGTTCATAGGTTGGGCAATATATGTAAATATATATAGCGTAAAAGGGGGAAATTGTGGGAATCCCCCCCCCAGAATGAAATATTTGAGGGATATTAAAAGAGGTAGAATATTATATTTCTCCAAAGGAGAAATGGGGAAACACATTCTTAGGGGCAGAAAGCAGCCCCCCTTCCTGTCTTTCTTAATAGCCTACAGCAGATGCTCATTAAGAAATCCTGGGCCAGCCTATTCACAAGCAAAATAACTTCACCTCCAGGTAATGGGATTAAGGACAGGACATCCCTTCTCCCCAGTCATGGAAAAAAGTGGAAACAATACAGTTCCATTAAGGAAGGAAGGCTAGAGGCAATAGATAGCAGGATAAAATCAATTACGCATGTCTGACAGGATTGGAAGTGCTAATTAAGACCCATCATGAGCCTTTGGAAAACAAGTAAAAATAATCAAATAATAAAAGCCCACAAAGGAAACCTCAACAGTTTTTGAGAATGAAAGAAATGGCAATTGGCAGCATTTCAATGAATGTGGGAGTGAGATAATGTAATTCTGTCTTCCCAACACATAGGAGATGTTTCAGTTTCTTTCATTCCTCTCAGGGCTTTTTTAAAATTTAAATTTATACATACACACAAGTATATTTCTAATGGGTCACAACCAGGAGCTAAGCTAAGCAGCGTCCCATTTCACTAGGCTAAGTTGCAAAGATCACTTGCTAAACGGATTGATAGCATTTAATCAGTGGAAACTTGTTGCAAGCGCCTTAGGTAGAAACTGGAGAAAGGATTTTTTTTCTGCCTCCAATCTGGAGATGGTGGTCAAACAGGCATCATCTGTGCCCAGAAAGCGGATAATACCTGCGGTTGAGCTTAAAGGAGTTAAAACCATCGAGTACTGAATTGCTAGAAAGGTTGGAAGGTGACAGGAGGACTAGAAAAAAGAAAGTCCAATTGCCTTTTGAAAAAAGCACCTTTGGGACAGCTGAACTTCCTGTTCCGGATCACTCATGGGAGGAGAGTGGTGTGCAGAGCGGCTTTTGTGCTCTTCCCATGGTCGAAGCAGCAGCTGGAAGGTCAGTTGAGGGCGGGTGGGAGGAGAGTCCCGGGAGCAGAGAAGCAACTGGGCTGAAGCATCTCAGCTGCTGCTGCTGCAGGTTCCTTCCCTCCCCGAATTTAAGCCCACTGGTGCTGCACGCTGTGAAACTGGTGGCTGCAGTTTTCCTCCTGGTGGGAAGATTGGAAAAGTCTCTTCCAAGTGAAGGTGGATTCTTTGGGAATGGCTTCCCTCCAGAGGTTGTGGGGGCTCCCATCACTGGAGGGTTTGTGTCAGAGCTGGGAGGGACCTTGCAGGTCTTCTATTCCGACGCCCTGATCAAGCAGGAGACCCAATATCACTTCACACAAATGGCTGTCCTGTCTCTGATTAAAAGCCACCAGGGATGGAGCCCCCACAACCTCTGAAGGGAAAACCTTCCACTGGTTCACTGTTCTTAGTGTCAGGAAGTTTCTCCTTAGTTCGAAGTTGCTTCTCTCCTTGATTAGTTTCCATCCAGTTCCTTGTCCTGCCTTCAGGGGCTTTGGAGAATAGGTTGACGCCCTCACTCTTTTGTGGCAACTCCTCAAGTATTGGAAGATGGCTATCATGTCACCCGTAGTCCTTCCTTTCACTAGATGAGAAATATCCAATTCCTGCAACCTCTTAATTATATTTTAGCCTCCACCCCCTAATCCTCTTTGTTGCTCTTTTCTGCCTTCTTTCCAGAGTCTTAACATCTTTTTTATGATATGGTGACCAAACTGTCTGCAATTTTCTAAGTGTGGTCTTACACTTTATAAATTGATACTAGTACTTCACATGATCATGATTCTATCTCTCTGTTAATGCAGCCTAGTACTTTTTTTTTTACCGCTGCAATATACAGTTGGCCCATATCTAAATGATTGTTCACTAAGACTTCAAGGTTCCTCTCATAGTTATTACTTGAGCCAAGTGCTACCTATTTTATACCAGTACATTTGGTTTTCCTTGCACAAGTGTAAATCCCCTTTCCCCCCTCCATTGAATTTCATTTTGTTAGGTAGGGCCCTGTGTTCTAATCTATCGAGATTCTATTCTCCTGAGCCTAGCTTCTGAGGTGTTGACTATTCCTTCCAACTTTGTGTCATTTGATGCGATCCTGTTCGATTCCTTCATGGATTATATTCTATTGCTTGTGTTTGGATTATATTGAATTCCAGTAAGACATGGTCACTTGCCCAACGTTCCAAGAAATTCAACTCCTTCTATCGCTTCTCTATTAGTAAGAATTAGGTTGAGTACAATTTTTCCCCTAGTTCCCTCCTCTACCTTTTGGATGATAAAATTGTTTTGTTAAGTAGGTTAAGAATCTTTTCAATCTCCTACTAGCTGTAGTTGGTCTCCCAGTTGATATCAGGACAGTTAAAATCTCCCATTACAACTTGACGTTGCCCTCTTGATGTGGTTTGTAATCCATGTTACAAACGTGGATTTTGACTGAAAATGACAGATGAATAACATTTGCAAGTTTTCTTATTTCCATGTCTTACCAATAAATATGGTATTTCTTTTCCCATCCATGTATTAACCAGATTCAATTGTGCTTAATCCATCTTTGGTTGCGCAGGTTGTCCTCATTTACCACTTTTTCCCTGAGCTTTCAAAGTTACTATGGCACAGTAGAAGCAGATGTGCACCTGGTCCATAAAATTTGTGGTAATCCTAGGACTTGTTCCTTGACCGCATGTCAGCAGTGACTGTGGTTTTCAAGGTGCAGGAGAGGCAGTTGCAACAATCCGGGTTCTGCCAAAAGATGCACATTTATGATGGCGGCAGCATCCCACACTCATGATCCCCATTTGTGAACTTCCCAGCTACCTCCTGACAAGCAAAATCAGTAGTTATACTGGCAGGAAATTGCAAGTCACAGTCATATAAAATTGCCTTTAACAACCCACAGTAATTAGCTTAACAACTACAGAGGAGCAGATGTAATTTGGCACTGTCATGTGACATGCTTAAAGATTGAGCTGCTTAGTGAAGAGCCGAGGTGGCGCAGTGGTTAAATGCAGCACTGCAGGCTACTTCAGCTGACTGCAGTTCTGCAGTTCGGCTGTTCAAATCTCACCGGCTCAAGATTGACTCAGCCTTCCATCCTTCCGAGGTGAGTAAAATGAGGAGCTGGATTGTTGGGGGCAATATGCTGACTCTGTAAACCGCTTAGAGAGGGCTGAAAGCCCTATGAAGCGGTATATAAGTCTAACTGCTATTGCTATTAGTGACAGAAATATCAGTTCTAATTGCGGTAGGTTAAGTAAGGACTACTTGAGTGGGGATGTCACCAGAGGGGTGGTAGACAGTATTTTCTGCTCTTATTTGCAGCTGGGGACTTCATGAGCAAAAGTGGTTTATACTTTTCTTCTTTTTTCACATCATTTCTAACCAATTAAATTTTATAAACAATTAAAAGTACACTATTCTTTGATTCTTACAGACAAACTGGATGGAAATAAAAGCACTTGGAACAACTATAGATAACAATTAATGTTGAAAAGGGAAGAATATCAAGCCAGAAATCAAAATATTTTCCATTTCCTTCAGTAAACCATATAGTTCTGTTCCTCCTCCAGCAGCTTAGGACAAAGAGAAAAAATCAAGAACGAATAAGCAGTTATGCAGAACTCAAGGATACATTACATGAAAAGCGAAGGGAGGTTATGTATCATTCAGTAAAAGCGGCAAATATCTGGAAGTCTGTTGGGAGGAAAAGATCCATAGTAAAGCTACATAGAACAGACAGGCCTCTCCCCGTGAGGAAGAAGACGGCTTGAATGAAAGCACCCTAAACAAGGCATTGTCCATATTTTTGACTTCCTCAAGAATATCAGTTGTGCAAAAGTTCTATACATTTGCCTATTGTGGAAAAAGCACAGATGGTAAATCACAGCTGATAATTCACAAGAGGCTCCACGAAGGAGAAAAGCCATACACATTACCTGAATGTGGCAAAAACTATGATCACAACAGCTCCCTTGTGGTTCATGGACGCATCTTCACACAAGAAGAAAGCCACAAAAGCTTCATTAGAAATTTCCATCTCATGAGACACCAGAAGAAGAAGAAAAACCCCTTGAATGTCCTCATTGTGAGAAAGTCACAATTCATGCCTGATGATACAACAGAAGACTCACATAGAGAAATGCTTTGGATGTCCGGATTGTTGGAAAACTTTCAGTCATAATTCCAACTTGGTGATACACCAGAGCAATCATCAATGAGAAAAACCCATTCAATATCCTGACTGTGGGAGAAGTTTCAGTCATAATTCTTCCCTGGTTAATACATCAGAGGATTCACTCAATGGAGAAATCTTATGTCTGTCAAGACTGTGGGAAACGTTTCATTACAAATTCCCGCCTCCTGAGACACAAGATCACGCACACAGGAGAGAAACCCTTTGAATGTCCTATCTGTGGAAAAAGCTTTTCTGCTAATTACAGCGTGGTGACACACCAGAGGATTCACACAGGAGAAAGGCCCTTTGAATGTCCTATCTGTGGGAAAGCTTTCAGTCATCATAGCAATCTGGTGACTCATCAGAGGACTCACACAGGAGAGAAACCCTTTGAATGTCCTGACTGTGGGAAACGTTTCATTACACATTTCGACCTCCTGAGACACAAGATCACGCACACAGGAGAGAAACCCTTTGAATGTCCTGATTGTGGGAAAAGTTTCAGTCAAAATTCCCATCTGCTTCTTCATCAGAGGACTCACACAGGAGAGAAACCATTTGAATGTCCTGATTGTGGTAAATGTTTCATTGATAATTCCAACTTAGTTAGACACCAGAGGAGTCACACAGGAGAGAAACCTTTTGAATGTCTCTATTGTGGGAAAAGTTTCAGTCAGAGTTCCTACCTAGTGATACACCAGAAGACTCACACTGGAGAGAAAGCCATTGAATGTCCTGATTGTGGGAAAGGTTTCAGTAAGAAATCCAGATTGGTTAGACACCAGATGATTCACACAGGAGAAAGGCCCTTTAAATGTCCTGATTGTGGGAAAGGTTTCACTGAGAATTCAAGCCTGGTGACTCATCAGAGGATACACACAGGAGAGAAACCCTTTGAATGTCCTACCTGTGGGAAAAGCTTTAGTTATAATTCTAGCCTGGTGAAACACCAGAGGACTCACATAGGAGAGAAGCCTTTTGAATGTCCTATCTGTGGGAAAGGTTTCATTGAGAATTCAAGCCTAGTGACTCATCAGAGGATACACACAGGAGAGAAACCCTTTGAATGTCCTACCTGTGGGAAAAGCTTTAGTTATAATTCTAGCCTGGTGAAACACCAGAGGACTCACATAGGAGAGAAGCCATTTTAATGTCCTATCTGTGGGAAAAGCTTTAGTGATAATTCCAATGTGGTGATACACCAGAGGACTCAGACCCGAGAGAAATCTTTCAATTGGATAGTCTGTGGATATTACTTCAAGCATAAACCATCCCTTATTGCACACAAGGTAATCTATATTAGGAAAAAACCTGAGTTTAGAGAATGCTTGAATTTCATTTGTGATCTACTGAATGTATAGGTGAATAATCCCCTTTTGAGTTATTTTATTCTTTTATCTCCATACAACAGCATCCAGAACCAAAATCCACTATCCTCCCCATCCATGCCTTATTAAATCTGCATTAAAATGGCATTGCAGGGTGTCTTTCTAAAAAGATTAGCCTGGTGATGAGTTGGCCATGTGGTTTGATGGGCTATTCTATTTTTGCTTCTTTTTTTACATTTTTTGGGGGGGAGGGGAATATTTCTTCTACCATATGTAGGCAGTCAGACCATCCTTCTTAGGCTCCATTTTCTATGCCCTGCTGTATATGTCTCTCTGTGTGACCTAATGGGAGACTTCAGTGCAAGTAAATTTACAGAATTTACACCGGGCATTTAGCAGATATAAAATTTCCTCCTCCAAGAATGAAGCTTGATGTTTGATGCTCTTGGATGCAGCCCTGGCTAGCAGGAGTGAATCTGGATCCCCTGGAGTGTCTGGCCTGATGCTGCTGCCATGCCCTAAAACCCTGGGAGCCACAGGAAATCAGTCATAAAGTGTTGGGGTATTAGAGAGGTTTTGTCAGCACTTCTTCATTGGATAATCAGGAAAGAAAACCACAAGACTCCATTGATAGAAATCAAGTGTACTTTTACTAATTATAAATGAACAGAAGCGTAGCAAAGCGAAGTCTATTTAGGCGCAAAAGCAAATGATATATAGAATAACCTATTCCCCACCCCTTGGCATCCCATGCACAGTTCAATCATAATTCTCCCAAGTGTCAGGTGTGAGATAACTTCGAAAGGCATCACCAAGATGGAATGTTGGTGCTGTTGGCCTTGGCGGGAACTTTCCTCCACATGCGCAGTAAGACGGGCAGTAGAAACTCCAGAATCTTCCTCCAGCACAATTAGCAGTCCCCTCCCAAATACCATGCCCTCCCTCCCCGTTTCAATGGCAGCTGAAGCAGCAGCAAAGCAGAGGCTGACATCCGGCCCTCCTCCGGAAAAAGGTGGTCAGATCTGGAAAATGACAAAACACAAACAAACAGACGAACAACAAAAACGGAGAAAGAAAAACGCGGGGGGGGGGGGAGAGAGAGAAAAAAGTCAGGAAGTAGGGACAACTAGGGCTTGTCAGGATAAGCAGAATAGAACTGGCAGAGCAGCTGGGGCCCCCGGAGATGGGACTTATCCACCCACTCGGCATGTGACGGGGGAAAATGCTTCCAAGCCACCAGGTATTGAATTCGGTTCCGCCGTTTGTGAGAGTCCAAAATTTCTCGAACCTCAAAATGCTGTTCACCATCAATCAATAGGGGGGCAGGTGGCGGATCCACCGGTGGACGTAAAGACGAAAAACGAACAGGCTTAATGAGATTAACGTGGAAAACAGGATACACACGGTTGAGGTGCTTGGGCAGCTGCAAGCAAACCGAAACAGGATTGATGACCTTGATGATGGGAAATGGGCCCACATACTTAGGCCACAACTTCTTGGATTTTTGTGTAGTTTGAAGGAACTTTGTGGATAGATAAGCTTGATCTCCCACCTTGTATTCATAAGGTGCAGCACGTTTCTTATCAGCCTGCTTCTTATGCTTGCGATGCGCAGCGTCTAAAGCACGAAGCGCCAAAGGCCAAACACGCCGTAAACGCTCACTCCAGTCAGAGATCGAGGAAACCTGTGGCTGCTCAAGAGGAACTTCAGGAATAAGAACAAAGTCCTGGCCAAACACCACTTGGAAAGGGGTGAAACCAGTGCTGCTGTGTACAGAATTATTATAAGCCACCTCCGCGTGCAGCAACAAGTCCACCCAATCATCTTGCTGGTAGTTGATGAAACAACGTAAATATTGCTCCAGAACAGAATTAGTCCTCTCACAAGCCCCATTAGTCTGAGGGTGGTGGGCAGAGCTTAAGCCCTGGGCGGAGCCAATACGCTTAAGAAATTATTTCCAGAACACAGAGGTGAATTGCACACCCCTATCCGAAATGATGCGCTCAGGCACTCCGTGCAACCGGTAAATGTGAGAAATGAATAGTTTGGCGAGGGCCTTCGCAGAAGGAATCCTTGGGCAAGGTACAAAATGAACTTGTTTGGAGAATAAGTCAGTAACCACCCATATGACTGTGTGCCCCTGGCTCTCAGGAGGTTCGACAATGAAGTCCATAGAAATCTCATTCCACGGAGCGACAGGGCAAGTTACAGTTTGGAGCAACCCCTGTGGTTTTCCAGGCAGGCTTTTAGTGGCCGCACAAACGGGACAGCTGGCAACATGAAGTTCAATGTCCTTTTTCAAAGAGGGCCACCAAAACTGCCGTTTGATAAGATGCAGCGTCTTCACGAATCCAAAGTGCCCCGCTAACTTGGAATCATGAGCCCGTTGGAGGACAACCAGACGAAGAGAGGTAGGGACGTAAAGTTTTGCCCCAATCCATGGCAAATCATCCCTCATGGTGCATTCACTTTGATGTTGCTGGAACCAATCATCCTGAGGAAGGGCCTTCTTGAGGTTGGAAAGAAAATCTTGAGACACGTCTACCTTAGAGCGTCTTTGCTGTCTAGTAACTACAGGAGCAGCGAAGCTTGACATGGGAACAACGGGCTGGACAACGCTGAGCTTAGAGCAGTTGTACTGAGGGAGTCTGGACAAAGCATCAGCCATGAAGTTCTTCCCCCCCGGGATGTATTTCAGGGTGAAATTAAAACGATTGAAATGTTGAGCCCAGCGCATCTGCTTAGGGGAGAGTCTCCTGGGAGTTCTCAAAGCCTCCAAATTTTTATGGTCAGTCCACACCTCAAACGGGTGTTTAGCGCCCTCCAGGAAATGGCGCCATGTGGCTAAAGCCCAACGAACAGCAAACGCTTCTTTCTCCCAGATCGCCCAACGTCTCTCAATGTCCGTGAGTTTATGAGAGGTGTATGCACAAGGTTGTAATTTAGTCTCCTTCTGGTAACTCCTGCATCCAATTCTTCAGAATCCTCTTTTTGCCCAACTCCCAAAGTCCATCGGGGGCGAACCACAGGCTCTTCCACTCTTAGGCCAGCCAGCCTTTCAGGTAAAGATGGGTCTGCAGTTACCCCTTCAGTCTCCTCTTCATCGCTCGCTCGCAATGACATTTTCTTCGTTCCTTCTTGTGAGTACACCCCCCACGGTAGGTTGAAACTCCTGGTGGGGTGTGTGTGAGACTTCGCTTATTGTCAGCACTTTTTCATTGGATAATCAGGAAAGAAAACCACAAGACTCCATTGATAGAAATCAAGTGTACTTTTACTAATTATAAATGAACAGAAGCGTAGCAAAGCGAAGTCTGATTATTTAGGCGTGAAAGCAAATGATATATAGATTAACCCATTCCCCACCCCTTGGCATCCCATGCACAGTCCAATCATAATTCTCCCAAGTGTCAGGTGTGAGATAACTTCGAAAGGCATCACCAAGATGGAATGTCGGTGCCTTTGGCCTTGGCGGGAACCCTCCTCCGCATGCGCAGTAAGACGGGCAGTAGAAACTCCAGAATCTTCCTCCAGCACAATTAGCAGTCCCCTCCCTAAATACCATGCCCTCCCTCCCCGTTTCAATGGCAGCCGCAGCAGCAGCAAAGCAGAGGCTGACAGGTTTTGATCTCCACTGAGAATCACCCATAAGAAAGCTGAAGTGTAATTCTAGAAAACCTTCATGAACTTTTAGGGCTTGGGACATAGCTAATCTTCGTAAGCTGAGCAGCATCCCATTTTAAGGCTAAGTTATGAAGATCAGTTGCTGGAAGTAAAAAACCACTTGATAGCATTTAATCAGTGGAAACCTTTTGCAAACGCCTTAGGTAGAAACTGAAGAAGGGTGTTTTTCTGCCTCCTATCTGGAGATGGTGCGCAGAGCGTCTTTTGTGCTTTTCCCATGGTTGAAGCAGCAGCTGGAAGGTGAGTTGAGGGCGGGTGGGAGGAGAGTCCTGGAAGCAGAGAAGCAACTGGGCTGAAGCATCTCAGCTGCTGCTCCTGCAGGTTCCTTCCCTCCCCGAATTTAAGCCCACTGGTGCTGCAAGCTGTGAAACTGGTGGCTGCAATTTTATTCCCGATGGGAAGATTGGAAAAGTCTCTTCCAAGTGAAGGTGGATTCTTTGGGAATGGCTTCCCTCCAGAGGTTGTGGGTGCTCCCATCACTGGAGGGTTTGTGACAGAGCTGGGAGGGATCTTGCAGGTGTTCTATTCCAACGCCCTGATCAAACAGGAGACCAAATATTTCAGACAAATGGCACAGTAGAAACAGATGTGCACATGGTCCACAACATTTGCGGTAATCCTAGCACTTGTTCCGTGACTACACTTCAATAGTGTGTGGTTTTGAAGGTGCAGGAAAGGGAGTTGCAACAATTCGGGTTCTGCCAAGAGTTGCACATATGTGGTGGCCGCAGCATCGCACACTCATGATCCCCATTTGTGACCTTCCCAGCTAGCTTCTGACAAGCAAAATCAGTGGATATATTGGCAGGAAATTGCAAATCACAGTCATATGAAATTGCCTTGAACAACCCACCGTAGTTTGCTTAACAACTACAGAGGAACAGATGTAAGTTAGCACTGTCATATGACATTATGCTTAATGATTGAGCTGCTTAGTGATGCAAATATCAGTTGCAATTGCAGTAGTTTAAGGACTACTTGAGTTGAGTTTCACCAGAGGGGTTGTAGATAGTATTTTCTTTTCTTATTTGCAGCTGAGGATTTCTATAAGCAAAATGGTCTATACTATTTTTCTTTTTTCACATCATCTCTAACAATTTTATAAACAATTAAAGTTACATTTTTATTTGAATCTTACAGACAAAAAGGATGGCGATGAACGCTCTGGACAACTGAAAATAACAAGCAACCTTTACAAGGGAAGAAAATCAAGCCAGAAATCAGAATATTTTCCATTCTGTCATAAAACCATACAATTCTGATCCTCCTCCAGCAGCTGATAGCCAAAAGAAGGAATAAGCAGATTATGCAGAACTCAGGGATACAATACATGAAAAACTGAAGGGAGAAACCTTATGAATATTCAGATTGTGGGAAAGGTTTCATTAAAAATTCCCATCTCCTGAGACACAAGACCATGCACAGAGGAGAAAAAAACTTTGAATGTCCTGATTGTATCTGTGGGAAAGGTTTCAGTCAGAATTCAAGCCTGGTGACTCATCAAAGGATTCACACCGGAGAGAAACCCTTTGAATGTCCTGATTGTGGGAAATGTTTTCGTGATAATTCCATCCTGGTGAGACACCAGAAGACTCACATAGGAGAGAAAGCCATTGAATGTCCTGATTGTGGGAAAGGTTTCAGTCACACTTCCAGGTTGGTTAGACAAAAGAAGACTCACACAGTAGAAAAACCCATTGAATGACCTGACTGTGGGAAAGGTTTCATTAAGAATTCCAGCCTGGTGAGACACCAGAGGATTCATACAGGAGAGAAACATTTTGAATACATGTCCCCCCTAGTCCTTCCCTTCACTAGACTAGACATACCCAATTCCTGCAACCCTTCTTTATATTTTAGCATCCGGGCCTCTAATCCTCTTTGTTGCTCTTTTCTGCATTCTTTCCAGAGTCTCAATAACTTTTTTATGATATGGTGACCAAACTGTCTGTAATTATCTAAGTGTGGTCTTACTCTTTATAAAGTGGTACTAGTACTTCACATGATCTTGATTCTATCTCTGTTAATGCAGCCTACTATTGTATTGCCTTTTTTGGACCACTGCTCGCCCATATCTAAATGATTGTCCACTAGACTTCAAGGTTTCTCTCATAGTTATTACCTGAGCCCAGTACTACCTATTCTGTACGAGTACATTTGGTTTTTCTTGAATAAGCGTAAAGCCCTTTCTTCCCCTTCATTGAATTTCATTTTGTTAGGTACGGCCCAGTGTGCAAATCTATCAAGATTCTCTATCTTGAGCTTCTGACGTGTTGACTATTCCTGCCAACTTGGTGTTGTTTGCAAATTTGATGTGTTCCGGTTCGACTCCCTCATCAAAGGCATTTATGAAGATATTAAAGAGTATTAAAGCAGAACCTTGGGGTACCCACTGCTTACTTCTCTCCATATAGATATAGCCCCATTAAGGAATACACTTTGAGTGTGATTTGTCAGCCAGTTATGAATCCATCTGTGTGGATTGATGTACCTATCCCACATTTTTCTAATTTACCAAGAAGTAGGTTACTACTTTGTCAACTGCCTTTCGAAATCCAATTATACAATGTATTTGATTGGTCTGCTAATTTAGGCACGTTGTGCAAGAATGATATAATATAGATTTGGAACGATCTGCTTTTGAAAAACCCATGTTGACTTCTGGTTATGTATTTGCTTGCTTCTAGGTGTTTGCAGTTCTTTTGCTTCATTTGCAGTTTTGGGGGCTTTACGGTTCTGGAGATTTTGTGATGATGCATGAGTGGCATTTCGTTTTTATATATATAGATTTTCCAGTATTTCCCACACTCCTTGCACTGTTTTCTCCTTTAGGATTTTAATCCATGAAATTTTGCTTAGGCTCTGAACTTCTTAAAATCAGCTCTTCTAAAGTTTAAGACACTTGTTGGATTATATTCTGTTGCTTGTGTTTGCATTATTTTGACTTCCAGTAAGACGTGGTCACTCTCCCAAGGTTCCAGCAACTTCAACTCCTTCTATCACTCCTCTATTAGTAAGAATTAGGTTGATATAGTTTTTCCTCTAGTTCCCTCCTCTTCTTTTTTGATGACAAACTTGTCAGCTAAGTTGGTTAGGAATCTATTCAATCTCCTACTTGCTGTAGACTTTGTCTCCCAGTTGATATCAGGGTAGTTAAAGTCTCCCATTATATCTTGAAGTTGCCCTCTTGATACAGCTTGTAATCCACACGTGTATTGAAAATGACAGATGAATAAAAGTTTTTTTTTTATTTCCGGGTCTTGCCAATAAATATGGTATTTCCTGCCCCGTCCATGTATTAACCAGGTTCAATTGTGCTTAATCCAGCACTTCCTAAAAAATAGCTATTGGCATCTTTGGTTGCACAGGGAGTCCTCATTTACCACTTTTTCCCTGAGCCTTCGAAGTTACTATGGCACAGTAGAAGCAGACGTGCACCTGGTCCACAAAATTTGCGGTAATCCTAGCACTTGTTCCGTGACTGTCCTTAGCCTCCTACTGCCCGGCTGCCAGCTTTTTGACATGGGAGAGATTGCTGGTTGGAGCAAGAAAACTGTTGTGCTCACCTCCCGTGACTGCTTATGCCAATGCATAGCTAGAATTGGAAGAAAAGTGGGTCGTTGTGGCGGAAAGAGTCAGTGCAATATCTGAGAGCTTGGATGAGAAGGTGCGAGTGAGGCGGCAGATGCTTTCCCTGTTAACTGAGTCCATTAAGCCATTTGGTGTAAGGAGAAAATCAGTGCGGTGGGTTCAGTTACCGCTGAGATCAGCTGCTGCCTCGCTTGGACCTTTTCATCCACGCTGCTTGGTGTTGCTCTGGGTTTTTCCGCCACAGCCACACAGCCATTTCTTCTACCTTTGCCTTGGCACTTGCAACCGTGGGAGCCCAGCTCTGCAGCTCCCTTGCTCCAACCAGCAGCCTCTGTTTGTTTCCAAACGTTTGTGGCCAGGCAGGAGGACGATAAGGATGGTTTCAAGGTGACATGCCACTTCCTTGCCAGTCCGGCTAGCGGGTGGGCAAGCAGGTTGGCTTCAAAGAAAAGTGCTGCACTGGGCGATGCATCCCCTAGTCGCGGGCTAGATGCGAGGCCCCAGGTAGACAGAAGGACAAGAGTGCGACAGATGGTCCAAGCCACCGTGGAAACCAAGAGGCCGGCCTGAAAGGCACAGGCTAAGACTCCAATGGCTTTCTGGCTCATCGAAGCAGAGATGGGCAAGAGGCTGGAGAGCACACAGTGCCCCAATGCAACATTCCCACAGGGGCTGCCTGTTTTCCCTCCACTCCAACCTCAGGCCCTGCATCCAGCCCGTGAGTGGCCAATGCATCACTTCCAGAGTCGTCTGGCTGGCGATCTTCCGCACACTTCCCTTGCAGGCCAGGCTGGCTTCAGAAAACACCAGGGAAGGGCTCCGATGCTGCAATCTCCCATGCCCTTCCCTCAGAAACCAGACTGGCTTGGGGAAACATCCAGGAAACGGTCCGATGGTGCAATCTGCCACACACTTCTTGTGCAGGTCAGGCTGGTTTTGGGGAACACCCATTGAAGGTTCCAATGCCACGGTCTCCCATGCAGGGCAGGGCAGTTTTAGGAAACACCTGGGAAGGGCTCCGAAGTCACGATTTCCTGCACGCTCCCCTACCACCCTGCACACGTCAATCCACCCACCGCATCACCCCTCTGCCAGCATGCCCTCTCCCACCTACCAATCCATGCCCTTTGGCCTTACATTTGCGAGCAGTAATGAGCAGAATTACGTAGATCTGTGGCCAGATTCTGCAAGGTCTATATAAGGCTGATGCCTGAAGGAAGGATGCTGAGGGTGGTGGGAAAAGCCGCCAACACAAGGAGTGGATGGAAAATGAGGGAGCGGGGCTTAATCCCACCACTGCGTGACCTGGATATATTGTGTTGACCGGCTGTGTCTCGCTCGCTGGCCCTAGTTTGAGGACCCCTGATATAAAGCTTCCCCTGGCTGGTTCTTGCTCTGTAGCACTAAGACCCAAGTAGTCCTACCCGGCTGCCAATTCCATGGAGTGGAAGAGCCCCCTCAGTCAATTTCCTCCCTAAAGAGGTAGCAGAAAAGAGATTTCAAAATCCCGTCCTGATTGTGACTCACAAATGATGCTGACCAGTTGCCCAGTAAAGCAAAATATTTTGCACTGGTTATCCACTGCATTAGTAGGAATCCCAGGACTCAGTGTGCAACGTCAAAAATATTCATAGCCTGGCTTGCACACTAGCTGATCTTAATTTGGCCTCACAAATCCTGGATGCAATAAACTAAGGCAGGATCAGAAAACAATCCTTGGGAATGGGCAGCCTTTGATTATGTACTAAGACACAATCATGGCTGCAAAGAATGTTGGGACATATGCTTGCTTTAAACCTGACTAAAAGCTCACAGAAGGTGACATCAGACATCTTAAAAGAATTGGCAAAGAAAATCACATTTCTATTTAAAAGAACTTCTGCCCTTCCTGAGTGGAAAACACTCCTTTTGGGGGCCACTGCCATAATCATGAGAATCCTCTGCTCCCTCCACCGTTGTCCCAGTAGCCTGCAAAATCACCTCCCATTTCAATAGACCCCAAGGAAAGATGCCAGGCAAATATCCCTCATGGTCTGCCAGGTATATAGAATGTACAGAGACCATTTTAATGGTTCATAGGTTGGGCAAAAGGGGGAAATTGTGGGAATTCCCCCCCAGAATGAAATATTTGAGGGATATTAAAAGAGGTAGAATATTATCTTTCTCCAAAGGAGAAATGGGGAAACACTTTCTTAGCGGCAGAAAGCACCCCCCCCCCTTCCTGTCTTTCTTAATAGCCTACAGCAGATGCTCATTAAGAAATCCTGGGCCAGCCTATTCACAAGAAAAATACCTTCACCTCCAGGTAATGGGATTAAGGACAGGACATCCCTTCTCCCCAGTCATGGAAAAAAGTGGAAACAATACAGTTCCATTAAGGAAGGAAGGCTAGAGGCAATAGATAGAAGGATAAAACCAATTACGCATGTCTGACAGGATTGGAAGTGCTAATTAAGACCCATCATGAGCCTTTGGAAAACAAGTAAAAATAATCAAATAATAAAACCCACAAAGGAAACCTCAACATTACAAAATACTGTAAACTGTATAAAAATCCTTGCACTCATCAAGCTAATTTGTCAGCTGTCCCAGAACTGCATGCTGTGCTTCTGCTCCTCAATAAACTGACCTTCTTTCCTAAGCAGCTAACCTCCATTTCATTTCCAGAGCCTCTTTCCTGGCTTGGAACTGAACCAGATGGATTTTTCTTTCAACATCCTGCGATTTTTTCTTCTTGGAGGTGCCTGCTTGTTACCCCGGTGGTAGCACCACCAACATGCTGACAAATTTGTTGCAACAGCCTTGGTTTTGGAGCTGTGAGACAAATTATACGGTGGAAAATGTTTCATTTCTAAAAAAGCATTGTGCTGCTCTTTAAATAGCTTTTGAGAATGAAAGAAATGGCTATTGGCAGCATTTCAATAAATGTGGGAGTGAGATAATGTAATTCTGTCTTCCCAACACATAGGAGATGTTTCAGTTTCTTTCATTCCTCTCAGGGCTTTTTTAAAATTTAAATTTATACATACACACAAGTATATTTCTAATGGGTCACAACGAGGAGCTAAGCTAAGCAGCATCCCATTTCACTAGGCTAAGTTGCAAAGGTCACTTGCTAAACGGATTGATAGCATTTAATCAGTGGAAACTTGTTGCAAGCGCCTTAGGTAGAAAATGGAGAAAGATTTTTTTTTTCTGCCTCCAATCTGGAGATGGTGGTCAAACAGGCATCATCTGTGCCCAGAAAGCGGATAATACCTGCGGTTGAGCTTAAAGGAGTTAAAACCATCGAGTACTGAATTGCTAGAAAGGTTGGAAAGCGACGGGAAGAGTAGAAAGAAAGTCGAATTGCCGTTTGAAAAAAGGACATTTGGGAACAGCTGAACTTCCTGTTCCGGATCAGATGAGGAGAGTGGTGTGCAGAGCGGCTTTTTTGCTCTTCCCATGGTCGAAGCAGCAGCTGGAAGGTGAGTTGAGGGCGGGTGGGAGGAGAGTCCTGGAAGCAGAGAAGCAACTGGGCTGAAGCATCTTAGCTGCTGCTGCTGCAGGTTCCTTCCCTCCCCGAATTTAAGCCCACTGGTGCTGCACGCTATGAAACTGGTGGCTGCAATTTTCCTTCCAGTGGGAAGATTGGAAAAGTCTCTTCCAAGTGAAGGGGGATTCTTTGGGAATGGCTTCCCTCCTGAGGTTGTGGGTATTCAGTGATGGAGCCCCCACAACCTCTGAAGGGAAAAACTTCCACTGGTTCACTGTTCTTAGTCTAAGGAAATTTCTCCTTAGTTCTAAGTTGCTTCTCTCCTTGATTAGTTTCCATCCAGTTTCTTGTCCTGCCTTCAGGGGCTTTGGAGAATAGGTTGACGCCCCTCCCTCTTTTGTGGTAACTTCTCAAGTATTGGAAGATGGCTATCATGTCTCCCCTAGTCCTTCCTTTCACTAGACTAGACATACCCAATTCCTGCAACCTCTTAATTATATTTTAGCCTCCAGCCCCCTAATCCTCTTTGTTGCTCTTTTCTGCCTTCTTTCCAGAGTCTTAACATCTTTTTTATGATATGATGACCAAACTGTCTGCAATTTTCTAAGTGTGGTCTTACACTTTATAAAGTGATACTAGTACTTCACATGATCATGATTCTATCTCTCTGTTAATGCAGCCTAGTACTGTATTGGCTTTTTTTTTGCCGCTGCAATACACAGTTGGCCCATATCTAAATTATTGTCCACTAAGACTTCAAGGTTCCTCTCATAATTATTACTTGAGCCAAGTGCTACCTATTCTATACCAGTACATTTGGTTTTCCTTGCACAAGTGTAAATCCCCTTTCCCCCCTCCATTGAATTTCATTTTGTTAGGTAGGGCCCAGTGTTCTAATCTATCGAGATTCTATTCTCCTGAGCCTAGCTTCTGAGGTGTTGACTATTCCTGCCAACTTTGTGTCATTTGATGCGTTCCTGTTCGATTCCTTCATGTACTATATTCTATTGCTTGTGTTTGGATTATATTGAATTCCAGTAAGAAATGGTCACTTGCCCAACGTTCCAACAACTTCAACTCCTTCTATCGCTTCTCTATTAGTAAGAATTAGGTTGAGTACAATTTTTCCCCTAGTTCCCTCCTCTACCTTTTGGATGATAAAATTGTTTTGTTAAGTAGATTAAGAATCTTTTCAATCTCCTACTAGCTGTAGTTGGTCTCCCAGTTGATATCAGGACAGTTAAAGTCTCCCATAACAACTTGATGTTGCCCTCTTGATATGGTTTGTAATCCATGTTACAGACGTGGATTTTGACTGAAAATGACAGATGAATAACATTTGCAAGTTTTCTTACTTCCATGTCTTACCAATAAATATGGTATTTTTTTCCCCATCCACGTATTAACCAGATTCAATTGTGCTTAATCCATCTTTGGTTGCGCAGGTTGTCCTCATTTACCACTTTTTCCCTGAGCTTTCAAAGTTACTATGGCACAGTAGAAGCAGATGTGCACCTGGTCCATAAAATTTGTGGTAATCCTAGGACTTGTTCCTTGACCGCATGTCAGCAGTGACTGTGGTTTTCAAGGTGCAGGAGAGGCAGTTGCAACAATCCGGGTTCTGCCAAAAGATGCACATTTATGATGGCGGCAGCATCCCACACTCATGATCCCCATTTGTGAACTTCCCAGCTACCTCCTGACAAGCAAAATCAGTAGTTATACTGGCAGGAAATTGCAAGTCACAGTCATATAAAATTGCCTTTAACAACCCACAGTAATTAGCTTAACAACTACAGAGAAGCAGATGTAATTTGGCACTGTCATGGGACATGATGCTTAAGGATTGAGCTGCTTAGTGACAGAAATATCCGTTCTAATTGCGGTAGGTTAAGTAAGGACTACTTGAGTGGGGATGTCACCAGAGGGGTAGTAGGCAGTATTTTCTCCTCTTATTTGCAGCTGAGGACTTCATGAGCAAAAGTGGTTTATACTTTTCGTCTTTTTTCACATCATTTCTAACCAATTAAAATTTATAAACAATTAAAGGTACACTAATTTGGCACTGTCATGGGACATGCTTAAAGATTGAGCTGCTTAGTGAAGAGCCGAGGTGGCGCAGTGGTTAAATGCAGCCCTGCAGGCTACTTCAGCTGACTGCAGTTCTGCAGTTCGGCTGTTCAAATCTCACCGGCTTAGGGTTGACTCAGCCTTCCATCCTTCCAAGGTGGGTAAAATGAGGACCCGGATTTTTGTTGGGGGCAATATGCTGACTCTGTAAACCGCTTAGAGAGGGCTGAAAGCCCTATGAAGCGGTATATAAGTCTAACTGCTATTGCTATTGTTATTGCTATTGCTATTAGTGACAGAAATATCAGTTCTAATTGCGGTAGGTTAAGTAAGGACTACTTGAGTGGGGATGTCACCAGAGGGGTGGTAGACAGTATTTTCTGCTCTTATTTGCAGCTGAGGACTTCATGAGCAAAAGTGTTTTATACTTTTCTTCTTTTTTAACATCATTTCTAACCAATTAAATTTTATAAACAATTAAAGGTACACTATTCTTTGATTCTTACAGACAAACTGGATGGAAATAAAAGCACTTGGAACAACTATAGATAACAATTAATGTTGAAAAGGGAAGAATATCAAGCCAGAAATCAAAATATTTTCCATTTCCTTCAGTAAACCATATAGTTCTGTTCCTCCTCCAGCAGCTTAGGACAAAGAGAAAAAATCAAGAAAGCAGTTATGCAGAACTCAAGGATACATTACATGAAAAGCGAAGGGAGGTTATGTATCATTCAGTAAAAGCGGCAAATATCTGGAAGTCTGTTGGGAGGAAAAGATCCATAGTAAAGCCACATAGAACAGACAGGCCTCTCCCTGTGAGGAAGAAGACGGCTTGAATGAAAGCACCCTAAACAAGGCATTGTCCATATTTTTGACTTCCTCAAGAATATCAGTTGTGCAAAAGTTCTATTGTGGAAAAAGCACAGATGGTAAATCACAGCTGATAATTCACAAGAGGCTCCACGAAGGAGAAAAGCCATACACATTACCTGAATGTGGCAAAAACTATGATCACAACAGCTCCCTTGTGGTTCATGGACGCATCTTCACACAAGAAGAAAGCCACAAAAGCTTCATTAGAAATTTCCATCTCATGAGACACCAGAAGAAGAAGAAAAACCCCTTGAATGTCCTCATTGTGAGAAAGTCACAATTCATGCCTGATGATACAACAGAAGACTCACATAGAGAAATGCTTTGGATGTCCGGATTGTTGGAAAACTTTCAGTCATAATTCCAACTTGGTGATACACCAGAGCAATCATCAATGAGAAAAACCCATTCAATATCCTGACTGTGGGAGAAGTTTCAGTCATAATTCTTCCCTGGTTAATACATCAGAGGATTCACTCAATGGAGAAATCTTATGTCTGTCAAGACTGTGGGAAATGTTTCATCAGAAATTCCCAACTCCTGAGACACAAGATCACGCACACAGGAGAGAAACCCTTTGAATGTCCTATCTGTGGAAAAAGCTTTTCTGCTAATTACAGCGTGGTGACACACCAGAGGATTCACACAGGAGAAAGGCCCTTTGAATGTCCTATCTGTGGGAAAGCTTTCAGTCATCATAGCAATCTGGTGACTCATCAGAGGACTCACACAGGAGAGAAACCCTTTGAATGTCCTGACTGTGGGAAACGTTTCATTACAAATTCCCGCCTCCTGAGACACAAGATCATGCACACAGGAGAGAAACCCTTTGAATGTCCTGACTGTGGGAAACGTTTCATTACACATTTCGACCTCCTGAGACACAAGATCACGCACACAGGAGAGAAACCCTTTGAATGTCCTGATTGTGGGAAAAGTTTCAGTCAAAATTCCCATCTGCTTCTTCATCAGAGGACTCACACAGGAGAGAAACCATTTGAATGTCCTGATTGTGGTAAATGTTTCATTGATAATTCCAAATTAGTTAGACACCAGAGGAGTCACACAGGAGAGAAACCTTTTGAATGTCTCTATTGTGGGAAAAGTTTCAGTCAGAGTTCCTACCTAGTGATACACCAGAAGACTCACACAGGAGAGAAAGCCATTGAATGTCCTGATTGTGGGAAAGGTTTCAGTAAGAAATCCAGATTGGTTAGACACCAGATGATTCACACAGGAGAAAGGCCCTTTAAATGTCCTGATTGTGGGAAAGGTTTCACTGAGAATTCAAGCCTGGTGACTCATCAGAGGATACACACAGGAGAGAAACCCTTTGAATGTCCTACCTGTGGGAAAAGCTTTAGTTATAATTCTAGCCTGGTGAAACACCAGAGGACTCACATAGGAGAGAAGCCTTTTGAATGTCCTATCTGTGGGAAAGGTTTCATTGAGAATTCAAGCCTAGTGACTCATCAGAGGATACACACAGGAGAGAAACCCTTTGAATGTCCTACCTGTGGGAAAAGCTTTAGTTATAATTCTAGCCTGGTGAAACACCAGAGGACTCACATAGGAGAGAAGCCATTTTAATGTCCTATCTGTGGGAAAAGCTTTAGTGATAATTCCAATGTGGTGATACACCAGAGGACTCACACCCGAGAGAAATCTTTCAGTTGGATAGTCTGTGGACATTACTTCAAGCATAAACCATCCCTTATTGCACACAAGGTAATCTATATTAGGAAAAAAGCTGAGTTTAGAGAATGCTTGAATTTCATTTGTGATCTACTGAAAGTATAGGTGAATAATCCCCTTTTGAGTTATTTTATTCTTTTATCTCCATACAACAGCGTCCAGAACCAAAATCCACTATCCTCCCCATCCATGCCTTATTAAATCTGCATTAAAAATGGCATTGCAGGGTGTCTTTCTAAAAAGATTAGCCTGGTGATGAGTTGGCCATGTGGTTTGATGGGCTATTCTATTTTTGCTTCTTTCTTTACATTTTTTTGGGGGGAGGGGAATATTTCTTCTACCATATGTAGGCAGTCAGACCATCCTTCTTAGGCTCCATTTTCTATGCCCTGCTGTATATGTCTCTCTGTGTGACCTAATGGGAGACTTCAGTGCAAGTAAATTTACAGAATTTACACCGGGCATTTAGCAGATATAAAATTTCCTCCTCCAAGAATGAAGCTTGATGTTTGATGCTCTTGGATGCAGCCCTGGCTAGCAGGAGTGAATCTCGATCCCCTGGAGTGTGTGGCCTGATGCTGCTGCCATGCCCTAAAACCCTGGGAGCCACAGGAAATCAGTCATAAAGTGTTGGGGTATTAGAAGAGAGGTTTTGTCAGCACTTCTTCATTGGATAATCAGGAAAGAAAACCACAAGACTCCATTGATAGAAATCAAGTGTACTTTTACTAATTATAAATGAACAGAAGCGTAGCAAAGCGAAGTCTATTTAGGCGCGAAAGCAAATGATATATAGAATAACCCATTCCCCACCCCTTGGCATCCCATGCACAGTCCAATCATAATTCTCCCAAGTGTCAGGTCTGAGATAATTTCGAAAGGCATCACCAAGATGGAATGTTGGTGCTGTTGGCCTTGGCGGGAACTTTCCTCCACATGCGCAGTAAGACGGGCAGTAGAAACTCCAGAATCTTCCTCCAGCACAATTAGCAGTCCCCTCCCAAATACCATGCCCTCCCTCCCCGTTTCAATGGCAGCTGAAGCAGCAGCAAAGCAGAGGCTGACATCCGGCCCTCCTCCGGAAAAAGGTGGTCAGATCTGGAAAACGACAAAACACAAACAAACAGACGAACAACAAAAACGGAGAAAGAAAAACGCGGGGGGGGGGGAGAGAAAAAAGTCAGGAAGTAGGGACAACTAGGGCTTGTCAGGATAAGCAGAATAGAACTGGCAGAGCAGCTGGGGGCCCCGGAGATGGGACTTATCCACCCACTCGGCATGAGACGAGGGAAAATGCTTCCAAGCCACCAGGTACTGAATTCGGTTCCGCCGTTTGTGAGAGTCCAAAATTTCTCGAACCTCAAAATGCTGTTCACCATCAATCAATAGGGGGGCAGGTGGCGGATCCACCGGTGGACGTAAAGACGAAAAACGAACAGGCTTAATGAGATTAAAGTGGAAAACAGGATACACACGGTTGAGGAGCTTGGGCAGCTGCAAGCGAACCGAAACAGGATTGATGACCTTGATGATGGGATATGGGCCCACATACTTAGGCCACAACTTCTTGGATTTTTGTGTAGTTTGAAGGAACTTTGTGGATAGATAAGCTTGATCTCCCACCTTGTATGCATAAGGTGCAGCACGTTTCTTATCAGCCTGCTTCTTATGCTTGCGATGCGCAGCGTCTAAAGCACGAAGCGCCAAAGGCCAAACACGCCGTAAACGCTCACTCCAGTCAGAGATCGAGGAAACCTGTGGCTGCTCAAGAGGAACTTCAGGAATAAGAACAAAGTCCTGGCCAAACACCACTTGGAAAGGGGTGAAACCAGTGCTGCTGTGTACAGAATTATTATAAGCCACCTCCGCGTGCAGCAACAAGTCCACCCAATCATCTTGCTGGTAGTTGATGAAATAACGTAAATATTGCTCCAGAACAGAATTAGTCCTCTCACAAGCCCCATTAGTCTGAGGGTGGTGGGCAGAGCTTAAGCCCTGGGCGGAGCCAATACGCTTAAGAAATTCTTTCCAGAACACAGAGGTGAATTGCACACCCCTATCCGAAATGATGCGCTCAGGCACTCCGTGCAACCGGTAAATGTGAGAAATGAATAGTTTGGCGAGGGCCTTCGCAGAAGGAATCCTTGGGCAAGGTACAAAATGAACTTGTTTGGAGAATAAGTCAGTAACCACCCATATGACTGTGTGCCCCTGGCTCTCAGGAGGTTTGACAATGAAGTCCATAGAAATCTCATTCCACGGAGCGACAGGGCAAGTTACAGTTTGGAGCAACCCCTGTGGTTTTCCAGGCAGGCGTTTAGTGGCCGCACAAACGGGACAGCTGGCAACATGAAGTTCAATGTCCTTTTTCAAAGAGGGCCATCAAAACTGCCGTTTGATAAGATGCAGCGTCTTCACGAATCCAAAGTGCCCCGCTAACTTGGAATCATGAGCCCGTTGGAGGACAACCAGACGAAGAGAGGTAGGGACGTAAAGTTTTGCCCCAATCCATGGCAAATCATCCCTCATGGTGCATTCACTTTGATGTTGCTGGAACCAATCATCCTGAGGAAGGGCCTTCTTGAGGTTGGAAAGAAAATCTTGAGACACGTCTACCTTAGAGCGTCTTTGCTGTCTAGTAACTACAGGAGCAGCGAAGCTTGACATGGGAACAACGGGCTGGACAACGCTGAGCTTAGAGCAGTTGTACTGAGGGAGTCTGGACAAAGCATCAGCCATGAAGTTCTTCCCCCCCGGGATGTATTTCAGGGTGAAATTAAAACGATTGAAATGTTGAGCCCAGCGCATCTGCTTAGGGGAGAGTCTCCTGGGAGTTCTCAAAGCCTCCAAATTTTTATGGTCAGTCCACACCTCAAACGGGTGTTTAGCGCCCTCCAGGAAATGGTGCCATGTGGCTAAAGCCCAACGAACAGCAAACGCTTCTTTCTCCCAGATCGCCCAACGTCTCTCAATGTCCGTGAGTTTATGAGAGGTGTATGCACAAGGTTGTAATTTAGTCTCCTTCTGGTAACTCCTGCATCCAATTCTTCAGAATCCTCTTTTTGCCCAACTCCCAAAGTCCATCGGGGGCGAACCACAGGCTCTTCCACTCTTAGGCCAGCCAGCCTTTCAGGTAAAGATGGGTCTGCAGTTACCCCTTCAGTCTCCTCTTTATCGCTCGCTCGCAATGACATTTTCTTCGTTCCTTCTTGTGAGTACACCCCCCACGGTAGGTTGAAACTCCTGGTGGGGTGTGTGTGAGACTTCGCTTATTGTCAGCACTTTTTCATTGGATAATCAGGAAAGAAAACCACAAGACTCCATTGATAGAAATCAAGTGTACTTTTACTAATTATAAATGAACAGAAGCGTAGCAAAGCGAAGTCTGATTATTTAGGCGTGAAAGCAAATGATATATAGATTAACCCATTCCCCACCCCTTGGCATCCCATGCACAGTCCAATCATAATTCTCCCAAGTGTCAGGTGTGAGATAACTTCGAAAGGCATCACCAAGATGGAATGTCGGTACCTTTGGCCTTGGCGGAAACCCTCCTCCGCATGCGCAGTAAGACGGGCAGTAGAAACTCCAGAATCTTCCTCCAGCACAATTAGCAGTCCCCTCCCAAATACCATGCCCTCCCTCCCCGTTTCAATGGCAGCCGCAGCAGCAGCAAAGCAGAGGCTGACAGGTTTTGATCTCCACTGAGAATCACCCCTAAGAAAGCTGAAGTGTAATTCTAGAAAACCTTCATGAACTTTTAGGGCTTGGCACATAGCTAATCTTCGTAAGCTGAGCAGCATCCCATTTTAAGGCTAAGTTATGAAGATCAGTTGCTGGAAGTAAAAAACCACTTGATAGCATTTAATCAGTGGAAACCTTTTGCAAACGCCTTAGGTAGAAACTGAAGAAGGGTGTTTTTCTGCCTCCTATCTGGAGATGGTGCTCAAACAGGGAAGACCTGTGCCTAGAAAGCGGATAATACCTGTGGTTGAGCTTAAAGGAGTTAAAACCATCGAGTACTGAATTGCTAGAAATGTTGGAAAGCGACTGGAAAAGTAGAAGAAAGAAAGTCCAGATGCCTTTTGAAAAAAGCACTTTTGGGAACAGCTGAACTTCCTCTTCCGGATCACTCATGGGAGAAGAGTGGTGCGCAGAGCGTCTTTTGTGCTTTTCCCATGGTTGAAGCAGCAGCTGGAAGGTGAGTTGAGGGCGGGTGGGAGGAGAGTCCTGGAAGCAGAGAAGCAACTGGGCTGAAGCATCTCAGCTGCTGCTCCTGCAGGTTCCTTCCCTCCCCGAATTTAAGCCCACTGGTGCTGCACGCTGTGAAACTGGTGGCTGCAATTTTATTCCCGGTGGGAAGATTGGAAAAGTCTCTTCCAAGTGAAGGTGGATTCTTTGGGAATGGCTTCCCTCCAGAGGTTGTGGGGGCTCCAATCACTGGAGGGTTTGTGACAGAGCTGGGAGGGACCTTGCAGGTCTTCTATTCCGACGCCCTGATCAAGCAGGAGACCGAATATCATTTCAGACAAATGACACAGTAGAAGCAGATGTGCACATGGTCCACAACATTTGCGGTAATCCTAGCACTTGTTCCGTGACTACACTTCAGTAGTGTGTGGTTTTGAAGGTGCAGGAAAGCGAGTTGCAACAATTCGGGTTCTGCCAAGAGTTGCACATATGTGGTGGCCGCAGCATCACACACTCATGATCCCCATTTGTGACCTTCCCAGCTAGCTTCTGATAAGCAAAATCAGTGGATATATTGGCAGGAAATTGCAAGTCACAGTCATATGAAATTGCCTTGAACAACCCACCGTAGTTTGCTTAACAACTACAGAGGAACAGATGTAAGTTAGCACTGTCATATGACATAATGCTTAATGATTGAGCTGCTTAGTGATGCAAATATCAGTTGCAATTGCAGTAGTTTAAGGACTACTTGAGTTGAGTTTCACCAGAGGGGTTGTAGATAGTATTTTCTTCTCTTATTTGCAGCTGAGGATTTCTATAAGCAAAATGGTCTATACTATTTTTCTTTTTTCACATCATCTCTAACAATTTTATAAACAATTAAAGTTACATTTTTATTTGAATCTTACAGACAAAAAGGATGGCGATGAACGCTCTGGACAACTGAAAATAACAAGCAACCTTGACAAGGGAAGAAAATCAAGCCAGAAATCAGAATATTTTCCATTCTGTCATAAAACCATACAATTCTGATCCTCCTCCAGCAGCTGATAGCCAAAAGAAGGAATAAGCAGATTATGCAGAACTCAGGGATACAATACATGAAAAACTGAAGGGAGAAACCTTATGAATATTCAGATTGTGGGAAAGGTTTCATTAAAAATTCCCATCTCCTGAGATACAAGACCATGCACGCAGAAGAAGAAAACTTTGAATGTCCTGATTGTATCTGTGGGAAAGGTTTCAGTCAGATTTCAAGCCTGGTGACTCATCAAAGGATTCACACCGGAGAGAAACCCTTTGAATGTCCTGATTGTGGGAAATGTTTTCGTGATAATTCCATCCTGGTGAGACACCAGAAGACTCACATAGGAGAGAAAGCCATTGAATGTCCTGATTGTGGGAAAGGTTTCAGTCACACTTCCAGGTTGGTTAGACAAAAGAAGACTCACACAGTAGAAAAACCCATTGAATGACCTGACTGTGGGAAAGGTTTCATTAAGAATTCCAGCCTGGTGAGACACCAGAGGATTCATACAGGAGAGAAACATTTTGAATACATGTCCCCCCTAGTCCTTCCCTTCACTAGACTAGACATACCCAATTCCTGCAACCCTTCTTTATATTTTAGCATCCGGGCCCCTAATCCTCTTTGTTGCTCTTTTCTGCATTCTTTCCAGAGTCTCAATAACTTTTTTATGATATGGTGACCAAACTGTCTGTAATTATCTAAGTGTGGTCTTACTCTTTATAAAGTGGTACTAGTACTTCACATGATCTTGATTCTATCTCTGTTAATGCAGCCTACTCTTGTATTGCCTTTTTTGGACCACTGCTCGCCCATATCTAAATGATTGTCCACTAGACTTCAAGGTTTCTCTCATAGTTATTACCTGAGCCCAGTACTACCTATTCTGTACCAGTACATTTGGTTTTTCTTGAATAAGCGTAAAGCCCTTTCTTCCCCTTCATTGAATTTCATTTTGTTAGGTACGGCCCAGTGTGCAAATCTATCAAGATTCTCTATCTTGAGCTTCTGACGTGTTGACTATTCCTGCCAACTTGGTGTTGTTTGCAAATTTGATGTGTTCCGGTTCGACTCCCTCATCAAAGGCATTTATGAAGATATTAAAGAGTATTAAAGCAGAACCTTGGGGTACCCACTGCTTACTTCTCTCCATATAGGTATAGCCCCATTAAGGAATACACTTTGAGTGTGATTTATCAGCCAGTTATGAATCCATATGTGTGGATTGATGTACCTATCCCACATTTTTCTAATTTACCAAGAAGTAGGTTACTACTTTGTCAACTGCCTTTCGAAATCCAATTATACAATGTATTTGATTAGTCTGCTAATTTAGGAACATTGTGCAAGAATGATATTATATAGGTTTGGAACGATCTGCTTTTGAAAAACCCATGTTGACTTCTGGTTATGTATTTGCTTGCTTCTAGGTGTTTGCAGTTCTTTTGCTTCATTTGCAGTTTTGGGGGCTTTACGGTTCTGGAGATTTTGTGATGATGCATGAGTGGCATTTCGTTTTTATATATATAGATTTTCCAGTATTTCCCACACTCCTTGCATTGTTTTCTCCTTTAGGATTTTTGTCCCATGAAATTTTGCTTAGGCTCTGAACTTCTTAAAATCAGCTCTTCTAAAGTTTAAGACACTTGTTGGATTATATTCTGTTGCTTGTGTTTGCATTATTTTGACTTCCAGTAAGACATGGTCACTCTCCCAAGGTTCCAGCAACTTCAACTCCTTCTATCACTCCTCTATTAGTAAGAATTAGGTTGATATAGTTTTTCCTCTAGTTCCCTCCTCTTCTTTTTTGATGACAAACTTGTCAGCTAAGTTGGTTAGGAATCTATTCAATCTCCTACTTGCTGTATACTTTGTCTCCCAGTTGATATCAGGGTAGTTAAAGTCTCCCATTATATCTTGAAGTAGCCCTCTTGATATAGCTTGTAATCCACACGTGTATTGAAAATGACAGATGAATAAAAGTTTTTTTTTTATTTCCGGGTCTTGCCAATAAATATGGTATTTCCTGCCCCGTCCATGTATTAACCAGGTTCAATTGTGCTTAATCCAGCACTTTCTAAAAAATAACTATTGGCATCTTTGGTTGCACAGGGAGTCCTCATTTACCACTTTTTCCCTGAGCCTTCGAAGTTACTATGGCACAGTAGAAGCAGACGTGCACCTGGTCCACAAAATTTGCAGTAATCCTAGCACTTGTTCCGTGACTGTCCTTAGCCTCCTCCTGCCCGGCTGCCAGCTTTTTGACATGGGAGAGATTGCTGGTTGGAGCAAGAAAACTGTTGTGCTCACCTCCCGTGACTGCTTATGCCAATGCATAGCTAGAATTGGAAGAAAAGTGTGTCGTTGTGGCGGAAAGAGTCAGTGCAACATCTGAGAGCTTGGATGAGAAGGTGCGAGCAAAGCGGCAGCTGCTTTCCCCGTTAACTGAGCTCATCAAGCCAATTGGTGTAAGGAGAAAATCAGTGCGGTGGGTTCAGTTACCGCTGAGATCAGCTGCCGCCTCGCACCTTTTCATCCACGCTGCTTGGTGTTGCTCTGGTTTTTTCCGCTACAGCCACACAGCCTTTTCTTCTCCCTTTCCCTTGGCACTTGCAACCGTGGGAGCCCAACTCTGCAGCTCCTTTGCTCCAGCAGCCTCTGTTTGTTTCCAAACGTTTGTGGCCAGGCAGCAGGAGGATAAGGATGGTTGCAAGGTTTCCCTCCACTCCAACCTCAGGCCCTGCATCCAGCCCGCGAGTGGCCAATGCATCACTTCCAGAGTCGTCTGGCTGGCGATCTTCTGCACACTTCCCTTGCAGGCCAGGCCGGCTTCGGAAAACACCACGGAAGGGGTCCAATGCTGCGATCTCCCACGGCCTTCCCTCACAAGCCAGACCGGCTTTGGGAAACATCCAGGAAAGGGTCCGATGGTGAAATCTGCCACACACTTCTTTTGCAGGTCAGGCTGGCTTTGGGAAACACCCGCTAAAGTTTCCAATGCCACGGTCTCCCATGCAGGTCAGGCCACTTTCAGGAAACACTCGGGAAGGGCTCCGAAGCCACGATCTCCTGCACGATCCCTACTACCCTGCACACGTCAATCCACCCACCGCATCACCCCTCTGCCAGCATGCCCTCCCCCACCCAACAGTCCATGCCCTTTGGCCTTATATTTGCGAGCAG
This sequence comes from Thamnophis sirtalis, assembly GCF_051295495.1. Classification (NCBI taxonomy): domain Eukaryota; kingdom Metazoa; phylum Chordata; class Lepidosauria; order Squamata; family Natricidae; genus Thamnophis; species Thamnophis sirtalis. The sequence goes on along the minus strand of NW_028261383.1, from coordinate 23,459,008 downwards.
TAATGAGCAGAAGTATGCAGATGTGTGGCCAGATTCTCCAAGGTCTATATAAGGCTGATGCCTGAAGGAGGGATGATGAGGGAGGTGGGAAAAGCTGCCAACGCAAGGAGTGGATGGAAAATGAGGGGGCGGGGCTTAATTTCACCACTGCGTGGCCTGGATATATTGTGTTGACCGGCTGTGTCTGGTTCGCTGGCCCTAGTTTGAGAACCCCTGATATAAAGCTTCCCCTGGCTGGTTCTTGCTCTGTAGCACTAAGACCCAAGTAGTCCTACCCCGCTGCCAATTCCATGGAGTGGAAGAGCCCCCTCAGTCAATTTCCTCCCTAAAGAGGTAGCAGAAAAGAGATTTCAAAATCCCGTCCTGATTGTGACTCACAAATGATGCTGATCAGTTGCCCAGTAAAGCAAAATATTTTGCACTGGTTATCCACTGCATTAGTAGGAATCCCAGGACTCAGTGTGCAAGGTCAAAAATATTCATAGCCTGGCTTGCACACTAGCTGATCTTAATTTGGCCTCACAAATCCTGGATGCAATAAACTAAGGCAGGATCAGAAAACAATCCTTGGGAATGGGCAGCCTTTGATTATGTGCTAAGGCACAATCATGGCTGCAAAGAATGTTGGGACATATGCTTGCTTTAAACTTGACTAAAAGCTCACAGAAGGTGACATCAGACATCTTAAAAGAATTGGCAAAGAAAATCACATTTCTATTTAAAAGAACTTCTGCCCTTCCTGAGTGGAAAACACTCCTTTTGGGGGCCACTGCCATAATCATGAGAATCCTCTGCTCCCTCCACCTTTGTCCCAGTAGCCTGCAAAATCACCTCCCATTTCAATAGACCCCTAGTAAGGATGCCAGGCAAATATCCCTCATGGTCTGCCAGGTATATAGAAAGTACAGAGACCCTTTTAATGGTTCATAGGTTGGGCAATATATGTAAATATATATAGCGCAAAAGGGGGAAATTGTGGGAATCCCACCCGCCCAGAATGAAATATTTGAGGGATATTAAAAGAGGTAGAATATTATATTTCTCCAAAGGAGAAATGGGGAAACACATTCTTAGGGGCAGAAAGCAGCCCCCCTTCCTGTCTTTCTTAATAGCCTACAGCAGATGCTCATTAAGAAATCCTGGGCCAGCCTATTCACAAGCAAAATACCTTCACCTCCAGGTAATGGGATTAAGGACAGGACATCCCTTCTCCCCAGTCATGGAAAAAAGTGGAAACAATACAGTTCCATTAAGGAAGGAAGGCTAGAGGCAATAGATAGCAGGATAAAATCAATTACACATGTCTGACAGGATTGGAAGTGCTAATTAAGACCCATCATGAGCCTTTGGAAAACAAGTAAAAATAATCAAATAATAAAAGCCCACAAAGGAAACCTCAACAGTTTTTGAGAATGAAAGAAATGGCTATTGGCAGCATTTCAATGAATGTGGGAGTGAGATAATATAATTCTGTCTTCCAAACACATAGGAGATGTTTCAGTTTCTTTCATTCCTCTCAGGGCTTTTTTAAAATTTAAATTTATACATACACACAAGTATATTTCTAATGGGTCACAACCAGGAGCTAAGCTAAGCAGCGTCCCATTTCACTAGGCTAAGTTGCAAAGATCACTTGCTAAACGGATTGATAGCATTTAATCAGTGGAAACTTGTTGCTAGCGCCTTAGGTAGAAACTGGAGAAAGATTTTTTTTTCTGCCTCCAATCTGGAGATGGTGGTCAAATAGGCAACATCTGCGCCCAGAAAGCGGATAATACCTGTGGTTGAGCTTAAAGGAGTTAAAACCATCGAGTACTGAATTGCTAGAAAGGTTGGAAGGTGACAGGAGGACAGGAAGAAAGAAAGTCCAGTTGCTTATTGAAAAAAAAGCACCTTTGGGAACAGCTGAACTTCCTCTTCCGGATCACTCATGGGAGGAAGATGGTGTGCAGAGCGGCTTTTCTGCTCTTCCCAGGGTCGAAGCAGCAGCTGGAAGGTGAGTTGAGGGCGGGTGGGAGGAGAGTCCTGGAAGCAGAGAAGCAACCGGGCTGAAGCATCTCAGCTGCTGCTGCTGCAGGTTCCTTCCCTCCCCGAATTTAAGCCCACTGGGGCTGCACGCTGTGAAACTGGTGGCTGCAGTTTTCCTTCCGGTGGGAAGATTGGAAAAGTCTCTTCCAAGTGAAGGTGGATTCTTTGGGAATGGTTTCCCTCCAGAGGTTGTGGGGGCTCCCATCACTGGAGGGTTTGTGACAGAGCTGGGAGGGACCTTGCAGGTCTTCTATTCCGACGCCCTGATCAAGCAGGAGAACCAATATCACTTCACACAAATGGTTGTCCTGTCTCTGATTAAAAGCCACCAGTGATGGAGCCCCCACAACCTCTGAAGGGAAAACCTTCCACTGGTTCACTGTTCTTAGTGTCAGGAAGTTTCTCCTTAGTTCGAAGTTGCTTCTCTCCTTGATTAGTTTCCATCCAGTTCCTTGTGCTGCCTTCAGGGGCTTTGGAGAATAGGTGGACGCCTCTCCCTCTTTTTGGCAACTTCTCAAGTATTGGAAGATGGCTATCATGTCTCCCCTAGTCCTTCCTTTCACTAGATGAGAAATACCCAATTCCTGCAACCTCTTAATTATATTTTAGCCTCCACCCCCTAATCCTCTTTGTTGGTCTTTTTCTGCATTCTTTCCAGAGTCTCAACATCTTTTTTATGATATGGTGACCAAACTGTCTGCAATTTTCTAAGTGTGGTCTTACACTTTATAAATTGATACTAGTACTCCACATGATCACGATTCTGTCTCTCTGTTAATGCGGCCTAGTACTTTTTTTTTTACCGCTGCAATATACAGTTGGCCCATATCTAAATGATTGTTCACTAAGACTTCAAGGTTCCTCTCATAGTTATTACTTGAGCCAAGTGCTACCTATTTTATACCAGTACATTTGGTTTTCATTGCATAAGTGTAAATCCCCTTTCCCCCCTCCATTGAATTTCATTTTGTTAGGTAGGGCCCTGTGTTCTAATCTATCGAGATTCTATTCTCCTGAGCCTAGCTTCTGAGGTGTTGACTATTCCTGCCAACTTTGTGTCATTTGATGCGATCCTGTTCGATTCCTTCATGGACTATATTCTATTGCTTGTGTTTGGATTATATTGAATTCCAGTAAGACATGGTCACTTGCCCAACGTTCCAAGAAATTCAACTCCTTCTATCGCTTCTCTATTAGTAAGAATTAGGTCGAGTACAATTTTTCCCCTAGTTCCCTCCTCCACCTTTTGGATGATAAAATTGTTTGTTAAGTAGGTTAAGAATCTTTTCAATCTCCTACTAGCTGTAGTTGGTCTCCCAGTTGATATCAGGACAGTTAAAGTCTCCCATTACAACTTGATGTTGCCCTCTTGATATGGTTTGTAATCCATGTTACAAACGTGGATTTTGACTGAAAATGACAGATGAATAACATTTGCAAGTTTTCTTACTTCCATGTCTTACCAATAAATATGGTATTTCTTTTCCCATCCACGTATTAACCAGATTCAATTGTGCTTAATCCATCTTTGGTTGCGCAGGTTGTCCTCATTTACCACTTTTTCCCTGAGCTTTCAAAGTTACTATGGCACAGTAGAAGCAGACGTGCACCTGGTCCATAAAATTTGTGGTAATCCTAGGACTTGTTCCTTGACCGCATGTCAGCAGTGACTGTGGTTTTCAAGGTGCAGGAAAAGAAGTTGCACCAATCCGGGTTCTGCCAAAAGTTGCACATTTATGATGGCAGCAGCATCCCACACTCATGATCCCCATTTGTGAACTTCCCAGCTAGCTCCTGACAATCAAAATCAGTGGGTATACTGGCAGGAAATTGCAAGTCACAGTCATATAAAATTGCCTTTAACAACCCACAGTAATTAGCTTAACAACTACAGAGGAGCAGATGTAATTTGGCACTGTCATGGGACATGATGCTTAAGGATTGAGCTGCTTAGTGAAGAGCCGAGGTGGCGCAGTGGTTAAATGCAGCACTGCAGGCTACTTCAGCTGACTGCAGTTCTGCAGTTCGGCTGTTCAAATCTCACCGGCTCAAGGTTGACTCAGCCTTCCATCCTTCCGAGGTGAGTAAAATGAGGAGCTGGATTGTTGGGGGCAATATGCTGACTCTGTAAACCGCTTAGAGAGGGCTGAAAGCCCTATGAAGCGGTATATAAGTCTAACTGCTATTGCTATTGCTATTAGTGACAGAAATATCAGTTCTAATTGCGGTAGGTTAAGTAAGGACTACTTGAGTGGGGATGTCACCAGAGGGGTGGTAGACAGTATTTTCTCCTCTTATTTGCAGCTGAGGACTTCATGAGCAAAAGTGATTTATACTTTTCTTCTTTTTTAACATCATTTCTAACCAATTAAATTTTATAAACAATTAAAAGTACACTATTCTTTGATTCTTACAGACAAACTGGATGGAAATAAAAGCACTTGGAACAACTATAGATAACAATTAATGTTGAAAAGGGAAGAATATCAAGCCAGAAATCAAAATATTTTCCATTTCCTTCAGTAAACCGTATAGTTCTGTTCCTCCTCCAGCAGCTGTTAGACCAAAGAGAGAAAATCAATAAAGAATAAGCAGTTATGCAGAACTCAAGGATACATTACATGAAAAGTGAAGCGAGGTTATATATCATTCAGTAAAAGCGGCAAATATCCATATTAAAGCCACGTAGAACAGGCAGGCCTCTCCCTGTGAGGAAGAAGACGGCTTGAATGAAAGCACCCTAAACAAGGCATTGTCCATATTTTTGACTTCCTCAAGAATATCAGTTGTGCAAAAGTTTCATAGATTTGCCTATTGTGGAAAAAGCACAGATGGCAAATCACAGCTGATAATTCGCAAGAGGCTCCACGAAGGAGAAAAGACATACACATTACCTGAATGTGGCAAAAACTATGATCACAACAGCTCCCTTGTGGTTCATCGACGCATCTTCACACAAGAAGAAAGCCACAAAAGCTTCATTAGAAATTTCCATCTCATGAGACACCAGAAGAAGAAGAAAAACCCCTTGAATGTCCTCATTGTGAGAAAGTCACAATTCATGCCTGATGATACAACAGCAGACTCACATAGAGAAATGCTTTGAATGTCCGGATTGTTGGAAAACTTTCAGTCATAATTCCAACTTGGTGATACACCAGAGCAATCATCAATGAGAAAAACCCATTCAATATCTTGACTGTGGGAGAAGTTTCAGTCATAATTCTTCCCTTGGTCCCTTAACCCTCTGATGGTTAATACATCAGAGGATTCACTCAATGGAGAAATCTTATGTCTGTCAAGATTGTGGGAAACGTTTCATCAGAAATTCCCACCTCCTGAGACACAAGATCACGCACACAGGAGAGAAACCCTTTGAATGTCCTATCTGTGGAAAAAGCTTTTCTGCTAATTACAGCGTGGTGACACACCAGAGGATTCACACAGGAGAGAAACCCTTTGAATGTCCTATCTGTGGAAAAAGCTTTAGCGATAATTCCAAGGTGGTGATACACCAGAGGATACACACAGGAGAAAGGCCCTTTGAATGCCATATCTGTGGGAAAGCTTTCAGGCATAATATCAATTTGGTGACTCATCAGAGGACTCACACAGGAGAGAAACCCTTTGAATGTCCTGATTGTGGAAAATGTTTCAGTGATATTTCCAGTTTGGTTAGACACCAGAGGACTCACAAAGGAGAGAAACCCTTTGAATGTCCTGATTGTGGGAAAAGTTTCAGTCAAAATTCCCATCTGATGATTCATCAGAGGACTCACACAGGAGAGAAACCCTTCGAATGTCCTGATTGTGGGAAAAGTTTCAGTCAAAATTCCCATCTGGTGAGACATCAGAGAACTCACACAGGAGAGAAACCATTTGAATGTTCTGACTGTGGGAAATGTTACAGTCAGAATTCCCACCTGGTGATACACCAGAGGACTCACACAGGAGAGAAACCCTTTGAATGTCCTATCTGTGGAAAAAGCTTTATTGATAATTGCAACCTGTTGACACACCAGAGGATACACACAGGAGAAAGGCCCTTTGAATGTCCTGATTGTGGAAAATGTTTCAGTGATATTTCCAGCTTGGTTAGACACAAGAGGACTCACAAAGGAGAGAAACCATTTGAATGTCCTGATTGTGGGAAAAGTTTCAGTCAAAATTCCCAGCTGGTGAGACATCAGAGGACTCACACAGGAGAGAAGCCATTTGAGTGTTCTATCTGTGGGAAAAGGTTTCGTTACAGTTCCAACGTGGTGGCACATCAGAGGACTCACACAGAAGAGAAACCCTATGAATGTCCTGATAGTGGGAAAGTTTTAATCTGAGTTCCAACCTGATGAAACACCAGGGGACTCACACTGTAAAGAAATCATTGAAATGTCCAAACTGTGGACATTACTTCAAGCATAAATCATCCTTTATTGCACACAAGGTAATCCATATGAAGAAAAGTAGATGACTTTAGAGAATGCTTGAATTTCATTTGAGATCTCCCATTGAAAGTGTAAGTGAGGAATGGATTGATTTAATTTTGGACTGATTCTTTTTGCTCAAACATTCTCAGAATTAAAATCTGTAGGTGGAGAGAAATGGAAAATGGCTAACTACTAATTTCTGGTTATCAGCAGAAACTTCTGGATATTTCCTTTTGCAGAAGTAGTGAAATTTCTCAAAAAGGAATTTTGGGAGGAGCTTTTGTCTGTTGATTGGGGAATTCCCACATGTGGAGTTTCAGCCTTTTATTTTCGTTTCAGCCAGATTGTGACCGCCAGAATTCTGCAGCCAGCATAAAAGTACTTCTCAAAATATAACTAGGATTGGTCTTGAATTACTGTTGCATGTTGCATCGGCTGTTAAGTGAAATTGCTTTCCTTTACTACCTGAATCCCCCTTCTCTCCCTGAGGCAACCCTTAATCAAATTTGCAGGACACTAAGCAGAACTCTCTATACTCAGTGCTGGGGAAAATGCTTGGAGGCCTCGTGCAGGGCCAGGGCTGCCTGCCGTAGGCATCTCTAGGCCTCCCCCACCCTCCAAGGCATTTTGCTTAACCCTTGCATCCCATTGGCCCTTCACTTCCCCCCCCCCAGGGTTTCCTTACACCTGGCTCCAACCCCACCCGACCTCACACCCTCCTCCTTTTTACCTTTTGAAGCTCTCTGAACCTCATGTTGGGGAGGGAGGGAAGGACATCTATCATTGGGCCTCATGACTTTGTCCTGGAAGCAGCCACCATTTTCAGTGGGCCCTGGATTGATCCCTGGTGTGAACTGTGGTAACCGCGCAACATGCCACCTGGCAGTCTGGCGCTAGGGTCAGCATAACAGACGCATACTTGACTCGCATTCTTCTCTGCCTTCTCAGAAGGGAGCCAAGAGTGAAAGAAAATGCAGTCAAACGGAAATGGCTGGAGTGCACTTAGAGGAGTTTAGCCAAAAGGAAAGGGGGAGCTTTTTAAAACATTAGTTCCTCAAAAGAATAATAATCCTCCAGAAGTTAAAAGTGTTTCAATCAGCTGAGAAACAGTTTGGACACAGCTTGCATGGGCTACGTGATACGTTATGCGCTGTCTGGCCGCTAGTGGCTGCAGAAGTCAGACAGGGATGCAAAAGGTGTCAGGGCATGGGGTGCCTACGGGCGATGGTCCTAAGCCCATGATGGCAAACTCTCCACTTGAGTGGAAAGTTGGACTAGATGACCTACAAGGTCCCTTCCAACTCTGTTAATCTGCTGATTCATATCTGCCCAAACGCCAGGCAGCTGATTTTCGGCCTCCCAGAGGTTTGGGGAAGGCCATTTTCGCCCTTCCCAGACTTCAGGAAAGCCTCTGGAGCCTGGGGAGGGCTAGCTCATTGGGCCCATATTTCGCCCTCCCCAATCTCCGGAGGCATTCCTGGAGCCTGGGGAAGGTGAAAATGGCCTCCCCCGGCCCCCTGGAGAAAATTCCAACCTCAGCTTGGAGGCGAGCAGTGCGGCGTATGTGTGTGTTTGTGGGTGTTGTGTGCATGCAGGAGGGTGCTTTACATTATGGGTGCCAGTATGTGCCTATGCCATTGCACATGCTCGCTTGCATTTTTGGCCACCAACAACAAAAAGTTCAGCCATCCCTGTCCTAAGGGAAGCGGGTAGGACATCCCCCGAAACTCAGACCTGGTGCTTATTTTGGGGCCCAAAAGAAAATAAAAGTGGGTCTTATTTTTGGGGAAAACATGGGTATATATATAACATGGGTATATATATATATATATATATATATATATATATATATATATATATATGTATATGTATATGTATATGTATATGTATATGTATATGTATATGTATATGTATATGTATATGTATATGTATATATATGTATATATATGTATATATATGTATATATATGTATATATATGTATATATATGTATATATATATATATATAACATGGGTGATATATATATATATATATCAGAACTTCCAGGTATATTTGATGATAAACTCTTTGGAATTCTATGAACTCATGAATGACCCAAGTCAACAAATTTCATAACTGAATGTATATTTGACATGCATTTGACATGTATATTGAAAATGTAAATAATGAATGTAAGAGGTTAAGTTAGCATTTTGGCATCCTGCCTTTTATTGTAATTGATGTCTTTGGATCTGGTTTTTTTTTAGATATTGTGCAGTCATTTTATAAACCATTATTAAACTAACCGTTTTATGTGAATCTTACAGGCAATAGAATGCCAAAGAGAGCACGATGGAGAACTGAATCACAAGCAGCATTAAAATGCAAAGGAAACTAAGGCAGCAATCAAAATCTTCTTAGTTCTTCGGGAATATCCAAAACTTTTCTTCCCTGGCAGCTTACAGATAAGAAAGACAAAACTAGGAAAAGAGTTTTGAGCTGGACAAAAAACAGAGTATCTGGAAGAAACATATGAAAATATCAAGGGGAATAATTTCCTACTTCAGAAAAAGAGGGAAATATCTGGAAGTCAGTGGAAACGATAAAGGTCACTTGGACAGCCAGATAAGGCAGATCGTAATGCAGGCCTCACCCTGTGAGGAAGGAAACAGTTACTTGAATCAATGCTCCGCCCAGCAAGGGATTGAGAGTATTTTTGATGTCCTTGAGAATCCAAGAATGTCAGTGGTGGAAAAGATCCACAGATCTGCCTATTATGGCAAAAGCCAAGATTATCGATCACAGGCGATCGTGCCTGAGAGGATCCACACTGGAGAAAAGCCATATCAATGTTCTCAATGCAGCAGAAGCTTAAGGCAGAACAGCTTCCCTGTTGTTCATGGAAAGACTCACACCAAAGAAAAGCCCCACCAGTTCTCCCAATGTGACAAAAGGTAAAGCAAGGGGGGCAAGCGGATAGTACACCAGAGGACACTCACAAGAGAGAACCCATATGAATGTCCAGATTGTAAGAAAAAAATCAGTCGAACTTCCAGTTAGGCAATACACCTGAGGGTTTACACAGGATAAAGACCCTTTGGATGTCCTGACTGTCATAATTTTCAATTGGTGATATTATCTCTTGATTCTATCTTTCTGTTAATGCAGCCTAGTATTGTATTGGCTTTTCTTTTGCCACTGCAGTACATTCTGGCTCATATCTAAATGATTGTCCACTAGAGCTTCAAGGGTTCTCTCGTAGCTACTGCTTGAGCCAGGTTCTATCTATTCTGTACCAGTCCATTTGGATTTTCTTGCATAAGTGTAAAACGTTATTTTTCCTCCAACAAATTTAATTTTGTTAAGTAGGGCCCAGTGTTCAAATCTATTGAGATTCTATTCTCTTGAGCCTGTCTTCTGAGGTGTTGGCTATTCCTGCCAACTTGGTGCCATTTGCAAATTTCATGCATTCCTGTTCGATTCCTTCATGGATTATATTCTACTGCTTCTTTTTATATTTTATTGAATTCCAGTAAGTCGTGGTCACTTGCCCAAGGTGCCGACAACTTCTATTCCTTCTGTCGCTTCTCTATTAGTAAGAATTAGGTCGAGTATAGTTTTTCCTCTAATTCCCTCCTCTACCTTTTGGATGACAAAGTTGTCAGCTAAGTTGGTTAGGAGTCTGTTCAATCTCCTACTTGCTGTATAGTTTGTCTCCCAGTTGATATCAGGGCAATTAAAATCTCCCATTACAACTTGTTGTTGCCCTCTTGATATAGTTCGTAATCCACACGGGTACTGAAAATTACAAATGAATAAAATTTACAAGTTTTTTTTACTTCTTGCCAATAAGTGTGGTATTTCTTTCCCCATCCATGTATTAACCAGGTTCAAATGTACTTAATCCATCTTTGGTTGCACAGGGAGTCCTCACTTACCACTTATTCCCCGAGCCTTCAAAGTTACTATGACACAGTAGAAGCAGTCCTGCACCTGGCCCACAACATTTGCGTTAATCCCAGCATTTGTTCCGTGACCACATGTCAGCAGTTTTCAAAGTGCAGGAAAAGAAGTTGCACCAATTCGGGTTCTGCCAAAAGTTGCACATTTATGATGGCGGCAGCATCCCACACTCATGATCCCCATTTGTGACCTTCCAAGATAGCTTCTGACAAGCAAGATCAGTGGGTATACTGGCAGGAAATTGCAAGTTCCATGAGCAAAAGGGGTGGTTCAAAGCAAGCGGAGGCTTTTGGCATCATTTCATCAGTTAAAGCCCCCGCATCTCTAAATTTAGGGCAGAAGGTTTGACTGTAACCATTTTGGGACATTTTGTCAGGCATGAGAGACAGAGATTTCTCCATATATACACGTGTAGGTGCGTATATCTGTACTTCTCTCTGCATATATCTGCAGTTACATAACCTATCCCTAGCACTTCCATATATATTGGATAATAACACTTTGCATTGCTAAGAATTTGTGATTGACCCAACGAAATAACTGAATTTGATTGAATGGATATTTGAACATGGATTTGTCCTATGAATCATCAATAATGTAAGTGATTATTGTAGTGTTGGGGAATGTTTGTTTTTTCATTGTAATATATACTGGTTTTTTTCAGAGTACATGATGCACCAGAGTATAAGATGGACCAAGTTTTTGAAGAGGCAAATTTTTAAAAGGTTTTTGCACTCTGCAGACATCCCCAAAACGGCCCGTTTTTCATCAAAATGGGCCCTTTTTTTTTTGAAAAAGGGTACGCATAGCCTTTAGGAGGCTTGTAGAGTGCTTCTGGGGGCTGGGGGCCCAAAAATGAGAAAAAATGGTCCATTTTTTACAAAAACAGGCCCGTTTCTTGTTGAAAGGCATGCCTAGCCTTTAGGAGGCTTATTGAGTGCTCCTGGGGGTGGGGGGGGGAACTGGCTGTTTTTTGTTCATTTTTGCTCCCCAAGACCACTCTGGAAGCCTTCTAAAGGCTGTGCACGGCAATTTTTGCAAAGGGGGCGGGGTTTCAGGAGGCCAAAAATGTTGTATTCAATGTATAAAACGCATCCAGATTTTCATCTTTTTTGAGGGAAAAAAGGGCATCTTATACTCAAAATACAGTACATTTTTCCTTTTTTCACATCATCTCTATAAACAACTAGCTCATAACCTGGCTTAACCCAGGTATGTATTTATCCCAATCCTGTAATAGAGAGTATTTGCCATACTTGCCATACTTGTGGAGTATGGCAACTCCACCGTGCTGTACAGTAGAAGCCATTTTAAGGCATAACAGGCTCTATCTTAACAGAACTTGAATCCAAAATCACTATCATCAAAATTTCTGTGACTTGACATAATTCAGTCCTTTTAATTTAAGCATCCCAGGCATTCTTGGATTATGCTGGATTATGCTGGAACACAAACGCAGATTGACACACACACAGAGACACAAACTCACTGAGAGGTGTCATGCGTGCCTCCATCAATAAGCAAGAAAGAAGACTCCCAACTCCATTGTTCGTGGAATTAAAATACTTTTACTGGTTATGAAACGATAGCAGTGAAAGTAAACAAAATCTGGGCCAGAAAGGTGCGAACAAGTACATATCAAATGACCCCACCCCAATGTCCAGATGCAAGTGGGTTGCATCTCCAAAAGGCATCATCATGTTGGTATGCAAGACGGTTCACCTTCACCAGGTCCAAAGACCGGCCACCGGCATGCCCAGAAGATGGTGCGAAGAAAACTCCCTTTTCCATATCACCCCCTGTACCATTTATTCCTATCCCAAATACCATGTCCCCACCCTCTCCGTTTTTATGGCAGCTGATAGCAAGTAAGTGAAGCAGAGGCTGACAGGTGTTAGGGATGTCTTACCCCCACAGTATTTGTTTCCAGACGGTAAGTAAGCTGTGTACCAGGTTTGGCTGAAATTGCTCGAGGTGTTCCAGAGTTATGCTGGAATACACACACACAGCCATACATACTGTATATATAAAAGCTACACTTTGAATCTTACAGGCAAACAGGATGGCAATAAGAGCACTTGGGGCAACTGTAAATAAGAAGCAACATTGAAAAGGGAAGAAATCAAAATATTTCCATTTCCTTCAGAAAACCATACAAGGGATGGTTTTCTGAAGGAAAGGGTGGGAGAAAACATATGACTGTGCAGATTGTATATGCATATATACATATACTCTGCATATGACTGTGCAGAATCTGCAGATTGTGCAGATTATAGAGCCGAGGTGGCGCAGTGGTTAAATGCAGCACTGCAGGCTACTTCAGCTGACTGCAGTTCAGCAGTTCGGCTGTTCAAATCTCACCGGCTCAGGGTTGACTCAGCCTTCAATCCTTTCGAGGTGGGTAAAATGAGGACCCGGATTGTTGTTGGGGGCGATATGCTGACTCTGTAAACCGCTTAGAGAGGGCTGAAAGCCCTATGAAGCAGTATATAAGTCTAACTGCTATTGCTATTGCTATTGTGGGAAAGTTTCATCAGAAATTACCAGGTCTTGAGACACTGAAGGACGCAAACAAAGGAATAAAACCATTTGAACATCCTTCTGTGGGAAAAGTTTCAGTGAGAATTCCATCTTGATGAAGCACCCGAGGACTCCCACAAAAGCGAAACCATGTGAATGTCCTGATTGTGGATAAACCTTTAGTCACAATTTCAGAATGGTGATTCATCAATAGTTTGACTCCAAGGAGAAACTGTATGAGTGTCAATTCTAGCCTGGTGACACACTAGAGGATTCACCCAGGAGAAAGGCCCATTGAATGCCATATCTGTGGGAGCTTTCAGTCAGAATATCAATTTGGTGACTCATCAGAGGACTCACACAGGAGAGAAACCCTTTGAATGTCCTGATTGTGGAAAAGGTTTCAGTTATATTTCCAGCTTGGTTAGACACCAGAGGACTCGTGCAAGGGAGAAACCCTTTGAATGTCCTGATTGTGGGAAAGGTTTCAGTCAAAATTCCAGGTTGGTTAGACACCAAAGATTCACACAGAGGAGAGAAACCCTTTGAAGGTCCTCTCTGTGGGAAAAGCTTTAATCATAATTACAACCTGGTGAAACACCAGAGGACTCTCACAAGAGAAAAACCCTTTGAATGTCGAATCTGTAGGAAAAATTTCAGTCAGAATTGCCACCTAGTGATATACCAGAGGACTCACACGGTAGATAAATCTTTGAAATGTCCAGTCTGTGGACATTACTTCTAGCATAAACCATCCCTTATTACACACAAGGTAATCTACATTAGGAAAAGTAGCTGAGTAGAGAGAATGCTAGAATTTCATTTGTGATCTATTGAAAGTATAGGTGAATAAACTCCCTTTGCGGTTATTTTATTCTAGGCTCCTCCATACAACAGATCCCAGAACCAAAATCCACTATCCTCACCATCCATGCCTTATTAAATCTGCATTAAAAATGGCATTGCAGGGTGTCTTATTAAAAAGGTTAGCCTGGTGATCAGTTAGCCATGTGGTTTGATGGACTATTCTATTTTTGCCACTTTTTAACATTTTTTTTGCGGCCGGGGGGGGGATATTTCTTCTACCATGCGTAGGCAGTAAAACTGTCCTTTTTAGGCTGCATTTTCTATGTCCTGCTGTATATGTTTCTCTGTGTGATCTAATGGGAGTCTTCAGTGCAAGTAAATTTGCAGAATGTAGACATGGCATTTAGCAGATATAAAATTTCCTCCTCCAAGAATGAAGCTTGATGGTTGATGCTCTTGGATGCAGCCCTGGCCAGCAAGAGTGAAGCTCGTTCCCCTGGAGTGTCTGGCCTGATGCTGCTGCCATGCCCTAAAATCCTGGGGGCCACAGAGTCATAAAGTTTTGGCATGTAGAGAGGTTTTGATCTCCACTGAGTCACCCCTAAGAAACCTGATTGTGTAATTCTGTAAAAGCTTCATTAACTTTTAGGGCTCGGCACATAGCTAATCTTCACAAGGTTAAGTAACATCACATTTCACTATTTCACTAGGCTCAGCTGCAAAGTCCGTTGCTAGAAGTCAAAAACGACTTGATAGCATTTAATCAGTGGAAACATTTTGCAAACGCCTCAGGTAGAAACTGGAGAAGGATTTTTTTTTCTGCCTCCAATCTGGAGATGGTGCTCAAATAGGCAACACTTGTGCCTAGACAGAGGATAATACTTGGGGTTGAGCTTAAAGGAGTTAAAACCATCGAGTACTGAATTGCTAGAAGGGTTGGAAAGCGACGGGAAAAGTAGAAGAAAGTCAGTTGCCTTTTGAAAAAAGCACCTTTGGGAGCAGCTGAACTTCCCCTTCCGGATCACTCATGGGAGGAGAGTGGTGTGCAGAGCGGCTTTTGTGCTCTTCCAAAGGTCGAAGTAGCAGCTGGAAGGTGAGTTGAGGGCGGGTTGGAGGAGAGTCCTGGAAGCAGAGAAGCAACTGGGCTGAAGCATCTCAGCTGCTGCTGCTGCAGGTTCCTTCCCTCCCCGAATTTAAGCCCACTGGTGCTGCACGCTGCGAAACTGGTGGCTGCAGTTTTCCTTCTGGTGGGAAGATTGGGAAAGTCTCTTCCAAGTGAAGGAGGATTCTTTGGGAATGGCTTCCCTCCAGAGGTTGTGGGGGCTCCCATCACTGGAGGGTTTGTGACAGAGCTGGGAGGGACCTTGCAGCTCTTCTATTCAGACGCTCTGATCATTTGCAGTTTTGGGGGCTTTACGGTTCTGGAGATTTTGTGATAATGCATGAGTGGCATTTCGTTTTTATATATATAGATTTTCCAGTATTTCCCACACTCCGTGCATTATTTTCTCCTTTAGGATTTTTATCCCATGAAATTTTGCTTAGGCTCTGAACTTCTTAAAATCAGCTCTTCTAAAGTTTAAGACACTGGTTGGATTATATTCTGTTGCTTGTGTTTGCATTTTATTGAATTCCAGTAAGACGTGGTCACTTGCCCAAAGTTCCAGCAACTTCAAGTCCTTCTATCGTTTCTTTATTAGTAAGAATTAGGTTGATATAGTTTTTCCTCTAGTTCCCTCCTCTTCTTTTTGGATGACAAAGTTGTCAGCTAAGTTGGTTAGGAATCTGTTGAATCTCCTACTTGCTGTATGCTTTGTCTCTCAGTTGATATCAGAGTAGTTAAAGTCTCCCATTATATCTTGAAGTTGCCCTCTTGATATAGCTTGTAATCCACACGTGTATTGAACATGACAGATGAATAAAAGGTTTTTTTTATTTCCGGGTCTTGCCAATAAATATGGTATTTCCTGTCCCATGCAGGTATTAACCAGGTTCAATTGTGCTTAATCCAGCACTTCTTAAGAAATAGCTATTGGCATCTTTGGTTGCACAGGGAGTCTTCATTTACCACTTCTTCCCTGAGCCTTCGAAGTTACTATGGCACAGTAGAAGCAGACGTGCACCTGGTCCACAACATTTATGTTAATCCCAGCATTTGTTCCGTGACCGCATGTCAGCAGTGTGTGGTTTTGAAGGTGATGTAAAAGGAGTTGCAACAATTTGGGTTCTGCCAATAGTTGCACATTTATGATGGCGGCGGCATCCCACACTCATGATCCCCATTTGTGACCTTCCCAGCTAGCTTCTGACAAGCAAAATCAGTGGGTATACTGGCAGGAAATTGCAAGTCACAGTCATATGAAATTGCCTTGAACAACCCACCGTAATTAGCTTAAAAACTACAGAGGAACAGATCTAAATTAGCACTTTCATGTGACATGATGCTTAATGATTGAACTGCTTAGTGACAGAAATATGAGTTCCAATTGCAGTAGTTTAAATAAGGACTACTTGAGTTGGGTTTCACCAGAAGGGTTGTAGATAGTATTTTCTTCTCTTATTTGCAGCTGAGGACTTCTATAAGCAAAAGTGGTCTATACTATTTTTCTTTTTTCACATCATCTCTAACAATTTTATAAACAATTAAAGTTACATTTTTATTTGAATCTTACAGACAAAAAGGATGGCGATGAACGCTCTGGATAACTGAAAATAACAAGCAACGTTGACAAGGGAAGAAAATCAAGCCAGAAATAAGAATATTTTCCATTCCGTCAGAAAACCATACAATTCTGATCCTCCTCCAGCAGCTGATAGCCAAAAGAAGGAATAAGCAGATTATGCAGAACTCAGGGATATAGTGCATGAAAAAGTGAAGGGAGAAACCTTATGAATATTGAGATTGTGGGAAAGGTTTCATTAAAAATTCCCATCTCCTGAGACACAAGACCATGCACAGAGGAGAGAAAAACTTTCAATGTCCTGATTGTGGGAAAAGTTTTAGTCAGAGTTCCAGGCTGGTGAGACACCAGAGGACTCACACAGGAGAGAAACCCTTTGAATGTCCTATTTGTGGAAAAAGTTTTAGTGATAATTCTAGCCTGGTGAAACACCAGCATATTCACACAGGAGAGAAACCCTTTGAATGTCCTTATTGTGGGAAACATTATAGTCAGAATTCCCACCTGGTGATACACCAGAGGACTCACACAGGAGAGAAACCCTTTGAATGTCCTGTTTGTGGAAAAGGTTTTAGTGCTAATTCTAGCCTGGTGAGACACCAGAGGACTCACACAGGAGAGAAACCATTTGAATGTTCTGACTGTGGGAAACATTATAGTCAGAATTCCCACCTGGTGATACACCAGAGGACTCACACAGGAGAGAAACCCTTTGAATGTCCTATCTGTGGGAAATGTTTCAGTGATAATTCCAACTTGGTGATACACCAGAGGATACACACAGGAGAAAGGCCCTTTGAGTGCCGTATTTGTGGGAAAGGTTTCAATCAGAATATCAATCTGGTAACTCATCAGAGGACTCACACAGGAGAGAAACCCTTTGAATGTCCTGACTGTGGGAAAAGTTTTAGTCAGAATTCCATGTTGCTTATACACCAGAGGTTTCACACAGGAGAAAGGCCCTTTGAATGTCCTATCTGTGGGAAAAGCTATATCAATAATTCCAGCCTTGTGATACACCAGAGGATTCACACAGGAGAAAGGCCCTTTGTATGCTGTATCTGTGGGAAAGGTTTCAGTCAAAATTCCCATCTGGTGATTCATCAAAGAACTCACAGGAGAAAACCCTTTTGAATGTCCTGATTGTGGGAAATGTTTCAGTGATAATTCCAACTTAGTTAGACACCAGAGGACTCACGTAAGAGAGAAACCATTTGAATGTCTCTATTGTGGGAAAAGTTTCAGTCAACATTCCTACCTAGTGATACACCAGAGGACTCACACCGGAGAGAAACCCTTTGAATGTCCTGATTGTGGAAAAGGTTTCAGTCAGAATTCCAAGTTGATTAGACACCAAAGGATTCACACAGGAGAAATGCCCTTTGAATGTCCTGATTGTGGGAAAGGTTTAAGAATTCCAGCCTGGTGAGACACCAGAGGATTCACACAGGAGAAAAACCTTTTGAATGTCCTGATTGTGGGAAATGTTTCAGTGATAATTCCAGCCTAGTGAGACATCAGAAGACTCACACAGTAAAGAAACCCTTTGAATGTCCTGATTGTGGGAAAGGTTTCATTAAGAATTCCAGCCTGGTGAGACACCAGAGGATTCACACAGGAGAAAGGCCCTTTGTATGCTGTATCTGTGGGAAAGGTTTCAGTCAAAATTCCCATCTGGTGGTTCATCAAAGGACTCACACAGGAGAAAAACCCTTTGAATGTCCTTATTGTGGGAAATGTTTCAGTGATAATTCCAACTTAGTTAGACACCAGAGGACTCACGTAAGAGAGAAACCATTTGAATGTCTCTATTGTGGGAAAAGTTTCAGTAAAAATTCCTACCAAGTGATAGACCAGAGGACTCACACCGGAGAGAAACCCTTTGAATGTCCTGATTGTGGAAAAGGTTTCAGTCAGAATTCCAAGTTGATTAGACACCAAAGGATTCACACAGGAGAAATGCCCTTTGAATGTCTTATCTGTGGGAAAAGCTTTTAATGATAATTCCAATCTGGTGAAACACCAGAGGACACACACAAGAGAGAAACCCTTTAAATGTCCTAATTGTGGGAAATGTTTCAGTGATAATTCCAGCCTAATGAGACATCAGAAGACACACACAGTAAAGAAACCCTTTGAATGTCCTGATTGTGGGAAAGGTTTCATTAAGAATTCCAGCCTGGTGAGACACCAGAGGATTCACACAGGAGAAAGGCCCTTTGTATGCTGTATCTGTGGGAAAGGTTTCAGTCAAAATTCCCATCTGGTGATTCATCAAAGGACTCACACAGGAGAAAAACCTTTTGAATGTCCTGATTGTGGGAAATGTTTCAGTGATAATTCCAACTTAGTTAGACTATAGGAGAGAAACATTTTGAATGTCTTATCTGTAGAAAAAGTGTCAAGTCAGAATTTCCACCTAGTGATACACAAGAAGACTCACACCGTGGAGAAATCTTTTAAATATCTGGTCTGTGGACATTGCTTCAAACATAAATCATCCCTTATTGCACACAAGGTAATCCATATGAAGAAAACTAGATGTTAAAGTAGATGAAATTAGAGAATACTTGAATTTCATTTGTGATCTCCCATTGAAAGTGTAGGTGAGAAATTGATTGTTTGAATTTTGGCCTGATTCATTTTGCTCAAACATTTGTCAGGATTAAATTTGTAGGTGGAAAGAAAAGGAAAATGGAAAACGGCTAACTACTAATTTCTACTTATCTGGATATATCCTTTTGCAGAAGTAGGAAAAATTCCTCAAAACGGAATTTTGGATGGAGCTTTTGTATGTTGATTATGGAATTTCCACATGTGGAATTTCAGTCTTCTACCTTGGTTTCACCCAGATTTTGAGCCCCAGAATTCCGTAGAGAGCATAAATGTAGTCCTCAAGATATAAATATGATGGGCCTTGAATTACGGCTGCATATTGCAACGGCTGTTAAATGAAATTGCTTTCCTTTACTACCCAAATCCCCCTTCTCTCCCTGAGGCAGCCATTAATCAAATGTGCGAGTCGCTAAGCAGAACACTGTCTATTCAGAGCTGGGAAAAACCCTTGGAGGCCTTGCGCAGAGCCAGGCTTGCCTGCCATAGGCATCTCCAGGCCTCCCCCACCCTCCAAGACACCCTTGTGCTCTGTATCCTAACCCTTGTGTCCCCTTGGCCCTTCACTCCCTCACCCAGGTTCCCCTTTCACCAGGCTCCCACACACCCCCAGACCTCACACCCTCTTCCTCCTTACCTTTTGAAGACCTCTGAACCTCATGTTGGGGAGGGAGGGAAGGACGTATATCATTTGGTCTCAGGACTTTGTCCTGGAAGCAGCCCCAATTTTCATTGGGCCCCGGATTCATCTGTGGTAATGGTGCAATGGCCACAAGGCATCCTGCTACAAGCGGCAGCATAACATATGCATACTTGACTCACATTCTTCTCTGCCTTTTCAGAAGGGAAGCAAGAGTGAAAGAAAGTGAAGTCAAGTGGAAATGGTTGGAGTGCGCTTAGAGGAGTTTAGCCAAAGGGGAAAAGATAGCTTTTTAAAACATCATTTCCTCAAAAAATAATCCTCCAGAAGTTAACTATTTTTTAATCAGCTGAGAAACAGTTTGGCGATAGCTTGCATGGGCTGCGAGATAAGCTATGCGGTGTCTAGCGGTGAGCAGCCGTAGAAGAAGTCAGGTAGCGGTACAACAGGTGTCAGGGCACGGGCCATTTGGCTGCAATGATCCTAAGGTAAGTAGATAAGATATGCCCTGAAACTAAGAGGTAGTGCTCTACATGGGGCAGCCCTTGAAGAGTATTCGGAGACTTCAGCTTGTCCAGAATGCAGCCGCCCGAGCGATCGTGGGTGTACCTCGGTTCACCCACGTAACACCTATCCTCCGCGAGCTGCACTGGCTGCCTATTGGTCTCCGGATACGCTTCAAGGCGCTAGTCGTCACTTATAAAGCCCTTCATGGTATTGGACCTGGGTACTTGAGAGACCGCCTGCTGCCAATTACCTCCACTAGACCGATTAGATCCCACAGATTAGGCCTCCGAATTCCATCCGTCGGCCAGTGTGAACTGGCGACCACTCGGAGGAGAGCCTTCTCGGTGGCTGCTCCGACCCTCTGGAACGAACTCCCCGTGGAGATTCGGACCCTCACCACCCTCCAGGTCTTCCGCAAAGCCCTTAAAACCTGGCTGTTCCGACAAGCCTGGGGCTAAAGAGCTGCTGCCCCCGTCTCGAATGGTATGACTGTTGTGTGTTTTAAATTATGTATTGTTATGCTTTGTTTTTTTAAATTTGTTGTTTGTATTCCCCTTCCCGGTTTGAGTTGTGAGCCGCCCTGAGTCCCCTTTGGGGGAAAAGGGCAGCATATAAATGTAATAAATTGAATTGAATTGAATTGAATTTTGGGGCCCAAAACAAAAATAAAACTGAGTTGTCTTTTCGGTGAAACACGGGTATGTATATATGTATAATCTGTCCCCAGCACTTCCAGGTATATTCGATGATAAATCTTTGGAATTCTATGAACTCATGATTGACCCAAATCAACAAATTTCATAACTGAATGGGTATTGGACATGTATATTGAAAATGTAAATCATGAATGTAAGAGATTAAATTAGCATTTGGCATCTTTGCGTTTTATTTTAATGGATGCCCCTGGATCTGTTTTTTTTTAAAATATTGTGCATTCATTTTATAAACATATCATTAAATTAATCCTTTTATGTGAATTTTATAGGCAAAAGAATGCCAAAGAGAACACTCTGGAGAACTGAATCACAAGCAGCATTAAAATGCAAAGGGAACCAAGGCAGCAATCAAAATCTTGTTAGTTCTTCTGGAAATCCCCAAAACTCTTCTTCCCCGGCAGCTTACAGATAAGGAAGACAAAACCAGGAAAAGAGTTTTGAGCTGGACAAAATGTAGACTTATCTAGAAGAAACAGATCCATCCTGGAGAAAAGCCATATCAGTGTCCAAATGCAGCAAAAGCTTTAGTCAGAACAGCTTTCCTGTTGCTCATGGAAAGGCTCACACCAGAGAAGAGCCCTACCCAGCTGTCCCAATGTGGCAGAAGCCGCAAACAGTCCAAACTGATAATGAATACTCCAGAGGACTCACACAAGAGAGAGACCGTATGAATGTACAGATTGTAAGAAAAATATCAGTCGAAATTCTAGTTTGGCAATACACCAGAGGATTCACCCAGGAGAAAGACCCTTTGAATGTCCTGACTGGGAAAAGTTTCAGTTATAATTTTGAATACACCAGAGGATTCACAGAGGAGTGAAGCTTTTTGAATGTCCTGACTGTGGGAAAAGGAATGGTATTTGGGAGTGGTTGGTACAGTAAGTCTTCGGGCTTCTGTCTGGAGGAAGGGAGAATTATCAAGAATGTTTATACTATGTTTATACTATTCTATTCAACTGAAAATAACAACCTTGACAAGGGAAGAAAATCAAGCCAGAAATAAGAATATTTTCCATTCCGTCAGAAAACCATACAATTCTGATCCTCCTCCAGCAGCTGATAGCCAAAAGAAGGAATAAGGAGATTATGCAGAACTCAAGGATACAATACATGAAAAAGTGAAGGGAGAAACCTTATGAATATTCAGATTGTGGGAAAGGTTTCATTAAAAATTCCCATCTCCTGAGACACAAGACCATGCACAGAGGAGAGAAAAACATTGAATGTCCTGATTGTGGGAAAAGTTTTAGTCAGAATTCCCACCTGGTGAGACACCAGAGGACTCACACAGAAGAGAAACCATTTGAATGTTCTGACTGTGGGAAACATTATAGTCAGAATTCCCACCTGGTGATACACCAGAGGACTCACACAGGAGAGAAACCCTTTGAATGTCCTATCTGTGGGAAATGTTTCAGTGATAATTCCAGTCTGGTGATACACCAGAGAATACACACAGGAGAAAGGCCCTTTGAATGCCGTATTTGTGGGAAAGGTTTCAGTCAGAATATCAATCTGGTAACTCATCAGAGGACTCACACAGGAGAGAAACCCTTTGAATGTCCTGATTGTGGGAAAAGTTTTAGTCATAATTCCAGCTTGCTTAGACACCAGAGGTTTCACACAGGAGAAAGGCCCTTTGAATGTCCTATCTGTGGGAAAAGCTATATAGATAGTTCCAGCCTAGTGATACACCAGAGGATTCACACAGGAGAAAGGCCCAGTGCTGTATCTGTGGGAAAGGTTTCAGTCAAAATTCCCATCTGGTGCTTCATCAAAGGAATCACACAGGAGAGAAACCCTTTGAATGTCCTGACTGTGGGAAAGGTTTTAATCGAAATTCCCATCTGGTGATACACCAGAGGATTCACACAGGAGAAAGGCCCTTTGAATGCTGTATCTGTGGGAAAGGTTTCCGTCAGAATTCAAGCCTGGTGACTCATCAGAGGATTCACACAGGAGAGAAACCCTTTGAATGTCCTAACTGTGGGAAAGGTTTTAGTGATAGTTCCAGCCTGGTGACACACCAGAAGACTCACACAGGAGAGAGACCATATGAATGTACAGATTGTAAGAAAAATATCAGTCGAAATTCTAGTTTGGCCACACACCAGAGGATTCACCCAGGAGAAAGACCCTTTGAATGTCCTGACTGGGAAAAATTTCAGTCATAATTTTGAATACACCAGAGGATTCACAGAGGAGTGAAGGTTTTTGAATGTCCTGACTGTGGGAAAAGGAATGGTATTTGGGAGTGATTGGCACAGTAAGTCTTCGGGCTTCTGTCTGGAGGAAGGGAGAATTATCAAGAATGTTTATACTATCTGTCTTATTGGAGTATCTGTACATGCACACTATTCAAAGACACACAGAGGCTGTCCCCTTCACCTACCTCCGCATAAACCACGGTCCCTCAAACTTTTTAAACGGAGTCAATTCACGGTCCCTCAAACGTTTGGAAGGATGGACCAGCTGAGTGGGGCGTGGCTAAGTCATCATGTGACTGGGTGGGCGTGGTCCATTAAACAATACATAGCAGCCTCCTTTTCTATTCTTTTTAAGGAGAAGTTTTTGTTGTAGAGTTTTTCCAGGTGCCCAAGAGAAGCACCGGGTGGCTATTTTGAAAGGGGTGGGAGCGATTTATGTGGTGGGCAAGCCGTGGGATACAGTCTGAGCCTCCTCGGTTGGGGCGACTCCCTAGGAACTTCTGCCCGGACTGGGTGTTTGGAAAAACAGGACAGTGTGGAAAGGGGTAGGGGAGAGGAGAAGGGGCCATACCCAGAGGCCAGCTGGCAGATGAAAGTTGCAAGGCTCTGCCATAGTTCTTTTGAGTATGACTTCCATGCACAGCTCTCTGGTCCATGCCCAAACTGGCTCGGAAATGGCATGTCATCTCACATCTGTCCTTAGCCTCCCATTGCCCGGCTGCCAGCTTTTTGACACGGGGAGGGACTGCTGGTTGGAGCAAGGAAACCGTTGTGCTCACCCCCCGTGGCTGCTTATAGCAATAGCAGTTAGACTTATATACCGCTTCATAGGGCTTTCAGCCCTCTCTAAGCAGTTTACAGAGTTAGCATATTGCCCCCACAGTCTGGGTCCTCATTTTTCCCACCTCGGAAGGATGGAAGGCTGAGTCAACCCTGAGCTGGTGAGATTTGAACCACCGAACTGCAGCTTAGCAGTCAGCTGAAGTGGGCTACAGTACTGCACTCTAGCCACTGCCCCAATGCATAGCTAGAATTGGAAGAAAAGTGGGTCGTTGTGGCGGAAAGAGTCAGCGCAACATCTGAGAGCTTGGATGAGAAGGTGCGAGTGAGGCGGCAGCTGCTTTCCCCGTTAACTGAGCCCATTAAGCCAATTGGTGTAAGGAGAAAATCGGTGCGGTGGGTTCAGTTACCGCTGAGATCTGCTGTCTCGCTTGGACCTTTTCATCCATGCTGCTTAATTGTTGCTCTGGTTTTTTCCGCCACAGCCACACAGCCATTTCTTCTACCTTTGCCTTGGGACTTGCAGCCCTGGGATCCCTGCTCTGCAGCTCCCTTGCTCCAGCAGCCTCTGTTTGTTTCCAAAAATTTTCGGCCAGGCAGGAGGACGATAAGGATGGTTGCAAGGTGACATGCCACTTCCTTGCCAGTCCGGCTAGCGGGTGGGCAAGCAGGTTGGCTTCAGAGAAAAGTGCTGCACTGGGCGATGCATCCCCTAGTCGCGGGCTAGATGCGAGGCCCCAGGCAGACAGAAGGACAAGCGTGCAACAGATGTCCCAAGCCACCGTGGAAACCAAGAGGCCGGCCCGAAAGGCACAGGCTAAGACTCCAATGGCTTTCTGGCTCCTCGAAGCAGAGATGGGCAAGAGGCTGGAGAGCACACAATTCCCCAATGGAACATTCCCACAGGGGCTGCCTGTTTTCCCTCCACTCCAACCTCAGGCCCTGCATCCAGCCCGTGAGTGGCCAATGCATCACTTCCAGAGTCGTCTGGCTGGCGATCTTCCGCACACTTCCCTTGCAGGCCAGGCTGGCTTCAGAAAACACCAGGGAAGGGCTCCGATGCTGCAATCTCCCATGCCCTTCCCTCAGAAACCAGACTGGCTTTGGGAAACATCCAGGAAACGGCTTTGGGGAACACCCATTGAAGGTTCCAATGCCACGGTCTCCCATGCAGGGCAAGGCAGTTTTAGGAAACACCCGGGGAGGGCTCTGAAGCCACAATCTCCTGCACGCTCCCCTACCACCCTGCACACATCAATCCACCCACCGCATCACCCCTCTGCCAGCATGCCCTCTCCCACCTACCAATCCATGCCCTTTGGCCTTACATTTGCGAGCAGTAATGAGCAGAAGTACGTAGATCTGTGGCCAGATTCTGCAATGTCTATATAAGGCTGATGCCTGAAGGAAGGATGCTGAGGGTGGTGGGAAAAGCCGCCAACACAAGGAGTGGATGGAAAATGAGGGGGCGGGGCTTAATCCCACCACTGCATGACCTGGATATATTGTGTTGACCGGCTGTGTCTGGCTCGCTGGCCCTAGTTTGAGGACCCCTGATATAAAGCTTCCCCTGGCTGGTTCTTGCTCTGTAGCACTAAGACCCAAGTAGTCCTACCCGGCTGCCAATTCCATGGAGTGGAAGAGCCCCCTCAGTCAATTTCCTCCCTAAAGAGGTAGCAGAAAAGAGATTTCAAAATCCCGTCCTGATTGTGACTCACAAATGATGCTGACCAGTTGCCCAGTAAAGCAAAATATTTTGCACTGGTTATCCACTGCATTAGTAGGAATCCCAGGACTCAGTGTGCAACGTCAAAAATATTCATAGCCTGGCTTGCACACTAGCTGATCTTAATTTGGCTCACAAATCCTGGATGCAATAAACTAAGGCAGGATCAGAAAACTATCCTTGGGAATGGGCAGCCTTTGATTATGTGCTAAGGCACAATCATGGCTGCAAAGAATGTTGGGACATATGCTTGCTTTAAACTTGACTAAAAGCTCACAGAAGGTGACATCAGACATCTTAAAAGAATTGGCAAAGAAAATCACATTTCTATTTAAAAGAACTTCTGCCCTTCCTGAGTGGAAAACACTCCTTTTGGGGGCCACTGCCATAATCATGAGAATCCTCTGCTCCCTCCACCTTTGTCCCAGTAGCCTGCAAAATCACCTCCCATTTCAATAGACCCCTAGTAAGGATGCCAGGCAAATATCCCTCATGCTCTGCCAGGTATAGAGAAAGTACAGAGACCATTTTAATGGTTCATAGGTTGGGCAATATATGTAAATATATATAGCGTAAAAGGGGGAAATTGTGGGAATCCCCCCCCCCCCGAATGAAATATTTGAGGGATATTAAAAGAGGTAGAATATTATATTTCTCCAAAGGAGAAATGGAGAAACACATTCTTAGGGGCAGAAAGTAACACCCCTTCCTGTCTTTCTTAATAGCCTTCAGCAGATGCTCATTAAGAAATCCTGGGCCAGCCTATCCACAAGCAAAATAACTTCACCTCCAGGTAATGGGATTAAGGACAGGACATGCCTTCTCCCCAGTCATGGAAAAAAGTGGAAACAATACAGTTCCATTAAGGAAGGAAGGCTAGAGGCAATAGATAGCAGGATAAAATCAATTACACATGTCTGACAGGTTTGGAAGTGCTAATTAAGACCCATCATGAGCCTTTGGAAAATAAGTAAAAATAATCAAATAATAAAAGCCCACAAAGGAAACCTCAACAGTTTTTGAGAATGAAAGAAATGGCAATTGGCAGTATTTCGATGAATGTGGGAGTGACATAATGTAATTCTGTCTTCCCAACACATAGGAGATGTTTCAGTTTCTTTCATTCCTCTCAGGGCTTTTTTAAAATTTAAATTTATACACACACACAAGTATATTTCTAATGGGTCACAACCAGGAGCTAAGCTAAGCAGCGTCCCATTTCACTAGGCTAAGTTGCAAAGATCACTTGCTAAACGGATTGATAGCATTTAATCAGTGGAAACTTGTTGCAAGCGCCTTAGGTAGAACCTGGAGAAAGATTTTTTTTTCTGCCTCCATCTGGAGATGGTGCTCAAACAGGGAACATCTGTGCCCAGAAAGCGGATAATACCTGTGGCTGAGTTTAAAGGAGTTAAAACCATCGAGTACTGAATTGCTAGAAAGGTTGGAAGGTGACAGGAGGACTAGAAAAAAGAAAGTCCAATTGCCTTTTGAAAAAAGGACATTTGGGAACAGCTGAACTTCCTGTTCCGGATCAGATGAGGAGAGTGGTGTGCAGAGCGGCTTTTGTGCTCTTCCCATGGTCGAAGCAGAAGCTGGAAGGTGAGTTTCGGGCGGGTGGGAGGAGAGTCCTGGAAGCAGAGAAGCAACTGGGCTGAAGCATCTCAGCTGCTGCTGCTGCAGGTTCCTTCCCTCCCCGAATTTAAGCCCACTGGGGCTGCACGCTGTGAAACTGGTGGCTGCAGTTTTCCTTCTGGTGGGAAGATTGGAAAAGTCTCTTCCAAGTGAAGGTGGATTCTTTGGGAATGGCTTCCCTCCAGAGGTTGTGGGGGCTCCCATCACTGGAGGGTTTGTGACAGAGCTGGGAGGGACCTTGCAGGTCTTCTATTCCGACGCCCTGATCAAGCAGGAGACCCAACATCATTTCAGACAAATGGCTGTCCTGTCTCTGATTAAAAGCCACCAGGGATGGAGCCCCCACAACCTCTGAAGGGAAAACCTTCCACTGGTTCACTGTTCTTAGTGTCAGGAAGTTTCTCCTTAGTTCTAAGTTGCTTCTCTCCTTGATTAGTTTCCATCCAGTTCCTTGTCCTGCCTTCAGGGGCTTTGGAGAATAGGTTGACGCCCTCTCTCTTTTGTGGCAACTCCTCAAGTATTGGAAGATGGCTATCATGTCACCCCTAGTCCTTCCTTTCACTAGATGAGAAATACCCAATTCCTGCAACCTCTTAATTATATTTTAGCCTCGAGCCCCCTAATCCTCTTTGTTGCTCTTTTCTGCCTTCTTTCCAGAGTCTTAACATCTTTTTTATGATATGGTGACCAAACTGTCTGCAATTTTCTAAGTGTGGTCTTACACTTTATAAATTGATACTAGTACTTCACATGATCATGATTCTATCTCTCTGTTAATGCAGCCTAGTACTTTTTTTTTTTTACCGCTGCAATATACAGTTGGCCCATATCTAAATGATTGTTCACTAAGACTTCAAGGTTCCTCTCATAGTTATTACTTGAGCCAAGTGCTACCTATTCTATACCAGTACATTTGGTTTTCCTTGCACAAGTGTAAATCCCCTTTCCCCCCTCCATTGAATTTCATTTTGTTAGGTAGGGCCCTGTGTTCTAATCTATCGAGATTCTATTCTCCTAAGCCTAGCTTCTGTGATGTTGACTATTCCTGCCAACTTTGTGTCATTTGATGCGATCCTGTTCGATTCCTTCATGGACTATATTCTATTGCTTGTGTTTGGATTATATTGAATTCCAGTAAGACGTGGTTACTTGCCCAACGTTCCAACAACTTCAACTCCTTCTATCGCTTCTCTATTAGTAAGAATTAGGTCGAGTACAATTTTTCCCCTAGTTCCCTCCTCTACCTTTTCGATGATAAAATTGTTTGTTAAGTAGGTTAAGAATCTTTTCAATCTCCTACTAGCTGTAGTTGGTCTCCCAGTTGATATCAGGACAGTTAAAATCTCCCATTACAACTTGATGTTGCCCTCTTTTTTTTTAACCTTTCAGCATATTTATTATAACATTATCTACTATGTGAACAATCTATGGCAGCCTTAACACTCCACAAATTATTCCATCACTTATATATCACTTACCCACTTTTGTTCTGAAAATTATCTTTATTTGTCAATCAGTGAAGAGCTAAAAAAATATTTGATCTTGTTTTGCTGCAACATTTGGCTTATAGATCAATATACCCCTCTGTCCACTTCTTAATATTTACATATAGAGTACGTCAGTGATTCTCAACCCAGCAAGAGGTGTGGACTGCAACTCCCAGAATTCCCAAGCCAGCAAAGTTCATTGAGGCTCAGAGCTGATTTAATTCTGTCACTGTCAAATATTTATTTTATTTCTTAAAAAAACACACACACAAATATTTCATCATTTGTCAATCATTAAGACATTGAAGTACAATTTTTTTTGTGTGCCCCTCCCTCCCTCCACCCCCCCAACCCCCCCTCCTCCTTCCCTCCCCCCCCCCGACTTCCCAGAACCCGTACACGGTATGGATTTTTAACTAACACAGTCTAAAATCTATTGAGAAAAAAGAAATAAAGAAATTAATGACATTCTACATTGACCTTAGCTTCTTCTTACTGAACTAGCTTTTAACAGTTTAAATCATTTCTGATCTTAAGCATAGGCTAACTGGAATTTCTTGGTCCCATATTTATTTTGTATATAGTCAATCCATTTTTTCCAGTCTCGTTTATATCTCTCATTTGAATGATCTTTAAGATGTGCCGATATTTTAGCCATCTCGACTAAGTTTGTCACTTTCAATGTCCATTCTTGGATTGTAGGCAAGTCTTCCTTTTTCCAATATTGCGCCAACAGTCTTGCTGCAGTTATTAGGTGCAGAATCAAATTAGTCAATATCAAATTGATGTTGCCCTCTTGATAAGTTTGTAATCCATGTTACAAACTTGGATTTTGACTGAAAATGACAGATGAATAACATTTGCAAGTTTTCTTACTTCCATGTCTTACCAATAAATATGGTATTTCTTTTCCCATCCACGTATTAACCAGATTCAATTGTGCTTAATCCATCTTTGGTTGTGCAGGTTGTCCTCATTTACCACTTTTTCCCTGAGCCATCAAAGTTGCTATGGCACAGTAGAAGCAGATGTGCACCTGGTCCATAAAATTTGTGGTAATCCTAGGACTTGTTCCGTGACCGCATGTCAGCAGTGACTGTGGTTTTCAAGGTGCAGGAAAAGAAGTTGCACCAATCCAGGTTCTGCCAAAAGATGCACATTTATGATGGCGGCAGCATCCCACACTCATGATCCCCATTTGTGAACTTCCCAGCTACCTCCTGACAATCAAAATCAGTGGGTATACTGGCAGGAAATTGCAAGTCACAGTCATATGAAATTGCCTTGAACAACCCACCGTAATTAGCTTAACAACTACAGAGGAGCAGATGTAATTTGGCACTGTCATGTGACATGCTTAAAGATTGAGCTGCTTAGTGACAGAAATATCAGTTCTAATTGCGGCAGGTTAAGTAAGGACTACTTGAGTGGGGGTGTCACCAGAGGGGTGGTAGGCACTATTTTCTCCTCTTATTTGCAGCTGAGGACTTCATGAGCAAAAGTGGTTTATACTTTTCGCCTTTTTTCACATCGTTTCTAACCAATTAAATTTTATAAACAATTAAAGGTACACTATTCTTTCATTCTTACAGACAAACTGGATGGAAATAAAAGCACTTGGAACAACTATAGATAACAATTAATGTTGAAAAGGGAAGAATATCAAGCCAGAAATCAAAATATTTTCCATTTCCTTCAGTAAACCGTATAGTTCTGTTCCTCCTCCAGCAGCTGTTAGACCAAAGAGAGAAAATCAATAAAGAATAAGCAGTTATGCAGAACTCAAGGATACATTACATGAAAAGTGAAGCGAGGTTATATATCATTCAGTAAAAGCGGCAAATATCTGGAAAAGATCCATATTAAAGCCACGTAGAACAGGCAGGCCTCTCCCTGTGAGGAAGAAGACGGCTTGAATGAAAGCACCCTAAACAAGGCATTGTCCATATTTTTGACTTCCTCAAGAATATCAGCTGTGCAAAAGTTCCATAGATTGTTGTCCGGGTCTTTTACATCGTATACATAATCCATTTTATATCAGGTTCTTTTTTTCAATTTCAGTCATATTATTGTGGAAAAAGCACAGATGGCAAATCACAGCTGATAATTCGCAAGAGGCTCCACGAAAGAGAAAAGCCATACACATTACCTGAATGTGGCAAAAACTATGATCACAACAGCTCCCTTGTGGTTCATCGACGCATCTTCACACAAGAAGAAAGCCACAAAAGCTTCATTAGAAATTTCCATCTCATGAGACACCAGAAGAAGAAGAAAAACCCCTTGAATGTCCTCATTGTGAGAAAGTCACAATTCCAGCCTGGTGATACACCAGAAGACTCATATAGAGAAATCCTTTGAATGTCCTATCTGTGGAAAAAGCTTTAGTTATAAGTCCAACCTGGTGACACACCAGAGGATACACACGGGAGAAAGGCCCTTTGAATGCCACATCTGTGGGAAAGCTTTCAGGCATAATTACAATCTGTTGAGACACCAGAGGACTCACACAGGAGAGAAACCCTTTGAATGTCCTGAGTGTGGGAAACGTTTCATTAGACATTCCCACCTCCTGAGACACAAGATGACGCACACAGGCGAGAAACCCTTTGAATGTCCTATCTGTGTGAAACGTTTCATTAGACATTCCCACCTCCTGAGACACAAGATGACGCACACAGGAGAGAAACCCTTTGAATGTCCTATCTGTGGGAAAAGCTTTCCTGATAATTACACTGTGGTGACACACCAGAGGATTCACACAGGAGAAAGGCCCTTTGAATGTCCTATCTGTGGGAAAGGTTTCAGTCAGAATGGCAATCTGGTGACTCATCAGAGGACTCACACAGAAGAGAAACCCTTTGAATGTCCTGACTGTGGGAAATGTTTCATTACAAGTTCCCACCTTTTGAGACACAAGATCATGCACACAGGAGAGAAACCCTTTGAATGTCCGGATTGTGGGAAAAGTTTCAGTCAAAATTCCCATCTGCTGCTTCATCAGAGGACTCACACAGGAGAGAAACCATTTGAATGTCCTGATTGTGGTAAATGTTTCAGTAATAATTCCAACTTAGTTAGACACCAGAAGAGTCACACAGGAGAGAAAGCCATTGAATGTCCTGATTGTGGGAAAGGTTTCAGTAAGAAATCCAGATTGGTTAGACACCAGATGATTCACACAGGAGAAAGGCCCTTTAAATGTCCTGATTGTGGGAAAGGTTTCATTGAGAATTCAAGTCTGGTGACTCATCAGAGGATACACACAGGAGAGAAGCCCTTTGAATGTCTTACCTGTGGGAAAAGCTTTAGTTATAATTCAAGCCTGGTGACTCATCAGAGGACTCACATAGGAGAGAAGCCTTTTGAATGTCCTATCTGTGGGAAAGGTTTCATTGAGAATTCAAGCCTGGTGACTCATCACAGGATACACACAGGAGAGAAACCCTTTGAATGTCCTACCTGTGGGAAACGTTTTAGGGATAATTCCAATATGGTGAGACACCAGAGGACACACACAGGAGAGAAGCCATTTTAATGTCCTATCTGTGGGAAAAGCTTTAGTGATAATTCCAATGTGGTGATACACCAGAGGACTCACACCCGAGAGAAATCTTTGAATTGCCTAGTCTGTGGACATTACTTCAAGAATAAACCATCCCTTATTGCACACAAGGTAATCTATATTAGGAAAAGAAGCTGGGTTTAGAGGAATCTTGAATTTCATTTGTGATCTACTGAAAGTATAGGTGAATAATCCCCTTTTGGGTTATTTTATTCTCTTATCTCCATACAACTGCATCCAGAACCAAAATCCACTATCCTCCCCATCCATGCCTTATTAAATGTGCATTAAAAATGGCATTGCAGGGTGTCTTTCTAAAAAGATTAGCCTGGTGATCAGTTGGCCATGTGGCTTGATGGGCTATTCTATTTTTGCTTCTTTTTTTACATTTTTTTGGGGGTGGGGGGAATATTTCTTCTACCATATGTACGCAGTCAGACCATCCTTCTTAGGCTCCATTTTCTATGCCCTGCTGTATGTTTCTCTGTGTGATCTAATGGGAGACGTCAGTGCAAGTAACTTTACAGAATGTATACCTGGCATTTTAGCAGATATAAAATTTCCTCCTCCAAGAATGAAGCTTGATGGTTGATGCTTTTGGATGCAGCCCTGGCCAGCAGGAGTGAAGCTTGTTCCCCTGGAGTGTGTGGCCTGATGCTGCTGCCATGCCCTAAAACCTTGGGAGCGACAGGAAATCAGTCATAAAGTGTTGGGGTATTAGAGAGGTTTTGTCAGCACTTCTTCATTGGATAATCAGGAAAGAAAACCACAAGACTCCATTGATAGAAACCAAGTGTACTTTTACTAATTATAAATGAACAGAAGCGTAGCAAAGCGAAGTCTGATTGTTTAGGCGCGAAAGCAAATGATATATAGATTAACCCATTCCCCACCCCTTGGCATCCCATGCACAGTCCAATCATAATTCTCCCAAGTGTCAGGTGCGAAATAACTTTGAAAGGCATCACCAAGATGGAATGTCAGTGCCTTTGGCCTTGGCGGAAACCCTCCTCCGCATGCGCAGTAAGACGGACAGTAGAAACTCCAGAATCTTCCTCCAGCACAATTAGCAGTCCCCTCCCAAATACCATGCCCTCCCTCCCCGTTTCAATGGCAGCCGAAGCAGCAGCAAAGCAGAGGCTGACAGGTTTTGATCTCCACTGAGAATCACCCCTAAGAAAGCTGAAGTGTAATTCTATAAAACCTTCATGAACTTTTAGGGCTTGGCACATAGCTAATCTTCGTAAGCTGAGCAGCATCCCATTTTAAGGCTAAGTTATGAAGATCAGTTGCTGGAAGTGAAAAACCACTTGATAGCATTTAATCAATGGAAACCTGTTGGAAACGCCTTAGGTAGAAACTGAAGAAGGGTGTTTTTCTGCCTCCTATCTGGAGATGGTGCTCAAACAGGGAACACCTGTGCCTAGAAAGCGGATAATACCTGTGGTTGAGCTTAAAGGAGTTAAAACCATCGAGTACTGAATTGCTAGAAAGGTTGGAAAGCGACGGGAAAAGTAGAAGAAAGTCCAGTTGCCTTTTGAAAAAAGCACCTTTGGGAACAGCTGAACTTCCTCTTCCGGATCACTCATGGGAGAAGAGTGGTGCGCAGAGCGTCTTTTGTGCTTTTCCCATGGTTGAAGCAGCAGCTGGAAGGTGAGTTGAGGGCGGGTGGGAGGAGAGTCCTGGAAGCAGAGAAGCAACTGGGCTGAAGCATCTCAGCTGCTGCTCCTGCAGGTTCCTTCCCTCCTCGAATTTAAGCCCACTGGTGCTGCACGCTGTGAAACTGGTGGCTGCAATTTTATTCCCGGTGGGAAGATTGGAAAAGTCTCTTCCAAGTGAAGGTGGATTCTTTGGGAATGGCTTCCCTCCAGAGGTTGTGGGTGCTCCCATCATTGGAGGGTTTGTGACAGAGCTGGGAGGGATCTTGCAGGTGTTCTATTCCAACGCCCTGATCAAACAGGAGACCAAATATCATTTCAGACAAATGGCACAGTAGAAACAGATGTGCACATGGTCCACAACATTTGCGGTAATCCTAGCACTTGTTCCGTGACTACACTTCAGTAGTGTGTGGTTTTGAAGGTGCAGGAAAGGGAGTTGCAACAATTCGGGTTCTGCCAAGAGTTGCACATATGTGGTGGCCGCAGCATCGCATACTCATGATCCCCATTTGTGACCTTCCCAGCTAGCTTCTGACAAGCAAAATCAGTGGATATATTGGCAGGAAATTGCAAGTCACAGTCATATGAAATTGCCTTGAACAACCCACCGTAGTTTACTTAACAACTACAGAGGAACAGATCTAAATTAGCACTTTCATGTGATATGATGCTTAATGATTGAGCTCCTTAGTGACAGAAATATGAGTTCCAATTGCAGTAGTTTAAATAAGGACTACTTGAGTTGGGTTTCACCAGAAGGGTTGTAGATAGTATTTTCTTCTCTTATATGCAGCTGAGGACTTCTATAAGCAAAAGTGGTCTATACTATTTTTCTTTTTTCACATCATCTCTAACAATTTTATAAACAATTAAAGTTACATTTTTATTTGAATCTTACAGACAAAAAGGATGGCGATGAACGCTCTGGATAACTGAAAATAACAAGCAACGTTGACAAGGGAAGAAAATCAAGCCAGAAATAAGAATATTTTCCATTCCGTCAGAAAACCATACAATTCTGATCCTCCTCCAGCAGCTGATAGCCAAAAGAAGGAATAAGCAGATTATGCAGAACTCAGGGATATAGTGCATGAAAAAGTGAAGGGAGAAACTTTATGAATATTGAGATTGTGGGAAAGGTTTCATTAAAAATTCCCATCTCCTGAGACACAAGACCATGCACAGAGGAGAGAAAAACTTTCAATGTCCTGATTGTGGGAAAAGTTTTAGTCAGAGTTCCAGGCTGGTGAGACACCAGAGGACTCACACAGGAGAGAAACCCTTTGAATGTCCTGTTTGTGGAAAAAGTTTTAGTGATAATTCTAGCCTGGTGAAACACCAGCGGATTCACACAGGAGAGAAACCCTTTGAATGTCCTGTTTGTGGGAAACATTATAGTCAGAATTCCCACCTGGTGATACACCAGAGGACTCACACAGGAGAGAAACCCTTTGAATGTCCTGTTTGTGGAAAAAGTTTTAGTGCTAATTCTAGCCTGGTGAGACACCAGAGGACTCACATAGGAGAGAAACCATTTGAATGTTCTGACTGTGGGAAACGTTATAGTCAGAATTCCCACCTGGTGATACACCAGAGGACTCACACAGGAGAAAGGCCCTTTGTATGCTGTATCTGTGGGAAAGGTTTCAGTCAAAATTCCCATCTGGTGATTCATCAAAGGACTCACACAGGAGAAAAACCTTTTGAATGTGCTGATTGTGGGAAATGTTTCAGTGATAATTCCAACTTAGTTAGACTATAGGAGAGAAACATTTTGAATGTCTTATCTGTAGAAAAAGTGTCAAGTCAGAATTTCCACCTAGTGATACACAAGAAGACTCACACCGTGGAGAAATCTTTTAAATATCTGGTCTGTGGACATTGCTTCAAACATAAATCATCCCTTATTGCACACAAGGTAATCCATATGAAGAAAACTAGATGTTAAAGTAGATGAAATTTGAGAATACTTGAATTTCATTTGTGATCTCCCATTGAAAGTGTAGGTGAGAAATTGATTGTTTGAATTTTGGCCTGATTCATTTTGCTCAAACATTTGTCAGGATTAAATTTGTAGGTGGAAAGAAAAGGAAAATGGAAAATGGCTAACTACTAATTTCTAGTTATCTGCATATATCCTTTTGCAGAAGTAGGAAAAATTCCTCAAGACGGAATTTTGGATGGAGCTTTTGTATGTTGATTATGGAATTTCCACATGTGGAATTTCAGTCTTCTACCTTGGTTTCACCCAGATTTTGAGCCCCAGAATTCCGTAGAGAGCATAAATGTTGTCCTCAAGATATAACTATGATGGGCCTTGAATTACGGCTGCATATTGCAACGGCTGTTAAATGAAATTGCTTTCCTTTACGACCCAAATCCCCCTTCTCACCCTGAGGCAGCCATTAATCAAATGTGCGAGTCGCTAAGCAGAACACTGTCTATTCAGAGCTGGGGAAAACCCTTGGAGGCCTTGCGCAGAGCCAGGCTTGCCTGCCATAGGCATCTCCAGGCCTCCCCCACCCTCCAAGACACCCTTGTGCTCTGTATCCTAACCCTTGTGTCCTCTTGGCCCTTCACTCCCTCACCCAGGTTCCCCTTGCACCAGGCTCCCACCCCCCCAGACCTCACACCCTCTTCCTCCTTACCTTTTGAAGACCTCTGAACCTCATGTTGGGGAGGGAGGGAAGGACGTATATCATTTGGTCTCAGGACTTTGTCCTGGAAGCAGCCCCAATTTTCATTGGGCCCCGGATTCATCTGTGGTAATGGTGCAATGGCCACACGGCATCCTGCTACAAGCGGCAGCATAACATACGCATACTTGACTCACATTCTTCTCTGCCTTCTCAGAAGGGAAGCAAGAGTGAAAGAAAGTGAAGTCAAGTGGAAATGGTTGGAGTGCGCTTAGAGGAGTTTAGCCAAAGGGGAAAGGATAGCTTTTTAAAACATCATTTCCTCAAAAGATAATCCTCCAGAAGTTAACTATTTTTAAATCAGCTGAGAAACAGTTTGGAGATAGCTTGCATGGACTGCGAGATAAGCTATGCGGTGTCTAGCGGTGAGCAGCTGTAGAAGAAGTCAGGTGGCGGTGCAACAATAGCAATAGCAGCAATAGCAGTTAGACTTATATACCGCTTCATAGGCCTTTCAGGCCTCTCTAAGCGGTTTACAGAGAGTCAGCATATTGCCCCCACAGTCTGGGTCCTCATTTCACCCACCTCGGAAGGATGGAAGGCTGAGTCAACCCTGAGCCGGTGAGATTTGAACCGCTGAACTGCTGATCTAGCAGTAGCCTGCAGTGCTGCATTTAACCACTGCGCCACCAGGCGGCCCACGCCTTGACAGGTGTCAAGGCGTGGGCCGCCTGGCTGTAATGATCGTAAGGTAAGCAGATAAGATATGCCCTGAAACTAAGACCTAGTGCTTATTTTGGGGCCCAAAACGAAAATAAAACTGAGTTGTCTTTTCGGTGAAACACGGATATGTATATATGTATAATCTGTCCCCAGCACTTCCAGGTATATTCGATGATAAATCTTTGGAATTCTATGAACTCATGATTGACCCAAATCAACAAATTTCATAACTGAATGGGTATTTGACATGTATATTGAAAATGTAAATCATGAATGTAAGAGATTAAATTAGCATTTTGGCATCTTTGCGTTTTATTTTAATGGATGCCCTTGGATCTGTTTTTTAAAAAAATATTGTGCATTCATTTTATAAGCCATCATTAAATTAATCCTTTTATGTGAATCTTATAGGCAAAAGAATGCCAAAGAGAACACTCTGGAGAACTGAATCACAAGCAGCATTAAAATGAAAAGGAAACCAAGGCAGCAATCAAAATCTTGTTATTTCTTCTGGAAATCCCCAAAACTCTTCTTCCCCGGCAGCTTACAGATAAGGAAGACAAAACCAGGAAAAGAGTTTTGAGCTGGACAAAATGTAGACTATCTGGAAGAAACAGATCCACCCTGGAGAAAGCCATATCAGTGTCCAAATGCAACAAAAGCTTTAGTCAGAACAGCTTCCCTGTTGCTCACAGAAAGGCTCACACCAGAGAAGAGCCCTACCCAGCTGTTCCAATGTGGCAGAAGCCGCAAACAGTCCAAACTGATAATGAATACTCCAGAGGACTCACACAAGGGAGAGACCATATCAAAGTCCAGATTGTAAGAAAAATATCAGTCGAAATTCTAGTTTGGCAACACACCAGAGGATTCACCCAGGAGAAAGACCCTTTGAATGTCCTGACTGTGGGAAAAGTTTCAGTCATAATTTTGAATACACCAGAGGATTCACAGAGGAGTGAAGCTTTTTGAATGTCCTGACTGTGGGAAAAGGAATGGTATTTGGGAGTGGTTGGTACAGTAAGTCTTCGGGCTTCTGTCTGGAGGAAGGGAGAATTATCAAGAATGTTTATACTATCTGTCTTATTGGAGTATCTGTACACGCACACTATTCAAAAACACACAGAGGCTGTCCCCTTCACCTACCTCCGCATAAACCACGGTCCCTCAAACTTTTTAAACTGAGTCAATTCACGGTCCCTCAAACGTTTGGAAGGATGGACCAGCTGAGTGGGGCGTGGCTAAGTCGTTATGTGACTGGGTGGGCGTGGTCCATTAAACAATACATAGCAGCCTCCTTTTCTATTCTTTTTAAGGAGAAGTTTTTGTTGTAGAGTTTTTACCAGGTGCCCAAGAGAAGCACCTGGTGGCCATATTGAAAGGGGTGGGAGCGATTTATGTGGTGGGCAACCCGCGGGATACAGTCTGAGCCTCCTCGGTTGGGGCGGCTCCTTGGAAACTGCTGCCCGGATTGGGTGTTTGGAAAAACAAGACAGTGCGGAAAGGAGAGGAGGAGGGGCCATACCCAAGACCAGCTGGCAGATGAAAGTTGCAAGGTTCTACCATTGTTCTTTTGGGTATGACTTCCCCGCAGAAGTCTCCGGTCCATGCCCAAACTGGCCCGGAGATGGCATGTCATCTCGCATCTGTCCTTAGCCGCCTCCTGCCCGGCTGCCAGCTTTTTGACACGGGGAGGGGCTGCTGGTTGGAGCAAGGGAACCGTTGTGCTCACCTCCCGTGGCTGCTTATGGCAATGCATAGCTAGAATCGGAAGAAAAGTGGGTCGTTGTGGCGGAAAGAGTCAGTGCAACATCTGAGAGCTTGGATGAGAAGGTGTGAGCGAAGCGGCAGTTGCTTTCCCCGTTAACTGAGATCATTAAGCCAATTGGTGTAAGGAGAAAATCGGTGCGGTGGGTTCAGTTACCGCTGAGAGCAGCTGCCGCCTCACACCTTTTCATCCACGCTGCTTGGTGTTGCTCTGGTTTTTTCCGCCACAGCCACACAGCCTTTTCTTCTCCCTTTCCCTTGGCACTTGCAACCGTGGGAGCCCAGCTCTGCAGCTCCCTTGCTCCAGCAGCCTCTGTTTGTTTCCAAACGTTTGTGGCCAGGCAGGAGGAGGATAAGGATGGTTGCAAGGTTTCCCTCCACTCCAACCTCAGGCCCTGCATCCAGCCCACGAGTGGCCAATGCATCACTTCCAGAGTCATCTGGCTGGCGATCTTCTGCACACTTCCCTTGCAGGCCAGGCCCGCTTCGGAAAACACCACGGAAGGGGTCCGATGCTGCGATCTCCCACGCTCTTCCCTCACAAGCCAGACCGGCTTTGGGAAACATCCAGGAAAGGGTCCGATGGTGAAATCTGCCACACACTTCTTTTGCAGGTCAGGCTGGCTTTGGGGAACAGCCATTGAAGGTTCCAATGTCACAGTCTCCCATGCAGGTCAGGCCAGTTTCAGGAAACACTCGGGAAGGGCTCCAAAGCCACGATCTCCTGCACGCTCCCCTACCACCCTGCACACGTCAATCCACCCACCGCATCACCCCACTGCCAGCATGCCCTCCCCCACCCACCAATCCATGCCCTTTGGCCTTACATTTGCGAGCAGTAATGAGCAGAAGTACGCAGATGTGTGGCCAGATTCTGCAAGGTATATATAAGGCTGATGCCTGAAGGAGGGATGATGATGGGGGTGGGAAAAGCCGCCAACACAAGGAGTGGATGGAAAATGAGAGGGCGGGGTTTAATGCCACCACTGCGTGGCCTGGATATATTGTGTTGACCGGCTGTGTCTGGCTCGCAGGGCCTAGTTTGAGAACCCTGACATAAAGCTTCCCCTGGCTGGTTCTTGCTCTGTAGCACTAAGGCCCAAGTAGTCCTACTCGGCTGCCAATTCCATGGAGAGGGGGCATGCCCCCTCAGTCAATTTCCTTCCTAAAGAGGTAGCATAAAAGAGATTTCCAAACCCCGTCCTGATTGTGACTCACAAATGATGCTGACCAGTTGCCCAGTAAAGCAAAATATTTTGCACTGGTTATCCACTGCATTAGTAGGAATCCCAGGACTCAGTGTGCAACGTCAAAAATATTAATAGCCTGGCTTGCACACTAGCTGATCTTAATTTGGCCTCACAAATCCTGGATGCAATAAACTAAGGCAGGATCAGAAAACTATCCTTGGGAATGGGCAGCCTTTGATTATGTACTAAGGCACAATCATGGCTGCAAAGAATGTTGGGACATATGCTTGCTTTAAACCTGACTAAAAGCTCACAGAAAGTGACATCAGACATCTTAAAAGAATTGGCACAGAAAATCACATTTCTATTTAAAAGAACTTCTGCCCTTCCTGAGTGGAAAACACTCCTTTTGGGGGCCACTGCCATAATCATGAGAATCCTCTGCTCCCTCCACTGTTGTCCCAGTAGCCTGCAAAATCACCTCCCATTTCAATAGACCCCTAGTAAGGATGCCAGGCAAATATCCCTCTTGGTCTGCCAGGTATATAGAAAGTACAGAGACCATTTTAATGGTTCATAGGTTGGGCAATATATGTAAATATATATAGCGCAAAAGGGGGAAATTGTGGGAATTCCCCCCCAGAATGAAATATTTGAGGGATATTAAAAGAGGTAGAATATTATATTTCTCCAAAGGAAAAATGGGGAAACACATTCTTAGGGGCAGAAAGCAGCCCCCCTTCCTGTCTCTCTTAATAGCCTACAGCAGATGCTCATTAAGAAATCCTGGACCAGCCTATTCACAAGCAAAATACCTTCATCTCCAGGTAATGGGATTAAGGACAGGACATCCCTTCTCCCCAGTCATGGAAAAAAGTGGAAACAATACAGTTCCATTAAGGAAGGAAGGCTAGAGGCAATAGATAGCAGGATAAAATCAATTACACATGTCTGACAGGATTGGAAGTGCTAATTAAGACCCATCATGAGCCTTTGGAAAACAAGTAAAAATAATCAAATAATAAAACCCACAAAGGAAACCTCAACATTACAAAATACTGTAAACTGTATAAAAAATCCTTGCACTCATCAAGGTAATTTGTCAGCTGTCCCAGAACTGTATGCTGTGCTTCTGCTCCTCAATAAACTGACCTTCTTTCCTAAGCACCTAACCTCCATTTAATTTCCAGAGCCTCTTTCCTGGCTTGGAACTGAACCAGATGGATTTTTCTTTCAACATCCTGCGATTTTTTCTTCTTGGAGGTGCCTGCTTGTTACCCCGGTGGTAGCAGCACCAACATGCTGACAAATTTGTTGCAACAGCCTTGGTTTTGGAGCTGTGAGACAAATTATACGGTGGAAAATGTTTCATTTTTAAAAAGCATTGTGCTGCTCTTTAAATAGCTTTTGAGAATGAAAGAAATGGCCATTGGCAGCATTTCAATGAATGTGGGAGTGAGATAATGTAATTCTGTCTTCCCAACACATAGGAGATGTTTCAGTTTCTTTCATTCCTCTCAGGGCTTTTTTAAAATTTAAATTTATACATACACACAAGTATATTTCTAATGGGTCACAACCAGGAGCTAAGCTAAGCAGCATCCCATTTCACTAGGCTAAGTTGCAAAGATCACTTGCTAAACGGATTGATAGCATTTAATCAGTGGAAACTTGTTGCAAGCGCCTTAGGTAGAAACTGGAGAAAGATTTTTTTTTTCTGCCTCCAATCTGGAGATGGTGGTCAAACAGGCATCATCTGTGCCCAGAAAGCGGATAATACCTGCGGTTGAGCTTAAAGGAGTTAAAACCATCGAGTACTGAATTGCTAGAAAGGTTGGAAAGCGACGGGAAGAGTAGAAAGAAAGTCGAATTGCCGTTTGAAAAAAGCACATTTGGGAACAGCTGAACTTCCTGTTCCGGATCAGATGAGGAGAGTGGTGTGCAGAGCGGCTTTTGTGCTCTTCCCAGGGTCGAAGCAGCAGCTGGAAGGTGAGTTGAGGGCGGGTGGGAGGAGAGTCCTGGAAGCAGAGAAGCAACTGGGCTGAAGCATCTTAGCTGCTGCTGCTGCAGGTTCCTTCCCTCCCCGAATTTAAGCCCACTGGGGCTGCACGCTGTGAAACTGGTGGCTGCAGTTTTCCCTCTGGTGGGAAGATTGGAAAAGTCTCTTCCAAGTGAAGGTGGATCCTTTGGGAATGGCTTCCCTCCTGAGGTTGTGGGTGCCCCCATCACTAGATTGACGCCCCTCCCTCTTTTTGTGGCAACTTCTCAAGTATTGGAAGATGGCTATCATGTCTCCCCTAGTCCTTCCTTTCACTAGACTAGACATACCCAATTCCTGCAACCTCTTAATTATATTTTAGCTTTCAGCCCCCTAATCCTCTTTGTTGCTCTTTTCTGCCTTCTTTCCAGAGTCTTAACATCTTTTTTATGATATGGTGACCAAACTGTCTGCAATTTTCTAAGTGTGGTCTTACACTTTATAAAGTGATACTAGTACTTCACATGATCATGATTCTGTCTCTCTGTTAATGCAGCCTAGTACTGTATTGGCTTTTTTTTTTGCCGCTGCAATATACAGTTGGCCCATATCTAAATGATTGTCCACTAAGACTTCAAGGTTCCTCTCATAGTTATTACTTGAGCCAAGTGGTACCTATTCTGTACCAGTACATTTGGTTTTCCTTGCATAAGTGTAAATCCCCTTCCCCCCCTCCATTGAATTTCATTTTGTTAGGTAGGGCCCAGTGTTCTAATCTATCGAGATTCTATTCTCCTGAGCCTTCTGAGGTGTTGACTATTCCTGCCAACTTTGTGTCATTTGATGCGTTCCTGTTCGATTCCTTCATGTACTATATTCTATTGCTTGTGTTTGGATTATATTGAATTCCAGTAAGAAATGGTCACTTGCCCAATGTTCCAACAACTTCAACTCCTTCTATCGTTTCTCTATTAGTAAGAATTAGGTCGAGTACAATTTTTCCCCTAGTTCCCTCCTCCACCTTTTGGATGATAAAATTGTTTGTTAAGTAGGTTAAGAATCTTTTCAATCTCCTACTAGCTGTAGTTGGTCTCCCAGTTGATATCAGGACAGTTAAAGTCTCCCATTACAACTTGATGTTGCCCTCTTGATATGGTTTGTAATCCATGTTACAAACGTGGATTTTGACTGAAAATGACAGATGAATAACATTTGCAAGTTTTCTTACTTCCATGTCTTACCAATAAATATGGTATTTCTTTTCCCATCCACGTATTAACCAGATTCAATTGTGCTTAATCCATCTTTGGTTGCGCAGGTTGTCCTCATTTACCACTTTTCCTCAGCTTTCAAAGTTACTATGGCACAGTAGAAGCAGATGTGCACCTGGTCAAGAGCCAAGGTGGCACAGTGGTTAAATGCAGCACTGCAAGCTACTGCTAGATCAGCAGGTCAGCGGTTCAAATCTCACCGGCTCAGGGTTGACTCAGCCTTCCATCCTTCCGAGGTGGGTAAAATGAGGACCCAGATTGTTGTTGGGGGCAATATGCTGACTCTCTGTAAACCGCTTAGAGAGGCCTGAAAGGCCTATGAAGCGGTATATAAGTCTACTGCTATTGCTATTGGTCCATAAAATTTGTGGTAATCCTAGGACTTGTTCCTTGACCGCATGTCAGCAGTCACTGTGGTTTTCAAGGTGCAGGAAAAGAAGTTGCACCAATCCGGGTTCTGCCAAAAGATGCACATTTATGATGGCGGCAGCATCCCACACTCATGATCCCCATTTGTGAACTTCCCAGCTACCTCCTGACAATCAAAATCAGTGGGTATACTGGCAGGAAATTGCAAGTCACAGTCATATAAAATTGCCTTTAACAACCCACAGTAATTAGCTTAACAACTACAGAGGAGCAGATGTAATTTGGCCCTGTCATGGGACATGATGCTTAAGGATTGATCTGCTTAGTGACAGAAATATCAGTTCTAATTGCGGTAGGTTAAGTAAGGACTACTTGAGTGTGGGTGTCACCAGAGGGGTGGTAGGCACTATTTTCTCCTCTTATTTGCAGCTGAGGATTTCATGAGCAAAAGTGGTTTATACTTTTTGTCTTTTTTTCACATCGTTTCTAACCAATTAAATTTTATAAACAATTAAAGGTACACTATTCTTTGATTCTTACAGACAAACTGGATGGAAATAAAAGCACTTGGAACAACTATAGATAACAATGTTGAAAAGGGAACAATATCAAGCCTGAAATCAAAATATTTTCCATTTCCTTCAGTAAACCGTATAGTTCTGTTCCTCCTCCAGCAGCTGTTAGGACAAAGAGAGAAAATCAAGAAAGAATAAGCAATTATGCAAAACTCAAGGATACATTACATGAAAAGCTAAGGGAGGTTATGTATCATTCAGTAAAAGCGGCAAATATCTGGAAGTCTGTTGGGAGGAAAAGATCCATAGTAAAGCCACATAGACAGGCCTCTCCCTGTGAGGAAGAAGACGGCTTGAATGAAAGCACCCTAAACAAGGCATTGTCCATATTTTTGACCTCCTCAAGAATATCAGTTGTGCAAAAGTTCCATAGATTTGCCTATTGTGGAAAAAGCACAGATGGTAAATCACAGCTGATAATTCACAAGAGGCTCCACGAAGGAGAAAAACCATACACATTACCTGAATGTGGCAAAAACTATGATCACAACAGCTCCCTTGTGGTTCATCGACGCATCTTCACAC
Organism: Thamnophis sirtalis; assembly: GCF_051295495.1. NCBI lineage: Eukaryota > Metazoa > Chordata > Lepidosauria > Squamata > Natricidae > Thamnophis > Thamnophis sirtalis. The sequence continues at coordinate 23,414,035 of NW_028261383.1, read as the reverse complement.
AAGAAGAAAGCCACAAAAGCTTCATTAGAAATTTCCATCTCATGAGACACCAGAAGAAGAAGAAAAACCCCTTGAATTTCCTCATTGTGAGAAAGTCACAATTCATTACTGATGATACAACAGAAGACTCACATAGAGAAATGCTTTGGATGTCCGGATTGTTGGAAAACTTTCAGTCATAATTCCAACTTGGTGATACACCAGAGCAATCATCAATGAGAAAAACCCATTCAATATCCTGACTGTGGGAGAAGTTTCAGTCATAATTCTTCCCTGGTTAATACATCAGAGGATTCACTCAATGGAGAAATCTTATGTCTGTCAAGACTGTGGGAAACGTTTCATCAGAAATTCCCAACTCCTGAGACACAAGATCACGCACACAGGAGAGAAACCCTTTGAATGTCCTATCTGTGGAAAAAGCTTTTCTGATAATTACAGCGTGGTGACACACCAGAGGATTCACACAGGAGAAAGGCCCTTTGAATGTCCTATCTGTGGGAAAGCTTTCAGTCATCATAGCAATCTGGTGACTCATCAGAGGACTCACACAGGAGAGAAACCCTTTGAATGTCCTGACTGTGGGAAACGTTTCATTACAAATTCCCGCCTCCTGAGACACAAGATCACGCACACAGGAGAGAAACCCTTTGAATGTCCTGATTGTGGGAAAAGTTTCAGTCAAAATTCCCATCTGCTGCTTCATCAGAGGACTCACACAGGAGAGAAACCATTTGAATGTCCTGATTGTGGTAAATGTTTCAGTGATAATTCCAACTTAGTTAGACACCAGAGGAGTCACACAGGAGAGAAACCTTTTGAATGTCTCTATTGTGGAAAAAGTTTCAGTCAGAGTTCCTACCTAGTGATACACCAGAAGACTCACACAGGAGAGAAAGCCATTGAATGTCCTGATTGTGGGAAAGGTTTCAGTAAGAAATCCAGATTGGTTAGACACCAGATGATTCACACAGGAGAAAGGCCCTTTAAATGTCCTGATTGTGGGAAAGGTTTCACTGAGAATTCAAGCCTGGTGACTCATCAGAGGATACACACAGGAGAGAAACCCTTTGAATGTCCTATCTGTGGGAAACGTTTTAGGGATAATTCCAATCAGGTGAGACACCAGAGGACACACACAGGAGAGAAGCCATTTTAATGTCCTATCTGTGGGAAAAGCTTTAGTGATAATTCCAATGTGGTGATACACCAGAGGACTCACACCCGAGAGAAATCTTTGAATTGGCTGGTCTGTGGACATTACTTCAAGAATAAACCATCCCTTATTGCACACAAGGTAATCTACTTTAGGAAAAGAAGCTGGGTTTAGAGAAATCTTGAATTTCATTTGTGATCTATTGAAAGTATAGATGAATAATCCCCTTTTGGGTTATTTTATTCTCTTATCTCCATACAACAGCATCCAGAACCAAAATCCACTATCCTCCCCATCCATGCCTTATTAAATGTGCATTAAAAATGGCATTGCAGGGTGTCTTTCTAAAAAGATTAGCCTGGTGATCAGTTAGCCATGTTGTTTGATGAGCTATTCTATTTTTGTGTCTCTTTTTTTACATTTTTTTGGGGGGGAGGGGAATATTTCTTCTACCATATGTAGGCAGTCAGACCATCCTTCTTAGGCTCCATTTTCTATGCCCTGCTGTATGTTTCTCTGTTTGATTTAATGGGAGACTTCAGTGCAAGTAACTTTACAGAATGTCTACATGGCATTTTAGCAGATATAAAATTTCCTCCTCCAAGAATGAAGCTTGATGGTTGATGCTCTTGGATGCAGCCCTGACCAGCAGGAGTGAAGCTCGTTCCCCTGGAGTGTGTGACCTGATGCTGCCGCCATGCCCTAAAACCCTGGGAGCCACAGGAAATCAGTCATAAAGTGTTGGGGTATTAGAGAGGTTTTGCCAGCACCTCTTCATTGGATAATCAGGAAAGAAAACCACAAGACTCCATTGATAGAAACCAAGTGTACTTTTACTAATTATAAATGAACAGAAGCGTAGCAAAGTGAAGTCTGATTGTTTAGGCGCGAAAGCAAATGATATATAGATTAACCCATTCCCCACTCCTTGGCATCCCATGCACAGTCGAATCATAATTCTCCCGTGTCAGGTGCGAGATAACTTTGAAAGGCATCACCAAGATGGAATGTCAGTGCCGTTGGCCTTGGCGGGAACCCTCCTCCGCATGCGCAGTAAGACGGGCAGTAGAAACTCCAGAATCTTCTTCCAGCACAATTAGCAGTCCCCTCCCAAATACCATGCCCTCCCTCCCCGTTTCAATGGCAGCCGCAGCAGCAGCAAAGCAGAGGCTGACAGGTTTTGATCTCCACTGAGAATCACCCCTAAGAAAGCTGAAGTGGAAAAGAAGTTGCCCCAATCCGGGTTCTGCCAATAGTTGCATATTTATGATGGCGGCGGCATCGCACACTCATGATCCCCATTTGTGACCTTCCCAGCTAGCTTCTGACAAGCAAAATCAGTGGGTATACTGGCAGGAAATTGCAAGTCACAGTCATATGAAATTGCCTTTAACAACCCACCATAATTAGCTTAACAACTACAGAGGAACAGATGTAAATTACCACTTTCATGTGATATGATGCTTAATGATTGAGCTGCTTAGTGACAGAAATATGAGTTCCAATTGCAGTAGTTTAAATAAGGACTACTTGAGTTGGGTTTCACCAGAGGGGTTGTAGATAGTATTTTCTTCTCTTATTTGCAGCTGAGGACTTCTATAAGCAAAATGGTCTATACTATTTTTCTTTTTTCACATCATCTCTAACAATTTTATAAACAATTAAAGTTACAGTCAGAATTCAAGCCTGGTGACTCATCAGAGGATTCACACAGGAGAGAAACCCTTTGAATGTCCTATCTGTGGGAAAATGTTTAGTCAGAGTTCCAGCCTGGTAAATCACCAGAGGACTCACACAGGAGAGAAACCATTTGAATGTTCTGACTGTGGGAAACGTTACAGTGAGAATTCCCACCTGGTGATACACCAGAGGACTCACACAGGAGAGAAACCATTTGAGTGTCCTATCTGTGGGAAACGTTACAGTCAGAATTCCTACCTGGTGAGACACCAAAGGACTCACACAGGAGAGAAACCCTTTGAATGTCCTATCTGTGGAAAAAGCTTTATTGATAATTGCAACCTGTTGACACACCAGAGGATACACTCAGGAGAAAGGCCCTTTGAATGTCCTGATTGTGGAAAATGTTTCAGTGATATTTCCAGCTTGGTTACACGCAAGAGGACTCACAAAGGAGAGAAACCATTTGAATGTCCTGATTGTGGGAAAAGTTTCAGTCAAAATTCCCATCTGGTGAGACATCAGAGGACTCACACAGGAGAGAAGCCATTTGAGTGTTCTATCTGTGGGAAAAGGTTTTGTTACAGTTCCAACGTGGTGGCACATCAGAGGACTCACACAGAAGAGAAATCCTATGAATGTCCTGATAGTGGGAAAGTTTTAATCTGAGTTCCAACCTGATGAAACACCAGGGGACTCACACTGTAAAGAAATCATTGAAATGTCCAATTTGTGGACATTACTTCAAGCATAAATCATCCTTTATTGCACACAAGGTAATCCATATGAAGAAAAGTAGATGACTTTAGAGAATGCTTGAATTTCATTTGCGATCCAAACGTTTGTGGCCAGGCAGGAGGACGATAAGGATGGTTGCAAGGTGACATGCCACTTCCTTGCCAGTCCGGCTAGCGGGTGGGCAAGCAGGTTGGCTTCAAAGAAAAGTGCTGCACTGGGCGATGCATCCCCTAGTCGCAGGCTAGATGCGAGGCCCCAGGTAGACAGAAGGACAAGAGTGCGACAGATGGTCCAAGCCACCGTGGAAACCAAGAGGCCGGCCCGAAAGGCACAGGCTAAGACTCCTATGGCTTTCTGGCTCATCGAAGCAGAGATGGGCAAGAGGCTGGAGAGCACACAGTGCTCCAATGCAACATTCCCACAGGGGCTGCCTGTTTTCCCTCCACTCCAACCTCAGGCCCTGCATCCAGCCTGTGAGTGGCCAATGCATCACTTCCAGAGTCGTCTGGCTGGCGATCTTCCGCACACTTCCCTTGCAGGCCAGGCTGGCTTCAGAAAACACCAGGGAAGGGCTCCGGTGCTGCAATCTCCCATGCCCTTCCCTCAGAAGCCAGACCGGCTTGGGGAAACATCCAGGAAAGGGTCTGATGGTGCAATCTGCCACACGCTTCTTGTGCAGGTCAGGCTGGTTTTGGGGAACACCCATTGAAGGTTCCAATGCCACGGTCTCCCATGCAGGGCAGGGCAGTTTTAGGAAACACCCGGGAAGGGCTCCGAAGCCACGATTTCCTGCACGCTCCCCTACCACCCTGCACACGTCAATCGACCCACCGCATCACCCCTCTGCCAGCATGCCCTCCCCCACCCACCGGTCCATGCCCTTTGGCCTTACGTTTGTGAGCAGTAATGAATAGAAGTATGCAGATGTGTGGCCAGATTCTGCAAGGTCTATATAAGGCTGATGCCTGAAGGAAGGATGAAGAGGGTGGCTGGAAAAGCCACCAATGCAAGGAGTGGATGGAAAATGAGGGGGCGGGGCTTAATTCCACCACTGCGTGGCCTGGATATATTGTGTTGACCGGCTGTGTCTGGTTCGCTGGCCCTAGTTTGAGGACCCCTGATATAAAGCTTCCCCTGGCTGGTTCTTGCTCTGTAGCACTAAGACCCAAGTAGTCCTACCCCGCTGCCAATTCCATGGAGAGGAAGAGCCCCCTCAGTCAATTTCCTCCCTAAAGAGGTAGCAGAAAAGAGATTTCAAAATCCCGTCCTGATTGTGACTCACAAATGATGCTGACCAGTTGCCCAGTAAAGCAAAATATTTTACACTGGTTATCCACTGCATTAGTAGGAATCCCAGGACTCAGTGTGCAACGTCAAAAATATTCATAGCCTGGCTTGCACACTAGCTGATCTTAATTTGGCCTCACAAATCCTGGATGCAATAAACTAAGGCAGGATCAGAAAACAATCCTTGGGAATGGGCAGCCTTTGATTATGTGCTAAGGCACAATCATGGCTGCAAAGAATGTTGGGACATGTGCTTGCTTTAAACCTGACTAAAAGCTCACAGAAGGTGACATCAGACATCTTAAAAGAATTGGCAAAGAAAATCACATTTCTATTTAAAAGAACTTCTGCCCTTCCTGAGTGGAAAACACTCCTTTTGGGGGCCACTGCCATAATCATGAGAATCCTCTGCTCCCTCCACCGTTGTCCCAGTAGCCTGCAAAATCACCTCCCATTTCAATAGACCCCAAGGAAAGATGCCAGGCAAATATCCCTCATGGTCTGCCAGGTATATAGAATGTACAGAGACCATTTTAATGGTTCATAGGTTGGGCAAAAGGGGGAAATTGTGGGAATTCCCCCCCAGAATGAAATATTTGAGGGATATTAAAAGAGGTAGAATATTATCTTTCTCCAAAGGAGAAATGGGGAAACACTTTCTTAGCTGCAGAAAGCACCCCCCCCCCTTCCTGTCTTTCTTAATAGCCTACAGCAGATGCTCATTAAGAAATCCTGGGCCAGCCTATTCACAAGAAAAATACCTTCACCTCCAGGTAATGGGATTAAGGACAGGACATCCCTTCTCCCCAGTCATGGAAAAGAGTGGAAACAATACAGTTCCATTAAGGAAGGAAGGCTAGAGGCAATAGATAGAAGGATAAAACCAATTACGCATGTCTGACAGGATTGGAAGTGCTAATCAAGACCCATCATGAGCCTTTGGAAAACAAGTAAAAATAATCAAATAATAAAACCCACAAAGGAAACCTCAACATTACAAAATACTGTAAACTGTATAAAAATCCTTGCACTCATCAAGCTAATTTGTCAGCTGTCCCAGAACTGCATGCTATGCTTCTGCTCCTCAATAAACTGACCTTCTTTCCTAAGCAGCTAACCTCCATTTCATTTCCAGAGCCTCTTTCCTGGCTTGGAACTGAACCAGATGGATTTTTCTTTCAACATCCTGCGATTTTTTCTTCTTGGAGGTGCCTGCTTGTTACCCCGGTGGTAGCACCACCAACATGCTGACAAATTTGTTGCAACAGACTTGGTTTTGGAGCTGTGAGACAAATTATACGGTGGAAAATGTTTCATTTCTAAAAAAGCATTGTGCTGCTCTTTAAATAGCTTTTGAGAATGAAAGAAATGGCTATTGGCAGCATTTCAATAAATGTGGGAGTGAGATAATGTAATTCTGTCTTCCCAACACATAGGAGATGTTTCAGTTTCTTTCATTCCTCTCAGGGCTTTTTTAAAATTTAAATTTATACATACACACAAGTATATTTCTAATGGGTCACAACGAGGAGCTAAGCTAAGCAGCATCCCATTTCACTAGGCTAAGTTGCAAAGGTCACTTGCTAAACGGATTGATAGCATTTAATCAGTGGAAACTTGTTGCAAGCGCCTTAGGTAGAAAATGGAGAAAGATTTTTTTTTTTCTGCCTCCAATCTGGAGATGGTGGTCAAACAGGCATCATCTGTGCCCAGAAAGCGGATAATACCTGCGGTTGAGCTTAAAGGAGTTAAAACCATCGAGTACTGAATTGCTAGAAAGGTTGGAAAGCGACGGGAAGAGTAGAAAGAAAGTCGAATTGCCGTTTGAAAAAAGGACATTTGGGAACAGCTGAACTTCCTGTTCCGGATCAGATGAGGAGAGTGGTGTGCAGAGCGGCTTTTTTGCTCTTCCCATGGTTGAAGCAGCAGCTGGAAGGTGAGTTGAGGGCGGGTGGGAGGAGAGTCCTGGAAGCAGAGAAGCAACTGGGCTGAAGCATCTTAGCTGCTGCTGCTGCAGGTTCCTTCCCTCCCCGAATTTAAGCCCACTGGTGCTGCACGCTATGAAACTGGTGGCTGCAATTTTCCCTCTGGTGGGAAGATTGGAAAAGTCTCTTCCAAGTGAAGGGGGATTCTTTGGGAATGGCTTCCCTCCTGAGGTTGTGGGTATTCAGTGATGGAGCCCCCACAACCTCTGAAGGGAAAACCTTCCACTGGTTCACTGTTCTTAGTCTAAGGAAATTTCTCCTTAGTTCTAAGTTGCTTCTCTCCTTGATTAGTTTCCATCCAGTTTCTTGTCCTGCCTTCAGGGGCTTTGGAGAATAGGTTGACGCCCCTCCCTCTTTTGTGGTAACTTCTCAAGTATTGGAAGATGGCTTTCATGTCTCCCCTAGTCCTTCCTTTCACTAGACTAGACATACCCAATTCCTGCAACCTCTTAATTATATTTTAGCCTCCAGCCCCCTAATCCTCTTTGTTGCTCTTTTCTGCCTTCTTTCCAGAGTCTTAACATCTTTTTTATGATATGATGACCAAACTGTCTGCAATTTTCTAAGTGTGGTCTTACACTTTATAAAGTGATACTAGTACTTCACATGATCATGATTCTATCTCTCTGTTAATGCAGCCTAGTACTGTATTGGCTTTTTTTTTGCCGCTGCAATACACAGTTGGCCCATATCTAAATTATTGTCCACTAAGACTTCAAGGTTCCTCTCATAATTATTACTTGAGCCAAGTGCTACCTATTCTATACCAGTACATTTGGTTTTCCTTGCACAAGTGTAAATCCCCTTTCCCCCCTCCATTGAATTTCATTTTGTTAGGTAGGGCCCAGTGTTCTAATCTATCGAGATTCTATTCTCCTGAGCCTAGCTTCTGAGGTGTTGACTATTCCTGCCAACTTTGTGTCATTTGATGCGTTCCTGTTCGATTCCTTCATGTACTATATTCTATTGCTTGTGTTTGGATTATATTGAATTCCAGTAAGAAATGGTCACTTGCCCAACGTTCCAACAACTTCAACTCCTTCTATCGCTTCTCTATTAGTAAGAATTAGGTTGAGTACAATTTTTCCCCTAGTTCCCTCCTCTACCTTTTGGATGATAAAATTGTTTTGTTAAGTAGATTAAGAATCTTTTCAATCTCCTACTAGCTGTAGTTGGTCTCCCAGTTGATATCAGGACAGTTAAAGTCTCCCATAACAACTTGATGTTGCCCTCTTGATATGGTTTGTAATCCATGTTACAGACGTGGATTTTGACTGAAAATGACAGATGAATAACATTTGCAAGTTTTCTTACTTCCATGTTTTACCAATAAATATGGTATTTTTTTCCCCATCCACGTATTAACCAGATTCAATTGTGCTTAATCCATCTTTGGTTGCGCAGGTTGTCCTCATTTACCACTTTTTCCCTGAGCTTTCAAAGTTACTATGGCACAGTAGAAGCAGATGTGCACCTGGTCCATAAAATTTGTGGTAATCCTAGGACTTGTTCCTTGACCGCATGTCAGCAGTGACTGTGGTTTTCAAGGTGCAGGAGAGGCAGTTGCAACAATCCGGGTTCTGCCAAAAGATGCACATTTATGATGGCGGCAGCATCCCACACTCATGATCCCCATTTGTGAACTTCCCAGCTACCTCCTGACAAGCAAAATCAGTAGTTATACTGGCAGGAAATTGCAAGTCACAGTCATATAAAATTGCCTTTAACAACCCACAGTAATTAGCTTAACAACTACAGAGAAGCAGATGTAATTTGGCACTGTCATGGGACATGATGCTTAAGGATTGAGCTGCTTAGTGACAGAAATATCCGTTCTAATTGCGGTAGGTTAAGTAAGGACTACTTGAGTGGGGATGTCACCAGAGGGGTAGTAGGCAGTATTTTCTCCTCTTATTTGCAGCTGAGGACTTCATGAGCAAAAGTGGTTTATACTTTTCGTCTTTTTTCACATCATTTCTAACCAATTAAAATTTATAAACAATTAAAGGTACACTAATTTGGCACTGTCATGGGACATGCTTAAAGATTGAGCTGCTTAGTGAAGAGCCGAGGTGGCGCAGTGGTTAAATGCAGCCCTGCAGGCTACTTCAGCTGACTGCAGTTCTGCAGTTCGGCTGTTCAAATCTCACCGGCTTAGGGTTGACTCAGCCTTCCATCCTTCCAAGGTGGGTAAAATGAGGACCCGGATTTTTGTTGGGGGCAATATGCTGACTCTGTAAACCGCTTAGAGAGGGCTGAAAGCCCTATGAAGCGGTATATAAGTCTAACTGCTATTGCTATTGTTATTGCTATTGCTATTAGTGACAGAAATATCAGTTCTAATTGCGGTAGGTTAAGTAAGGACTACTTGAGTGGGGATGTCACCAGAGGGGTGGTAGACAGTATTTTCTGCTCTTATTTGCAGCTGAGGACTTCATGAGCAAAAGTGTTTTATACTTTTCTTCTTTTTTAACATCATTTCTAACCAATTAAATTTTATAAACAATTAAAGGTACACTATTCTTTGATTCTTACAGACAAACTGGATGGAAATAAAAGCACTTGGAACAACTATAGATAACAATTAATGTTGAAAAGGGAAGAATATCAAGCCAGAAATCAAAATATTTTCCATTTCCTTCAGTAAACCATATAGTTCTGTTCCTCCTCCAGCAGCTTAGGACAAAGACAAAAAATCAAGAAAGCAGTTATGCAGAACTCAAGGATACATTACATGAAAAGCGAAGGGAGGTTATGTATCATTCAGTAAAAGCGGCAAATATCTGGAAGTCTGTTGGGAGGAAAAGATCCATAGTAAAGCCACATAGAACAGACAGGCCTCTCCCTGTGAGGAAGAAGACGGCTTGAATGAAAGCACCCTAAACAAGGCATTGTCCATATTTTTGACTTCCTCAAGAATATCAGTTGTGCAAAAGTTCTATTGTGGAAAAAGCACAGATGGTAAATCACAGCTGATAATTCACAAGAGGCTCCACGAAGGAGAAAAGCCATACACATTACCTGAATGTGGCAAAAACTATGATCACAACAGCTCCCTTGTGGTTCATGGACGCATCTTCACACAAGAAGAAAGCCACAAAAGCTTCATTAGAAATTTCCATCTCATGAGACACCAGAAGAAGAAGAAAAACCCCTTGAATGTCCTCATTGTGAGAAAGTCACAATTCATGCCTGATGATACAACAGAAGACTCACATAGAGAAATGCTTTGGATGTCCGGATTGTTGGAAAACTTTCAGTCATAATTCCAACTTGGTGATACACCAGAGCAATCATCAATGAGAAAAACCCATTCAATATCCTGACTGTGGGAGAAGTTTCAGTCATAATTCTTCCCTGGTTAATACATCAGAGGATTCACTCAATGGAGAAATCTTATGTCTGTCAAGACTGTGGGAAATGTTTCATCAGAAATTCCCACCTCCTGAGACACAAGATCACGCACACAGGAGAGAAACCCTTTGAATGTCCTATCTGTGGAAAAAGCTTTTCTGATAATTACAGCGTGGTGACACACCAGAGGATTCACACAGGAGAAAGGCCCTTTGAATGTCCTATCTGTGGGAAAGCTTTCAGTCATCATAGCAATCTGGTGACTCATCAGAGGACTCACACAGGAGAGAAACCCTTTGAATGTCCTGACTGTGGGAAACGTTTCATTACAAATTCCCGCCTCCTGAGACACAAGATCATGCACACAGGAGAGAAACCCTTTGAATGTCCTGACTGTGGGAAACGTTTCATTACACATTTCGACCTCCTGAGACACAAGATCACGCACACAGGAGAGAAACCCTTTGAATGTCCTGATTGTGGGAAAAGTTTCAGTCAAAATTCCCATCTGCTTCTTCATCAGAGGACTCACACAGGAGAGAAACCATTTGAATGTCCTGATTGTGGTAAATGTTTCATTGATAATTCCAAATTAGTTAGACACCAGAGGAGTCACACAGGAGAGAAACCTTTTGAATGTCTCTATTGTGGGAAAAGTTTCAGTCAGAGTTCCTACCTAGTGATACACCAGAAGACTCACACAGGAGAGAAAGCCATTGAATGTCCTGATTGTGGGAAAGGTTTCAGTAAGAAATCCAGATTGGTTAGACACCAGATGATTCACACAGGAGAAAGGCCCTTTAAATGTCCTGATTGTGGGAAAGGTTTCACTGAGAATTCAAGCCTGGTGACTCATCAGAGGATACACACAGGAGAGAAACCCTTTGAATGTCCTACCTGTGGGAAAAGCTTTAGTTATAATTCTAGCCTGGTGAAACACCAGAGGACTCACATAGGAGAGAAGCCTTTTGAATGTCCTATCTGTGGGAAAGGTTTCATTGAGAATTCAAGCCTAGTGACTCATCAGAGGATACACACAGGAGAGAAACCCTTTGAATGTCCTACCTGTGGGAAAAGCTTTAGTTATAATTCTAGCCTGGTGAAACACCAGAGGACTCACATAGGAGAGAAGCCATTTTAATGTCCTATCTGTGGGAAAAGCTTTAGTGATAATTCCAATGTGGTGATACACCAGAGGACTCACACCCGAGAGAAATCTTTCAGTTGGATAGTCTGTGGACATTACTTCAAGCATAAACCATCCCTTATTGCACACAAGGTAATCTATATTAGGAAAAAAGCTGAGTTTAGAGAATGCTTGAATTTCATTTGTGATCTACTGAAAGTATAGGTGAATAATCCCCTTTTGAGTTATTTTATTCTTTTATCTCCATACAACAGCGTCCAGAACCAAAATCCACTATCCTCCCCATCCATGCCTTATTAAATCTGCATTAAAAATGGCATTGCAGGGTGTCTTTCTAAAAAGATTAGCCTGGTGATTAGTTGGCCATGTGGTTTGATGGGCTATTCTATTTTTGCTTCTTTCTTTACATTTTTTTGGGGGGAGGGGAATATTTCTTCTACCATATGTAGGCAGTCAGACCATCCTTCTTAGGCTCCATTTTCTATGCCCTGCTGTATATGTCTCTCTGTGTGACCTAATGGGAGACTTCAGTGCAAGTAAATTTACAGAATTTACACCGGGCATTTAGCAGATATAAAATTTCCTCCTCCAAGAATGAAGCTTGATGGTTGATGCTCTTGGATGCAGCCCTGGCTAGCAGGAGTGAATCTCGATCCCCTGGAGTGTGTGGCCTGATGCTGCTGCCATGCCCTAAAACCCTGGGAGCCACAGGAAATCAGTCATAAAGTGTTGGGGTATTAGAAGAGAGGTTTTGTCAGCACTTCTTCATTGGATAATCAGGAAAGAAAACCACAAGACTCCATTGATAGAAATCAAGTGTACTTTTACTAATTATAAATGAACAGAAGCGTAGCAAAGCGAAGTCTATTTAGGCGCGAAAGCAAATGATATATAGAATAACCTATTCCCCATCCCTTGGCATCCCATGCACAGTCCAATCATAATTCTCCCAAGTGTCAGGTGTGAGATAACTTCGAAAGGCATCACCAAGATGGAATGTTGGTGCTGTTGGCCTTGGCGGGAACTTTCCTCCACATGCGCAGTAAGACGGGCAGTAGAAACTCCAGAATCTTCCTCCAGCACAATTAGCAGTCCCCTCCCAAATACCATGCCCTCCCTCCCCGTTTCAATGGCAGCTGAAGCAGCAGCAAAGCAGAGGCTGACATCCGGCCCTCCTCCGGAAAAAAGTGGTCAGATCTGGAAAATGACAAAACACAAACAAACAGACGAACAACAAAAACGGAGAAAGAAAAACGCGGGGTGGGGGGGAGAGAGAGAAAAAAGTCAGGAAGTAGGGACAACTAGGGCTTGTCAGGATAAGCAGAATAGAACTGGCGGAGCAGCTGGGGGCCCCGGAGATGGGACTTATCCACCCACTCGGCATGTGACGGGGGAAAATGCTTCCAAGCCACCAGGTACTGAATTCGGTTCCGCCGTTTGTGAGAGTCCAAAATTTCTCGAACCTCAAAATGCTGTTCACCATCAATCAATAGGGGGGCTGGTGGCGGATCCACCGGTGGACGTAAAGACGAAAAACGAACAGGCTTAATGAGATTAACGTGGAAAACAGGATACACACGGTTGAGGTGCTTGGGCAGCTGCAAGCGAACCGAAACAGGATTGATGACCTTGATGATGGGAAATGGGCCCACATACTTAGGCCACAACTTCTTGGATTTTTGTGTAGTTTGAAGGAACTTTGTGGATAGATAAGCTTGATCTCCCACCTTGTATTCATAAGGTGCAGCACGTTTCTTATCAGCCTGCTTCTTATGCTTGCGATGCGCAGCGTCTAAAGCACGAAGCGCCAAAGGCCAAACACGCCATAAACGCTCACTCCAGTCAGAGATCGAGGAAACCTGTGGCTGCTCAAGAGGAACTTCAGGAATAAGAACAAAGTCCTGGCCAAACACCACTTGGAAAGGGGTGAAACCAGTGCTGCTGTGTACAGAATTATTATAAGCCACCTCCGCGTGCAGCAACAAGTCCACCCAATCATCTTGCTGGTAGTTGATGAAACAACGTAAATATTGCTCCAGAACAGAATTAGTCCTCTCACAAGCCCCATTAGTCTGAGGGTGGTGGGCAGAGCTTAAGCCCTGGGCGGAGCCAATACGCTTAAGAAATTCTTTCCAGAACACAGAGGTGAATTGCACACCCCTATCCGAAATGATGCGCTCAGGCACTCCGTGCAACCGGTAAATGTGAGAAATGAATAGTTTGGCGAGGGCCTTCGCAGAAGGAATCCTCGGGCAAGGTACAAAATGAACTTGTTTGGAGAATAAGTCAGTAAACACCCATATGACTGTGTGCCCCTGGCTCTCAGGAGGTTCGACAATGAAGTCCATAGAAATCTCATTCCACGGAGCGACAGGGCAAGTTACAGTTTGGAGCAACCCCTGTGGTTTTCCAGGCGGGCGTTTAGTGGCCGCACAAACGGGACAGCTGGCAACATGAAGTTCAATGTCCTTTTTCAAAGAGGGCCACCAAAACTGCCGTTTGATAAGATGCAGCGTCTTCACGAATCCAAAGTGCCCCGCTAACTTGGAATCATGAGCCCGTTGGAGGACAACCAGACGAAGAGAGGTAGGGACGTAAAGTTTTGCCCCAATCCATGGCAAATCATCCCTCATGGTGCATTCACTTTGATGTTGCTGGAACCAATCATCCTGAGGAAGGGCCTTCTTGAGGTTGGAAAGAAAATCTTGAGACACGTCTACCTTAGAGCGTCTTTGCTGTCTAGTAACTACAGGAGCAGCGAAGCTTGACATGGGAACAACGGGCTGGACAACGCTGAGCTTAGAGCAGTTGTACTGAGGGAGTCTGGACAAAGCATCAGCCATGAAGTTCTTCCCCCCCGGGATGTATTTCAGGGTGAAATTAAAACGATTGAAATGTTGAGCCCAGCGCATCTGCTTAGGGGAGAGTCTCCTGGGAGTTCTCAAAGCCTCCAAATTTTTATGGTCAGTCCACACCTCAAACGGGTGTTTAGCGCCCTCCAGGAAATGGCGCCATGTGGCTAAAGCCCAACGAACAGCAAACGCTTCTTTCTCCCAGATCGCCCAACGTCTCTCAATGTCCGTGAGTTTATGAGAGGTGTATGCACAAGGTTGTAATTTAGTCTCCTTCTGGTAACTCCTGCATCCAATTCTTCAGAATCCTCTTTTTGCCCAACTCCCAAAGTCCATCGGGGGCGAACCACAGGCTCTTCCACTCTTAGGCCAGCCAGCCTTTCAGGTAAAGATGGGTCTGCAGTTACCCCTTCAGTCTCCTCTTCATCGCTCGCTCGCAATGACATTTTCTTCGTTCCTTCTTGTGAGTACATCCCCCACGGTAGGTTGAAACTCCTGGTGGGGTGTGTGTGAGACTTCGCTTATTGTCAGCACTTTTTCATTGGATAATCAGGAAAGAAAACCACAAGACTCCATTGATAGAAATCAAGTGTACTTTTACTAATTATAAATGAACAGAAGCGTAGCAAAGCGAAGTCTGATTATTTAGGCGTGAAAGCAAATGATATATAGATTAACCCATTCCCCACCCCTTGGCATCCCATGCACAGTCCAATCATAATTCTCCCAAGTGTCAGGTGTGAGATAACTTCGAAAGGCATCACCAAGATGGAATGTCGGTGCCTTTGGCCTTGGCGGGAACCCTCCTCCGCATGCGCAGTAAGACGGGCAGTAGAAACTCCAGAATCTTCCTCCAGCACAATTAGCAGTCCCCTCCCAAATACCATGCCCTCCCTCCCCGTTTCAATGGCAGCCACAGCAACAGCAAAGCAGAGGCTGACAGGTTTTGATCTCCACTGAGAATCACCCCTAAGAAAGCTGAAGTGTAATTCTAGAAAACCTTCATGAACTTTTAGGGCTTGGCACATAAGCTAATCTTCGTAAGCTGAGCAGCATCCCATTTTAAGGCTAAGTTATGAAGATCAGTTGCTGGAAGTAAAAAACCACTTGATAGCATTTAATCAGTGGAAACCTTTTGCAAACGCCTTAGGTAGAAACTGAAGAAGGGTGTTTTTCTGCCTCCTATCTGGAGATGGTGCTCAAACAGGGAACACCTGTGCCTAGAAAGCGGATAATACCTGTGGTTGAGCTTAAAGGAGTTAAAACCATCGAGTACTGAATTGCTAGAAATGTTGGAAAGCGACTGGAAAAGTAGAAGAAAGAAAGTCCAGATGCCTTTTGAAAAAAGCACCTTTGGGAACAGCTGAACTTCCTGTCCCGGATCACTCATGGGAGAAGAGTGGTGCGCAGAGCGTCTTTTGTGCTTTTCCCATGGTTGAAGCAGCAGCTGGAAGGTGAGCTGGAAGCAGAGAAGCAACTGGGCTGAAGCATCTCAGCTGCTGCTCCTGCAGGTTCCTTCCCTCCCCGAATTTAAGCCCACTGGTGCTGCACGCTGTGAAACTGGTGGCTGCAATTTTATTCCCGGTGGGAAGATTGGAAAAGTCTCTTCCAAGTGAAGGTGGATTCTTTGGGAATGGCTTCCCTCCAGAGGTTGTGGGGGCTCCCATCACTGGAGGGTTTGTGACAGAGCTGGGAGGGATCTTGCAGGTGTTCTATTCCGATGCCCTGATCAAGCAGGAGACCGAATATCATTTCAGACAAATGGCACAGTAGAAACAGATGTGCACATGGTCCACAACATTTGCGGTAATCCTAGCACTTGTTCCGTGACTACACTTCAGTAGTGTGTGGTTTTGAAGGTGCAGGAAAGGGAGTTGCAACAATTCGGGTTCTGCCAAGAGTTGCACATATGTGGTGGCCGCAGCATCGCACACTCATGATCCCCATTTGTGAGCTTCCCAGCTAGCTTCTGACAAGCAAAATCAGTGGATATATTGGCAGGAAATTGCAAGTCACAGTCATATGAAATTGCCTTGAACAACCCACTGTAGTTTGCTTAACAACTACAGAGGAACAGATGTAAGTTAGCACTGTCATATGACATTATGCTTAATGATTGAGCTGCTTAGTGATGCAAATATCAGTTGCAATTGCAGTAGTTTAAGGACTACTTGAGTTGAGTTTCACCAGAGGGGTTGTAGATAGTATTTTCTTCTCTTATTTGCAGCTGAGGATTTCTATAAGCAAAATGGTCTATACTATTTTTCTTTTTTCACATCATCTCTAACAATTTTATAAACAATTAAAGTTACATTTTTATTTGAATCTTACAGACAAAAAGGATGGCGATGAACGCTCTGGACAACTGAAAATAACAAGCAACCTTGACAAGGGAAGAAAATCAAGCCAGAAATCAGAATATTTTCCATTCTGTCATAAAACCATACAATTCTGATCCTCCTCCAGCAGCTGATAGCCAAAAGAAGGAATAAGCAGATTATGCAGAACTCAGGGATACAATACATGAAAAACTGAAGGGAGAAACCTTATGAATATTCAGATTGTGGGAAAGGTTTCATTAAAAATTCCCATCTCCTGAGACACAAGACCATGCACAGAGGAGAGAAAAACTTTGAATGTCCTGATTGTATCTGTGGGAAAGGTTTCAGTCAGAATTCAAGCCTGGTGACTCATCAAAGGATTCACACCGGAGAGAAACCCTTTGAATGTCCTGATTGTGGGAAATGTTTTCGTGATAATTCCATCCTGGTGAGACACCAGAAGACTCACATAGGAGAGAAAGCCATTGAATGTCCTGATTGTGGGAAAGGTTTCAGTCACACTTCCAGGTTGGTTAGACAAAAGAAGACTCACACAGTAGAAAAACCCATTGAATGACCTGACTGTGGGAAAGGTTTCATTAAGAATTCCAGCCTGGTGAGACACCAGATGATTCATACAGGAGAGAAACATTTTGAATACATGTCCCCCCTAGTCCTTCCCTTCACTAGACTAGACATACCCAATTCCTGCAACCCTTCTTTATATTTTAGCATCCGGGCCCCTAATCCTCTTTGTTGCTCTTTTCTGCATTCTTTCCAGAGTCTCAATAACTTTTTTATGATATGGTGACCAAACTGTCTGTAATTATCTAAGTGTGGTCTTACTCTTTATAAAGTGGTACTAGTACTTCACATGATCTTGATTCTATCTCTGTTAATGCAGCCTACTATTGTATTGCCTTTTTTGGACCACTGCTCGCCCATATCTAAATGATTGTCCTCTAGACTTCAAGGTTTCTCTCATAGTTATTACCTGAGCCCAGTACTACCTATTCTGTACCAGTACATTTGGTTTTTCTTGAATAAGCGTAAAGCCCTTTCTTCCCCTTCATTGAATTTCATTTTGTTAGGTACGGCCCAGTGTGCAAATCTATCAAGATTCTCTATCTTGAGCTTCTGACGTGTTGACTATTCCTGCCAACTTGGTGTTGTTTGCAAATTTGATGTGTTCCGGTTCGACTCCCTCATCAAAGGCATTTATGAAGATATTAAAGAGTATTAAAGCAGAACCTTGGGGTACCCACTGCTTACTTCTCTCCATATAGGTATAGCCCCATTAAGGAATACACTTTGAGTGTGATTGTCAGCCAGTTATGAATCCATCTCTGTGGATTGATGTACCTATCCCACATTTTTCTAATTTACCAAGAAGTAGGTTACTACTTTGTCAACTGCCTTTCGAAATCCAATTATACAATGTATTTGATTGGTCCGCTAATTTAGGCACGTTGTGCAAGAATGATATAATATAGGTTTGGAACGATCTGCTTTTGAAAAACCCATGTTGACTTCTGGTTATGTATTTGCTTGCTTCTAGGTGTTTGCAGTTCTTTTGCTTCATTTGCAGTTTTGGGGGCTTTACGGTTCTGGAGATTTTGTGATGATGCATGAGTGGCATTTCGTTTATATATATATAGATTTTCCAGTATTTCCCACACTCCTTGCACTGTTTTCTCCTTTAGGATTTTAATCCATGAAATTTTGCTTAGGCTCTGAACTTCTTAAAATCAGCTCTTCTAAAGTTTAAGACACTTGTTGGATTATATTCTGTTGCTTGTGTTTGCATTATTTTGACTTCCAGTAAGATGTGGTCACTCTCCCAAGTTTCCAGCAACTTCAACTCCTTCTATCACTCCTCTATTAGTAAGAATTAGGTTGATATAGTTTTTCCTCTAGTTCCCTCCTCTTCTTTTTTGATGACAAACTTGTCAGCTAAGTTGGTTAGGAATCTATTCAATCTCCTACTTGCTGTATACTTTGTCTCCCAGTTGATATCAGGGTAGTTAAAGTCTCCCATTATATCTTGAAGTTGCCCTCTTGATATAGCTTGTAATCCACACGGGTATTGAAAATGACAGATGAATAAAAGTTTTTTTTTATTTCCGGGTCTTGCCAATAAATATGGTATTTCCTGCCCCGTCCATGTATTAACCAGGTTCAATTGTGCTTAATCCAGCACTTCCTAAAAAATAGCTATTGGCATCTTTGGTTGCACAGGGAGTCCTCATTTACCACTTTTTCCCTGAGCCTTCGAAGTTACTATGGCACAGTAGAAGCAGACGTGCACCTGGTCCACAAAATTTGCGGTAATCCTAGCACTTGTTCCGTGACTGTCCTTAGCCTCCTCCTGCCCGGCTGCCAGCTTTTTGACATTGGAGAGATTGCTGGTTGGAGCAAGAAAACTGTTGTGCTCACCTCCCGTGACTGCTTATGCCAATGCATAGCTAGAATTGGAAGAAAAGTGGGTCGTTGTGGCGGAAAGAGTCAGTGCAATATCTGAGAGCTTGGATGAGAAGGTGCGAGTGAGGCGGCAGATGCTTTCCCTGTTAACTGAGTCCATTAAGCCATTTGGTGTAAGGAGGAAATCAGTGCGGTGGGTTCAGTTACCGCTGAGATCAGCTGCTGCCTCGCTTGGACCTTTTCATCCACGCTGCTTGGTGTTGCTCTGGTTTTTTCTGCCACAGCCACACAGCCATTTCTTCTACCTTTGCCTTGGCACTTGCAACCGTGGGAGCCCAGCTCTGCAGCTCCCTTGCTCCAACCAGCAGCCTCTGTTTGTTTCCAAACGTTTGTGGCCAGGCAGGAGGCCGATAAGGATGGTTTCAAGGTGACATGCCACTTCCTTGCCAGTCCGGCTAGCGGGTGGGCAAGCAGGTTGGCTTCAAAGAAAAGTGCTGCACTGGGCGATGCATCCCCTAGTCGCGGGCTAGATGCGAGGCCCCAGGCAGACAGAAGGACAAGAGTGCGACAGATGGTCCAAGCCACCGTGGAAACCAAGAGGCCGGCCTGAAAGGCACAGGCTAAGACTCCAATGGCTTTCTGGCTCATCGAAGCAGAGATGGGCAAGAGGCTGGAGAGCACACAGTGCCCCAATGCAACATTCCCACAGGGGCTGCCTGTTTTCCCTCCACTCCAACCTCAGGCCCTGCATCCAGCCCGTGAGTGGCCAATGCATCACTTCCAGAGTCGTCTGGCTGGCGATCTTCCGCACACTTCCCTTGCAGGCCAGGCTGGCTTCAGAAAACACCAGGGAAGGGCTCCAATGCTGCAATCTCCCGTGCCCTTCCCTCAGAAACCAGACTGGCTTTGGGAAACATCCAGGAAACGGTCGGATGGTGCAATCTGCCACACACTTCTTGTGCAGGTCAGGCTGGTTTTGGGGAACACCCATTGAAGGTTCCAATGCCACGGTCTCCCATGCAGGTCAGGCCAGTTTCAGGAAACACTCGGGAAGGGCTCCGAAGCCACAATCTCCTGCACGCTCCCCTACCACCCTGCACACATCAATCCACCCACCGCATCACCCCTCTGCCAGCATGCCCTCTCCCACCTACGAATCCATGCCCTTTGGCCTTACATTTGCGAGCAGTAATGAACAGAAGTACGCAGATGTGTGGCCAGATTCTGCAAGGTCTATATAAGGCTGATGCCTGAAGGAGGGATGATGATGGAGGTGGGAAAAGCCGCCAACACAAGGAGTGGATGGAAAATGAGGGGGCGGGGTTTAATGCCACCACTGCGTGGCCTGGATATATTGTGTTGACCGGCTGTGTCTGGCTCGCAGGGCCTAGTTTGAGAACCCTGACATAAAGCTTCCCCTGGCTGGTTCTTGCTCTGTAGCACTAAGGCCCAAGTAGTCCTACCCGGCTGCCAATTCCATAGAGAGGGGGCATGCCCCCTCGGTCAATTTCCTTCCTAAAGAGGTAGCATAAAAGAGATTTCCAAACCCCGTCCTGATTGTGACTCGCAAATGATGCTGACCAGTTGCCCAGTAAAGCAAAATATTTTGCACTGGTTATCCACTGCATTAGTAGGAATCCCAGGACTCAGTGTGCAACGTCAAAAATATTCATAGCCTGGCTTGCACACTAGCTGATCTTAATTTGGCCTCACAAATCCTGGATGCAATAAACTAAGGCAGGATCAGAAAACTATCCTTGGGAATGGGCAGCCTTTGATTATGTACTAAGGCACAATCATGGCTGCAAAGAATGTTGGGACATATGCTTGCTTTAAATCTGACTAAAAGCTCACAGAAGGTGACATCAGACATCTTAAAAGAATTGGCACAGAAAATCACATTTCTATTTAAAAGAACTTCTGCCCTTCCTGAGTGGAAAACACTCCTTTTGGGGGCCACTGCCATAATCATGAGAATCCTCTGCTCCCTCCACCTTTGTCCCAGTAGCCTGCAAAATCACCTCCCATTTCAATAGACCCCTAGTAAGGATGCCAGGCAAATATCCCTCTTGGTCTGCCAGGTATATAGAAAGTACAGAGACCATTTTAATGGTTCATAGGTTGGGCAATATATGTAAATATATATAGCGTAAAAGGGGGAAATTGTGGGAATCCCCCCCCCCCCCAGAATGAAATATTTGAGGGATATTAAAAGAGATAGAATATTATATTTCTGCAAAGGAGAAATGGGGAAACATATTCTTAGGGGCAGAAAGCAGCCCCCCTTCCTGTCTTTCTTAATAGCCTACAGCAGATGCTCATTAAGAAATCCTGGGCCAGCCTATTCACAAGCAAAATAACTTCACCTCCAGGTAATGGGATTAAGGACAGGACATGCCTTCTCCCCAGTCATGGAAAAAAGTGGAAACAATACAGTTCCATTAAGGAAGGAAGGAAGGCTAGAGGCAATAGATAGCAGGATAAAATCAATTACACATGTCTGACAGGTTTGGAAGTGCTAATTAAGACCCATCATGAGCCTTTGGAAAACAAGTAAAAATAATCAAATAATAAAAGCCCACAAAGGAAACCTCAACAGTTTTTGAGAATGAAAGAAATGGCAATTGGCAGTATTTCGATGAATGTGGGAGTGAGATAATGTAATTCTGTCTTCCCAACACATAGGAGATGTTTCAGTTTCTTTCATTCCGCTCAGGGCTTTTTTAAAATTTAAATTTATACATACAGACAAGTATATTTCTAATGGGTCACAACCAGGAGCTAAGCTAAGCAGCGTCCCATTTCACTAGGCTAAGTTGCAAAGATCACTTGCTAAACGGATTGATAGCATTTAATCAGTGGAAACTTGTTGCAAGCGCCTTAGGTAGAAACTGGAGAAAGATTTTTTTTCTGCCTCCAATCTGGAGATGGTGGTCAAACAGGCAACATCTGTGCCCAGAAAGCGGATAATACCTGTGGTTGAGTTTAAAAGAGTTAAAACCATCGAGTACTGAATTGCTAGAAAGGTTGGAAGGTGACAGGAGGACTAGAAAAAAGAAAGTCCAGTTGCCTTTTGAAAAAAGCACCTTTGGGACAGCTGAACTTCCTCTTCCGGATCGCTCATAGGAGGGGAGTGGTGTGCAGAGCGGCTTTTCTGCTCTTCCCAGGGTCGAAGCAGAAGCTGGAAGGTGAGTTGAGGGCGGGTGGGAGGAGAGTCCTGGAAGCAGAGAAGCAACTGGGCTGAAGCATCTCAGCTGCTGCTGCTGCAGGTTCCTTCCCTCCCCGAATTTAAGCCCACTGGGGCTGCACGCTGTGAAACTGGTGGCTGCAATTTTCCTTCCGGTGGGAAGATTGGAAAAGTCTCTTCCAAGTGAAGGTGGATTCTTTGGGAATGGCTTCCCTCCAGAGGTTGTGGGGGCTCCCATCACTGGAGGGTTTGTGACAGAGCTGGGAGGGACCTTGCAGGGCTTCTATTCCGACGCCCTGATCAAGCAGGAGACCCAACATCATTTCAGACAAGTGGCTGTCCTGCCTCTGATTAAAAGCCACCAGGGATGGAGCCCCCACAACCTCTGAAGGGAAAACCTTCCACTGGTTCACTGTTCTTAGTGTCAGGAAGTTTCTCCTTAGTTCGGAGTTGCTTCTCTCCTTGATGAGTTTCCATCCAGTTCCTTGTCCTGCCTTCAGGGGCTTTGGAGAATAGGTTGACGCCCCTCCCTCTTTTGTGGCAACTCCTCAAGTATTGGAAGATGGCTATCATGTCACCCGTAGTCCTTCCTTTCACTAGATGAGAAATACCCAATTCCTGCAACCTCTTAATTATATTTTAGCCTCCACCCCCTAATCCTCTTTGTTGCTCTTTTCTGTCTTCTTTCCAGAGTCTTAACATCTTTTTTATGATATGGTGACCAAACTGTCTGCAATTTTTTAAGTGTGGTCTTACACTTTATAAAGTGATACTAGTACTTCACATGGTCATGATTCTGTCTCTCTGTTAATGCAGCCTAGTACTTTTTTTTTTTACCGCTGCAATATACAGTTGGCCCATATCTAAATGATTGTTCACTAAGACTTCAAGGTTCCTCTCATAGTTATTACTTGAGCCAAGTGCTACCTATTTTATACCAGTACATTTGGTTTTCCTTGCATAAGTGTAAATCCCCTATCCCCCCTGCATTGAATTTCATTTTGTTAGGTAGGACCCTGTGTTCTAATCTATCGAGATTCTATTCTCCTGAGCCTAGCTTCTGAGGTGTTGACTATTCCTGCCAACTTTGTGTCATTTGATGCGTTCCTGTTCGATTCCTTCATGGATTATATTCTATTGCTTGTGTTTGGATTATATTGAATTCCAGTAAGACATGGTCACTTGCCCAACGTTCCAACAACTTCTACTCCTTCTATCGCTTCTCTATTAGTAAGAATTAGGTCGAGTACAATTTTTCCCCTACTTCCCTCCTCCACCTTTTGGATGATAAAATTGTTTTGTTAAGTAGGTTAAGAATCTAGCTGTAGTTGGTCTCCCAGTTGATATCAGGACAGTTAAAGTCTCCCATAACAACTTGATGTTGCCCTCTTGATATGGTTTGTAATCCATGTTACAAACGTGGATTTTGACTGAAAATGACAGATGAATAACATTTGCAAGTTTTCTTACTTCCATGTTTTACCAATAAATATGGTATTTCTTTTCCCATCCACGTATTAACCAGATTCAATTGTGCTTAATCCATCTTTGGTTGCGCAGGTTGTCCTCATTTACCACTTTTTCCCTGAGCTTTCAAAGTTACTATGGCACAGTAGAAGCAGACGTGCACCTGGTCCATAAAATTTGTGGTAATCCTAGGACTTGTTCCGTGACCGCATGTCAGCAGTGACTGTGGTTTTCAAGGTGCAGGAAAAGAAGTTGCACCAATCCGGGTTCTGCCAAAAGATGCACATTTATGATGGCGGCAGCATCCCACACTCATGATCCCCATTTGTGACCCTCCCAGCTATCTCCTGACAAGCAAAATCAGTAGTTATACTGGAAGGAAATTGCAAGTCACAGTCATATAAAATTGCCTTTAACAACCCACAGTAATTAGCTTAACAACTACAGAGGAGCAGATGTAATTTGGCACTGTCATGGGACATGATGCTTAAGGATTGATCTGCTTAGTGACAGAAATATCAGTTCTAATTGCGGTAGGTTAAGTAAGGACTACTTGAGTGGGGGTGTCACCAGAGGGGTGGTAGGCACTATTTTCTCCTCTTATTTGCAGCTGAGGACTTCATGAGCAAAAGTGGTTTATACTTTTCGTCTTTTTTCACATCGTTTCTAACCAATTAAATTTTATAAAAAATTAAAGGTACACTATTCTTTGATTCTTACAGACAAACTGGATGGAAATAAAAGCACTTGGAACAACTATAGATAACAATTAATGTTGAAAAGGGAACAATATCAAGCCAGAAATCAAAATATTTTCCATTTCCTTCAGTAAACCATGTAGTTCTGTTCCTCCTCCAGCAGCTGTTAGGACAAAGAGAGAAAATCAAGAAAGAATAAGCAGTTATGCAGAACTCAAGGATACATTACATGAAAAGCGAAGAGAGGTTATGTATCATTCAGTAAAAGCGGCAAATATCTGGAAGTCTGTTGGGAGGAAAAGATCCATAGTAAAGCCACGTAGAACAGACAGGCCTCTCCCCGTGAGGAAGAAGACGGCTTGAATGAAAGCACCCTAAACAAGGCATTGTCCATATTTTTGACCTGCTCAAGAATATCAGCTGTGCAAAAGTTCCATAGATTTGCCTATTGTGGAAAAAGCACAGATGGGAAATCACAGCTGATTATTCGCAAGAGGAGCCACGAATGAGAAATGACATACAAATTACCTGAATGTGACAAAAACTATGATCACAACAGCTCCCTTGTGGTTCATTGACACATCTTCACACAAGAAGAAAGCCACAAAAGCTTCATTAGAAATTTCCATCTCATGAGACACCAGAAGAAGAAGAAAAACCACTTGTCCTCGTTGTGGGAAAGTCACAATTCCAGCCTGGTGATACACCAGAGGACTCACATAGAGAAACCATTTGAATGTCCTATCTGTGGAAAAACCTTTAGTTATAGTTCCAACCTGGTGACACACCAGAGGATACACACAGGAGAAAGGCTCTTTGAATGCCATATCTGTGGGAAAGCTTTCAGGCATAATTACAATCTGTTGAGACACCAGAGGACTCACACAGGAGAGAAACCCTTTGAATGTCCTATCTGTGGGAAAAGCTTTCCTGATAATTACAGCGTGGTGACACACCAGAGGATTCACACAGGAGAAAGGCCCTTTGAATACCATATCTGTGGGAAAGCTTTCAGTCAGAATAGCAATCTGGTGACTCATCAGAGGAATCACACAGAATGAAACCCTTTGAATGTCCTGCTTGTGGGAAAGATTTCAGTCATATTTCCAGCTTGGTTAGACACCAGAGGACTCATTCAAGGGAGAAACCATTCGAATGTCCTGATTGTGGGAAAAGTTTCAGTCAAAATTCCCATCTGCTGCTTCATCAGAGGACTCACACAGGAGAGAAACCATTTGAATGTCCTGATTGTGGTAAATGTTTCAGTGATAATTCCAACTTAGTTAGACACCAGAGGACTCACACAGGAGAGAAACCTTTTGAATGTCTCTATTGTGGGAAAACTTTCAATCAGAGTTCCCACCTAGTGATACACCAGAAGACTCACACGGGAGAGAAACCCTTTGAATGTCTCTATTGTGGGAAAAGTTTCAGTCAGAATTCCTACCTAGTGATACACCAGAAGACTCACACAGGAGAGAAAGCCATTGAATGTCCTGATTGTGGGAAAGGTTTCAGTAAGAAATCCAGATTGGTTAGACACCAGATGATTCACACAGGAGAAAGGCCCTTTAAATGTCCTGATTGTGGGAGAGGTTTCATTGATAATTCAAGCCTGGTGACTCATCACAGGACACACACAGGAGAGAAACCCTTTGAATGTCCTACCTGTGGGAAAAGCTGTAGTAATAATTCTAGCCTGGTGACACACCAGAGGACTCACATAGGAGAGAAGCCTTTTGAATGTCCTATCTGTGGGAAAAGTTTTAGTGAAAATTCCAGCCAGGTGAGACACCAGAGGACTCACACAGGAGAGAAGCCTTTTGAATGTCCTATCTGTGGGAAAAGCTTTAGTTATAATTCAAGCCTGGTGACTCATCAGAGGACTCACATAGGAGAGAAGTCTTTTGAATGTCCTATCTGTGGGAAAGGTTTCATTGAGAATTCAAGCCTGGTGACTCATCAGAGGATACACACAGGAGAGAAACCCTTTGAATGTCCTACCTGTGGGAAACGTTTTAGGGATAATTCCAGTCAGGTGAGACACCAGAGGACACACACAGGAGAGAAGCCATTTTAATGTCCTATCTGTGGGAAAAGCTTTAGTGATAATTCCAATGTGGTGATACACCAGAGGACTCACACCTGAGAGAAATCTTTGAATTGGCTAGTCTGTGGACATTACTTCAAGCATAAACCATCCCTTATTGCACACAAGGTAATCTATATTAGGAAAAGAAGCTGGGTTTAGAGAATGCTTGAATTTCATTTGTGATCTATTGAAAGTATAGGTGAATAATCTCCTTTTGGGTTATTTTATTCTCTTATCTCTATACAACAGCGTCCAGAACAAAAATCCACTATCTTCCCCATCCATGCCTTTCTTTTTTTTACATTTTTTTGAGGAAGTGGGAAATATTTCTTCTGTCCTATAGAGGCAATCACGCCGTCTTTCTTAGGCTCCATTTCTAGGCCCTGCTATATATGTTTCTCTGTATGATCTAACGGGAGGCTTCAGTGCAAGTAAATTTACAGAATTTACACTGGGCATTTAGCAGATATAAAATTTCCTCTTCCAAGAATGAATCTTGATGGTTGATGCTCTTGGATGCAGCCCTGGCCAGCAGGAGTGAAGCTTGTTCCCCTGGAGTGTGTGGCCTGATGCTGCTGCCATGCCCTAAAATCCTGGGGGCAACAGTGATAAAGTTTTGGCATGTAGAGAGGTTTTGATCTCCATTGAGAATCACCCCTAAGAAAGCTGAAGTGTAATTCTATAAAACGTTCATGAACTTTTAGGGCTTGGCACATAGCTAATCTTCGTAAGCTGAGCAGCATCCCATTTTAAGGCTAAGTTACAAAGATCGGTTGCTAGAAGTCAAAAACGATTTCATGGCATTTAATCAGTGGAAACATGTTGCAAATGCCTTAGGTAGAAACTGGAGAAGGATGTTTTTCTGCCTCCTATCTGGAGATGGTGGTCAAACAGGCAACACCTGTTCCTAGAAAGAGGAATCCTGAGAATCCTGGAAGCAGAGAAGCAACTGGACTGAAGCATCTCAGCTACTGCTGCTGCAGGTTCCTTCCCTCCCCGAATTTAAGCCTGTTGGTGCTGCACGCTGTGAAACTGGTGGCTGCAATTTTCTTCCCGGTGGGAAGATTGGAAAAGTCTCTTCCAAGTGAAGGTGGATTCTTTGGGAATGGCTTTCCTCCTGATCAAACAGGAGACCGAATATTATTTCAGACAAATGGCACAGTAGAAGCAGATGTGCACATGGTCCACAACATTTGCGGTAATCCTAGCACTTGTTCCGTGACTGCACTTCAGCAGTGTGTGGTTTTGAATTTGATATAAAAGGAGTTGCAACAATTCAGGTTCTGCCAATAGTTGCACATTTATGATGGCGGTGGCATCCCACACTCATGATCCCCATTTGTGATCTTCCCAGCTAGCTTCTGACAAGCAAAATCAGTGGGTATACTGGCAGGAAATTGCAAGTCACAGTCATATGAAATTGCCTTGAATAACCCACCGTAATTTGCTTAAAAACTACAGAGGAACAGATCTAAATTAGCACTTTCATGTGACATGATGCTTAATGATTGAGCTGCTTAGTGACAGAAATATGAGTTCCAATTGCAGTAGTTTAAATAAGGTCTACTTGAGTTGAGTTTCACCAGAGGGGTTGTAGATAGTATTTTCTTCTCTTATTTGCAGCTGAGGACTTCTATAAGCAAAATGGTCTATACTATTTTTCTTTTTTCACATCATCTCTAACAATTTTATAAACAATTAAAGTTACATTTTTATTTGAATCTTACAGACAAAAAGGATGGCGATGAACGCTCTGGACAACTGAAAATAACAAGCAACCTTGACAAGGGAAGAAAATCAAGCCAGAAATCAGAATATTTTCCATTCCTTCAGAAAACCATACAATTCTGATCCACCTCCAGCAGCTGATAGTCAAAAGAAGGAATAAGGAGATTATGCAGAACTCAGGGATACAGTGCATGAAAAAGTGAAGGGAGAAACCTTATGAATATTCAGATTGTGGGAAAGGTTTCATTAAAAATTCCCATCTCCTGAGACACAAGACCATGCACAGAGGAGAGAAAAACTTTCAATGTCCTGATTGTGGGAAAAGTTTTAGTCGGAGTTCCAACCTGGTGAGACACCAGAGGACTCACACAGGAGAAAGGCCCTTCGAATGTGCTATCTGTGGGGAAAGCTATATCGATTATTCCCACCTGGTGATACACCAGAGGACTCACACTGGAGAGAAACCCTTTGTCCTATCTGTGGGAAATGTTTCAGTGATAATTCCAGTCTGGTGATACACCAGAGAATACACACAGGAGAAAGGCCCTTTGAATGTCCTATCTGTGGGAAAGCTTTCAGTCAGAATATCAATTTGGTGACTCATCAGAGGACTCACACAGGAGAGAAACCCTTTGAATGTCCTGATTGTGGAAAATGTTTCAGTGATATTTCCAGCTTGATTAGACACAAGAGGACTCAGAAAGGAGAGAAACCATTTGAATGTCCTGATTGTGGGAAAAGTTTCAGTCAAAATCCCCATCTGGTGATTCATCAGAGGACTCACACAGGAGAGAAACCCTTCAAATGTCCTGATTGTGGGAAAAGTTTCAGTCAAAATTCCCATCTGGTGAGACATCAGAGGACTCACACAGGAGAGAAGCCATTTGAGTCTCCTATCTGTGGGAAAAGGTTTTGTTATAGTTCCAACGTGGTGGCACATCAGAGGACTCACACAGAAGAGAAACCCTATGAATGTCCTGATAGTGGGAAAGTTTCAGTCTGAGTTTCAACCTGATGAAAAATCAGAAGACTCACACTGTAAAGAAATCTTTGAAATGTCCAATCTGTGGAGATTACTTCAAGCATAAATCATCCTTTATTGCACACAAGGTAATCCATATGAAGAAAAGTAGATGACTTTAGAGAATGCTTGAATTTCATTTGCGATCTCCCATTGAAAGTGTAAGTGAGGAATGGATTGATTTAATTTTCGACTGATTCTTTTTGCTCAAACATTCTCAGAATTAAAATCTGTAGGTGGAGAGAAATGGAAAATGGCTAACTACTAATTTCTGGTTATCAGCAGAAGATATTTCCTTTTGCAGAAGTAGTGAAATTCCTCAAAAAGGAATTTTGGGAGGAGCTTTTGTCTGTTGATTGTGGAATTCCCACGTGTGGAGATTCACTCTTTTATCTTCGTTTCAGCCAGATTGTGAGCGCCAGAATTCTGCAGCCAGCACAAAAGTAGTTCTCAAAATATAACTATGATGGGTCTTGAATTACCGTTGCATGTTGCATCGCTGTTAAGTGAAATTGCTTTCCTTTACTACCTGAATCCCCCTTCTCTCCCTGAGGCAACCCTTAATCAAATTTGCAGGTCACTAAGCAGAACTCTGTATACTCAGTGCTGGGGAAAATGCTTGGAGGCCTCGTGCAGGGCCAGGGCTGCCTGCCGTAGGCATCTCTAGGCCTCCCACACCCTCCAAGACATTTTGCTTAACCCTTGCATCCCACTGGCCCTTCACTTCCCCCCCCTCCCAGGGTTCCCTTACACCTGGCTCCAACCCCACCCGACCTCACACCCTCCTCCTTTTTACCTTTTGAAGCTCTCTGAACCTCATGTTGGGGAGGGAGGGAAGGACATCTATCATTGGGCCTCATGACTTTGTCCTGGAAGCAGCCACCATTTTCAGTGGGCCCTGGATTGATCCCTGGTGTGAACTGTGGTAACCGCGCAACATGCCACATGGCGTCCTAGCGCAAGCGTCAACATAACAGACACATGCTTGACTCGCATTCTTCTCTGCTTTCTCAGAAGGGAACCGAGTGAAAGAAAATGCAGTCAAGTGGAAATGGCTGGAGTGCACTTAGAGGAGTTTAGCCAAAAGGAAAGGGGGAGCCAATGGGAGCTTTTTAAAATATTAGTTCCTCAAAGGAATAATAATCCTCCAGAAATTAAAAGTGTTTTAATCAGCTGAGAAACAGTTTGGACACAGCTTGCATGGGCTACGTGATACGTTATGCGCTGTCTGGCTGCTAGTGGCTGCAGAAGTCAGACAGGGATGCAAAAGGTGGCAGGGCATGGGGTGCCTACGGGCGATGGTCCTAAGCCCATGATGGCGAACTCTCCACTTGAGTGGAAAGTTGGACTAGATGACCTACAAGGTCCCTTCCAACTCTGTTAATCTGTTGATTCATATCTGCCCAAACGCCAGGCAGCTGATTTTCGGCCTCCCAGAGGTTTGGGGAAGGCCATTTTCGCCCTTCCCAGACTTCAGGAAAGCCTCTGGAGCCTGGGGAGGGCTAGCTCATTGGGCCCATATTTCGCCCTCCCCAATCTCCGGAGGCATTCCTGGAGCCTGGGGAAGGTGAAAATGGCCTCTCCCGCCCCCCTGGAGAAAATTCCAACCTCAGCTTGGAGGTGAGCAGTGTGGCGTGTGGGTGTGTGTTGTGCGCGCATGCAGGAGGGCGCTTTACATTATGGGTGCCAGTATGTGCCTATGCCATTGCACATGCTCGCTTGCATTTTTGGCCACTAACAACAAAAAGTTCAGCCATCCCTGTCCTAAGGGAAGCAGGTAGGACATACCCCGAAACTCAGACCTGGTGCTTATTTTGGGGCCCAAAAGAAAATAAAAGTGGGTCTTATTTTGGGGAAAACATGGGTATATATATATATATGAACTCAATGACCCAAGTCAAATATATATATATATATATATATATATATATATATATATATATATATATATATATATATATATATATATATATATATATATATATATATATATGTTTTTATTTGTGCTGATAAATAAATAAAGGAAGACTAGTATAGATCTATTTCAAGCTATTTAGCTCTCATCAGCTAGCCATATCCTTACTGGGATGGCTAGCTGATGAGAGCTAAATAGCTTGAAATAGATCTATACTAGTCTTCCTTTATTTATTTATCAGCACAAATAAAAACACAAATATAACAAAGGCAACAGTAAAAATATTGGGTTTCTGTCTGGATGGACTCTTGTGACGAGCCTAATGACAGAGAGTGGAAGTGTGACCTTCCTCCCACACTTGGGCATACCAGGGGTTGTGACTTTAAGTGTATATATATATATATATATATATATATATATATATATATATATATATATATATATATATATATATATATATATATATATATATATATATATATATATATATATATATATATATATATATATATATATATATATATATATATATATATATATATATATATATATATTTGACTTGGGTCATTCATGAGTTCATATATATATATATACCCATGTTTTCCCCAAAATAAGACCCACTTTTATTTTTATATTTTATAAAATAAGACCCACTTTTATATATATATATATATATTTGACTTGGGTCATTCATGAGTTCATAGAATTCCAAAGAGTTATCATCAAATATACCTGGAAGTTCTGAGATATATATATATATATATCTCAGAACTTCCAGGTATATTTGATGATAAACTCTTTGGAATTCTATGAACTCATGAATGACCCAAGTCAACAAATAAATTTCATAACTGAATGTATATTTGACATGCATTTGACATGCATTTTGAAAATGTAAATAATGAATGTAAGAGGTTAAGTTAGCATTTTGGCATCCTGCCTTTTATTGTAATTGATGTCTTTGGATCTGGTTTTTTTTTTAGATATTGTGCAGTCATTTTATAAACCATTATTAAACTAACCGTTTTATGTGAATCTTACAGGCAAAAGAATGCCAAAGAGAGCACGATGGAGAACTGAATCACAAGCAGCATTAAAATGCAAAGGAAACCAAGGCAGCAATCAAAATCTTCTTAGTTCTTCGGGAATATCCAAAACTTTTCTTCCCTGGCAGCTTACAGATAAGAAAGACAAAACTAGGAAAAGAGTTTTGAGCTGGACAAAAAACAGAGTATCTGGAAGAAACATATGAAAATATCAAGGGGAATAATTTCCTACTTCAGAAAAAGAGGGAAATATCTGGAAGTCAGTGGAAACGATAAAGGTCACTTGGACAGCCAGATAAGGCAGATCGTAATGCAGGCCTCACCCTGGGAGGAAGGAAACAGTTACTTGAATCAATGCTCCATCCAACAACGGATTGAGAGTATTTTTGATGTCCTTGAGAATCCAAGAATGTCAGTGGTGGAAAAGATCCACAGATCTGCCTATTATGGCAAAAGCCAAGATTATCGATCACAGGCGATCGTGCCCGAGAGGATCCACACTGGAGAAAAGCCATATCAATGTTCTCAATGCAGCAGAAGCTTGAGGCAGAACAGCTTCCCTGTTGTTCATGGAAAGACTCACACCAGAGAAAAGCCCCACCAGTTCTCCCAATGTGACAAAAGGTAAAGCAAGGGGGGCAAGCGGATAGTACACCAGAGGACACTCACAAGAGAGAACCCATATGAATGTCCAGATTGTAAGAAAAAAATCAGTCGAACTTCCAGTTAGGCAATACACCTGAGGGTTAACACAGGATAAAGACCCTTTGGATGTCCTGACTGTCGTAATTTTCAATTGGTGATATTATCTCTTGATTCTATCTTTCTGTTAATGCAGCCTAGTATTGTATTGGCTTTTCTTTTGCCACTGCAGTACATTCTGGCTCATATCTAAATGATTGTCCACTAGAGCTTCAAGGGTTCTCTCGTAGCTACTGCTTGAGCCAGGTTCTATCTATTCTGTACCAGTCCATTTGGATTTTCTTGCATAAGTGTAAAATGTTATTTTTCCTCCAACAAATTTAATTTTGTTAAGTAGGGCCCAGTGTTCAAATCTATTGAGATTCTATTCTCTTGAGCCTATTTTCTGAGGTGTTGGCTATTCCTGCCAACTTGGTGCCATTTGCAAATTTCATGCATTCCTGTTCGATTCCTTCATGGATTATATTCTACTGCTTCTTTTTATATTTTATTGAATTCCAGTAAGTCGTGGTCACTTGCCCAAGGTGCCGACAACTTCTATTTCTTCTGTCGCTTCTCTATTAGTAAGAATTAGGTCGAGTATAGTTTTTCCTCTAATTCCCTCCTCTACCTTTTGGATGACAAAGTTGTCAGCTAAGTTGGTTAGGAGTCTGTTCAATCTCCTACTTGCTGTATAGTTTGTCTCCCAGTTGAAATCAGGGCAATTAAAATCTCCCATTAAAACTTGTTGTTGCCCTCTTGATATCGTTCGTAATCCACACGGGTACTGAAAATTACAAATGAATAAAATTTACAAGTTTTTTTACTTCTTGCCAATAAGTGTGGTATTTCTTTCCCCATCCATGTATTAACCGGGTTCAATTGTGCTTAATCCATCTTTGATTGCACAGGGAGTCCTCACTTACCACTTATTCCCCGAGCCTTCAAAGTTACTATGGCACAGTAGAAGCAGTCCTGCACCTGGCCCACAACATTTGTGTTAATCCCAGCATTTGTTCCGTGACCGCATGTCAGCAGTTTTGAAGGTGCAGAAAAAGAAGTTGCACCAATTCGGGTTCTGCCAAAAGGTGCACATTTATGATGGCGGCAGCATCCCACACTCATGATCCCCATTTGTGACCTTCCAAGATAGCTTCTGACAAGCAAGATCAGTGGGTATACTGGCAGGAAATTGAAAGTTCCATGAGCAAAAGGGGTGGTTCAAAGCAAGCGGAGGCTTTTGGCATCATTTCATCAGTTAAAGCCCCCGCATCTCTAAATTTAGGGCAGAAGGTTTGACTGTAACCATTTTGGGACATATTGTCAGGCATGAGAGACAGAGATTTTCTCCATATATACACGTGTAGGTGGGTGTATCTGTATTTCTCTCTATGCATATATCTGCAGCTACCTAACCTATCCCTAGCACTTCCATATATATTGGATAATAACACTTTGCATTGCTAAGAATTTGTGATTGACCCAACGAAATAACTGAATTTGATTGAATGGATATTTGAACATGGATTTGTCATATGAATCATCAATCATCAATAATGTAAGTGATTATTGTAGTGTTGGGGAATGTTTGTTTTTTCATTGTAATATATACTGGTTTTTTTCAGAGTACATGATGCACCAGAGTATAAGATGGACCAAGTTTTTGAAGAGGCAAATTTTTAAAAGGTTTTTGCACTCTGCAGACATCCCCAAAACGGCCCGTTTTTCATCAAAATGGGCCCTTTTTTTTTTTTGAAAAAGGGTACGCATAGCCTTTAGGAGGCTTGTAGAGTGCTTCTGGGGGCCCAAAAACGAGAAAAAAATGGTCCGTTTTTTACAAAAACAGGCCCGTTTCTTGTCGAAAGGCATGCCTAGCCTTTAGGAGGCTTATTGAGTGCTCCTGGGGGTGGGGTGGGGGGAACTGGCTGTTTTTTGTTCATTTTTGCTCCCCAAGACCACTCTGGAAGCCTTCTAAAGGCTGTGCACGGCAATTTTTGCAAAGGGGGCGGGGTTTCAGGAGGCCAAAAATGTTGTATTCAATGTATAAAACACACCCAGATTTTCATCCTCTTTTTTGAGGGAAAAAAGGGCATCTTATACTCCAAAAAATACGGCACATTTTTCCTTTTTTTACATCATCTCTATAAACAACTAGGTCATAACCTGGCGTAACCCAGGTATGTATTTATCCCAATCCTGTAATAGAGAGAGCCCCCTTGTGGAGTATGGCAACTCCACCGTGCTGTACAGTAGAAGCCATTTTAAGGCATAACAGGCTCTATCTTAACAGAACTTGAATCCAAAATCACTATCATCAAAATTTCTGTGACTTGACATAATTCAGTCCTTTTAATTTAAGCATCCCAGGCGTTCTTGGATTATGCTGAAACACAAACGCAGATTGACACACACACAGAGACACAAACACACTGAGAGGTGTCATGCGTGCCTCCATCAATAAGCAAGAAAGAAGACTCCCAACTCCATTATTCGTGGAATTAAAATACTTTTACTGGTTATGAAACGATAGCAGTGAAAGTAAACAAAATCTGGGCCAGAAAGGCGCGAACAAGTACATATCAAATGACCCCACCCCAATGTCCCATCTGCAACTCCCTAAGGTGTCAAGTGGGTTGCATCTCCAAAAGGCATCATCATGTTGGTATGCAAGACGGTTCACCTTCACCAGGTCCAAAGACCGGCCACCGGCATGCCCAGAAGATGGTGCAAAGAAAACTCCCTTTTCCATATCACCCCCTGTACCATTTATTCCCATCCCAAATACCATGCCCCCACCCTCTCCATTTTTATGGCAGCTGATAGCAAGTAAGTGAAGCAGAGGCTGACAGGTGTTAGGGATGTCTTACCCACACAGTATTTGTTTCCAGACAGTAAGTAAGCTGTGTACCAGGTTTGGCTGAAATTGCTCGAGGTGTTCCAGAGTTATGCTGGAATACACACACACAGCCATACATACTGTATATATAAAAGCTACACTTTGAATCTTACAGGCAAACAGGATGGCAATAAGAGCACTTGGGGCAACTGTAAATAAGAAGCAACATTGAAAAGGGAAGAAATCAAAATATTTCCATTTCCTTCAGAAAACCATACAAGGGATGGTTTTCTGAAGGAAAGGGTGGGAGAAAACATATGACTGTGCAGATTGTGGGAAAGTTTCATCAGAAATTACCAGGTCTTGAGACACTGAAGGACGCAAACAAAGGAATAAAACCATTTGAACATCCTTCTGTGGGAAAAGTTTCAGTGAGAATTCCATCTTGATGAAGCACCTGAGGACTCCCACAAAAGCGAAACCATGTGAATGTCCTGATTGTGGATAAACCTTTAGTCACAATTTCAGAATGGTGATTCATCAATAGTTTGACTCCAAGGAGAAACTGTATGAGTGTCAATTCTAGCCTGGTGACACACCAGAGGATTCACCCAGGAGAAAGGCCCTTTGAATGCCATATCTGTGGGAGCTTTCAGTCAGAATATCAATTTGGTGACTCATCAGAGGACTCACACAGGAGAGAAACCCTTTGAATGTCCTGATTGTGGAAAAGGTTTCAGTTATATTTCCAGCTTGGTTAGACACCAGAGGACTCGTGCAAGGGAGAAACCCTTTGAATGTCCTGATTGTGGGAAAGGTTTCAGTCAGAATTCCAGGTTGGTTAGACACCAAAGATTCACACAGAGGAGAGAAACCCTTTGAAGGTCCTCTCTGTGGGAAAAGCTTTAATCATAATTACAACCTGGTGAAACACCAGAGGACTCACACAAGAAAAAAACCCTTTGAATGTCGAATCTGTAGGAAAAGTTTCAGTCAGAATTGCCACCTAGTGATACACCAGAGGACTCACACGGTAGATAAATCTTTGAAATGTCCAGTTTGTGGACATTACTTCTAGCATAAACCATCCCTTATTACACACAAGGTAATCTACATTAGGAAAAGTAGCTGAGTAGAGAGAATGCTAGAATTTCATTTGTGATCTATTGAAAGTATAGGTGAATAAACTCCCTTTGCGGTTATTTTATTCTAGGCTCCTCCATACAACAGATCCCAGAACCAAAATCCACTATCCTCACCATCCATGCCTTATTAAATCTGCATTAAAAATGGCATTGCAGGGTGTCTTATTAAAAAGATTAGCCTGGTGATCAGTTAGCCATGTGGTTTGATGGACTATTCTATTTTTGCCACTTTTTAACATTTTTTTTGCGGCGGGGGGGGGGAGATATTTCTTCTACCATGCGTAGGCAGTAAAACCGTCCTTTTTAGGCTGCATTTTCTATGTCCTGCTGTATATGTTTCTCTGTGTGATCTAATGGGAGTCTTCAGTGCAAGTAAATTTGCAGAATGTAGACATGGCATTTAGCAGATATAAAATTTCCTCCTCCAAGAATGAAACTTGATGGTTGATGCTCTTGGATGCAGCCCTGGCCAGCAGGAGTGAAGCTCGTTCCCCTGGAGTGTGTGGCCTGATGCTGCTGCCATGCCCTAAAATCCTGGGGGCCACAGAGTCATAAAGTTTTGGCATGTAGAGAGGTTTTGATCTCCACTGAGTCACCCCTAAGAAACCTGATTGTGTAATTCTGTAAAAGCTTCATGAACTTTTAGGGCTCGGCACATAGCTAATCTTCACAAGGTTAAGTGACATCACATTTCACTATTTCACTAGGCTCAGCTGCAAAGTCCGTTGCTAGAAGTCAAAAACGACTTGATAGCATTTAATCAGTGGAAACATTTTGCAAACGCCTCAGGTAGAAACTGGAGAAGGATTTTTTTTTTCTGCCTCCAATCTGGAGATGGTGCTCAAATAGGCAACACTTGTGCCTAGACAGAGGATAATACTTGGGGTTGAGCTTAAAGGAGTTAAAACCATCGAGTACCGAATTGCTAGAAGGGTTGGAAAGCGACGGGAAAAGTAGAAGAAAGTCAGTTGCCTTTTGAAAAAAGCACCTTTGGGAATAGCTGAACTTCCTGTTCCGGATCACTCATGGGAGGAGAGTGGTGTGCAGAGCGGCTTTTCTGCTCTTCCCAGGGTCGAAGCAGCAGCTGGAAGGTGAGTTGAGGGCGGGTGGGAGGAGAGTCCTGGAAGCAGAGAAGCAACTGGGCTGAAACATCTCAGCTGCTGCTGCTGCAGGTTCCTTCCCTCCCCGAATTTAAGCCCACTGGTTCTGCACGCTGTGAAACTGGTCGCTGCCGTTTTCCTTCTGGTGGGAAGATTGGAAAAGTCTCTTCCAAGTGAAGGTGGATTCTTTG
Organism: Thamnophis sirtalis; assembly: GCF_051295495.1. NCBI lineage: Eukaryota > Metazoa > Chordata > Lepidosauria > Squamata > Natricidae > Thamnophis > Thamnophis sirtalis. The sequence continues at coordinate 23,375,987 of NW_028261383.1, read as the reverse complement.
GGAATGGCTTCCCTCCAGAGGTTGTGGGGGCTCCCATCACTGGAGGGTTTGTGACAGAGCTGGGAGGGACCTTGCAGGTCTTCTATTCCGACGCTCTGGTCATTTGCAGTTTTGGGGGCTTTACGCTTCTGGAGATTTTGTGATGATGCATGAGTGGCATTTCGTTTTTATATATATAGATTTTCCAGTATTTCCCACACTCCTTGCATTGTTTTCTCCTTTAGGGTTTTTATCCATGAAATTTTGCTTAGGCTCTGAACTTCTTAAAATCAGCTCTTCTAAAGTTTAAGACACCGGTTGGATTATATTCTATTGCTTGTGGTTTGCATTTTATTGAATTCCAGTAAGACGTGGTCACTCTCCCAAGGTTCCAGCAACTTCAACTCCTTCTATCGTTTCTTTATTAGTAAGAATTAGGTTGATATAGTTTTTCCTCTAGTTCCCTCCTCTTCTTTTTGGATGACAAAGTTGTCAGCTAAGTTGGTTAGGAATCTATTCAATCTCCTATTTGCTGTATACTTTGTCTCTGTTGATATCAGGGTAGTTAAAGTCTCCCATTATATCTTGAAGTTGCCCTCTTGATATAGCTTGTAATCCACACGTGTATTGAACATGACAGATGAATAAAAGTTTTTTTTTATTTCCGTGTCCTGCCAATAAGTATGGTATTTCCTGTCCCATGCAGGTATTAACCAGGTTCAATTGTGCTTAATCCAGCACTTCTTAAGAAATAGCTATTGGCATCTTTGGTTGCACAGGGAGTCTTCATTTACCACTTCTTCCCTGAGCCTTCGAAGTTACTATGGCACAGTAGAAGCAGACGTGCACCTGGTTCACAAAATTTATGTTAATCCCAGCATTTGTTCCGTGACCGCATGTCAGCAGTGTGTGGTTTTGAAGGTGATGTAAAAGGAGTTGCAACAATTTGGGTTCTGCCAATAGTTGCACATTTATGATGCCGGCGGCATCCCACACTCATGATCCCCATTTGTGACCTTCCCAGCTAGCTTCTGACAAGCAAAATCAGTGGGTATACTGGCAGGAAATTGCAAGTCACAGTCATATGAAATTACCTTGAACAACCCACCGTAATTTGCTTAACAACTGCAGAGGAACAGATCTAAATTAGCACTTTCATGTGATATGATGCTTAATGATTGAGCTGCTTAGTGACAGAAATATGAGTTCCAATTGCAGTAGTTTAAATAAGGACTACTTGAGTTGGGTTTCACCAGAGGGCTTGTAGATAGTATTTTCTTCTCTTATTTGCAGCTGAGGACTTCTATAAGCAAAATGGTCTATACTATTTTTCTTTTTTCACATCATCTCTAACAATTTTATAAACAATTAAAGTTACATTTTTATTTGAATCTTACAGACAAAAAGGATGGCGATGAACGCTCTGGACAACTGAAAATAACAAGCAACCTTGACAAGGGAAGAAAATCAAGCCAGAAATAAGAATATTTTCCATTCCGTCAGAAAACCATACAATTCTGATCCTCCTCCAGCAGCTGATAGTCAAAAGAAGGAATAAGCAGATTATGCAGAACTCAGGGATACAGTGCATGAAAAAGTGAAGGGAGAAACCTTATGAATATTCAGATTGTGGGAAAGGTTTCATTAAAAATTCCCATCTCCTGAGACACAAGACCATGCACAGAGGAGAGAAAAACTTGGAATGTCCTGATTGTGGGAAAAGTTTTAGTCAGAGTTCCAGCCTGGTGAAACACCAGAGGACTCACACAGGAGAGAAACCTTTTGAATGTCCTATCTGTGGGAAATGTTTCAGTGATAATTCCAATCTGGTGATACACCAGAGAATACACACAGGAGAAAGGCCCTTTGAATGCCGTATTTGTGGGAAAAGTTTTAGTCAGAGTTCCAGCCTGGTGAAACACCAGAGGACTCACACAGGAGAGAAACCATTTGAATGTTCTGACTGTGGGAAACGTTACAGTCAGAATTCCCACCTGGTGATACACCTGAGGACTCACACAGGAGAGAAACCCTTTGAATGTTCTGACTGTGGGAAATGTTACAGTCAGAATTCCCACCTGGTGATACACCAGAGGACTCACACAGGAGAGAAACCCTTTGAATGTCCTATCTGTGGGAAATGTTTCAGTGATAATTCCAATCTGGTGATACACCAGAGAATACACACAGGAGAAAGGCCCTTTGAATGCCGTATTTGTGGGAAAGGTTTCAGTCGGAATATCAATCTGGTGACTCATCAGAGGACTCACACAGGAGAGAAACCCTTTGAATGTCCTGATTGTGGGAAAAGTTTTAGTCAGAATTCCATGTTGCTTATACACCAGAGGTTTCACACAGGAGAAAGGCCCTTTGAATGTCCTATCTGTGGGAAAAGCTATATCAATAATTCCAGCCTTGTGATACACCAGAGGATTCACACAGGAGAAAGGCCCTTTGTATGCTGTATCTGTGAGAAAGGTTTCAGTCAAAATTCCCATCTGGTGATTTATCAAAGGACTCACACAGGAGAAAAACCTTTTGAATGTCCTGATTGTAGGAAATGTTTCAGTGATAATTCCAACTTAGTTAGACACCAGAGGACTCACGTAAGAGAGAAACCATTTGAATGTCTCTATTGTGGGAAAAGTTTCAGTAAAAATTCCTACCTAGTGATACACCAGAGGACTCACACCGGAGAGAAACCCTTTGAATGTCCTGATTGTGGGAAATGTTTCAGTGATAATTCCAACTTAGTTAGACACCAGAGGACTCACGTAAGAGAGAAACCATTTGAATGTCTCTATTGTGGGAAAAGTTTCAGTAAAAATTCCTACCTAGTGATACACCAGAGGACTCACACCGGAGAGAAACCCTTTGAATGTCCTGATTGTGGGAAAGGTTTCAGTCAGAATTCCAAGTTGATTAGACACCAAAGGATTCACACAGGAGAAATGCCCTTTGAATGTCCTGATTGTGGGAAAAGCTTTAACGATAATTCCAATCTGGTGAAACACCAGAGGACTCACACGAGAGAAACCCTTTAAATGTCCTAAATGTGGGAAACGTTTTAGTGATAATTCCAGCCTGGTGAGACACCAGAGGATTCACACAGGAGAAAGGCCCTTTGTATGCTGTATCTGTGGGAAAGGTTTCAGTCAAAATTCCCATCTGGTGATTCATCAAAGGACTCACACAGGAGAAAAACCTTTTGAATGTCCTGATTGTGGGAAATGTTTCAGTGATAATTCCAACTTAGTTAGACTATAGGAGAGAAACATTTTGAATGTCTTATCTGTAGAAAAAGTGTCAAGTCAGAATTTCCACCTAGTGATACACGAGAAGACTCACACCGTGGAGAAATCTTTTAAATATCTGGTCTGTGGACATTGCTTCAAACATAAATCATCCCTTATTGCACACAAGGTAATCCATATGAAGAAAACTAGATGTTAAAGTAGATGAAATTAGAGAATACTTGAATTTCATTTGTGATCTCCCATTGAAAGTGTTGGTGAGAAATTGATTGTTTGAATTTTGGCCTGATTCATTTTGCTCAAACATTTGTCAGGATTAAATTTGTAGGTGGAAAGAAAAGGAAAATGGAAAATGGCTAACTACTAATTTCTACTTATCTGGATATATCCTTTTGCAGAAGTAGGAAAAATTCCTCAAAACGGAATTTTGGATGGAGCTTTTGTATGTTGATTATGGAATTTCCACATGTGGAATTTCAGTCTTCTACCTTGGTTTCACCCAGATTTTAAGCCCCAGAATTCTGTAGAGAGCATGTTGTCCTCAAGATATAACTATGATGGACCTTGAATTACAGCTGCATATTGCAATGGCTGTTAATTGAAATTGCTTTCCTTTACTATCCAAATCCCCCTTTTCTCCCTGAGGCAGCCATTAATCAAATGTGCGAGTCGCTAAGCAGAACACTGTCTATTCAGAGCTGGGGAAAACCCTTGGAGGCCTTGCACAGAGCCAGGCTTGCCTGCCATAGGCATCTCCAGGCCTTCCCCACCCTCCAAGACACCCTTGTGCTCTGTATCCTAACCCTTGTGTCCCCTTGGCCCTTCACTCCCTCACCCAGGTTCCCCTTTCACCAGGCTCCCACCAAGCCAGACCTCACACCCTCTTCCTCCTTACCTTTTGAAGACCTCTGAACCTCATGTTGGGGAGGGAGGGAAGGACGTATATCATTTGGTCTCAGGACTTTGTCCTGGAAGCAGCCCCAATTTTCATTGGGCCCCGGATTCATCTGTGGTAATGGTGCAATGGCCACACGGCATCCTGCTACAAGCAGCAGCATAACATATGCATACTTGACTCACATTCTTCTCTGCCTTCTCAGAAGGGAAGCAAGAGTGAAAGAAAGTGAAGTCAAGTGGAAATGGTTGGAGTGCACTTAGAGGAGTTTAGCCAAAGGGGAAAAGATAGCTTTTTAAAACATCATTTCCTCAAAAAATAATCCTCCAGAAGTTAACTATTTTTTAATCAGCTGAGAAACAGTTTGGCGATAGCTTGCATGGGCTGCGAGATAAGCTATGCGGTGTCTAGCGGTGAGCAGCCGTAGAAGAAGTCAGGTAGCGGTACAACAGGTGTCAGGGCACGGGCCATTTGGCTGCAATGATCCTAAGGTAAGTAGATAAGATATGCCCTGAAACTAAGAGGTAGTGCTCTACATGGGGCAGCCCTTGAAGAGTATTCAGAGACTTCAGCTTGTCCAGAATGCAGCCGCCCGAGCGATCGTGGGTGTACCTCGGTTCACCCACGTAACACCTATCCTCCACGAGCTGCACTGGCTGCCTATTGGTCTCCGGATACGCTTCAAGGCGCTAGTCGTCACTTATAAAGCCCTTCATGGTATTGGACCTGGGTACTTGAGAGACCACCTGCTGCCAATTATCTCCACTAGACCGATTAGATCCCACAGATTGGGCCTCCTCCGAATTCCATCCGCCGGCCAATGTGAACTGGCGACCACTCGGAGGAGAGCCTTCTCGGTGGCTGCTCCGACCCTCTGGAACGAACTCCCCGTGGAGATTCGGACCCTCACCACCCTCCAGGTCTTCCGCAAAGCCCTTAAAACCTGGCTGTTCCGACAGGCCTGGGGCTAAAGAGCTGCTGCCCCCGTCTCGAATGGTATGACTGTTGTGTGTTTTAAATTATGTATTGTTATGCTTTGTTTTTTTAAATTTGTTGTTTGTATTCCCCTTCCCGGTTTGAGTTGTGAGCCGCCCTGAGTCCCCTTCGGGGGAAAAGGGCAGCATATAAATGTAATAAATTGAATTGAATTGAATTGAATTTTGGGGCCCAAAACGAAGATAAAATTGGGTCGTATTTTCGGTGAAACACGGGTATGTATATATGTATAATCTGTCCCCAGCACTTCCAGGTATAATCGATGATAACTCTTTGGAATTCTATGAACTCATGATTGACCCAAATCAACAAATTTCATAACTGAATGGGTATTTGACATGTATATTGAAAATGTAAATCATGAATGTAAGAGATTAAATTAGCATTTTGGCATCTTTGCGTTTTATTTTAATGGATGCCCCTGGATCTGTTTTTTAAAAAAATATTGTGCATTCATTTTATAAACCATCATTAAATTAATCCTTTTATGTGAATTTTATAGGCAAAAGAATGCCAAAGAGAACACTCTGGAGAACTGAATCACAAGCAGCATTAAAATGCAAAGGGAACCAAGGCAGCAATCAAAATCTTGTTAGTTCTTCTGGAAATCCCCAAAACTCTTCTTCCCCGGCAGCTTACAGATAAGGAAGACAAAACCAGGAAAAGAGTTTTGAGCTGGACAAAATGTAGACTCATCTGGAAGAAACAGATCCACCCTGGAGAAAAGCCATATCAGTGTCCAAATGCAGCAAAAGCTTTAGTCAGAACAGCTTCCCTGTTGCTCATGGAAAGGCTCACACCAGAGAAGAGCCCTACACAGCTGTTCCAATGTGGCAGAAGCCGCAAACAGTCCAAACTGATAATGAATACTCCAGAGGACTCACACAAAAGAGAGACCATATCAATGTCCAGATTGTAAGAAAAATATCAGTCGAAATTCTAGTTTGGCAACACACCAGAGGATTCACCCAGGAGAAAGACCCTTTGAATGTCCTGACTGGGAAAAAATTCAGTCATAATTTTGAATACACCAGAGGATTCACAGAGGAGTGAAGCTTTTTGAATGTCCTGACTGTGGGAAAAGGAATGGTATTTGGGAGTGGTTGGTACAGTAAGTCTTCGGGCTTCTGTCTGGAGGAAGGGAGAGTTATCAAGAATGTTTATACTATGTTTATACTATTCTATTCAACTGAAAATAACAAGCAACCTTGACAAGGGAAGAATATCAAGCCAGAAATCAGAATATTTTCCATTCCGTCAGAAAACCATACAATTCTGATCCTCCTCCAGCAGCTGATAGCCAAAAGAAGGAATAAGGAGATTATGCAGAACTCAAGGATACACTACATGAAAAAGTGAAGGGAGAAACCTTATGAATATTCAGATTGTGGGAAAGGTTTCATTAAAAATTCCCATCTCCTGAGAGACAAGACCATGCAAGAGGAGAGAAAAACTTTGAATGTCCTGATTGTGGGAAAAGTTTTAGTCAGAATTCCCACCTGGTGAGACACCAGAGGACTCACACAGGAGAGAAACCATTTGAATGTTCTGACTGTGGGAAACATTATAGTCAGAATTCCCACCTGGTGATACACCAGAGGACTCACACAGGAGAGAAACCCTTTGAATGTCCTATCTGTGGGAAATGTTTCAGTGATAATTCCAATCTGGTGATACACCAGAGAATACACACAGGAGAAAGGCCCTTTGAATGCCGTATTTGTGGGAAAGGTTTCAGTCAGAATATCAATCTGGTAACTCATCAGAGGACTCACACAGGAGAGAAACCCTTTGAATGTCCTGATTGTTGGAAAAGTTTTAGTCATAATTCCAGCTTGCTTAGACACCAGAGGTTTCACACAGGAGAAAGGCCCTTTGAATGTCCTATCTGTGGGAAAAGCTATATCGATAATTCCAGCCTAGTGATACACCAGAGGATTCACACAGGAGAAAGGCCCTGTGCTGTATCTGTGGGAAAGGTTTCAGTCAAAATTCCCATCTGGTGGTTCATCAAAGGACTCACACAGGAGAGAAACCCTTTGAATGTCCTGATTGTGGGAATTGTTTCAGTGACAATTCCAACTTAGTTAGACACCAGAGGACTCACGTAAGAGAGAAACCATTTGAATGTCTTTATTGTGGGAAAAGTTTCAGTCAACATTCCTACCTAGTGATACACCAGAGGACTCATACCGGAGAGAAGCCCTTTGAATGTCCTGACTTTGGGAAAGGTTTTAATCGAAATTCCCATCTGGTGAGACACCAGAGGACTCACACAGGAGAGAAACCCTTTGAAGGTCCTATCTGTGGGAAAAGCTTTAACCACAATTCCAGTCTGGTGATACACCAGAGGATTCACACAGGAGAAAGGCCCTTTGAATGCTGTATCTGTGGAAAAGGTTTCCGTCAGAATTCAAGCCTGGTGACTCATCAGAGGATTCACACAGGAGAGAAACCCTTTGAATGTCCTAACTGTGGGAAAGGTTTTAGTGATAGTTCCAGCCTGGTGACACACCAGAAGACTCACACAGGAGAGAGACCATATGAATGTACAGATTGTAAGAAAAATATCAGTCAAAATACACCAGAGGATTCACCCAGGAGAAAGACCCTTTGAATGTCCTGACTGGGAAAAAATTCAGTCATAATTTTGAATACACCAGAGGATTCACAGAGGAGTGAAGCTTTTTGAATGTCCTGACTGTGGGAAAAGGAATGGTATTTGGGAGTGGTTGGCACAGTAAGTCTTCGGGCTTCTGTCTGGAGGAAGGGAGAATTATCAAGAATGTTTATACTATCTGTCTTATTGGAGTATCTGTACATGCACACTATTCAAAGACACACAGAGGCTGTCCCCTTCACCTACCTCCGCATAAACCACGGTCCCTCAAACTTTTTAAACGGAGTCAATTCACGGTCCCGCAAACGTTTGGAAGGATGGACCAGCTGAGTGGGGCGTGGCTAAGTCATCATGTGACTGGGTGGGCGTGGTCCATTAAACAATACATAGCAGCCTCCTTTTCTTTTTAAGGAGAAGTTTTTGTTGTAGAGTTTTTCCAGGTGCCCAAGAGAAGCACCGGGTGGCTATTTTGAAAGGGGTGGGAGCGATTTATGTGGTGGGCAAGCCGTGGGATACAGTCTGAGCCTCCTCGGTTGGGGCGACTCCCTAGGAACTTCTGCCCGGACTGGGTGTTTGGAAAAACAGGGCAGTGTGGAAAGGGGTAGGGGAGAGGAGAAGGGGCCATACCCAGAGGCCAGCTGGCAGATGAAAGTTGCAAGGCTCTGCCATTGTTCTTTTGAGTATGACTTCCATGCACAGCTCTCTGGTCCATGCCCAAACTGGCTCGGAAATGGCATGTCATCTCACATCTGTCCTTAGCCTCCCGTTGCCCGGCTGCCAGCTTTTTGACACGGGGAGGGGCTGCTGGTTGGAGCAAGGAAACCGTTGTGCTCACCCCCCGTGGCTGCTTATAGCAATAGCAGTTAGACTTATATACCGCTTCATAGGGCTTTCAGCCCTCTCTAAGCGGTTTACAGAGTTAGCATATTGCCCCCACAGTCTGGGTCCTCATTTTTCCCACCTCGGAAGGATGGAAGGCTGAGTCAACCCTGAGCTGGTGAGATTTGAACCACCGAACTGCAGCTTAGCAGTCAGCTGAAGTGGCTGCAGTACTGCACTCTAGCCACTGCCCCAATGCATAGCTAGAATTGGAAGAAAAGTGGGTCGTTGTGGCGGAAAGAGTCAGCGCAACATCTGATAGCTTGGATGAGAAGGTGCGAGCGAGGCGGCAGCTGTTTTCCCCGTTAACTGAGCCCATTAAGCCAATTGGTGTAAGGAGAAAATCGGTGCGGTGGGTTCAGTTACCGCTGAGATCAACTGCTGCCTCGCTTGGACCTTTTCATCCACGCTGCTTGGTGTTGCTCTGGTTTTTTCCGCCACAGCCACACAGCCATTTCTTCTACCTTTGCCTTGGACTTGCAGCCCTGGGATCCCAGCTCTGCAGCTCCCTTGCTCCAGCAGCCTCTGTTTGTTTCCAAAAATTTGCGGCCAGGAAGGAGGACGATAAGGATGGTTGCAAGGTGACATGCCACTTCCTTGCCAGTCCGGCTAGCGGGTGGGCAAGCAGGTTGGCTTCAGAGAAAAGTGCTGCACTGGGCGATGCATCCCGCGGGCTAGATGCAAGGCCCCAGGCAGACAGAAGGACAAGAGTGCGACAGATGTACCAAGACAACGTGGAAACCAAGAGGCCGGCCCGAAAGGCACAGGCTAAGACTCCAATGGCTTTCTGGCTCATCGAAGCAGAGATGGGCAAAACGCTGGAGAGCACACAGTGCCACAATGCAACATTCCCACAGGGGCTGCCCGTTTTTCCTCCACTCCAACCTCAGGCCCTGCATCCAGCCCGCGAGTGGCCAATGCACCACTTCCAGACTCGTCTGGCTGGCGATCTCCCACGCTCTTTCCTCACAAGCCAGCCCGGCTTCGGGAAACACCCAGGAAAGGGTCCGATGGTGCAATCTGCCACACACTTATTTTGCAGGTCAGGCTGGCTTTGGGGAACACCCATTGAAGGTTCCAATGTCACGGTCTCCCATGCAAGTCAGGCCAGTTTCAGGAAACACTTGGGAAGGGCTCCGAAGCCACAATCTCCTGCACGCTCCCCTACCACCCTGCACACGTCAATCCACCCACCGCATCACCCCTCTGCCAGCATGCCCTCTCCCACCCACCAGTCCATGCCCTTTGGCCTTACATTTGCGAGCAGTAATGAGCAGAAGTACACAGATGTGTGGCCAGATTCTGCAAGGTCTATATAAGGCTGATGCCTGAAGGAAGGATGATGAGGGTGGTGGGAAAAGCCGCCAACGCAAGGAGTGGATGGAAAATGAGGGGCGGGGCTTAATTCCACCACTGCGTGGCCTGGATATATTGTGTTGACCGGCTGTGTCTGGTTCGCTGGCCCTAGTTTGAGGACCCCTGATATAAAGCTTCCCCTGGCTGGTTCTTGCTCTGTAGCACTAAGACCCAAGTAGTCCTACCCCGCTGCCAATTCCATGGAGTGGAAGAGCCTCCTCAGTCAATTTCCTCCCTAAAGAGGTAGCAGAAAAGAGATTTCAAAAATATTCATAGCCTGGCTTGCACACTAGCTGATCTTAATTTGGCCTCACAAATCCTGGATGCAATAAACTAAGGCAGGATCAGAAAACAATCCTTGGGAATGGGCAGCCTTTGATTATGTACTAAGGCACAATCGTGGCTGCAAAGAATGTTGGGACATATGCTTGCTTTAAACCTGACTAAAAGCTCACAGAAGGTGACATCAGACATCTTAAAAGAATTGGCACAGAAAATCACATTTCTATTTAAAAGAACTTCTGCCCTTCCTGAGTGGAAAACACTCCTTTTGGGGGCCACTGCCATAATCATGAGAATCCTCTGCTCCCTCCACCGTTGTCCCAGTAGCCTGCAAAATCACCTCCCATTTCAATAAACCCCTAGTAAGGATGCCAGGCAAATATCCCTCATGGTCTGCCAGGTATATAGAAAGTACAGAGACCATTTTAATGGTTCATAGGTTGGGCAATATATGTAAATAGCGTAAAAGGGGGAAATTGTGGGAATCCCCCCCCCCCCCAGAATGAAATATTTGAGGGATATTAAAAGAGGTAGAATATTATATTTCTCCAAAGGAGAAATGGGGAAACACATTCTTAGGGGCAGAAAGCAGCCCCCCTTCCTGTCTTTCTTAATAGCCTACAGCAGATGCTCATTAAGAAATCCTGGGCCAGCCTATTCACAAGCAAAATACCTTCACCTCCAGGTAATGGGATAAAGGACAGGACATCCCTTCTCCCCAGTCATTGAAAAAAGTGGAAACAATACAGTTCCATTAAGGAAGGAAGGCTAGAGGCAATAGATAGCAGGATAAAATCAATTACACATGTCTGACAGGATTGGAAGTGCTAATTAAGACCCATCATGAGCCTTTGGAAAACAAGTAAAAATAATCAAATAATAAAACCCACAAAGGAAACCTCAACATTACAAAATACTGTAAACTGTATAAAAATCCTTGCGCTCATCAAGCTAATTTGTCAGCTGTCCCAGAACTGCATGCTGTGCTTCTGCTCCTCAATAAACTGACCTTCTTTCCTAAGCACCTAACCTCCATTTAATTTCCAGAGCCTCTTTCCTGGCTTGGAACTTAACCAGATGGATTTTTCTTTCAACATCCTGCGATTTTTTCTTCTTGGAGGTGCCTGCTTGTTACCCCGGTGGTAGCAGCACCAACATGCTGACAAATTTGTTGCAACAGCCTTGATTTTGGAGCTGTGAGACAAATTATACGGTGGAAAATGTTTCATTTCTAAAAAAGCATTGTGCTGCTCTTTAAATAGCTTTTGAGAATGAAAGAAATGGCCATTGGCAGCATTTCAATGAATGTGGGAGTGAGATAATGTAATTCTGTCTTCCCAACACATAGGAGATGTTTCAGTTTCTTTCATTCCTCTCAGGGCTTTTTTAAAATTTAAATTTATACATACACACAAGTATATTTCTAATGGGTCACAACGAGGAGCTAAGCTAAGCAGCATCCCATTTCACTAGGCTAAGTTGCAAAGATCACTTGCTAAACGGATTGATAGCATTTAATCAGTGGAAACTTGTTGCAAGCGCCTTAGGTAGAAACTGGAGAAAGATTTTTTTTTTCTGCCTCCAATCTGGAGATGGTGGTCAAACAGGCATCATCTGTGCCCAGAAAGCGGATAATACCTGCGGTTGAGCTTAAAGGAGTTAAAACCATCGAGTACTGAATTGCTAGAAAGGTTGGAAAGCGACGGGAAGAGTAGAAAGAAAGTGGAATTGCCGTTTGAAAAAAGCACATTTGGGAACAGCTGAACTTCCTGTTCCTGATAGCTCATGGGAGAAGAGTGGTGTGCAGAGCGGCTTTTGTGCTCTTCCCATGGTCGAAGCAGCAGCTGGAAGGTGAGTTGAGGGCGGGTGGGAGGAGAGTCCTGGAAGCAGAGAAGCAACTGGGCTGAAGCATCTCTGCTGCTGCTGCTGCAGGTTCCTTCCCTCCCCGAATTTAAGCCCACTGGGGCTGCACGCTGTGAAACTGGTGGCTGCAGTTTTCCTTCCGGTGGGAAGATAGGAAAAGTCTCTTCCAAGTGAAGGTGGATCCTTTGGGAATGGCTTCCCTCCAGAGGTTGTGGGGGCTCCCATCACTAGATTGACGCCCCTCCCTCTTTTTGTGGCAACTTCTCAAGTATTGGAAGATGGCTATCATGTCTCCCCTAGTCCTTCCTTTCACTAGATGAGAAATATCCAATTCCTGCAACCTCTTAATTATATTTTAGCCTCCACCCCCTAATCCTCTTTGTTGCTCTTTTCTGCCTTCTTTCCAGAGTCTTAACATCTTTTTTATGATATGGTGACCAAACTGTCTGCAATTTTCTAAGTGTGGTCTTACACTTTATAAAGTGATACTAGTACTTCACATGATCATGATTCTGTCTCTCTGTTAATGCAGCCTAGTACTGTATTGGCTTTTTTTTTGCCACTGCAATATACAGTTGGCCCATATCTAAATGATTGTCCACTAAGACTTCAAGGTTCCTCTCATAGTTATTACTTGAGCCAAGTGCTACCTATTTTATACCAGTACATTTGGTTTTCCTTGCATAAGTGTAAATCCCCTTTCCCCCCTCCATTGAATTTCATTTTGTTAGGTAGGGCCCTGTGTTCTAATCTATCGAGATTCTATTCTCCTGAGCCTAGCTTCTGAGGTGTTGATTATTCCTGCCAACTTTGTGTCATTTGATGCGTTCCTGTTCGATTCCTTCATGGATTATATTCTATTGCTTGTGTTTGGATTATATTGAATTCCAGTAAGACATGGTCACTTGCCCAACGTTCCAACAACTTCAACTCCTTCTATCGCTTCTCTATTAGTAAGAATTAGGTCGAGTACAATTTTTCCCCTAGTTCCCTCCTCCACCTTTTGGATGATAAAATTGTTTGTTAAGTAGGTTAAGAATCTTTTCAATCTCCTACTAGCTGTAGTTGGTCTCCCAGTTGATATCAGGACAGTTAAAGTCTCCCATTACAACTTGACGTTGCCCTCTTGATATGGTTTGTAATCCATGTTACAAACGTGGATTTTGACTGAAAATGACAGATGAATAACATTTGCAAGTTTTCTTATTTCCATGTCTTACCAATAAATATGGTATTTCTTTTCCCAACCACGTATTAACCAGATTCAATTGTGCTTAATCCATCTTTGGTTGCGCAGGTTGTCCTCATTTACCACTTTTTCCCTGAGCTTTCAAAGTTACTATGGCACAGTAGAAGCAGATGTGCACCTGGTCCATAAAATTTGTGGTAATCCTAGGACTTGTTCCTTGACCGCATGTCAGCAGTGACTGTGGTTTTCAAGGTGCAGGAAAAGAAGTTGCACCAATCCGGGTTCTGCCAAAAGTTGCACATTTATGATGGCGGCGGCATCCCACACTCATGATCCCCATTTGTGAACTTCCCAGCTAGCTCCTGACAATCAAAATCAGTGGGTATACTGGCAGGAAATTGCAAGTCACAGTCATATAAAATTGCCTTTAACAACCCACAGTAATTAGCTTAACAACTACAGAGGAGCAGATGTAATTTGGCACTGTCATGGGACATTATGCTTAAGGATTGAGCTGCTTAGTGACAGAAATATCAGTTCTAATTGCGGTAGGTTAAGTAAGGACTACTTGAGTGGGGATGTCACCAGAGGGGTGGTAGGCACTATTTTCTCCTCTTATTTGCAGCTGAGGACTTCATGAGCAAAAGTGGTTTATACTTTTTGTCTTTTTTCACATCGTTTCTAACCAATTAAATTTTATAAACAATTAAAGGTACACTATTCTTTGATTCTTACAGACAAACTGGATGGAAATAAAAGCACTTGGAACAACTATAGATAACAATTAATGTTGAAAAGGGAACAACATCAAGCCAGAAATCAAAATATTTTCCAATTCCTTCAGTAAACCGTATAGTTCTGTTCCTCCTCCAGCAGCTGTTAGACCAAAGAGAGAAAATCAATAAAGAATAAGCAGTTATGCAGAACTCAAGGATACATTACATGAAAAGCGAAGGGAGGTTATATATCATTCAGTAAAAGCGGCAAATATCTGGAAGTCTGTTGGGAGGAAAAGATCCATAGTAAAGCCACGTAGAACAGACAGGCCTCTCCCCGTGAGGAAGAAGACGGCTTGAATGAAAGCACCCTAAACAAGGCATTGTCCATATTTTTGACTTCCTCAAGAATATCAGTTGTGCAAAAGTTTCATAGATTTGCCTATTGTGGAAAAAGCACAGATGGCAAATCACAGCTGATAATTCGCAAGAGGCTCCACGAAGGAGAAAAGACATACACATTACCTGAATGTGGCAAAAACTATGATCACAACAGCTCCCTTGTGGTTCATCGACGCATCTTCACACAAGAAGAAAGCCACAAAAGCTTCATTAGAAATTTCCATCTCATGAGACACCAGAAGAAGAAGAAAAACCCCTTGAATGTCCTCATTGTGAGAAAGTCACAATTCATGCCTGATGATACAACAGAAGACTCACATAGAGAAATGCTTTGGATGTCCGGATTGTTGGAAAACTTTCAGTCATAATTCCAACTTGGTGATACACCAGAGCAATCATCAATGAGAAAAACCCATTCAATATCCTGACTGTGGGAGAAGTTTCAGTCATAATTCTTCCCTGGTTAATACATCAGAGGATTCGCTCAATGGAGAAATCTTATAAGTGTCAAAATTGTGGGGAAGGTTTCATCAGAAATTCCCAACTCCTGAGACACAAGATCACGCACAGAGGAGAGAAACCCTTTGAATGTCCTATCTGTGGAAAAAGCTTTTCTGATAATTACAGCGTGGTGACACACCAGAGGATTCACACAGGAGAAAGGCCCTTTGAATGTCCTATCTGTGGGAAAGCTTTCAGTCATCATATCAATCTGGTGACTCATCAGAGGACTCACACAGGAGAGAAACCCTTTGAATGTCCTGACTGTGGGAAACGTTTCATTACAAATTCCCGCCTCCTGAGACACAAGATCACGCACACAGGAGAGAAACCCTTTGAATGTCCTGACTGTGGGAAACGTTTCATTACACATTTCGACCTCCTGAGACACAAGATCACGCACACAGGAGAGAAACCCTTTGAATGTCCTGATTGTGGGAAAAGTTTCAGTCAAAATTCCCATCTGCTGCTTCATCAGAGGACTCACACAGGAGAGAAACCATTTGAATGTCCTGATTGTGGTAAATGTTTCAGTGATAATTCCAACTTAGTTAGACACCAGAGGAGTCACACAGCAGAGAAACCTTTTGAATGTCTCTATTGTGGGAAAAGTTTCAGTCAGAGTTCCTACCTAGTGATACACCAGAAGACTCACACAGGAGAGAAAGCCATTGAATGTCCTGATTGTGGGAAAGGTTTCAGTAAGAAATCCAGATTGGTTAGACACCAGATGATTCACACAGGAGAAAGGCCCTTTAAATGTCCTGATTGTGGGAAAGGTTTCATTGAGAATTCAAGCCTGGTGACTCATCAGAGGATACACACAGGAGAGAAACCCTTTGAATGTCCTACCTGTGGGAAAAGCTTTTCTGATAATTACAGTGTAGTGACACACCAGAGGATTCACACAGGAGAAAGGCCCTTTGAATGTCCTATCTGTGGGAAAGCTTTCAGTCATCATAGCAATCTGGTGACTCATCAGAGGACTCACACAGGAGAGAAACCCTTTGAATGTCCTGACTGTGGGAAACGTTTCATTACAAATTCCCGCCTCCTGAGACACAAGATCACGCACACAGGAGAGAAACCCTTTGAATGTCCTGACTGTGGGAAACGTTTCATTACACATTTCGACCTCCTGAGACACAAGATCACGCACACAGGAGAGAAACCCTTTGAATGTCCTGATTGTGGGAAAAGTTTCAGTCAAAATTCCCATCTGCTGCTTCATCAGAGGACTCACACAGGAGAGAAACCATTTGAATGTCCTGATTGTGGTAAATGTTTCAGTGATAATTCCAACTTAGTTAGACACCAGAGGAGTCACACAGGAGAGAAACCTTTTGAATGTCTCTATTGTGGGAAAAGTTTCAGTCAGCGTTCCTACCTAGTGATACACCAGAAGACTCACACAGGAGAGAAAGCCATTGAATGTCCTGATTGTGGGAAAGGTTTCAGTAAGAAATCCAGATTGGTTAGACACCAGATGATTCACACAGGAGAAAGGCCCTTTAAATGTCCTGATTGTGGGAAAGGTTTCACTGAGAATTCAAGCCTGGTGACTCATCAGAGGATACACACAGGAGAGAAACCCTTTGAATGTCCTATCTGTGGGAAACGTTTTAGGGATAATTCCAATCAGGTGAGACACCAGAGGACACACACAGGAGATAAGCCATTTTAATGTCCTATCTGTGGGAAAAGTTTTAGTGATAATTCCAATGTGGTGATACACCAGAGGACTCACACCCGAGAGAAATCTTTGAATTGGCTGGTCTGTGGACATTACTTCAAGAATAAACCATCCCTTATTGCACACAAGGTAATCTACTTTAGGAAAAGAAGCTGGGTTTAGAGAAATCTTGAATTTCATTTGTGATCTATTGAAAGTATAGGTGTATAATCCCCTTTTGGGTTATTTTATTCTCTTATCTCCATACAACAGCATCCAGAACCAAAATCCACTATCCTCCCCATCCATGCCTTATAAAATGTGCATTAAAAATGGCATTGCAGGGTGTCTTTCTAAAAAGATTAGCCTGGTGATCAGTTAGCCATCTGGTTTGATGGGCTATTCTATTTTTGCTTCTTTTTTTACATTTTTTGGGGGGGGAGGGGAATATTTCTTCTACCATATGTAGGCAGTCAGACCATCCTTCTTAGGCTCCATTTTCTATGCCCTGCTGTATATGTTTCTCTGCGTGACCTAATGGGAGACTTCAGTGCAAGTAAATTTACAGAATTTACACCGGGCATTTAGCAGATATAAAATTTCCTCCTCCAAGAATGAAGCTTTGATGTTTGATGCTCTTGGATGCAGCCCTGGCTAGCAGGAGTGAAGCTTGTTCCCCTGGAGTGTGTAGCCTGATGCTGCTGCCATGCCCTAAAACCCTGGGAGCCACAGGAAATCAGTCATAAAGTGTTGGGTATTAGAGAGGTTTTGTCAGCACTTCTTCATTGGATAATCAGGAAAGAAAACCACAAGACTCCATTGATAGAAATCAAGTGTACTTTTACTAATTATAAATGAACAGAAGCGTAGCAAAGCGAAGTCTATTTAGGCGCGAAAGTAAATGATATATAGAATAACCCCCACCCCTTGGCATCCCATGCACAGTCCAATCATAATTCTCCCCAGTGTCAGGTGTGAGATAACTTCGAAAGGCATCACCAAGATGGAATGTCAGTGCCTTTGGCCTTGGCGGGAACCCTCCTCCGCATGTGCAGTAAGACGGGCAGTAGAAGCTCCAGAATCTTCCTCCAGCACAATTAGCAGTCCCCTCCCAAATACCATGCCCTCCCTCCCCGTTTCAATGGCAGCCGAAGCAGCAGCAAAGCAGAGGCTGACAGGTTTTGATCTCCACTGAGAATCACCCCTAAGAAAGCTGAAGTGTAATTCTAGAAAACCTTCATGAACTTTTAGGGCTTGGCACATAGCTAATCTTCGTAAGCTGAGCAGCATCCCATTTTAAGGCTAAGTTATGAAGATCAGTTGCTGGAAGTAAAAAACCACTTGATAGCATTTAATCAGTGGAAACCTGTTGCAAACGCCTTGGGTAGAAACTGAAGAAGGGTGTTTTTCTGCCTCCTATCTGGAGATGGTGCTCAAACAGGGAACACCTGTGCCTAGAAAGCGGATAATACCTGTGGTTGAGCTTAAAGGAGTTAAAACCATCGAGTACTGAATTGCTAGAAAGGTTGGAAAGCGACGGGAAAAGTAGAAGAAAGAAGGTCCAGTTGCCTTTTGAAAAAAGCGCCTTTGGGAACAGCTGAACTTCCTCTTCCGGATCACTCATGGGAGGAGAGTGGTGTGCAGAGCGGCTTTTGTGCTCTTCCCATGGTCAAAGCAGCAGCTGGAAGGTGAGTTGAGGCCGGGTGGGAGGAGAGTCCTGGAAGCAGAGAAGCAACTGGGCTGAAGCATCTCAGCTGCTGCTGCTGCAGGTTCCTTCCCTCCCCGAATTTAAGCCCACTGGGGCTGCACGCTGTGAAACTGGTGGCTGCAATTTTACTCCCGGTGGGAAGATTGGAAAAGTCTCTTCCAAGTGAAGGTGGATTCTTTGGGAATGGCTTCCCTCCAGAGGTTGTGAGGGCTCCCATCACTGGAGGGTTTGTGACAGAGCTGGGAGGGACCTTGCAGGTCTTCTATTCCGACGCCCTGATCAAGCAGGAGACCAAATATCATTTCAGACAAATGGCACAGTAGAAGCAGATGTGCACATGGTCCACAACATTTGCGGTAATCCTAGCACTTGTTCCGTGACTACACTTCAGCAGTGTGTGGTTTTTAAGGTGCAGGAAAGGGAGTTGCAACAATTCGGGTTCTGCCAAGAGTTGCACATATGTGGTGGCCGCAGCATCCCACACTCATGATCCCCATTTGTGACCTTCCCAGCCAACTTCTGACAAACAAAATCAGTGGATATATTGGCAGGAAATTGCAAGTCACAGTCATATGAAATTGCCTTTAACAACCCACCGTAGTTTGCTTAACAACTACAGAGGAACAGATGTAAGTTAGCACTGTCATATGACATTATGCTTAATGATTGAGCTGCTTAGTGATGCAAATATCAGTTGCAATTGCAGTAGTTTAAGGACTACTTGAGTTGAGTTTCACCAGAGGGGTTGTAGATAGTATTTTCTTCTCTTATTTGCCGCTGAGGATTTCTATAAGCAAAATGGTCTATACTATTTTTCTTTTTTCACATCATCTCTAACAATTTTATAAACAATTAAAGTTACATTTTTATTTGAATCTTACAGACAAAAAGGATGGCGATGAACGCTCTGGACAACTGAAAATAACAAGCAACCTTGACAAGGGAAGAAAATCAAGCCAGAAATAAGAATATTTTCCATTCCGTCAGAAAACCATACAATTCTGATCCTCCTCCAGCAGCTGATAGCCAAAAGAAGGAATAAGAAGATTATGCAGAACTCAGGGATACAATACATGAAAAACTGAAGGGAGAAACCTTATGAATATTCAGATTGTGGGAAAGGTTTCATTAAAAATTCCCATCTCCTAAGATACAAGACCATGCACGCAGAAGAAAAAAACTTTGAATGTCCTGATTGTATCTGTGGGAAAGGTTTCAGTCAGAATTCAAGCCTGGTGACTCATCAAAGGATTCACACAGGAGAGAAACCCTTTGAATGTCCTAAATGTGGGAAACGTTTTTGTGATAATTCCATCCTGGTGAGACACCAGAAGACTCACACAGGAGAGAAAGCCATTGAATGTCCTGATTGTGGGAAAGGTTTCAGTCACACTTCCAGGTTGGTTAGACAAAAGAAGACTCACACAGTAGAAAAACCCACTGAATGACCTGACTGTGGGAAAGGTTTCATTAAGAATTCCAGCCTGGTGAGACACCAGAGGATTCATACAGGAGAGAAACATTTTGAATACATGTCCCCCCTGGTCCTTCCCTTCACTAGACTAGACATAATCAATTCCTGCAACCCTTCTTTATATTTTAGCATCCGGGCCCCTAATCCTCTTTGTTGCTCTTTTCTGCATTCTTTCCAGAGTCTCAATAACTTTTTTATGATATGGTGACCAAACTGTCTGTAATTATCTAAGTGTGGTCTTACTCTTTATAAAGTGGTACTAGTACTTCACATGATCTTGATTCTATCTCTGTTAATGCAGCCTACTATTGTATTGCCTTTTTTGGATCACTGCTGGCCGATATCTAAATGATTGTCCACTAGACTTCAAGGTTCCTCTCATAGTTATTACTTGAGCCAAGTACTACCTATTCTGTACCAGTACATTTGGTTTTTCTTGAATAAGCGTAAAGCCCTTTCTTCCCCTCCATTGAATTTCATTTTGTTAGGTACGGCCCATTGTGCAAATCTATCAAGATTCTCTATCTTGAGCTTCTGAGGTGTTGACTATTCCTGCCAACTTGGTGTTGTTTGCAAATTTGATGTGTTCTGGTTCGACTCCCTCATCAAAGGCATTTAGACATTTTTTTTAGACATTTATTACGATTTATAGGCCGCCCTTCTCCCTGAGGGGACTCAGGGCGGCTTACAATCACGGGAGGGGGTGCAATAATACAAGACAAACAGTGGGTAAACAAGATAAATTATAAAATACCAACTTGCATTCAACAGTCAAGCAACACTCGGGCGGGTAATTTAAAACTTATCCCCAGGCCTGCTGGGAGAGCCAGACCTTAAGGGCCGTGCGGAAGGTCTGGATGGTGGTGAGGGTACGAATCTCAACGGGGAGATCGTTCCATAGGGTCGGAGCTGCAACAGAAAAGGCTCTCCTCCGTGTAGTCGCCAGTCGGCATTGACTGGCGGATGGAATCCGGAGGAGGCCCAATCTGTGCGATCTTATCGGTCGAAGGGAGGTAATCGGCAGAAGGCGGTCTCTCAAGTACCCAGATCCACTACCATGGAGTGCTTTAAAGGTGGTCATCAATACCCTGAAGCGCACCCGGAGATCGACAGGTAGCCAGTGCAGCTCGCGGAGGATAGGTGTAATGTGGGCGAACCGCGGTGCGCCCACTTATCACTCGCGCGGCTGCATTCTGGACTAACTGCAGTCGCCGGATGCACTTCAAGGGCAACCCCATGTAGAGCCCATTGCAGTATTCCAGCCTAGAGATCACAAGGGCTCGAGTGACTGTTGTGAGAGCCTCCCGGTTCAGGTAGGGCCGTAACTGGCGGACCAGGCGAACCTAGGCAAATGCCCCCCTGGTCACAGCCGACAAGTGATGGTTAAAAGTCAGCTGTGGATCCAGGAGGACTCCTAGATTACGGACCCTATCTGAGGGGTATAAAATTTGACCCCCCAGCCTGAGTGTTGGAATGTCAGCCAAATTATTGGGAGGGAAACACAACAGCCACTCGGTCTTGTCCGGGTTGAGTACCAGTTTGTTAGCGCTCATCCAGTCCTTAACGGCCTCAAGGCCCTGGTTCATCACGTCCACCGCTTCATTGAGTTGGCACGGGGCGGACAGATACAATTGTGTATTGTCCGCATATTGATGGTATTTTATCCCGTGCCTCCGGATGATCTCGCCCAGCGGTTTCATGTAAATGTTAAATAGTAGGGGGGATAAGACCGAACCCTGCGGCACCCCATATGTTAGGGGCCTCAGGGACGATCTCTGCCCCCCGACCAACACCGACTGCGACCTGTCCGAGAGGTAGGAGGAGAACCACTGCAAAACAGTGCCTCCCACCCCAACCTCCCGCAGTCTTCGCAGAAGGATACCATGGTCGATGGTATCGAAAGCCGCTGAGAGGTCAAGGAGAACCAGGATGGACGCATGGCCTCCATCTCTGGCCCTCCAGAGATCATCGGTCAATGCGATCAAAGCGGTTTCAGTGCTGTAACCGGGTCTGAAGCCGGACTGGAAGGGGTCAAGATAGCTAGCTTCCTCCAAGGCCCGTTGAAGCTGGAAGGCCACCACCTTCTCAACAACCTTCCCAATAAAGGGGAGGTTGGAGACAGGACGATAGTTGTTTAAAATGGCTGGATCCAAGGATGGTTTCTTCAGGAGGGGTCTTACCATTTATGAAGATATTAAAGAGTATTAAAGCAGAACCTTGGGGTACCCACTGCTTACTTCTCTCCATATAGGTATAGTCCCATTAAGGAATACACTTTGAGTGTGATTTGTCAGCCAGTTATGAATCCATCTGTGTAGATTGATGTACCTATCCCACATTTTTCTAATTTACCAAGAAGTAGGTTACTACTTTGTCAACTGCCTTTCGAAATCCAATTATACAATGTATTTGATTAGTCTGCTAATTTAGTCACGTTGTGCAAGAATGATATAATATAGGTTTGGAACGATCTGCTTTTGAAAAACCCATGTTGACTTCTGGTTATGTATTTGCTTGCTTCTAGGTGTTTGCAGTTCTTTTGCTTCATTTGCAGTTTTGGGGGCTTTACGGTTCTGGAGATTTTGTGATGATGCATGAGTGGCATTTCGTTTTTATATATATAGATTTTCCAGTATTTCCCACATTCCTTGCACTGTTTTCTCCTTTAGGATTTTAATCCATGAAATTTTGCTTAGGCTCTGAACTTCTTAAAATCAGCTCTTCTAAAGTTTAAGACACTTGTTGGATTATATTCTATTGCTTGTGGTTTGCATTATTTTGACTTCCAGTAAGACGTGGTCACTCTCCCAAGGTTCCAGCAACTTCAACTCCTTCTATCACTCCTCTATTAGTAAGAATTAGGTTGATATAGTTTTTCCTCTAGTTCCCTCCTCTTCTTTTTTGATGACAAACTTGTCAGCTAAGTTGGTTAGGAATCTATTCAATCTCCTACTTGCTGTATACTTTGTCTCCCAGTTGATATCAGGGTAGTTAAAGTCTCCCATTATATCTTGAAGTAGCCCTCTTGATATAGCTTGTAATCCACACGTGTATTGAAAATGACAGATGAATAAAAGTTTTTTTTTTATTTCCGGGTCTTGCCAATAAATATGGTATTTCCTGCCCCGTCCATGTATTAACCAGGTTCAATTGTGCTTAATCCAGCACTTCCTAAAAAATAGCTATTGGCATCTTTGGTTGCACAGGGAGTCCTCATTTACCACTTTTTCCCTGAGCCTTCGAAGTTGCTATGGCACAGTGGAAGCAGACGTGCACCTGGTCCACAAAATTTGCGGTAATCCTAGCACTTGTTCCGTGACTGTCCTTAGCCTCCTCCTGCCCGACTGCCAGCTTTTTGACATTGGAGAGATTGCTGATTGGAGCAAGAAAACTGTTGTGCTCACCTCCCGTGACTGCTTATGCCAATGCATAGCTAGAATTGGAAGAAAAGTGGGTCGTTGTGGCGGAAAGAGTCAGTGCAATATCTGAGAGCTTGGATGAGAAGGTGCGAGTGAGGCGGCAGATGCTTTCCCTGTTAACTGAGTCCATTAAGCCATTTGGTGTAAGGAGAAAATCAGTGTGGTGGGTTCAGTTACCGCTGAGATCAGCTGCTGCCTCGCTTGGACCTTTTCATCCACGCTGCTTGGTGTTGCTCTGGGTTTTTCCGCCACAGCCACACAGCCATTTCTTCTACCTTTGCCTTGGCACTTGCAACCGTGGGAGCCCAGCTCTGCAGCTCCCTTGCTCCAACCAGCAGCCTCTGTTTTGTTTCCAAACGTTTGTGGCCAGGCAGGAGGACGATAAGGATGGTTTCAAGGTGACATGCCACTTCCTTGCCAGTCCGGCTAGCGGGTGGGCAAGCAGGTTGGCTTCAAAGAAAAGTGCTGCACTGGGCGATGCATCCCCTAGTCGCGGGCTAGATGCGAGGCCCCAGGCAGACAGAAGGACAAGAGTGCGACAGATGGTCCAAGCCACCGTGGAAACCAAGAGGCCGGCCTGAAAGGCACAGGCTAAGACTCCAATGGCTTTCTGGCTCATCGAAGCAGAGATGGGCAAGAGGCTGGAGAGCACACAGTGCCCCAATGCAACATTCCCACAGGGGCTGCCTGTTTTCCCTCCACTCCAACCTCAGGCCCTGCATCCAGCCCGTGAGTGGCCAATGCATCACTTCCAGAGTCGTCTGGCTGGCGATCTTCCGCACACTTCCCTTGCAGGCCAGGCTGGCTTCAGAAAACACCAGGGAAGGGCTCCGATGCTGCAATCTCCCATGCCCTTCCCTCAGAAACCAGACTGGCTTTGGGAAACATCCAGGAAACGGTCGGATGGTGCAATCTGCCACACACTTCTTGTGCAGGTCAGGCTGGTTTTGGGGAACACCCATTGAAGGTTCCAATGCCACGGTCTCCCATGCAGGTCAGGCCAGTTTCAGGAAACACTCGGGAAGGGCTCCGAAGCCACAATCTCCTGCACGCTCCCCTACCACCCTGCACACATCAATCCACCCACCGCATCACCCCTCTGCCAGCATGCCCTCTCCCACCTACGAATCCATGCCCTTTGGCCTTACATTTGCGAGCAGTAATGAGCAGAAGTACGCAGATGTGTGGGCAGATTCTGCAAGGTCTATATAAGGCTGATGCCTGAAGGAGGGATGATGATGGAGGTGGGAAAAGCCGCCAACACAAGGAGTGGATGGAAAATGAGGGGGCGGGGTTTAATGCCACCACTGCGTGGCCTGGATATATTGTGTTGACCGGCTGTGTCTGGCTCGCAGGGCCTAGTTTGAGAACCCTGACATAAAGCTTCCCCTGGCTGGTTCTTGCTCTGTAGCACTAAGGCCCAAGTAGTCCTACCCGGCTGCCAATTCCATAGAGAGGGGGCATGCCCCCTCAGTCAATTTCCTTCCTAAAGAGGTAGCATAAAAGAGATTTCCAAACCCCGTCCTGATTGTGACTCGCAAATGATGCTGACCAGTTGCCCAGTAAAGCAAAATATTTTGCACTGGTTATCCACTGCATTAGTAGGAATCCCAGGACTCAGTGTGCAACGTCAAAAATATTCATAGCCTGGCTTGCACACTAGCTGATCTTAATTTGGCTCACAAATCCTGGATGCAATAAACTAAGGCAGGATCAGAAAACTATCCTTGGGAATGGGCAGCCTTTGATTATGTACTAAGGCACAATCATGGCTGCAAAGAATGTTGGGACATATGCTTGCTTTAAATCTGACTAAAAGCTCACAGAAGGTGACATCAGACATCTTAAAAGAATTGGCACAGAAAATCACATTTCTATTTAAAAGAACTTCTGCCCTTCCTGAGTGGAAAACACTCCTTTTGGGGGCCACTGCCATAATCATGAGAATCCTCTGCTCCCTCCACCTTTGTCCCAGTAGCCTGCAAAATCACCTCCCATTTCAATAGACCCCTAGTAAGGATGCCAGGCAAATATCCCTCTTGGTCTGCCAGGTATATAGAAAGTACAGAGACCATTTTAATGGTTCATAGGTTGGGCAATATATGTAAATATATATAGCGTAAAAGGGGGAAATTGTGGGAATCCCCCCCCCCAGAATGAAATATTTGAGGGATATTAAAAGAGATAGAATATTATATTTCTGCAAAGGAGAAATGGGGAAACATATTCTTAGGGGCAGAAAGCAGCCCCCCTTCCTGTCTTTCTTAATAGCCTACAGCAGATGCTCATTAAGAAATCCTGGGCCAGCCTATCCACAAGCAAAATAACTTCACCTCCAGGTAATGGGATTAAGGACAGGACATGCCTTCTCCCCAGTCATGGAAAAAAGTGGAAACAATACAGTTCCATTAAGGAAGGAAGGAAGGCTAGAGGCAATAGATAGCAGGATAAAATCAATTACACATGTCTGACAGGTTTGGAAGTGCTAATTAAGACCCATCATGAGCCTTTGGAAAACAAGTAAAAATAATCAAATAATAAAAGCCCACAAAGGAAACCTCAACAGTTTTTGAGAATGAAAGAAATGGCAATTGGCAGTATTTCGATGAATGTGGGAGTGAGATAATGTAATTCTGTCTTCCCAACACATAGGAGATGTTTCAGTTTCTTTCATTCCGCTCAGGGCTTTTTTAAAATTTAAATTTATACATACAGACAAGTATATTTCTAATGGGTCACAACCAGGAGCTAAGCTAAGCAGCGTCCCATTTCACTAGGCTAAGTTGCAAAGATCACTTGCTAAACGGATTGATAGCATTTAATCAGTGGAAACTTGTTGCAAGCGCCTTAGGTAGAAACTGGAGAAAGATTTTTTTTCTGCCTCCTATCTGGAGATGGTGGTCAAACAGGCAACATCTGTGCCCAGAAAGCGGATAATACCTGTGGTTGAGTTTAAAAGAGTTAAAACCATCGAGTACTGAATTGCTAGAAAGGTTGGAAGGTGACAGGAGGACTAGAAAAAAGAAAGTCCAGTTGCCTTTTGAAAAAAGCACCTTTGGGACAGCTGAACTTCCTCTTCCGGATCACTCATGGGAGGAGAGTGCTGTGCAGAGCGGCTTTTGTGCTCTTCCCATGGTCGAAGCAGCAGCTGGAAGGTGAGTTGCGGGCGGGTGGGAGGAGAGTCCCGGAAGCAGAGAAGCAACTGGGCTGAAGCATCTCAGCTGCTGCTGCTGCAGGTTCCTCCCCTCCCCGAATTTAAGCCCACTGGGGCTGCACGCTGTGAAACTGGTGGCTGCAATTTTCCTTCCGGTGGGAAGATTGGAAAAGTCTCTTCCAAGTGAAGGTGGATTCTTTGGGAATGGCTTCCCTCCAGAGGTTGTGGGGGCTCCCATCACTGGAGGGTTTGTGACAGAGCTGGGAGGGACCTTGCAGGTCTTCTATTCCGACGCCCTGATCAAGCAGGAGACCCAACATCATTTCAGACAAATGGCTGTCCTGTCTCTGATTAAAAGCCACCAGGGATGGAGCCCCCACAACCTCTGAAGGGAAAACCTTCCACTGGTTCACTGTTCTTAGTGTCAGGAAGTTTCTCCTTAGTTCGGAGTTGCTTCTCTCCTTGATGAGTTTCCATCCAGTTCCTTGTCCTGCCTTCAGGGGCTTTGGAGAATAGGTTGACGCCCCTCCCTCTTTTGTGGCAACTCCTCAAGTATTGGAAGATGGCTATCATGTCTCCCCTAGTCCTTCCTTTCACTAGATGAGAAATACCCAATTCCTGCAACCTCTTAATTATATTTTAGCCTCCACCCCCTAATCCTCTTTGTTGCTCTTTTCTGCCTTCTTTCCAGAGTCTTAACATCTTTTTTATGATATGGTGACCAAACTGTCTGCAATTTTTTAAGTGTGGTCTTACACTTTATAAAGTGATACTAGTACTTCACATGGTCATGATTCTGTCTCTCTGTTAATGCAGCCTAGTACTTTTTTTTTTTTACCGCTGCAATATACAGTTGGCCCATATCTAAATGATTGTTCACTAAGACTTCAAGGTTCCTCTCATAGTTATTACTTGAGCCAAGTGCTACCTATTTTATACCAGTACATTTGGTTTTCCTTGCATAAGTGTAAATCCCCTATCCCCCCTGCATTGAATTTCATTTTGTTAGGTAGGACCCTGTGTTCTAATCTATCGAGATTCTATTCTCCTGAGCCTAGCTTCTGAGGTGTTGACTATTCCTGCCAGCTTTGTGTCATTTGATGCGTTCCTGTTCGATTCCTTCATGGATTATATTCTATTGCTTGTGTTTGGATTATATTGAATTCCAGTAAGACATGGTCACTTGCCCAACGTTCCAACAACTTCTACTCCTTCTATCGCTTCTCTATTAGTAAGAATTAGGTCGAGTACAATTTTTCCCCTACTTCCCTCCTCCACCTTTTGGATGATAAAATTGTTTTGTTAAGTAGGTTAAGAATCTAGCTGTAGTTGGTCTCCCAGTTGATATCAGGACAGTTAAAGTCTCCCATAACAACTTGATGTTGCCCTCTTGATATGGTTTGTAATCCATGTTACAAACGTGGATTTTGACTGAAAATGACAGATGAATAACATTTGCAAGTTTTCTTACTTCCATGTTTTACCAATAAATATGGTATTTCTTTTCCCATCCACGTATTAACCAGATTCAATTGTGCTTAATCCATCTTTGGTTGCGCAGGTTGTCCTCATTTACCACTTTTTCCCTGAGCTTTCAAAGTTACTATGGCACAGTAGAAGCAGACGTGCACCTGGTCCATAAAATTTGTGGTAATCCTAGGACTTGTTCCGTGACCGCATGTCAGCAGTGACTGTGGTTTTCAAGGTGCAGGAAAAGAAGTTGCACCAATCCGGGTTCTGCCAAAAGATGCACATTTATGATGGCGGCAGCATCCCACACTCATGATCCCCATTTGTGACCCTCCCAGCTATCTCCTGACAAGCAAAATCAGTAGTTATACTGGAAGGAAATTGCAAGTCACAGTCATATAAAATTGCCTTTAACAACCCACAGTAATTAGCTTAACAACTACAGAGGAGCAGATGTAATTTGGCACTGTCATGGGACATGATGCTTAAGGATTGATCTGCTTAGTGACAGAAATATCAGTTCTAATTGCGGTAGGTTAAGTAAGGACTACTTGAGTGGGGGTGTCACCAGAGGGGTGGTAGGCACTATTTTCTCCTCTTATTTGCAGCTGAGGACTTCATGAGCAAAAGTGGTTTATACTTTTCGTCTTTTTTCACATCGTTTCTAACCAATTAAATTTTATAAAAAATTAAAGGTACACTATTCTTTGATTCTTACAGACAAACTGGATGGAAATAAAAGCACTTGGAACAACTATAGATAACAATTAATGTTGAAAAGGGAACAATATCAAGCCAGAAATCAAAATATTTTCCATTTCCTTCAGTAAACCATGTAGTTCTGTTCCTCCTCCAGCAGCTGTTAGGACAAAGAGAGAAAATCAAGAAAGAATAAGCAGTTATGCAGAACTCAAGGATACATTACATGAAAAGCGAAGAGAGGTTATGTATCATTCAGTAAAAGCGGCAAATATCTGGAAGTCTGTTGGGAGGAAAAGATCCATAGTAAAGCCACGTAGAACAGACAGGCCTCTCCCCGTGAGGAAGAAGACGGCTTGAATGAAAGCACCCTAAACAAGGCATTGTCCATATTTTTGACCTGCTCAAGAATATCAGCTGTGCAAAAGTTCCATAGATTTGCCTATTGTGGAAAAAGCACAGATGGGAAATCACAGCTGATTATTCGCAAGAGGAGCCACGAATGAGAAATGACATACAAATTACCTGAATGTGACAAAAACTATGATCACAACAGCTCCCTTGTGGTTCATTGACACATCTTCACACAAGAAGAAAGCCACAAAAGCTTCATTAGAAATTTCCATCTCATGAGACACCAGAAGAAGAAGAAAAACCACTTGAATGTCCTCGTTGTGGGAAAGTCACAATTCCAGCCTGGTGATACACCAGAGGACTCACATAGAGAAACCATTTGAATGTCCTATCTGTGGAAAAACCTTTAGTTATAGTTCCAACCTGGTGACACACCAGAGGATACACACAGGAGAAAGGCTCTTTGAATGCCATATCTGTGGGAAAGCTTTCAGGCATAATTACAATCTGTTGAGACACCAGAGGACTCACACAGGAGAGAAACCCTTTGAATGTCCTATCTGTGGGAAAAGCTTTCCTGATAATTACAGCGTGGTGACACACCAGAGGATTCACACAGGAGAAAGGCCCTTTGAATACCATATCTGTGGGAAAGCTTTCAGTCAGAATAGCAATCTGGTGACTCATCAGAGGACTCACACAGAATGAAACCCTTTGAATGTCCTGCTTGTGGGAAAGATTTCAGTCATATTTCCAGCTTGGTTAGACACCAGAGGACTCATTCAAGGGAGAAACCATTCGAATGTCCTGATTGTGGGAAAAGTTTCAGTCAAAATTCCCATCTGCTGCTTCATCAGAGGACTCACACAGGAGAGAAACCATTTGAATGTCCTGATTGTGGTAAATGTTTCAGTGATAATTCCAACTTAGTTAGACACCAGAGGACTCACACAGGAGAGAAACCTTTTGAATGTCTCTATTGTGGGAAAACTTTCAATCAGAGTTCCCACCTAGTGATACACCAGAAGACTCACACGGGAGAGAAACCCTTTGAATGTCTCTATTGTGGGAAAAGTTTCAGTCAGAATTCCGACCTAGTGATACACCAGAAGACTCACACAGGAGAGAAAGCCATTGAATGTCCTGATTGTGGGAAAGGTTTCAGTAAGAAATCCAGATTGGTTAGACACCAGATGATTCACACAGGAGAAAGGCCCTTTAAATGTCCTGATTGTGGGAGAGGTTTCATTGATAATTCAAGCCTGGTGACTCATCACAGGACACACACAGGAGAGAAACACTTTGAATGTCCTACCTGTGGGAAAAGCTGTAGTAATAATTCTAGCCTGGTGACACACCAGAGGACTCACATAGGAGAGAAGCCTTTTGAATGTCCTATCTGTGGGAAAAGTTTTAGTGAAAATTCCAGCCAGGTGAGACACCAGAGGACTCACACAGGAGAGAAGCCTTTTGAATGTCCTATCTGTGGGAAAAGCTTTAGTTATAATTCAAGCCTGGTGACTCATCAGAGGACTCACATAGGAGAGAAGTCTTTTGAATGTCCTATCTGTGGGAAAGGTTTCATTGAGAATTCAAGCCTGGTGACTCATCAGAGGATACACACAGGAGAGAAACCCTTTGAATGTCCTACCTGTGGGAAACGTTTTAGGGATAATTCCAGTCAGGTGAGACACCAGAGGACACACACAGGAGAGAAGCCATTTTAATGTCCTATCTGTGGGAAAAGCTTTAGTGATAATTCCAATGTGGTGATACACCAGAGGACTCACACCTGAGAGAAATCTTTGAATTGGCTAGTCTGTGGACATTACTTCAAGCATAAACCATCCCTTATTGCACACAAGGTAATCTATATTAGGAAAAGAAGCTGGGTTTAGAGAATGCTTGAATTTCATTTGTGATCTATTGAAAGTATAGGTGAATAATCTCCTTTTGGGTTATTTTATTCTCTTATCTCTATACAACAGCGTCCAGAACAAAAATCCACTATCTTCCCCATCCATGCCTTTCTTTTTTTTACATTTTTTTGAGGAAGTGGGAAATATTTCTTCTGTCCTATAGAGGCAATCACGCCGTCTTTCTTAGGCTCCATTTCTAGGCCCTGCTATATATGTTTCTCTGTATGATCTAACGGGAGGCTTCAGTGCAAGTAAATTTACAGAATTTACACTGGGCATTTAGCAGATATAAAATTTCCTCTTCCAAGAATGAATCTTGATGGTTGATGCTCTTGGATGCAGCCCTGGCCAGCAGGAGTGAAGCTCGTTCCCCTGGAGTGTGTGGCCTGATGCTGCTGCCATGCCCTAAAATCCTGGGGGCAACAGTGATAAAGTTTTGGCATGTAGAGAGGTTTTGATCTCCATTGAGAATCACCCCTAAGAAAGCTGAAGTGTAATTCTATAAAACGTTCATGAACTTTTAGGGCTTGGCACATAGCTAATCTTCGTAAGCTGAGCAGCATCCCATTTTAAGGCTAAGTTACAAAGATCGGTTGCTAGAAGTCAAAAACGATTTCATGGCATTTAATCAGTGGAAACATGTTGCAAATGCCTTAGGTAGAAACTGGAGAAGGATGTTTTTCTGCCTCCTATCTGGAGATGGTGGTCAAACAGGCAACACCTGTTCCTAGAAAGAGGAATCCTGAGAATCCTGGAAGCAGAGAAGCAACTGGACTGAAGCATCTCAGCTACTGCTGCTGCAGGTTCCTTCCCTCCCCGAATTTAAGCCTGTTGGTGCTGCACGCTGTGAAACTGGTGGCTGCAATTTTCTTCCCGGTGGGAAGATTGGAAAAGTCTCTTCCAAGTGAAGGTGGATTCTTTGGGAATGGCTTTCCTCCTGATCAAACAGGAGACCGAATATTATTTCAGACAAATGGCACAGTAGAAGCAGATGTGCACATGGTCCACAACATTTGCGGTAATCCTAGCACTTGTTCCGTGACTGCACTTCAGCAGTGTGTGGTTTTGAATTTGATATAAAAGGAGTTGCAACAATTCAGGTTCTGCCAATAGTTGCACATTTATGATGGCGGTGGCATCCCACACTCATGATCCCCATTTGTGATCTTCCCAGCTAGCTTCTGACAAGCAAAATCAGTGGGTATACTGGCAGGAAATTGCAAGTCACAGTCATATGAAATTGCCTTGAATAACCCACCGTAATTTGCTTAAAAACTACAGAGGAACAGATCTAAATTAGCACTTTCATGTGACATGATGCTTAATGATTGAGCTGCTTAGTGACAGAAATATGAGTTCCAATTGCAGTAGTTTAAATAAGGTCTACTTGAGTTGAGTTTCACCAGAGGGGTTGTAGATAGTATTTTCTTCTCTTATTTGCAGCTGAGGACTTCTATAAGCAAAATGGTCTATACTATTTTTCTTTTTTCACATCATCTCTAACAATTTTATAAACAATTAAAGTTACATTTTTATTTGAATCTTACAGACAAAAAGGATGGCGATGAACGCTCTGGACAACTGAAAATAACAAGCAACCTTGACAAGGGAAGAAAATCAAGCCAGAAATCAGAATATTTTCCATTCCTTCAGAAAACCATACAATTCTGATCCACCTCCAGCAGCTGATAGTCAAAAGAAGGAATAAGGAGATTATGCAGAACTCAGGGATACAGTGCATGAAAAAGTGAAGGGAGAAACCTTATGAATATTCAGATTGTGGGAAAGGTTTCATTAAAAATCCCCATCTCCTGAGACACAAGACCATGCACAGAGGAGAGAAAAACTTTCAATGTCCTGATTGTGGGAAAAGTTTTAGTCGGAGTTCCAACCTGGTGAGACAACAGAGGACTCACACAGGAGAAAGGCCCTTCGAATGTGCTATCTGTGGGGAAAGCTATATCGATTATTCCCACCTGGTGATACACCAGAGGACTCACACTGGAGAGAAACCCTTTGTCCTATCTGTGGGAAATGTTTCAGTGATAATTCCAGTCTGGTGATACACCAGAGAATACACACAGGAGAAAGGCCCTTTGAATGTCCTATCTGTGGGAAAGCTTTCAGTCAGAATATCAATTTGGTGACTCATCAGAGGACTCACACAGGAGAGAAACCCTTTGAATGTCCTGATTGTGGAAAATGTTTCAGTGATATTTCCAGCTTGATTAGACACAAGAGGACTCACAAAGGAGAGAAACCATTTGAATGTCCTGATTGTGGGAAAAGTTTCAGTCAAAATCCCCATCTGGTGATTCATCAGAGGACTCACACAGGAGAGAAACCCTTCAAATGTCCTGATTGTGGGAAAAATTTCAGTCAAAATTCCCATCTGGTGAGACATCAGAGGACTCACACAGGAGAGAAGCCATTTGAGTCTCCTATCTGTGGGAAAAGGTTTTGTTATAGTTCCAACGTGGTGGCACATCAGAGGACTCACACAGAAGAGAAACCCTATGAATGTCCTGATAGTGGGAAAGTTTCAGTCTGAGTTTCAACCTGATGAAAAATCAGAAGACTCACACTGTAAAGAAATCTTTGAAATGTCCAATCTGTGGAGATTACTTCAAGCATAAATCATCCTTTATTGCACACAAGGTAATCCATATGAAGAAAAGTAGATGACTTTAGAGAATGCTTGAATTTCATTTGCGATCTCCCATTGAAAGTGTAAGTGAGGAATGGATTGATTTAATTTTCGACTGATTCTTTTTGCTCAAACATTCTCAGAATTAAAATCTGTAGGTGGAGAGAAATGGAAAATGGCTAACTACTAATTTCTGGTTATCAGCAGAAGATATTTCCTTTTGCAGAAGTAGTGAAATTCCTCAAAAAGGAATTTTGGGAGGAGCTTTTGTCTGTTGATTGTGGAATTCCCACGTGTGGAGATTCACTCTTTTATCTTCGTTTCAGCCAGATTGTGAGCGCCAGAATTCTGCAGCCAGCACAAAAGTAGTTCTCAAAATATAACTATGATGGGTCTTGAATTACCGTTGCATGTTGCATCGCTGTTAAGTGAAATTGCTTTCCTTTACTACCTGAATCCCCCTTCTCTCCCTGAGGCAACCCTTAATCAAATTTGCAGGTCACTAAGCAGAACTCTGTATACTCAGTGCTGGGGAAAATGCTTGGAGGCCTCGTGCAGGGCCAGGGCTGCCTGCCGTAGGCATCTCTAGGCCTCCCACACCCTCCAAGACATTTTGCTTAACCCTTGCATCCCACTGGCCCTTCACTTCCCCCCCCCTCCCAGGGTTCCCTTACACCTGGCTCCAACCCCACCCGACCTCACACCCTCCTCCTTTTTACCTTTTGAAGCTCTCTGAACCTCATGTTGGGGAGGGAGGGAAGGACATCTATCATTGGGCCTCATGACTTTGTCCTGGAAGCAGCCACCATTTTCAGTGGGCCCTGGATTGATCCCTGGTGTGAACTGTGGTAACCGCGCAACATGCCACATGGCGTCCTAGCGCAAGCGTCAACATAACAGACACATGCTTGACTCGCATTCTTCTCTGCTTTCTCAGAAGGGAACCGAGTGAAAGAAAATGCAGTCAAGTGGAAATGGCTGGAGTGCACTTAGAGGAGTTTAGCCAAAAGGAAAGGGGGAGCCAATGGGAGCTTTTTAAAATATTAGTTCCTCAAAGGAATAATAATCCTCCAGAAATTAAAAGTGTTTTAATCAGCTGAGAAACAGTTTGGACACAGCTTGCATGGGCTACGTGATACGTTATGCGCTGTCTGGCTGCTAGTGGCTGCAGAAGTCAGACAGGTGCAAAAGGTGTCAGGGCATGGGGTGCCTACGGGCGATGGTCCTAAGCCCATGATGGTGAACTCTCCACTTGAGTGGAAAGTTGGACTAGATGACCTACAAGGTCCCTTCCAACTCTGTTAATCTGTTGATTCATATCTGCCCAAACGCCAGGCAGCTGATTTTCGGCCTCCCAGAGGTTTGGGGAAGGCCATTTTCGCCCTTCTCAAACTTCAGGAAAGCCTCTGGAGCCTGGGGAGGGCTAGCTCATTGGGCCCATATTTCGCCCTCCCCAATCTCCTGAGGTTTTCCTGGAGCCTGGGGAAGGTGAAAATGGCCTCCCCCGGCCCCCTGGAGAAAATTCCAACCTCAGCTTGGAGGCGAGCAGTGCGGCGTATGTGTGTGTTTGTGGGTGTTGTGTGCATGCAGGAGGGTGCTTTACATTATGGGTGCCAGTATGTGCCTATGCCATTGCACATGCGCGCTTGCATTTTTGGCCACCAACAACAAAAATTCAGCCATCCCTGTCCTAAGGGAAGCGGGTAGGACATCCCCCGAAACTCAGACCTGGTGCTTATTTTGGGGCCCAAAAGAAAATAAAAGTGGGTCTTATTTTTGGGGAAAACATGGGTATATATATAACATGGGTATATATATATATGTATATGTATATGTATATGTATGTGTATGTGTATGTGTATGTGTATGTGTATGTGTATGTATATGTATATGTATATGTATATATATGTATATATATGTATATGTATATGTATATATATGTATATATATATATATATATAACATGGGTGATATATATATATATATATATCAGAACTTCCAGGTATATTTGATGATAAACTCTTTGGAATTCTATGAACTCATGAATGACCCAAGTCAACAAATAAATTTCATAACTGAATGTATATTTGACATGCATTTGACATGTATATTGAAAATGTAAATAATGAATGTAACAGGTTAAGTTAGCATTTTGGCATCCTGCCTTTTATTGTAATTGATGTCTTTGGATCTGGTTTTTTTTTAGATATTGTGCAGTCATTTTATAAACCATTATTAAACTAACCGTTTTATGTGAATCTTACAGGCAAAAGAATGCCAAAGAGAGCACGATGGAGAACTGAATCACAAGCAGCATTAAAATGCAAAGGAAACTAAGGCAGCAATCAAAATCTTCTTAGTTCTTCGGGAATATCCAAAACTTTTCTTCCCTGGCAGCTTACAGATAAGAAAGACAAAACTAGGAAAAGAGTTTTGAGCTGGACAAAAAACAGAGTATCTGGAAGAAACATATGAAAATATCAAGGGGAATAATTTCCTACTTCAGAAAAAGAGGGAAATATCTGGAAGTCAGTGGAAACGATAAAGGTCACTTGGACAGCCAGATAAGGCAGATCGTAATGCAGGCCTCACCCTGTGAGGAAGGAAACAGTTACTTGAATCAATGCTCCGCCCAGCAAGGGATTGAGAGTATTTTTGATGTCCTTGAGAATCCAAGAATGTCAGTGGTGGAAAAGATCCACAGATCTGCCTATTATGGCAAAAGCCAAGATTATCGATCACAGGCGATTGTGCCTGAGAGGATCCACACTGGAGAAAAGCCATATCAATGTTCTCAATGCAGCAGAAGCTTAAGGCAGAACAGCTTCCCTGTTGTTCATGGAAAGACTCACACCAAAGAAAAGCCCCACCAGTTCTCCCAATGTGACAAAAGGTAAAGCAAGGGGGGCAAGCGGATAGTACACCAGAGGACACTCACAAGAGAGAACCCATATGAATGTCCAGATTGTAAGAAAAAAATCAGTCGAACTTCCAGTTAGGCAATACACCTGAGGGTTTACACAGGATAAAGACCCTTTGGATGTCCTGACTGTCATAATTTTCAATTGGTGATATTATCTCTTGATTCTATCTTTCTGTTAATGCAGCCTAGTATTGTATTGGCTTTTCTTTTGCCACTGCAGTACATTCTGGCTCATATCTAAATGATTGTCCACTAGAGCTTCAAGGGTTCTCTCGTAGCTACTGCTTGAGCCAGGTTCTATCTATTCTGTACCAGTCCATTTGGATTTTCTTGCATAAGTGTAAAACGTTATTTTTCCTCCAACAAATTTAATTTTGTTAAGTAGGGCCCAGTGTTCAAATCTATTGAGATTCTATTCTCTTGAGCCTGTCTTCTGAGGTGTTGGCTATTCCTGCCAACTTGGTGCCATTTGCAAATTTCATGCATTCCTGTTCGATTCCTTCATGGATTATATTCTACTGCTTCTTTTTATATTTTATTGAATTCCAGTAAGTCGTGGTCACTTGCCCAAGGTGCCGACAACTTCTATTTCTTCTGTCGCTTCTCTATTAGTAAGAATTAGGTCGAGTATAGTTTTTCCTCTAATTCCCTCCTCTACCTTTTGGATGACAAAGTTGTCAGCTAAGTTGGTTAGGAGTCTGTTCAATCTCCTACTTGCTGTATAGTTTGTCTCCCAGTTGAAATCAGGGCAATTAAAATCTCCCATTAAAACTTGTTGTTGCCCTCTTGATATAGTTTGTAATCCACACGGGTACTGAAAATTACAAATGAATAAAATTTACAAGTTTTTTTACTTCTTGCCAATAAGTGTGGTATTTCTTTCCCCATCCATGTATTAACCAGGTTCAATTGTGCTTAATCCATCTTTGATTGCACAGGGAGTCCTCACTTACCACTTCTTCCCCGAGCCTTCAAAGTTACTATGGCACAGTAGAAGCAGTCCTGCACCTGGCCCACAACATTTGTGTTAATCCCAGCATTTGTTCCGTGACCGCATGTCAGCAGTTTTCAAGGTGCAGGAAAAGAAGTTGCACCAATTCGGGTTCTGCCAAAAGGTGCACATTTATGATGGCGGCAGCATCCCACACTCATGATCCCCATTTGTGACCTTCCAAGATAGCTTCTGACAAGCAAGATCAGTGGGTATACTGGCAGGAAATTGCAAGTTCCATGAGCAAAAGGGGTGGTTCAAAGCAAGCGGAGGCTTTTGGCATCATTTCATCAGTTAAAGCCCCCGCATCTCTAAATTTAGGGCAGAAGGTTTGACTGTAACCATTTTGGGACATATTGTCAGGCATGAGAGACAGAGATTTTCTCCATATATACACGTGTAGGTGGGTGTATCTGTATTTCTCTCTATGCATATATCTGCAGCTACCTAACCTATCCCTAGCACTTCCATATATATTGGATAATAACACTTTGCATTGCTAAGAATTTGTGATTGACCCAACGAAATAACTGAATTTGATTGAATGGATATTTGAACATGGATTTGTCATATGAATCATCAATCATCAATAATGTAAGTGATTATTGTAGTGTTGGGGAATGTTTGTTTTTTCATTGTAATATATACTGGTTTTTTTCAGAGTACATGATGCACCAGAGTATAAGATGGACCAAGTTTTTGAAGAGGCAAATTTTTAAAAGGTTTTTGCACTCTGCAGACATCCCCAAAACGGCCCGTTTTTCATCAAAATGGGCCCTTTTTTTTTTGAAAAAGGGTACGCATAGCCTTTAGGAGACTTGTAGAGTGCTTCTGGGGGCTGGGGGCCCAAAAAAGAGAAAAAATGGTCCATTTTTTACAAAAACAGGCCCGTTTCTTGTCGAAAGGCATGCCTAGCCTTTAGGAGGCTTATTGAGTGCTCCTGGGGGGGGGGGGGGGAACTGGCTGTTTTTTGTTCATTTTTGCTCCCCAAGACCACTCTGGAAGCCTTCTAAAGGCTGTGCACGGCAATTTTTGCAAAGGGGGCGGGGTTTCAGGAGGCCAAAAATGTTGTATTCAATGTATAAAACGCATCCAGATTTTCATCTTTTTTGAGGGAAAAAAGGGCATCTTATACTCAAAATACAGTACATTTTTCCTTTTTTCACATCATCTCTATAAACAACTAGCTCATAACCTGGCTTAACCCAGGTATGTATTTATCCCAATCCTGTAATAGAGAGAGCCCCCTTGTGGAGTATGGCAACTCCACCGTGCTGTACAGTAGAAGCCATTTTAAGACATAACAGGCTCTATCTTAACAGAACTTGAATCCAAAATCACTATCATCAAAATGTCTGTGACTTGACATAATTCAGTCCTTTTAATTTAAGCATCCCAGGCGTTCTTGGATTATGCTGGAACACAAACACAGATTGACACACACACAGAGACACAAACACACTGAGAGGTGTCATGCGTGCCTCCATCAATAAGCAAGAAAGAAGACTCCCAACTCCATTGTTCGTGGAATTAAAATACTTTTACTGGTTATGAAACGATAGCAGTGAAAGTAAACAAAATCTGGGCCAGAAAAGTGCGAACAAGTACATATCAAATGACCCCACCCCAATGTCCAATCTGCAACTCCCTAAGGTGTCAAGTGGGTTGCATCTCCAAAAGGCATCATCATGTTGGCATGCAAGATGGTTCACCTTCACCAGGTCCAAAGACCGGCCACCGGCATGCCCAGAAGATGGTGCAAAGAAAACTCCCTTTTCCATATCACCCCCTGTACCATTTATTCCCATCCCAAATACCATGCCCCCACCCTCTCCGTTTTTATGGCAGCTGATAGCAAGTAAGTGAAGCAGAGGCTGACAGGTGTTAGGGATGTCTTACCCCCACAGTATTTGTTTCCAGACGGTAAGTAAGCTGTGTACCAGGTTTGGCTGAAATTGCTCGAGGTGTTCCAGAGTTATGCTGGAATACACACACACAGCCATACATACTGTATATATAAAAGCTACACTTTGAATCTTACAGGCAAACAGGATGGCAATAAGAGCACTTGGGGCAACTGTAAATAAGAAGCAACATTGAAAAGGGAAGAAATCAAAATATTTCCATTTCCTTCAGAAAACCATGCAAGGGATGGTTTTCTGAAGGAAAGGGTGGGAGAAAACATATGACTGTGCAGATTGTATATGCATATATACATATACTCTGCATATGACTGTGCAGAATCTGCAGACTGTGCAGATTATAGAGCCGAGGTGGCGCAGTGGTTAAATGCAGCACTGCAGGCTACTTCAGCTGACTGCAGTTCAGCAGTTCGGCTGTTCAAATCTCACCAGCTCAGGGTTGACTCAGCCTTCAATCCTTTCGAGGTGGGTAAAATGAGGACCCGGATTGTTGTTGGGGGCGATATGCTGACTCTGTAAACCGCTTAGAGAGGGCTGAAAGCCCTATGAAGCAGTATATAAGTCTAACTGCTATTGCTATTGCTATTGTGGGAAAGTTTCATCAGAAATTACCAGGTCTTGAGACACTAAAGGACGCAAACAAAGGAATAAAACCATTTGAACATCCTTTTGTGGGAAAAGTTTCAGTGAGAATTCCATCTTGATGAAGCACCTGAGGACTCCCACAAAAGCGAAACCATGTGAATGTCCTGATTGTGAATAAACCTTTAGTCACAATTTCAGAATGGTGATTCATCAATAGTTTGACTCCAAGGAGAAACTGTATGAGTGTCAATTCTAGCCTGGTGACACACC
The DNA here is from genome assembly GCF_051295495.1 of Thamnophis sirtalis. Taxonomy (NCBI): domain Eukaryota; kingdom Metazoa; phylum Chordata; class Lepidosauria; order Squamata; family Natricidae; genus Thamnophis; species Thamnophis sirtalis. The sequence goes on along the minus strand of NW_028261383.1, from coordinate 23,335,848 downwards.
AGAGGATTCACCCAGGAGAAAGGCCCATTGAATGCCATATCTATGGGAGCTTTCAGTCAGAATATCAATTTGGTGACTCATCAGAGGACTCACACAGGAGAGAAACCCTTTGAATGTCCTGATTGTGGAAAAGGTTTCAGTTATATTTCCAGCTTGGTTAGACACCAGAGGACTCGTGCAAGGGAGAAACCCTTTGAATGTCCTGATTGTGGGAAAGGTTTCAGTCAGAATTCCAGGTTGGTTAGACACCAAAGATTCACACAGAGGAGAGAAACCCTTTGAAGGTCCTCTCTGTGGGAAAAGCTTTAATCATAATTACAACCTGGTGAAACACCAGAGGACTCTCACAAGAGAAAAACCCTTTGAATGTCGAATCTGTAGGAAAAATTTCAGTCAGAATTGCCACCTAGTGATACACCAGAGGACTCACACGGTAGATAAATCTTTGAAATGTCCAGTCTGTGGACATTACTTCTAGCAGCATAAACCATCCCTTATTACACACAAGGTAATCTACATTAGGAAAAGTAGCTGAGTAGAGAGAGTGCTAGAATTTCATTTGTGATCTATTGAAAGTATAGGTGAATAAACTCCCTTTGCGGTTATTTTATTCTAGGCTCCTCCATACAACAGATCCCAGAACCAAAATCCACTATCCTCACCATCCATGCCTTATTAAATCTGCATTAAAAATGGCATTGCAGGGTGTCTTATTAAAAAGGTTAGCCTGGTGATCAGTTAGCCATGTGGTTTGATAGACTATTCTATTTTTGCCACTTTTTAACATTTTTTTTGCGACGGGGGGGGGATATTTCTTCTACCATGCGTAGGCAGTAAAACCGTCCTTTTTAGGCTGCATTTTCTATGTCCTGCTGTATATGTTTCTCTGTGTGATCTAATGGGAGTCTTCAGTGCAAGCAAATTTACAGAATTTACACCTGGCATTTAGCAGATATAAAATTTCCTCCTCCAAGAATGAAACTTGATGGTTGATGCTCTTGGATGCAGCCCTGGCCAGCAGGAGTGAAGCTCGTTCCCCTGGAGTGTCTGGCCTGATGCTGCTGCCATGCCCTAAAATCCTGGGAGCCACAGAGTCATAAAGTTTTGGCATGTAGAGAGGTTTTGATCTCCACTGAGAGTCACCCCTAAGAAACCTGATTGTGTAATTCTGTAAAAGCTTCATGAACTTTTAGGGCTCGGCACATAGCTAATCTTCACAAGGTTAAGTAACATCACATTTCACTATTTCACTAGGCTCAGCTGCAAAGTCCGTTGCTAGAAGTCAAAAACGACTTGATAGCATTTAATCAGTGGAAACATTTTGCAAACGCCTCAGGTAGAAACTGGAGAAGGATTTTTTTTTCTGCCTCCAATCTGGAGATGGTGCTCAAATAGGCAACACTTGTGCCTAGACAGAGGATAATACTTGGGGTTGAGCTTAAAGGAGTTAAAACCATCGAGTACTGAATTGCTAGAAGGGTTGGAAAGCGACGGGAAAAGTAGAAGAAAGTCCAGTTGCCTTTTGAAAAAAGCACCTTTGGGAATAGCTGAACTTCCTGTTCCGGATCACTCATGGGAGGAGAGTGGTGTGCAGAGCGGCTTTTGTGCTCTTCCCATGGCCGAAGCAGCAGCTGGAAGGTGAGTTGAGGGCGGGTGGGAGGAGAGTCCTGGAAGCAGAGAAGCAACTGGGCTGAAGCATCTCAGCTGCTGCTGCTGCAGGTTCCTTCCCTCCCCGAATTTAAGCCCACTGGGGCTGCACGCTGTGAAACTGGTGGCTGCAGTTTTCCTTCCAGTGGGAAGATTAGAAAAGTCTCTTCCAAGTGAAGGAGGATTCTTTGGGAATGGCTTCCCTCCAGAGGTTGTGGGGGCTCCCATCACTGGAGGGTTTGTGACAGAGCTGGGAGGGACCTTGCAGGACTTCTATTCAGACGCTCTGATCATTTGCAGTTTTGGGGGCTTTACGGTTCTGGAGATTTTGTGATAATGCATGAGTGGCATTTCGTTTTTATATATATAGATTTTCCAGTATTTCCCACACTCCTTGCATTGTTTTCTCCTTTAGGATTTTTATCCCATGAAATTTTGCTTAGGCTCTGAACTTCTTAAAATCAGCTCTTCTAAAGTTTAAGACACTGGTTGGATTATATTCTGTTGCTTGTGTTTGCATTTTATTGAATTCCAGTAAGACGTGGTCACTCTCCCAAGGTTCCAGCAACTTCAAGTCCTTCTATCGTTTCTTTATTAGTAAGAATTAGGTTGATATAGTTTTTCCTCTAGTTCCCTCCTCTTCTTTTTGGATGACAAAGTTGTCAGCTAAGTTGGTTAGGAATCTGTTCAATCTCCTACTTGCTGTATACTTTGTCTCTCAGTTGATATCAGGGTAGTTAAAGTCTCCCATTATATCTTGAAGTTGCCCTTTTGATATAGCTTGTAATCCACACGTGTATTGAACATGACAGATGAATAAAAGTTTTTTTTTATTTCCGTGTCCTGACAATAAGTATGGTATTTCCTGTCCCATGCAGGTATTAACCAGGTTCAATTGTGCTTAATCCAGCACTTCTTAAGAAATAGCTATTGGCATCTTTGGTTGCACAGGGAGTCCTCATTTACCACTTCTTCCCTGAGCCTTCGAAGTTACTATGGCACAGTAGAAGCAGACGTGCACCTGGTTCACAAAATTTATGTTAATCCCAGCATTTGTTCCGTGACCGCATGTCAGCAGTGTGTGTGGTTTTGAATTTGATGTAAAAGGAGTTGCAACAATTTGGGTTCTGCCAATAGTTGCACATTTATGATGCCGGCGGTATCCCACACTCATGATCCCCATTTGTGACCTTCCCAGCTAGCTTCTGACAAGCAAAATCAGTGGGTATACTGGGAGGAAATTGCAAGTCACAGTCATATGAAATTGCCTTGAACAACCCACCGTAATTAGCTTAACAACTACAGAGGAACAGATCTAAATTAGCACTTTCATGTGACATGATGCTTAATGATTGAGCTGCTTAGTGACAGAAATATGAGTTCCAATTGTAGTAGTTTAAATAAGGACTACTTGAGTTGGGTTTCACGAGAGGGGTTGTAGATAGTATTTTCTTCTCTTATTTGCAGCTGAGGACTTCTATAAGCAAAATGGTCTATACTATTTTTCTTTTTTCACATCATCTCTAACAATTTTATAAACAATTAAAGTTACATTTTTATTTGAATCTTACAGACAAAAAGGATGGCGATGAACGCTCTGGACAACTGAAAATAACAAGCAACCTTGACAAGGGAAGAAAATCAAGCCAGAAATCAGAATATTTTCCATTCTGTCAGAAAACCATACAATTCTGATCCTCCTCCAGCAGCTGATAGTCAAAAGAAGGAATAAGCAGATTATGCAGAACTCAGGGATACAGTGCATGAAAAAGTGAAGGGAGAAACCTTATGAATATTCAGATTGTGGGAAAGGTTTCATTAAAAATTCCCATCTCCTGAGACACAAGACCATGCACAGAGGGGAGAAAAACTTGGAATGTCCTGATTGTGGGAAAAGTTTTAGTCAGAGTTCCAGCCTGGTGAAACACCAGAGGACTCACACAGGAGAGAAACCTTTTGAATGTCCTATCTGTGGGAAATGTTTCAGTGATAATTCCAATCTGGTGATACACCAGAGAATACACACAGGAGAAAGGCCCTTTGAATGCCGTATTTGTGGGAAAAGTTTTAGTCAGAGTTCCAGCCTGGTGAAACACCAGAGGACTCACACAGGAGAGAAACCATTTGAATGTTCTGACTGTGGGAAACGTTACAGTCAGAATTCCCACCTGGTGATACACCAGAGGACTCACACAGGAGAGAAACCCTTTGGATGTTCTGACTGTGGGAAACGTTACAGTCAGAATTCCCACCTGGTGATACACCAGAGGACTCACACAGGAGAGAAACCCTTTGAATGTCCTATCTGTGGGAAATGTTTCAGTGATAATTCCAATCTGGTGATACACCAGAGAATACACACAGGAGAAAGGCCCTTTGAATGCCGTATTTGTGGGAAAGGTTTCAGTCGGAATATCAATCTGGTGACTCATCAGAGGACTCACACAGGAGAGAAACCCTTTGAATGTCCTGATTGTGGGAAAAGTTTTAGTCAGAATTCCATGTTGCTTATACACCAGAGGTTTCACACAGGAGAAAGGCCCTTTGAATGTCCTATCTGTGGGAAAAGCTATATCAATAATTCCAGCCTTGTGATACACCAGAGGATTCACACAGGAGAAAGGCCCTTTGTATGCTGTATCTGTGAGAAAGGTTTCAGTCAAAATTCCCATCTGGTGATTCATCAAAGGACTCACACAGGAGAAAAACCTTTTGAATGTCCTGATTGTGGGAAATGTTTCAGTGATAATTCCAACTTAGTTAGACACCAGAGGACTCACGTAAGAGAGAAACCATTTGAATGTCTCTATTGTGGGAAAAGTTTCAGTAAAAATTCCTACCTAGTGATACACCAGAGGACTCACACCAGAGAGAAACCCTTTGAATGTCCTGATTGTGGGAAATGTTTCAGTGATAATTCCAACTTAGTTAGACACCAGAGGACTCACGTAAGAGAGAAACCATTTGAATGTCTCTATTGTGGGAAAAGTTTCAGTAAAAATTCCTACCTAGTGATACACCAGAGGACTCACACCGGAGAGAAACCCTTTGAATGTCCTGATTGTGGGAAAGGTTTCAGTCAGAATTCCAAGTTGATTAGACACCAAAGGATTCACACAGGAGAAATGCCCTTTGAATGTCCTGATTGTGGGAAAAGCTTTAACGATAATTCCAATATGGTGAAACACCAGAGGACTCACACGAGAGAAACCCTTTAAATGTCCTAAATGTGGGAAACGTTTTAGTGATAATTCCAGCCTAGTGAGACATCAGAAGACTCACACAGTAAAGAAACCCTTTGAATGTCCTGATTGTGGGAAAGGTTTCATTAAGAATTCCAGCCTGGTGAGACACCAGAGGATTCACACAGGAGAAAGGCCCTTTGTATGCTGTATCTGTGGGAAAGGTTTCAGTTAAAATTCCCATCTGGTGATTCATCAAAGGACTCACACAGGAGAAAAACCTTTTAAATGTCCTGATTGTGGGAAATGTTTCAGTGATAATTCCAACTTAGTTAGACTATAGGAGAGAAACATTTTGAATGCCTTATCTATAGAAAAAGTGTCAAGTCAGAATTTCCACATAGTGATACACAAGAAGACTCACACCGTGGAGAAATCTTTATCTGGTCTGTGGACATTGCTTCAAACATAAATCATCCCTTATTGCACATAAGGTAATCCATATGAAGAAAACTAGATGTTAAAGTAGATGAAATTAGAGAATACTTGAATTTTATTTGTGATCTCCCATTGAAAGTGTTGGTGAGAAATTGATTGTTTGAATTTTGGCCTGATTCATTTTGCTCAAACATTTGTCAGGATTAAATTTGTAGGTGGAGAGAAAAGGAAAATGGAAAATGGCTAACTACTAATTTCTAGTTATCTGGATATATCCTTTTGCAGAAGTAGGAAAAATTCCTCAAAACGGAATTTTGGATGGAGCTTTTGTATGTTGATTATGGAATTTCCACATGTGGAATTTCAGTCTTCTACCTTGGTTTCACCCAGATTTTAAGCCCCAGAATTCTGTAGAGAGCATAAATGTTGTCCTCAAGATATAACTATGATGGACCTTGAATTACAGCTGCATATTGCAATGGCTGTTAATTGAAATTGCTTTCCTTTACTATCCAAATCCCCCTTTTCTCCCTGAGGCAGCCATTAATCAAATGTGCGAGTCGCTAAGCAGAACACTGTCTATTCAGAGCTGGGGAAAACCCTTGGAGGCCTTGCACAGAGCCAGGCTTGCCTGCCATAGGCATCTCCAGGCCTCCCCCACCCTCCAAGACACTCTTGTGCTGTGTATCCTAACCCTTGTGTCCCCTTGGCCCTTCACTCCCTCACCCAGGTTCCCCTTGCACCAGGCTCCCACCCCCCCAGACCTCACACCCTCTTCCTCCTTACCTTTTGAAGACCTCTGAACCTCATGTTGGGGAGGGAGGGAGGGACGTATATCATTTGGTCTCAGGACTTTGTCCTGGAAGCAGCCCCAATTTTCATTGGGCCCCGGATTCATCTGTGGTAATGGTGCAATGGCCACACGGCATCCTGCTACAAGCGGCAGCATAACATACGCATACTTGACTCACATTCTTCTCTGCCTTCTCAGAAGGGAAGCAAGAGTGAAAGAAAGTGAAGTCAAGTGGAAATGGTTGGAGTGCACTTAGAGGAGTTTAGCCAAAGGGAAAAAGATAGCTTTTTAAAACATCATTTCCTCAAAAAATAATCCTCCAGAAGTTAACAATTTTTTAATCAGCTGAGAAATAGTTTGAAGATAGCTTGCATGGGCTGCAAGATAAGCTATGCGGTGTCTAGCCATGAGCAGCCGTAGAAGAAGTCAGGTGGCGGTGCAACAGGTGTCAGGGCGCGGGCCGTCTGGCTGCAATGATCCTAAGGTAAACAGGTAAGATATGCCCTGAAACTAAGACCTGGTGCTTATTTTGAAGAAGATAAAATTGGGTCGTATTTTCAGTGAAACACGGGTATGTAAATATGTATAATCTGTCCCCAGCACTTCCTGGTATATTCGATGATAACTCTTTGGAATTCTATGAACTCATGATTGACCCAAGTCAACAAATTAATTTCATAACTGAATGGGCATTTGACAGGTATATTGAAAATATAAATAACAAAGGTAAGAAGTTAAGTTAGCATTTTGGCATCTTACCCTTTTATTGTAATGTACGACTTTGGATTTCTTTATTTTTTAAATCTTGTGCAGCCATTTTATAAATCATAATGAAACTAATCCTTTTATGTGAATTTTATAGGCAAAAGAATGCCAAAGAGAGCACTGTGGAAAACTGAATCACAAGCAGCATTAAAATGCAAAGGGAACCAAGGCAGCAATCAAAATCTTGTTAGTTCTTCTGGAAATCCCCAAAACTCTTCTTCCCCGGCAGCTTACAGATAAGGAAGACAAAACCAGGAAAAGAGTTTTGAGCTGGACAAAATGTAGACTATCTGGAAGAAACATATGAAAATATCAAGGGGAATAATTTCCTAGTTCAGAAAAAAAGGGAAATATCTGGAAGTCAGTGGAAACGAAAAGGTCTAATGCAGGCTTCACCCTGTGAGGAAGGAAACAGTTACTTGAATCAATGCTCCGCCCAGCAAGGGATTGAGAGTATTTTTGATGTCCTTGAGAATCCAACAATGTCAGTGGTGGAAAAGATCCACAGATCTGCCTATTGTGGCAAAAGCAAAGATTATAGATCGCAGCCGATTATGCCCGAGAGGATCCCATTGGAGAAAAGCCATATCAATGTTCTCAATGCAACAAAACCTTAAGTCAGAACAGCTTCCCTGTTGTTCATGGAAAGACTCACACCAGAGAAAAGCCCTACCAGTTGTCCCCATGTGGCAAAAGCTATAGCAGGCAGGCCAAGCTGATACAACACCAGAGGACTCTCAGAAGAGAGAGGCCATATGAATGGCTAGATTGTAAGAAAAGTGTCCCTGATAATTTTGAACTGGAAATACACCTGAGGATTCACAGAGGAGTGAAGCTTTTTGAATGTCCTGACTGTGGGAAAAGGAATGGCATTTGGGAGTGGTAGGCACAGTAAGTCTTCGGGCTTCTGTCTGGAGGAAGGGAGAATTATCAGGAATGTTTATACTATCTGTCTTATTGGAGTATCTGCACACCCACACTATTCAAAGACACACAGAGGCTGTCCCCTTCACCTACCTCCATGTAAAGCAGGGGTCCTCAAACTTTTGGAAGGATGGACCAGCTGAGTGGGGCATGGCTAAGTCGTCATGTGACTGGGTGAACATGGTTAGGTCATTTGGATGGGCGTGGCCAATTTAGCAGTCCATTAAAGAATACACAGCAGCCCCCTTTTCTATTATTTTTATATATGACGTTTTTGCTGTACGGTTGTTTTCTTTTTACCAGGTGTCCGAGAGACCCATTGAGTGGCCATTTCAAAAGGGGTGGGAGAGGTTTATGCGGTGGGCCAACCGCAGTCTGAACCTCCTCGGTTGGGGCGACTCCCTAGGAACTGATGCCCAGATTGGGTGTTTGGAAAAACAGGACAGTGCGGAAAGGGGTAGGGGAGAGGAGGAGGGGCCATACCCAGAGGCCAGCTGGCAGGTGAAAGTTGCAAGGCTCTGCCATAGTTCTTTTGGGTATGACTTCCTCGCACAGCTCCCCAGTCCACACCCAAACTGGTCGGAAATGGTATGACGTCTTGCACCCGTCCTTAGCCTCCTGCTGCCTGGCCGCCAGCTTTTTCACATGAACAGAGGCTGCTGTTTGGAGCAAGGGGAACCATGGTGCTCAGATCCCACGGCTGCGTGTGCCAATGCATAGCTACAATTGGGAGAAAAGTGTGCAGTTGTGGTGAAAAGAGTTGGAGCAACACCCTAGAACCTGGATGATGCGAGCGAGGTAGCAACTACTTTTTCCATTAAATGAGCCCACTACACCTATTGGAGTAAGGAGCAAATTGTTGCAGTGGGCTCAGTTACCACCAAGAGTAGCTGCCGCTTCGCTTCACCTTCTCATCCACACTCCTGGATGTTGTTCAGTTCTTTCCATCACAGCTGCACAGCCTTTTATTCTACCTATGCCTTGGCACTCGCAGCCATGGGAGCCCAGCACTGGAGTTTTCCTTGCTCCAACAAGCAGCCTCTGCTCGTATCAAAAACTTGCGGCCAGGCAGGAGGAGGCTAAGAACTAGTGGAAGGTTACACACCGCTTTCTTGACAGTCTGCCTGGCAGGTGAGCAGGTGACCCTCAGAGAGGAGTGCTGCACTGGATGATGCATCCCCTGGTCAGTAGCTAGTTGCGGGGCCTGAGGCAGACAGGAGGACAAGTGTGCAGCTACCACCCAAGGCTCCGCGGAAGGCAGGCCCGAAAGTTGCAGGCGAAAGCTTTTAAGGCTTTCTGCCTTACAGAAGCAGAGATGGGCAAGAGACTGGAGATCACACATCGCCCCAGCTCAGCAGTCCCACGGGGCCACCTTCCTGCCCTTCACTCAAATTTCAAGGCCTGCATCCAGCCCACCAATGGGGAACGCACCACTTCCGGACTAGTCTGGCCGGCGATCTCCTGCATGCTTCCCTTGCAGGCCAGGCCGGCTTTGGGAAACCCCCTGGAAGAACTCAGATGCTGCGATCTTCCATGCCCTTCTCTCATTGGCCGGACCAGCTTTGGGAAACAACCCAGAAGGCCTCTGATGCCGCAAGTTCCTATGTGCTCCCCTCGCAGGCCGGGCTGCCTTCAGGAAACACTCAGGGAGGGTTCCGATGCCACCATCTCCCATGTCCTTCCCCCGCAGGCCAGGCTGGCTTTGGGAAACACCTGGGAAGGACTCCGATGCTGAGATCCTCGTCAGTCCATCCACTACATCACCCCTCCGCCGGATCCCCTCCCCACCCACCCTTCACTTTGGTCTTATTTGTGAGTTGCAACGAACAGGAGTTCGCAGATGTGTGACTACATTCTGCAAGGTATATATAAGGCTGATGGCTGGAGAAGGGATGATGAGGGTGGCGGGAAAAGCCAGCCACACAAGAAGGAAGTGGATGGAAGATTAGGGGCGGGGCTTAATCCCACCATTGTGTGGCCTGGATACATTGTGTTGGTCGACGGTATCTGGTTCGCAGGGCCTAGTTTGAGAACCTCTGATAAAGCTTCCCCTGGCTGGTTCTTGCTCTGTGTCACCATGGCCTAAGTAGTCATACCCCGCTGCCAATTCCATGGGGAAAGCCCTACAAGTTGTCCCAATGTGGCAAAAGCTATAGCAAGCAGGCCGAGGTGATAATAAATACACCAGAGGACTCACACGAGAGAAAAGATATGAATGCCCAGATTGCAAGAAAATTTTCAGTTAAAATTCCAGTTTGGCAATACACCAGAGGATTCACACAGGAGAAAGATCCTTTGAATGTTCTAACTATGGGAAAAGGAATGGCATTTGGGAGTGGTTGGCACAGCAAGTCTTTGGAATTCTGCCTGGAGGGAGAATAATCAAGAATGTTTGTACTACCTGTCTTGTAGGAGTATCTGCACATCCACATTATTCAAAGACACACGGAGGCTCTCCTCTTCACCTACCCGTACATCAGCATCAGCATTCCAAATATGCAGAATTAAATCAGAGTCCAAGGCAGAGCTATCCTTAAAGTTCCAATTTAATAAGACAGACATGTTGGTACAAACTGTGGAATCCCAAATCTAAAAGCTTCCTGGGATTCCATTCAGTTGAATGTTCATGATCTTATCCCCACACTCATAAATCCATCACATGGTCCAATCTTCCTCTGCCACGCTGGCATTTCCACCCATCTAGTTCCGGTCAGATGCAGAAGTGTGGAGACAAAAGATGACCTTGGGCTTTTAGAAAGGAATGACAACAACACATTCCACAATTCTACTCATTACTATTCCCCCTCCCAATTACTACACTAATGAAACAGCGTAGTAAAATAATAGAAAGGGTGGCAGGCCAAAGATCCTAAAAGGGATATAACTGCAGGCCTGAAAAAGCAGGGTTCCTTAAACTTTTTAAACGGGGGCAATTCATGGTCCCTCAACCTGCTGGGGGGCTGGACCAGCTGGGTGGGCATGGCTAAATCATGTCACTGGGTGGGCATGGCCAATTTAGCAGTCCATTAAACAATACACAACAGCTTCTTTTTCTATTATTTTTATGCATGAAGTTTTTGCTCTAGGGTTTTTGTTTGTTTTTTTATGGTGGGGAGAGAGGTTGCCAATGCCCAGGGAAGGAAAGGCATGTTTCTGTGTGACCTAATGGGAGACTTCAGTGAAAACAAATTTACAGAATTTACACCTGGCATTTAGCAGATATAAAATTTCCTCCTCCAAGAATAAAGCTTGATGGTTGATGCTCTTGGATGCAGCCCTGGCCAGCAGGAGTGAAGCTTCCCTGGAGTGTCTGGCCTGATGCTGCTGCCATGCCCTAAAATATTGGGAGCCACAGGAAATCAGTCATAAAGTGTTTGGGTATTAGAGAGGTTTTGATCACTGAGAGTCACCCCTAAGAAAGCTGATTGTGTAATTCTGTAAAACCTTCATGAACGTTTAGGGCTTTGCACGTAGCTAATCTTCACAAGGCTAAGTAACATCACATTTCACTATTTCACTAGGCTCAGCTGAAAAGTCGGTTGCTAGAAGTCAAAAACGACTTGATAGCATTTAATCAGTGGAAACTTGTTGCAAACGCCTCAGGTAGAAACTGAAGAAGGATTTTTTTAATGCCTCCTATCTGGAGATGGTGCTCAAACAGGCAACACCTGTGCCTGGAAAGCATATAATACCTGTGGTTGAGTTTAAAGGAGTTAAAACCATCGAGTACTGTGTTGCTAGAAAGGTTGGAAAGCGACGGGAAAAGTAGAAGAAAGAAAGTCCAGTTGCCTTTTGAAAAAAGCACCTTTGGGAACAGCTGAACTTCCTCTTCCGGATCAGATGAGGAGAGTGGTGTGCAGAGCGGCTTTTGTGCTCTTCCCATGGTCGAAGCAGCAGCTGGAAGGTGAGTTGAGGGCGGGTGGGAGGAGAGTCCTGGAAGCAGGGAAGCAACTGGGCTGAAGCATCTCAGCTGCTGCTGCTGCAGGTTCCTTCCCTCCCCGAATTTAAGCCCACTGGGGCTGCACGCTGTGAAACTGGTGGCTGCAGTTTTCCTTCTGGTGGGAAGATTGGAAAAGTCTCTTCCAAGTGAAGGTGGATTCTTTGGGAATGGCTTCCCTCCAGAGGTTGTGGGGGCTCCCATCACTGGAGGGTTTGTGACAGAGCTGGGAGGGACCCTGCAGGGCTTCTATTCCGACGCCCTGATCAAGCAGGAGACCCAACCTCATTTCAGACAAATGGCTGTCCTGCCTCTGATTAAAAGCCACCAGTGATGGAGCCCCCACCACCTCTGAAGGGAAACCCTTCCACTGGTTCACTGTTCTTAGTCTAAGGAAGTTTCTCCTTAGTTCGAAGTTGCTTCTCTCCTTGATGAGTTTCCATCCAGTTCCTTGTCCTGCCTTCAGGGGCTTTGGAGAATAGGTTGACGCCCCTCCCTCTTTTGTGGCAACTCCTCAAGTATTGGAAGATGGCTATCATGTCACCCCTAGTCCTTCCCTTCACTAGAGTAGACACACTCAATTCCTGCAACCTCTTAATTATATTTTAGCCTCCAGGCCCCTAATCCCCTCTTTTGTTCTTTTCTGCATTCTTTCCATAGTTTCAACATCTTTTTTATGATATGTTGACCAAACTGTCTGCAATTGTCTAAGTGTGGTCTTACTCTTTATAAAGTGGTACTAGTACTTCACATGATCTTAATTCTATCTCCCTGTTAATGGTGCTTGTTACTGTATTGGCTTTTTTTGCCACTACAATACACTGCTGCCTCATAATATAATGATTATCTCCCAGGGGAACCTTTTTCCTACAGGGTGCCAAAATTGCCCACACCAATTAAATTCTCCCTGCCCATCTGGGCGTGCGACGCCCCCCCCTCCTGCACATGCGCACGCAAGCCCGGCTCCGGAGACTTTCTTGAACCCTGGGGAGATTGAAAATGGTGTCTTCTGAACCTCCGGAAGGGTGAAAAACCAGCTGGCCAGCGTGCATGCATGCCGGAGCTGACGCCTGGTGTGCCAGCAAATATGGCTCCGTGTACCACCTGTGGCACGCATGCCATAGATTCACCAACACAGCACTAGGACTTCAATCTCCTTCTCATAGTTATTACTTGAGCCAGGTTCTATCTATTCTGTACATTTGTTTTTTCTTGCATAAGTGTAAAACCTTCTCCCCTCCCCCCCCCCCCCATCGAATGTCATTTTGTTAGGTAGGGCCCAGTATTCTAATATATCGAGATTCTCTATCTTGAGCCTGGCTTCTGAGGTGGTTGGCTATTCCTGCCAACTTGGTGTCGTTAGCAAATTTGATGCGTTCCCATTCTATTCTCTCATCTACAGCATTTAGGAAGATATTAAAGAGTAGTAAAACAGATCCTTGGTTCACCCACTGCTTACTTCCCTCCATATAGATATAATCTCATTAAGGAATACACTTTGTGTGTTTTGTCAGCCAGTTATGAATTCATCTGTATGGATTGATGTACTTATCCCACATTTTATTTTTTATTTTTAAACATTTTTTTTATTTTGAGACAAACATAAAACCATCTTACAGATACATACAGTGTGTAAGTTGCTCACAAAAACTTTTGTGCATCCTCTCCATAGTCCTCACAATTTATATAAAATCTCATATTATCAATCTAGTATATATATGTATACCTTATTATCATTGTGGATCATTTATTTGACTATAACTATTATTTCTTTGTTTTATGCGAGATATTCTAAATTTTGAATTATTTTATTTTGTGATTACATCCTTCTAAATCCATCCAGTAGTAGTACATCTTTACATAATATTCTGTATCATTCCATTATCCTTGTATTGTATAATTCTCTAGCATTTCATTTCCATATTTTTTGTCTAACCATTGATAGAATAAATCCCATATCTTATAAAATTGTTTATCTTCTTGTTCTCTAATTTCAAATGTCAATTTGCTCATTTCAGCACATTCCATTATTTTCTGAATAACTTCCTCCTGCGTTGGTGTTTTCTCGTTTTTCCAATTTTTTGCAAATACAATTCTAGCCCCTGTTAACACATTTACAATCAAATATTTCAATTCTCTACTATATATTTCCAGTAAAATCCCCAATAAAAATATCTCTGGTTTAAACTCTATATGTTTTTCTGTCATTTTTTTCCAACCATGTGTGAATTTTAGTCCAGTATTTTTTAGCTTCTGCACATATCCACCACATAAATAATATGAACCCGGCAGTGACCTGCGGTGAGGTTTATGGCTGGTGAGGCAGAAATTTTTTTAGACTTGTGGACTTCAACTCCCAGAATTCCACAGCCAGGCATGCTCAGTTCTGATTTAAAGCAACAACATTTGTTTTTCTCCTTTGCTAAATAAGTTTCCTTCTTCTTTTTCTTCTTTTTCTCCCTTCCCCTCCTTCCTCTCTCTCTCCCTCCCTCCCCCCCTCTCAAACACACACACACACACACATACACACAAAGTTGGATTGGAGGGAGTCAAGGAGACCGCAGGAGGAAGCAGGAAGCCAGTCAAAGAGCCATACTGGAGCACACACACTTTTCCCCAGCCCAGGAAGGATCCAGCCCAGCTTCACTGATTACAGGTTTGAAAAGACAACGTGGCTCTGCCTGCAATCAAACTACACTTGGGGAGGGAGACCACTTCCCTCCAACCTTTGCCCAAAGCCCTGCACCAGGAGGATGAAGTTTGAATTCCTCCACCTCCCTCCGACCCGCACGTACCTTTTCCAGTTGTTTCAGAGAGGATTTCAACTCTGCTCTTGCCTGCCATCATGAAAAGAAAAAAAATGTAAAAGGAAAAAGGCAAGAGCTGAGGTCAGGCTGAGCTAGTTGCTGCCAGAGTCACCATGGATGACTCTGCTTAACTGTTTAAAAAAGCCTCTAAAAAAGTGCCCTTTACAGGAGGAGGCAGGAGAACGACGTGCCTCATCTACGTCAGGAATTTTTTGGCTTTTAACCCTTGCTTAATTCTGCTCGAGTGATCATAAAATGCCTAAAGTCAGACAGGCTAGATGAGGCACATCGTTCTCCTGCCTCCTTCTGTAGAGGGCACTTTTTTAGAGGCTTTTTTAAACAGTTAAGCACTAAACAGAGTCATCCACGGTGACTCTGGCAGCAACTAGCTCAGCCTGACCTCAGCTCTTGCCTTTTTCCTTTTACATTTTTTTTTTCTTTTCATGATGACAGTGGTGAGGGTCTGCCTCCCCTGCCTCCCCTGACTGCACGTCCCTGTAACCTGGTGTCTGATGACATTTCCAACATTTTTCGGATTTATTCTTAAACATTCTTGCTATTCTCATCAGGGGTAAGTGCCACCTGTAAAACATCTTATACAAATTTTCTTTATATGCTATTGACATTGTCATTTTAAAATTTTGAGATCACAATTTTTGCCATTTTTCTAAGTCAATCCCATGTCCACAATTTCCCCCCCCCAAACAATCATTGTTTCTTTAGTTTGTTCTTCCTCTAGCTTAATCTCTAATAAGTATCCATATAGTTTTTTAATCATCTTTTCATCGGTACCTGTCAGGATTTTATCTAAATCAGTCAGTTTGTCATAAAAGCCTTCTATTTTAATATCTTTATCATATCTAGAATGTATTTGCACATATGAAAACCAATTCATCCTTATACCTTGTTCTTTCAGTTCTTGCATAGATTTAAGTTCACCCTTTGCATTTAATATTTTACCATATCTAACTGTTTGTTCCTTTTTAGATGTTATTGGATATGAAAATGCTTTAATAGTTGATAACCAGAGTGGGATTTTTAAATAATGATGTCTTTTAATCTTCTCTCAGTTTAATAACAAAGCCTCGTGTATATAGTGTCTTCTGAAATACCCCTGTGTTTTAGTTCCCTTGTACTATAAGAAAGCATGCAATCCCAACAACAAATCATGTCCTTTTAATGTCAATAATCTAGAATTTCTTAGTATTATCCATTCCTTAATCCACATCAAGCTTGTTGCCTAGTAGTATAACTCCTAGTTAGGCAGCCAAATCCTCCTTTTGTTCTAGCAGTTTGCAACAGTTTTAATTTTATTCTCACTTTCTTTCCCTGTCAAATATACTTCAACACTATTTCATTTAGCTCTTCAAAATAATCTTTCCCTAATCTAATTGGAATTGTCTGAAACAAGTATAAAATCCTAGGTAGTATATTCATCTTAATTATTGATATTCTCCCTATTAGTGATAGCTGTAAATTTTCCCATTTTGCCAGGTCTGACACAATCTGTTGTTTAAGTTTATGATAATTATTCTCTTTAAGTGTATTGCATCTTGCTGTCAAATATATCCTCAAGTACTTAACTTTATTCGTGACCTGTATCTTCAAAGCTTCCGCCAATTCTTCCTTTTGGGAGAGAATATAGATATAGATATATAGATATAGTCCCATTAAGGAATACACTTTGAGTGTGATTTGTCAGCCAGTTATTAATCTATCTGTGTGGATTGATGTACCTAACCCAAATTTTTCAAATTTACCAAGAAGTAGGTTATGGCCTACTTTGTCAACTGCCTTACTGAAATCCAATTATACAATGCATTTGATTGGTCTGCTAATTTAGTCACTTTGTGTAAGAATGAAATAACATTTGTTTGAAATAATCTCTTTTTGACAAACCCATGATGACTTCTGGTTATATATTTGCTTGCTTCTAGGTGTTTGCAGATCTTTTGTTTCATTATCTTTTTCAGCATCTTCCCAGGTAGTGATGTCAGACTAATTGGCCTGTAGTTTTGTGGATCCATTTTTCTCCCCCTTTTTGAAGATGGAAGCCCTTAGTTCATTCTCACCGTAAGCTTGATTTCATCTTTGCAGATTTGGATTATATGCTGCTATTATGTCTTAGTTATGTGTTCCCTTTTTAGTGACATTGTGTTGGACTTGGCTTATATGATCATATTGTCCAGTATTTCCCACACCTTGTGTTGTTTTCTCCTTTAGGATTTTTAGCCATGAATTTTTAGGCAAAATTTGAATTTGTTAAAATCAGCTCTTGTAAAGTTTAAGACACTTGTTGGATTATATTCTATTGCTTGTGTTTGCTTTATATTGAATTCCAGTAAGATATGGTCACTCTCCGAAGGTTCCAGCAACTTCAACTCTTTCTATTGCTTCTCTTTTAGTAAGAATTAAGTCATGTATAGTTTTTCCTCTAGTTGCTTCCTCTACTTTTTGGATGACAAAGTTGTCACCTAAGTTGGTTAGGAATCTATTCAATCTCCTATTTGCTGTAGACTTTGTCAAATAAAACAAAACTTCAAACTTTGTCTCCCAGTTGATATCATGGTAGCTAAAATCTCCCATTACATCTTGAGTTTGCCCTCCTGATATATTAATCCACACATGTATTGAAAATGACAAATGAATAAAAGTTTTTTTTTATTTCCATGCCTTGCCAATAAGTATGGTGTTTCCTGTCCCATCCATGTATTAACCAGGTTCAATTGTGCTTAACCCAGTACTTTCTAAAAAATAGCTATTGAGGGCCTTTTGGAAATCTTTGGTTGTACAGGTAGACCTCACTTACCACTTCTTCCTTGAGTCTTCAAAATTACTATGGCACAGTAGAAGCAGATGTGCACCTTGTTCACAAAATTTGTGGTAATCCTAGGACTTGTTCCTTGACCGCATGTCAGCAGTGACTGTGGTTTTGAAGGTGCAGGAAAAGGAGTTGCACCAATTCGGGTTCTGCCAATAGTTGCACATTTATGATGGCAGCAGCATCCCACACTCATGATCCCCATTTGTGACCTTCCCAGCTAGCTTCAGACAAGGAAAATCAGTGGATATACTGGCAGGAAATCGCAAGACCTGGTCATATGAAATTTCCTTTAACAACCCACAGTAATTTCCTTAACAACTACAGAGGAACAGATGTAAGTTAGCACTGTCATGTGACATGATGCTTAATGATTGGGCTGCTTAGTGATGCAAATATCATTTCCAATTGTGGTAGGTTAAGTGAGGACTTCTTGAACAAGGGTGTCCCCAGAGGGGTTGTAGACAGTATTTTCTGCCCTTATTTGTAGCTGAGGGCTTCCATGAGTAAAAGTGGTGCTTCAAAGCTTGCAGATGCTTTTGGTATCATTTCATCAGTTAAAGCCCCCACTTCTCAATAGTGAGGGGAGGAGTATCCAGGATGGATTGACCATGTCCTCTCATTGATTGGGCTGAGTCAGATAAGCTCTTTGGGTCACGCCCTGGTCACCAGGTACCACCCAGTTATCGACTCAGCCCCTCAACGGGCGGCTGTGATCATCCCAAGATCCCAAGAATTTTTTTTAAAAAAGGATTGAACTCATGGTTAACTGGATTGCATTCGCTGCCTCCCTACCTGAGTGAGTAACTGGCTCTTGGCTGATTGGCGGAAGAGAGAGAGAGAGAGAGCACACGCAGCAAACCCTTCTGGACAACACGCATCCCAGGTCATAAAGAGAGACCTAGGGCACTAATTGAGACTGCAGGCGAAGGGACGCTCCCCAGAACCTCAAGATATATTTGATAATAACACTTTGCATTGCTAAGAATTTGTGATTGACCCAACTAAATAACTGAATTTGCTTGAATGGATATTTGAACATGGATTTGTCATATGAATCATCAACAATGTAAGTGATAGTATTGGGGCATGTTTTTTTTTTCATTGTAATATATTCTTTTTTTTCTTTTTTCATGTCATCTCTAGCCATTTTACAAACAATAAAAGTTCCACTTTTCTTTGAATCTTACAGACAAACAGGATGGCAATAAGAGCACTCTGGACAACTTTAAATAACAAGCAACATTGAAAAGAGAAGAAAATCAAGTCGGAAATCAAAATATTTTCCACTTCCTGCAGAAAACCATACAAATCTGTTCCTCCTCCAGCAGCTGTTAGACAAAAGAGAGAAAATCAAGAAAGAATAAGCAGATTATGCAGAACTAAAGGATGCATTTCATGAAAAGTAAAGGGAGATTTTTTTTATCATTCAGCAAAAGAGGGAAACTTCTGAAAGTCTGTTGGGAGGAAAAGGTCAATGGTAAACCCCTGTAGAACAGACAGTAATGCAGGCCTCTCCCTGTGAGGAAGAAGACGGCTTGAATGAAAGCACCACTAAGCAAGGCATTGCCCATATTTTTGACTCCTCAAGAATATCAGCTGTGGAAAAGCTCCATAGATTTGCCTATTGTGGGAAAAGCATAGATTGCAAATCACAGCTGATTATGCACAAGAGGAGACGGAAAGCCACACAAATTACCTGAATGTGATAAAAACTATGGTCACAAAAGCTCCCTTGTGGTTCATGGAAGCACCTCCACACAAGAGGGAAGCCACAAAAGAGCTCCCAATTCAGTAAATGCTTTAGTGAGCATGGCAACATGGTGCTACATCAGATAACTCACAGGAGGGGGAAAACATAAGACTGTGCAGATTGTGTGAAAAACTCTAGAAATTTCCATCTCATGAGACCAGAAAACTCACACAGAAGGAAAAAACCCTTTGAATGTACTGATAATGCGAAAGTGACAATTCCAGACTGGTGATACATCAGAAGACTCACATAGAGAAATGCTTTCAACCCGTTAAATGTCCTGACGGTGGGAGAAGTTTCAGTCATAATTCCTGCCTGGTAATACATCAGAGGATTCACTCCATGGAGAAACCTTATAAGTGTCAAAATTGTGGGGAAGATTTCATTACACATTCCCACCTCCTGAGACACAAGATCACACACAGAGGAGGGAAACCCTTTGAATGTCCTCTCTGTGGGAAAAGCTTTAATCATAATTCCAATTTGTTGAGACACCAGAGGATTCACAGTGGAGAGAAACCCTTTGAATGTCCTGACTGTGGGAAATGTTACAGTCAGAATTCCCACCTGATGATACACCAGAGCACTCACGCAGGAGAGAAACCCTTTGAATGTCCTGACTGTGGGAAAGGTTTCTGTCACAAATCCATCCTGATGAGACACCAGAGGACTCACACAGGAGAGAAACACTTTGAATGTCCTATCTGTGGGAAAAGCTTTCGTAATAATTCCTATCTGGTGACACACCAGAGGACTCACACAGGAGAGAAACCCTTTGAATGTCCTGATTGTGGAAAAAGTTTTAATCTGAGTTCCAGTCTGGTGATTCACCAGAGGACTCACACGGGAGAGAAACCCTTTGAATGTCCTATCTGTGGGAAAAGCTTTAGTAATAATTCCAATCTGTTGAGACACAAGAGGACTCACACAGGAGAGAAACCCTTTGAATGTCTTATCTGTGGGAAAAGCTTTAGTAATAATTCCTATCTGGTGATACACCAGAGGACTCACACAGGAGAGAAACCCTTTGAATGTCCTATCTGTGGGAAAAGCTTTAGAAATAATGACTATCTGTTGAGACACCAGAGGATTCACACAGGAGAGAAACCCTTTGAATGTCCTGATTGTGGAAAAAGTTTTAATCTGAGTTCCAGTCTGGTGATACACCAGAGGACTCACACGGGAGAGAAACCCTTTGAATGTCCTATCTGTGGGAAAAGCTTTAGTAATAATTTCTGTCTGGTGACACACCAGAGCACTCACACAGGAGAGAAACCTTTTGAATGTCCTATCTGTGGGAAAAGCTTTAGTAATAATTCCAATCTATTGAGACACCACAGGATTCACACAGGAGAGAAACCTTTTGAATGTCCTGATTGTGGAAAAAGTTTTAATCTGAGTTCCAGTCTGGTGATACACCAGAGGACTCATACGGGAGAGAAACCCTTTGAATGTCCTATCTGTGGGAAAAGCTTTAGTAATAATTCCAATCTGTTGAGACACCAGAGAACTCACACAGGAGAGAAACCCTTTGAATGTTCTGATTGTGGGAAAGGTTTCTGTCAGAATTCCAGGTTGGTTAGACACCAGAGGACTCACACAGGAGAGAAGCTATTTTAATGACTTATCTGTGGGAAAAGTTTCATTAAGAATTCCAGCCTGTTGAGATACCAGAGGACTCACCCAGGAGAGAACCCCTTTGAATGTCCTGACTGGGAAAACTTTCATTAAGAATTCCAGCCTGGTGAGACACCAGAGGACTCACACCATGGAGAAATCTTTGAAATGTCCCCTCTGTGGACATTACTTCGAGCACAAACCATTCCTTATTGCACACAAGGTAATCCATATTAGGAAAAGTGTAAAACCTTATTTTTCCCCTGTGTCAAATGTCATTTTGTTAGGTAGGGCCCAGTGTTCAAATCTATCGAGATTCTCTATCTTGAGCCTATCTTCTGAGGTGTTGGCTATTCCTGCCAACTTGATGTCATTTGCAAATTTGATGCGCTCCTGTTCGATTCTCTCCTTTAACACATTTACAAAGATATTAAAGAGTAGTAAAACAGAACCTTGGGATACCCACTGCTTACTTCATTTAGATATAGCCCCATTAAGGAATACACTTTGAGTGTGGTTTGTCAGCCAGTTATGAATCCATCTATGTGGAAGGATGTACCTATCCCATATTTTTCTAATTTACCAAGATGTAGGTTATGATCTACTTTGTCATCTGCCTTACTGAAATCCAATTATACAATGTATTTGGTCCGCTAATTTAGTCACTTTGTGTAAGAATGAAATAACACGTTGACTTCCCATGTTGACCTTTGGTTATTTATTTGCTTACTTCTACCCTGTTTTCCCCAAAATAAGCCTTCCTCTGAAAATAAGCCCTCCCCGAAAATATTGCAACACAGCAGCAGCCATGAGGTGACCACACTCGCCGTCTCCCGTACCTCAAAAATAAGACATCCCCGAAAATAAGGCCAAGTGCTTATTTCAGGGTTGAAAAGAAAATAAAACCCTGTCTTATTTTCGGGAAAACATGGTAGGTGTTTGCAGATCTTTTGTTTCACTATTTTTTCCAGGATCTTCTCGGGTAGTGATGTCAGCCTAATTGGGCTGTAATTTTGTGGCTCCATTTTTCTCCTCTTTTTTGAAGATGGGAACTATGTTGGGTCTTTTCCAGTCCACTAGTAGTTCCTTGGTACGTGAAGATCTTTGAAAGATATGGTTCAATGGTTCTTAGATCACGTCTTCCGGTTCCTTCAGAACTCTGGGATATTACCAATCTGGTCCCGATGGTTAGAACTCTTCTAGAATGGACAGGTGTTCTCTTACTGTTTTCCTCCCTGTTTTAATTTGTATTCCTATCTGTTACAGTTCTTTTTTTCGGTAGGTTTGGCTATTTTTTCTGTTTGCCTGAAGATAGATGCAAATAATGAATTAAGTAGCTCTGCTGTATCTCTACTGCCTGTCACTTGCTTGCCATCATCTCCCATTAGCGGACTGACTGTTTCCTTGATTTCTTTCTTGTATTATACATGTTTTTAAAAGATTTTTGACATTTATTGCAAGTTTTAATTCATTCTTAGTATGAGCTTGATTTCATCTTTGAAGATTTGGGCTGTATGCTGCTATTCTGCCTTAGTTATGTATCCCTCTTTCCATTTTTTATGCTTATCCTTTCTTCTTTCAGTTTATCAGAGACATCTTTAAGGATTCACAGTGGAGAGAAACCCTTTGAATGTCCTGACTGTGGGAAATGTTAGAGCCAGAATTCCCATCTGGTGATACACCATAGGACTCACACAGGAGAGAAACCCTTTGAATGTCCTGATTGTGGGAAAAGTTTCAGTCAAAATTTCCATCTGATGAGACACCAGATAACTCACACAGGAGAGAAAGCCTCTGAATATCTTGATTGTGGGAAAAGTTTCATTAAAAATTCCCACCTCTTTAGCCACCAGAAGATTCACACAGAGAAACCATTTCAATGTCCTAACTGTGGGAATCGTTTCACTCACAATTCTCACCTAGTGATACACCAGAGGACTCACACAGGAGAGATACCCTTTGAATGTCCTATTTGTGGGGAATGCTTTAGTAATAATTCCAGTCTGCTGTCACCCAGAGGATTCACTCAGGAGAGAAACTGACAAGCCGGCCTCCCTCAGCAACCAAGAAAAAAACCCACTTAACTCTACTTCGCAGAGTTAAGAGTACTTTTACTGATTATGAAAAGATAGCAGCTAAGCAAAGCAGGATCTGAGGCAAAAGCGTGCGAAATCATACATATCAATATATGACCAAACCTCCTCCCACTGGTAACCCCTTCCCACTGTCCAATCTGCAAATCCCTTAGGTGTCATGTGAGTTCCATCTTCAAGGAGCATTATCAGGTTGGTATCCAGGACGGTTAGCCTTGACCAACACCAAGCATTATCTCCAGCATCCGCAGTAGATGGTGAGATTTACAATCTCTCCTGTAGTTAAAACTTCCCCTCCCAAATACCAACCCTCCCTCCCCGTTTCAATGGCAGCCGAAAACAAATAGTGAAACAGAGGCTGTCAGAAACCCTTTCAATGTCCTGATCATGGGAAAAGTTTTAGTCTGAGTTCCAGCCTGCTGAAACACAGAGGACTCACACGGTGGAGAAATCTTTGAAATGTCAAGTCTGTTGACATTGCTTCAAGCATAAATCATCCCTTATTGCACACAAGATAATCCATATGAGGAAAAGTAGATGAGTTTAGAGAAAGCTTGAATTTCATTTGTGATCTCCCATTGAAAGTGTAGGTGAGAAATTGATTGATTGAATTTTGGCCTTATTCATTTTGCTCAAACATTTCTCAGGATTAAATTTAGAGGTGGGGAGAAAAGGAAAATGGCTAACTACTTGTTTCTGGTTATCAGAAGAACTTCTGGATATTTCCTTTTGCAGAAGTCGTGGAATTCCTCAAAAAGGAATTTTGGGTGGAGCTTTTGTATCTTGACTATGGAATTCCTACATGTGGTGTTTCAGTCTTCCACCTTGCTTTTGCCCAGATTTTGAGTTTCAGAATTCCGCAGCCTGCATAAAAGTAGTCCTCAAGATATGACTATTATGGCCCATTAATTACGGTTGCATGTTGCAACGTAAGTGAAATTGCTCTCCTTAATTACCTGAATCCCCCTGCTCTCCCTGAGACAGCCATTAATCAAATCTGTGAGTCCTAAGCAGAACACTGTCTAGTCAGAACTGGGGAAAAGTCTTGGAGGCCTAGCGCAGGGCCAGGCTTGCCCGCCATAGGTATTTCTAGACCAGTGGTGGGTTTCAAAAATTGTTCTAACCTACTCTGTGGGTGTAGCCTCCTTTGTGGGAGTGGCTTGCTCCCATGTGACCGGATGGAGCCAAGGTGGCACAGTGGTTAAATGCAGCACTGCAGGCTACTGCTAGATCAGCAGTTCAGCGGTTCAAATCTCACTGGCTCAGGGTTGACTCAGCCTTCCATCCTTCCGAGGTGGGTAAAATGAGGACCCAGATTGTTGGGGGCAATATGCTGACTCTCTGTAAACCGCTTAGAGAGGGCTGAAAGCCCTATGAAGCGGTATATAAGTCTACTGCTATTGCTATTGCTATGGGAGTGGCTTGCCGCCCATGTGACCAGATATGAAGATGCTGACGACACTTGTCAGAACCACCTTAAATCACCTCTCACACAGCACTGGCCTGCATAAGAATATGATGTAAACTTGTTTTTTAAAAGGCATCTTTGGTTTGCGTTAAAACAACTTCAACACACGCAATGTCCTGATTGCACCACTAACGCAGCAGTCACCCTTACCTTTCACAGAGGCCCTGAGTTTTATAAATAGGAGCATGATAGTGTGGAATAATCATATCCAAGGACCAGTGGTGGGTTTCAAAAAATTTTGGAACCTCTTCTGTAGGTGTGGCCTGCTTTCCGGGTCCACTGGTGGAACCTCTTCTAGCCGGTTCGGTAGATTTGACGAACCGGTTCTACCGAATAGGTGCGAACTGGTAGGAACCCACCTCTGTTCTAGACCGCCCCCACCCTCTAAGGCACCCTTGTGCTCTGTATCCTAACCCTTGTGTCCCCTTGACCCTTCATTCCCCCCATGGTCCCCTTACACCTGACCCCCCCACCCCATCTCACATCCTCATTCCTACCTTTTGAAGAAACCCTTTGAATGTGCTGATTGTGGGAAGGTTTCAGTCGGAATTCCCACCTGGTGACTCATCAGAGGACTCCCAGGAGAGAAACCCAAGTGTGGACAGTGTTTCAGGGCACCTTACACCCTTATTGCACACAAGAAAATCCACATGACGCCCACAGTGATAAGTGTTGAGGACACTTGAATTTCATTTCTAATGTCCCGTTGTAAGTCCACCTGAGAACTTTACTATTTAATTTGATTGAAATAAATAAACAGATTTTTTCTGATTTATTTTTTTTTTGTAGGCAAACACGTCATGATATTAGATGGGAAGATGAAAGAAAAAATTGCAACGTATCATTTTAATAATAGCTTTCTGGCCTTCAGCGTAAGACATTGCTGGATATTTATTTTTTTGCAGAAATTGGGAAATTATGTAAAAAATCTTTTTGGGAGTGTTCTTTGCATTTTTATCATGGTAGAAGATAGAAATGCCACATACAGAGTCCTGGCCTTCTCCTCCCTGGGCTCCCCTGAGATTTTCAGCCTCAGAATTCCCCTGCCAGCATCTCTTGGGGATTGGAGCACTGAGACTATAGTTAAGAGATTGTGGCTCCTCGTATAAGGACAAATTGAGAGGAGAAGAGAGGTGGACGGGTTTCAAAGTTCATCCATTACTAACAGTTTCAGGAATTCAGTGCACCAAGCATGTCTCTTCAGATTGTGTCAAGAATGAGGCACGCAAGTCAAACCAGATGAATAGCATATATACTGGGGGAGTTTGGGGCACTGACAAAACTCATGTAAAACTCCACATATAAAGACTGTTTTGCCTTGAAGGTGACCTTCACAAAGAATAGCTGTAGAAATATTGAGTCAAGGAGAAAAAGGATTGTGGTTTTGTGCACAGGACCTCAAGGTTTATTTGTAACTCCTGCTGTGATCTTCGCTTGGAGGTGTCTCCTGGTTAGCCTTTGACAGCTGGGGGTGAGAACAGCACCAAGGGACTGATATGTTTGTGGTCCCCCCCCCCCGCCACTGTATCTACTGTGAAGCATACTTCTGAAGCATACCTGATGTCCTCTAACTTGCTTGTTGTTCTGGGAGTTTCCCACCATCAACAGTGTTTCCTCAGAGAAATCACAGATCTTCCCCAGGGAACATACAGCAGCAGAAAGAGGGAGGTAACTTTTGATTCCCATCCAAGAAGTTGGAGGGTCCCTACAAACTACGGTGTATGTGCAGTGTGCTCCTGTTGTACATCTGAGATCCCTGGGCAGCAAGCAATGAAAAACATGGCCTGTTGGTCCTGTCTCATTCCCTGGGCTCCCACCTGGTTCAAAGAGTCCTTAAGTGGGACTCAACCACGAGGGTCTGGTTACTGCTCGCTATCTGGGCATTGAGAAAATCTCCCTGTTCCTCTGTACATATAAGTAACATGCAAGGGAAATGTTGCACTGGATTCCTCTGAAGAATGGACTTCAGGCCAGGATCAGTTTCCAAGGAAGATTTTATTCTGGTCAACTGCACAGGTACAGTATAGGTGGTACCTTGCTCAACAGTAGTAACTGTGAGAGGGATCTTGGCGTCCTAGTGGACAATCATTTAAATATGAGCCAGCAGCTGCCAAAAAAGCCAACA
This sequence comes from Thamnophis sirtalis, assembly GCF_051295495.1. Classification (NCBI taxonomy): domain Eukaryota; kingdom Metazoa; phylum Chordata; class Lepidosauria; order Squamata; family Natricidae; genus Thamnophis; species Thamnophis sirtalis. The sequence goes on along the minus strand of NW_028261383.1, from coordinate 23,309,478 downwards.
CAGTTGTAGGCTGCATAAACAGGGATAGAATCAAGATCACGTGAAGTGTTAATACCACTTTATAATGCCTTGGTAAGGCCACACTTGGAATACTGCATTCAGTTTTGGTCACCACGATGTAGAAAAGATGTGGAGACTCTAGAAAGAGTGCAGAGAGGAGCAACAAAGATGATTAGGGGACTGGAGACTAAAACATGAAGAACGGTTGCAAGAACTAGGTATGTTTAGTTTAAGAGAAAGAAGGACTAGGGGAGACATGATAGCAGTGTTCCAATATCTCAGGGGTTGCCACAAAGAAGAGGGAGTCAACCTATTCTCCAAGGCACCTGAGGGTAGAACAAGAAGCAATGGGTGGAAACTAATCAAGGAGAGAAGCAACATAGAACTGAGGAGAAATTTCCTGACAGTTAGAACAATTAATCAGTGGAACAGCTTCCCTCCAGAAGTTGTGAATGCCCCAATGCTGGAAGTCTTTAAGAAGATGTTGGATAGCCATTTTTCTGAAATGGTATAGGGTTTCCTGCCTAGGCAGGGGGTTGGACTAGAAGATCTCCAAGGTCCCTTCCAACTCTGCTATTGTATAATTGTAAGCAGAAATAATTTCCATATAACTATGATGGAGAACCTATGGCACGTGGAGCTGCCAACTGACTTTGGTCTTCTTTTAAGGCCATTTTTTGCCTCTGGAGCACAAAAGACCGGCCCTTCAGGAATGGATTTCCGGTTTGCTCATAGAGCCATTTTTTGCCCTCCAGAGCCTTTAGGCGGCTTCCCTGAAGGCTCTGGAGGGTGAAAAACGGCTCCAGGGCAAACCAGAAGTCAATTTTTGAACTTCCAGTTTGGCCGTATGGCCGTTTTTTCACGCAGGGAAGCCTCCGGAGGGCCTCAGGGTGGGGAAAAATTGGTCCATCGTGCACATAGCATTATGGGTGTGGGCACTCCCGCACATGACTACCCTGTGCTCTCCCCACTTTTGGCATGCAATGGGAAAAAGGTTAGCCATCACTGCCCTATACGAATGTGTGATGACAATTTCTCAATAGAGAAAAGGGCAGAAGGTACAATTGTATTTTTCAATTCCTTTCCTGCTTCTCTGTATGCATTCTTTGTTTTTGTTTTGTACATTTTATTAAATAAAAAATTTCTAATTAAAAAAAGGAATGTGTATCCAATAATGAATCAGCCTTGATGCCTGGCCTTGCAGTTTCCTTGGCAAGAATTTTGTATATTTTATTAGATTAAATTTTTGAATTAAAAAGGAAGGTGTATCAAACAAAGAGTGGTACACTGTTGCATGCACATCTGTATTACCAATACTTTCCCAACCCATTAAAATGCCTTTTGGAAACATTTGTCAAAGCATATAGAGACAATTATCACCCCTTTTCTAGCCCTACTGCATATGTGACTTCCTCATTTTGACCTAATGGAGATTTCTGTGTATGCAAAATTGCAGACATACAAGACATTTAGCATGGGTGTGCTTGGAAACATCTCTGGGCAGCACGAATGAAGTTGGTTCCCTTTGAGCCTCTGACTCACTGATTCTCCTGGGTCCTAAATCCTTGGCAGCCACAAGAAATCAGTCATAAAGTTTTGGGATGCAGAGAGGTTTTGATCACTGAGTCACCCCCTAAGAAAGTGCAGGAACATATATATCAGCTTTCTGCAAAGTAGTGCCCTCCAAGTCTTTTGCTCAAACTGTTTCTGAATAATAAATCTAACTCCTGTGGAGATTGGAAGGCTGCTCAGGGCAATTCTTCCCTCTAGTGAGATTTAGCCTCTGCAAGGATGCAGCTAGAAAGAATCTCCCATATCTAGATGTAGAGAGTGGATGTTTCCAGTTATTCTTCCATGTTTCATTAGTCCAGGGGTAGTCAACCTTTTTATACCTACTGCCCACTTTTGTATTTCTGGTAGTATTAAATTTTCTAACCGCCCACCAATTCCACAGTAATGGTGATTTATAAAGTAGGGAAGTAACTTTACGTTATAAAATTTATAAAGCAGAGTTACAGCAAACCCCTACCGCCCACCATGAAAGCTGGAACGCCCACTAGTGGGCGGTAGGGACAGGTTGGTTACCACTGCATTAGTCTATTCATAGGATGAAGCTGGGTATCATTTAGCAACTATGTACGTAAGTAAGATCTTCATAAACGTTTATGGCATAGCATTTCCCTAATCTTGAGAAGCGAAGTAAGTCAAGCTTCACTCTTCAAACTTCGCTCAGTAGGTTTTGGGGAATTATCCTGTTCTACTTCCTTGCAGTTTCCTTGGCAAGGTTTTTTTGGAAGTGGATTTCCCCTTTCCAAGGCCTGAGAGGACAGGCCAGGCAATGGTCTCTGAGATGGCTTTGTGCCTAAAGCAGGACTGGAAATGAGCGTTTCTCAGGCTTTAGGCTGGTGATCACCAAACTGGGCCTTCTTCCTCCCCACAAAATCTATCCAATCAGCTGTTCCTGCTACTCCAGTTCTAAATTCAGGGCTTCAGCTTTCAAGATCCAGTATCCTCCAAATAATACATACTTTACACCTTTCAATCTGAGCTTCAAAGTTTGATTCTGAGGAAATGGACTGTATGTTTGAGTGGGGACTGATGGCTTTTGACCTCGCCCTGTAGACCATCCCCTCTGACTCCTAGGTTGGCTTTATTTAATTTTGCTTGATTGTCTACTGTTAGGTAAGCTCCCTGTTGGGACAACGAGTACATTCAGAGAAGCGTTGTGAGAATTGTGTTGGAGAACACACAAACCAGCATACAGAGACACTGCAGTTTAAATAGGCTTTTACTTTCATGAAAATAGAGATATCACAGTTCATCAAACAGTCCAAGTCATACATGGATAAGACAGTCAGTCATCAATGTCTTTCAGTTAAGGGATAATCCAAATAACATAGTCCATAAACATACAAACAGTCCAGTACTCAAGTTTGCAAGCAGTTGCAAAACTTAACAGTAGCTCACGGCACTTTCTAACAGCCAGTTTCCAAAACACTCAGATCAGATCAGCCCAGCATCTAACAAACAGAGAGCTAACAGTCATTCTGGCTCCCTCTTATGGCCGATTGAGGAAAACAGCAACCAATCACATTTTACAGTATGATTTAAAGAAACAGGAATAGCATTGTTACATGATTTATATATTGCCAACCCAACTGTTAGATTATATTCCTAACATCTACTATACAATTTTTTTCTCACATCTCTCCACCAAGGGGGGAGAACCACAAAAATACCATTCTTTTGGTGCAGCTCTCAGGCCCCGGCTGTCAAAGTCTAGCAAGGAGACCCCTAAAAACAAAGGAGGAATTGCGAATAAAGCTGGAGATCCTGTGCTCAAAACCACAATCCTTTTTCTCCTCAATTCAATATTCCTACAGCTCTTCTCCATGAAGGTCTCCTGCAGGGCACCCTCTACATCTGAAATTTTACACTGGTTTTGTCACTGCCCCAAACATCCCCAATATATTTGCTATTCATATGGTTTCTTCCACTTGTGTGCCTTATTCTTGACACAATCTGAAGAGACATGCTTGGTGCACTGAATTCCTGGAACGGTTAGGAAAAGATGAACTTTAAACCCCTCTACTTCTCTCACTTTCTCCTTATAAGAGCTATGGTGGCACAGTGATTAGAATGCAGTACTGCAAGCTACTTCTGCTGGCTGCCATCTGCCTGCAGTTTGACAGTTCAATTCCCACCGGCTCAAGGTTGACTTGGCTTTCTATCCTTTCAAGGTCAGCAAAATGAGGACTCAAATTGTTGTGGGCAATATGCTATGTAAACTGCTTAGAGAGGGCTATAAAGCACTGTGAAGCGGTATATAAGTCGAAGTGCTATTGCTATTATATGAGGAGCCACAATCTCTAACTATAGTCTGAGTGTTCCTATCCCAAAGAGATGCTGGCTGGGGAATTCTAGGGCTGACAATCTCAGCAGCACCCAGGGAGAAAAAGGCTGGGACTATGCCTGTGGCATTTCTATCATCTATCATGATAAAAATGGACAGAACACTCCCAAAAATATTTTTACGTACTTGCACAATTTCTGCAAAAATAAACACCTAGCAACTTCTGCTGCTGATGGACAGATAGCCTTTATCAAACTAATATGTACCAATTTTTTATCTCCTCCTTTCTGTCTAATACCATGACATATTTGCCTACAAAAAAAATCAGGCAAATTAAATAGTCAATTTCTCAGTTGGACTTACAATGGGTCATTAGAAATGAAATTCAAGCTTTGTCTACACTCATCACTTTGGGTCCCATGTGGATTTTCTTGTGTACGATAGGGTTGGAAGGTTTCCTGAAGCATCATGCACACTCGGGGAACATAAGTGGTTTCTCCTCTGTGTGTATGATTTAGAAGGCTATCCTTAGTACTGAAATCTTTCCCACAGTCAGGACACTCTCATGGTTTCTCTCCTGTGTGAGTTCTCTGATGTCTCACCAGATGGACATTTTGACTGAAACCTTTCCCACAATCAGGACATTCAAAGGGCCTTTCTCCTGTGTGAATCCTCTGGTGTCTAACCAAGCTGGAATTATCACTGAAACATTTCCCACAATCAGGACATTCAAAGGGTTTTTCTCCTGTGTGAGTCCTCTGATGAGTCACCAGGTGGGAATTCTGACTGAAACCTTTCCCACAGATAGGGCATTCAAAGGGTTTCTCTCCTGTGTGAATTCTCTGGTGTCTCATCAAGTCAGAATTCTGAATGAAACTTATTCCACAATCTGGACACTCATATGGTTTCTCTCCTGTGTGAGTCTTCTGGTGTATCACCATTTCGGAATTCTGACTGAAACATTTCCCACAGTCAGGACATTCAAAGGGCCTTTCTCCTGTGTGAATCCTCTGGTGTCTAACCAAGCTGGAATTATCATGGAAACATTTCCCACAATCAGGACATTCAAAGAGTTTCTCTCCTGTATGAGTCTTCTGGTGTATCACCAGGTAGGAATTCCGACTGAAACTTTCCCCACAATAGAGACATTCAAAGGGTTTCTCTCTTGTGTGAGTTCTCTGGTGTTTCACCAGATGGAAATTTCGACTGAAACTTTTCCCACAAGCAGGACATTCAAACAGTTTCTCTCCTGTGTGAGTACTCTGGTGTCTAATGAAGCTGGAATTATCACTGAAACATTTCCCACAATCAGGACATTGAAAGGGTTTTTCTCCTGTGTGAGTCCTCTGGTGTCTCACAATGTGGGAATTGTGAGTGAAACGATTCCCACAGTCAGGACATTGAAATGGTTTCTCTGTGTGAATCCTCTGGTGTATCACCATTTTGGAATTCTGACTGAAACATTTCCCACAGTCAGGACATTCAAATGGTTTCTCTCCTGTATGATTCCTCTGTTGTCTCATGAGTGGGAATTTCCAATTAAACTTTCACACAAATTGAACATTCATATGTTTTCTATCTGGTATGAGTCCTCTAATATATCACCACGTCACCATGCTCACTGAAGTATTTACCATATTGGGAGCATTTGTATTTCTTCTCTCCTGTCTGGGTCCTTCCATGAACCACAAGGAAGCTGTTGTGACCAAAGCTTTTGCCACATTCAGAGTATTTATATGACTTTTCTCCAGTTTGTATCCTCTCATGCATAATCAGCTGTGATTTGCAAGTTGTATCTTCCCCACAACAGGCACGTCTATGGAGCTTTTATTCCACTGATATTCTTGAGGATGTCAAAAATATGTGTGATCCCTTGTTTAGTGGTGCTTTGATTCAAGCCTTTTTCTTCCTCCCAGGGCAAGGGCTGCATCACTGCCTGACGTGACTATCCAAGTGAACTTTTCCTCCCCACTGACTTTGTTATTTCCCTCTTTTGCTGAATGGAAAAATAATCTCCCTTGACTTTTCATATATCTTTGAAATCCACAAACTTCCAACTATAAATCTCTTCTTTATTCTCTCTCCTTTGTTTCTCTCCTGCTGGCGAAGGAAAAAAATTGTGTGGTTTTCTGAAAGAAATGGAAAATACTTTGATTTCTGGCTCAATTTTCTTTCCTTTTCAATGGTGCTTGTTATTCTTATTTGTCCAGAGTATTCTCATTGCCATCTTCTTTGCCAATAGGTTCAAAGAAAAGTGTAACTTTAATTTTGTATAAAATGGTTGCAGAAGATGTGAAAAAGAGAAAAAAAGTATACATTACAATTGATTTGTATTTACCACGATTAGCCTCTTTGAACGCCAATGGGAAAGCATGGTATGAATTCCACGCATGACCCATGGAAATACAGACACTCACGCCCTCAATGCTCACAATGCTTCCTCACTTGGGGTGCACCACTGTTTTATGGGTGCTGCGGCAGGCTGCAGTTCCCATCACTTTCAGGAAGACTTGTGATGAAAAAATAGAGACATCCTCTGAAAATAAGCCTTATGGGTCTTTTGGACTCTTAAGACCCAATCTTATTTTTGGGGGGGAAACGGTATCATCAAATATACCTGGAAGTGCTGGGGATAGATTACACAATTGCAGATATATGCAAAGAGAGAGAAATATAAATACACATACCTATAGCTTTATTTATGTGGGAAATTGATTTATTTCAAGCCTGAAAAAATGTCCCAAAACGGTTGCAGTCAAACCTTTTGAGATAATTTTAAAGGTGTGGGGGCCTTATGTAATGAAATGATGCTTAAAGCCTCTGCAAATTGCCCATATTTTACCATGAAAGCCCTTGAGCGCCAAGTAAGGGCCAAAAATACACCCCACAACCCTTCTGGTGACATCCCAATTGATGTAGTCTTAAAAAAAAAAAAAGTTCAATCAATCAATTTCAACTTCTCATGGAAAAAAAAGATATTGCAAAGTTGGAATTGAATGACTGATTTTTTTTTTTTTTTGTAGACCCACAAGCATGTTTCCCTGCACACAATGGTGAGAAATGTGATGAACCTGGAAATCACGTTAGCAAAGAAAAGCTTGGGGGAAGCGAGTGGCATCTGGGCAGGTGGTGGGTAGGACAAGCTATGCAATGCAGCACTGCGCTCCAATAGGGAAATGGAGCGGCCAGCGTGAGAGAAGTTGGGGTTACCACCCACCCTCGGCTCCGTCTCGCAGTCGGGGCTTCCATGCCTAGGCCCACTTGCCCCTCCCTTTATTCCCTCCTTCACTGCTGCCCATCACTCCATTTGGCTCCTTTGTGTGCGGGTGTCTGCTGGAAGGATTTGCCTTGTTGCCCCCTTGTGAGCACCGCCGTTCGCTGCCCAGCTCCTTGGCCAGCATGGCTGACGGGGAGCCAAGACCTGGCTGTATATACCAGTAACTGTAACCGTTACAGGGCATCTGGACGATCGTGGATCGTGGCAAGCTCCGTGGTTTTGTGCTGCGCTGCAATGGAGAAACAAGAAATGGAGCGGCTGAAGTGAGGGAAGGAGGCTGCTTTCCTTTTATCTTCTCCCTGGTCCTTCTTCCCTCGTGCTGGCCGCTCCATTTCTCATTTCTCCATTGCAGTGTAGCGCCCATAGAGGCCATAGGTTCACCATCACGGATCTAGTTTGTAGAGTAGGGAAATTCGTAGACATAGTATACGGCATTTAATAAAGTAGACCTCACTCTACTTTTTGGTAAGCTAAAAAATATGGGATAGATAGTATCACCATCGGATGGATTTGTAACTGGATGACAAATAGCACTCAATGTGTAGCCCTTAATACAGCTACATCTATATGGAGGGGAAATAAGCAGCGTGGTACCCCAGGGTTCTGGTTTAGGCCCAGTATTCTTCAATATCATAATAATTTAGATAAGGGAATAGAAGAGGAACTCATCACATTTGGAGATGATACTAAATTGGCAGGAATAGCCAACACCCCAGAAGACAAGCTCAAAATACAGAAGAATCTCAATAGATTTGAACATTGGGCCCTATTTAACAAAATGAAATATAATGGAGAAAAAAATTAGGTTATACACTTAGTCAAGAAAAAACAAATGTCAAGGTACAGCATAGGTACAACCTGGCTAAATAACAGTAACTGCGAGATGGATCTTGAAGTCTAGTGAACAATCACTTAAACGTAAACCGTGTATTGCAGTGGCCAAAAAAGCCAACACAATCCTAGGCTGCCTAAATAGAGGGATAGAAACAAAATCATGTGAAGTGTTAGTACTAATTTATAATCCTTTGGTAAGACCACACTTGGAATACTGCATCCAGTTTTGGGTCACCACAGACTTAAAAAGATATCAAGACTCTATAAGGAGTGCAGAGAAGAACAGCAAGGATGATTAGGATGCTGAAGACTAAAATATATAAAGAACAGTTGCAGGAATTGGGTATGTCTAGTCTAGTGAAAGGAAGAACTAGGGGAGACATGATAGCCATCTTCCAATACTTGAGGGGTTGCCACAAAAGAGGGAGGGGCGTCAACCTATTCTCCAAAGCCCCTGAAGGCAGGACAAGGAACTGGATGGAAACTCATCAAGGAGAGAAGCAACTTAGAACTAAGGAGAAATTTCCTTAGACTAAGAACAGTGAACCAGTGGAAGGTTTTCCCTTCAGAGGTTGTGGGGGCTCCATCACTGGTGGCTTTTAATCCGAGGCAGGACAGCCATTTGTCTGAAATGATGTTGGGTCTCCTGCTTGATCAGGGCGTCGGAATAGAAGCCCTGCAAGGTCCCTCCCAGCTCTGTCACAAACCCTCCAGTGATGGGAGCCCCCACAACCTCTGGAGGGAAGCCATTCCCAAAGAATCCACCTTCACTTGGAAGAGACTTTCCCAATCTTCCCACCAGAAGGAAAATTGCAGCCACCAGTTTCACAGCGTGCAGAACCAGTGGGCTTAAATTCAAGGAGGGAAGGAACCTGCAGCAGCAGCAGCTGAGATGCTTCAGCCCAGTTGCTTCTCCGCTTCCAGGACTCTCCTCCCACCCGCCCTCAACTCACCTTCCAGCTGCTGCTTCGACCATGGGAAGAGCACAAGAGATGCTCTGCACACCACTCTCTTCCCATGAGTGATCCTGAACAGGAAGTTCCTCTGCGCTTCTCCTCTCCCATCCTTTCTAGCAATAAAGTACTCCATCGTTTTAACTCCTTTAAGCTCAATCACCAGACACGCTAAGGGAGCCAACTTCACTCCTGCTGGCCAGGGCTGCATCAAGAGCACCCAACCTGAAGCTTGATTCCTGGAGAAGGAAATTTTATATCTGCTAAATGCCAAATGCCATACGTAAATTCTGTAAATCTGCCTGCATGGAAATCTCCATTCTGTCACAGAGAGAAAAATATGCAGCAGGCCATAGAAAATGGGGGCTAAGACAGCTGGGGTGATTGTCAATATATAGTAGAAGAAATATTTTTTAAAATACATTTTTAAAAGAAAACAAAAGGGAAGAGTAGAATATCCCACCGAAGTATATGGTGTGACTAATAACCAGGCTAACATTTTTAGAGGGACAGCCTGCACTGTCATTTTCAAAGCAGATCCAGTAAGGTTTGGATGATGATAGTGGTCGTTTAGCTATCGGATCTGAGCTCTGTTGATGGATGAATCTGGAATAAAATAACTGCAAAATATATTTTATTGATTTCCTTTTCCTTCAGGAACTCAATGGCATACAAAGCATTTCCTGTGTAGGGTGCTGTAATTTACAGGGTCAATATACACACAAGGAGCCGAGGTGGTGCAGTGGTTAGGGTGCAGTACTGCAGGCCACTTCAGCTGACTGTTATCTGCAGTTCAGCGGTTCAAATCTCACTGGCTCAAGGTTGACTCAGCCTTCCCTCCTTCCGAGGTGGGTTAAATGAGGACCCAGACTGTGGGGGCAATTTGCTGGGGCAATTTGCTAAAAATCTGTAAACAGCTTAGAGAGGGCTGAAAGCCCTATGAAGCGGTATATAAGTCTTATAAATAAATAAATAAATAAATAAATAAATAAATAAATAAATAAATAAATAAATAAATAAATAAATAAGACAACCTGCACTACCTACAAACAATGTGATCCACTAGAAAAAAAAAATTGGAACCAGTCCTCTGAATTGTGTTAGTGAAATGAACAAACTTGCTATTCTTTGGTTACTTCTACTCAGCAAAATCAGGACTGCATAGCTTAAATATCTGTTCATTGCTCCAAATAATGTTCCTCTCTTTACTTGTAGGGAATATTTGGAAAACTTTAAAGAAATTTTGACCTTTTTTAAAAAAAAGGAAAATGATGACATGGTATAATAGGTATGTTATGTGTTGTTATTCCTTTGAAGTTTATTGGCCTATTTTTAAGAATTGCTAAGGACCAGATGACTTTTGGAGTTTGTATTGCATCTTATCTTCCTTTTTAAAACAAAAAAACAAAAAATCCCCCTTACCAGAAGCAAATTCATGTTGCTGCTTTGTAACTATTTTCTAAGCTGCTTCTAAACTCATAGAATCATAGCATCATGGGATTGGAAGGATCCTCAGTGGTCTTCTAGTCCAACCCACTGCTCAAGGCAGGAGCCTTATATAATCCCAGTCTATTCTTGAAAACCTCCAGTGATGGAGCATCCACAATGTCAGGGGGCAAGGTATGCAATACAATACAACACAATAGCAGAGTTGGAAGGGACCTTGGAGGTCTTCTAGTCTAACCCCCTGCCTAGGCAGGAAACCCTATACCGTTTCAGACAAATGGCTATCCAACATCTTCTTAAAGACTTCCAGTGTTGGGGCATTCACAACTTCTGGAGGGAAGCTGTTCCACTGATTAATTGTTCTCACTGTCAGGAAATTTCTCCTCAGTTCTAAGTTGCTTCTCTCCTTGATTAGTTTCCACCCATTGCTTCTTGTTCTACCCTCAGGTGCCTTGGAGAATAGTTTGACTCCCTCTTCTTTGTGACAACCCCTGAAATTTTGGAACACTGCTATCATGTCTCCCCTAGTCCTTCTTTCTATTTAACTAGACATAACCAGTTCCTGCAACCGTTCTTCATATGCTTTATCCTCCAGTTCCCTAATCATCTTTGTTGCTCTTCTCTGCACTCTTTCTAGAGTCTCCACATCTTTTCTACATCGTGGTGACCAAAACTGAATGCAGAATTCCAAGTGTGGCCTTTCCAAGGCATTATAAAGTGGTATTAACACTTCATGTGATCTTGATTCTATCCCTCTTGTTTATGGAGCCTAGAACTGTGTTGGCTTTTTTGGCAGCTGCTGCACACTGCTGGCTCATATTTAAATGGTTGTCCACTAGGAATCCAAGATCCCTCTCACAGTTACTACTATTGAGCTATGCTGTACCTGTGTATTTCGTTTTTCTTGACTAAAAGTAGAACCTTACTCTTTTCACCAGGGATTCTATTTCAGGTATTCTATTGATCAATTGCCCTCTCAGTAAATTTCTTCTTACTTCTAAATTGGACACCTCTCTTTAATGAGTTTCTGCCCATTACTTCTTGTCCTGCCCTGTAGGTGCCCTAGAGAATGCCAATATCTTCTTCTGTGTGACAGCCCCTCAAGTAATGGAAGAAATGTATTGTGTCTTCCCAATCCTTTTCTTCCATGGCCACAACATACCTAGCTCTACCAATCGATAGTCATTTAGTGTCTATTTATCATCTTTCTTCTTCTCTGCACATTTTCCAGGGTCTCGACATCTCTTTTATATTGTTACCAAAACTAGAGACAGTATTCTAAGTGTGGTCTCAGCAGCATGGTGTGAAGGGGTACGATCACTTCTTGTTGTCTTTGACACTATCCCTCTGTTGCAACCTAGGACTGCCTTAGATCCTCTGTAAGCCTATGATTTTCTACAAACCCACTGGCACAACCAAAGGCTTCTTTAAAGGTTGTAAAATTACAAAGGGAACCGTACCTTAATTGTCCAGTTTGAAACATCCTAACTTCCCTCTCTCAGACTTGCAGTGATGGAGCAGATCATCCCTGAATCTGAGAAGAATGCCAATCAAAATCGATCTGGCTTAACCACTTGGATTTTTTTAAAACTGCGCTTTCACCAAATTTAAGACTTGGGCAGATATCAATGCCAGAAGAAATTAAGAAGTAGAAGCCTAATTGCAGCTCACATCATCAGAAGCACCAGGTGACTGAACTGATGTAGGATTGAAACTGATAATGTAAATTTATAATAAGGAGGGAAGGGAATGTTGAATAGGGCAGATTGGTCATAGAGATGCAGAATGCACACGAGAGAGATTACAAGTTAATAATGGTAGTGAGTTAAAAAAAAATCACTGTATGTGTGGAGTCCTCATCACTGAGCAAGAGTTGGGAAATTAGTTTTACATTACCTTATTATTAATTTCATTTATTATTAAACTTAATCACTTGCAGTTTGAGGCAACTCTGAGCGCCTTGTGTAGCAAAATGGCCACCACTTCCACAAGTCCACTACATGGCCCAGGGGTGAATGCAGGACCCACTGAAAATGGTGGCTGCTTCCAGGACAGAGTCATGAGGCCCAGGGATGCTGTCCTCTCGTCAGTGGTGAAATTCATTTTTTTTACCACCAGTTCTATGGGTGTGGCTTGTGGACATGGCAGGGGAAGGATACTGCAAAACCTCCATTCCCACCCCACTCTGGGGCCAGCCAGAGGTGGTATTAGCCAGTTTTCTGAACTAGTCAAAATTTCCGCTACCGGTTCTCCAGAACCTATTAGAACTTGCTGAATTTCACCCCCGCCTCCCGTCCTTCCCCAACACGAGGATCAGAGATCTTCAAAAGAGAAGGAGGACGAGGGTGTGAGGCTTGGTGGGGTGGGAGTCAAACCTAAGGTCTGCAGGGACCCAGCGGGAGTGAGAGAAAAAACTATGGGGACCCTGGGGGGGGGGGTTGAAGGCCAGGGATGGGAAACAGAGCACAGGGTGTCTTGGAGGGTGGGGAAGGTCTGGAGATGCCTGTGGCAGGCAAGCCCGGCCCTGCTCTAGGCCTCCAAGAGTTTCCCCCCGCACTGAAGTAGCCAGTATTCTGTTTAGCGACTCACACATTCAATTAATAACTGCATCAAAGGAAGCAGGGGGATCCAGGTAATTAAGGAAATCAATCTCACTTAACAGCCGTTGCAACACGCAACCGTAATCGCAAGGCCATAACAGTTGTATCTTGAGAACTAGTTATCGGCTGGCTGGGGAATTCTGTAGCTAAAAATCTGGAGGAAACCAAGGTAGAAGACTGAAACTCCACAAATGGGAGTTACATAATCAATATACAAAACTACCACCCAGAAGCCATAATGAGGAATTTCACTACTTCTACAAAAGGAAATATCCAGAAATTGTTGTTGATAAACAGAAACAAAACATTCTGTTGATAACCGGAAAAGTTAGCCCTTTCCCATTTCCTTTTTCTTTCCATTTATAAGTCCAATTGTGAGACATGTTTGAGTAAAAAGAATCAGGACAGAATTCAAATAGTTAATTTCTCACCTATGCTTTCAATGGGAGATTACAAATGAAAAGCCTTCTCTAAACTCATCTACTCTTGCCTCATATGTATTTCTTTGTGTGCAATAAGGGATGATTTATGCCTGATGTAATGTTTACAGACTGGACATTTGAAAGATTTCTCCCCTCTTTGAGTCTTCTGGTGTCTCACCAAATCAGAATTCTGAATGAAACTTATTCCAAAATCCAGACACTCACAGAGTTCCTCTCCTGTGTGAGTCCTCTGGTCTATCACCAATTCAAAATTAACAATTGAACCTTTTCTCACAGTCAGGACATTCAAAGGATCTTTCTCCTGTGTGAATCCTCTACTGTATTGCCAAACTGGAATTTCGGCTGACATTTTTCTTACAAGCTGGACATTCATATGGTTTCTTATTAGAATATTCATGACTGGTAGAGACATGATAACAAGGTCAGCCAATGAATAGGCATAGCAACTAAGTCAGCCAATGGGAGTTTAAACAGATCTGAGTCTGTGCTGAGAATCGAAACTGAAACTACTCTGTCTGCTCTGAACTGAAACTAACTGTTCTCTCCCGTTTGTGTTCTGCTTGTAACTTCTACCATGTTGAAAGAATCAACTATTGGTATTGTACATTTATTTATCTGTTATTATGTATATAAAGAAGTTAATGAATCCAGCTGAATCAGTTATCTGTATGTGCTTTCTGGATTTGATTTTTCTGCAACAAACTCTGACATTTCTCTCCTCTGTGAGTTCTCTGGTGTCTCCCCAAATCAGACTTCCACAATCTGGACACTCATACGGTTTCTCTCCTGTCTTGAGTCTTTTGGTATATTACCGGAGCGCAATTCTGACAAAAACTTTTTCCACAAACCAGATTCATATGGGCTTCCAGAGAAAGCATAAATCACAATCTTAGTCCCCAAAACCCTCTTTTATTTACACTGCTGTGAATTATGGTTATTCACTGCCTGTAATGATTCACAGTCAGTCTGTGAAGATTCCGACAGATTCTGCTCAGGTTGCCAGAGTCTATGGGGGTAATGTTGATAAGCACCCATCTTTATCTCTCTTGAAATGTTGCCAAACCTAATTGCCAATTAGTTTTGCAAGGCCAAACGTAGCAGAGTTAAACAGGACTTCTCGGAGCGTGAACTAACTAGATGAACTAATTGCTTCCTGCAAAGGCTCACGCCCATTTGCTCCTCTTTTAAGTCTCATGAGAGGGGTCATTCATCTCCAAGCCTTACTCCCAAGTCACCCTTTTTTACTTAATTGTTCTTGCCTTCTGGCAGCTCTGCGCATGCGCACACTGGGAACTGGCTCAGACAGTTCTTCTGCCTCGCTAATGTCAGACTCCAGAGGCTCTGGAGGCAGCACATTACTACCAGATGGCCCTAGCCCTCACTCTGCCTCCGACGCAGACCCATCGTCTGAGCCTTCCCCAGAAACCAGGACTGGCCCATGTTCCTATCCAACCTCCTCACTGTCCGACTCTGCTGCCAGCTCTGCAGGCTGCTGACGGACCACAACATATGGTTTCTCTCCTGTGTGTGTTGTCTGGTGTAACACCAGAATGGAATTATGACGGAAACATTTCCCACAACCTGGACATATATATGGTTTCTCTGTGTGAGGCCTCTGGTGTGTTATCACGTTGAGCTGCTTGGTATAGCTTTTGCCACATTGAGACAACTGGTAGGGCTTTTCTCTGATATGAGCCTTTACATGAATAACGGGGAAGCTGTTCTTTTGCTGCATTAGAAACACTGATAGGGTGTTTCTCCCGTGAGGATCCTCTCGGGCATAATTGGCTATGATCTATAATTTTTGATTTTCCCACAATAGGCAGTTCTGTGGAACTCTTCCACCACAGAGATTCTTGGATTCTCAAGGACATCAAAAATACTCTCAATCCCATGTTGGATGGAGCATTGATTCAAATAACTGTTTCCTTCCTCAAAGGGCGAGGCCTACATTACGATCTGCCTTATCTGGCTGTCCAAGTGGCCTTTTCGTTTCCACTGACTTCCAGATATTTCCCACTATTTCTGAACTAGGAAATTATTCCCTTTGATATTTTGATATGTTTCTTCCAGATACTCGATATTTTGTCCAGCTCAAAACTCTTTTCCTGGTATTGTTTTCCTTATCTGTAAGCTGCTGGGGAAGAAGAGTTTTGGGGATTTCCATAGGAACTAATAAGATTTTGATTTGTGCCTTTGCATTTTAATGCTGCTTGTGATTCAGTTCTCCACCGTGCTCTCTTTGGCATTCTTTTGCCTGTAAGATTCACATAAAAGGATTAGTTTAATGATGGTTTATAAAATGGCTGCACAATATTTTTTTAAAAGAGATCCAAAGGCATACATTACAATAAAAGGCAAAGATGCCAAAATGTGAACTTAACCTCTTACATTAATGATTTACATTTTCAATATACATGTCAAATAACCATTCAGTTATGAAATTTATTTATTGACTTGGGTCAATCATGAGTTCATAGTATTGCAAAGTGTTATCATAGAATATACCTGGAAGTTCTGGGGACAGATTATACATATATACCTACCCTCGTTTCCCTCTTTTGGGTCCCAAAATAAGCACCAAGTCTTAGTTTCGGTGGATGTCTTACCCGCTTACTTTAGGACCATTGCGGTCCATGCCCTGACACCCTGAGGAAATAATGTTTTAAAAAGCTTCCATCGGCTACCCTTTTCCTATTGGCTAAACTCCTCTAAGTGCACTCCAACCATTTCTACTTTGACTCTTGGTTCCCTTCTGAGAAGGCAGAGAAGAATGTGAGTCAAGTATACGTATGTTATGTTGACGCTTGCGCCAGGACGCCATGTGGCACGTCCTAGAAAGCCTCTGGAGCCTGGGGAGGGCAAAAAAAAAGTGCACCAAAAGCATAGGGAGTGCTGATCGGGCAAACATGCTGGGGTCGCGCGCATAGCATTACGGGTATGGGCATGCCCGCGCACGACCCCCCCTGCGCTCCCCCGGCTTTTGGCACGTGATCCAAAAACTGATATATGTTCTTCTCACCCTGGGGGAGGGGGTGAAGGGCCAAGGGGACTCAAGGGTTAGGAAACAAAGGAAAAGGATGTCTTGGAGGGTGGGATGAGGCCTCCTAGGAGTTTTTTCCAGCTCTGAGTAGACAGTGTTCAGTTTAGCGACTCGCACATTTGATTAAATGGCTGTATCAGGGAGAGCAGGGGGATTCGGATAGTTAAGGGAAAGCAATTTCACTTAACAGCCGTTGCAACATGCAACCTTAATTTGAGGCCCATAATAGTTATATCTTTAGGATTAATTTTATGCGGGCTGTAGAATTCTGGGGCTGAAAATCGGGCAAAACCAAGGTAGAAGACTGAAACTCCACATGTGAGAATTCCATAATCAACAGACAAAATCTCCACCCAAAATTCCTTATTGAGGAATTCCTCCAATTCTGGAAATCCAGAAGCTTTCCTGATAACCAGAAATTAGTAGTTAGCCATTTTCCATTTTCCTTTTCACTCTGCTTACAAATTTAATCCTGAGAAATGATTGAGCAAAATGAATCAGGCCAAAATTCAAACAATCAATTTCTCACCTACACTTTCAAAGGGAGATCACAAATGAAATTCAAGCATTTTCTAAACTCATCTACTATTTCTCATATGGATTATTTTATGTGCAATAAGGGATGATTTATGCTTGAAGTAATGACCACAGACTGGATAATTCAAAGATTTCTCCACAGTGGGAGTCCGCTGGTGTATCACCAGGTTGGAATTATGACTGAAACATTTCCCACAATCAGGACATTGAAAGGGTTTCTTTCATGTGTGTTTTCTTGTGTTTTACCAGTATGGAATTATTACTAAAGCTTTTCCCACAGTCAGGACATTCAAAGGATTTCTCCCCTGTGTGAGTCGTCTGGTGTGTCACCAGATTGGAAGTATTGCTAAAACTTTTCCCACAAATAGGACATTCAAACGGTTTCTCCCCTGTGTGTGTCCTCTGGTGTATCACCAGGTGGGAATTCTGACTGAAATGTTTCCCACAATCAGGACATTTAAAGGGTTTCTCTCCTGTGTGAGTCCTCTGGTGTGTCACCAGATGGGAATTCCGACGAAAGCTTTTCCCACAGTCAGGACATTCAAAGGGTTTCTCTCCTGTGTGAGTCCTCTGGTGTATCACCAGGTAGGAATTCCGACTGAAACTTTTCCCACAATCAGGACATTCAAAGGGTTTCTCTCCTGTATGAGTCGTCTTGTGTATCATCAGGTGGGAATTCCGACTGAAACTTTTCCCACAGTCAGAACATTCAAAGGGTTTCTCTCCTGTGTGAGTCCTCTGGTGTATCATCAGGTCGGAATTCCGACTGAAACTTTTTCCACAGTCAGGACATTCAAAGGGTTTCTCTCCTGTGTGAGTACTCTGGTGTATCACGAGGTGGGAATTCAGGCTGTAACTTTTCCCACAGTCAGGACATTCAAAGGGTTTCTCTCCTGTGTGAGTCCTCTGGTGTATCACCAGGTGGGAATTCCAACTGAAACTTTTCCCACAATCAGGACATTCAAAGGGTTTCTCTCCCGTGTGAGTCCTCTGGTGTATCACCAGGCGGGAATTACGATTGAAACTTTCCCCACAGTCAGGACATTCAAAGGGTTTTTTTCCTGTGTGAGTCCTCTGGTGTATCACCAGGTTGGAATTCCGAATGAAGTGTTTCCCACAGTCAGGACATTCAAAGGGTATCTCTCCTGTGTGATTTCTCTGGTGTGTCACCAGGCTAGAATTATTACTAAAACTTTTCCCACAAATAGGACATTCAAAGGGTTTCTCTCCTGTGTGAGTCCTCTGGTGTATCACCAGGTGGGAATTCTGACTGAAACTTTTCCCACAATCCGGACATTCAAAGGGTTTCTCTCCTGTGTGAGTCCTCTGGTGTGTCACCAGATTGGAATTCTGACTAAAGCTTTTTCCACAGATAGGACATTCAAAGGGTTTCTCTCCTGTGTGCGTCCTCTGGTGTCTCTCTAGGCGGGAATTATCCCTAAAGCTTTTCCCACAGTCAGGACATTCAAAGGGTTTCTCTCCTGTGTGCGTGGTCTTGTGTTTCAGGAGTTGTGAGTTTCTAATGAAACATTTCCCACAATCTGGACATTCATAAGGTTTCTCCATGGAGTGAATCCTCTGATATATTATCAGGCGGAAATTACAACTGAAACTTCTCCCACAGTCAGAACATTGAATGGGTTTTTCTCATTTATGATTCCTCTGGTGTATCACCAAGATGGAATTATAACTGAAAGTTTTCCAACAATCAGGACAGTCAAAACATTTCTCTCCTATGTGAGTCTTTGGTATATCACCAAGCTGGAATTGTGACTTTCCCATAATCAGGACATTCAAAGGGTTTTTCTTCTGTGTGAGTTCTCTGGTGTCTCTTGATATGGAAATTTCTACTGAAGCTTATCTCACAATCTAGACACTCATACAATTTCTCCCTTGAGTCAATCTACTGATGCATCACCAGACTGAAATTATGACTACATTTATTTTCTACAATCAGGACATTCAAAGGGTTTCTCTTTTGTGAGAGACCTTGGGTGTTTCACCAGGGTGGAATTCTCACAGAAACTTTTCCCACAGAAAGGATGTTCACATGGTTTTATTCCTGTGTATGCATCCTTTAGTGTCTCAAGACCTGGGAATTTCTAATGAAACTTTTACACAATCTGCAGAATCATATGTTTTCTCCCTTCTGTGAGTTATCTGATGTAGCACAATGTTGCCATGCTCACTAAAGCATTTACCACATTGGGAGCACTTTTGTGGCTTCCTTCTTTTGTAGAGGTGCTTCCATGAACAACAAGGGAGCTTTTGTGACCATAGTTTTTGCCACAACCAGGTAATTAGTATGGATTTTCTCCTTTCTGACTCCTCTAGGGCATAATCAATTGTGATTTGCAATGTCTTCTTTTCCCAAATCTATGGAGCTTTTGCTCAGCTGATATTCTTGAGGAAGTCAAAAATATGGACAATGCCTTTAGTGGTGCTTTTATTCAAGCCGTCTTCTTCTTCACAGGGAGAGGCCTGTCTGTTCTACATGACTTTACTATTGATCTTTTCCTCCCAATGCACTTCCAGATATTTATTCCCTCTTTTGCTGAATTATAAACAATCTCCCTTCCCCTCTCATGTTATGTATCGTTGAGTTCCGCATAATCTGCTCATTTTTTCCTCATTTTCTCTCTCAAACACCTGCTGGAGGAGCAGATTTGCATGGTTTTCTGCAGGGAATGGAAAATATTTTGATTTCTGGCTTGATTTCTTCCGTTTTCAACATTGATTGTTATTTACAGGTGTCCAGAGAGCTCTTATTGGCATCCTGTTCATCTGTAAGATGCAAAGAAAAGTGTACTTTTAATTTTTATAAAATGGTTAGAGATGAGGTGGGGAAAAAAAAGTAGTGTTTCCCCGAAAATACGACAGGGTCTTATATATATTTTTTTGATCCACAAAATATGGCCTTGGGCTTATTGAGGGGGGGGGAGCTTATTGTTTTGGGATTGCCGGGCGGCTGCTCCCTTGCGAGTGGGCTCCCAAAGAACCGAGCACAGCCTCAGGGGCGAAGCAGCCATGAGATGACCATACTCACGAGCAGCCACCCGGCAAACCCCCTCTCCAGCTGGGCAGAGCTCCATACACTGACCTAGGGAGTATCCCTAAGGTGCCAAGCCATGTGGCACTCTGCCCACCCCACAGCTGCCATGACTTGGCACACTTGGGGTACCTCCTAGGTGAGTGCATGGAGCTCTGCCCGGCTGGAGAGGGGGTTTGCTGGGTGGCTGCTCATGAGCATGGTCACTTCATGGCTGCTTCGTCCCTGAGGCTGTGCCCGGCTCTTCGGGAGCCCGCTTGCAAGGGAGCAGCCACCCGGCAACTCCCCCCTCCAGCCAGGCAGAACGCTACTCCTCAACCTAGCGGTATCCCAAAGGTGCCAAGCAAAGTGCCTTTCTTTGCCCCCACCCCCAGCTTCCGCAGCTTGGCGCCTTCAGGATATCACTAGGTTGGTGAGTGGTGCTCTGCCTGGCTGAAGGGGGGAGGTGTTGTCCAGGGGGCTTATTTTCAGGGAGGGTATATATTTGCCTACCCATAAAATGTGGAAGGCTTTAGTTTCAGGACATGTTGTATTTTCGGGGAAACACGGTATAAACCACTTTTGCTCATGGAAGTCTTCAGCTGCAAATAAGGGCTGAAAATACTGTCTACAACCCATCAGGTGACATCCTTGTTCAAGTAGTCCTCACTTAACCTACCACAATTGAAACGGATATTTGCATCACTAAGCAGCTCAATCATTAAGCATCATCTCACATGACAGTTTATATCTGTTCCTCTGTAGTTGTTAAGCTAATTACTCTGGGTTGTTTAAGGCAATTTCATGTGATGGTAACTTGCAATTTCCTGCCAGTAAATCCACTGATTTTGTTTGTCAGAAGCTAGATGAGAAGGGAGGGAACTAGAGGAAAAACTATATCAACCTAATTCTTACTAATAGAGAAGTGATAGAAGGAGTTGAAGTGGTCGGAACCTTGGGTGAATGCCACGTCTTACTGGAATTCAATATAATGCAAACACAATAAAATCCAACAAGTGTCTTAAACTTTAGAAGAGCTGATTTTAAGAAATCCAGAGCCTAAGCAAAATTTCATGAATAAAAATCCTAAAGGAGAAAACAATGCAAGGAGTGTGGGAAATACTGGAAAATATATATAAAAGCAAAATACCACTCATGCATTATCACAAAATCTCCAGAACCATGAAGCCTACAAACCTCAAAAATTCCACATATGTTCCTCTTGGCTTCTAGGTGTTATCTAAGAAAAGATTTTTTGAAATGACTATCAGAGCATTAGAATTTTCTATATTATTATTAATATGCTCTCATGCTAACTAGTTCTACTCCCTCCCCTAATCAGAAAAGAAATCTGTTCCAAATGCAAAACACAAGCAGAGGAGTTTCAGTTTCAGTTTTACTTTCACAGCAGAAAGCAGCTGTACTACAGAACAGTTGAGTTAAGCCACGTCCAGGCTCCTTCCTGTCTTCTTCTTGATCACACAGCAAATATTCTTTGAGTTTCCAAACACCCTTCAACTCTCTCATACGCTGACAGGATGCTAGCCAGATGAATACCAATGGATGCTGGTAGGCAGAGGCAGATTTCCCCCCCCCCCTTATTTTACTCCTCAGTTCAGATAAATTTGTTCCATCTAGTGTAACACCAGTTAAAGGAAAAAGAGGCAAAAATGGACAAAAAGATTTACAGATGTGATTAGGAAAACACGTAAGGAAAGCTGCACACAAGTATCATCAAACTCATCCCCAAGTCAGTGGAAAGGCTATAAAAAAGTATACATCTAATAACCCCTATGTTAATCAATCACAAATGATTAACCTTGGTCTAATAAGTATTTCTTTGATTTTAAATATGAACCTCAGTTTAATTACGCCAGGGACAAAGTTGTTGATCTCAGACTCCAGCTACGCTGTGCCTGGTGCCATGCTCTATGTCAGATTCCTGTTCGGTGAAGCAGAAATAAACAATAAGCTATACAATTCTCAGTGTGTATTGTTTTATCTTCCACACTCCGGCACAATCTGTCAAACACTCAGTGATAAGATATAGTGAGATGAAGTCAAGGCTTAAGCCAAGTGCTGCCCTCCACCTTTGAAACCTTCCCGCGACTCCACCCACTGCCCATGCATGCTCACAACGGTCCCAGCCAAGCCACAAGCCATGTTGGTTTGCTGCCATGCGCAGGCAGCTGTGCTGTGTTTCGGAATGGCAGGATGAGAGTCCCGGGATGTGCTACAGTGGTGATGTACCTCTCTCCCCTTCAGCCATACCATGAACCCTTACACAGCCTTCTCACCCACCAGCATCCAATGGCAAAGCACTTTCTGTGTGCTGTCTAGAAGTACAAAGGATGCTTCCAAATGACGTCTTTTGGAGTCAGAGAGGTGAAGGAGGGAAATTTTATGCCAACATTCAAAGTGCAGGGGAAGATCTACCACAGAATAGGGAGTATCATGGCGGGGCCTCAGCAACAGCCTTCATTTTTCCAGATGTACTTTGCTGGTGATGATGACAGTGAGAGAGATATCCATTGTGGAATCTACCCAGGCGTTAATCCACAACTGGTTAACCAACTGCAGAAGTTGCTGCGTGAACACAACAAGTATATTCTGGAACTTAAGGGTGCCGTTGAGTCTGTTCCGAAGGGCCACAAGGACTTCCAAGTAGTGATTAATGCTGATAGGAAGCCTTGTGGAGGGCAAAGAGGTCGTTTCAATGCCCCCATGACTACAGAAGTGGCTGTTCTCATTGTCGCCCAGGATTTTGAGAAGAGATATATCGTTCTCCACAGCAGAGAAAATTGGTTGTTAAGAATCAGAGAGATCAGTGAGAGCTTCCCTTTGAAGCTCTCCAGTACCCTCTGATGTTCTGCCATGGAGAAGATGGCTATTACATCAATATACCTCAGTGTGAACCTCTCAAGAAGACCCTGTCTGCTGCTGCCTTTTACAGCTACAGGATAATGGAGAGTGATGGTGAAGAATGCTACCTATTGCTGTTCCAGTTCCGTAACGAAGCACGGGTATCCAACCAACTAGTACGATCATATAAGCCCAGCCCAACACAATATCACTAAAAGGGTAAACAAGATATCCAAGAAGAAACCAGCATGGTTGCATAAAGATCTCACTGATAAACT
The DNA here is from genome assembly GCF_051295495.1 of Thamnophis sirtalis. Classification (NCBI taxonomy): domain Eukaryota; kingdom Metazoa; phylum Chordata; class Lepidosauria; order Squamata; family Natricidae; genus Thamnophis; species Thamnophis sirtalis. The sequence goes on along the minus strand of NW_028261383.1, from coordinate 23,286,324 downwards.
GAATGAAAAAAAGGATCAGTATAAAAAATGGAAAGAGGGATACATAACTAAGGCAGAACAGTAGTATGTACCTTGAATCTGCAGAGATGAAATCAAGCTCATGGTGAGAATGAACTAAAACTTGCAACAAATATCAAAAATCATTTTAAAACATGTATAAAACAAGAAAAAACTCAAGGAAACAGTCAGTCCGCTAATGGGAGATGATGGGCAGTAGAGGCACAGAAGAGCTACTTAATTCATTATTTGCATCTATCTTCAGGCAAAAGAAAAAATAGCCAAACCTACTAAATACAGAACTGCAAAAGGCAGACTAGGAATACAAGTTAAAACGGGCAAGAAAATGGTAAGAGAACCCCTGTCCATTCTAGAAGAGTTCTAATCATTGGGATCAGATTGATTACATCCCAGAATTCTAAAGGAGGATCCAGCAGACATGATCTAAGAACCATTCAACCATATCTTTCAAAGATCTTCTTGCACCAATGAATGACTAGTGGATTGGAAAAGACCTGATGTAGTTCCCATCTTCAAAAAAGGGGAGAAAAATGGATCCACAAAACTACAGGCCAATTAGCCTGACATCACTACCTGGGAAGATCTTGGAAAAGATAATGAAACAAAAGAACTGCAAACACCTAGAAGCAAGCAAATATATAACCAGAAGTCAACATGGGAAGTCCAACATGTTATTTCATTCTTACACAAAGAGACTAAATTAGCAGACCAATCAAATGAATTGTATAACTGGATTTCAGTAAGGCAGTTGACAAAGTAGACCATAACCTACTTCTTGGTAAATTAGAAAAACGTGGGATAGGTACATCCATCCACACAGATGGATTCATAACCGGCTGACAAACCACAATCAAAGTGTATTCCTTAATGGGACTATATCTATATGGAGGGAAATAAGCAGTGGGTACCCCAAGGTTCTGCTTTAATACTCTTTAATATCTTTGTAAATGCATTCCATGAGGGAGTCGAATGGGAACGCATCAAATTTCCAAATGACACCAAGTTGGCAGGAATACCCAACACCTCAGAATATAGGCTTGATAGAGAATCTCGATAGATTTGAACACTGGGCCCTACCTAACAAAATGAAATTCAATGGAGGGGGGAAAGGGGATTTACACTTATGCAAGGAAAACCAAATGTACTGGTACAGAATAGGTACCACTTGGCTCAAGTAATAACTATGAGAGGAACCTTGAAGTCCTAGTGGACAATCATTTAGATATGGGCCAGCTGTGTATTGCAGTGGCAAAAAAAGCCAATACAATACTAGGCTGCATTAACAGAGAGATAGAATCAAGATCATGTGAAGTACTAGTATCACTTTATAAAGAGTAAGACCACACTTAGATAATTGCAGACAGTTTGGTCACCATATCATAAAAAAGATGTTGAGACTCTGGAAAGAAGGCAGAAAAGAGCAACAAAGAGGATTAGGGGGCTCGAGGCTAAAAAAAAAGGGTTGCAGGAATTGGATATGTCTAGTCTAGTGAAGGGATTAGGGGAGACATGATAGCCATCTTCCAATACTTGAGGAGTTGCCACAAAAGAGGGAGGGGCGTCAACCTATTCTCCAAAGCCCTTGAAGGCAGGACAAGGAACTGGATGGAAACTCATCAAGGAGAGAAGCAACTTAGAACTAAGGAGAAACTTCCTGACACTAAGAACAGTGAACCAGTGGAAGGTTTTCCCTTCAGAGGTTGTGGGGGCTCCATCACTGGTGGCTTTTAATCAAGAGACAGGACAGCCATTTGTCTGAAATGATGTTGGGTCTCCTGCTTGATCAGGGCGTCGGAATAGAAGACCTGCAAGGTCCCTCCCAGCTCTGTCACAAACCCTCCAGTGATGGGAGCCCCCACAACCTCTGGAGGGAAGCCATTCCCAAAGGATCCACCTTCACTTGGAAGAGACGTTTCCAATCTTCCCACCAGGAGGAAAACTGCAGCTACGAGTTTCACAGCGTGCAGCCCCAGTGGGCTTAAATTCGGGGAGGGAAGGAACCTGCAGCAGCAGCAGCTGAGATGCTTCAGCCCAGTTGCTTCTCTGCTTCCGGGACTCTCCTCCCACCCGCCCTCAACTCACCTTCCAGCTGCTGCTTCGACCATGGGAAGAGCACAAAAGCCGCTCTGCACACCACTCTCCTCCCATGAGTGATCCGGAAGAGGAAGTTCAGCTGTTCCCAAAGGTGCTTTTTTCAAAAGGCAACTGGACTTTCTTCTACTTCTCTCGTCGCTTTCCAACCTTTCTAGCAATTCAGTACTCGACGGTTTTAACTCCTTTAAGCTCAACCACAGGTATTATCCGCTTTCTAGGCACAGGTGTTCCCTGTTTGAGCACCATCTCCAGATAGGAGGCAGAAAAAAAATCTTTCTCCAGTTTCCACTTAAGGCGTTTGTAACAAGTTTCCTCTGATTAAATGCTATCAAGTCGTTTTTGACTTCTAGCAACCGACTTTGCAACTGAGCCTAGTGAAATAGTGAAATGTGATGTTACTTAACCTTGTGAAAATTAGCTACGTGCGGAGCCCTAAAAGTTCATAAAGGTTTTACAGAATGACACAATCAGCTTTCTTAGGGGTGATTCTCAGTGGAGATCAAAACCTCTCTACATGGCAAAACTTTATGACTCTGTGGCTCCCAGGATTTTAGGGCATGGCAGCAGCATCAGGCAAGACACTCCAAGGGAACGAGCTTCACTCCTGCTGGCCAGGGCTGCATCCAAGAGCATCAACCACCAAGCTTCATTCTTGGAAGAGGAAATTTTATTATCTGCTAAATGCCAGGTGTAAATTCTGTAAATTTGCTTGCACTGAAGTCTCCCATTAGATCACACAGAGAAACATATGCAGCAGGTCTATTGTACAGAGGATTGTTTTTTATATATTCTGCTATTCCTCTCATGTTAATTTTAATGTCTTAGAGAAACACAACGTTCAGTTTTATCCTTCTGCATTCTGAATGTCTTCCAGATTTTGAGGCCAGAATTTCCTAGCCAGCATCTCCTTTTCACAAAATATCTGTGAGTTATAAGCAGAGTTTCTGAGTTGCCCCAGTAAGTTGCTGAAGCTTCTAAAAAATACATGGTAAAAATATTATTATTTGTATACTTGGAACCATACCCATTGCTCTTTCTTGCCTTCTGGGGCTTTGGTTCTATGCATCAGACGTCTCCAATAGAAAAAAAGAAGTCACATTCATTGCAATGAACTCTTGCAGTATCCAGCAAAGCCATAAGCTCTTCCAAATTTTTTCTGTTCCCTGTTCCCTGTCTTACTGTCCCATTTTATTCCCTCCCAAAAATCACAAATCCATGACTGGTAAAATATAATTTGTCCCCACTGGGGTAGATTTTTAAAAATAATGATTTTATTTATAAGTTTTTTTTAACACATCCGTAACTGCTTGGTGAACCGTGCATTGTCTGGGCTATTTCCTTATACACAATACTAGTAATAATTTTGTTTAGGTATACATAATAATACCTTTCAACTTCTAACAATTACATATAGATAGTAATGTTAATGTATTATATATGCTCATTTTGCCCAGGACCTCAAACTACGTGGTCCTATCCACCATTAAACCATCTTTCCAAGCAGGGTCCATGTTTCCAGTGTTTTTTCCACTTGGAACTGAACCCAGATGGACATTTCTTCCAACAATTTGGCAACCCAGATGGGTCTCCAAATTAACTTGACCGATGCACCTGGCCTGGGTAAGCCTCCCTTGCTGGCACAGACCCATTGAGTCTGTGGATGGATTTTTCCCAGACCTTGGCCATTTGGAACAAAGGTTTTAAAGGGGTTTTGAATGTTGAGTTCAAAGGCTGCTTGGAAAGGTGAGTTCCCCCCCCCCTTCGAGTTGTGAGCCGCCCTGAGTCCCTTTCACTATCAGAGGACTTGGTTTGTTGGGATGGCATGCTTTTTTATGGTATAAGGGAACTAAAACACAGCGCTATTTTAGAAGACACTATATTCGGGAGGTTTTGTTACTAAATTAGGAGATCAAAAGGCAATATTATTTGAAAATTCCAGTCTGGCTATCAACTATTGAAGCTTTATCATATCCAATAATGTGCTGTCCCAACAGTATATAGATAATGTAGGAATTAAGAACTGTCTCCTTTAAGAAACTACCTCATGGGAAATGCAGCCACCTTATGGGAAATGTAGACAGAACTGCCTTGTGGGAAATGTAGTTCCATAACATGTGATCACATCTGTGTTCCCTGATTGGGCAGCGGGTATTCTGCCTGGGAAAAGTGATTTATTACCCGTCACTCTCTGAATCGCCCTTTGTTAACTGGGATGGGGCAGAATGCGTCTCCACTCATTGAGGGGGATATAAGAAACCACAGACTTTTTACACTACATGATGAGACAAATCAAGGAAAGTCAGAAGTATCTTAACACTGAACTGTAAGTTTTGCTATTAAGAATGCCTGATAATAAACTCGATCAAAAGAACGTCCTAAGTGTGGGCTTTAAGTGCATGCCCCGAGCCATCTGCATCTCTGGGGCAGAACAAATAATATATAAAAAGGAATGAACAGTTAGATATGGTGAAATATTGAATGCAGAGGGTGAACTTAATTCTATGCAAGAGTTGAAGCGGGAAGGAAAAAGAATGAATTGGTTTTCATATGTGCAAATACAATCTAGATATGATGAAGATCGTAAAACCGAAGGTTTCTATGTTAAAATGACTGAATTAGATAAAATTTTGATTAATTAAAAAAATATATGGACACCTACTAGAGGTTAACCTAAAAGAAGAACAAGTCAAAGAAACTATGATAGCTTGGAGGAAAAATTTTGGACATTGGATTGAATTAGAGAAATGGCAGAATTTATAATCAAAATTATAAAATGACAATGTCAACAGCATATAAGGAAAATTTGTATAAGATGTTTTACAGGTGGCACCTACCCTCAACGAGAATAGCAAGAATGTTCAAGAACAAGGCGGAAAAGTGTTGGAAATATCATCAGACACCGGGTTCATATTACCATATGTGGTGGTGGAGGACTTGCATTGAAGCTAAAAGATATTGGACTAAAATCCACACATGGTTGGAGAAAATGATACAAAAACACAAAGACCTTAAACCAGAGATTTTTTTTATTTAATTATACCAGATACATATAATAAAGATTTGAAATATTTGATTGTGAATGTTTTAATAGCAGGTAGAATTGTATTTGCAAAAAATTGGAAAAATGAGACAACACCAACGCAGGAGGAAGTTATTCGAAAAATAATGAAATGTGCTGAAATGAGTAAATTGACATTTAAAATCAGAGAACAAGAAGATGAACAATTTTATAAAGTATGGGACTTGTTTTATCAGTGGCTAGATAAAAAACATGGAAATGAAAAATGTTGAAGAAGCTTTTCACACTGTAAGAATAATAGAATGAGACAGGTGATACTATAAAGAAATTTTATTATTAAATAGACTAAATAATGATGTACTGGAATATTGGTAAATTGAATATTTAGAACATTTTGTTTAAAACGAAGGAATAACAATTGTAGTTGAACATATGATATTACAATGATAACAATGTACCTATGTATACTTGATGGACAATCTTTGATTTTATATACCATTGGAAAAAGTGATGCATAAATATAAAATGTCGGAGAATTCTTTCATATTGCAAAAATAATAGAATGAGATAAGTGATTCTATAAAGACATACGATTATTAAAAAGACAAATAAGGATGTGATGGAATATTGGTTTGTGTGTGTGTGTGTGTGTGTATGTGTGTGTGTGTGTGTGTTATATTTGTGCTGATAAATAAATAAATCTTATTTGGGCACCATCATTTGTGAATCAGAGTCAGGAGTTGGGTTTTGGAAATCTCTTTTCTGCTACCTCTTCAGTGAGGAAATTGACTGAGGGGGCATGGCCCCATGGAATTGGGAGGGAGGCATGCCTATTTGGGCCTTAGTGCCACAGAACAAAAACCAGCCAGGGGAAGCTTTGTGTCAGGAGTCCTGAAGCTACAGCTTGTGGGCTGGATATGGCCTACCAACATGATGTATCCAGCCTGTGCAGTGGTAGGATTAAGCCCTGCCCCTTGACTTACAGCCATTCCTTGTGTGGCTGGCTTTTCCCGCCAGCCTTACCATCCCTCCTCCAGCTGTTAGCCTTGTATATACCTTGCAGAATCTAACAGCTCACTGTGTACTTCTGTCCATCATTGCTCACAAAAGTAAGGACGAAGGGCACGGGCCAGAGGGTGGGTGGGGGAAGGCAAGCTGGCAGATGGGTGATACTGGCGGTGGGTGTACTGACATGTGCAGGTAGTAGGGGAGCTTGTGGGAGATCATGGCATCGGAGCCCTTCTGGGGTGTTTCCCAAAGCCGGCCTGGCCTGCGAGAGGAGCATGTGGGGATGACATGCCGCTTCAGGGCCAGTTTGGGGAGGGGCCAGAGAGCTTGGCGGGGACGTCTCACCTGAAAAGACTATGGCAGAGCCTTGCAACTTTTATCTGCCATTTGGCATCTGGGTAAGGCCGCTCCTCCTCTTCCCTTCACCTTTGTACAGTGTCTTGTTTTTCCAAACACCCAGGCTGGACAGCAATTCCCAGGTAGGTGCCCCGACCGAGGAAGCTCAGACAGTAGCCCATGGCTTGCCCACAGCATAAACTGCTCCCGCCTGTTTCAAAATGGCCACCCAGCACTTCTCTCGGGTGCCCAGGCCCAACAAGCAGCTTTTTTGGGAACCGGTGGAGGGGAGGCAGGAGCGCCAGTGGAGGAGACAAGCTTCGATTGCTTGTCAGTAGAGCTCCTGGCAGAAGGGCTTGCTTTGACCCTCGGCTGGAGCGGCAAGGAGGCAATGGCAACAGCATGAAGGGAAACCCCGTGACTGGAGACCCAGCTGCCAGAGCCTGGAAAAAAACCAGCATGTTCGGAACCACTGGCATGATGGGCCTGGCCACCCTGACGCAAGCCCTGGAGGTGGGTGAGGTAGGGGTATGGTGATTGGCAGGGGACAACACAAGCGGGTGACCCGTGAAGGGGCTGTGAAAGGAAGCACTCAGGATGCAGCTGCTTCCCGAGAGAAAGCAGCGCAGCTGCTGACAATTGCAGGGCGTGTACCCTAAGAGCAGCTCCTCGCATTGTGGCTGCTGCAATAAGTAATGAGAAGCCCAGCCAATGTTTTGAGCACGGTTAACATCTCCAGCCCAATGAGCTCAGGCCTCCCTGTTCTCATAACCAGCCTTTGCTTTGTGGAAAGCATGCCTTTCCTTCCCCAGACATTGCCAACCTCTGCCCCCGTTAAAAACAATAATCCTAGAGCAAAATCTTCATGCACAAAAGGAATATTGACTTGCTGTGCCAACCACTCCCAAATACCATTCCTTTCCCCAAAGTCAGGACATTCAAAAGGCTTCTCTCCTGTGTGAACCCCTGGGTGTATTGCCAAACTGGAATTTCGACTGAAATATTTCCTACAATCTGGACATTCATATGGTTTTTCTCTTGTGCGAGTTCTCTGGCCTGCTTGCTATAGCTTTTGCCACATTGGGACAACTGATAGGGCTTTTCTCTGGTGTGAGCCTTTCCATGAACAACTGGGAAGCCATTCCGACTAAAGCTTTTGCTGCATTGGGAACACTGATATGGCTTTTCTCCAGTGTGGATCCCCCCAAGCATAATTCTACAATCTTTGCTTTTCCCACAATAGGCAGATCTGTGGATCTTTTCAACTACTTACATTATTAGATTCTCAGGGACAGCAAAAATACTCTCAATCCCTTATTGGATGGAACATGGATTCAAGTAACTGTTTCCTTCCTCAAAGGACGAGGCCTGCATTATGGTCTGCCTTATCTGGCTGTCCAAGAGACCTTTATCATTTCCATTGACTTCCAGATAATTTCCCTCTTTTTCTGAACTAGGAAATTATTCCCCTTGATATTTTGATCCGTTTCTTCAAGATACACTATATTTTGTCCAGCTCAAAACTCTTGTCCTGGTTTTGTCTTCCTTATCTGTAAGCTGCTGGGGAAGAAGAGTTTTGGGGATTTCCAGAGGAACTAATAAGTTTTTGATTGCTGCCTTGGTTTCCTTTGCATTCTAATGCTGCTTGTGATTCAGTTCTCCACAGTGCTATCTTTGGCATTCTTTTGCCTGTAAGATTCACATAAAAGTTTAATTTATTATTATTATCATTATCATTATCATTATTATTATTATTATTATTATTAAAATAATAATTTTTAATTTAAAACAAATACAACATCTTTCTTTACATGCTATAGAAAGTGTATCAGTTGGTTACAAATAGACTTTCGTGCATCTCTTCCACAGTCAACAAACATAATTCATGTTAACTCGAGCATTTTAACTCAAATATTCATACATGTCACCATCATCATTTATCCATTTTCATTTGACTATAATTATTATTAAAATAATAATAATAATAATAATAATAATAATAATAATAATAATAACCGACAAAATACTGGCGCATAATACACCAGACATCACACTGGTTGAGAAAAATAAGGTCACAATCATAGACATTGCAATACCAGGTGATAGCAGGGTCGCCGAGAAGGAATATGAAAAAATCGCAAGATACCAGGACTTAAAAATCGAAATTCAACGACTATGGCACAAACCAGCAGTGGTAATTCCAGTGGTAATTGGCACACTGGGTGCTATTCCAAAAGCACTGGAATTACATTTAAAACAGTTAAAAATTGACAAAATCACCATCAGTCAAATGCAAAAAGCCGCACTGCTTGGATCTGCACGCATATTACGAAAATACGTTACGACGTCCTAGGCCCCTGGGTGGGGCCCGACTAGTAACCAATGCCAAATCCGGCGAAACAACTGGCCGCTGTGATACAATTGTATAATAATAATAATAATAATAATTTTTGTTTCTTAAACGATACATGCCCACAACAGTGGGAAAAGAAAAAAAAAAAAAAGAAGACAAAAAGAACAAAAAACAAGGCAAGGGGAAAAAAAAGAACACAGGTATATATTATAAAAAAAGTATATCAGCTGGTTACAACATGTTTTGATGCATCTCTTCAATTAATTCATATTAATTCAAATATCTTAACTCAAATGTTTACCATATTGACATCATTATACCTCCACTTTTAGTTGACTACAGTTATTTAACTATCCTTCGTCCTTAAATATGCCAAAGATTTAATCCATAACCACATGCTGACATTTCATTAACTTGTTTGTAAAATCCTCTATTAACATCAAATCCTCATATCCTGTTTTAGCTGAACATCCATAATATTTAATACCAAAAATTCCATCTTCCATGCAGTATGGTTTATTATCATTCTCCCTTCTTTATGTAATTATATCGTATATCGTAACATTTTCCCCATATTAGTTAACATTTAACTGTATATATTTTATTTTATTTTTTAATAGTGATAATTATTGTGATTAATAACCTTTGCATATGGTCCAAAAATATTTCCAACCTTCCCTTTTCATATCCAATTATTATTTATCATATCAACTCCACATTATATACATTACTATCAATATCAATTATTATTCAGCTATGTCTATTACAAATAAGAGTAATTAGATTTAGCTAATTTTAAATTGTATTCTTCCATCTACAAGCCTATGTCTCTCCAATAACAAAATCTCCTTAGTCCTATTGCCATTCGTGGAACAGGTTTACCAAATGTTTTTATAAGCAAGTCCAACAGGAATACCTTTTTGCTTAGGATGCCTCTGATGTAATAATAACGTTGTCCTAGGCTTGTTGCATTTTTCAGTTTGTCTTTAATTCTCAAGGGTGGTATCGAAAATTCTGCAAATGATGTTTCATAAAGTATAGATTCTTTAATGCTTCTCATTCCTCCTGCGCTCTGTCTTTTGAAATAAATCTTCTGTATGGCTGCCCCCCTTTCAAGCGTTGCATCTCTTTCTCCCTCCGAAGTAAACCAGACGCCCGGCGTGTCAGCAAGTTGAGAAACTTCATTTCTGACATTCTTCATTTGTATTTCAGGAACATTCAACGTTCTCACTTTTTTCTTCATATTTTAATGTTAAATAGTCCAGCTTTTTTTCAAATCTTTCATATGTGTCAAACAACTTTTGAAATGCGGAGAAAATCATTTGAAACGAATCATTTGAAGCATGTATAGACGCCATGTTGTGACGCAGCTAGAAGCTTTAAGATATTTGCAAGTAAGAACACGCTGAGAGCTGTGCTATCTTATCTGATCTTAGACCAACACAGCCAAGCAATAAAAGTGTCAGATTGTAAGAAGCCAAATTGTAGTAAATTGGTTTACAGCCCACTTAAGGAGAGCCAGAGGGAATGTTGGAGTAATCTTTCCTTTATCCACGTAAATATCATTTAAAACATTTAAGAAATAGGGTAACCACCGGCCATAAATCCATAAAAAAACCAATTCGCCACTAGATTCTTCTGTTCTTTGGTTTCAATTAGCTTAAATTTTAATGCAGACCGTATCTCTTTGAGTAATAAAATCAGCTTACCAGTTGAAACCACTCCCACCATTCTTAGGGGCAACCTGCAGTTTCGGTTAGCTTGCAGCTAATCCAGAAGAAACTGGCAAAAGGGGTTAAATTCCAAGCCCCCCAGAGACCTGCGAACGTCTCTGAGGTCACTGGATCTCCCCTAACCTTTCACTGTCTCTCCGGGACAGCTAGGGTCCGAAACGACCCGTCCAATTTCCTTCGGAATAGGGGAATTTCAGGAATAGCCTGAAACTCCGTCTTCTCACTGCTAAGCCCCGCCTTCTTCTCTTTTTTTAAAAAAAGAGATCCAAAGGCATCCATTACAATAAAAGGCAAAGATGCCAAAATGCTAACGTAACCCCTTACATTAATTATTTACATTTTCAATATACATGTCAAATACCCATTCAGTTATGAAATTTATTTCTTGACTTGGGTCAATCATGAGTTCATAGAATTGCAGAGTTATCATTAAATATACTTCGAAGTGCTGGGACAGATTATACATATATACATAGCCTTGTTTTCCCCAAAATAAGACCCAGTTTTATTTTCTTTTAGGCCCCAAAATAAGCACCAGGTCTTAATTTCAGGGGATGTTTTACCCGCTTAAGAGCATTGCAGGCAGCCTCCCCTACACTTGTTGCAGCTCAATCTGACTTCTCCTGCAGCTGCTCCCAACCAGATACGACATAGCTTGTCGCGCAGCCCATGCAAGCTGTGTCCAAATTGTTTCTCAGCTGATTAAAACACTTAATTCAAAGCCCATCATAGTTAAATCTTGAGGACTACTTTTATGCGGGCTGTGGAATTCTGTGATTGAAAATCGGGCAAAACCAAGGTAGAAGACTGAAACTCCACATGTGGGAATTCCATAATCAACAGAAAAAAACTCCATCCAAAATTCCTTTTTGAAGAATTCCTCTAATTCTGGAAAAGGAAATATCCAGAAGCTTTGCTGTTAACCAGAAATAGCAGTTAGACATTTTCCATTTCACTCCACTTGCAACTTTAATCATGAGAAATGTTTGAGCAAAATGAATCAGCACAAAATTCGAACAATCAATTTCTTACCTATACTTTCAATGGGAGATCACAAATTCAATTCAAGCAGTCTATAAACTCATCTACCTTTATTCATATGGATTATCTTGTGTGCAATAAGGGATGATTTCTGACTAAAGCTTTTCCCACAGATAGAACATTCAAAGAGTTTCTCTCCTGTGTGTCCTCTGGTGTTTCACCAGGTGGGAATTCCGACTGAAGCTTTTCCCACAATCAGGACATTCAAAGGGTTTCTCTCCTGTGTGTGTCCTCTGGTGTGTCACCAGAGAGGAATTAATACTAAAGCTTTTCCCACAGATAGGACATTCAAAGGGTTTCTCTCCTGTGTGAGTCCTCTGGTGTATCACCAGGTTGAAACTCTGACTAAAGTTATTCCCACAGATAGGACATTCAAAGGGTTTCTCTCCTGTGTGAGACCTCTGGTGTGTCACCAGGTTGGAATTCTGACTAAAGCTTTTCCCACAGATAGGACATTCAAAGGGTTTCTCTCCTGTGTGTGTCCTCTGGTGTGTCACCAGAGAGGAATTAACACTAAAGCTTTTCCCACAATCAGGACATTCAAAGGGTTTCTCTCCTGTGTGTGTCCTCTGGTGTGTCACCAGAGAGGAATTAACACTAAAGCTTTTCCCACAATCAGGACATTCAAAGGGTTTCTCTTCTGTGTGTGTCCTTTGGTGTGCCACCAGAGAGGAATTATCACTAAAGCTTTTCCCACAATCAGGACATTCAAAGGGTTTCTCTCCTGTGTGAGTCCTCTGGTGTCTCACCAGGTTGGAATTCTGACTAAAGCTTTTCCCACAGATAGGACATTCAAAGGGTTTCTCTCCTGTGTGTGTCCTCTGGTGTGTCACCAGAGAGGAATTAACACTAAAGCTTTTCCCACAATCAGGACATTCAAAGGGTTTCTCTCCTGTGTGTGTCCTCTGGTGTGTCACCAGAGAGGAATTAACACTAAAGCTTTTCCCACAATCAGGACATTCAAAGGGTTTCTCTTCTGTGTGTGTCCTTTGGTGTGCCACCAGAGAGGAATTATCACTAAAGCTTTTCCCACAGGTAGGACATTCATAGGGTTTCTCTCCTGTGTGTGTCCTCTGGTGTGTCACCAGAGAGGAATTATTACTAAAGCTTTTCCCACAGATAGACATTCAAAGGGTTTCTCTCCTGTGTGAGTCCTCTGGTGTTTCATCAGGTTGGAATTGTGACTAAAGCTTTTCCCACAGATAGGACATGCAAAAGGTTTCTTTCCTGTGTGTGTCCTCTGGTGTGTCACCAGAGAGGAATTATCACTAAAGCTTTTCCCACAATCAGGACATGCAAAGGGTTTCTCTCCTTTGTGAGTCCTCTGGTGTTTCACCAGGTTGGAATTCTGACTGAAGCTTTTCCCACAATCAGGACATTCAAAGGGTTTCTCTCCTGTGTGAGTCCTCTGGTGTGTCACCAGATGGGAATTCCGATGAAAGCTTTTCCCACAATCAGGACATTCATAGGGTTTCTCTCCTGTGTGAGACCTCTGGTGTGTCACCAGGGTCCAATAATTACTAAAGCTTTTCCTACAGATAGGACATTCAAAAGGTTTCTCTCCTGTGTGAGTCCTCTGGTGTATCACCAGGTGTGAATTCCGACTGAAACTTTTCCCAAAGTCAGGACATTCAAATGTTTTTTCTCTTATGTGTGTGGTCTTGTGTTTTAGGAGTTGGGAATTTCTAATGAAACCTTTCCCACAATCTTGACACTTATAAGATTTCACCATGGAGCGAATCCTCTGATGTATTTACCAGGTGGAAATTACGACAGAAATTTCTCCGACAATTAATGGGTTTTTCTCATTTATGATTCCTCTAGGGTATCACCAAGATGGAATTATAACTGAAAGTTTTCCAAAAATCAGAACATTCAAAGCATTTTCTTCTAATGTATCACCAGCTGGAATTGTGACTTTCCCATGAATAGGATATTCAAAGGGTTTTTCTTCTGGGTGAGTTCTATGGTGAAATAGAGTTTATAATGAAGCTTTTCCCACAATCTAAACACTCATACAGTTTCTCCTTGGAGTCAATCTACAGATCAATCACCGGACTGAAATTGTGACTAAATGTTTTTCCACAATCAGGACATTCAAAGGGTTTCACTTTTGTGAGAGTCCTCGGGTGCTTCATCAGGATGGAATTCTCAGTGAAACTTTTCCCATAGAAAGGATGTTCAAATGGTTCTATTCTTGTGTATGCGTCCTTTAGGGTCTCAAGACCTGGGAATTTCTAATGAAACTTTCACACAATCTGCACCGTTATGTTTTCTCCCTCCTGTGAGTTATCGGATGCAGCACCATGTTGCCATGCTCACTAAAGCATTTACCACATTGGGAGCACTTTTGTGGCTTCCTTCTTGTGTGGAGATGCTTCCATGAACCACAAGGGAGCTGTTGTGAGCATAGCTTTTGCCACATTCAGTAAACAATACCTTGTTTAATGGTACTTTTATTCAAGCAGTCTTCTTCCTCACATTACTGTCACCTGCATTATTGTCTCTTCTATATGACTTTACTATTGATCTTTTCCTCCCAACAGACTTCCAGGTTTTTATTTCCTCTTTTGCTGAATTATAAATAACCCCCCTTCACCTCTCATGTAATATATCGTTGAGTTCTGCATAATCTGCTCATTCTTTCTTGGCTTTCTCTCTCAAACAGCTGCTGGAGGAGGAGCAGATTTGTATGGTTTTCTGCAGGGAATGGAAAATATTTTGATTTCTGGCTTGATTTTCTTCCTTTTCAACATTGATTGTTATTTACAGTTGTCCAGAGAGCTCTTATTGGCATCCTGTTCACCTGTAAGATTCAAAGAAAAATATAACTTTAATTTTTTGTAAAATGATGAGAGATGAGTTGAAAAAAGAAAGAAAAGTATACACCACTTTTGCTCATGGAAGTCTTCAGTGCAAATAAGGGCCCAAAATTCTGTCTACAACCTCTCTGGTGACATCCTTGTTCAAGTAGTCCTTACTTAACCTACGGCAATTGGAACAGATATTTATGAAAGCTTTTCCCACAATCAGGACATTCATAGGGTTTCTCTCCTGTGTGAGACCTCTGGAGTGTCACCAGGGTCCAATAATTACTAAAGCTTTTCCTACAGATAGGACATTCAAAAGGTTTCTCTCCTGTGTGAGTCCTCTGGTGTATCACCAGGTGTGAATTCCAACTGAAACTTTTCCCAAAGTCAGGACATTCAAATGTTTTTTCTCTTATGTGTGTGGTCTTGTGTTTTAGGAGTTGAGAATTTCTAATGAAACCTTTCCCACAATCTTGACACTTATAAGATTTCACCATGGAGTGAATCCTCTGATGTATTTACCAGGTGGAAATTACGGTAGAAATTTCTCCGACAATTAATGGGTTTTTCTCATTTATGATTCCTCTAGGGTATCACCAAGATGGAATTATAACTGAAAGTTTTCCAAAAATCAGAACATTCAAAGCATTTTCTTCTACTGTATCACCAGCTGGAATTGTGACTTTCCCATAAATAGGATATTCAAAGGGTTTTTCTTCTGGGTGAGTTCTCTGGTGAAATAGAGTTTATAATGAAGCTTTTCCCACAATATAAACACTCATACAGTTTCTCCTTGGAGTCAATCTACTGATCAATCACCAGACTGAAATTGTGACTAAATGTTTTTCCACAATCTGCACCGTTATATGTTTTCTCCCTCCTGTGAGTTATCGGATGCAGCACCATGTTGCCATGCTCACTAAAGCATTTACCACATTGGGAGCACTTTTGTGGCTTCCTTCTTGTGTGGAGATGCTTCCATGAACCACAAGGGAGCTGTTGTGAGCATAGCTTTTGCCACATTCAGTAAACAATACCTTGTTTAATGGTACTTTTATTCAAGCAGTCTTCTTCCTCACATTACTGTGACTTTACTATTGATCTTTTCCTCCCAACAGACTTCCAGATTTTTATTTCCTCTTTTGCTGAATTATAAATAACCCCCCTTCACCTCTCATGTAATATATCGTTGAGTTCTGCATAATCTGCTCATTCTTTCTTGGCTTTCTCTCTCAAATAGCTGCTGGAGGAGGAGCAGATTTGTATGGTTTTCTGCAGGGAATGGAAAATATTTTGATGTCTGGCTTGATTTTTTTCCTTTTCAACATTGATTGTTATTTACAGTTGTCCAGAGAGCTCTTATTGGCATCCTGTTCACCTGTAAGATTCAAAGAAAAATATAACTTTAATTTTTTGTAAAATGATGAGAGATGAGTTGAAAAAAGAAAGAAAAGTATACACCACTTTTGCTCATGGAAGTCCTCAGTGCAAATAAGGGCCCAAAATTCTGTCTACAACCTCTCTGGTGACATCCTTGTTCAAGTAGTCCTTACTTAACCTACGGCAATTGGAACAGATATTTATGTCACTAAGCAGCTTAATCATTAAGCATCATGTCACATGACAGTGCCAACTTACATCTGCTCCTCTGTAGTTGTTAAGCTAATTACTGTGGGTTGTTAAAGGCAATTTTATATGACTGTGGCTTGCAATTTCCTGCCAGTATACCCACTGATGTTGCTTGTCAGAAGGTAGCTGGCAAGGTCACAAATGGGGATCATGAGTGTGGGATGCCGCCGCCATCATAAATATGCAACTATTGGCAGAACCCAAATTGGTGCAATCCTTTTCCTGCACCTTCAAAACCACAGTCATGGCTGACATGCGGTCACGGAACAAGTCCTAGGATTACCAAAAATTTTGTGGACCAGGTGCTCGTCTGCTTCTACTGTGCCATAGTAACTTTTGAAGTCTCAGAGAAGAAGTGGTAAGTGAGGACTACCTATGCAACCAAAGATGGATTAAGCACAATTGAACCTGGTTAATACGTGGATGGGACAGGAAATACCATACTTATTGTAAAGACATTGAAGTAAAAAAACTGCGGAATTAAGCTTTGGATGGATTTGGTCAGCGTGTTATCTTAATTTTTAAATGTTACTTTCATGGATGGAATTTATGCAAACTGTTTGAAATGAATGGATCAAGTTTTCTTCTTCTAAAATTTTTACTATTACTTTCACAACCTACGGGCTAAACGTCTCCTTATTCATCACTACATGTGTCTTTTACTCTTTCTTCTCTATTTCATGTAAGAATTTGACTTTTTTAAAAACTTGGAATATTAAATGATACAAAAAGAACAAAGGGAATTGCAACAATTGTAACAATAAAGAGAGAGATAACTGCTACTCGAAGATTGGAAACTTGAGTACTGAAAACAAAATACTTTTAATTTCACTACTGATTATCCTGGTCTGGAACTTTAAAGTCTCACAGTTTGTTTATAGAAAGTGATAAGAAGTAAAGCACCATTTGTTTATACAAATGTTCCTTTGAAGTATATCCTTAACCAGAGATCTCATGGTGAACCTAGGTGTAACCTTGTAAAAACCTTCCAAGTCAGAGCAGCAGTGTTTTAACAGCTGGAAACAATGGCTTATTTTCAACAACAGAGATAAACTGTCAGCTTGCAAGAGATAATGTTTGCAATACAGAAATTATCAAATACATTTGAGAAAATGTTTGAAAAATTAGAGCACTTAACAGAAAAATATGATGAAAAGGATGGAGATGCTTATCAAATGGGAAAAATACAGGGTAGAGTCCCAAACAATAAAGAGAAAAATGACTACAAAGAAATCAAATCTGCTGACATCTATGGTGAATGGTTTCTGTCTGGAAATGAAAAAAGTGGAATATTGATAGGGGAACTAGATGGATGGGAACCCTACCCTAGATGGCAAGACACAGAAGAAGAAAAAATAAAAGAACTTATGGATTTAAAGGGAGAAATTGATAATAACACTGACAATTAAAGACAAGCTGATTAAGGAAAAAGAAGTGCATCGAAACTACATGAGAGAATCAGTAAACAAGGAGTTGCAAAGAAGAGTCCATACAAACTTGATTAAGGAGATGATTAGAGGACTGATGCCACAAATGGCCGAAGACATGAGACTATTTCGCTACTATAAAGTTACAGGCTGATAGATAAAAGTGTTTAATCTAAAACTAGTTGGACTTAGTGAAATTTAGTGACAATAGATATGGTTAAATAAACAATTGAAAATGATAATAATGTACACATATGTATTGGTATAACAAGTAGTAATTGGATATGAATATTGAATGGTACCTATGAAAGGAAGTTGAGAAATGGTTTCGTTACATATAAAGATTAATTAAAAAAAGAACTAAATTATGATAATGGACATAGTCAAATAAAGGAGAGATAATGATAACAATGTCTATATAGATATGGGTACAACTTAGGGAAATTGGATGTAAATTGTAAACAGTGATTTGGAAAGAAAGATTAGAAACCTTTGTTACTAAACATTATTGATGTTTAGCTAGAATAGGCCATAAGGAATAGTGTTATTGGGATACTAGAAATAGCAAATGAGATGCCAGTATGTGGTTATGTCTTGAGTTTTGGTATGTTTTATGATGAAGGACGTTTAAATAATTATAGTCAAACGAGAATGGGGGTAGGATGATGGTAATATGAATAAATATATTTGATTTAAAATACTAGAATTAATATGAATCATGGGTGACTGTGAAAGAAATGCACGAAATTTTTTGTAACCAACTGATATACTTTCTACAGTATGTAAAGAATGTGTTGTGTCTATTTTGAAAAATAAAAATAAAAAAAACTTTTGATAATAAAATAACAATAACAGATCTAATGGGAGAGAGTCGACCGGAGGTTCTCCAGCTGGACAGTCATGGGGGTGTGTGGCCTCTCAAGAGCCTTACATGAACCCTGTCAGACAAACCATCTCCGAGATCTTTTTTAGATCAGAAGCCCACTGGAGATGGGGTGAAAAGGGGGCTCTCATCAGATCCAGGGGGAAGCAACAGGTCCCTCGCAGGTCAGAGATTTGCCCTCTGAATCAGAGTAGAGGCAGCAGCATGGCAATATGGCTGCACAAGAAGCTGACTTCTAGCCAAAGCAACAGAAGAGGAGTGTGAGGAAGAGATGAAAGACCGGTAAGAAAATTCATCAAATCCACAGTCATAAATCAAACTTGGAAAAGGCAAAGAATCTTGAGAGCATAAATAATATTGAGGGTCAGATCGGGATTTTTTCCAAAAGAAAGAAATAAAGAAAAGGAAAAATGGAGGGTTGAAACACTAGCCTCCCCCTCCCCCCAAAAGCCATTTGTTTGAAACAATTCAGACAGAAAGGGTGAAAGGAGACAAAAGTGACAAACCCGCTCAAATAGCAACTCTAAATTTGGTTTTCGACTTGAAAAGATTGTGTTTTCAAAGGAGCCTCGGAGCGTGAAGATTTACTGCGTCCGAGTGTTTTTTAACAAACATATCTTAAGCAACCCCAATTAATGAGAAAGGGAATGCAACAAGGGGGAAAGATCAAGAAAAAAGCACTATCTCCTCACTGACAACTGATAACCTAATCTTGCCTGTGTAGGAAATTTTAATTAACCAACTGCCATAAATCAGAACTTGGAAAAGCAGGAGGAAGAAACATACCCGAGTTTTGGCTGTATGCAAGCTTGTTCCAATTAATATATTTTGAGCAACTATAATGAGAGGTGAAAAATAGGAAGGAAAAAAACAATAAGAACAAAAAACTGGGAAATAGAAGTTTTCTTTTTTCTCTCTCTATTTTTTATTCTGCAAAAGATCAAGATGGCTCCAGTTTCTCTTGTTTTCACAGTAGTTGAATTAACTAAATTTAAGGTGGACCAGAACCTCAAAGTAAGATTTGTATAACTAACTGCAATTTTAGAACTGGACATTAAGGAAGAACAAAAGACCAAGATGGCTCCCATCGCTCTTTCCCACAGCAGCTGATGTAGATAAATTTAAGGTGGAACGGAACTCTGAAATAAGAACTGTATAAATAATTGTATCTTTGGTACTGGACATCATGGAAAGCTGGGAATTTGAAGAACTACATGAAATTATAAAAAATATGCATAAATCATTAAAATCAAGCCTAAATGGAATTCTGAACCCCGAGAAGCAGGTAATTACAGAAGAAGGCAAAGAAGAAAGGGGCAAAGATAATGAAAGGGTAGAAACAGTGGGAAATAAAAAGCAGACAAAAAATTCCATAGGGCTTGGCAGTGGTATAGGGAAAATTGTAAAAGGGGGATGTGTCCCAACAAAAGGGAATAAAAAGTAAACAAAAGAAGTTTTGTAGGTTGTCAGTGGCATAAAGAAAATTGAAGAAGGAGGTTACGCCCCAACAAAGGGAAATGTAAAAGATCCCTTTGATGGTGGCTTGGGGAAAATTGAAGATGGTGGACGTTTCAAAACAAAGAAAAGGGAGAAACCAGGAACAGAGAAGTGAGATAAAAGACTTACTAGGAAAAACTTACACAACTAGAAATTGTTATATGGGAAAATATAAAGCTAAGGGGGATTATTCCTAAATATGATAATAAAATGGAGTTGCTAACTGGTTGAATATGATAATGGAAAATAATTAAATAAAGGTTAAAGTATATGGAGGATGTAAGGATGTATAATTATATAAATATAGTGATGAGAATACCTGGGAATTGTAATCAGGTCTACATCTCGGCCAAAATTAGGCTGGGGTAGGGTGGGGGGTTTAAAAGTACAATGATATTTGTATATGTATACTTTTTTGTCCTATTTTTTTTAAAAGAGAGGGAGGGAGATATATGTTAAAATAAAATATGTATATTGAAAAGGAATTAGAAGTACCATCATCATAAAAGGGAGCTCGCTCAGAAGCAGAAAGAGGGGAGAAGAAAGGGAAGAAGAGAGGGATAGGAGAGAGGGCGGGGGGGGAAGAGGAGAGAAAGGAGGAGTGGAAAGGGGAGAGAGAAGGGGAAGTAGAGAAGAGAAGAGAAGGAAGAGAGGAGGGAGGGAGGGAGGGAGGGGAGAGGGGGACAGAGGGAAGAGAGGAGGTAGGGAGGGATAGGAGAGAGGGAGAAGAAAGTGACGAATAACATGCAAATATGATGCATGGAGAGCAGAAGAGCCAATAATTGTTTTAGGGAGTTGATGGTAAGATGAATTGACGTAAACATTTAATAATACAATACGATGTTGGCTATGTAATAGTATACATGTGATTATATGTTATGAAAATAAAAAAATAATAAAATTTATATAAAAAAGCATTCAATGTGAGACTTTAACTACCCTGATATTAACTGGGAGACAAACTCTACAGCAAATAGGAGATTGAACAGATTCCTAACCAATATAGCTGACAACTTTGTCATCAAAAAGGTAGAGGAGGGAACTAGAGGAAAAACTACTCAACCTAATTCTTACTAATAGAGAAGCGATAGAAGGAGTTGAAGTTGTCGGAACCTTACTGGAATTCAATATAATGCAAACACAAGGAATAAAATATAATCCAACAAGTGTCTTAAACTTTAGAAGAGCTGATTTTAAGAAATTCATAGCCTAAGCAAAATTTCATGGATAAAAATCCTAAAGGAGAAAACAATGCAAGGAGTGTGGGAAATACTGGAAAATCTATATATGTATAAAAGTGAAATACCACTCACGCATTATCACAGAACCGTAAAGCCTACAAACCTCAAATTTACCATGTACAGATGAAACTCGAAAAATTAGAATATTGTGCAAAAGTTCATTTATTTCAGTAATGTAACTTAAAAGGTGAAACTAATATATGAGATAAGATTCATTACATGCAAAGCAAGATAGTTCACGCCGTGATTTGCAGTGGCCAAAAAAGCCAATACAGTACTAAGCACTAAGTAGATCATAATCTACTTCTTGGTAAATTAGAAAAATGTGGGATAGGTACATCCATCCACACAGATGGATTCATAACCGGCTGACAAACCACAATCAAAGTGTATTCCTTAATGGGACTATATCTATATGGAGGGAAATAAGCAGTGGGTACACCAAGGTTCTGCTTTAATACTCTTTAATATCTTCGTAAATGCCTTACATGAGGGAGTCGTATGGGAACGCATCAAATTTTCAAATGACACCAAGTTGGCAGGAATAGCCAACACCTCAGAACATAGGCTCAAGATAGAGAATCTCAATAGATTTGAACACTGGGCCCTACCTAACAAAATGAAATTCAATGCAGGGAGGAAAAGGGTTTTACATGTATTCAAGAAAAACCAAATGTACTGAATGGGTACCACTTGGCTCAAGTAATAACTATGAGGGGAACCTTGAGGTCCTAGTGGGCAATCATTTAGATATGAACCAGAAGTATATTGCAGTGGCCAAAACAGCCAATACAATACTAAGCGCCATTAACAGAGAGATAGAATCAAGATCATGTGAAGTACTAGTACCACGTTATAAAGAGTAAGACCACACTTAGATAATTGCACACAGTTTGGTCAACATATCATAAAAACTTGTTGAGACTCTGGAAAGAATGCAGAAAAGAGCAGCAAAGAGGATTAGGGGCCTGGAGGCCAAAATAAAAAGAAGGGCTGCAGGAATTGGGTATGTCTAGTCTAGTGAAGGGAAGGACTAGGGGAGACATGATAGCCATCTTCCAACACTTGAGGGGTTGCCACAAAAAAGGGAGGGGTGTCAACCTATTCTCCAAAGCCCCTGAAGGCAGGACAAGGAACTGGATGGAAACTAATCAAGGAGAGAAGCAACTTAGAACTAAGGAGAAATTTCCTGACACTAAGAACAGTGAACCAGTGGAAGGTTTTCCCTTCAGAGGTTGTGGGGGCTCCATCCCTGGTGGCTTTTAATCAGAGACAGGACAGCCATTTGTCTGAAATGATGTTGGGTCTCCTGCTTGATCAGGGCGTCGGAATAGAAGCCCTGCAAGGTCCCTCCCAGCTCTGTCACAAACCCTCCAGTGATGGGAGCCCCCACAACCTCTGGAGGGAAGCCATTCCCAAAGGATCCACCTTCACTTGGAAGAGACTTTTCCAATCTTCCCACCAGGAGGAAAATTGCAGCCACCAGTTTCACAGCGTGCAGCCCCAGTGGGCTTAAATTCGGGGAGGGAAGGAAACTGCAGCAGCAGCAGCTGAGATGCTTCAGCCCAGTTGCTTCTCTGCTCCCAGGACTCTCCTCCCACCCGCCCTCAACTCACCTTCCAGCTGCTGCTTCGACCATGGGAAGAGCACAAAAGCCGCTCTGCACAACACTCTCCTCCCATGAGTGATCCGGACGGAACAGGAAATTCAGCTGTTCCCAACGGTGCTTTTTTCAAAAGTTTCTTTCTTCTACTCTTCCCGTCGCTTTCCAACCTTTCTAGCAATTTAGTACTCGATGGTTTTAACTCCTTTAAGCTCAACCCCAGGTATTATCCGCTTTTGTAGGCACAGGTGTTGCCTATTTGAGCACCATCTCCAGATAGGAGGCAGAAAAAAAAATCTATTTCCAGTTTCTACCTGAGGCGTTTGCAAAAGGTTTCCCCTGATTAAATGCTATTCAAGTAGTTTTTGACTTCTAGCAACCGACTTTGCAACTGAGCCTAGTGAAATAGTGAAATGTGATGTTACTTGTGAAGATTAGCTATGTGCTGAGCCCTAAAAGTTCATAAAGGTTTTACAGAATTACACAATCAGCTTTCTTAGGGGTGACTCTCAGTGGAGATCAAAACCTCTCTACATGCCAAAACTTTATGACTCCGAGGCTCCCAGGATTTTAGGGCATGGCGGCAGCATCAGGCCAGACACTCCAGGGGAGCTTCACTCCTGCTGGCCAGGGCTGCATCCAAGAGCATCAACCACCAAGCTTCATTCTTGGAAGAGGAAATTTTATATCTGCTAAATGCCAGGTGTAAATTCTGTAAATTTGCTTGCACTTAAGTCTCCCATTAGGTCACACAGAGAAATATATGCAGCAGGGCCTAGAAATGGAGCCTAAGAAAGAGGGCCTGATTGCCTATATATGGTAGAAGAAATTTTCCCCCTCCCCCAATGTCTATTTATCTTTTTATTGTACAGAGGGCTGTTTTTTATATATTCTGCTATTTCCCTCATGTTAATTTTAATGTCTTAGAGAAACACAACGTTCAGTTTCATCCTTCTGCATCCTGAATGTCTTCCAGATTTTGAGGCCATAATTTCCTAGCCAGCATCTCCTTTTCACAAAATATCTGTGAGTTATAAGCAGAGTTTCTGAGTGGCCCCAGTAAGTTGCTGAAGCTTCTAAAAAATACATGGTAAAAAAATATTATTATTTGTATACTTGGAACCATACCCATTGCTCTTTCTTGCCTTCTGGGGCTTTGTATCCAGCAAAGCCATAAGCTCTTCCAAATTTTTTCTCTTCCCTATCTTACTGTCCCACTTATTCCCTCCCCAAAATCACAAATCCATGACTGATAAATATAACTTGTCCCCACTGGGGTAGATTTTTAAAAAATAATAATTTTATTTATAAGTTTTTTTTAACTGCTTGGTGAACAGTGCATTGTCTGGGTCAATACTTTATACACAATACTAGTAATAAATATTGTTTAGGTATACATAATAATACTTTTCAACTTCTAACAATTATGTATAGATAGTAATGTTAATGTATTATATATGCTCATTTTGCCCTGGATCTCAAACCACGTGGTCCTGTCCATCATTAAACCATCTTTCCAAGCAGGGTCCATGTTTCCAATGTTTTTTCCACTTGGACCTGAACCCAGATGGACATTTCTTTCAACAATTTGGCAACCCAGATGGGTCTCCAAACTAACCTGACCTGGGTAAGCCTCCCTTGCTGGCACTGACCCATTGAGTCTGTGGGTGGATTTTTCCCACACCCTGGCCATTTGGAACAAAGGTATTAAAGGGGCTTTGAATGTTGAGTTCAAAGGCTGTTTGGAAAGGTGAGTACCTCTAAATTTTAACTTTAAAAGCCCAGGAGGTGAAAGAAAGTATGTGTCTCTGTGAGTGAATGTGCTTGAGAAAAAAATCCCTTCTCTGGATCTTGCTCCCTCTGTGCATTTCCTAACTGCAGAAAGACCAACAGAGTCTGGAGAGCATGGGGGGTTTGCCAGAGTACAGGACCTTCTGTGGGTAAAAGGGAGAGAGAGCGTGGGAAGGGGTTAAAAGGCAAATGAGAGGTTCATTCTTGGGTGACTGGCTGAGAATCACTGAGCAGATCCCTATTCTGGAAAGGAGGTACCCATACTCTGAGTAATTTGGGTGGACAGAATCCTCCCAGGCCATTGGCCTGAAAAACTGAGGGCTGGCCACAGGTTAGAAGGTACGTTCACCTGTTGAGGGTGGTGTATTCCACAGTTGCAAGGGAGCCAAGTAAAAGAAAAGAGTGGAGCCTTGGACTCTTGTCGCGGACAGTGGGAAGAACAGACCAGGAAATGGGAAGCTCAGAGTCTAGGATCCCAGTGAAATCTCCCCAAGGGAGACTGATGGAGGCCTGGATTTGGGACAAATTATCTGTCCAGACAGGAATGAAGAATAGGCACATGGACCAAGGTATGTGAGAAATGGACTCTGCTCAGGGATGAAGCAAGAAAAACCAATTTGGCTAAATGAAGATTCTTAAAAGGGAAATACCGTGTTTCCCCAAAAATACAACATGTCCTGAAACTAAAGCCTTGCCACATTTTTCAGGTGGGCAAAAATATAAGCCCCCCCCCAAAATAAGCCCCTTTGCACAACCCCCCTCCGGCCAGGCAAAACACTGCTCACCAACCTAGTGGTATTCCAAAGGTGCCAAGCCGCGGGAACCGGGGGTAGGCAAAGGTGATCCCATTGCTTGGCGCCTTTGGGAAACCGCTAGGTTGGTGAATGGCCCTGTGGGAAGCTGAAGAGAGGGGGTTGCCGAGCGGCTGCTCTCTTGCGAGCGGGCTCTCAAAGAGCCGGGAACAGACTCATGAGCGAATGGCTGTGCTGTTGCTGTTGCAGCAGCGCAACACAGCAGCCATGAAGAGATCACACGAGCAGCCACCCGGCAAACCCCCTTTCCAGCCGGACACAACGCCATTCACTGACCTAGGGGTATTGCCAAGCCGTGTGAGCACCTGTTCGCCGTCGCCCAGCTCCCGTGGCTTGGCCCCTTTGAATTGCCAGTGAATGGCGCTCTGCATGGCTGGAGAAGGTGGTTACACGAGCGGCTTCCCCTCTCGCTTACGTGCCTCCCAGCCTCACAATGCCTTGGCCTAACTCTCCCCACAGAGCCAGGGCACCTATGCTGCCACCGCCGCCACATAGCTTTTTCCGGTAGTGGCTACTCTGAGCGTACGCCTGTGGTTGTATGCTCTGCCGGCAGCTGGACAACAATCATAGAGCGTACGCCCAGAGCGGCCACTGCCAGAAGACTTGGTTTGTTGGGATGGCATGCTTTTCTATGGTATAAGGGAATTAAAACACAGGGCTATTTTAGAAGACACTATATTCGGGAGGTTTTGTTACTAAATTAGGAGATCAAAAGGCAATATTATTTGAAAATTCCAGTCTGGCTCTCAACTATTGAAGCTTTATCATATCCAATAATGTGCTGTCCCAACAGTATATAGCTAATGTAGGAATTAAGAACTGTCTCCTTTAAGAAACTACCTCATGGGAAATGCAGCCACCTTATGGGAAATGTAGGCAGAACTGCCTTGTGGGAAATGTAGTTCCATAACATGTGATCACATCTGTGTTCCCTGATTGGGCAGTGGGTATTTTGCCCGGGAAAAGTGATTTATTACCGGTCACTCTCTGAATCGCCCTTTGTTAACTGGGATGGGGCAGAACGCGTCTCCGCTCATCGAGGGATATAAGAAACCACAGACTTTTTACACTACGTGATGGGACAGATCAAGGAAAGTCAGAAGTATCTTAACACTGAACTATAAGTTTTGCTATTAAGAATGCCTGATAATAAACTTGATGAAAAGAATGTCCTAAGCGTGGGGTTTAACTGCATGCCCCCAGCTATCTGCATTGCAGGGGCAGAACAAATAATATACATTATGGGTATACCATTGGAAAAAGTGATGCACAAATATAAAATGTTGGAGAGTTCTTTGCAAAAATATTGCTAATTTCTAGAACATTTGTTTAAAATGAAGAAACACCAATTGCAACTGAACAATATGATGTACAATGATAATGATATATTTATGTATGTTTGATGGATAATCTGTGATCTTATACACAATTGAAAGCGGTGAGGCACAAATGCTTGTAACCAAATGACATGCTATATGTAATTCTAATTGATGAGGGTTTTATGTTTCATGTTTTGTTTGTTTTTGTTTGTTTGAAAATAAAAAAACTTAAACAAACGAACAATTAAAAGCACCCATCAAGTCTCTCTGATATGATCAATGTTTAATCTTTTGCCAATAACATGTGTTCCACCCACACATTTTGGCAAGAGGGATGGATTGTAAAAAGTTAGCACCCACCCTTTCCCAGAAGAATGAAATCTTCTCGGAAATATTAAAAAGGCAGAATATTATACCTCCCTGGATGAGAAAAAGAGAAATATGTTCTTGGAAAGCAGCCCCCACCTTTGTTAACAGCCCCAGAAAGACTGGACCACCTTATCTACAACACAAAAGATCTTCTCCCTCAGAACATAATAGCAGTAGACTTAGCAGTAGACTTATATACCGCTTCATACCTTACCCTTCTTACCCTCTCTAAGCGGTTTACAGAGAGTCAGCATATTGCCCCCAACAATCTGGGTCCTCATTTTACCCGCCTCGGAAGGATGGAAGGCTGAGTCAACCCTGAGCCGGTGAGATTTGAACCGCTGAACTGCTGATCTAGCAGTAGCCTGCAGTGCTGCATTTAACCACTGCGCCACCTCGGCTCTATAGGATTAGCCCTCTACCCATCTAGCAACAGATTGTATCTACCCAACAAGGCTCAACCATACCTAAGACTCAAGACAATCAAGCAGAATACATTTCTTACACAGGAATAGGAAACCCTAAGGCAGCCCAAGAGCGGGTATACATCTGTCTCTCTCACACACACCCATATGCTCATTTTCCCCAGGGCCTCAAAACCTGTGGTCCTGTCCACCATTAAACCATCTTTCCAAGCAGCCTTAAAAGAAGCCCTGAGAGGAATGAAAGAAATAGAAGCATCTCCCATGTGTTGGGAAGACAGCTTTACATTATCTTACCCCCACATTCACAGCAATGCTGCCAATACCCATTTCTTTCATTCTCAAAAACTGTTTAAAAGAGCAGCACAATGGTTTTTTAGAAATGAAACATTTTCCACCATATTGTGTGCATTGTTCAAAGGACTGTTGAATTGGCCCATCTAGTCACATGACCACCTAGCCACAGCCACACAGCTGGTCCGTGCCCTCCCCCCCCCCAAGCCTGAGGGTCCATGAATTGGCCACATTTAAAAAGTTTCAGGGCATCTGGGTTAAGGTCATGTCCTGTCCTTAATCCCATCACCTGGAGGTGAAGGTATTTTCTTTGTGAATATGACTCAGGATTTCTTAATGAGCATCTGCTGTAGGCTATTAGGAAAGACTGGGGGCTACTTTCTGCCTTTAAAAACATGTTTCTCCATTTCTCCTTTGGAGAAATAGAATATTCTACCTTTTTTAATATTCCTCAAAATATTTCATTCTTGGGTGACGGCGGGGCTTGCCACAATTCCCCCCTTTTGGGCTACATGTACTTACATATATTGCCCGATGTACACACTATTAGAATGGTCTCTGTATTTCTGTATACCTAGAATGTCACGAGGGATATTTGCCTGGCATCCGTACTTGGGGTCTGTTGAAATGGGAGGTGATTTTCAGGCCACTGGGACAAGGGGAAGCACACTGGTGGAGGCAGCAGAGGACTCTCATGATGATTATGGCAGTGGCCCCAAAAAGGAGAGCTTTCAACCCATGAAGGTCTAGCAGCCAGCACAGAAGTTCTGTTATATAGAAAAGAAATGTATAGTGTGCAATTTTCTGTGCCAATTCTTTTTAGATATGTCACTTTCTAGCTTTCAGTTAGGTTTGAAGCAAGCACATTCCCCAAAATTATTTGCAGCCATGATTGTGCCTTAATAGATAATCAAAGACTGCTCATTTCCTATGATTGCTTCCTGAACCTGCCTTAGCTTATTGCAACCAGGATTTCTGAGGCCAAATTTAGATTAACCGGTGTACAAGCCAGGCTATGAACATTTTTGAAATTGCACACAAGAAATCCTGGGACTCCTACTAATGCAGTGGATAATTATATGCAACGTATTCTGCTTTAACGGGCAACTGGGCACCATCATTTGTGAATCAGAGTCAGGAGTTGGGCTTTGGAAATCTCTTTTCTGCTACCTCTTCAGTGAGGAACTTGGCTGAGGGGGCATGGCCCCACCCCATGGAATTGCAGTGTATGTACCGAAAGAGCAGCTCCTCGCATTGTAGCTGCTGCAATAAGTATGAGAAGCCCAGCCAATGTTTTGACATTTAACATCTCCAGCCCAATGAGCTTAGGCCTCCCTGTTCCCATAACCAGCCTTTGCTTTGTGGAAAGCATGCCTTTCCTTCCCCCGACACTTTTCCAACCTCTGCCCCCATTAAAAAAAAAAACAGCCCTAGAGCAAAATCTTCATGCACAAAAAGAATATTGACTTGCTGTGCCAACCACTCCCAAATACCATTCCTTTTCCCAATGTCAGAACATTGAAAAGGCTTC
Source organism: Thamnophis sirtalis (assembly GCF_051295495.1). NCBI lineage: Eukaryota > Metazoa > Chordata > Lepidosauria > Squamata > Natricidae > Thamnophis > Thamnophis sirtalis. Next base: position 23,257,094 of record NW_028261383.1, on the reverse strand, counting down.
TCTCCTGTGTGAACCCCCGGGTGTATTGCCAAACTGGATTTTCGACTGAAATAGAGCCGAGGTGGCGCAGTGGTAAAATGCAGCACTGCAGGCTACTTCAGCTGACTGCAGTTCTGCAGTTCGGCTGTTCAAATCTCAGCGGCTCAGGGTTGATTCAGCCTTCCATCCTTCCGAGGTGGGTAAAACGAGGACCCGGATTGTTGTTTGGGGGCAATATGCTGACTCTGTAAACCTCTTAGAGAGGGCTGAAAGCCCTATGAAGCTGTATATAAGTCTAACTGCTATTGCTATTGAAATATTTCTTACAATCTGAGCATTCATATGGTTTCTCTCGTGTGAGTTCTCTGGCCTGCTTGCTATAGCTTTTGCCACATTGGGATAACTGATAGGGCTTTTCTCTAGTGTGAGCCTTTCCATGAACAACTGGGAAGCCGTTCTGACTAAAGCTTTTGCTGCATTGGGAACACTGATATGGCTTTTCTCCAGTGTGGATCCCCTCGAGCATAATTCTACAATCTTTGCTTTTCCCACAATAGGCAGATGTATGGATCTTTTCAACTACTTACATTATTAGATTCTCAGGGACATCAAAAATACTCTCAATCCCTTGTTGGATGGAACATGGATTCAAGTAACTGTTTCCTTCCTCAAAGGACGAGGCCTGAATTATGGTCTGCCTTATCTGGCTGTCCAAGAGACCTTTATCATTTCCACTGACTTCCAGATCATTTCCCTCTTTTTCTGAACTAGGAAATTATTCCCCTTGATATTTTGATACGTTTCTTCCAGATACACTATATTTGGGTCCAGCTCAAAACTCTTGTCCTGGTTTTGTCTTCCTTATCTGTAAGCTGCTGGGGAAGAAGAGTTTTGGGGATTTCCAGAGGAACTAATAAGTTTTTGATTGCTGCCTTGGTTTCCTTTGCATTCTAATGCTGCTTGTGATTCAGTTCTCCACAGTGCTCTCTTTGGCATTCTTTTGCCTGTAAGATTCACATAAAAGTTTAATTTATTATTATTATCATTATTATTATTATTATTATTATTATTATTATTAAAAAATAAATTTTAATTTAAAACAAATACAACATCTTTCTTTACATGCTATAGAAAGTGTATCAGTTGGTTACAAATAGACTTTCGTGCATCTCTTCCACAGTCAACAAACATAATTCATGTTAACTCGAGCATTTTAACTCAAATATTCATACATGTCACCATCATCATTTATCCATTTTCATTTGACTATAATTATTAAAATAATAATAATAATAATAATAATAATAATAATAATAATAATAATAATAATAATAATAATAATAATTTTTGTTTCTTAAACGATACATGCCCACAACAGTGGGAAAAGAAAAAAAGAAAAAAAAAGAAGACAAAAAGAACAAAAAACAAGGCAAGGGGAAAAAAAAAAGAACACAGGTATATATTATAAAAAAAGTATATCAGCTGGTTACAACATGTTTTGGTGCATCTCTTCAATTAATTCATATTAATTCAAATATCTTAACTCAAATGTTTACCATATTGACATCATTATACCTCCACTTTTAGTTGACTACAGTTATTTAAATATCCTTCATCCTTAAATATGCCAAAGATTTAATCCATAACCACATGCTGACATTTCATTTACTTGTTTGTAAAACCCTCTATTAACATCAAATCCTCATATCCTGTTTTAGCTGAACATCCATAATATTTAATACCAAAAATTCCATCTTCCATGCAGTATGGTTTATTATCATTCTCCCTTCTTTATGTAATTATATCGTATATCGTAACATTTTCCCCATATTAGTTAACATTTAACTGTATATATTTTATTTTATTTTTTAATAGTGATAATTATTGTGATTAATTACCTCGGAAAGGGGGGTATTACAATTAAAATCTTTAGAGGTATTAAAAGAGGAGAAGGTAGTTCAAACATGGTTCCAGTATGGGCAATTACAGGCTAGGTGGAAAATAGATCAAAAAATTGGTTTTATTCAAGTTGAGGATAATCTGTTTAAACAAATAAGAGATCAAAGCTTAATGCATATAAAGAGGATATATAATGTATTAATACAGATGGATTCGGAAACAGAATTAGTTAAAGATTGTATGATAAAATGGGCTCAAAATATTGAGGAACCAATAATGTTGGATACATGGGAAAGAATCTGGGTAAGAAATGTGAAATTTACACAAGCTCAAAATCTGAGAGAAAATTTTTACAAGATGTTCTATAGATGGCATTTAGATCCTAAAAAGTTGGCTTCTATGTATCCGAATGTACAGCCTAAATGTTGGAGGTGTGGTTCTCTCGATGCTACATATTATCATATATGGTGGACCTGCCAAAAGGTTAAGGCATTTTGGATAAAAATATGGTGGGTCATGCAAAATGTTTTTAAAAGAAGGATAAAGTTTAGTCCTCAGTTATTTTTACTAGGTATATGTACTGATTTTACAGTGGTAGAGACCAATTTGACTTTGCACCTGATAACTGCAGCAAGACTGTTGGTGGCGCAATATTGGAAGAAGGAAGACTTGCCTACAATCCAAGAATGGACATTGAAAGTAACAAACTTAGCTGAAATGGCTAAAATATCGGCATATCTCAAAGATCATTCAAATGAGAGATATAAACGAGACTGGAAAAAATGGATTGACTATATACAAAATAAATACGGGACTAAGAAATTCCAGTTAGCCTATGCTTAAGATCAGAAATGATTTAAACTGTTAAAAGTTAGCTCAGTAAGAAGAAGCTAAGGTCAATCTAGAATGTCATTAATTTCTTTATTTCTTTTTTCTCAATAGATTTTAGACTGTGTTAGTTAAAAATCCATACCGGGTACGGGTTCTGGGAAGTCGGGGGGGAGGGAAGGAGGAGGGGGGGTGGGGGGGTGGAGGGAGGGAGGGGTACACACAACAACAAAAAATTGTACTTCAATGTTTTAATGATTGACAAATGACATATTTGTGTTTTTTTTTAAAGAAAAATAAAAAAGTTCTGTTTGAAAATTCTGCAAATGATGTTTCATAAAGTATAGATTCTTTAATGCTTCTCATTCCTCCTGCGCTCTGTCTTTTGAAATAAATCTTCTGTATGGCTGCCCCCCTTTCAAGCGTTGCATCTCTTTCTCCCTCCGAAGTAAACCAGACGCCCGGCGTGTCAGCAAGTTGAGAAACTTCATTTCTGACATTCTTCATTTGTATTTCAGGAACATTCAACGTTCTCACTTTTTTCTTCATATTTTAATGTTAAATAGTCCAGCTTTTTTTCAAATCTTTCATATGTGTCAAACAACTTTTGAAATGCGGAGAAAATCATTTGAAACGAATCATTTGAAGCATGTATAGACGCCATGTTGTGACGCAGCTAGAAGCTTTAAGATATTTGCAAGTAAGAACACGCTGAGAGCTGTGCTATCTTATCTGATCTTAGACCAACACAGCCAAGCAATAAAAGTGTCAGATTGTAAGAAGCCAAATTGTAGTAAATTGGTTTACAGCCCACTTAAGGAGAGCCAGAGGGAATGTTGGAGTAATCTTTCCTTTATCCACGTAAATATCATTTAAAACATTTAAGAAATAGGGTAACCACCGGCCATAAATCCATAAAAAAACCAATTCGCCACTAGATTCTTCTGTTCTTTGGTTTCAATTAGCTTAAATTTTAATGCAGACCGTATCTCTTTGAGTAATAAAATCAGCTTACCAGTTGAAACCACTCCCACCATTCTTAGGGGCAACCTGCAGTTTCGGTTAGCTTGCAGCTAATCCAGAAGAAACTGGCAAAAGGGGTTAAATTCCAAGCCCCCCAGAGACTTGCGAACGTCTCTGAGGTCACTGGATCTCCCCTAACCTTTCACTGTCTCTCCGGGACAGCTAGGGTCCGAAACGCCCCGTCCAATTTCCTTCGGAATAGGGGAATTTCAGGAATAGCCTGAAACTCCGTCTTCTCACTGCTAAGCCCCGCCTTCTTCTCTTTTTTAAAAAAAAGAGATCCAAAGGCATCCATTACAATAAAAGGCAAAGATGCCAAAATGCTAACGTAACCCCTTACATTAATTATTTACATTTTCAATATACATGTCAAATACCCATTCAGTTATGAAATTTATTTCTTGACTTGGGTCAATCATGAGTTCATAGAATTGCAGAGTTATCATTAAATATACCTGGAAGTGCTGGGACAGATTATACATATATACATAGCCTTGTTTTCCCCAAAATAAGACCCAGTTTTATTTTCTTTTAGGCCCCAAAATAAGCACCAGGTCTTAATTTCAGGGAATGTTTTACCCGCTTAAGAGCATTGCAGGCAGCCTCCCCTACACTTGTTGCACCTCAATCTGACTTCTCCTGCAGCTGCTCCCAACCAGATACGACATAGCTTGTCGCGCAGCCCATGCAAGCTGTGTCCAAATTGTTTCTCAGCTGATTAAAACACTTAATTCAAAGCCCATCATAGTTAAATCTTGAGGACTACTTTTATGCGGGCTGTGGAATTCTGTGATTGAAAATCGGGCAAAACCAAGGTAGAAGACTGAAACTCCACATGTGGGAATTCCATAATCAACAGAAAAAAACTCCATCCAAAATTCCTTTTTGAAGAATTCCTCTAATTCTGGAAAAGGAAATATCCAGAAGCTTTGCTGTTAACCAGAAATAGCAGTTAGACATTTTCCATTTCACTCCACTTGCAACTTTAATCATGAGAAATGTTTGAGCAAAATGAATCAGCACAAAATTCGAACAATCAATTTCTTACCTATACTTTCAATGGGAGATCACAAATTCAATTCAAGCAGTCTATAAACTCATCTACCTTTCTTCATATGGATTATCTTGTGTGCAATAAGGGATGATTTCTGACTAAAGCTTTTCCCACAGATAGAACATTCAAAGAGTTTCTCTCCTGTGTGTCCTCTGGTGTTTCACCAGGTGGGAATTCCGACTGAAGCTTTTCCCACAATCAGGACATTCAAAGGGTTTCTCTCCTGTGTGTGTCCTCTGGTGTGTCACCAGAGAGGAATTAATACTAAAGATTTTCCCACAGATAGGACATTCAAAGGGTTTCTCTCCTGTGTGAGTCCTCTGGTGTATCACCAGGTGGGAATTCTGACTGAAGCTTTTCCCACAATCAGGACATTCAAAGGGTTTCTCTCCTGTGTGAGTCCTCTGGTGTCTCACCAGGTTGGAATTCTGACTAAAGCTTTTCCCACAGATAGGACATTCAAAAGGTTTCTCTCCTGTGTGAGACCTCTGGTGTGTCACCAGAGAGAAATTAAAACTAAAGCTTTCCCCACAGATAGGACATTCAAAGGGTTTCTCTTCTCTGTGTGTCCTCTGGTGTGCCACCAGAGAGGAATTCTGACTAAAGCTTTTCCCACAGATAGGACATTCAAAGGGTTTCTCTCCTGTGTGAGTCCTCTGGTGTATCACCAGGTAGGAATTCTGACTGTAATGTTTCCCGCAATCAGAACATTCAAAGGGTTTCTCTCCTGTGTGTGTCCTCTGGTGTGTCACCAGAGAGGAATTATCACTAAAGCTTTTCCCACAATCAGGACATTCAAAGGGTTTCTCTCCTGTGTGAGTCCTCTGGTGTGTCACCAGAGAGGAATTCTGACTAAAGCTTTTCCCACAGATAGGACATTCAAAGGGTTTCTCTCCTGTATGAGTCCTCTGGTGTATCACCATGTCGCTATTCTGACTAAAGCTTTTCCCACAGATAGGACATGCAAAGGGTTTCTCTCCTGTGTGTGTCCTCTGGTGTATCACCAGGTTGCCATTCCTACTAAAGCTTTTCCCACAATCAGGACATTCAAAGGGTTTCTCTCCTGTGTGAGTCCTCTGGTGTATCACCAGAGAGGAATTCATACTAAAGCTTTTCCTACAGATAGGACATTCAAAGGGTTTCTCTCCTGTATGAGTCCTCTGGTGTCTCACTAGGTGGGAATTCTGACTGTAAGCTTTCCCACAGATAGGACATTCAAAGGGTTTCTCTCCTGTGTGAGACCTCTGGTGTATCACCAGGTTGCCATTCTGACTAAAGCTTTTCCCACAGATAGGACATGCAAAGGGTTTCTCTCCTGTGTGAGTCCTCTGGTGTGTCACCAAAAATGAATTCTGACTGAAACCTTTCCCACAAATTGGACATTCAAAGGGTTTCTCTCCTGTGTGAGTCCTCTGGTGTATCACCAGGTCGCTATTCTGACTAAAGCTTTTCCTACAGATAGGACATTCAAAGGGTTTCTCTCCTGTATGAGTCCTCTGGTGTCTCACTAGGTGGGAATTCTGACTGTAAGCTTTCCCACAGATAGAACATTCAAATGGTTTCTCTCCTGTGTGAGTCCTCTGGTGTATCACCAGGTAGCTATTTTGACTAAAGCTTTTCCCACAGATAGGACATGCAAAGGGTTTCTCTCCTGTGTGTGTCCTCTGGTGTGTCACCAGAGAGGAATTAACACTAAAGCTTTTCCCACAATCAGGACATTCAAAGGGTTTCTCTCCTGTGTGAGTCCTCTGGTGTTTCACCAGGTTGAATTTCTGACTGAAGCTTTTCCCACAGTCAGGACATTCAAAGGGTTTCTCTCCTGTGTGAGTCCTCTGGTGTTTCACCAAAAAGGAATTATGACTGAAATTTTTCCCACAGTCAGAACATTCAAAAGGTTTCTCTCCTGTGTGAGTCCGCTGGTGTATCATTGGTGGGAAATATTACTGAAACCTTTCCCACAAACAGGACACTCATACGGTTTCTCTCCTGTGTGAGTCCTCTGGTGTATCACCAGGTGGGAATTCCGACTGAAACTTTTCCCAAAGTCAGGACATTCAAATGTTTTTTCTCTTATGTGTGTGGTCTTGTGTTTTAGGAGTTGGGAATTTCTAATGAAACCTTTCCCACAATCTTGACACTTATAAGATTTCACCATGGAGTGAATCCTCTGATGTATTTACCAGGTGGAAATTACGACAGAAATTTCTCCGACAATTAATGGGTTTTTCTCATTTATGATTCCTCTAGGGTATCACCAAGATGGAATTATAACTGAAAGTTTTCCAAAAATCAGAACATTCAAAGCATTTTCTTCTAATGTATCACCAGCTGGAATTGTGACTTTCCCATAAATAGGATATTCAAAGGGTTTTTCTTCTGGGTGAGTTCTCTGGTGAAATAGAGTTTATGATGAAGCTTTTCCCACAATCTAAACACTCATACAGTTTCTCCTTGGAGTCAATCTACTGATCAATCACCAGACTGAAATTGTGACTAAATGTTTTTCCACAATCAGGACATTCAAAGGGTTTCACTTTTGTGAGAGTCCTCGGGTGCTTCATCAGGATGGAATTCTCAGTGAAACTTTTCCCATAGAAAGGATGTTCAAATGGTTCTATTCTTGTGTATGAGTCCTTCAGGGTCTCAAGACCTGGGAATTTCTAATGAAACTTTCACACAATCTGCACAGTTATATGTTTTCTCCCTCCTGTGAGTTATCGGATGCAGCACCATGTTGCCATGCTCACTAAAGCATTTACCACATTGGGAGCACTTTTGTGGCTTCCTTCTTGTGTGGAGATGCTTCCATGAACCACAAGGGAGCTGTAGTGAGCATAGCTTTTGCCACATTCAGTAAACAATACCTTGTTTAATGGTACTTTTATTCAAGCAGTCTTCTTCCTCACATTACTGTCACCTGCATTATTGTCTCTTCTATATGACTTTACTATTGATCTTTTCCTCCCAACAGACTTCCAGGTTTTTATTTCCTCTTTTGCTGAATTATAAATAACCCCCCATCACCTCTCATGTAATATATCGTTGAGTTCTGCATAATCTGCTCATTCTTTCTTGGTTTTCTCTCTCAAATAGCTGCTGGAGGAGGAGCAGATTTGTATGGTTTTCTGCAGGGAATGGAAAATATTTTGATTTCTGGCTTGATTTTCTTCTTTTTTCAATGTTGCTTGTTATTTACAGTTGTCCAGAGAGCTCTTATTGGCATCCTGTTCACCTGTAAGATTCAAAGAAAAGTATAACTTTAATTTTTTGTAAAATGATGAGAGATGAGTTGAAAAAAGAAGAATAGTATACACCACTTTTGCTCATGGAAGTCCTCAGTGCAAATAAGGGCTGAAAATTCTGTCTACAACATCTCTGATGACATCCTTGTTCAAGTAACCTTCACTTAACCTATTGCTGACATCTATGGTGAATGGTTTCTGTCTGGAAATGAAAAAAGTGGAATATTGATAGAGATGCTTTGAGAGAGAGAGATGCTTTATTTGTATGCCGCCCTCTTCCCTGGGGGGACTCAGGGCGGCTCACAGCTCAAGGGGAGGGAGGAAAAACAATCACAGACATAAAAACGATACATCATTAAAAACACAACAGTCATACAATTCGAGTGGGGTTGAAATCTTTAACCCCAGGCCTGTTGGGATAGCCAGGACCTAAGGGCTGCGCGGAAGTTCTGGAGGGTGGTGAGGGTACGAATCTCCACGGGAAGTTCGTTCCAGAGGGTCGGAGCAGCCACCGAGAAGGCTCTCCTCCGGGTAGTTGCCAGCCAGCATTGGCCGGCTGATGGAATTCGGAGGAGGCCTAATCTATGGGATCGTATCGGCCTAGTGGAGGTAATTGGCAGTAGGTGGTCTCTCAAGTACCCAGATCCAATACCATGCAGGGCTTTGTAGGTGACAAGTAGCACCTTGAAGCGCACTCGGAGATCAACAGGCAGCCAGTGCAGCTCGCGGAGGATAGGTGTTACGTGGGTGAAACGGGGTGCACCCACGATCGCTCGCGCGGCCGCATTATGGACTAGCTGAAGTCGCCGAATACTCTTCAAGGGCAGCCCCATGTAGAGCACGTTGCAGTATTCAAGCCTAGAGGTCACAAGGGCACGAGCGACTGTTGTGAGAGCCTCCCGGTTCAGGTAGGGCCGCAACTGGTGCACCAGGCGAACCTGGGCAAATGCCCCCCTGGTCACAGCCGACAAATGGTGTTCAAAAGTCAGTTGTGGGTCCAGGAGGACTCCCAAGTTGCGGACCCTATCTGAGGGGTGTAGTATTGGACCCCCCAGCCTGAGAGATGGAACACTTGACCAATTAGTGGGAGGGAAGCACAGCAGCCACTCGGTTTTATCTGGGTTGAGTACAAGCTTGTTAACCCCCATCCAGTCTCTAACGGCTTCAAGGCCCTGGCTCATCACATCCATCGCTTCATTGAGTTGGCACGGGGCGGACAGATACAACTGTGTGTTGTCCGCGTATTGATGGTATTTTAACCCGTGCCGTCGAATGATCTCGCCCAGCGGTTTCATGTAGATGTTAAAAAGAAGGGGGGACAGGACCGAACCCTGCGGCACCCCATATGTTAGGGGCCTGGGGGTCGATCTCTGCCCTCCGACTAACACCGACTGCGACCTGTCCGAGAGGTAAGAGGAGAACCACCGTAAAACAGTGCCTCCCACCCCCACCTCCCGCAGTTGTCGCAGAAGGATACCATGGTCGATGGTATCGAAAGCCGCAGAGAGGTCAAGGAGTACCAGGATGGAGGCATGACCTCCATCCCTGGCTCTCCAGAGATCATCGGTCAATGCAACCAAAGCGGTTTCTGTGCTGTAGCCAGGCCTGAAGCCAGACTGGAATGGATCAAGATAACTGGCTTCCTCCAAGGACCGCTGGAGCTGAAAGGCCACCACCTTCTCAACAACCTTCCCCACAAAGGGGAGGTTGGAGACTGGACGATAGTTGTTAAGAACGGCTGGCTCCAAAGATGGTTTCTTCAGGAGGGGTCTCACCACCGCCGCCTTTAAAGCTGGGGGAAAGACCCCCTCCCGTAAGGAGGTGGCAACAACCGCCTGGATCCAGCCCCGTGTCACCTCCCTGCTGTTGACAACCAGCCAGGAGGGGCACGGGTCCAGCACGCATGTGGAGGCACCTACAGCTCTCATGGCCTTGTCCACGTCCTCAGGGGTAACAGCTTGAAAATCAACCCAGCGATGACCTACCAAATTATCCCTTACTAGATGGATGGGAACCCTACCCTAGATGGCAAGACACAGAAGAAGAAAAAATAAAAGAACGTATGGATTTAAAGGGAGAAATTGATAATAACACTGACAATTAAAGACAAGCTGATTAAGGAAAAAGAAATGCATCGAAACTACATGAGAGAATCAGTAAACAAGGAGTTGCAAAGAAGAGTCCATACAAACTTGATTAAGGAGATGATTAGAGGACTGATGCCACAAATGGCCGAAGACATGAGACTATTTCGCTACTATAAAGATACAGGCTGATAGATGAAAGTGTTTAATCTAAAACTAGTTGGACTTAGTGAAATTTAGTGACAATAGATATGGTTAAATAAACAATTGAAAATGATAATAATGTATACATATGTATTGGTATAACAAGTAGTAATTGGATATGAATATTGAATGGTACCTATGAAAGGAAGTTGAGAAATGGTTTGGTTACATATAAAGATTAATTAAAAAAAGAACTAAATTATGATAATGGACATAGTCAAATAAAGGAGAGATAATGATAACAATGTATATATAGGTACGGGTACAACTTAGGGAAATTGGATGTAAATTGTAAACAGTGATTTGGAAAGAAAGATTAGAAACCTTTGTTACTAAACGTTATTGATGTTTAGCTAGAATAGGCCATAAGGAATAGTGTTATTGGGATACTAGAAATAGCAAATGAGATGCCAGTATGTGGTTATGTCTTGAGTTTTGGTATGTTTTATGATGAAGGACGTTTAAATAATTATACTCAAACGAGAATGGGGGTAGGATGATGGTAATATGTATAAATATATTTGATTTAAAATACTAGAATTAATATGAATCATGGGTGACTGTGAAAGAAATGCACGAAATTTTTTGTAACCAACTGATATACTTTCTACAGTATGTAAAGAATGTGTTGTGTCTATTTTGAAAAATAAAAATAAAAAAAACTTTTGATAATAAAATAACAATAACAGATCTAATGGGAGAGAGTCGACCGGAGGTTCTCCAGCTGGACAGTCATGGGGGTGTGTGGCCTCTCAAGAGCCTTACATGAACCCTGTCAGACAAACCATCTCCGAGATCTTTTTTAGATCAGAAGCCCACTGGAGATGGGGTGAAAAGGGGGCTCTCATCAGATCCAGGGGGAAGCAACAGGTCCCTCGCAGGTCAGAGATTTGCCCTCTGAATCAGAGTAGAGGCAGCAGCATGGCAATATGGCTGCACAAGAAGCTGACTTCTAGCCAAAGCAACAGAAGAGGAGTGTGAGGAAGAGATGAAAGACCGGTAAGAAAATTCATCAAATCCACAGTCATAAATCAAACTTGGAAAAGGCAAAGAATCTTGAGAGCATAAATAATATTGAGGGTCAGATCGGGATTTTTTCCAAAAGAAAGAAATAAAGAAAAGGAAAAATGGAGGGTTGAAACACTAGCCTCCCCCTCCCCCCAAAAGCCATTTGTTTGAAACAATTCAGACAGAAAGGGTGAAAGGAGACAAAAGTGACAAACCCGCTCAAATAGCAACTCTAAATTTGGTTTTCGACTTGAAAAGATTGTGTTTTCAAAGGAGCCTCGGAGCGTGAAGATTTACTGCGTCCGAGTGTTTTTTAACAAACATATCTTAAGCAACCCCAATTAATGAGAAAGGGAATGCAACAAGGGGGAAAGATCAAGAAAAAAGCACTATCTCCTCACTGACAACTGATAACCTAATCTTGCCTGTGTAGGAAATTTTAATTAACCAACTGCCATAAATCAGAACTTGGAAAAGCAGGAGGAAGAAACATACCCGAGTTTTGGCTGTATGCAAACTTGTTCCAATTAATATATTTTGAGCAACTATAATGAGAGGTGAAAAATAGGAAGGAAAAAAACATTAAGAACAAAAAACTGGGAAATAGAAGTTTTCTTTTTTCTCTCTCTATTTTTTATTCTGCAAAAGATCAAGATGGCTCTTTGATGGTGGCTTGGGGAAAATTGAAGATGGTGGACGTTTCAAAACAAAGAAAAGGGATAAGCCAGGAACAGAGAAGTGAGATAAAAGACTTACTAGGAAAAAATTACACAACTAGAAATTGTTATATGGGAAAATATAAAGCTAAGGGGGATTATTCCTAAATATGATAATAAAATGGAGTTGCTAACTGGTTGAATATGATAATGGAAAATAATTAAATAAAGGTTAAAATATCTGGAGGATGTAAGGATGTATAATTATATAAATATAGTGATGAAAATAGCTGGGAATTGTAATCAGGTCTACATCTCGGCCAAAATTAGGCTGGGGTAGGGTGGGGGGTTTAAAAGTACAATGATATATGTATATGTATACTTTTTTGTCCAATTTTTTTTTAAAAGAGAGGGAGGGAGATATATGTTAAAATAAAATATGTATATTGAAAAGGAATTAGAAGTACCATCATCATAAAAGGGAGCTCGCTCAGAAGCTGAAAGAGGGGAGAAGAAAGGGAAGAAGAGAGGGATAGGAGAGAGGGCAGGGGGGGAAGAGGAGAGAAAGGAGGAGTGGAAAGGGGAGAGAAAAGGAGAGAGGAAGGGGAAGTAGAGAAGAGAAGAGAAGGAAGAGAGGAGGGAAAAGGGGGAGAGGGGGACAGAGGGAAGAGAGGAGGTAGGGAGGGATAGGAGAGAGGGAAAAGAAAGTGATGGATAACGTGCAAATATGATGCATGGAGAGTAGAAGAGCCAATAATTGTTTTAGGGAGTTGATGGTAAGATGAATTGACCTAAACATTTAATAATACAATACGATGTTGCCTATGTAATAGTATACATGTGATTATATGCTACGAAAATGAAAAAATAAAACTTTATATTAAAAAAAACATGTAATGGGAGACTTTAACTACCCTGATATCAACTGGGGGACAAACTCTACAGCAAGTAGGAGATTGAACAGATTCCTAACCAATTTAGCTGACAACTTTGTCATCTAAAAGGTAGAGGAGGGAACTAGAGGAAAAACTACTCAACCTAATTCTTACTAATAGAGAAGCGATAGAAGGAGTTGAAGTTGTCGGAACCTTACTGGAATTCAATATAATGCAAACACAAGGAATAAAATATAATCCAACAAGTGTCTTAAACTTTAGAAGAGCTGATTTTAAGAAATTCATAGCCTAAGCAAAATTTCATGGATAAAAATCCTAAAGGAGAAAACAATGCAAGGAGTGTGGGAAATAGTGAAAAATCTATATATATAAAAGCAAAATACCACTCACGCGTTCACAAAATCTCCAGAACCGTAAAGCCTACAAACCTCAAATTTACCATGTACAGATGAAACTCGAAAAATTAGAATATTGTGCAAAAGTTCATTTATTTCAGTAATGCAACTTAAAAGGTGAAACTAATATATGAGATAAGACTCATTACATGCAAAGCAAGATAGTTCACGCCGTGATTTGTCATAATTGTGATGATTATGGCGTACAGCTCATGAAAAACCCAAATCCACCATCTCAGAAAATTAGAATATTACATGCAATCAAGAAAACAAGGATTGTACAGTAATCCAACAGTCATTGAACCAGATTTTGGTGCTTTTGGCGAAAGTTGCTCTCATCAGAAAAGAGGACTTTGAACCACTGTGCTTCATTAAGACCAGGGTCAACACAGCCGTCTACCAGGAGATTTTGGAGCACTTCATGCTTCCTTCCGCAGACGAGCTTTATGGGGATGCTGACTTCATTTTCCAGCTGCCCACACTGCCAAAAGCACTGAAACCTGGTTCAACGACCGTGGGATTACTGTGCTTGATTGGCCAGCAAACTCGCCTAACCTGAACCCCATAGAGAATCTACGGGGAAATTCCAAGAAAAAGATGAGATACAAGAGACCGAACAATGCAGAAGAGCTGAAGGCTGCTATTGAAGCATCCTGGTCTTCCATAACACCTCAGCAGTGCCACAGGCTGATAGCTTCCATGCCATGCCGCATTGAGGCAGTAATTGCTGCAAAAGGGGCCCAAACCAAGTACTAAGTACATATGCATGGTTATACTTTTCAGAGGTAAGATATTCTTCTATGTACAATCCTTGTTTTAATGAGTGCATGTAATATTCTAATTTTCTGAGATGGTGGAGAAAAAAGAAAAAAGTCAGGGAAACAGTCAGCGCACTAATGGGCGATGGTGGCAAGGAAGCAATGGGCAGTAGAGACACAGCAGAGCTACTGAATTCATTATTTGCATCTATCTTCAGGCAAAAAGAAAAAATAGCCAAAACTTTGATTTTCATAAACTGCGCTCTATGACTAAGATAATGTGGTTAACTGCCCACCCAGTTTCCTCCTACTTGCGAAAGACCTAACTTCCTGCGTTTCAAGCAGAAAGAAATATGTTCCTTATTCTTGTTCTTTAGGTGAAAGAGCATAAGCAGAGTTTTGATTTTGAAGTTTTAGAATTAGAATAAGACAAGTAGCCTGATTAAGTATTTAGGGGTTCAATGGTGGACCCCATGCTGTTTCAGTACCACTTTATAAAGAGTAAGACCACACTTAGACAATTGCACACAGTTTGGTCACCATATCATAAAAACTTGTTGAGACTCTGGAAAGAATGCAGAAAAGAGCATTAGGGGCCTGGAGGCCAAAATAAAAAGAAGGGTTGCAGGAATTGGGTATGTCTAGTCTAGTGAAGGGAAGGACTAGGGGAGACATGATAGCCATCTTCCAATACTTGAGGAGTTGCCACAAAAGAGGGAGGGGTGTCAATCTATTCTCCAAAGCCCCTGAAGGCAGGACAAGGAACTGGATGGAAACTCATCAAGGAGAGAAGCAACTTAGAACTAAGGAGAAACTTCCTGGCACTAAGAACAGTGAACCAGTGGAAGGTTTTCCCTTCAGAGGTTGTGGGGGCTCCATCCCTGGTGGCTTTTAATCAGAGACAGGACAGCCATTTGTCTGAAATGATGTTGGGTCTCCTGCTTGATCAGGGCGTCTGAATAGAAGCCCTGCAAGGTCCCTCCCAGCTCTGTCACAAACCCTCCAGTGATGGGAGCCCCCACAACCTCTGGAGGGAAGCCATTCCCAAAGGATCCACCTTCACTTGGAAGAGACTTTTCCAATCTTCCCACCAGGAGGAAAATTGCAGCCACCAGTTTCACAGCGTGCAGCCCCAGTGGGCTTAAATTCGGGGAGGGAAGGAAACTGCAGCAGCAGCAGCTGAGATGCTTCAGCCCAGTTGCTTCTCTGCTCCCAGGACTCTCCTCCCACCCGCCCTCAACTCACCTTCCAGCTGCTGCTTCGACCATGGGAAGAGCACAAAAGCCGCTCTGCACAACACTCTCCTCCCATGAGTGATCCGGACGGAACAGGAAATTCAGCTGTTCCCAACGGTGCTTTTTTCAAAAGTTTCTTTCTTCTACTCTTCCCGTCGCTTTCCAACCTTTCTAGCAATTTAGTACTCGATGGTTTTAACTCCTTTAAGCTCAACCCCAGGTATTATCCGCTTTTGTAGGCACAGGTGTTGCCTATTTGAGCACCATCTCCAGATAGGAGGCAGAAAAAAAATCTATTTCCAGTTTCTACCTGAGGCGTTTGCAAAAGGTTTCCCCTGATTAAATGCTATTCAAGTAGTTTTTGACTTCTAGCAACCGACTTTGCAACTGAGCCTAGTGAAATAGTGAAATGTGATGTTACTTGTGAAGATTAGCTATGTGCTGAGCCCTAAAAGTTCATAAAGGTTTTACAGAATTACACAATCAGCTTTCTTAGGGGTGACTCTCAGTGGAGATCAAAACCTCTCTACATGCCAAAACTTTATGACTCTGAGGCTCCCAGGATTTTAGGGCATGGCAGCAGCATCAGGCAAGACACTCCAAGGGAACGAGCTTCACTCCTGCTGGCCAGGGCTGCATCCAAGAGCGTCAACCACCAAGTTTCATTCTTGGAAGAGGAAATTTTATATCTGCTAAATGCCCAGTATAAATTCTGTAAATTTGCTTCCACTGAAGTCTCCCATTAGATCACATAGAGAAATATATGCAGCAGGGCTTAGAAATGGAGCCTAAGAAAGATGGCACGATTTCCTATATATGGTAGAAGAAATTTTCCCCTCTCCCAATGTCTATTTATCTTTTTATTGTACAGAGGGTTGTTTTTTATATATTCTGCTATTTCCGTCATGTTAATTTTAATGTCTTAGAGAAACACAACGTTCAGTTTCATTCTTCTGCATCCTGAATGTCTTCCAGATTTTGAGGCCAGAATTTCCTAGCCAGCATCTCCTTTTCACAAAATATCTGTGAGTCATAAGCAGAGTTCCTGAGTTGCCCCAGTAAGTTGCTGAAGCTTCTAAAAAATACATGGTAAAAAAATATTTTTATTTCTATACCCGGAACCATACCAATTGCTCTTTCTTGCCTTCTGAGGCTTTGGTTCTATGCATCAGACGTCTCCAATAGAAAAAAAGAAGTCACATTCATTGCAATGAACTCTTGCAGTATCCAGCAAAGCCATAAGCTCTTCCAAATTTTTTTCTCTTTCCTATCTTACTGTCCCACTTTATTCCCTCCCCAAAATCACAAATCCATGACTGATAAATATAATTTGTCCCCACTGGGGTAGATTTTTAAAAATAATAATTTTATTTATGGTTTTTTTAACTGCTTGGTGAACAGTGCATTGTCTGGGTCAATACTTTATACACAATACTAGTAATAAATATTGTTTAGGTATACATAATAATACTTTTCAACTTCTAACAATTATGTATAGATAGTAATGTTAATGTATTATATATGCTCATTTTGCCCAGGATCTCAAACCACGTGGTCCTGTCCATCATTAAACCATCTTTCCAAGCAGGGTCCATGTTTCCAATGTTTTTTCCACTTGGACCTGAACCCAGATGGACATTTCTTTCAACAATTTGGCAACCCAGATGGGTCTCCAAACTAACCTGACCTGGGTAAGCCTCCCTTGCTGGCACTGACCCATTGAGTCTGTGGGTGGATTTTTCCCACACCCTGGCCATTTGGAACAAAGGTATTAAAGGGGCTTTGAATGTTGAGTTCAAAGGCTGTTTGGAAAGGTGAGTACCTCTAAATTTTAACTTTAAAAGCCCAGGAGGTGAAAGAAAGTATGTGTCTCTGTGAGTGAATGTGCTTGAGAAAAAAATCCCTTCTCTGGATCTTGCTCCCTCTGTGCATTTCCTAACTGCAGAAAGACCAACAGAGTCTGGAGAGCATGGGGGGTTTGCCAGAGTAGAGGACCTTCTGTGGGTAAAAGGGAGAGAGAGCGTGGGAAGGGGTTAAAAGGCAAATGAGAGGTTCATTCTTGGGTGACTGGCTGAGAATCACTGAGCAGATCCCTATTCTGGAAAGGAGGTACCCATACTCTGAGTAATTTGGGTGGACAGAATCCTCCCAGGCCATTGGCCTGAAAAACTGAGGGCTGGCCACAGGTTAGAAGGTACGTTCACCTGTTGAGGGTGGTGTATTCCACAGTTGCAAGGGAGCCAAGTAAAAGAAAAGAGTGGAGCCTTGGACTCTTGTCGCGGACAGTGGGAAGAACAGACCAGGAAATGGGAAGCTCAGAGTCTAGGATCCCAGTGAAATCTCCCCAAGGGAGACTGATGGAGGCCTGGATTTGGGACAAATTATCTGTCCAGACAGGAATGAAGAATAGGCACATGGACCAAGGTATGTGAGAAATGGACTCTGCTCAGGGATGAAGCAAGAAAAACCAATTTGGCTAAATGAAGATTCTTAAAAGGGAAATACCGTGTTTCCCCAAAAATACAACATGTCCTGAAACTAAAGCCTTGCCACATTTTTCAGGTGGGCAAAAATATAAGCCCCCCCCCAAAATAAGCCCCTTTGCACAACCCCCCTCCGGCCAGGCAAAACACTGCTCACCAACCTAGTGGTATTCCAAAGGTGCCAAGCCGCGGGAACCGGGGGTAGGCAAAGGTGATCCCGTTGCTTGGTGCCTTTGGGGAACCGCTAGGTTGGTGAATGGCCCTGTGGGAAGCTGAAGAGAGGGGGTTGCCGAGCGGCTGCTCTCTTGCGAGCGGGCTCTCAAAGAGCCGGGAACAGACTCATGAGCGAATGGCTGTGCTGTTGCTGTTGCAGAGCGCAACACAGCAGCCATGAAGAGATCACACGAGCAGCCACCCGGCAAACCCCCTTTCCAGCCGGGCACAACGCCATTCACTGACCTAGGGGTATTGCCAAGCCGTGTGAGCACCTGTTCGCCGTCGCCCAGCTCCCGTGGCTTGGCCCCTTTGAATTTCCAGTGAATGGCGCTCTGCATGGCTGGAGAAGGTGGTTACACGAGCGGCTTCCCCTCTCGCTCACGTGCCTCCCAGCCTCACAATGCCTTGGCCTAACTCTCCCCACAGAGCCAGGGCACCTATGCTGCCACCGCCGCCACATAGCTTTTTCCGGTAGTGGCTACTCTGAGCGTACGCCTGTGGTTGTATGCTCTGCCGGCAGCTGGACAACAATCATAGAGCGTACGCCCAGAGCGGCCACTGCCAGAAGACTTGGTTTGTTGGGATGGCATGCTTTTCTATGGTATAAGGGAACTAAAACACAGGGCTATTTTAGAAGACACTATATTCGGGAGGTTTTGTTACTAAATTAGGAGATCAAAAGGCAATATTATTTGAAAATTCCAGTCTGGCTCTCAACTATTGAAGCTTTATCATATCCAATAATGTGCTGTCCCAACAGTATATAGCTAATGTAGGAATTAAGAACTGTCTCCTTTAAGAAACTACCTCATGGGAAATGCAGCCACCTTATGGGAAATGTAGGCAGAACTGCCTTGTGGGAAATGTAGTTCCATAACATGTGATCACATCTGTGTTCCCTGATTGGGCAGTGGGTATTTTGCCCGGGAAAAGTGATTTATTACCGGTCACTCTCTGAATCGCCCTTTGTTAACTGGGATGGGGCAGAACGCGTCTCCGCTCATCGAGGGATATAAGAAACCACAGACTTTTTACACTACGTGATGGGACAGATCAAGGAAAGTCAGAAGTATCTTAACACTGAACTATAAGTTTTGCTATTAAGAATGCCTGATAATAAACTTGATGAAAAGAATGTCCTAAGCGTGGGGTTTAACTGCATGCCCCCAGCTATCTGCATTGCAGGGGCAGAACAAATAATATACATTATGGGTATACCATTGGAAAAAGTGATGCACAAATATAAAATGTTGGAGAGTTCTTTGCAAAAATATTGCTAATTTCTAGAACATTTGTTTAAAATGAAGAAACACCAATTGCAACTGAACAATATGATGTACAATGATAATGATATATTTATGTATGTTTGATGGATAATCTGTGATCTTATACACAATTGAAAGCGGTGAGGCACAAATGCTTGTAACCAAATGACATGCTATATGTAATTCTAATTGATGAGGGTTTTATGTTTCATGTTTTGTTTGTTTTTGTTTGTTTGAAAATAAAAAAAACTTAAACAAACGAACAATTAAAAGCACCCATCAAGTCTCTCTGATATGATCAATGTTTAATCTTTTGCCAATAACATGTGTTCCACCCACACATTTTGGCAAGAGGGATGGATTGTAAAAAGTTAGCACCCACCCTTTCCCAGAAGAATGAAATCTTCTCGGAAATATTAAAAAGGCAGAATATTATACCTCCCTGGATGAGAAAAAGAGAAATATGTTCTTGGAAAGCAGCCCCCACCTTTGTTAACAGCCCCAGAAAGACTGGACCACCTTATCTACAACACAAAAGATCTTCTCCCTCAGAACATAATAGCAGTAGACTTAGCAGTAGACTTATATACCGCTTCATACCTTACCCTTCTTACCCTCTCTAAGCGGTTTACAGAGAGTCAGCATATTGCCCCCAACAATCTGGGTCCTCATTTTACCCACCTCGGAAGGATGGAAGGCTGAGTCAACCCTGAGCCGGTGAGATTTGAACCGCTGAACTGCTGATCTAGCAGTAGCCTGCAGTGCTGCATTTAACCACTGCGCCACCTCGGCTCTATAGGATTAGCCCTCTACCCATCTAGCAACAGATTGTATCTACCCAACAAGGCTCAACCATACCTAAGACTCAAGACAATCAAGCAGAATACATTTCTTACACAGGAATAGGAAACCCTAAGGCAGCCCAAGAGCGGGTATACATCTGTCTCTCTCACACACACCCATATGCTCATTTTCCCCAGGGCCTCAAAACCTGTGGTCCTGTCCACCATTAAACCATCTTTCCAAGCAGCCTTAAAAGAAGCCCTGAGAGGAATGAAAGAAATAGAAGCATCTCCCATGTGTTGGGAAGACAGCTTTACATTATCTTACCCCCACATTCACAGCAATGCTGCCAATACCCATTTCTTTCATTCTCAAAAACTGTTTAAAAGAGCAGCACAATGGTTTTTTAGAAATGAAACATTTTCCACCATATTGTGTGCATTGTTCAAAGGACTGTTGAATTGGCCCATCTAGTCACATGACCACCTAGCCACACCCACACAGCTGGTCCGTGCCCTCCCCCCCCCCAAGTCTGAGGGTCCATGAATTGGCCACATTTAAAAAGTTTCAGGGCATCTGGGTTAAGGTCATGTCCTGTCCTTAATCCCATCACCTGGAGGTGAAGGTATTTTCTTTGTGAATATGACTCAGGATTTCTTAATGAGCATCTGCTGTAGGCTATTAGGAAAGACTGGGGGCTACTTTCTGCCTTTAAAAACATGTTTCTCCATTTCTCCTTTGGAGAAATAGAATATTCTACCTTTTTTAATATTCCTCAAAATATTTCATTCTTGGGTGACGGCGGGGCTTGCCACAATTCCCCCCTTTTGGGCTACATGTACTTACATATATTGCCCGATGTACACACTATTAGAATGGTCTCTGTATTTCTTTATACCTAGAATGTCATGAGGGATATTTGCCTGGCATCCGTACTTGGGGTCTGTTGAAATGGGAGGTGATTTTCAGGCCACTGGGACAAGGGGAAGCACACTGGTGGAGGCAGCAGAGGACTCTCATGATGATTATGGCAGTGGCCCCAAAAAGGAGAGCTTTCAACCCATGAAGGTCTAGCAGCCAGCACAGAAGTTCTGTTATATAGAAAAGAAATGTATAGTGTGCAATTTTCTGTGCCAATTCTTTTTAGATATGTCACTTTCTAGCTTTCAGTTAGGTTTGAAGCAAGCACATTCCCCAAAATTATTTGCAGCCATGATTGTGCCTTAATAGATAATCAAAGACTGCTCATTTCCTATGATTGCTTCCTGAACCTGCCTTAGCTTATTGCAACCAGGATTTCTGAGGCCAAATTTAGATTAACTGGTGTACAAGCCAGGCTATGAACATTTTTGAAATTGCACACAAGAAATCCTGGGACTCCTACTAATGCAGTGGATAATTATATGCAACGTATTCTGCTTTAACGGGCAACTGGGCACCATCATTTGTGAATCAGAGTCAGGAGTTGGGCTTTGGAAATCTCTTTTCTGCTACCTCTTCAGTGAGGAACTTGGCTGAGGGGGCATGGCCCCACCCCATGGAATTGCAGTGTGTGTACCGAAAGAGCAGCTCCTCGCATTGTGGCTGCTGCAATAAATATGAGAAGCCCAGCCAATGTTTTGACATTTAACATCTCCAGCCCAATGAGCTTAGGCCTCCCTGTTCCCATAACCAGCCTTTGCTTTGTGGAAAGCATGCCTTTCCTTCCCCAGACATTGCCAACCTCTGCCCCCATTATAAAAAACAACAGCCCTAGAGCAAAATCTTCATGCACAAAAAGAATATTGACTTGCTGTGCCAACCACTCCCAAATACCATTCCTTTCCCCAATGTCAGAACATTGAAAAGGCTTCTCTCCTGTGTGAACCCCCGGGTGTATTGCCAAACTGGATTTTCGACTGAAATAGAGCCGAGGTGGCGCAGTGGTAAAATGCAGCACTGCAGGCTACTTCAGCTGACTGCAGTTCTGCAGTTCGGCTGTTCAAATCTCAGCGGCTCAGGGTTGATTCAGCCTTCCATCCTTCCGAGGTGGGTAAAACGAGGACCCGGATTGTTGTTTGGGGGCAATATGCTGACTCTGTAAACCTCTTAGAGAGGGCTGAAAGCCCTATGAAGCTGTATATAAGTCTAACTGCTATTGCTATTGAAATATTTCTTACAATCTGGGCATTCATATGGTTTCTCTCGTGTGAGTTCTCTGGCCTGCTTGCTATAGCTTTTGCCACATTGGGACAACTGATAGGGCTTTTCTCTAGTGTGAGCCTTTCCATGAACAACTGGGAAGCCGTTCTGACTAAAGCTTTTGCTGCATTGGGAACACTGATATGGCTTTTCTCCAGTGTGGATCCCCTCGAGCATAATTCTACAATCTTTGCTTTTCCCACAATAGGCAGATCTATGGATCTTTTCAACTACTTACATTATTAGATTCTCAGGGACATCAAAAATACTCTCAATCCCTTGTTGGATGGAACATGGATTCAAGTAACTGTTTCCTTCCTCAAAGGACGAGGCCTGAATTATGGTCTGCCTTATCTGGCTGTCCAAGAGACCTTTATCATTTCCACTGACTTCCAGATCATTTCCCTCTTTTTCTGAACTAGGAAATTATTCCCCTTGATATTTTGATACGTTTCTTCCAGATACACTATATTTGGGTCCAGCTCAAAACTCTTGTCCTGGTTTTGTCTTCCTTATCTGTAAGCTGCTGGGGAAGAAGAGTTTTGGGGATTTCCAGAGGAACTAATAAGTTTTTGATTGCTGCCTTGGTTTCCTTTGCATTCTAATGCTGCTTGTGATTCAGTTCTCCACAGTGCTCTCTTTGGCATTCTTTTGCCTGTAAGATTCACATAAAAGTTTAATTTATTATTATTATCATTATTATTATTATTATTATTATTATTATTAAAAAATAATTTTTAATTTAAAACAAATACAACATCTTTCTTTACATGCTATAGAAAGTGTATCAGTTGGTTACAAATAGACTTTCGTGCATCTCTTCCACAGTCAACAAACATAATTCATGTTAACTCGAGTATTTTAACTCAAATATTCATACATGTCACCATCATCATTTATCCATTTTCATTTGACTATAATTATTAAAATAATAATAATAATAATAATAATAATAATAATAATAATAATAATAATAATAATTTTTGTTTCTTAAACGATACATGCCCACAACAGTGGGAAAAGAAAAAAAGAAAAAAAAAGAAGACAAAAAGAACAAAAAACAAGGCAAGGGGAAAAAAAAAGAACACAGGTATATATTATAAAAAAAAGTATATCAGCTGGTTACAACATGTTTTGGTGCATCTCTTCAATTAATTCATATTAATTCAAATATCTTAACTCAAATGTTTACCATATTGACATCATTATACCTCCACTTTTAGTTGACTACAGTTATTTAAATATCCTTCATCCTTAAATATGCCAAAGATTTAATCCATAACCACATGCTGACATTTCATTTACTTGTTTGTAAAACCCTCTATTAACATCAAATCCTCATATCCTGTTTTAGCTGAACATCCATAATATTTAATACCAAAAATTCCATCTTCCATGCAGTATGGTTTATTATCATTCTCCCTTCTTTATGTAATTATATCGTATATCGTAACATTTTCCCCATATTAGTTAACATTTAACTGTATATATTTTATTTTATTTTTTAATAGTGATAATTATTGTGATTAATAACCTTTGTATATGGTCCAAAAATATTTCCAACCTTCCCTTTTCATATCCAATTATTATTTATCATATCAACTCCACATTATATACATTACTATCAATATCAATTATTATTCAGCTATGTCTATTACAAATAAGAGTAATTAGATTTAGCTAATTTTAAATTGTATTCTTCCATCTATCAGCCTATGTCTCTCCAATAACAAAATCTCCTTAGTCCTATTGCCATTCGTGGAACAGGTTTACCAAATGTTTTTATAAGCAAGTCCAAACAGGAATACCTTTTTGCTTAGGATGCCTCTGATGTAATAATAACGTTGTCCTAGGCTTGTTGCATTTTTCAGTTTGTCTTTAATTCTCAAGGGTGGTATCGAAAATTCTGCAAATGATGTTTCATAAAGTATAGATTCTTTAATGCTTCTCATTCCTCCTGCGCTCTGTCTTTTGAAATAAATCTTCTGTATGGCTGCCCCCCTTTCAAGCGTTGCATCTCTTTCTCCCTCCGAAGTAAACCAGACGCCCGGCATGTCAGCAAGTTGAGAAACTTCATTTCTGACATTCTTCATTTGTATTTCAGGAACATTCAACGTTCTCACTTTTTTCTTCATATTTTAATGTTAAATAGTCCAGCTTTTTTTCAAATCTTTCATATGTGTCAAACAACTTTTGAAATGCGGAGAAAATCATTTGAAACGAATCATTTGAAGCATGTATAGACGCCATGTTGTGACGCAGCTAGAAGCTTTAAGATATTTGCAAGAAAGAACACACTGAGAGCTGTGCTATCTTATCTGATCTTAGACCAACACAGCCAAGCAATAAAAGTGTCAGATTGTAAGAAGCCAAATTGTAGTAAATTGGTTTACAGCCCACTTAAGGAGAGCCAGAGGGAATGTTGGATTAATCTTTCCTTTATCCACGTAAATATCATTTAAAACATTTAAGAAATAGGGTAACCACCGGCCATAAATCCATAAAAAAACCAATTCGCCACTAGATTCTTCTGTTCTTTGGTTTCAATTAGCTTAAATTTTAATGCAGACCGTATCTCTTTGAGTAATAAAATCAGCTTACCAGTTGAAACCACTCCCACCATTCTTAGGGGCAACCTGCAGTTTCGGTTAGCTTGCAGCTAATCCAGAAGAAACTGGCAAAAGGGGTTAAATTCCAAGCCCCCCAGAGACCTGCGAACGTCTCTGAGGTCACTGGATCTCCCCTAACCTTTCACTGTCTCTCCGGGACAGCTAGGGTCCGAAACGACCCGTCCAATTTCCTTCGGAATAGGGGAATTTCAGGAATAGCCTGAAACTCCGTCTTCTCACTGCTAAGCCCCGCCTTCTTCTCTTTTTTTAAAAAAAGAGATCCAAAGGCATCCATTACAATAAAAGGCAAAGATGCCAAAATGCTAACGTAACCCCTTACATTAATTATTTACATTTTCAATATACATGTCAAATACCCATTCAGTTATGAAATTTATTTCTTGACTTGGGTCAATCATGAGTTCATAGAATTGCAGAGTTATCATTAAATATACCTGGAAGTGCTGGGACAGATTATACATATATACATAGCCTTGTTTTCCCCAAAATAAGACCCAGTTTTATTTTCTTTTAGGCCCCAAAATAAGCACCAGGTCTTAATTTCAGGGGATGTTTTACCCGCTTAAGAGCATTGCAGGCAGACTCCCCTACACTTGTTGCACCTCAATCTGACTTCTCCTGCAGCTGCTCCCAACCAGATACGACATAGCTTGTCGCGCAGCCCATGCAAGCTGTGTCCAAATTGTTTCTCAGCTGATTAAAACACTTAATTCAAAGCCCATCATAGTTAAATCTTGAGGACTACTTTTATGCGGGCTGTGGAATTCTGTGATTGAAAATCGGGCAAAACCAAGGTAGAAGACTGAAACTCCACATGTGGGAATTCCATAATCAACAGAAAAAAACTCCATCCAAAATTCCTTTTTGAAGAATTCCTCTAATTCTGGAAAAGGAAATATCCAGAAGCTTTGCTGTTAACCAGAAATAGCAGTTAGACACTTTCCATTTCACTCCACTTGCAACTTTAATCATGAGAAATGTTTGAGCAAAATGAATCAGCACAAAATTCGAACAATCAATTTCTTACCTATACTTTCAATGGGAGATCACAAATTCAATTCAAGCAGTCTATAAACTCATCTACCTTTATTCATATGGATTATCTTGTGTGCAATAAGGGATGATTTCTGACTAAAGCTTTTCCCACAGATAGAACATTCAAAGAGTTTCTCTCCTGTGTGTCCTCTGGTGTTTCACCAGGTGGGAATTCCGACTGAAGCTTTTCCCACAATCAAGACATTCAAAGGGTTTCTCTCCTGTGTGTGTCCTCTGGTGTGTCACCAGAGAGGAATTAATACTAAAGCTTTTCCCACAGATAGGACATTCAAAGGGTTTCTCTCCTGTGTGAGTCCTCTGGTGTATCACCAGGTTGAAACTCTGACTAAAGTTATTCCCACAGATAGGACATTCAAAGGGTTTCTCTCCTGTGTGAGACCTCTGGTGTGTCACCAGGTTGGAATTCTGACTAAAGCTTTTCCCACAGATAGGACATTCAAAGGGTTTCTCTCCTGTGTGTGTCCTCTGGTGTGTCACCAGAGAGGAATTAACACTAAAGCTTTTCCCACAATCAGGACATTCAAAGGGTTTCTCTTCTGTGTGTGTCCTCTGGTGTGCCACCAGAGAGGAATTATCACTAAAGCTTTTCCCACAATCAGGACATTCAAAGGGTTTCTCTCCTGTGTGAGTCCTCTGGTGTCTCACCAGGTTGGAATTCTGACTAAAGCTTTTCCCACAGATAGGACATTCACAAGGTTTCTCTCCTGTGTGAGACCTCTGGTGTATCACAAGGTCGCCTTTCTGACAAAAGCTTTTCCCACAATCAGGACATTCAAAGGGTTTCTCTCCTGTGTGAGACCTCTGGTGTATCACCAGGACGCCATTCTGACTAAAGCTTTTCCCACAGATAGGACATGCAAAGAGTTTCTTTCCTGTGTGTGTCCTCTGGTGTGTCACCAGAGAGGAATTATTACTAAAGCTTTTCCCACAGGTAGGACATTCATAGGGTTTCTCTCCTGTGTGTGTCCTCTGGTGTGTCACCAGAGAGGAATTAACACTAAATCTTTTCCCACAATCAGGACATTCAAAGGGTTTCTCTCCTGTGTGAGTCCTCTGGTGTTTCACCAGGTTGGCATTCTGACTGAAGCTTTTCCCACAATCAGGACAGTCAAAGGGTTTCTCTCCTGTGTGAGTCCTCTGGTGTGTCACCAGAGAGGAATTCTGACTAAAGCCTTTCCCACAGGTAGGACATTCAAAGGGTTTCTCTCCTGTGTGTGTCCTCTGGTGTGTCACCAGAGAGGAATACTTACAAAAGCTTTTCCCACAGATAGGACATTCAAAGGGTTTCTCTCCTGTGTGAGTCCTCTGGTGTGTCACCAGAGAGGAATTATTACTAAAGCTTTTCCCACAGGTAGGACATTCATAGGGTTTCTCTCCTGTGTGTGTCCTCTGGTGTGTCACCAGAGAGGAATTATTACTAAAGCTTTTCCCACAGATAGACATTCAAAGGGTTTCTCTCCTGTGTGAGTCCTCTGGTGTATCACCAGGTGGGAATTATGACTGTAATGTTTCCCGCAATCAGAACATTCAAAGGGTTTCTCTCCTGTGTGTGTCCTCTGGTGTGTCACCAGAGAGGAATTATCACTAAAGCTTTTCCCACAATCAGGACATTCAAAGGGTTTCTCTCCTTTGTGAGTCCTCTGGTGTTTCACCAGGTTGGAATTCTGACTGAAGCTTTTCCCACAATCAGGACATTCAAAGGGTTTCTCTCCTGTGTGAGTCCTCTGGTGTGTCACCAGATGGGAATTCCGATGAAAGCTTTTCCCACAATCAGGACATTCATAGGGTTTCTCTCCTGTGTGAGACCTCTGGTGTGTCACCAGGGTCCAATAATTACTAAAGCTTTTCCTACAGATAGGACATTCAAAAGGTTTCTCTCCTGTGTGAGTCCTCTGGTGTATCACCAGGTGTGAATTCCGACTGAAACTTTTCCCAAAGTCAGGACATTCAAATGTTTTTTCTCTTATGTGTGTGGTCTTGTGTTTTAGGAGTTGGGAATTTCTAATGAAACCTTTCCCACAATCTTGACACTTATAAGATTTCACCATGGAGCGAATCCTCTGATGTATTTACCAGGTGGAAATTACGACAGAAATTTCTCCGACAATTAATGGGTTTTTCTCATTTATGATTCCTCTAGGGTATCACCAAGATGGAATTATAACTGAAAGTTTTCCAAAAATCAGAACATTCAAAGCATTTTCTTCTAATGTATCACCAGCTGGAATTGTGACTTTCCCATAAATAGGATATTCAAAGGGTTTTTCTTCTGGGTGAGTTCTCTGGTGAAATAGAGTTTATAATGAAGCTTTTCCCACAATATAAACACTCATACAGTTTCTCCTTGGAGTCAATCTACAGATCAATCACCAGACTGAAATTGTGACTAAATGTTTTTCCACAATCAGGACATTCAAAGGGTTTCACTTTTGTGAGAGTCCTCGGGTGCTTCATCAGGATGGAATTCTCAGTGAAACTTTTCCCATAAAAAGGATGTTCAAATGGTTCTATTCTTGTGTATGCGTCCTTTAGGGTCTCAAGACCTGGAAATTTCTAATGAAACTTTCACACAATCTGCACCGTTATGTTTTCTCCCTCCTGTGAGTTATCGGATGCAGCACCATGTTGCCATGCTCACTAAAGCATTTACCACATTGGGAGCACTTTTGTGGCTTCCTTCTTGTGTGGAGATGCTTCCATGAACCACAAGGGAGCTGTTGTGAGCATAGCTTTTGCCACATTCAGTAAACAATACCTTGTTTAATGGTACTTTTATTCAAGCAGTCTTCTTCCTCACATTACTGTCACCTGCATTATTGTCTCTTCTATATGACTTTACTATTGATCTTTTCCTCCCAACAGACTTCCAGGTTTTTATTTCCTCTTTTGCTGAATTATAAATAACCCCCCTTCACCTCTCATGTAATATATCGTTGAGTTCTGCATAATCTGCTCATTCTTTCTTGGCTTTCTCTCTCAAACAGCTGCTGGAGGAGGAGCAGATTTGTATGGTTTTCTGCAGGGAATGGAAAATATTTTGATTTCTGGCTTGATTTTCTTCCTTTTCAACATTGATTGTTATTTACAGTTGTCCAGAGAGCTCTTATTGGCATCCTGTTCACCTGTAAGATTCAAAGAAAAATATAACTTTAATTTTTTGTAAAATGATGAGAGATGAGTTGAAAAAAGAAAGAAAAGTATACACCACTTTTGCTCATGGAAGTCCTCAGTGCAAATAAGGGCCCAAAATTCTGTCTACAACCTCTCTGGTGACATCCTTGTTCAAGTAGTCCTTACTTAACCTACGGCAATTGGAACAGATATTTATGAAAGCTTTTCCCACAATCAGGACATTCATAGGGTTGCTCTCCTGTGTGAGACCTCTGGAGTGTCACCAGGGTCCAATAATTACTAAAGCTTTTCCTACAGATAGGACATTCAAAAGGTTTCTCTCCTGTGTGAGTCCTCTGGTGTATCACCAGGTGTGAATTCCGACTGAAACTTTTCCCAAAGTCAGGACATTCAAATGTTTTTTCTCTTATGTGTGTGGTCTTGTGTTTTAGGAGTTGAGAAT
This sequence comes from Thamnophis sirtalis, assembly GCF_051295495.1. NCBI lineage: Eukaryota > Metazoa > Chordata > Lepidosauria > Squamata > Natricidae > Thamnophis > Thamnophis sirtalis. The sequence continues at coordinate 23,227,645 of NW_028261383.1, read as the reverse complement.
TTCTAATGAAACCTTTCCCACAATCTTGACACTTATAAGATTTCACCATGGAGTGAATCCTCTGATGTATTTACCAGGTGGAAATTACGGTAGAAATTTCTCCGACAATTAATGGGTTTTTCTCATTTATGATTCCTCTAGGGTATCACCAAGATGGAATTATAACTGAAAGTTTTCCAAAAATCAGAACATTCAAAGCATTTTCTTCTAATGTATCACCAGCTGGAATTGTGACTTTCCCATAAATAGGATATTCAAAGGGTTTTTCTTCTGGGTGAGTTCTCTGGTGAAATAGAGTTTATAATGAAGCTTTTCCCACAATATAAACACTCATACAGTTTCTCCTTGGAGTCAATCTACTGATCAATCACCAGACTGAAATTGTGACTAAATGTTTTTCCACAATCTGCACCGTTATATGTTTTCTCCCTCCTGTGAGTTATCGGATGCAGCACCATGTTGCCATGCTCACTAAAGCATTTACCACATTGGGAGCACTTTTGTGGCTTCCTTCTTGTGTGGAGATGCTTCCATGAACCACAAGGGAGCTGTTGTGAGCATAGCTTTTGCCACATTCAGTAAACAATACCTTGTTTAATGGTACTTTTATTCAAGCAGTCTTCTTCCTCACATTACTGTGACTTTACTATTGATCTTTTCCTCCCAACAGACTTCCAGATTTTTATTTCCTCTTTTGCTGAATTATAAATAACCCCCCTTCACCTCTCATGTAATATATCGTTGAGTTCTGCATAATCTGCTCATTCTTTCTTGGCTTTCTCTCTCAAATAGCTGCTGGAGGAGGAGCAGATTTGTATGGTTTTCTGCAGGGAATGGAAAATATTTTGATGTCTGGCTTGATTTTTTTCCTTTTCAACATTGATTGTTATTTACAGTTGTCCAGAGAGCTCTTATTGGCATCCTGTTCACCTGTAAGATTCAAAGAAAAATATAACTTTAATTTTTTGTAAAATGATGAGAGATGAGTTGAAAAAAGAAAGAAAAGTATACACCACTTTTGCTCATGGAAGTCCTCAGTGCAAATAAGGGCCCAAAATTCTGTCTACAACCTCTCTGGTGACATCCTTGTTCAAGTAGTCCTTACTTAACCTACGGCAATTGGAACAGATATTTATGTCACTAAGCAGCTTAATCATTAAGCATCATGTCACATGACAGTGCCAACTTACATCTGCTCCTCTGTAGTTGTTAAGCTAATTACTGTGGGTTGTTAAAGGCAATTTTATATGACTGTGGCTTGCAATTTCCTGCCAGTATACCCACTGATGTTGCTTGTCAGAAGGTAGCTGGCAAGGTCACAAATGGGGATCATGAGTGTGGGATGCCGCCGCCATCATAAATATGCAACTATTGGCAGAACCCAAATTGGTGCAATCCTTTTCCTGCACCTTCAAAACCACAGTCATGGCTGACATGCGGTCACGGAACAAGTCCTAGGATTACCAAAAATTTTGTGGACCAGGTGCTCGTCTGCTTCTACTGTGCCATAGTAACTTTTGAAGTCTCAGAGAAGAAGTGGTAAGTGAGGACTACCTATGCAACCAAAGATGGATTAAGCACAATTGAACCTGGTTAATACGTGGATGGGACAGGAAATACCATACTTATTGTAAAGACATTGAAGTAAAAAAACTGCGGAATTAAGCTTTGGATGGTTTTGGTCAGCGTGTTATCTTAATTTTTAAATGTTACTTTCATGGATGGAATTTATGCAAACTGTTTGAAATGAATGGATCAAGTTTTCTTCTTCTAAAATTTTTACTATTACTTTCACAACCTACGGGCTAAACGTCTCCTTATTCATCACTACATGTGTCTTTTACTCTTTCTTCTCTATTTCATGTAAGAATTTGACTTTTTTAAAAACTTGGAATATTAAATGATACAAAAAGAACAAAGGGAATTGCAACAATTGTAACAATAAAGAGAGAGATAACTGCTACTCGAAGATTGGAAACTTGAGTACTGAAAACAAAATACTTTTAATTTCACTACTGATTATCCTGGTCTGGAACTTTAAAGTCTCACAGTTTGTTTATAGAAAGTGATAAGAAGTAAAGCACCATTTGTTTATACAAATGTTCCTTTGAAGTATATCCTTAACCAGAGATCTCATGGTGAACCTAGGTGTAACCTTGTAAAAACCTTCCAAGTCAGAGCAGCAGTGTTTTAACAGCTGGAAACAATGGCTTATTTTCAACAACAGAGAGAAACTGTCAGCTTGCAAGAGATAATGTTTGCAATACAGAAATTATCAAATACATTTGAGAAAATGTTTGAAAAATTAGAGCACTTAACAGAAAAATATGATGAAAAGGATGGAGATGCTTATCAAATGGGAAAAATACAGGGTAGAGTCCCAAACAATAAAGAGAAAAATGACTACAAAGAAATCAAATCTGCTGACATCTATGGTGAATGGTTTCTGTCTGGAAATGAAAAAAGTGGAATATTGATAGGGGAACTAGATGGATGGGAACCCTACCCTAGATGGCAAGACACAGAAGAAGAAAAAATAAAAGAACTTATGGATTTAAAGGGAGAAATTGATAATAACACTGACAATTAAAGACAAGCTGATTAAGGAAAAAGAAGTGCATCGAAACTACATGAGAGAATCAATAAACAAGGAGTTGCAAAGAAGAGTCCATACAAACTTGATTAAGGAGATGATTAGAGGACTGATGCCACAAATGGCCGAAGACATGAGACTATTTCGCTACTATAAAGTTACAGGCTGATAGATAAAAGTGTTTAATCTAAAACTAGTTGGACTTAGTGAAATTTAGTGACAATAGATATGGTTAAATAAACAATTGAAAATGATAATAATGTACACATATGTATTGGTATAACAAGTAGTAATTGGATATGAATATTGAATGGTACCTATGAAAGGAAGTTGAGAAATGGTTTGGTTACATATAAAGATTAATTAAAAAAAGAACTAAATTATGATAATGGACATAGTCAAATAAAGGAGAGATAATGATAACAATGTCTATATAGATATGGGTACAACTTAGGGAAATTGGATGTAAATTGTAAACAGTGATTTGGAAAGAAAGATTAGAAACCTTTGTTACTAAACATTATTGATGTTTAGCTAGAATAGGCCATAAGGAATAGTGTTATTGGGATACTAGAAATAGCAAATGAGATGCCAGTATGTGGTTATGTCTTGAGTTTTGGTATGTTTTATGATGAAGGACGTTTAAATAATTATAGTCAAACGAGAATGGGGGTAGGATGATGGTAATATGAATAAATATATTTGATTTAAAATACTAGAATTAATATGAATCATGGGTGACTGTGAAAGAAATGCACGAAATTTTTTGTAACCAACTGATATACTTTCTACAGTATGTAAAGAATGTGTTGTGTCAATTTTGAAAAATAAAAATAAAAAAAACTTTTGATAATAAAATAACAATAAAAGATCTAATGGGAGAGAGTCGACCGGAGGTTCTCCAGCTGGACAGTCATGGGTGTGTGTGGCCTCTCAAGAGCCTTACATGAACCCTGTCTGACAAACCATCTCCGAGATCTTTTTTAGATCAGAAGCCCACTGGAGATGGGGTGAAAAGGGGGCTCTCATCAGATCCAGGGGGAAGCAACAGGTCCCTCGCAGGTCAGAGATTTGCCCTCTGAATTAGAGTAGAGGCAGCAGCATGGCAATATGGCTGCACAAGAAGCTGACTTCTAGCCAAAGCAACAGAAGAGGAGTGTGAGGAAGAGATGAAAGACCGGTAAGAAAATTCATCAAATCCACAGTCATAAATCAAACTTGGAAAAGGCAAAGAATCTTGAGAGCATAAATAATATTGAGGGTCAGATCGGGATTTTTTCCAAAAGAAAGAAATAAAGAAAAGGAAAAATGGAGGGTTGAAACACTAGCCTCCCCCTCCCCCCAAAAGCCATTTGTTTGAAACAATTCAGACAGAAAGGGTGAAAGGAGACAAAAGTGACAAACCCGCTCAAATAGCAACTCTAAATTTGGTTTTCGACTTGAAAAGATTGTGTTTTCAAAGGAGCCTCGGAGCGTGAAGATTTACTGCGTCCGAGTGTTTTTTAACAAACATATCTTAAGCAACCCCAATTAATGAGAAAGGGAATGCAACAAGGGGGAAAGATCAAGAAAAAAGCACTATCTCCTCACTGACAACTGATAACCTAATCTTGCCTGTGTAGGAAATTTTAATTAACCAACTGCCATAAATCAGAACTTGGAAAAGCAGGAGGAAGAAACATACCCGAGTTTTGGCTGTATGCAAGCTTGTTCCAATTAATATATTTTGAGCAACTATAATGAGAGGTGAAAAATAGGAAGGAAAAAAACAATAAGAACAAAAAACTGGGAAATAGAAGTTTTCTTTTTGCTCTCTCTATTTTTTATTCTGCAAAAGATCAAGATGGCTCCAGTTTCTCTTGTTTTCACAGTAGTTGAATTAACTAAATTTAAGGTGGACCAGAACCTCGAAGTAAGATTTGTATAACTAACTGCAATTTTAGAACTGGACATTAAGGAAGAACAAAAGACCAAGATGGCTCCCATCGCTCTTTCCCACAGCAGCTGATGTAGATAAATTTAAGGTGGAACGGAACTCTGAAATAAGAACTGTATAAATAATTGTATCTTTGGTACTGGACATCATGGAAAGCTGGGAATTTGAAGAACTACATGAAATTATAAAAAATATGCATAAATCATTAAAATCAAGCCTAAATGGAATTCTGAACCCCGAGAAGCAGGTAATTACAGAAGAAGGCAAAGAAGAAAGGGGCAAAGATAATGAAAGGGTAGAAACAGTGGGAAATAAAAAGCAGACAAAAAATTCCATAGGGCTTGGCAGTGGTATAGGGAAAATTGTAAAAGGGGGATGTGTCCCAACAAAAGGGAATAAAAAGTAAACAAAAGAAGTTTTGTAGGTTGTCAGTGGCATAAAGAAAATTGAAGAAGGAGGTTACGCCCCAACAAAGGGAAATGTAAAAGATCCCTTTGATGGTGGCTTGGGGAAAATTGAAGATGGTGGACGTTTCAAAACAAAGAAAAGGGAGAAACCAGGAACAGAGAAGTGAGATAAAAGACTTACTAGGAAAAACTTACACAACTAGAAATTGTTATATGGGAAAATATAAAGCTAAGGGGGATTATTCCTAAATATGATAATAAAATGGAGTTGCTAACTGGTTGAATATGATAATGGAAAATAATTAAATAAAGGTTAAAGTATATGGAGGATGTAAGGATGTATAATTATATAAATATAGTGATGAGAATACCTGGGAATTGTAATCAGGTCTACATCTCGGCCAAAATTAGGCTGGGGTAGAGTGGGGGGTTTAAAAGTACAATGATATTTGTATATGTATACTTTTTTGTCCTATTTTTTTTAAAAGAGAGGGAGGGAGATATATGTTAAAATAAAATATGTATATTGAAAAGGAATTATAAGTACCATCATCATAAAAGGGAGCTCGCTCAGAAGCAGAAAGAGGGGAGAAGAAAGGGAAGAAGAGAGGGATAGGAGAGAGGGCGGGGGGGGAAGAGGAGAGAAAGGAGGAGTGGAAAGGGGAGAGAGAAGGGGAAGTAGAGAAGAGAAGAGAAGGAAGAGAGGAGGGAGGGAGGGAGGGAGGGGAGAGGGGGACAGAGGGAAGAGAGGAGGTAGGGAGGGATAGGAGAGAGGGAGAAGAAAGTGACGAATAACATGCAAATATGATGCATGGAGAGCAGAAGAGCCAATAATTGTTTTAGGGAGTTGATGGTAAGATGAATTGACGTAAACATTTAATAATACAATACGATGTTGGCTATGTAATAGTATACATGTGATTATATGTTATGAAAATAAAAAAATAATAAACTTTATATAAAAAAGCATTCAATGTGAGACTTTAACTACCCTGATATTAACTGGGAGACAAACTCTACAGCAAATAGGAGATTGAACAGATTCCTAACCAATATAGCTGACAACTTTGTCATCAAAAAGGTAGAGGAGGGAACTAGAGGAAAAACTACTCAACCTAATTCTTACTAATAGAGAAGCGATAGAAGGAGTTGAAGTTGTCGGAACCTTACTGGAATTCAATATAATGCAAACACAAGGAATAAAATATAATCCAACAAGTGTCTTAAACTTTAGAAGAGCTGATTTTAAGAAATTCATAGCCTAAGCAAAATTTCATGGATAAAAATCCTAAAGGAGAAAACAATGCAAGGAGCGTGGGAAATACTGGAAAATCTATATATGTATAAAAGTGAAATACCACTCACGCATTATCACAGAACCGTAAAGCCTACAAACCTCAAATTTACCATGTACAGATGAAACTCGAAAAATTAGAATATTGTGCAAAAGTTCATTTATTTCAGTAATGTAACTTAAAAGGTGAAACTAATATATGAGATAAGACTCATTACATGCAAAGCAAGATAGTTCACGCCGTGATTTGCAGTGGCCAAAAAAGCCAATACAGTACTAAGCACTAAGTAGATCATAATCTACTTCTTGGTAAATTAGAAAAATGTGTGATAGGTACATCCATCCACACAGATGGATTCATAACCGGCTGACAAACCACAATCAAAGTGTATTCCTTAATGGGACTATATCTATATGGAGGGAAATAAGCAGTGGGTACCCCAAGGTTCTGCTTTAATACTCTTTAATATCTTCGTAAATGCCTTACATGAGGGAGTCGTATGGGAACGCATCAAATTTTCAAATGACACCAAGTTGGCAGGAATAGCCAACACCTCAGAACATAGGCTCAAGATAGAGAATCTCAATAGATTTGAACACTGGGCCCTACCTAACAAAATGAAATTCAATGCAGGGAGGAAAAGGGTTTTACATGTATTCAAGAAAAACCAAATGTACAGAATAGGTACCACTTGGCTCAAGTAATAACTATGAGGGGAACCTTGAGGTCCTAGTGGGCAATCATTTAGATATGAACCAGAAGTATATTGCAGTGGCCAAAACAGCCAATACAATACTAAGCGCCATTAACAGAGAGATAGAATCAAGATCATGTGAAGTACTAGTACCACGTTATAAAGAGTAAGACCACACTTAGATAATTGCACACAGTTTGGTCAACATATCATAAAAACTTGTTGAGACTCTGGAAAGAATGCAGAAAAGAGCAGCAAAGAGGATTAGGGGCCTGGAGGCCAAAATAAAAAGAAGGGCTGCAGGAATTGGGTATGTCTAGTCTAGTGAAGGGAAGGACTAGGGGAGACATGATAGCCATCTTCCAATACTTGAGGGGTTGCCACAAAAGAGGGAGGGGTGTCAATCTATTCTCCAAAGCCCCTGAAGGCAGGACAAGGAACTGGATGGAAACTAATCAAGGAGAGAAGCAACTTAGAACTAAGGAGAAACTTCCTGACACTAAGAACAGTGAACCAGTGGAAGGGTTTCCCTTCAGAGGTTGTGGGGGCTCCATCCCTGGTGGCTTTTAATCAGAGACAGGACAGCCATTTGTCTGAAATGATGTTGGGTCTCCTGCTTGATCAGGGCGTCTGAATAGAAGCCCTGCAAGGTCCCTCCCAGCTCTGTCACAAACCCTCCAGTGATGGGAGCCCCCACAACCTCTGGAGGGAAGCCATTCCCAAAGGATCCACCTTCACTTGGAAGAGACTTTTCCAATCTTCCCACCAGGAGGAAAACTGCAGCCACCAGTTTCACAGCGTGCAGCCCCAGTGGGCTTAAATTCGGGGAGGGAAGGAAACTGCAGCAGCAGCAGCTGAGATGCTTCAGCCCAGTTGCTTCTCTGCTCCCAGGACTCTCCTCCCACCCGCCCTCAACTCACCTTCCAGCTGCTGCTTCGACCATGGGAAGAGCAGAAAAGCCGCTCTGCACACCACTCTCCTCCCATGAGTGATCCGGACGGAACAGGAAATTCAGCTGTTCCCAACGGTGCTTTTTTCAAAAGTTTCTTTCTTCTACTCTTCCCGTCGCTTTCCAACCTTTCTAGCAATTTAGTACTCGATGGTTTTAACTCCTTTAAGCTCAACCCCAGGTATTATCCGCTTTTGTAGGCACAGGTGTTGCCTATTTGAGCACCATCTCCAGATAGGAGGCAGAAAAAAAATCTATTTCCAGTTTCTACCTGAGGCGTTTGCAAAAGGTTTCCCCTGATTAAATGCTATTCAAGTAGTTTTTGACTTCTAGCAACCGACTTTGCAACTGAGCCTAGTGAAATAGTGAAATGTGATGTTATTTGTGAAGATTAGCTATGTGCTGAGCCCTAAAAGTTCATAAAGGTTTTACAGAATTACACAATCAGCTTTCTTAGGGGTGACTCTCAGTGGAGATCAAAACCTCTCTACATGCCAAAACTTTATGACTCCGAGGCTCCCAGGATTTTAGGGCATGGCGGCAGCATCAGGCCAGACACTCCAGGGGAGCTTCACTCCTGCTGGCCAGGGCTGCATCCAAGAGCATCAACCACCAAGCTTCATTCTTGGAAGAGGAAATTTTATATCTGCTAAATGCCAGGTGTAAATTCTGTAAACTTGCTTGCACTTAAGTCTCCCATTAGGTCACACAGAGAAATATATGCAGCAGGGCCTAGAAATGGAGCCTAAGAAAGAGGGCCTGATTGCCTATATATGGTAGAAGAAATTTTCCCCCTCCCCCAATGTCTATTTATCTTTTTATTGTACAGAGGGCTGTTTTTTATATATTCTGCTATTTCCCTCATGTTAATTTTAATGTCTTAGAGAAACACAACGTTCAGTTTCATCCTTCTGCATCCTGAATGTCTTCCAGATTTTGAGGCCATAATTTCCTAGCCAGCATCTCCTTTTCACAAAATATCTGTGAGTTATAAGCAGAGTTTCTGAATGGCCCCAGTAAGTTGCTGAAGCTTCTAAAAAATACATGGTAAAAAAATATTATTATTTGTATACTTGGAACCATACCCATTGCTCTTTCTTGCCTTCTGGGGCTTTGTATCCAGCAAAGCCATAAGCTCTTCCAAACTTTTTCTCTTCCCTATCTTACTGTCCCACTTATTCCCTCCCCAAAATCACAAATCCATGACTGATAAATATAACTTGTCCCCACTGGGGTAGATTTTTAAAAAATAATAATTTTATTTATAAGTTTTTTTTAACTGCTTGGTGAACAGTGCATTGTCTGGGTCAATACTTTATACACAATACTAGTAATAAATATTGTTTAGGTATACATAATAATACTTTTCAACTTCTAACAATTATGTATAGATAGTAATGTTAATGTATTATATATGCTCATTTTGCCCAGGATCTCAAACCACGTGGTCCTGTCCATCATTAAACCATCTTTCCAAGCAGGGTCCATGTTTCCAATGTTTTTTCCACTTGGACCTGAACCCAGATGGACATTTCTTTCAACAATTTGGCAACCCAGATGGGTCTCCAAACTAACCTGACCTGGGTAAGCCTCCCTTGCTGGCACTGACCCATTGAGTCTGTGGGTGGATTTTTCCCACACCCTGGCCATTTGGAACAAAGGTATTAAAGGGGCTTTGAATGTTGAGTTCAAAGGCTGTTTGGAAAGGTGAGTACCTCTAAATTTTAACTTTAAAAGCCCAGGAGGTGAAAGAAAGTATGTGTCTCTGTGAGTGAATGTGCTTGAGAAAAAAATCCCTTCTCTGGATCTTGCTCCCTCTGTGCATTTCCTAACTGCAGAAAGACCAACAGAGTCTGGAGAGCATGGGGGGTTTGCCAGAGTACAGGACCTTCTGTGGGTAAAAGGGAGAGAGTGCGTGGGAAGGGGTTAAAAGGCAAATGAGAGGTTCATTCTTGGGTGACTGGCTGAGAATCACTGAGCAGATCCCTATTCTGGAAAGGAGGTACCCATACTCTGAGTAATTTGGGTGGACAGAATCCTCCCAGGCCATTGGCCTGAAAAACTGAGGGCTGGCCACAGGTTAGAAGGTACGTTCACCTGTTGAGGGTGGTGTATTCCACAGTTGCAAGGGAGCCAAGTAAAAGAAAAGAGTGGAGCCTTGGACTCTTGTCGCGGACAGTGGGAAGAACAGACCAGGAAATGGGAAGCTCAGAGTCTAGGATCCCAGTGAAATCTCCCCAAGGGAGACTGATGGAGGCCTGGATTTGGGACAAATTATCTGTCCAGACAGGAATGAAGAATAGGCACATGGACCAAGGTATGTGAGAAATGGACTCTGCTCAGGGATGAAGCAAGAAAAACCAATTTGGCTAAATGAAGATTCTTAAAAGGGAAATACCGTGTTTCCCCAAAAATACAACATGTCGTGAAACTAAAGCCTTGCCACATTTTTCAGGTGGGCAAAAATATAAGCCCCCCCCAAAATAAGCCCCTTTGCACAACCCCCCTCCGGCCAGGCAAAACACTGCTCACCAAACTAGTGGTATTCCAAAGGTGCCAAGCCGCGGGAACCGGGGGTAGGCAAAGGTGATCCCGTTGCTTGGTGCCTTTGGGGAACCGCTAGGTTGGTGAATGGCCCTGTGGGAAGCTGAAGAGAGGGGGTTGCCGAGCGGCTGCTCTCTTGCGAGCGGGCTCTCAAAGAGCCGGGAACAGACTCATGAGCGAATGGCTGTGCTGTTGCTGTTGCAGAGCGCAACACAGCAGCCATGAAGAGATCACACGAGCAGCCACCCGGCAAACCCCCTTTCCAGCCGGGCACAACGCCATTCACTGACCTAGGGGTATTGCCAAGCCGTGTGAGCACCTGTTCGCCGTCGCCCAGCTCCCGTGGCTTGGCCCCTTTGAATTGCCAGTGAATGGCGCTCTGCATGGCTGGAGAAGGTGGTTACACGAGCGGCTTCCCCTCTCGCTCACGTGCCTCCCAGCCTCACAATGCCTTGGCCTAACTCTCCCCACAGAGCCAGGGCACCTATGCTGCCACCGCCACCACATAGCTTTTTCCGGTAGTGGCTACTCTGAGCGTACGCCTGTGGTTGTATGCTCTGCCGGCAGCTGGACAACAATCATAGAGCGTACGCCCAGAGCGGCCACTGCCAGAAGACTTGGTTTGTTGGGATGGCATGCTTTTCTATGGTATAAGGGAACTAAAACACAGGGCTATTTTAGAAGACACTATATTCGGGAGGTTTTGTTACTAAATTAGGAGATCAAAAGGCAATATTATTTGAAAATTCCAGTCTGGCTCTCAACTATTGAAGCTTTATCATATCCAATAATGTGCTGTCCCAACAGTATATAGCTAATGTAGGAATTAAGAACTGTCTCCTTTAAGAAACTACCTCATGGGAAATGCAGCCACCTTATGGGAAATGTAGGCAGAACTGCCTTGTGGGAAATGTAGTTCCATAACATGTGATCACATCTGTGTTCCCTGATTGGGCAGTGGGTATTTTGCCCGGGAAAAGTGATTTATTACCGGTCACTCTCTGAATCGCCCTTTGTTAACTGGGATGGGGCAGAACGCGTCTCCGCTCATCGAGGGATATAAGAAACCACAGACTTTTTACACTACGTGATGGGACAGATCAAGGAAAGTCAGAAGTATCTTAACACTGAACTATAAGTTTTGCTATTAAGAATGCCTGATAATAAACTTGATGAAAAGAATGTCCTAAGCGTGGGGTTTAACTGCATGCCCCCAGCTATCTGCATTGCAGGGGCAGAACAAATAATATACATTATGGGTATACCATTGGAAAAAGTGATGCACAAATATAAAATGTTGGAGAGTTCTTTGCAAAAATATTGCTAATTTCTAGAACATTTGTTTAAAATGAAGAAACACCAATTGCAACTGAACAATATGATGTACAATGATAATGATATATTTATGTATGTTTGATGGATAATCTGTGATCTTATACACAATTGAAAGCGGTGAGGCACAAATGCTTGTAACCAAATGACATGCTATATGTAATTCTAATTGATGAGGGTTTTATGTTTCATGTTTTGTTTGTTTTTGTTTGTTTGAAAATAAAAAAACTTAAACAAACGAACAATTAAAAGCACCCATCAAGTCTCTCTGATATGATCAATGTTTAATCTTTTGCCAATAACATGTGTTCCACCCACACATTTTGGCAAGAGGGATGGATTGTAAAAAGTTAGCACCCACCCTTTCCCAGAAGAATGAAATCTTCTCGGAAATATTAAAAAGGCAGAATATTATACCTCCCTGGATGAGAAAAAGAGAAATATGTTCTTGGAAAGCAGCCCCCACCTTTGTTAACAGCCCCAGAAAGACTGGACCACCTTATCTACAACACAAAAGATCTTCTCCCTCAGAACATAATAGCAGTAGACTTAGCAGTAGACTTATATACCGCTTCATACCTTACCCTTCTTACCCTCTCTAAGCGGTTTACAGAGAGTCAGCATATTGCCCCCAACAATCTGGGTCCTCATTTTACCCACCTCGGAAGGATGGAAGGCTGAGTCAACCCTGAGCCGGTGAGATTTGAACCGCTGAACTGCTGATCTAGCAGTAGCCTGCAGTGCTGCATTTAACCACTGCGCCACCTCGGCTCTATAGGATTAGCCCTCTACCCATCTAGCAACAGATTGTATCTACCCAACAAGGCTCAACCATACCTAAGACTCAAGACAATCAAGCAGAATACATTTCTTACACAGGAATAGGAAACCCTAAGGCAGCCCAAGAGCGGGTATACATCTGTCTCTCTCACACACACCCATATGCTCATTTTCCCCAGGGCCTCAAAACCTGTGGTCCTGTCCACCATTAAACCATCTTTCCAAGCAGCCTTAAAAGAAGCCCTGAGAGGAATGAAAGAAATAGAAGCATCTCCCATGTGTTGGGAAGACAGCTTTACATTATCTTACCCCCACATTCACAGCAATGCTGCCAATACCCATTTCTTTCATTCTCAAAAACTGTTTAAAAGAGCAGCACAATGGTTTTTTAGAAATGAAACATTTTCCACCATATTGTGTGCATTGTTCAAAGGACTGTTGAATTGGCCCATCTAGTCACATGACCACCTAGCCACAGCCACACAGCTGGTCCGTGCCCTCCCCCCCCCCCAAGCCTGAGGGTCCATGAATTGGCCACATTTAAAAAGTTTCAGGGCATCTGGGTTAAGGTCATGTCCTGTCCTTAATCCCATCACCTGGAGGTGAAGGTATTTTCTTTGTGAATATGACTCAGGATTTCTTAATGAGCATCTGCTGTAGGCTATTAGGAAAGACTGGGGGCTACTTTCTGCCTTTAAAAACATGTTTCTCCATTTCTCCTTTGGAGAAATAGAATATTCTACCTTTTTTAATATTCCTCAAAATATTTCATTCTTGGGTGACGGCGGGGCTTGCCACAATTCCCCCCTTTTGGGCTACATGTACTTACATATATTGCCCGATGTACACACTATTAGAATGGTCTCTGTATTTCTGTATACCTAGAATGTCACGAGGGATATTTGCCTGGCATCCGTACTTGGGGTCTGTTGAAATGGGAGGTGATTTTCAGGCCACTGGGACAAGGGGAAGCACACTGGTGGAGGCAGCAGAGGACTCTCATGATGATTATGGCAGTGGCCCCAAAAAGGAGAGCTTTCAACCCATGAAGGTCTAGCAGCCAGCACAGAAGTTCTGTTATATAGAAAAGAAATGTATAGTGTGCAATTTTCTGTGCCAATTCTTTTTAGATATGTCACTTTCTAGCTTTCAGTTAGGTTTGAAGCAAGCACATTCCCCAAAATTATTTGCAGCCATGATTGTGCCTTAATAGATAATCAAAGACTGCTCATTTCCTATGATTGCTTCCTGAACCTGCCTTAGCTTATTGCAACCAGGATTTCTGAGGCCAAATTTAGATTAACCGGTGTACAAGCCAGGCTATGAACATTTTTGAAATTGCACACAAGAAATCCTGGGACTCCTACTAATGCAGTGGATAATTATATGCAACGTATTCTGCTTTAACGGGCAACTGGGCACCATCATTTGTGAATCAGAGTCAGGAGTTGGGCTTTGGAAATCTCTTTTCTGCTACCTCTTCAGTGAGGAACTTGGCTGAGGGGGCATGGCCCCACCCCATGGAATTGCAGTGTGTGTACCGAAAGAGCAGCTCCTCGCATTGTAGCTGCTGCAATAAGTATGAGAAGCCCAGCCAATGTTTTGACATTTAACATCTCCAGCCCAATGAGCTTAGGCCTCCCTGTTCCCATAACCAGCCTTTGCTTTGTGGAAAGCATGCCTTTCCTTCCCCAGACATTGCCAACCTCTGCCCCCATTAAAAAAAAAAACAGCCCTAGAGCAAAATCTTCATGCACAAAAAGAATATTGACTTGCTGTGCCAACCACTCCCAAATACCATTCCTTTTCCCAATGTCAGAACATTGAAAAGGCTTCTCTCCTGTGTGAACCCCCGGGTGTATTGCCAAACTGGATTTTCGACTGAAATAGAGCCGAGGTGGCGCAGTGGTAAAATGCAGCACTGCAGGCTACTTCAGCTGACTGCAGTTCTGCAGTTCGGCTGTTCAAATCTCAGCGGCTCAGGGTTGATTCAGCCTTCCATCCTTCCGAGGTGGGTAAAACGAGGACCCGGATTGTTGTTTGGGGGCAATATGCTGACTCTGTAAACCTCTTAGAGAGGGCTGAAAGCCCTATGAAGCTGTATATAAGTCTAACTGCTATTGCTATTGAAATATTTCTTACAATCTGAGCATTCATATGGTTTCTCTCGTGTGAGTTCTCTGGCCTGCTTGCTATAGCTTTTGCCACATTGGGATAACTGATAGGGCTTTTCTCTAGTGTGAGCCTTTCCATGAACAACTGGGAAGCCGTTCTGACTAAAGCTTTTGCTGCATTGGGAACACTGATATGGCTTTTCTCCAGTGTGGATCCCCTCGAGCATAATTCTACAATCTTTGCTTTTCCCACAATAGGCAGATGTATGGATCTTTTCAACTACTTACATTATTAGATTCTCAGGGACATCAAAAATACTCTCAATCCCTTGTTGGATGGAACATGGATTCAAGTAACTGTTTCCTTCCTCAAAGGACGAGGCCTGAATTATGGTCTGCCTTATCTGGCTGTCCAAGAGACCTTTATCATTTCCACTGACTTCCAGATCATTTCCCTCTTTTTCTGAACTAGGAAATTATTCCCCTTGATATTTTGATACGTTTCTTCCAGATACACTATATTTGGGTCCAGCTCAAAACTCTTGTCCTGGTTTTGTCTTCCTTATCTGTAAGCTGCTGGGGAAGAAGAGTTTTGGGGATTTCCAGAGGAACTAATAAGTTTTTGATTGCTGCCTTGGTTTCCTTTGCATTCTAATGCTGCTTGTGATTCAGTTCTCCACAGTGCTCTCTTTGGCATTCTTTTGCCTGTAAGATTCACATAAAAGTTTAATTTATTATTATTATCATTATTATTATTATTATTATTATTATTATTATTAAAAAATAAATTTTAATTTAAAACAAATACAACATCTTTCTTTACATGCTATAGAAAGTGTATCAGTTGGTTACAAATAGACTTTCGTGCATCTCTTCCACAGTCAACAAACATAATTCATGTTAACTCGAGCATTTTAACTCAAATATTCATACATGTCACCATCATCATTTATCCATTTTCATTTGACTATAATTATTAAAATAATAATAATAATAATAATAATAATAATAATAATAATAATAATAATAATAATAATAATTTTTGTTTCTTAAACGATACATGCCCACAACAGTGGGAAAAGAAAAAAAGAAAAAAAAAGAAGACAAAAAGAACAAAAAACAAGGCAAGGGGAAAAAAAAAAGAACACAGGTATATATTATAAAAAAAGTATATCAGCTGGTTACAACATGTTTTGGTGCATCTCTTCAATTAATTCATATTAATTCAAATATCTTAACTCAAATGTTTACCATATTGACATCATTATACCTCCACTTTTAGTTGACTACAGTTATTTAAATATCCTTCATCCTTAAATATGCCAAAGATTTAATCCATAACCACATGCTGACATTTCATTTACTTGTTTGTAAAACCCTCTATTAACATCAAATCCTCATATCCTGTTTTAGCTGAACATCCATAATATTTAATACCAAAAATTCCATCTTCCATGCAGTATGGTTTATTATCATTCTCCCTTCTTTATGTAATTATATCGTATATCGTAACATTTTCCCCATATTAGTTAACATTTAACTGTATATATTTTATTTTATTTTTTAATAGTGATAATTATTGTGATTAATTACCTCGGAAAGGGGGGTATTACAATTAAAATCTTTAGAGGTATTAAAAGAGGAGAAGGTAGTTCAAACATGGTTCCAGTATGGGCAATTACAGGCTAGGTGGAAAATAGATCAAAAAATTGGTTTTATTCAAGTTGAGGATAATCTGTTTAAACAAATAAGAGATCAAAGCTTAATGCATATAAAGAGGATATATAATGTATTAATACAGATGGATTCGGAAACAGAATTAGTTAAAGATTGTATGATAAAATGGGCTCAAAATATTGAGGAACCAATAATGTTGGATACATGGGAAAGAATCTGGGTAAGAAATGTGAAATTTACACAAGCTCAAAATCTGAGAGAAAATTTTTACAAGATGTTCTATAGATGGCATTTAGATCCTAAAAAGTTGGCTTCTATGTATCCGAATGTACAGCCTAAATGTTGGAGGTGTGGTTCTCTCGATGCTACATATTATCATATATGGTGGACCTGCCAAAAGGTTAAGGCATTTTGGATAAAAATATGGTGGGTCATGCAAAATGTTTTTAAAAGAAGGATAAAGTTTAGTCCTCAGTTATTTTTACTAGGTATATGTACTGATTTTACAGTGGTAGAGACCAATTTGACTTTGCACCTGATAACTGCAGCAAGACTGTTGGTGGCGCAATATTGGAAGAAGGAAGACTTGCCTACAATCCAAGAATGGACATTGAAAGTAACAAACTTAGCTGAAATGGCTAAAATATCGGCATATCTCAAAGATCATTCAAATGAGAGATATAAACGAGACTGGAAAAAATGGATTGACTATATACAAAATAAATACGGGACTAAGAAATTCCAGTTAGCCTATGCTTAAGATCAGAAATGATTTAAACTGTTAAAAGTTAGCTCAGTAAGAAGAAGCTAAGGTCAATCTAGAATGTCATTAATTTCTTTATTTCTTTTTTCTCAATAGATTTTAGACTGTGTTAGTTAAAAATCCATACCGGGTACGGGTTCTGGGAAGTCGGGGGGGAGGGAAGGAGGAGGGGGGGTGGGGGGGTGGAGGGAGGGAGGGTACACACAACAACAAAAAATTGTACTTCAATGTTTTAATGATTGACAAATGACATATTTGTGTTTTTTTTAAAGAAAAATAAAAAAGTTCTGTTTGAAAATTCTGCAAATGATGTTTCATAAAGTATAGATTCTTTAATGCTTCTCATTCCTCCTGCGCTCTGTCTTTTGAAATAAATCTTCTGTATGGCTGCCCCCCTTTCAAGCGTTGCATCTCTTTCTCCCTCCGAAGTAAACCAGACGCCCGGCGTGTCAGCAAGTTGAGAAACTTCATTTCTGACATTCTTCATTTGTATTTCAGGAACATTCAACGTTCTCACTTTTTTCTTCATATTTTAATGTTAAATAGTCCAGCTTTTTTTCAAATCTTTCATATGTGTCAAACAACTTTTGAAATGCGGAGAAAATCATTTGAAACGAATCATTTGAAGCATGTATAGACGCCATGTTGTGACGCAGCTAGAAGCTTTAAGATATTTGCAAGTAAGAACACGCTGAGAGCTGTGCTATCTTATCTGATCTTAGACCAACACAGCCAAGCAATAAAAGTGTCAGATTGTAAGAAGCCAAATTGTAGTAAATTGGTTTACAGCCCACTTAAGGAGAGCCAGAGGGAATGTTGGAGTAATCTTTCCTTTATCCACGTAAATATCATTTAAAACATTTAAGAAATAGGGTAACCACCGGCCATAAATCCATAAAAAAACCAATTCGCCACTAGATTCTTCTGTTCTTTGGTTTCAATTAGCTTAAATTTTAATGCAGACCGTATCTCTTTGAGTAATAAAATCAGCTTACCAGTTGAAACCACTCCCACCATTCTTAGGGGCAACCTGCAGTTTCGGTTAGCTTGCAGCTAATCCAGAAGAAACTGGCAAAAGGGGTTAAATTCCAAGCCCCCCAGAGACTTGCGAACGTCTCTGAGGTCACTGGATCTCCCCTAACCTTTCACTGTCTCTCCGGGACAGCTAGGGTCCGAAACGCCCCGTCCAATTTCCTTCGGAATAGGGGAATTTCAGGAATAGCCTGAAACTCCGTCTTCTCACTGCTAAGCCCCGCCTTCTTCTCTTTTTTAAAAAAAAGAGATCCAAAGGCATCCATTACAATAAAAGGCAAAGATGCCAAAATGCTAACGTAACCCCTTACATTAATTATTTACATTTTCAATATACATGTCAAATACCCATTCAGTTATGAAATTTATTTCTTGACTTGGGTCAATCATGAGTTCATAGAATTGCAGAGTTATCATTAAATATACCTGGAAGTGCTGGGACAGATTATACATATATACATAGCCTTGTTTTCCCAAAATAAGACCCAGTTTTATTTTCTTTTAGGCCCCAAAATAAGCACCAGGTCTTAATTTCAGGGAATGTTTTACCCGCTTAAGAGCATTGCAGGCAGCCTCCCCTACACTTGTTGCACCTCAATCTGACTTCTCCTGCAGCTGCTCCCAACCAGATACGACATAGCTTGTCGCGCAGCCCATGCAAGCTGTGTCCAAATTGTTTCTCAGCTGATTAAAACACTTAATTCAAAGCCCATCATAGTTAAATCTTGAGGACTACTTTTATGCGGGCTGTGGAATTCTGTGATTGAAAATCGGGCAAAACCAAGGTAGAAGACTGAAACTCCACATGTGGGAATTCCATAATCAACAGAAAAAAACTCCATCCAAAATTCCTTTTTGAAGAATTCCTCTAATTCTGGAAAAGGAAATATCCAGAAGCTTTGCTGTTAACCAGAAATAGCAGTTAGACATTTTCCATTTCACTCCACTTGCAACTTTAATCATGAGAAATGTTTGAGCAAAATGAATCAGCACAAAATTCGAACAATCAATTTCTTACCTATACTTTCAATGGGAGATCACAAATTCAATTCAAGCAGTCTATAAACTCATCTACCTTTCTTCATATGGATTATCTTGTGTGCAATAAGGGATGATTTCTGACTAAAGCTTTTCCCACAGATAGAACATTCAAAGAGTTTCTCTCCTGTGTGTCCTCTGGTGTTTCACCAGGTGGGAATTCCGACTGAAGCTTTTCCCACAATCAGGACATTTAAAGGGTTTCTCTCCTGTGTGTGTCCTCTGGTGTGTCACCAGAGAGGAATTAATACTAAAGATTTTCCCACAGATAGGACATTCAAAGGGTTTCTCTCCTGTGTGAGTCCTCTGGTGTATCACCAGGTGGGAATTCTGATTGAAGCTTTTCCCACAATCAGGACATTCAAAGGGTTTCTCTCCTGTGTGAGTCCTCTGGTGTCTCACCAGGTTGGAATTCTGACTAAAGCTTTTCCCACAGATAGGACATTCAAAAGGTTTCTCTCCTGTGTGAGACCTCTGGTGTGTCACCAGAGAGAAATTAAAACTAAAGCTTTCCCCACAGATAGGACATTCAAAGGGTTTCTCTTCTCTGTGTGTCCTCTGGTGTGCCACCAGAGAGGAATTCTGACTAAAGCTTTTCCCACAGATAGGACATTCAAAGGGTTTCTCTCCTGTGTGAGTCCTCTGGTGTATCACCAGGTAGGAATTCTGACTGTAATGTTTCCCGCAATCAGAACATTCAAAGGGTTTCTCTCCTGTGTGTGTCCTCTGGTGTGTCACCAGAGAGGAATTATCACTAAAGCTTTTCCCACAATCAGGACATTCAAAGGGTTTCTCTCCTGTGTGAGTCCTCTGGTGTGTCACCAGAGAGGAATTCTGACTAAAGCTTTTCCCACAGATAGGACATTCAAAGGGTTTCTCTCCTGTATGAGTCCTCTGGTGTATCACCATGTCGCTATTCTGACTAAAGCTTTTCCCACAGATAGGACATGCAAAGGGTTTCTCTCCTGTGTGTGTCCTCTGGTGTATCACCAGGTTGCCATTCCTACTAAAGCTTTTCCCACAATCAGGACATTCAAAGGGTTTCTCTCCTGTGTGAGTCCTCTGGTGTATCACCAGAGAGGAATTCATACTAAAGCTTTTCCTACAGATAGGACATTCAAAGGGTTTCTCTCCTGTATGAGTCCTCTGGTGTCTCACTAGGTGGGAATTCTGACTGTAAGCTTTCCCACAGATAGGACATTCAAAGGGTTTCTCTCCTGTGTGAGACCTCTGGTGTATCACCAGGTTGCCATTCTGACTAAAGCTTTTCCCACAGATAGGACATGCAAAGGGTTTCTCTCCTGTGTGAGTCCTCTGGTGTGTCACCAAAAATGAATTCTGACTGAAACCTTTCCCACAAATTGGACATTCAAAGGGTTTCTCTCCTGTGTGAGTCCTCTGGTGTATCACCAGGTCGCTATTCTGACTAAAGCTTTTCCTACAGATAGGACATTCAAAGGGTTTCTCTCCTGTATGAGTCCTCTGGTGTCTCACTAGGTGGGAATTCTGACTGTAAGCTTTCCCACAGATAGAACATTCAAATGGTTTCTCTCCTGTGTGAGTCCTCTGGTGTATCACCAGGTAGCTATTTTGACTAAAGCTTTTCCCACAGATAGGACATGCAAAGGGTTTCTCTCCTGTGTGTGTCCTCTGGTGTGTCACCAGAGAGGAATTAACACTAAAGCTTTTCCCACAATCAGGACATTCAAAGGGTTTCTCTCCTGTGTGAGTCCTCTGGTGTTTCACCAGGTTGAATTTCTGACTGAAGCTTTTCCCACAGTCAGGACATTCAAAGGGTTTCTCTCCTGTGTGAGTCCTCTGGTGTTTCACCAAAAAGGAATTATGACTGAAATTTTTCCCACAGTCAGAACATTCAAAAGGTTTCTCTCCTGTGTGAGTCCGCTGGTGTATCATTGGTGGGAAATATTACTGAAACCTTTCCCACAAACAGGACACTCATACGGTTTCTCTCCTGTGTGAGTCCTCTGGTGTATCACCAGGTGGGAATTCCGACTGAAACTTTTCCCAAAGTCAGGACATTCAAATGTTTTTTCTCTTATGTGTGTGGTCTTGTGTTTTAGGAGTTGGGAATTTCTAATGAAACCTTTCCCACAATCTTGACACTTATAAGATTTCACCATGGAGTGAATCCTCTGATGTATTTACCAGGTGGAAATTACGACAGAAATTTCTCCGACAATTAATGGGTTTTTCTCATTTATGATTCCTCTAGGGTATCACCAAGATGGAATTATAACTGAAAGTTTTCCAAAAATCAGAACATTCAAAGCATTTTCTTCTAATGTATCACCAGCTGGAATTGTGACTTTCCCATAAATAGGATATTCAAAGGGTTTTTCTTCTGGGTGAGTTCTCTGGTGAAATAGAGTTTATGATGAAGCTTTTCCCACAATCTAAACACTCATACAGTTTCTCCTTGGAGTCAATCTACTGATCAATCACCAGACTGAAATTGTGACTAAATGTTTTTCCACAATCAGGACATTCAAAGGGTTTCACTTTTGTGAGAGTCCTCGGGTGCTTCATCAGGATGGAATTCTCAGTGAAACTTTTCCCATAGAAAGGATGTTCAAATGGTTCTATTCTTGTGTATGAGTCCTTCAGGGTCTCAAGACCTGGGAATTTCTAATGAAACTTTCACACAATCTGCACAGTTATATGTTTTCTCCCTCCTGTGAGTTATCGGATGCAGCACCATGTTGCCATGCTCACTAAAGCATTTACCACATTGGGAGCACTTTTGTGGCTTCCTTCTTGTGTGGAGATGCTTCCATGAACCACAAGGGAGCTGTAGTGAGCATAGCTTTTGCCACATTCAGTAAACAATACCTTGTTTAATGGTACTTTTATTCAAGCAGTCTTCTTCCTCACATTACTGTCACCTGCATTATTGTCTCTTCTATATGACTTTACTATTGATCTTTTCCTCCCAACAGACTTCCAGGTTTTTATTTCCTCTTTTGCTGAATTATAAATAACCCCCCTTCACCTCTCATGTAATATATCGTTGAGTTCTGCATAATCTGCTCATTCTTTCTTGGTTTTCTCTCTCAAATAGCTGCTGGAGGAGGAGCAGATTTGTATGGTTTTCTGCAGGGAATGGAAAATATTTTGATTTCTGGCTTGATTTTCTTCTTTTTTCAATGTTGCTTGTTATTTACAGTTGTCCAGAGAGCTCTTATTGGCATCCTGTTCACCTGTAAGATTCAAAGAAAAGTATAACTTTAATTTTTTGTAAAATGATGAGAGATGAGTTGAAAAAAGAAGAATAGTATACACCACTTTTGCTCATGGAAGTCCTCAGTGCAAATAAGGGCTGAAAATTCTGTCTACAACATCTCTGATGACATCCTTGTTCAAGTAACCTTCACTTAACCTATTGCTGACATCTATGGTGAATGGTTTCTGTCTGGAAATGAAAAAAGTGGAATATTGATAGAGATGCTTTGAGAGAGAGAGATGCTTTATTTGTATGCCGCCCTCTTCCCTGGGGGGACTCAGGGCGGCTCACAGCTCAAGGGGAGGGAGGAAAAACAATCACAGACATAAAAACGATACATCATTAAAAACACAACAGTCATACAATTCGAGTGGGGTTGAAATCTTTAACCCCAGGCCTGTTGGGATAGCCAGGACTTAAGGGCTGCGCGGAAGGTCTGGAGGGTGGTGAGGGTACGAATCTCCACGGGAAGTTCGTTCCAGAGGGTCGGAGCAGCCACCGAGAAGGCTCTCCTCCGGGTAGTTGCCAGCCAGCATTGGCCGGCTGATGGAATTCGGAGGAGGCCTAATCTATGGGATCGTATCGGCCTAGTGGAGGTAATTGGCAGTAGGTGGTCTCTCAAGTACCCAGATCCAATACCATGCAGGGCTTTGTAGGTGACAAGTAGCACCTTGAAGCGCACTCGGAGATCAACAGGCAGCCAGTGCAGCTCGCGGAGGATAGGTGTTACGTGGGTGAAACGGGGTGCACCCATGATCGCTCGCGCGGCCGCATTATGGACTAGCTGAAGTCGCCGAATACTCTTCAAGGGCAGCCCCATGTAGAGCACGTTGCAGTATTCAAGCCTAGAGGTCACAAGGGCACGAGCGACTGTTGTGAGAGCCTCCCGGTTCAGGTAGGGCCGCAACTGGTGCACCAGGCGAACCTGGGCAAATGCCCCCCTGGTCACAGCCGACAAATGGTGTTCAAAAGTCAGTTGTGGGTCCAGGAGGACTCCCAAGTTGCGGACCCTATCTGAGGGGTGTAGTATTGGACCCCCCAGCCTGAGAGATGGAACACTTGACCAATTAGTGGGAGGGAAGCACAGCAGCCACTCGGTTTTATCTGGGTTGAGTACAAGCTTGTTAACCCCCATCCAGTCTCTAACGGCTTCAAGGCCCTGGCTCATCACATCCATCGCTTCATTGAGTTGGCACGGGGCGGACAGATACAACTGTGTGTTGTCCGCGTATTGATGGTATTTTAACCCGTGCCGTCGAATGATCTCGCCCAGCGGTTTCATGTAGATGTTAAAAAGAAGGGGGGACAGGACCGAACCCTGCGGCACCCCATATGTTAGGGGCCTGGGGGTCGATCTCTGCCCTCCGACTAACACCGACTGCGACCTGTCCGAGAGGTAAGAGGAGAACCACCGTAAAACAGTGCCTCCCACCCCCACCTCCCGCAGTTGTCGCAGAAGGATACCATGGTCGATGGTATCGAAAGCCGCAGAGAGGTCAAGGAGTACCAGGATGGAGGCATGACCTCCATCCCTGGCTCTCCAGAGATCATCGGTCAATGCAACCAAAGCGGTTTCTGTGCTGTAGCCAGGCCTGAAGCCAGACTGGAATGGATCAAGATAACTGGCTTCCTCCAAGGACCGCTGGAGCTGAAAGGCCACCACCTTCTCAACAACCTTCCCCACAAAGGGGAGGTTGGAGACTGGACGATAGTTGTTAAGAACGGCTGGATCCAAAGATGGTTTCTTCAGGAGGGGTCTCACCACCGCCGCCTTTAAAGCTGGGGGAAAGACCCCCTCCCGTAAGGAGGTGGCAACAACCGCCTGGATCCAGCCCCGTGTCACCTCCCTGCTGTTGACAACCAGCCAGGAGGGGCACGGGTCCAGCACGCATGTGGAGGCACCTACAGCTCTCATGGCCTTGTCCACGTCCTCAGGGGTAACAGCTTGAAAATCAACCCAGCGATGACCTACCAAATTATCCCTTACTAGATGGATGGGAACCCTACCCTAGATGGCAAGACACAGAAGAAGAAAAAATAAAAGAACGTATGGATTTAAAGGGAGAAATTGATAATAACACTGACAATTAAAGACAAGCTGATTAAGGAAAAAGAAATGCATCGAAACTACATGAGAGAATCAGTAAACAAGGAGTTGCAAAGAAGAGTCCATACAAACTTGATTAAGGAGATGATTAGAGGACTGATGCCACAAATGGCCGAAGACATGAGACTATTTCGCTACTATAAAGATACAGGCTGATAGATGAAAGTGTTTAATCTAAAACTAGTTGGACTTAGTGAAATTTAGTGACAATAGATATGGTTAAATAAACAATTGAAAATGATAATAATGTATACATATGTATTGGTATAACAAGTAGTAATTGGATATGAATATTGAATGGTACCTATGAAAGGAAGTTGAGAAATGGTTTGGTTACATATAAAGATTAATTAAAAAAAGAACTAAATTATGATAATGGACATAGTCAAATAAAGGAGAGATAATGATAACAATGTATATATAGGTACGGGTACAACTTAGGGAAATTGGATGTAAATTGTAAACAGTGATTTGGAAAGAAAGATTAGAAACCTTTGTTACTAAACGTTATTGATGTTTAGCTAGAATAGGCCATAAGGAATAGTGTTATTGGGATACTAGAAATAGCAAATGAGATGCCAGTATGTGGTTATGTCTTGAGTTTTGGTATGTTTTATGATGAAGGACGTTTAAATAATTATACTCAAACGAGAATGGGGGTAGGATGATGGTAATATGTATAAATATATTTGATTTAAAATACTAGAATTAATATGAATCATGGGTGACTGTGAAAGAAATGCACGAAATTTTTTGTAACCAACTGATATACTTTCTACAGTATGTAAAGAATGTGTTGTGTCTATTTTGAAAAATAAAAATAAAAAAAACTTTTGATAATAAAATAACAATAACAGATCTAATGGGAGAGAGTCGACCGGAGGTTCTCCAGCTGGACAGTCATGGGGGTGTGTGGCCTCTCAAGAGCCTTACATGAACCCTGTCAGACAAACCATCTCCGAGATCTTTTTTAGATCAGAAGCCCACTGGAGATGGGGTGAAAAGGGGGCTCTCATCAGATCCAGGGGGAAGCAACAGGTCCCTCGCAGGTCAGAGATTTGCCCTCTGAATCAGAGTAGAGGCAGCAGCATGGCAATATGGCTGCACAAGAAGCTGACTTCTAGCCAAAGCAACAGAAGAGGAGTGTGAGGAAGAGATGAAAGACCGGTAAGAAAATTCATCAAATCCACAGTCATAAATCAAACTTGGAAAAGGTAAAGAATCTTGAGAGCATAAATAATATTGAGGGTCAGATCGGGATTTTTTCCAAAAGAAAGAAATAAAAAAAAGGAAAAATGGAGGGTTGAAACACTAGCTTCCCCTCCCCCCAAAAGCCATTTGTTTGAAACAATTCAGACAGAAAGGGTGAAAGGAGACAAAAGTGACAAACCCACTCAAATAGCAACTCTAAATTTGGTTTTCGACTTGAAAAGATTGTGTTTTCAAAGGAGCCTCGGAGCGTGAAGATTTACTGCGTCCGAGTGTTTTTTAACAAACATATCTTAAGCAACCCCAATTAATGAGAAAGGGAATGCAACAAGGGGGAAAGATCAAGAAAAAAGCACTATCTCCTCACTGACAACTGATAACCTAATCTTGCCTGTGTAGGAAATTTTAATTAACCAACTGCCATAAATCAGAACTTGGAAAAGCAGGAGGAAGAAACATACCCGAGTTTTGGCTGTATGCAAACTTGTTCCAATTAATATATTTTGAGCAACTATAATGAGAGGTGAAAAATAGGAAGGAAAAAAACATTAAGAACAAAAAACTGGGAAATAGAAGTTTTCTTTTTTCTCTCTCTATTTTTTATTCTGCAAAAGATCAAGATGGCTCTTTGATGGTGGCTTGGGGAAAATTGAAGATGGTGGACGTTTCAAAACAAAGAAAAGGGATAAGCCAGGAACAGAGAAGTGAGATAAAAGACTTACTAGGAAAAAATTACACAACTAGAAATTGTTATATGGGAAAATATAAAGCTAAGGGGGATTATTCCTAAATATGATAATAAAATGGAGTTGCTAACTGGTTGAATATGATAATGGAAAATAATTAAATAAAGGTTAAAATATCTGGAGGATGTAAGGATGTATAATTATATAAATATAGTGATGAAAATAGCTGGGAATTGTAATCAGGTCTACATCTCGGCCAAAATTAGGCTGGGGTAGGGTGGGGGGTTTAAAAGTACAATGATATATGTATATGTATACTTTTTTGTCCAATTTTTTTTTAAAAGAGAGGGAGGGAGATATATGTTAAAATAAAATATGTATATTGAAAAGGAATTAGAAGTACCATCATCATAAAAGGGAGCTCGCTCAGAAGCTGAAAGAGGGGAGAAGAAAGGGAAGAAGAGAGGGATAGGAGAGAGGGCAGGGGGGGAAGAGGAGAGAAAGGAGGAGTGGAAAGGGGAGAGAAAAGGAGAGAGGAAGGGGAAGTAGAGAAGAGAAGAGAAGAGAAGAGAGGAGGGAAAAAGGGGAGAGGGGGACAGAGGGAAGAGAGGAGGTAGGGAGGGATAGGAGAGAGGGAAAAGAAAGTGATGGATAACGTGCAAATATGATGCATGGAGAGTAGAAGAGCCAATAATTGTTTTAGGGAGTTGATGGTAAGATGAATTGACCTAAACATTTAATAATACAATACGATGTTGCCTATGTAATAGTATACATTTGATTATATGCTACGAAAATGAAAAAATAAAACTTTATATTAAAAAAAACATGTAATGGGAGACTTTAACTACCCTGATATTAACTGGGGGACAAACTCTACAGCAAGTAGGAGATTGAACAGATTCCTAACCAATTTAGCTGACAACTTTGTCATCTAAAAGGTAGAGGAGGGAACTAGAGGAAAAACTACTCAACCTAATTCTTACTAATAGAGAAGCGATAGAAGGAGTTGAAGTTGTCGGAACCTTACTGGAATTCAATATAATGCAAACACAAGGAATAAAATATAATCCAACAAGTGTCTTAAACTTTAGAAGAGCTGATTTTAAGAAATTCATAGCCTAAGCAAAATTTCATGGATAAAAATCCTAAAGGAGAAAACAATGCAAGGAGTGTGGGAAATAGTGAAAAATCTATATATATAAAAGCAAAATACCACTCACGCGTTCACAAAATCTCCAGAACCGTAAAGCCTACAAACCTCAAATTTACCATGTACAGATGAAACTCGAAAAATTAGAATATTGTGCAAAAGTTCATTTATTTCAGTAATGCAACTTAAAAGGTGAAACTAATATATGAGATAAGACTCATTACATGCAAAGCAAGATAGTTCACGCCGTGATTTGTCATAATTGTGATGATTATGGCGTACAGCTCATGAAAAACCCAAATCCACCATCTCAGAAAATTAGAATATTACATGCAATCAAGAAAACAAGGATTGTACAGTAATCCAACAGTCATTGAACCAGATTTTGGTGCTTTTGGCGAAAGTTGCTCTCATCAGAAAAGAGGACTTTGAACCACTGTGCTTCATTAAGACCAGGGTCAACACAGCCGTCTACCAGGAGATTTTGGAGCACTTCATGCTTCCTTCCGCAGACGAGCTTTATGGGGATGCTGACTTCATTTTCCAGCTGCCCACACTGCCAAAAGCACTGAAACCTGGTTCAACGACCGTGGGATTACTGTGCTTGATTGGCCAGCAAACTCGCCTAACCTGAACCCCATAGAGAATCTACGGGGAAATTCCAAGAAAAAGATGAGATACAAGAGACCGAACAATGCAGAAGAGCTGAAGGCTGCTATTGAAGCATCCTGGTCTTCCATAACACCTCAGCAGTGCCACAGGCTGATAGCTTCCATGCCATGCCGCATTGAGGCAGTAATTGCTGCAAAAGGGGCCCAAACCAAGTACTAAGTACATATGCATGGTTATACTTTTCAGAGGTAAGATATTCTTCTATGTACAATCCTTGTTTTATTGAGTGCATGTAATATTCTAATTTTCTGAGATGGTGGAGAAAAAAGAAAAAAGTCAGGGAAACAGTCAGCGCACTAATGGGCGATGGTGGCAAGGAAGCAATGGGCAGTAGAGACACAGCAGAGCTACTGAATTCATTATTTGCATCTATCTTCAGGCAAAAAGAAAAAATAGCCAAAACTTTGATTTTCATAAACTGCGCTCTATGACTAAGATAATGTGGTTAACTGCCCACCCAGTTTCCTCCTACTTGCGAAAGACCTAACTTCCTGCGTTTCAAGCAGAAAGAAATATGTTCCTTATTCTTGTTCTTTAGGTGAAAGAGCATAAGCAGAGTTTTGATTTTGAAGTTTTAGAATTAGAATAAGACAAGTAGCCTGATTAAGTATTTAGGGGTTCAATGGTGGACCCCATGCTGTTTCAGTACCACTTTATAAAGAGTAAGACCACACTTAGACAATTGCACACAGTTTGGTCACCATATCATAAAAACTTGTTGAGACTCTGGAAAGACTGCAGAAAAGAGCATTAGGGGCCTGGAGGCCAAAATAAAAAGAAGGGTTGCAGGAATTGGGTATGTCTAGTCTAGTGAAGGGAAGGACTAGGGGAGACATGATAGCCATCTTCCAATACTTGAGGAGTTGCCACAAAAGAGGGAGGGGTGTCAATCTATTCTCCAAAGCCCCTGAAGGCAGGACAAGGAACTGGATGGAAACTCATCAAGGAGAGAAGCAACTTAGAACTAAGGAGAAACTTCCTGGCACTAAGAACAGTGAACCAGTGGAAGGGTTTCCCTTTAGAGGTTGTGGGGGCTCCATCACTGGTGGCTTTTAATCAGAGGCAGGACAGCCATTTGTCTGAAATGATGTTGGGTCTCCTGCTTGATCAGGGTGTCGGAATAGAAGACCTGCAACATCCCTCCCAGCTCTGTCACAAACCCTCCAGTGATGGGAGCCCCCACAACCTCTGGAGGGAAGCCATTCCCAAAGAATCCACCTTCACTTGGAAGAGACTTTTCCAATCTTCCCACCAGGAGGAAAACTGCAGCCACCAGTTTCACAGCGTGCAGCCCCAGTGGGCTTAAATTCGGGGAGGGAAGGAACCTGCAGCAGCAGCAGCTGAGATGCTCCAGCCCAGTTGCTTCTCTGCTTCCAGGACTCTCCTCCCACCCGCCCGCAACTCACCTTCCAGCTGCTGCTTCGACCCTGGGAAGAGCAGAAAAGCCGCTCTGCACACCACTCTCCTCATCTGATCCCGAAGAGGAAGTTCAGCTGTTCCCAACGGTGCTTTTTTCAAAAGTTACTTTCTTCTACTCTTCCCGTCGCTTTCCAACCTTTCTAGCAATTCAGTACTCGATGGTTTTAACTCCTTTAAGCTCAACCCCAGGTATTATTCGCTTTTGTAGGCACAGGTGTTGCCTATTTGAGCACCATCTCCAGATAGGAGGCAGAAAAAAAATCTATTTCCAGTTTCTACCTGAGGCGTTTGCAAAAGATTTCCCCTGATTAAATGCTATTCAAGTAGTTTTTGACTTCTAGCAACCGACTTTGCAACTGAGCCTAGTGAAATAGTGAAATGTGATGTTACTTGTGAAGATTAGCTATGTGCTGAGCCCTAAAAGTTCATAAAGGTTTTACAGAATTACACAATCAGCTTTCTTAGGGGTGACTCTCAGTGGAGATCAAAACCTCTCTACATGCCAAAACTTTATGACTCTGAGGCTCCCAGGATTTTAGGGCATGGCAGCAGCATCAGGCAAGACACTCCAAGGGAACGAGCTTCACTCCTGCTGGCCAGGGCTGCATCCAAGAGCGTCAACCACCAAGTTTCATTCTTGGAAGAGGAAATTTTATATCTGCTAAATGCCCAGTATAAATTCTGTAAATTTGCTTCCACTGAAGTCTCCCATTAGATCACATAGAGAAATATATGCAGCAGGGCTTAGAAATGGAGCCTAAGAAAGATGGCACGATTTCCTATATATGGTAGAAGAAATTTTCCCCTCTCCCAATGTCTATTTATCTTTTTATTGTACAGAGGGTTGTTTTTTATATATTCTGCTATTTCCGTCATGTTAATTTTAATGTCTTAGAGAAACACAACGTTCAGTTTCATTCTTCTGCATCCTGAATGTCTTCCAGATTTTGAGGCCAGAATTTCCTAGCCAGCATCTCCTTTTCACAAAATATCTGTGAGTCATAAGCAGAGTTCCTGAGTTGCCCCAGTAAGTTGCTGAAGCTTCTAAAAAATACATGGTAAAAAAATATTTTTATTTCTATACCCGGAACCATACCAATTGCTCTTTCTTGCCTTCTGAGGCTTTGGTTCTATGCATCAGACGTCTCCAATAGAAAAAAAGAAGTCACATTCATTGCAATGAACTCTTGCAGTATCCAGCAAAGCCATAAGCTCTTCCAAATTTTTTTCTCTTTCCTATCTTACTGTCCCACTTTATTCCCTCCCCAAAATCACAAATCCATGACTGATAAATATAATTTGTCCCCACTGGGGTAGATTTTTAAAAATAATAATTTTATTTATGGTTTTTTTAACTGCTTGGTGAACAGTGCATTGTCTGGGTCAATACTTTATACACAATACTAGTAATAATATTGTTTAGGTGTACATAATACTTTTCAACTTCTAACAATTATGTATAGATAGTAATGTTAATGTATTATATATGCTCATTTTGCCCAGGATCTCAAACCACGTGGTCCTGTCCATCATTAAACCATCTTTCCAAGCAGGGTCCATGTTTCCAATGTTTTTTCCACTTGGACCTGAACCCAGATGGACATTTCTTCCAACAATTTGGCAACCCAGATGGGTCTCCAAACTAACCTGACCTGGGTAAGCCTCCCTTGCTGGCACTGACCCATTGAGTCTGTGGGTGGATTTTTCCCACACCCTGGCCATTTGGAACAAAGGTATTAAAGGGGCTTTGAATGTTGAGTTCAAAGGCTGTTTGGAAAGGTGAGTACCTCTAAATGTTAACTTTAAAAGCCCAGGAGGTGAAAGAAAGTATGTGTCTCTGTGAGTGAATGTGCTTGAGAAAAAAATCCCTTCTCTGGATCTTGCTCCCTCTGTGCATTTCCTAACTGCAGAAAGACCAACAGAGTCTGGAGAGCATGGGGGATTTGCCAGAGTACAGGACCTTCTGTGGGTAAAAGGGAGAGAGAGCGTGGGAAGGGGTTAAAAGGCAAATGAGAGGTTCATTCTTGGGTGACTGGCTGAGAATCACTGAGCAGATCCCTATTCTGGAAAGGAGGTACCCATACTCTGAGTAATTTGGGTGGACAGAATCCTCCCAGGCCATTGGCCTGAAAAACTGAGGGCTGGCCACAGGTTAGAAGGTACGTTCACCTGTTGAGGGTGGTGTATTCCACAGTTGCAAGGGAGCCAAGTAAAAGAAAAGAGTGGAGCCTTGGACTCTTGTCGCGGACAGTGGGAAGAACAGACCAGGAAATGGGAAGCTCAGAGTCTAGGATCCCAGTGAAATCTCCCCAAGGGAGACTGATGGAGGCCTGGATTTGGGAAAAATTATCTGTCCAGACAGGAATGAAGAATAGGCACATGGACCAAGGTATGTGAGAAATGGACTCTGCTCAGGGATGAAGCAAGAAAAACCAATTTGGCTAAATGAAGATTCTTAAAAGGGAAATACCGTGTTTCCCCAAAAATACAACATGTCCTGAAACTAAAGCCTTGCCACATTTTTCAGGTGGGCAAAAATATAAGCCCCCCCCCAAAATAAGCCCCTTTGCACAACCCCCCTCCGGCCAGGCAGAACACTGCTCACCAACCTAGTGGTATTCCAAAGGTGCCAAGCCGCGGGAACCGGGGGTAGGCAAAGGTGATCCCGTTGCTTGGCGCCTTTGGGAAACCGCTAGGTTGGTGAATGGCCCTGTGGGAAGCTGAAGAGAGGGGGTTGCCGAGCGGCTGCTCTCTTGCGAGCGGGCTCCCAAAGAGCCGGGAACAGACTCATGAGCGAATGGCTGTGCTGTTGCTGTTGCAGCAGCGCAACACAGCAGCCATGAAGAGATCACACGAGCAGCCACCCGGCAAACCCCCTTTCCAGCCGGACACAACGCCATTCACTGACCTAGGGGTATTGCCAAGCCGTGTGAGCACCTGTTCGCCGTCGCCCAGCTCCCGTGGCTTGGCCCCTTTGAATTGCCAGTGAATGGCGCTCTGCATGGCTGGAGAAGGTGGTTACACGTGCGGCTTCCCCTCTCGCTCACGTGCCTCCCAGCCTCACAATGCCTTGGCCTAACTCTCCCCACAGAGCCAGGGCACCTATGCTGCCACCGCCGCCACATAGCTTTTTCTGGTAGTGGCTACTCTGAGCGTACGCCTGTGGTTGTATGCTCTGCCGGCAGCTGGACAACAATCATAGAGCGTACGCCCAGAGCGGCCACTGCCAGAAGACTTGGTTTGTTGGGATGGCATGCTTTTCTATGGTATAAGGGAACTAAAACACAGGGCTATTTTAGAAGACACTATATTCGGGAGGTTTTGTTACTAAATTAGGATATCAAAAGGCAATATTGTTTGAAAATTCCAGTCTGGCTCTCAACTATTGAAGCTTTATCATATCCAATAATGTGCTGTCCCAACAGTATATAGCTAATGTAGGAATTAAGAACTGTCTCCTTTAAGAAACTACCTCATGGGAAATGCAGCCACCTTATGGGAAATGTAGGCAGAACTGCCTTGTGGGAAATGTAGTTCCATAACATGTGATCACATCTGTGTTCCCTGATTGGGCAGTGGGTATTTTGCCCGGGAAAAGTGATTTATTACCGGTCACTCTCTGAATCGCCCTTTGTTAACTGGGATGGGGCAGAACGCGTCTCCGCTCATCGAGGGATATAAGAAACCACAGACTTTTTACACTACGTGATGGGACAGATCAAGGAAAGTCAGAAGTATCTTAACACTGAACTATAAGTTTTGCTATTAAGAATGCCTGATAATAAACTTGATGAAAAGAATGTCCTAAGCGTGGGGTTTAACTGCATGCCCCGAGCTATCTGCATTGCTGGGGCAGAACAAATAATATACATTATGGGTATACCATTGGAAAAAGTGATGCACAAATATAAAATGTTGGAGAGTTCTTTGCAAAAATATTGCTAATTTCTAGAACATTTGTATAAAATGAAGAAACACCAATTGCAACTGAACAATATGAAGTACAATGATAATGATATATTTATGTATGTTTGATGGATAATCTGTGATCTTATACACAATTGAAAGCGGTGAGGCACAAATGCTTGTAACCAAATATACATCTGTCTCTCTCACACACACCCATATGCTCATTTTCCCCAGGGCCTCAAAACCTGTGGTCCTGTCCACCATTAAACCATCTTTCCAAGCAGCCTTAAAAGAAGCCCTTTCATTCTCAAAAACTGTTTAAAGAGCAGCACAATGCTTTTTTAGAAATGAAACATTTTCCACCATATTGTGTGCATTGTTCAAAGGACTGTTGAATTGGCCTATCTAGTCACATGACCACCTAGCCACACCCACACAGCTGGTCCGTGCCCTCCCCCCCCCAAAGTTTGAGGGTCCATGAATTGGCCACATTTAAAAACTTTCGGGGCATCTGGGTTAAGGTCATGTCCTGTCCTTAATCCCATCACCTGGAGGTGAAGGTATTTTCTTTGTGAATATGACTCAGGATTTCTTAATGAGCATCTGCTGTAGGCTATTAGGAAAGACTGGGGGCTACTTTCTGCCTTTAAAAACATGTTTCTCCATTTCTCCTTTGGAGAAATAGAATATTCTACCTTTTTTAATATTCCTCAAAATATTTCATTCTTGGGTGACGGCGGGGCTTGCCACAATTCCCCCCTTTTGGGCTACATGTACTTACATATATTGCCCGATGTACACACTATTAGAATGGTCTCTGTATTTCTGTATACCTAGAATGTCACGAGGGATATTTGCCTGGCATCTGTACTTGGGGTCTGTTGAAATGGGAGGTGATTTTTCAGGCCACTCGGACAAGGGGAAGCACACTGGTGGAGGCAGCAGAGGACTCTCATAATGATTATGGCAGTGGCCCCAAAAAGGAGAGCTTTGAGATTTGAGAAGTTTATTTATATGCCGCCCTTTTCCCTGGGGGGACTCAGGGCGGCTTACAACTCGAAAGGGGGGGGGGGAAACAAACATTTAACATGTAAGAAAGTACATCATTAAAAGCACAACATTCATACCATTCGGGTGGGTTACAGTCTTTAGCCCCAGGCCTGACGGGATAGCCAGATTTTAAGGGCTGTGCGGAAGGTCTGGAGGGTGGTGAGGGTACGAATCTCCACGGGGAGATCGTTCCATACGGTCGGAGCTGCCACCGAGAAGGCTCTCCTCCGCGTGGTTGCCAGTCGACATTGACCGGCAGATGGAACTCAGAGGAGGCCTAATCCATGGGATCTAATCGGTCGAGTGGAGGTGATTGGCAGTAGGTGGTCTCTCAAGTACCCAGATCCACTACCATGAAGGGCTTTATGGGTGACAAGCTTTCAACCCATGAAGGTCTAGCAGCCAGGACAGAAGTTCTGTTATATAGAAAAGAAATGTATAGTGTGCAATTTTCTGTGCCAATTCTTTTTAGATATCTGATGTCACTTTCTAGCATTCAGAAATTGCACACAAGGAATCCTGGGACTCCTACTAATGCAGTGGATAATTAATGCAACGTATTCTGCTTTAACGGGCAACTGGGCACCATCATTTGTGAATCAGAGTCAGGAGTTGGGCTTTGGAAATCTCTTTTCTGCTACCTCTTCAGTGAGGAAATTGACTGAGGGGGCATGGCCCCACCCCATGGAATTGCAGTGTGTGTACCGAAAGAGCAGCTCCTCGCATTGTGGCTGCTGCAATAAGTATGAGAAGCCCAGCCAATGTTTTGACATTTAACATCTCCAGCCCAATGAGCTTAGGCCTCCCTGTTCCCATAACCAGCCTTTGCTTTGTGGAAAGCATTCCTTTCCTTCCCCAGACATTGCCAACCTCTGCCCCCATTAAAAAAAACAATAACCCTAGAGCAAAATCTTCATGCACAAAAAGAATATTGACTTGCTGTGCCAACCACTCCCAAATACCATTCCTTTCCCCAATGTCAGAACATTGAAAAGGCTTCTCTCCTGTGTGAACCCCCGGGTGTATTGCCAAACTGGAATTTCGACTGAAATAGAGCCGAGGTGGCGCAGTGGTAAAATGCAGCACTGCAGGCTACTTCAGCTGACTGCAGTTCTGCAGTTCGGCTGTTCAAATCTCAGCGGCTCAGGGTTGATTCAGCCTTCCATCCTTCCGAGGTGGGTAAAACGAGGACCCGGATTGTTGTTTGGGGGCAATATGCTGACTCTGTAAACCTCTTAGAGAGGGCTGAAAGCCCTATGAAGCTGTATATAAGTCTAACTGCTATTGCTATTGAAATATTTCTTACAATCTGGGCATTCATATGGTTTCTCTCTTGTGTGAGTTCTCTGGCCTGCTTGCTATAGCTTTTGCCACATTGGGACAACTGATAGGGCTTTTCTCTAGTGTGAGCCTTTCCATGAACAACTGGGAAGCCGTTCTGACTAAAGGTTTTGCTGCATTGGGAGCACTGATATGGCTTTTCTCCAGTGTGGATCCCCTCGAGCATAATTCTACAATCTTTGCTTTTCCCACAATAGGCAGATGTATGGATCTTTTCAACTACTTACATTATTAGATTCTCAGGGACATCAAAAATACTCTCAATCCCTTGTTGGATGGAACATGGATTCAAGTAACTGTTTCCTTCCTCAAAGGACGAGGCCTGAATTATGGTCTGCCTTATCTGGCTGTCCAAGAGACCTTTATCATTTCCACTGACTTCCAGATCATTTCCCTCTTTTTCTGAACTAGGAAATTATTCCCCTTGATATTTTGATACGTTTCTTCCAGATACACTATATTTTGTCCAGCTCAAAACTCTTGTCCTGGTTTTGTCTTCCTTATCTGTAAGCTGCTGGGGAAGAAGAGTTTTGGGGATTTCCAGAGGAATTAATATGTTTTTGATTGCTGCCTTGGTTTCCTTTGCATTTTAATGCTGCTTGTGATTCAGTTCTCCACAGTGCTCTCTTTGGCATTCTTTTGCCTGTAAGATTCACATAAAAGTTTAATTTATTATTATTATTATCATTATTATTATTATTAAAAAATAATTTTTAATTTAAAACAAATACAACATCTTTCTTTACATGCTATAGAAAGTGTATCAGTTGGTTACAAATAGACTTTCGTGCATCTCTTCCACAGTCAACAAACATAATTCATGTTAACTCGAGCATTTTAACTCAAATATTCATTCATGTCACCATCATCATTTATCCATTTTCATTTGACTATAATTATTATTAAAATAATAATAATAATAATAATAATAATAATAATAATAATAACAACTCCGCCGTTGCCGGTCCCAAGCCCGGATGAGAAAGGAGGAAGGTTGGGATCAGGTTGGCATCTGGTCCCGTAAAAAAACCCCCGCCAACCCATACAATATGGTGAAAAAAACAAATAAGAATTCCATACCGCATCGGTCGTCGCGCGGGTTAACAAGGGCCGCGGCAGATGTTGGGGTCCCTGGACATCCGTCGACAAGTGGGCTACAAGTGGACCAGCCAACAAAACGACAAAAATATAGTGCAGATGAAAACCGTGCCATAATGGCCATAATGACTACAACTCAGAGCCAGAAAAAAGAGGCTATTTAAAGCGAATGTATAAATTATGGAAACAACAATATCCAGATTCAAATGTTAGTGAACAACGACTAGCAGATCAAAGGCGATTTATTATACGGAATAAAGTGTTTAGTGAAGTTGAACATGAGGAAATTCAGGCAAATTGCAAAACCCAAAAAACAATATCACAAGCGGAAATAACTGATATTCAAGACACAACTAAAGACATTATAGTAGAACTCCCAGAAGAAGCTCTTGGGGAGGAAATAACATCGCCACCACTAGAACCAGTTATCACTGAACCAACTGATGAACTAACTCAAAAACAAAAAGAATTGAAGGATAAGATCATGGAGCATTTTCTGCTTAATGAGGAAAGGCAACGTTTACCATCACTAAAAACTGTGCCGAAGAAAATTTTGGCCCCTATCATGAAAATGGTTAATGCAGTGTTTTCAACAATTGAACCGGGATCCATCTTGGAAACAAACCAGTTAATGTACAGCGCAGCTGTAATAGTCACTAATGAACTAGGCATTAAAATTAAAGTACCTACTCATACAACAGAAAAAGCATCAAAGCCAAAGTGGAAAATCCGTTTAGAACAAAAAATAAAAAAATTAAGGGCAGATGCTAGTAACTTAAAGAACATGCATGAGCAACGGCTTAAAAACAACAAAATCATAGATCGGCTAATTAGGAGATATAGATTGGATACAAGAAACATCAATGAAGCTGTAGAGATTGTAAAACAGCAGATAACAGCAACAGCTAGAAAAATTGAAAGATATGAGGCACGAATCATCCAATATAAACAAAATCAGCAATTTCGATCAGACCAACGGCGTTTTTATCAAAGTCTTAATGTAAATGGTGACACCAAAAGTGAAAAACCAGAAAAACAGGCCACAGTTGAATTCTGGAAAGAATTGTGGGAAAATGCAAAGGATTACAACAAGGAAGCAAAGTGGATACATGACTTTGAGAAAAGCATTGGCAACAAACAAATGCAAGTATTAGAAATAACAACTGAGATGGTCAAAAATCGAGTTAAAAAGGTAAAGAATTGGACATCACCTGGAAAGGACCAATTACATGGTTTCTGGCTCAAATATCTGACCAGTTTACATGCAATATTGGCCAGGC
The DNA here is from genome assembly GCF_051295495.1 of Thamnophis sirtalis. Lineage (NCBI taxonomy): Eukaryota > Metazoa > Chordata > Lepidosauria > Squamata > Natricidae > Thamnophis > Thamnophis sirtalis. Next base: position 23,189,326 of record NW_028261383.1, on the reverse strand, counting down.
AACTGAATGAAATTTTACAAAAGGGCCAAATTGATGAATGGTTGACAACTGGAAAAACATACTTGATTCAGAAAGATCCAACTAAAGGAACAACACCTGAAAACTACAGACCAATAACATGCTTGCCAACAACCTTCAAATTACTCACAGGCATTATTGCAGATAACATGATGGATTATTTGGAAACAAACAACATCTTGCCACTAGAGCAAAAAGGCAACAAAAGAAGGAGCAGGGGCACAAAAGATCAGCTTCTAATTGATAAAATGATATTAGAAAATTGTAAGAACAGAAAAACGAACTTGAATATGGTCTGGATTGATTACAAAAAGGCATTTGACTCACTGCCACATAGTTGGATCATAAAATGCTTAGAAACAACTGGCATTAGCAAAAATATTACATCCTTTACTGAAAAGGCAATGAAACAATGGAGAACTGAGTTGTCAGTAGGGAATGAGAGCTACGGAATGGTTAATATCAAGCGAGGAATTTTCCAGGGTGATTCACTTTCACCTCTTCTCTTCATCATCGCAATGATCCCACTATCAGTAATCTTAAAAAAAATGAAATTAGGCTACCAAACAGCCAAAAAAGCTGAAAAAATTTCGCATTTACTATATATGGATGATTTGAAACTCTACGGAAAGTCAGAAATAGAAATCCAATCACTGACAAATACAGTCCGAGTATTCAGCACCGATATTTCAATGCAGTTTGGCATGGAAAAATGCGTCACTGTATCCATAAAAAGAGGCAAAATCACTGCATGTGAGGGAATTGAAATGCCCAATGGTCAACTAATTAAATGCAAAGAAAATGAAGCCTACAAATACTTAAGCATTCTGCAGTTGGATAACATCAAGCATGGAGAAGTAAAAACTATTGTCAGACGAGAGTACACCAACAGAGTTAGGAAAATTTTGAAATCTAAATTGAATGGTGGAAATACAATCAAGGCCATAAATACCTGGGCAATACCAGTTGTAAGATACACAGCTGGCATAGTTAACTGGACACAAGCTGATTTGGACCTTTTGGACCGAAAAACCAGGAAACTAATGACAATGCACTACAGTTTACATCCACGTGGTGATACTGATAGACTATATCTGCCCCGAAAATCAGGTGGCAGAGGATTATTACAAGTGAAGCAAACAGTTGAAGAAGAAAAACTTGCACTGGCTGATTATTTAAAAGAAAGTCAAGAACATCTATTAATCGAAGTAAAGAACAAAAATCTACTGAAGGCCCAACAGACGAAACAAGAATACAGAAAAGATGTGATAAAATCAAGAATGGAGAGTTGGCAGAACAAAGCACTGCATGGTCAATTTCTGGAAAAAATAAAAGATAAAGTGGACAGGGAACAAACTTGGTTATGGTTAAAAACAGGTACATTAAAGAAAGAAACAGAGTCACTAATCCTGGCTGCGCAAGAACAAGCTATCCGCACAAATGCCATTAAGGCCAAAATCGAAAAATCCTCTGATGATGCCAAATGCAGACTTTGCAAAGAAGCTGATGAAACTGTTGATCACATACTCAGCTGCTGTAAAAAAATCGCGCAGACTGATTATAAATTGCGGCACAATTCAGTAGCACAAATGATCCATTGGAATTTGTGCAAAAATTATAATATTAAAACAGCAACAAACTGGTGGGAACATCAGCCTGAAAAAGTCACAGAAAATCAGATGGTCAAGATCTTGTGGGATTTCCGTATACAAACCGACAAAATACTGGCGCATAATACACCAGACATCACACTGGTTGAGAAAAATAAGGTCACAATCATAGACATCGCAATACCAGGTGATAGCAGGGGCGCCGAGAAGGAACATGAAACAATCGCAAGATACCAGGACTTAAAAATCGAAATTCAATGACTATGGCACAAACCAGCAGTGGTAATTCCAGTGGTAATTGGCACACTGGGTGCTATTCCAAAAGCACTGGAATTACATTTAAAACAGTTAAAAATTGACAAAATCACCATCAGTCAAATGCAAAAAGCCGCACTGCTTGGATCTGCACGCATATTACGAAAATACGTTACGACGTCCTAGGCCCCTGGGTGGGGCCCGACTAGTAACCAATGCCAAATCCGGCGAAACAACTGGCCGCTGTGATACAATTGTATAATAATAATAATAATAATAATTTTTGTTTCTTAAACGATACATGCCCACAACAGTGGGAAAAGAAAAAAAAGGGAAAAAAAAGAAGACAAAAAGAACAAAAAACAAGGCAAGGGGAAAAAAAAAGAACACAGGTATATATTATAAAAAAAGTATATCAGCTGGTTACAACATGTTTTGGTGCATCTCTTCAATTAATTCATATTAATTCAAATATCTTAACTCAAATGTTTACCATATTGACATCATTATACCTCCACTTTTAGTTGACTACAGTTATTTAAATATCCTTCGTCCTTAAATATGCCAAAGATTTAATCCATAACCACATGCTGACATTTCATTAACTTGTTTGTAAAATCCTCTATTAACATCAAATCCTCATATCCTGTTTTAGCTGAACATCCATAATATTTAATACCAAAAATTCCATCTTCCATGCAGTATGGTTTATTATCATTCTCCCTTCTTTATGTAATTATATCGTATATCGTAACATTTTCCCCATATTAGTTAACATTTAACTGTATATATATATATATATATATATATATTTAATAGTCATAATTATTGTGATTAATAACCTTTGTATATGGTCCAAAAATATTTCCAACCTTCCCTTTTCATATCCAATTATTATTTATCATATCAACTCCACATTGTATACATTACTATCAATATCAATTATTATTCAGCTATGTCTATTACAAATAAGAGTAATTAGATTTAGCTAATTTTAAATTGTATTCTTCCATCTACAAGCCTATGTCTCTCCAATAACAAAATCTCCTTAGTCCTATTGCCATTCGTGGAACAGGTTTACTAAATGTTTTTATAAGCACGTCCAAACAGGAATACCTTTTTGCTTAGGATGCCTCTGATGTAATAATAACGTTGTCCTAGGCTTGTTGCATTTTTCAGTTTGTCTTTAATTCTCAAGGGTGGTATCGAAAATTCTGCAAATGATGTTTCATAAAGTATAGATTCTTTAATGCTTCTCATTCCTCCTGCGCTCTGTCTTTTGAAATAAATCTTCTGTATGGCTGCCCCCCTTTCAAGCGTTGCATCTCTTTCTCCCTCCGAAGTAAACCAGACGCCCGGCGTGTCAGCAAGTTGAGAAACTTCATTTCTGACATTCTTCATTTGTATTTCAGGAACATTCAACGTTCTCACTTTTTTCTTCATATTTTAATGTTAAATAGTCCAGCTTTTTTTCAAATCTTTCATATGTGTCAAACAACTTTTGAAATGCGGAGAAAATCATTTGAAACGAATCATTTGAAGCATGTATAGACGCCATGTTGTGACGCAGTTAGAAGCTTTAAGATATTTGCAAGTAAGAACACGCTGAGAGCTGTGCTATCTTATCTGATCTTAGACCAACACAGCCAAGCAATAAAAGTGTCAGATTGTAAGAAGCCAAATTGTAGTAAATTGGTTTACAGCCCACTTAAGGAGAGCCAGAGGGAATGTTGGAGTAATCTTTCCTTTATCCACGTAAATATCATTTAAAACATTTAAGAAATAGGGTAACCACCGGCCATAAATCCATAAAAAAACCAATTCGCCACTAGATTCTTCTGTTCTTTGGTTTCAATTAGCTTAAATTTTAATGCAGACCGTATCTCTTTGAGTAATAAAATCAGCTTACCAGTTGAAACCACTCCCACCATTCTTAGGGGCAACCTGCAGTTTCGGTTAGCTTGCAGCTAATCCAGAAGAAACTGGCAAAAGGGGTTAAATTCCAAGCCCCCCAGAGACTTGCGAACGTCTCTGAGGTCACTGGATCTCCCCTAACCTTTCACTGTCTCTCCGGGACAGCTAGGGTCCGAAACGCCCCGTCCAATTTCCTTCGGAATAGGGGAATTTCAGGAATAGCCTGAAACTCCGTCTTCTCACTGCTAAGCCCCGCCTTCTTCTCTTTTTTAAAAAAAAGAGATCCAAAGGCATCCATTACAATAAAAGGCAAAGATGCCAAAATGCTAACGTAACCCCTTACATTAATTATTTACATTTTCAATATACATGTCAAATACCCATTCAGTTATGAAATTTATTTCTTGACTTGGGTCAATCATGAGTTCATAGAATTGCAGAGTTATCATTAAATATACCTGGAAGTGCTGGGACAGATTATACATATATACATAGCCTTGTTTTCCCCAAAATAAGACCCAGTTTTATTTTCTTTTAGGCCCCAAAATAAGCACCAGGTCTTAATTTCAGGGAATGTTTTACCCGCTTAAGAGCATTGCAGGCAGCCTCCCCTACACTTGTTGCACCTCAATCTGACTTCTCCTGCAGCTGCTCCCAACCAGATACGACATAGCTTGTCGCGCAGCCCATGCAAGCTGTGTCCAAATTGTTTCTCAGCTGATTAAAACACTTAATTCAAAGCCCATCATAGTTAAATCTTGAGGACTACTTTTATGCATTACACCTATCCTCCGCGAGCTGCGCTGGCTACCTGTCGACTTCCGGATGCGCTTCAAGGTGCTGTTAATCACCCATAAAGCCCTACATGGTAGTGGATCTGGATACTTGAGAGACCGCCTTCTGCCAATTACCTCCCTGCGACCAATAAGATCACACAGATTGGGCCTCCTCCGTATTCCATCGGCCAGCCAGTGTCGGCTGGCAACTACAAGGAGGAGGGCCTTCTCAGTAGTTGCCCCGACCCTTTGGAACGAGCTCCCCGTGGAGATTCGTACCCTCACCACCGTCCAGGCCTTCCGCACAGCCTTGAAGAACTGGCTAGCCCGTCAGGCCTGGGGATGAAGATAGTTGCCCCTCCCGAATGATGAATGCATGTTGGTTATTGCTTTTATTATATGTGTCTTTGTTATTGTCTGCATTTCCCCTTCCCTGATTTATGTGAGCCGCCCTGAGTCCCCTCAGGGAAAAGGGCGGCCTACAAATGTCAATAAATCACTAAATCAAATCATTATGCGGGCTGTGGAATTCTGTGATTGAAAATCGGGCAAAACCAAGGTAGAAGACTGAAACTCCACATGTGGGAATTCCATAATCAACAGAAAAAAACTCCATCCAAAATTCCTTTTTGAAGAATTCCTCTAATTCTGGAAAAGGAAATATCCAGAAGCTTTGCTGTTAACCAGAAATAGCAGTTAGACTTTTCACTCCACTTGCAACTTTAATCATGAGAAATGTTTGAGCAAAATGAATCAGCACAAAATTCGAACAATCAATTTCTTACCTATCCTTTCAATGGGAGATCACAAATTCAATTCAAGCAGTCTATAAACTCATCTACCTTTATTCATATGGATTATCTTGTGTGCAATAAGGGATGATTTCTGACTAAAGCTTTTCCCACAGATAGAACATTCAAAGAGTTTCTCTCCTGTGTGTCCTCTGGTGTTTCACCAGGTGGGAATTCCGACTGAAGCTTTTCCCACAATCAGGACATTCAAAGGGTTTCTCTCCTGTGTGTGTCCTCTGGTGTGTCACCAGAGAGGAATTAATACTAAAGCTTTTCCCACAGATAGGACATTCAAAGGGTTTCTCTCCTGTGTGAGTCCTCTGGTGTATCACCAGGTTGAAACTCTGACTAAAGTTATTCCCACAGATAGGACATTCAAAGGGTTTCTCTCCTGTGTGTGACCTCTGGTGTGTCACCAGGTTGGAATTCTGACTAAAGCTTTTCCCACAGATAGGACATTCAAAGGGTTTCTCTCCTGTGTGTGTCCTCTGGTGTGTCACCAGAGAGGAATTAACACTAAAGCTTTTCCCACAATCAGGACATTCAAAGCGTTTCTCTTCTGTGTGTGTCCTCTGGTGTGCCACCAGAGAGGAATTATCACTAAAGCTTTTCCCACAATCAGGACATTCAAAGGGTTTCTCTCCTGTGTGAGTCCTCTGGTGTCTCACCAGGTTGGAATTCTGACTAAAGCTTTTCCCACAGATAGGACATTCAAAAGGTTTCTCTCCTGTGTGAGACCTCTGGTGTGTCACCAGAGAGAAATTAACACTAAAGCTTTTCCCACAATCAGGACATTCAAAGGGTTTCTCTCCTGTGTGAGACCTCTGGTGTATCACCAGGACGCCATTCTGACTAAAGCTTTTCCCACAGATAGGACATGCAAAGGGTTTCTCTCCTGTGTGTGTCCTCTGGTGTGTCACCAGAGAGGAATTAACACTAAAGCTTTTCCCACAATCAGGACATTCAAAGGGTTTCTCTCCTGTGTGAGTCCTCTGGTGTTTCACCAGGTTGGCATTCTGACTGAAGCTTTTCCCACAATCAGGACAGTCAAAGGGTTTCTCTCCTGTGTGAGTCCTCTGGTGTGTCACCAGAGAGGAATTCTGACTAAAGCCTTTCCCACAGGTAGGACATTCAAAGGGTTTCTCTCCTGTGTGTGTCCTCTGGTGTGTCACCAGAGAGGAATACTTACAAAAGCTTTTCCCACAGATAGGACATTCAAAGGGTTTCTCTCCTGTGTGAGTCCTCTGGTGTGTCACCAGAGAGGAATTATTACTAAAGCTTTTCCCACAGGTAGGACATTCATAGGGTTTCTCTCCTGTGTGTGTCCTCTGGTGTGTCACCAGAGAGGAATTATTACTAAAGCTTTTCCCACAGATAGACATTCAAAGGGTTTCTCTCCTGTGTGAGTCCTCTGGTGTATCACCAGGTGGGAATTATGACTGTAATGTTTCCCGCAATCAGAACATTCAAAGGGTTTCTCTCCTGTGTGTGTCCTCTGGTGTGTCACCAGAGAGGAATTATCACTAAAGCTTTTCCCACAATCAGGACATTCAAAGGGTTTCTCTCCTGTGTGAGTCCTTTGGTGTGTCACCAGATGGGAATTCTGACTGAAGCTTTTCCCACAATCAGGACATTCAAAGGGTTTCTCTCCTGTGTGAGTCCTCTGGTGTGTCACCAGATGGGAATTCCGACGAAAGCTTTTCCCACAGTCAGGACATTCAAAGAGTTTCTCTCCTGTGTGAGTCCTCTGGTGTTTCATCAGGTTGGAATTGTGACTAAAGCTTTTCCCACAGATAGGACATGCAAAGGGTTTCTTTCCTGTGCGTGTCCTCTGGTGTGTCACCAGAGAGGAATTATCACTAAAGCTTTTCCCACAATCAGGACATTCAAAGGGTTTCTCTCCTTTGTGAGTCCTCTGGTGTTTCACCAGGTTGGAATTCTGACTGAAGCTTTTCCCACAATCAGGACATTCAAAGGGTTTCTCTCCTGTGTGAGTCCTCTGGTGTGTCACCAGATGGGAATTCCGATGAAAGCTTTTCCCACAATCAGGACATTCATAGGGTTTCTCTCCTGTGTGAGACCTCTGGTGTGTCACCAGGGTCCAATAATTACTAAAGCTTTTCCTACAGATAGGACATTCAAAAGGTTTCTCTCCTGTGTGAGTCCTCTGGTGTATCACCAGGTGTGAATTCCGACTGAAACTTTTCCCAAAGTCAGGACATTCAAATGTTTTTTCTCTTATGTGTGTGGTCTTGTGTTTTAGGAGTTGGGAATTTCTAATGAAACCTTTCCCACAATCTTGACACTTATAAGATTTCACCATGGAGCGAATCCTCTGATGTATTTACCAGGTGGAAATTACGACAGAAATTTCTCCGACAATTAATGGGTTTTTCTCATTTATGATTCCTCTAGGGTATCACCAAGATGGAATTATAACTGAAAGTTTTCCAAAAATCAGAACATTCAAAGCATTTTCTTCTAATGTATCACCAGCTGGAATTGTGACTTTCCCATAAATAGGATATTCAAAGGGTTTTTCTTCTGGGTGAGTTCTCTGGTGAAATAGAGTTTATAATGAAGCTTTTCCCACAATCTAAACACTCATACAGTTTCTCCTTGGAGTCAATCTACAGATCAATCACCAAACTGAAATTGTGACTAAATGTTTTTCCACAATCAGGACATTCAAAGTGTTTCACTTTTGTGAGAGTCCTCGGGTGCTTCATCAGGATGGAATTCTCAGTGAAACTTTTCCCATAGAAAGGATGTTCAAATGGTTCTATTGTTGTGTATGCGTCCTTTAGGGTCTCAAGACCTGGAAATTTCTAATGAAACTTTCACACAATCTGCACCGTTATGTTTTCTCCCCCCTGTGAGTTATCAGATGCAGCACCATGTTGCCATGCTCACTAAAGCATTTACCACATTGGGAGCACTTTTGTGGCTTCCTTCTTGTGTGGAGATGCTTCCATGAACCACAAGGGAGCTGTTGTGAGCATAGCTTTTGCCACATTCAGTAAACAATACCTTGTTTAATGGTACTTTTATTCAAGCAGTCTTCTTCCTCACATTACTGTCACCTGCATTATTGTCTCTTCTATATGACTTTACTATTGATCTTTTCCTCCCAACAGACTTCCAGGTTTTTATTTCCTCTTTTGCTGAATTATAAATAACCCCCCTTCACCTCTCATGTAATATATCGTTGAGTTCTGCATAATCTGCTCATTCTTTCTTGGCTTTCTCTCTCAAACAGCTGCTGGAGGAGGAGCAGATTTGTATGGTTTTCTGCAGGGAATGGAAAATATTTTGATTTCTGGCTTGATTTTCTTCCTTTTCAACATTGATTGTTATTTACAGTTGTCCAGAGAGCTCTTATTGGCATCCTGTTCACCTGTAAGATTCAAAGAAAAATATAACTTTAATTTTTTGTAAAATGATGAGAGATGAGTTGAAAAAAGAAAGAAAAGTATACACCACTTTTGCTCATGGAAGTCCTCAGTGCAAATAAGGGCCCAAAATTCTGTCTACAACCTCTCTGGTGACATCCTTGTTCAAGTAGTCCTTACTTAACCTACGGCAATTGGAACAGATATTTATGTCACTAAGCAGCTTAATCATTAAGCATCATGTCACATGACAGTGCCAACTTACATCTGCTCCTCTGTAGTTGTTAAGCTAATTACTGTGGGTTGTTAAAGGCAATTTTATATGACTGTGGCTTGCAATTTTCTGCCAGTATACCCACTGATGTTGCTTGTCAGAAGGTAGCTGGCAAGGTCACAAATGGGGATCATGAGTGTGGGATGCCGCCGCCATCATAAATATGCAACTATTGGCAGAACCCAAATTGGTGCAATCCTTTTCCTGCACCTTCAAAACCACAGTCATGGCTGACATGCGGTCACGGAACAAGTCCTAGGATTACCAAAAATTTTGTGGACCAGGTGCTCGTCTGCTTCTACTGTGCCATAGTAACTTTTGAAGGCTCAGAGAAGAAGTGGTAAGTGAGGACTACCTATGCAACCAAAGATGGATTAAGCACAATTGAACCAGGTTAATACGTGGATGGGACAGGAAATACCATACTTATTGTAAAGACATTGAAGTAAAAAAACTGCGGAATTAAGCTTTGGATGGTTTTGGTCAGCGTGTTATCTTAATTTTTAAATGTTACTTTCATGGATGGAATTTATGCAAACTGTTTGAAATGAATGGATCAAGTTTTCTTCTTCTAAAATTTTTACTATTACTTTCACAACCTACGGGCTAAACGTCTCCTTATTCATCACTACATGTGTCTTTTACTCTTTCTTCTCTATTTCATGTAAGAATTTGACTTTTTTAAAAACTTGGAATATTAAATGATACAAAAAGAACAAAGAGAATTGCAACAATTGTAACAATAAAGAGAGAGATAACTGCTACTCGAAGACTGGAAACTTGAGTACTAAAAACAAAATACTTTTAATTTCACTACTGATTATCCTGGTCTGGAACTTTAAAGTCTCACAGTTTGTTTATAGAAAGTGATAAGAAGTAAAGCACCATTTGTTTATACAAATGTTCCTTTGAAATATATCCTTAACCAGAGATCTCATGGTGAACCTATGTGTAACCTTGTAAAACTCTTCCAAGTCAGAGCAGCAGTGTTTTAACAGCTGGTACCATCATCATAAAAGGGAGCTCGCTCAGAAGCTGAAAGAGGGGAGAAGAAAGGGAAGAAGAGAGGGATAGGAGAGAGGGCAGGGGGGGAAGAGGAGAGAAAGGAGGAGTGGAAAGGGGAGAGAAAAGGAGAGAGGAAGGGGAAGTAGAGAAGAGAAGGAAGAGAGGAGGGAGGGAGGGGAGAGGGGGTCAGAGGGAAGAGAGGAGGTAGGGAGGGATAGGAGAGAGGGAAAAGAAAGTGATGGAGAACGTGCAAATATGATGCATGGAGAGCAGAAGAGCCAATAATTGTTTTAGGGAGTTGATGGTAAGATGAATTGACCTAAACATTTAATAATACAATACGATGTTGCCTATGTAATAGTATACATGTGATTATATGCTACGAAAATGAAAAAATAAAACTATATAAAAAAAAACATGTAATGGGAGACTTTAACTACCCTGATATCAACTGGGGGACAAACTCTACAGCAAGTAGGAGATTGAACAGATTCCTAACCAATTTAGCTGACAATTTTGTCATCTAAAAGGTGGAGGAGGGAACTAGAGGAAAAACGACTCAACCTAATTCTTACTAATAGAGAAGCGATAGAAGGAGTTGAAGTTGTCGGAACCTTACTGGAATTCAATATAATGCAAACACAAGGAATAAAATATAATCCAACAAGTGTCTTAAACTTTAGAAGAGCTGATTTTAAGAAATTCATAGCCTAAGCAAAATTTCATGGATAAAAATCCTAAAGGAGAAAACAATGCAAGGAGTGTGGGAAATAGTGGAAAATCTATATATATAAAAGCAAAATACCACTCACGCGTTCACAAAATCTCCAGAACCGTAAAGCCTACAAACCTCAAATTTACCATGTACAGATGAAACTCGAAAAATTAGAATATTGTGCAAAAGTTCATTTATTTCAGTAATGCAACTTAAAAGGTGAAACTAATATATGAGATAAGACTCATTACATGCAAAGCAAGATAGTTCATGCCGTGATTTGTCATAATTGTGATGATTATGGCGTACAGCTCATGAAAAACCCAAATCCACCATCTCAGTGACGAGCCAAGGTGGCGCAGTGGTTAAATGCAGCACTGCAGGCTACTGCTAGATCAGCAGGTCAGCGGTTCAAATCTCACCGGCTCAGGGTTGACTCAGCCTTCCATCCTTCCGAGGTGGGTAAAATGAGGACCCAGATTGTTGGGGGCAATATGCTGACTCTCTGTAAACCGCTTAGAGAGGGCTGAAAGCCCTATGAAGCGGTATATAAGTCTACTGCTATTGCTATTGCTATTGCTAGACTTATATACCGCTTCATAGGGCTTTCAGCCCTCTCTAAGCGGTTTACAGAGAGTCAGCATATTGCCCCCAACAATCTGGGTCCTCATTTTACCCACCTCGGAAGGATGGAAGGCTGAGTCAACCCTGAGCCGGTGAGATTTGAACCGCTGAACTGCTGATCTAGCAGTAGCCTGCAGTGCTGCATTTAACCACTGCGCCACCTTGGCTCTTAAATGCAGCACTGCAGGCTACTTCAGCTGACTGCAGTTCAGCAGTTTGGCTGTTCAAATCCCACCAGGCTCAAGGTTGACTCAGCCTTCCATCCTTCCGAGGTGGGTAAAATGAGGACCCAGATTGTTGTTGGGGGCAATATGCTGACTCTGTAAACCGCTTAGAGAGGGCTGAAAGCCCTACGAAGCGGTATATAAGCCTAACTATTGCTATCTCAGAAAATTAGAATATTACATGCAATCAAGAAAACAAGGATTGTACAGTAATCCAACAGTCATTGAACCAGATTTTGGTGCTTTTGGCAAAAGTTGCTCTCATCAGAAAAGAGGACTTTGAACCATTGCGCTTCATTAAGATCAGGGTCAACACAGCCGTCTACCAGAAGATTTTGGAACACTTCATGCTTCCTTCCTCAGATGAGCTTTATGGGGATGCTGACTTCATTTTCCAGCTGCCCACACTGCCAAAAGCACCGAAACCTGGTTCAATGACCGTGGGATTACTGTGCTTGATTGGCCAGCAAACTCGCCTAACCTGAACCCCATAGAGAATCTACGGGGCAATTCCAAGAAAAAGATGAGATACAAGAGACGGAACAATGCAGAAGAGCTGAAGGCTGCTATTGAAGCATCCTGGTCTTCCATAACACCTCAGCAGTGCCACAAGCTGATAGCTTCCATGCCACGCCGCCTTGAGGCAGTAATTGCTGCAAAAGGGGCCCAAACCAAGTACTGAGTACATATGCATGGTTATACTTTTCAGAGGTAAGATATTCTTCTATGTACAATCCTTGTTTTATTGATTGCATGTAATATTCTAATTTTCTGAGATGGTGGAGAAAAAAGAAAAAAGTCAGGGAAACAAGTCAGCGCACTAATGGGTGATGGTGGCAAGGAAGCGATGGGCAGTAGAGACACAGCAGAGCTACTGAATTCATTATTTGCATCTATCTTCAGGCAAAAAGAAAAAATAGCCAAACCTACCAAAAACAGAACAGTAAAAGGCAGACTAGCAATACAAATTAAAACAGGCAAGAAATGTTAAGAAAACACCTGTCCATTCTAGATGAGTTCTAATCATTGGGACCAGATTGATTACATCCCAGAGTTCTGAAGGAGCCGGCAGACGTGATCTAAGAACCATTGAACCATATCTTTCAAAGATCTTCACCCACCAATGAACTACCGGTGGATTGGAAAAGATCTGATGTAGTTCCCATCTTCAAAAGAGGGGAGAAAAATAGATCCATAAAACTACAGGCCAATTAGCCTGAAATCACTACCTGGGAAGATCTTGGAAAAGAAGATTTGCAAACACCTAGAAGCAAGCAAATATATAACCAGAAGTCAAGATGGGTTTGTCAGAAACAGGTCATTCCAAAGAAATGTTATTTCATTCTTACACAAAGAGACTAAATTAACAGACCAATCAAATACATAGTATCATTGAATTTCAGTAAGGTAGTTGACAAAGTAGATCATAAACTACTTCTTGGCAAATTAGAAAAATTTGGGTTAGGTATATCCATCCATAGAGATAGATTCATAACTGACTGACAAACCACATTCAAAGTGTATTCCTTAATGGGACTATATCTATACGAGGGAAGTAAGCAGTGGGTACCCCAATGTTCTGTTTTAGTATCTTCTTTTACGAAGATATTAAATATCTGTGTAAATGCCTTAGATGAGGGGATTGAATGGGAATGGAAAAATAAGGTTTTACGCTTATTGCAAGAAAAACAAAAGGTACAGGTACGGAATGGGCAGAACCTGGTTCAAGCAGTAACTATGAGAGGACCCTTGAAGTCCTAGTGGACAATCATTTAGATATGAGCCAGCAATGTATTGAAGTGGCCAAAAAAGCTAATACAGTACTAAGCACTAAGTAGACCATAACCTACTTCTTGGTAAATTAGAAAAATGTGGGATAGGTACATCCATCCACACAGATGGATTCATAACCGGCTGACAAACCACAATCAAAGTGTATTCCTTAATGAGACTATATCTATATGGAGGAAAGTAAGCAGTGGATACCCCAAGGTTCTGCTTTAATACTCTTTAATATCTTCGTAAATGATGAGGGAGTCGTATGGGAACGCATCAAATTTTCAAATGACAGCAAGTTGGCAGGAATAGCCAACACCTCAGAACATAGGCTCAAGATAGAGAATCTCAATAGATTTGAACACTGGGCCCTACCTAACAAAATGAAATTCAATGCAGGGGGAAAAAGGGTTTTACATGTATTCAAGAAAAACCAAATGTACTGGTACAGAATAGGTACCACTTGGCTCAAGTAATAACTATGAGGGGAACCTTGAGGTCCTAGTGGGCAATCATTTAGATATGAACCAGAAGTATATTGCAGTGGCCAAAACAGCCAATACAATACTAAGCGCCATTAACAGAGAGATAGAATCAAGATCATGTGAAGTACTAGTACCACTTTATAAAGAGTAAGACCACACTTAGACAATTGCACACAGTTTGGTCAACATATCATAAAAACGGGCTTCGAGGGGAGGAGCTGCCGCCGTCGGGAGCTCAATAAAGCTCCTGCCAGGACTCTGGTTCGTATATCTTATAAGATCTATAGATATCTCCCCTTTCTGGCAGAAAGGGGCAGGGAGAAGGTCAGTCGTTAGGATCTCTTTGTAATTCATAGCTTTTCTTTTTGCTGTGAATGGAGAAGAGGTTCAACATTAGCTGAGCCTTTACTCCGGCCAGTTTTCCGCGCTGCCTTTTTTGCAGCCTAGGCAGATTGCCTCCCCCCCCAGGACAAAGCTAAGCTATTTAAAAGCCAATCCGGGCGGGGACCATTCCCGAGGAACTTCTTCTATTACCATTTAAAATACCAGCTTCAATTTCGCAAAAGGCTCCCTTTCTTTCTTTAGCTGCGTCACAAGATGGCGATCTCGTAGCTTTTGTGTTTGATCTGACGCAGCTAGCTGACCCTACCCTCCTGAAAGCTTCTCCGTACTAATTGCTAAAAGATTAACTGAGGGGAGCACAGACTTTGATTTTTGGCTCGCTTGATTGCTTGTCTTTTATTTTTATTCTGGAATGGCTCCCAAACCTAAACAGAAGCGCTTCCTTAATAATAAAACTGCTATGAAGCCGCTACCCTTGTCTCCTACACCCTCCACGGGAGACTTGCTAACACAAGAATTCCTTCTCAAAACGCTTAATGATTTCAGACAGGAGATTAATCAACTGATTTCGGATTTATCTGATCAATTTGATGCTAAAATTGCTCAGGCAAAGCAGGATATGATCGGAGTAATGACAGTCATGACAGATTATATTGCTGAAACGGAGGACAAATTGGAACTTTTGGAAGAAACTAACCTTAATCTGATATCAAAAATTCAAACGTTAGAACAGGAAATTGAATCTGCCCAAAAAGAACTTGTCAAATTAAATTATAACAAGACTGCCTTTGCTATACGTGTTAGAGGACTGCGTGAAAACCAACAGGAGAATTTGAAACAGACATTTTTTGAGGCTTTCAGTCGCTTGGTGGGAAGTCCGGGACTTAATTTTGATTGGCAGATTCAAAGAATTTACCGCCAGAATTCTTGGGTAGCAAAACAGCGACGGCTTCCGAGGGACATAATAATATACTTTACCACAAGGGAATCTAGAAATGAGATAACACAGAGGCTCTACGGAAAGAGGTTGAGAATTGATGGGGACGACTTGATTGTTTTTAAGGAGATACCATTTCAAATGTTAAGAACAAGAAGACAGTATGCTTTCTTAACCGAAGAACTCAGAAACTCTCAGATTTCATACAGATGGGAAGTCCCAGCTGGTATTACAGTTACATTTGGTAACCAAAAATACCGCATTAACTCCGTCTGTGAAGCCCGAAAATTTTACTACGAGACCCTGAAGGCGGGACTTCCTGATTCATCCGGATCTGGGGAGAGACAGGGAGAAGGAGAAGACAAACAGCGAGACACGTGGCTACAAGGCGGAGCGTGTTGCTTTCCTCTTCCGGAAGGGCAGAAGACTAAAGAATAAAGACTAAGCGATGTTTTTAAAGCTTTATGATTTCCGTCTGGGATAAAATGGAAAAGTGGCATATCGATGATGAGACATGGAGACTGAAAGAAGCGTTGCTGATTGTGGACATATATTGTACAGAAGTTTTGTCTGAACTCTAACTCTAATTGTGCATGAACTATTTTCTTAGACGAAGAGAGTGGAAATTGTGATCTTTTTGAGTTGCGGTTTGGAACGAACGGAGTTGGGAGGTGTGTGGGAGAGGGAAGGGCAGCGAAAGTGTAATTAGATTACTTGGGGCTAGAACGCAAGCTGATGTTTGTTTGAGTTGCTATATCAATATAAGGTTAAGAAAGATTGGTCGGAGAATCTTCAGGAAAGTGGAGTAAACATGGGAGGAGCAATGAATGTGGACAAAATATATATGTGGATATGGATAAAGGCAGGGTGGAAGGTAAAAAATTTATATGTGGAGGTGGGTAAGGATAGAAAGGGAGGTGTTGGAAATGAAAAATGAAAGAAGTATTTGAGTTAATGGTGTTATAGAAAGGTTTGGATACCTGGATAAAAAAGAGATAAATTAAAGGTTTGAATAGATAGACAAAGCAAGGAGATTTTTAGTTGGGGAATTCTAATTGATCAACTTACCTGGTTCTAATATAGTTTGAAACCCTGCAAGTAGCAAAATAATCGAAATTTGGAATGAATTACATTGTTTAAGATTTACAGATAATGGGAAGCTGTGTTAACGTGATGGGTTTATTGACCCTTTTTGTTTCTTTCTTCTTTTTGTGTGTGAGTGTGGGTGTTTCTTTTTTGTTTCTTATTTTTTATTTTCTATTATTTTTCCTTTTTCTTTTTGGCTTCATTTTTATCTTATTTTTTTAATTTTAAAGTTAGCTGACCTTATTATACTCAAATGCTTGTTAAAGAACTATGCCGGGCATGGGACCTGCGAAGCCGTAAGGGGGTTAGGGAGGGGGGATTATAGAGGGGAGGGGGGAGGGGGGAATTACAGTTTCAATCCTTAGAACAATAAGAATTCACTTGTATACTGTGGCTCGTTTTTCTTTTTTTTTTTCTTTTTTTCTTTCTCTACTTTTATTGTAAAAAACAAATTGAATTGTATGAATACACCAAAGTGAGGAGAAGAGGGAAAGAGAAGGGAGAAGTAAAGAGGGAGTGAGAGGGAATGTGAGGAGGGTGAAATGGAGGGAGGGGGAGATGTCTGAGGGGGTAGGGAAGTAGGAGGGGAATGCTGGAGGGGTGAAAGGAAAGTTGGAGGGGGAGAGGAGAGGGTGTATGGGGGAATGAAGTGTTATGTGGGGTTTTTTTTTTGTTTTTTTTTTTTCCTTTTTTCTTTTTTTTATGCACAGTATATAAGTGATTGTATAAAATGAAAATGAAAATGAAATAAAAAATAAAATGTTTTACAACATATCATAAAAACGTGTTGACACTCTGGAAATAATGCAGAAAAGAGCAGCAAAGAGGATTAGGGGCCTGGAGGCCAAAATAAAAAGAAGGGTTGCAGGAATTGGGTATGTCTAGTTTAGTGAAAGGAAGGACTAGGGGAGACATGATAGCCATCTTCCAATACTTGAGGGGTTGCCACAAAAGAGGGAGGGGCGTCCACCTATTCTCCAAAGCCCCTGAAGGCAGGACAAGGAACTGGATGGAAACTCATCAAGGAGAGAAGCAACTTAGAACTAAGGAGAAATTTCCTGACACTAAGAACAGTGAACCAGTGGAAGATTTTCTCTTCAGAGGTTGTGGGGGCTCCATCCCTGGTGGCTTTTAATCAGAGGCAGGACAGCCATTTGTCTGAAATGATGTTGGGTCTCCTGCTTGATCAGGGCGTCGGAATAGAAGACCTGCAAGGTCCCTCCCAGCTCTGTCACAAACCCTCCAGTGATGGGAGCCCCCACAACCTCTGGAGGGAAGCCATTCCCAAAGAATCCACCTTCACTTGGAAGAGACTTTTCCAATCTTCCCACCGGAAGGAAAACTGCAGCCACCAGTTTCACAGCGTGCAGCCCCAGTGGGCTTAAATTCGGGGAGGGAAGGAACCTGCAGCAGCAGCAGCTGAGATGCTTCAGCCCAGTTGCTTCTCTGCTTCCAGGACTCTCCTCCCACCCGCCGTCAACTCACCTTCCAGCTGCTGCTTCGACCATGGGAAGAGCACAAAAGCCGCTCTGCACAACACTCTCCTCCCATGAGTGATCCGGACGGAACAGGAAGTTCAGCTGTTCCCAACGGTGCTTTTTTCAAAAGTTACTTTCTTCTACTCTTCCCGTCGCTTTCCAACCTTTCTAGCAATTCAGTACTCGATGGTTTTAACTCCTTTAAGCTCAACCCCAGGTATTATCCGCTTTTGTAGGCACAGGTGTTGCCTATTTGAGCACCATCTCCAGATAGGAGGCAGAAAAAAAATCTATTTCCAGTTTCTACCTGAGGCGTTTGCAAAAGGTTTCCCCTGATTAAATGCTATTCAAGTAGTTTTTGACTTCTAGCAACCGACTTTGCAGCTGAGCCTAGTGAAATAGTGAAATGTGATGTTACTTGTGAAGATTAGCTATGTGCTGAGCCCTAAAAGTTCATAAAGGTTTTACAGAATTACACAATCAGCTTTCTTAGGGGTGACTCTCAGTGGAGATCAAAACCTCTCTACATGCCAAAACTTTATGACTCTGAGGCTCCCAGGATTTTAGGGCATGGCGGCAGCATCAGGCCAGACACTCCAAGGGAACGAGCTTCACTCCTGCTGGCCAGGGCTGCATCCAAGAACATCAACCACCAAGCTTCATTCTTGGAAGAGGAAATTTTATATCTGCTAAATGCCAGGTGTAAATTCTGTAAATTTGCTTGCACTGAAGTCTCCCATTAGGTCGTACAGAGAAATATATGCAGCAGGGCCTAGAAATGGAGCCTAAGAAAGAGGGCCTGATTGCCTATATATGGTAGAAGAAATTTTCCCCTCCCCCAATTTCTATTTATCTTTTTATTGTACAGAGGGTTGTTTTTTATATATTCTGCTATTTCCCTCATGTTAATTTTAATGTCTTAGAGAAACACAACGTTCAGTTTCATCCTTCTGCATCCTGAATGTCTTCCAGATTTTGAGGCCAGAATTTCCTAGCCAGCATCTCCTTTTCACAAAATATCTGTGAGTCATAAGCAGAGTTTCTGAGTTGCCCCAGTAAGTTGCTGAAGCTTCTAAAAAATACATGGTAAAAAAATATTTTTATTTCTATACCCGGAACCATACCAATTGCTCTTTCTTGCCTTCTGAGGCTTTGGTTCTATGCATCAGACGTCTCCAATAGAAAAAAAGAAGTCACATTCATTGCAATGAACTCTTGCAGTATCCAGCAAAGCCATAAGCTCTTCCAAATTTTTTTCTCTTTCCTATCTTACTGTCCCACTTTATTCCCTCCCCAAAATCACAAATCCATGACTGATAAATATAATTTGTCCCCACTGGGGTAGATTTTTAAAAATAATAATTTTATTTATGGTTTTTTTAACTGCTTGGTGAACAGTGCATTGTCTGGGTCAATACTTTATACACAATACTAGTAATAATATTGTTTAGGTGTACATAATACTTTTCAACTTCTAACAATTATGTATAGATAGTAATGTTAATGTATTATATATGCTCATTTTGCCCAGGATCTCAAACCACGTGGTCCTATCCACCATTAAACCATCTTTCCAAGCAGGGTCCATGTTTCTAATGTTTTTCCACTTGGACCTGAACCCAGATGGATATTTCTTCCAACAATTTGGCAACCCAGATGGGTCTCCAAACTAACCTGACCTGGGTAAGCCTCCCTTGCTGGCACAGACCCATTGAGTCTGTGGGTGGATTTTTCCCACACCCTGGCCATTTGGAACAAAGGTATTAAAGGGGCTTTGAATGTTGAGTTCAAAGGCTGTTTGGAAAGGTGAGTACCTCTAAATTTTAACTTTAAAAGCCCAGGAGGTGAAAGAAAGTATGTGTCTCTGTGAGTGAATGTGCTTGAGAAAAAAATCCCTTCTCTGGATCTTGCTCCCTCTGTGCATTTCCTAACTGCAGAAAGACCAACAGAGTCTGGAGAGCATGGGGGATTTGCCAGAGTACAGGACCTTCTGTGGGTAAAAGGGAGAGAGAGCGTGGGAAGGGGTTAAAAGGCAAATGAGAGGTTCACTCTTGGGTGACTGGCTGAGAATCACTGAGCAGATCCCTATTCTGGAAAGAAGGCGCCCATACTCTGAGTAATTTGGGTGGACAGAATCCTCCCAGGCCATTGGCCTGAAAAACTGAGGGCTGGCCACAGGTTAGAAGGTACGTTCACCTGTTGAGGGTGGTGTATTCCACAGTTGCAAGGGAGCCAAGTAAAAGAAAAGAGTGGAGCCTTGGACTCTTGTCGCGGACAGTGGGAAGAGCAGACCAGGAAATGGGAAGCTCAGAGTCTAGGATCCCAGTGAAATCTCCCCAAGGGAGACTGATGGAGGCCTGGATTTGGGACAAATTATCTGTCCAGACAGGAATGAAGAATAGGCACATGGACCAAGGTATGTGAGAAATGGACTCTGCTCAGGGATGAAGCAAGAAAAACCAATTTGGCTAAATGAAGATTCTTAAAAGGGAAATACCGTGTTTCCCCAAAAATGCAACATGTCCTGAAACTAAAGCCTTGCCACATTTTTCAGGTTGGCAAAAATATAACCCCCCCCAAAAAATAAGCCCCCTGGACAACCCCCCACCGGCCAGGCAGAACACTGCTCACCAACCTAGCGGTATCCCAAAGGTGCCAAGCCGCGGGAACCGGGGGGGAGGCAAAGGTGATCCCCTTGCTTGGCTCCTTTGGGAAACCGCTAGGTTGGTGAATGGCCCTGTGGCAAGCTGAAGAGAGGGGGTTGCTGAGCGGCTGCTCTCTTGCGAGCAGGCTCCCAAAGAGCCGGGAACAGAGTCATGAGCGAATGGCTGTGTTGCGCTGTTGCAGCAGCGCAACACAGCAGCCATGAAGAGATCACACTCACGAGCAGCCACCCGGCAAACCCCCTTTCCAGCCGGGCACAACGCCATTCACTGACCTAGGGGTATTGCCAAGCCGTGTGAGCGCCTGTTCGCCATCGCCCAGCTCCCGTGGGCAGATTAAGGGCAGATGCTAGTAACTTAAAGAACATGCATGAGCAACGGCTTAAAAACAACAAAATCATAGATCGGCTAATCAGAAGATATAGATTGGATACAAGAAACATCAATGAAGCTGTAGATTGTAAAACAGCAGATAACAGCAACAGCTAGAAAAATTGAAAGATATGAGGCACGAATCATCCAATATAAACAAAATCAGCAATTTCGATCAGACCAACGGCGTTTTTATCAAAGTCTTAATGTGAATGGTGACACCAAAAGTGAAAAACCAGAAAAGCAGGCCACAGTTGAATTCTGGAAAGAATTATGGGAAAATGCAAAGGACTACAACAAGGAAGCAAAGTGGATACATGACTTAGAGAAAAGCATTGGCAACAAACAAATGCAAGTATTAGAAATAACAACTGAGATGGTCAAAAATCGAGTAAAAAAGGTAAAGAACTGGACCATAACCTGGAAAGGACCAATTACATGGTTTCTGGCTCAAATATCTGACCAGTTTACATGTAATATTGGCCAGGCAACTGAATGAAATTTTACAAAAGGGCCAAATTGATGAATGGTTGACAACTGGAAAAACATACTTGATTCAGAAAGATCCAACTAAAGGAACAACACCTGAAAACTACAGACCAATAACATGCTTGCCAACAACCTTCAAATTACTCACAGGCATTATTGCAGATAACATAATGGATTATTTGGAAACAAACAACATCTTGCCAGTAGAGCAAAAAGGCAACAAAAGAAGGAGCAGGGGCACAAAAGATCAGCTTCTAATTGATAAAATGATATTAGAAAATTGTAAGAACAGAAAAACGAACTTGAATATGGTCTGGATTGATTACAAAAAGGCATTTGACTCACTGCCACATAGTTGGATCATAAAATGCTTAGAAACAACTGGCATTAGCAAAAATATTACATCCTTTACTGAAAAGGCGATGAAACAATGGAGAACTGAGTTGGCAGTAGGGAATGAGATCTACGGAATGGTTAATATCAAGCGAGGAATTTTCCAGGGTGATTCACTTTCACCTCTTCTCTTCATCATCGCAATGATCCCACTATCAGTAATCTTAAAAAAAATGAAATTAGGCTACCAAACAGCCAAAGAAGCTGAAAAAATTTCGCATTTACTATATATGGATGATTTGAAATTCTAGAGAAAGTCAGAAATAGAAATCCAATCATTGACAAACACAGTCCGAGTATTCAGCACCCATATTTCAATGCAGTTTGGCATGGAAAAATGCGCCACTGTATCCATAAAAAGGGGCAAAATCACTGCATGTGAGGGAATTGAAATGCCCAATGGCCAATTAATTAAATGCAAAGAAAATGAAGCCTACAAATACTTAGGCATTCTGCAGTTGGATAACATCAAGCATGGAGAAGTAAAAACTATTGTCAGGCGAGAGTACACCAACAGAGTTAGGAAAATTTTGAAATCTAAATTGAATGGTGGAAATGCAATCAAGGCCATAAATACCTGGGCAATACCAGTTATAAGATACACAGCTGGTATAGTTAACTGGACACAAGCTGATTTGGACCTTTTGGACCGAAAAACCAGGAAACTAATGACAATGCACTACAGTTTACATCCACGTGGTGATACTGATAGACTATATCTGCCCCGAAAATCAGGTGGCAGAGGATTATTACAAGTGAAGCAAACAGTTGAAGAAGAAAAACATGCACTGGCTGATTATTTAAAAGAAAGTCAAGAACATCTATTAATCGAAGTAAAGAACAAAAATCTACTGAAGGCCCAACAGACGAAACAAGAATACAGAAAAGAAGTGATAAAATCAAGAATGGAGAGTTGGCAGAACAAAGCACTGCATTGCCAATTTCTGGAAAAAATAAAAGATAAAGTGGACAGTGAACAAACTTGGCTATGGTTAACAACAGGTACATTAAAGAAAGAAACAGAGTCACTAATCCTGGCTGCGCAAGAACAAGCTATCCGCACAAATGCCATTAAGGCCAAAATCGAAAAATCCTCTGATGATGCCAAATGCAGACTTTGCAAAGAAGCTGATGAAACTGTTGATCACATACTCAGCTGCTGTAAAAAAATCGCGCAGACTGATTATAAATTGCGGCACAATTCAGTAGCACAAATTATCCATTGGAATTTGTGCAAAAATTATAATATTAAAACAGCAACAAACTGGTGGGAACATCAGCCTGAAAAAGTCACCGAAAATCAGATGGTCAAGATCTTGTGGGATTTCTGTATACAAACCGACAAAATGCTGGCGCATAATACACCAGACATCACACTGGTTGAGAAAAATAAGGTCACAATCATAGACATCGCAATACCAGGTGATAGCAGGGTCGCCGAAAAGGAACATGAAAAAATCACAAGATACCAGGATTTAAAAATCAAAATTCAACGACTATGGCACAAACCAGCAGTGGTAATTCCAGTGGTAATTGGCACACTGGGTGCTATTCCAAAAGCACTGGAATTACATTTAAAACAGTTAAAAATTGACAAAATCACCATCAGTCAAATGCAAAAAGCCGCACTGCTTGGATCTACACGCATATTACGAAAATACGTTACGACGTCCTAGGCCCCTGGGTGGGGCCCGACTAGTAACCAATGCCAAATCCGGCGAAACAACTGGCCGCTGTGATACAATTGTATAATAATAATAATAATTTTTGTTTCTTAAACAATACATGCCCACAACAGTGGGAAAAGAAAAAAAATAAAAAATAAAAAAATAAAAAAGAAGAAGACAAAAAGAACAAAAAACAAGGCAAGGGGGAAAAAAAAGAACACAGGTATATATTATTAAAAAAGTATATCAGCTGGTTACAACATGTTTTGGTGCATCTCTTCAATTAATTCATATTAATTCAAATATCTTAACTCAAATGTTTACCATATTGACATCATTATACCTCCACGTTTAGTTGACTACAGTTATTTAAATATCCTTCATCCTTAAATATGCCAAAGATTTAATCCATAACCACATGCTGACATTTCATTTACTTGTTTGTAAAATCCTCTATTAACATCAAATCCTCATATCCTGTTTTAGCTGAACATCCATAATATTTAATACCAAAAATTCCATCTTCCATGCAGTATGGTTTATTATCATTCTCCCTTCTTTATGTAATTATATCGTATATCGTAACATTTTCCCCATATTAGTTAACATTTAACTGTATATATTTTATTTTATTTTTTAATAGTGATAATTATTGTGATTAATAACCTTTGTATATGGTCCAAAAATATTTCCAACCTTCCCTTCTCATATCCAATTATTATTTATCATATCAACTCCACATTATATACATTACTATCAATATCAATTATTATTTAGCTGTGTGTATTACAAATAAGAGTAATTAGATTTAGCTAATTTTAAATTGTATTCTTCCATCTATCAGCCTATGTCTCTCCAATAACAAAATCTCCTTAATCCTATTGCCATTTGTGGAACAGGTTTACCAAATGTTTTTATAAGCAAGTCCAAACAGGAATATCTTCGCACCTTTTTGCTTAGGATGCCTCTGATGTAATAATAACGTTGTCCTAGGCTCGTTGCATTTTTCAGTTTGTCTTTAATTCTCAAGGGTGGTATCGAAAATTCTGCAAATGATGTTTCATAAAGTATAGATTCTTTAATGCTTCTCATTCCTCCTGCGCTCTGTCTTTTGAAATAAATCTTCTGTATGGCTGCCCCCATTTCAAGCGTTGCATCTCTTTCTCCCTCCGAAGTAAACCAGACGCCCGGCGTGTCAGCAAGTTGAGAAACTTCATTTCTGACATTCTTCATTTGTATTTCAGGAACATTCAACGTTCTCACTTTTTTCTTCATATTTTAATGTTAAATAGTCCAGCTTTTTTTCAAATCTTTCATATGTGTCAAAGAATTTTTGAAATGCGGAGAAAATCATTTGAAACGAATCATATGAAGCATGTATAGACGCCATGTTGTGACGCAGCTAGAAGCTTTAAGATATTTGCAAGTAAGAACACGCTGAGAGCTGTGCTATCTTATCTGATCTTAGACCAACACAGCCAAGCAATAAAAGTGTCAGATTGTAAGAAGCCAAATTGTAGTAAATTGGTTTACAGCCCACTTAAGGAGAGCCAGAGGGAATGTTGGAGTAATCTTTCCTTTATCCACGTAAATATCATTTAAAACATTTAAGAAATAGGGTAACCACCGGCCATAAATCCATAAAAAAACCAATTCGCCACTAGATTCTTCTGTTCTTTGGTTTCAATTAGCTCAAATTTTAATGCGGACCGTATCTCTTTGAGTAATAAAATCAGCTTACCAGTTGAAACCACTCCCACCATTCTTAGGGGCAACCTGCAGTTTCGGTTAGCTTGCAGCTAATCCAGAAGGAACTGGCAAAAGGGGTTAAATTCCAAGCCCCCCAGAGACTTGCGAACGTCTCTGAGGTCACTGGATCTCCCCTAACCTTTCACTGTCTCTCTGGGACAGCTAGGGTCCGAAACGACCCGTCCAATTTCCTTCGGAATAGGGGAATTTCAGGAATAGCCTGAAACTCCGTCTTCTCACTGCTAAGCCCCGCCTTCTTCTCTTTTTTAAAAAAAAGAGATCCAAAGGCATCCATTACAATAAAAGGCAAAGATGCCAAAATGCTAACGTAACCCCTTACATTAATTATTTACATTTTCAATATACATGTCAAATACCCATTCAGTTATGAAATTTATTTCTTGACTTGGGTCAATCATGAGTTCATAGAATTGCAGAGTTATCATTAAATATACCTGGAAGTGCTGGGACAGATTATACATATATACATAGCCTTGTTTTCCCCAAAATAAGACCCAGTTTTATTTTCTTTTAGGCCCCAAAATAAGCACCAGGTCTTAATTTCAGGGAATGTTTTACCCGCTTAAGAGCATTGCAGGCAGCCTCCCCTACACTTGTTGCACCTCAATCTGACTTCTCCTGCAGCTGCTCCCAACCAGATACAACATAGCTTGTCGCGCAGCCCATGCAAGCTGTGTCCAAATTGTTTCTCAGCTGATTAAAACACTTAATTCAAAGCCCATCATAGTTAAATCTTGAGGACTACTTTTCTGCGGGCTGTGGAATTCTGTGATTGAAAATCGGGCAAAACCAAGGTAGAAGACTGAAACTCCACATGTGGGAATTCCATAATCAACAGAAAAAAACTCCATCCAAAATTCCTTTTTGAAGAATTCCTCTAATTCTGGAAAAGGAAATATCCAGAAGCTTTGCTGTTAACCAGAAATAGCAGTTAGACATTTTCCATTTCACTCCACTTACAACTTTAATCATGAGAAATGTTTGAGCAAAATGAATCAGCACAAAATTCGAACAATCAATTTCTTACCTATACTTTCAATGGGAGATCACAAATTCAATTCAAGCAGTCTATAAACTCATCTACCTTTCTTCATATGGATTATCTTGTGTGCAATAAGGGATGGTTTCTGACTAAAGCTTTTCCCACAGATAGGACATTCAAAAGGTTTCTCTCCTGTGTGAGTCCTCTGGTGTATCACCAGGTTGAAATTCTGACTGAAGCTTTTCCCACAATCAGGACATTCAAAGGGTTTCTCTCCTGTGTGAGTCCTCTGGTGTATCACCAGGTTGCCATTCTGACTAAAGCTTTTCCCACAGATAGGACATTCAAAGGGTTTCTCTCCTGTGTGAGTCTTCCGGTGTTTCACCAGGTGGCCATTCTGACTAAAGCTTTTCCCACAGATAGGACATTCAAAGGGTTTCTCTCCTGTGTGAGTCCTCTGGTGTGTCACCAGAGAGGAATTAACACTAAAGCTTTTCCCACAGATAGGACATTCAAAGGGTTTCTCTCCTGTGTGAGACCTCTGGTGTATCACCAGGTCGCAATTCCGACTAAAGCTTTTCCCACAGATAGGACATGCAAAAGGTTTCTCTCCTCTGTGAGTCCCCTGGTGTGTCACCAGAGAGGAATTCTTACTAAAGCTTTTCCCACAGATAGGACATTCAAAGGGTTTCTCTCCTGTGTGAGTCCTCTGGTGTGTCACCAGAGAGGAATTAGTACTAAAGCTTTTCCCACAGATAGGACATTCAAAGGGTTTCTCTCCTGTGTGAGTCCTCTGGTGTGTCACCAGAGAGGAATTTTGACTGAAAGCTTTCCCACAGATAGGACATTCAAAGGGTTTCATTCCTGTGTGAGTCCTCTGGTGTGTCACCAGATGGGAATTCCGACAAAAGCTTTTCCCACAGTCAGGACATTCAAAGGGTTTCTCTCCTGTGTGAGTCCTCTGGTGTATCACCAGGTGGGAATTCTGACTGTAATGTTTCCCGCAATCAGAAAATTCAAAGGGTTTCTCTCCTGTGTGTGTCCTCTGGTGTGTCACCAGAGAGGAATTATTACTAAAGCTTTCCCCACAGATAGGACATTCAAAGGGTTTCTCTCCTGTGTGAGTCCGCTGGTGTGTCACCAGATAGGAATTATAACTAAAGCTTTTCCCACAGATAAGACATTCAAAGGGTTTCACTTTTGTGAGAGTCCTCGGGTGCTTCATCAGGATGGAATCCTCAGTGAAACTTTTCCCATAGAAAGGATGTTCAAATGGTTCTATTCTTGTGTATGCGTCCTTCAGGGTCTCAAGACCTGGGAATTTCTAATGAAACTTTCACACAATCTGCACCGTTATATGTTTTCTCCCTCCTGTGAGTTATCGGATGCAGCACCATGTTGCCATGCTCACTAAAGCATTTACCACATTGGGAGCACTTTTGTGGCTTCCTTCTTGCGTGGAGATGCTTCCATGACCCACAAGGGAGCTGTTGTGAGCATAGCTTTTGCCACATTCAGTAAACAATACCTTGTTTAATGGTACTTTTATTCAAGCAGTCTTCTTCCTCACATTACTGTGACTTTACTATTGATCTTTTCCTCCCAACAGACTTCCAGATTTTTATTTCCTCTTTTGCTGAATTATAAATAACCTCCCTTCACCTCTCATGTAATATATCGTTGAGTTCTGCATAATCTGCTCATTCTTTCTTGATTTTCTCTCTCAAACAGCTGCTGGAGGAGGAGCAGATTTGTATGGTTTTCTGCAGGGAATGGAAAATATTTTGATTTCTGGCTTGATTTTCTTCCTTTTCAACATTGATTGTTATTTACAGTTGTCCAGAGAGCTCTTATTGGCATCCTGTTCACCTGTAAGATTCAAAGAAAAGTATAACTTTAATTTTTTGTAAAATGATGAGAGATGAGTTGAAAAAAGAAAGAAAAGTATACACCACTTTTGCTCATGGAAGTCCTCAGTGCAAATAAGGGCCCAAAATTCTGTCTACAACCTCTCTGGTGACATCCTTGTTCAAGTAGTCCTTACTTAACCTACGGCAATTGGAACAGATATTTATGTCACTAAGCAGCTTAATCATTAAGCATCATGTCACATGACAGTGCCAACTTACATCTGCTCCTCTGTAGTTGTTAAGCTAATTACTGTGGGTTGTTAAAGGCAATTTTATATGACTGTGGCTTGCAATTTCCTGCCAGTATACCCACTGATGTTGCTTGTCAGAAGGTAGCTGGCAAGGTCACAAATGGGGATCATGAGTGTGGGATGCCGCCGCCATCATAAATATGCAACTATTGGCAGAACCCAAATTGGTGCAATCCTTTTCCTGCACCTTCAAAACCACAGTCATGGCTGACATGCGGTCACGGAACAAGTCCTAGGATTACCAAAAATTTTGTGGACCAGGTGCTCGTCTGCTTCTACTGTGCCATAGTAACTTTTGAAGTCTCAGAGAAGAAGTGGTAAGTGAGGACTACCTATGCAACCAAAGATGGATTAAGCACAATTGAACCTGGTTAATACGTGGATGGGACAGGAAATACCATACTTATTGTAAAGACATTGAAGTAAAAAAACTGCGGAATTAAGCTTTGGATGGTTTTGGTCAGCGTGTTATCTTAATTTTTAAATGTTACTTTCATGGATGGAATTTATGCAAGCTGTTTGAAATGAATGGATCAAGTTTTCTTCTTCTAAAATTTTTACTATTACTTTCACAACCTACGGGCTAAACGTCTCCTTATTCATCACTACATGTGTCTTTTACTCTTTCTTCTCTATTTCATGTAAGAATTTGACTTTTTAAAAAACTTGGAATATTAAATGATACAAAAAGAACAAAGGGAATTGCAACAATTGTAACAATAAAGAGAGAGATAACTGCTACTCGAAGATTGGAAACTTGAGTACTGAAAACAAAATACTTTTAATTTCACTACTGATTATCCTGGTCTGGAACTTTAAAGTCTCACAGTTTGTTTATAGAAAGTGATAAGAAGTAAAGCACCATTTGTTTATACAAATGTTCCTTTGAAGTATATCCTTAACCAGAGATCTCATGGTGAACCTAGGTGTAACCTTGTAAAAACCTTCCAAGTCAGAGCAGCAGTGTTTTAACAGCTGGAAACAATGGCTTATTTTCAACAACAGAGAGAAACTGTCAGCTTGCAAGAGATAATGTTTGCAATACAGAAATTATCAAATACATTTGAGAAAATGTTTGAAAAATTAGAGCACTTAACAGAAAAATATGATGAAAAGGATGGAGATGCTTATCAAATGGGAAAAATACAGGGTAGAGTCCCAAACAATAAAGAGAAAAATGACTACAAAGAAATCAAATCTGCTGACATCTATGGTGAATGGTTTCTGTCTGGAAATGAAAAAAGTGGAATATTGATAGGGGAACTAGATGGATGGGAACCCTACCCTAGATGGCAAGACACAGAAGAAGAAAAAATAAAAGAACTTATGGATTTAAAGGGAGAAATTGATAATAACACTGACAATTAAAGACAAGCTGATTAAGGAAAAAGAAGTGCATCGAAACTACATGAGAGAATCAATAAACAAGGAGTTGCAAAGAAGAGTCCATACAAACTTGATTAAGGAGATGATTAGAGGACTGATGCCACAAATGGCCGAAGACATGAGACTATTTCGCTACTATAAAGTTACAGGCTGATAGATAAAAGTGTTTAATCTAAAACTAGTTGGACTTAGTGAAATTTAGTGACAATAGATATGGTTAAATAAACAATTGAAAATGATAATAATGTACACATATGTATTGGTATAACAAGTAGTAATTGGATATGAATATTGAATGGTACCTATGAAAGGAAGTTGAGAAATGGTTTGGTTACATATAAAGATTAATTAAAAAAAGAACTAAATTATGATAATGGACATAGTCAAATAAAGGAGAGATAATGATAACAATGTCTATATAGGTATGGGTACAGCTTAGGGAAATTGGATGTAAATTGTAAACAGTGATTTGGAAAGAAAGATTAGAAACCTTTGTTACTAAACATTATTGATGTTTAGCTAGAATAGGCCATAAGGAATAGTGTTATTGGGATACTAGAAATAGCAAATGAGATGCCAGTATGTGGTTATGTCTTGAGTTTTGGTATGTTTTATGATGAAGGACGTTTAAATAATTATAGTCAAACGAGAATGGGGGTAGGATGATGGTAATATGAATAAATATATTTGATTTAAAATACTAGAATTAATATGAATCATGGGTGACTGTGAAAGAAATGCACGAAATTTTTTGTAACCAACTGATATACTTTCTACAGTATGTAAAGAATGTGTTGTGTCAATTTTGAAAAATAAAAATAAAAAAAACTTTTGATAATAAAATAACAATAAAAGATCTAATGGGAGAGAGTCGACCGGAGGTTCTCCAGCTGGACAGTCATGGGTGTGTGTGGCCTCTCAAGAGCCTTACATGAACCCTGTCTGACAAACCATCTCCGAGATCTTTTTTAGATCAGAAGCCCACTGGAGATGGGGTGAAAAGGGGGCTCTCATCAGATCCAGGGGGAAGCAACAGGTCCCTCGCAGGTCAGAGATTTGCCCTCTGAATTAGAGTAGAGGCAGCAGCATGGCAATATGGCTGCACAAGAAGCTGACTTCTAGCCAAAGCAACAGAAGAGGAGTGTGAGGAAGAGATGAAAGACCGGTAAGAAAATTCATCAAATCCACAGTCATAAATCAAACTTGGAAAAGGCAAAGAATCTTGAGAGCATAAATAATATTGAGGGTCAGATCGGGATTTTTTCCAAAAGAAAGAAATAAAGAAAAGGAAAAATGGAGGGTTGAAACACTAGCCTCCCCCTCCCCCCAAAAGCCATTTGTTTGAAACAATTCAGACAGAAAGGGTGAAAGGAGACAAAAGTGACAAACCCTCTCAAATAGCAACTCTAAATTTGGTTTTCGACTTGAAAAGATTGTGTTTTCAAAGGAGCCTCGGAGCGTGAAGATTTACTGCATCCGAGTGTTTTTTAACTAACATATCTTAAGCAACCCCAATTAATGAGAAAGGGAATGCAACAAGGGGGAAAGATCAAGAAAAAAGCATTATCTCCTCACTGACAACTGATAACCTAATCTTGCCTGGGTAGGAAATTTTAATTAACCAACTGCCATAAATCAGAACTTGGAAAAGCAGGAGGCGAAGAAGAAACATATCCGAGTTTTGGCTGTATGCAAGCTTGTTCCAATTAATATATTTTGAGCAACTATAATGAGGTGAAAAGTAGGAAGAAAAAAAAAGTTTTCTTTTCTCTCTCTCTCTTTTTTATTCTGCAAAAGATCAAGATGGCTCCAGTTTCTCTTCTGTTTTCACAGTAGTTGAATTAAGTAAATTTAAGGTGGACCAGAACCTCAAAGTAAGATTTGTATAACTAACTGCAATTTTGGAACTGGACATTAAGGAAGAACAAAAGACCAAGTTGGCTCCTGTCGCTCTTCCCCACAGCAGCTGATGTAAGGTGGACCGGAACTCTGAAATAAGAACTGTACAACTAACTGTTACTTTGGAACTGGACATCATGGAAAGCTGGGAATTTCAAGAACTACGTGAAATTATAAAAATATGCATAAATCATTAAAATCAAGCCTAAATAGAATTCTGAACCCAGAGAAGCAGGTATTTACAGAAGAAGGCAAAGAAGAAGGGGGCAAAGATAATGAAGGGGTAGAAATGGTGGGAAATAAAAAGCAGACCAAAAATTCTATAGGGCTTGGCAGTGATATAGGGAAAATTGTAAAAGGGGGATGTGTCCCAACAAAAGGGAATAAAAAGAAGACAAAAGAGGTTTTGGAGGTTGTCAGTGGCATAAAGAAAACTGAAGAAGGAAGTTACGCCCCACCAAAGAGAAATATAAAAGATCCCTTTGATAGTGGCTTGGGGAAAATTGAAGGGGGTGGACGTTTCAAAAAAAGAAGAGAGAGAAGGCAGGAACAGAGACGTGAGATAAAAGACTTACTAGGAAAAAATTACACAACTAGAAATTGTTATATGGGAAAATATAAAGCTAAGGGGGATTATTCCTAAATATGATAATAAAATGGAGTTGCTAACTGGTTGAATATGATAATGGAAAATAATTAAATAAAGGTTAAAATATATGGAGGATGTAAGGATGTATAATTATGTAAATATAATGATGAGAATAGCTGGGAATTGTAACCAGGTCTACATCTCAGCCAAAATTAGGCTGGAGTGGGTGGGGTGTTTAAAAGTACAATGATATATGTATATGTATACTTTTTTGTCCTATTTTTTTTAAAAAAAGGGAGGAAGATATATGTTAAAATAAAATTTGTATATTGAAAAGGAATTATAAATACCATCATCATAAAAGGGAGCTCGCTCAGAAGCTGAAATACACCAAGTAACTGAGATGTGAAGTAAAGGAGAGAAGAAAGGGAAGAAGAGAGGGATGGGAGAGAGAGCAGGGGGTGGAAGAGGAGAGAAAGGAGGAGTGGAAAGGGGAGAGAGGAGAGAGGAAGGGGAAGTAGAGAAGAGAAGGGAAGAGAGGAAAGAGAGAAGGGAGGGAGGGAGGGAGAGGGGGACAGAGGGAAGAGAGGAGGTAGGGAGGGATAGGAGAGAGGGAGAAGAAAGTGACGGATAACGTGCAAATATGATGCATGGAGAGCAGAAGAGCCAATAATTGTTTTAGGGAGTTGATGGTAAGGGTTCCACCACAAAACCGCGGTAGACTAAAGCGCGCTCGACGAAAGCGCGTACCTGACGTCATCACAGCGCAACGAAAACATCATGCTGTGAGCGTTAAAGTTAAAATTAACGCGAAAACCTTACCCTAACCCCCCCAAACCTAACCCTGAACCTAACCCTAAACCAAACCCTAAACCTAACCCTAAACCTAATCCTAAACCTAACGCTAAACCTAACGCTAACCCTTAACCTAACCCTAAACCTAACCCTAACGCTTAACGTAACCCTAAACCTAACCCTAACCCTTAACCTAACCCTAACCCTTACCTTTTCGTGAATCGGCTTGCTTTAAAAGCGCTTTTTAAAGCGCCCTTTTTTCTCCGCGGTGGTATTTGTCGCGCTGCTGACGTCAGGTACGCGCTTTAATTGGGCGCGCTTTAGTGGACCGCGGTTTTGTCGTGCCATGGATGGTAAGATGAATTGACGTAAACATTTAATAATACAATACGATGTTGGCTATGTAATAGTATACATGTGATTATGTTATGAAAATGAAAAAAATAAAAAAACTTTATATAAAAAAGCATGCAATGTGAGACTTTAACTACCCTGATATTAACTGGGAGACAAACTCTACAGCAAGTAGGAGATTGAACAGATTCCTAACCAATTTAGCTGACAACTTTGTCATCTAAAAGGTGGAGGAGGGAACTAGAGGAAAAACTACTCAACCTAATTCTTACTAATAGAGAAGCGATAGAAGGAATTGAAGTTGTCGGAACCTTACTGGAATTCAATATAATGCAAACACAAGCAATAAAATATAATCCAACAAGTGTCTTAAACTTTAGAAGAGCTGATTTTAAGAAATTCATAGCCTAAGCAAAATTTCATGGATAAAAATACTAAAGGAGAAAACAATGCAAGGAGCATGGGAAATAATGGAAAATCTATATATATAAAAGCAAAATACCACTCACGCGTTCACAAAATCTCCAGAACTGTAAAGCCTACAAACCTCAAATTTGCCATGTACAGGTGAAACTCGAAAAATTAGAATATCGTGCAAAAGTTCATTTATTTCAGTAATGCAACTTAAAAGGTGAAACTAATATATAAGACTCATTACATGCAAAGCAAGATAGTTCACGCCGTGATTTGTCATAATTGTGATGATTATGGCATACAGCTCATGAAAAACTCAAATCCACCATCTCAGAAAATTAGAATATTACATGCAATCAAGAAAACAAGGATTGTATAGTAATCCAACAGTCACTGAACCAGATTTTGTTGCTTTTGGCAAAAGTTGCTCTCATCAGAAAAGAGGACTTTGAACCATTGCGCTTCATTAAGATCAGGGTCAACACAGCCGTCTACCAGAAGATTTTGGAGCACTTCATGCTTCCTTCCTCAGATGAGCTTTATGGGGATGCTGACTTCATTTTCCAGCTGCCCACACTGCCAAAAGCACCGAAACCTGGTTCAATGACCGTGGGATTACTGTGCTTGATTGGCCAGCAAACTCGCCTAACCTGAACCCCATAGAGAATCTACGGGGCAATTCCAAGAAAAAGATGAGATACAAGAGACCGAACAATGCAGAAGAGCTGAAGGCTGCTATTGAAGCATCCTGGTCTTCCATAACACCTCAGCAGTGCCACAGAATGATAGCTTCCATGCCATGCCGCATTGAGGCAGTGATTGCTGCAAAAGGGGCCCAAACCAAGTACTGAGATCCATAAAACTACAGGACAATTAACCTGACATCACTTCCTGGGAAGATCCTGGAAAAGAAGATTTCCACACACCTACAAGCAAGCAAATATATAACCAAAGTCAACATGGCTTTGTCAAAAACATGTCATTCCAAAGAAATGTTATTTCATTCTTACACGAAGAGATTAAATTAACAGACCAATCAAATACATAGTATCATTGAATTTCAGTAAGGAAGTTGACAAAGTAGATCATAACCTACATCTTGGTAAATTACAAAAATATGGGATAGGTACATCCTTCCACACAGATAGATTCATAACTGGCTGACAAACCACATTCAAAGTGTATTCCTTAATGGGACTGTATCTATACGAGGGAAGTAAGCAGGGGGTACCCCAATGTTCTGTTTTAGTATCTTCTTTTACGAAGATATTAAATATCTGCATAAATGCCTTAGATGAGGGAATCGAATGGGAATGGAAAAATAAGGTTTTACACTTATTGCAAGAAAAACAAAAGGGACTGGTACAGAATAGGCAGAACCTGGTTCAAGCAGTAACTATGAGAGGACCATGAGAAGTCCTAGTGGACAATCATTTAGATATGAGCCAGAAGTGTATTGCAGTGGCCAAAAAAGCCAATACAGTGACAAGCACCATTAACAGAGAGATAGAATCAAGATCATGTGAAGTACTAGTACCACTTTATAAAGAGTAAGACCACATTTAGATAATTACACACAGTTTGGTCAACATATCATAAAAAAGATGTTGAGACTCTGGAAAGAACAGTAACTGCGAGATGGATCTTGAAGTCTAGTGAACAATCATTTAAATGTAAGCCAACAGTGTATTGCAGTGGCCGAAAAAGCCAACGCAATCCTAGGCTGCCTTAATAGAGGGACAGAATCTAAGGAGAGATTTCCTGACACTAAGAACAGTGAAGCAGTGGAAGGGTTTCCCTTCAGAGGTTGTGGAAGCTCCATCACTGGTGGCTTTTAATGAGAGACAGGACAGCCATTTGTCTGAAATGATGTTGGGTCTCCTGCTTGATCAGGGCATCGGAATAGAAGACCTGCAAGGTCCCTCCCAGCTCTGCCATAAACCCTCCAGTGATGGGAGCCCCCACAACCTCTGGAGGGAAGCCATTCCCAAAGAATCCACCTTCACTTGGAAGAGACTTTTCCAATCTTCCCACCAGGAGGAAAATTGCAGCCACCAGTTTCACAGCGTGCAGCCCCAGTGGGCTTAAATTCGGGGAGGGAAGGAACCTGCAGCAGCAGCAGCTGAGATGCTTCAGCCCAGTTGCTTCTCTGCTTCCAGGACTCTCCTCCCACCCGCCCTCAACTCACCTTCCAGCTGCTGCTTCAACCACGGGAAGAGCAGAAAAGCCGCTCTGCACACCACTCTCCTCCCATGAGTGATCCGGACGGAAAAGGAAATTCAGCTGTTCCCAACGGTGCTTTTTTTCAAAAGTTTCTTTCTTCTACTCTTCCCGTCGCTTTCCAACCTTTCTAGCAATTCAGTACTCGATGGTTTTAACTCCTTTAAGCTCAACCCCAGGTATTATCCACTTTTGTAGGCACAGGTGTTGCCGGTTTGAGCACCATCTCCAGATAGGAGGCAGAAAAAAACATCCTTCTCCAGTTTCTACCTAAGGGGTTTGCAACAAGTTTCCACTGATTAAATACTATCAAGTCGTTTTTGACCGACTTTGCAGCTGAGCCTAGTGAAATAGTGAAATGTGATGTTACTTAGCCTTGTGAAGATTAACTATGTGCCAAGCCCTAAACGTTCATGAAGGTTTTACAGAATTACACAATCAGCTTTCTTAGGGGTGATTCTCAGTGGAGATCAAAACCTCTCTAATACCCCAAAACTTTATGACTGATTTCCTGTGGCTCCCAGGATTTTAGGGCATGGCAGCAGCATCAGGCCAGACACTCCAAGGGAACGAGGTTCACTCCTGCTGGCCAGGGCTGCATCCAAAAGCATCAACCACCAAGCTTCATTCTTGGAGGAGGAAATTTTATTATCTGCTAAATGCCAAGTGTAAATGCTGTAAATTTTCTTGCACTGAAGTTTCCCATTAGGTCGTACAGAGAAACATATACAGCAGGGCTTAGAAATGGAGCCTAAGAAAGAAGGCCTGATTGCCTATACATGGCAGAAGAAATTTCCCCCCTTCCCCAATGTCTATTTATCTTTTTATTCTACAGAGGGTTGTTTTTATATATTCTGGTATTTCTCTCATGTTAATTATAATGTGTGTTAGAGAAACTCAACGTTCAGTTTCCTCCTTCTGCATCCTGAAAGTCTTCTGAATTTTGAGGCCAGAATTTCCTAGCCAGCATCTCCTTTGCACAAAATATTTGTGAGTCATAAGCAGAGTTTCTGAGTTGCCCCAGTAAGTTGCTGAAGCTTCTAAAAATATATATGGTAAAAAAATATGCACAGAGGTTGTAGCTCAAGAAGAAAAAGCATTGTGGTTTTGAGTCCTGGGTTCTTAGGTTCCTGAACAACCCCTGCTGTGATCTTGTCTTCTTGGAGGTGCCTGGTTGCTACCCTGGTGGTAGCAGCACCAAGATGCCTCTTCTTTGTTGCAAATTTGTTACATCTTGAAATCCCCATAACTTTAACCTTAAACTGCCTACTATTGACCTCACTCCATTCCTAAGGGTTCTGTAAGGGGCGTGCATAAGCGCACCATTGTGCCCATCATCCCTGTCCTACTGTCCCCATTTATTCGTACCCATTTCATTCATGCTCATGTTTATTCTTATACCTATTATCTTGTAACCAGTTGACAAATCAAATAAGTAAAATAAATAAAATATAAACTCCCTGGTGTTGGAGCTGTGAAAAAGACATTATATGGTGGAAAACATTTCATTTCTAAAAAAAGGCATTAAATAGCTTTTTGAATGAAAAAAACAGGTATTGTCCACATTGCTGTGAAAGAAGGTTTTTTGGTTGGATGTTCTGCTATTTCCCTCGTGTTTGTTTTAATATCCCCTTTTTGTATATTGAAATTCAATTAATATTTATTTCTAATCTGCACTTAATCCTTCATCGTGACATAAACTATTATTATTTTTATACTCAGAACCACACCCATTGCTCTTTCTTGCCTTCTGGGGATTTGGTTCTAAGCATCAGACATCCCCAAAAGAAAAAGAAGAAGTCACATTCTTTGCAATGAACTCTTGCAACAGCCAGCAAAGCCATAAACTCTTCCAAGGTCTTCTGTTCCCTGTCTTACTGCCCCACTTTATTCCCTCCCAAAATCGCAAATCCATGGCTGATAAATATAATTTGTCCCCACTGGGATAGTTTTTAAGATATATATATATATATAGTCAATGTGTTGACTTCTGCAAGAGGGGCTTGTGCACAAGCAGTCTTTTTTTAGTCTGGAGAGGAGCCTAATGACCACCAGCTGAGTGGAATTACCTCCTGTAACTGCGCAACTGTTCCTGACGCCTATTAGCTCTTCGATACCGGGCATCCAGGAACAACTCACTGCTGGCTTCCGGCTCACTCTCCCTTGTCTCCTCCCCACTGGTCCAAGGCTCAGGTGCCTCCTGGTGGCCAACCAGCCTCTCTGCACCCTGCTCGGAGTCGGAACCCTGTCCAGGGTCCTCCACATCCTCCAGAGCCGACTCATAGAGCCCCTCGCTGTCGGAGTCTGGTAGTAGCTCCAACGACTCCTGCTGGGCCACAACACATACTATTCCCAATTTCTACTTTCTACATGTTTTCTAATCTTTAATGAAACAATTGCTATCTTAAGTATTCTATATCTATCCATCATCTCTTGCTCTTTTTAGTATTTCAACCCCAGCCATCTCCTAGAAAAATGAAACCTTCTAGGAAATATTAAAAAGGCAGAATATTATACCTCTCTGCATGAGAAAAGGAGAAACATGCTCTTGCAAAGCAGTCTCCACCTTTGTTAACAGCCCCAGAAAGACTGTACCACCTTATCTACAACACAAAAGATCTTCACCCTCAGGAAATAATAGGATTAGCCCTCTACCCATCTAGCAACAGAACTCACCACATGGAACCTGGTGAGATTGCATCACTCAGCAAGGCTAGACCAAGGCTGGAACTCAAGACAACTAATCAGAATACATTTCTTACACAGAAACAGGAATCTCTAAGGCGGGGGCCAAGAGAGGGTATTAATCTTTCTCTCTCTCTCTCTCTCACCTATGTGCTCATTTTGCCCAGGACCTCAAACCATGTCCTCCTGTCCACCATTAAACCATCATTCCAAGCAGTGTCCATGTTTTCAGTGTTTTTCCCACTTCGAACTGAACCCAGATGGACATTTCTTCCAATAATCTGGCAACCCAGATGGGTCTCCAAACTAACTTGACCGATGGACCTGGCCTGGGTAAGCTTCCCTTGCTGGCACAGACCCATTGAATCTGTGGGTGAATTTTTCCCACACCTTGGCCATTTGGAACAAAGGTTTTAAAGAGGTTTTGAATGTTGAGTTCAAAGGCTGCTTGGAAAGGTGAGTACTTCTAAATTTTAAAAGCCCAGGAGATGAAAGAGAGTATGTGTCTGTGTGTGTGAATGCGCTTGAGAAAAAATCCCTTCTCTGGATCTTGCTCCTTCTGTTCATTTCCTAA
The DNA here is from genome assembly GCF_051295495.1 of Thamnophis sirtalis. NCBI lineage: Eukaryota > Metazoa > Chordata > Lepidosauria > Squamata > Natricidae > Thamnophis > Thamnophis sirtalis. Next base: position 23,150,211 of record NW_028261383.1, on the reverse strand, counting down.
CCGCAGAAAGACCAACAGAGTCTGGAGAGCATGGGGGATTTGCCAGAGCACAGGACCTTCTGTAGGGAAAAGGGAGAGAGTGCGTGGGAAGGAGTTAAAAGGCAAATGAGAGGATCACTCTTGGGTGACAGGCTGAGCATCACTGAGCAGATCCCTATTCTGGAAAGGAGGTACCCATACTCTGAGTAATTTTGCAGGCAGAATCCTCCCAGGCCATTTGCCTGAAAAACTGAGGGCTGACCACAGATTAGAAGGTACGTTCACCTGTTGGGAGTGATGTATTCCACGGTTGCAAGGGTCCCAAGTAAAAGAAAAGAGTGGAGCCTTGGAGTCTTGTCGCGGACAGTGGGAAGAGCAGACCAGGAAATGGGAAGCTCCTAGTCTAGGATCCCACTGAAATCTCAAGGGAGACTGATGGAGGCCTGGGTTTGGGACAAATTACCTGTCCAGACAGGAATGAAGAATATGACATGTGTCAAGGCATGTGAGAAATGGACTCTGCTCAGGGATGAAGCAAGAAAAACCAATTTGGCTAAATAAAGATACTTAAAAGGGAAATATATAAATAGGAATGTTGGGGATTTCGGTTTTTTTGTGGGTTGTTTCTCTCCCTCTCTGTTTTCCATGAAATCACACGATACATTTGTTAAGATTTGTGCCTTCCCTAATTTAACTGAGATTTATGTTGGGAATGACCAGTATCATATGTGTGAGCTGGAGAGCTTTGTTTTTCCTCTCATGTTCTTTTTGTGTTTATATGCATGTGTGTGTCTGTGTGTGTGTGTCAAAGTCTTTGGGTTTCCTCAAGGTAAATGTAACTTAAATGTCTCTGATCCCTAGGAGAAAAAAATAATTACATTATTACAAATAATGTTGAATTAAACAATGAAAATGCCTTCACACTGAGCTTGCCTGGCCAGCAGAACAGGGTGAAGTTTCCTTTCCATTCTGTACTTGTAAGAATAACCCAAGTTTATGAGGGAACGTTTTAAGTTCCTTTACAAGAAAAATGTTATTCTTGCTTTTTCTGTGTGTTGAAATGATTTCCTCTGTCCATCCTTTTTCTGAAGCATGTGAATCCATTTTTTTCTCCCTCATCTGTTGCGTCCCCATATTGTTGAAACTGCTTTATCTATTTAATAACTGCAGTACTGATGTGTTATTTTTTTCTTCAAATCTTGCCTGCAAAATATCTATCCACCCCCAACTCTACCTCCCCATCTCTTATCCTTCAACAATGCCTTTCCTGGTAAGAATACCAGCAAAAGGGGGGGTTCCTGTTCTTACGTCTTTCAGCTCTGCACAGATGACTCTGCAACCTGTGGAAGCGGAGCACACAAATCCAGATGCTGCCTCCAGAGGAGACCTTCCATCCATTTGAGCCAGGAATTGGATTTGGGTCCAGTCATTCACCCGAAAGTTATCACAGCAACCAGAGTGGAGCAGACCTTCCCAAGCCTGACTGACCATTCTTACCATCAAGCCAAGCCTACTGCCACCCAGCAGACATGAAAGAAAGGACCCTGAGATGGACAAGTAAAGACTAAAAGACTCTTTTCAATCCCCAGAAGACAACGGGAAAGTCTATGGGAGAGGGTGGAAATTGATTGTAAAGTTTTCTTTCTTGTCTCATTTATGTTGTATTCACTTAAATGGACTCTGGGAGATTGTATTTGGGAGTGGCTGACACAGTAAGTTCTGAACTCCTTAGATTTCTGTCTGGTTAGAGGAAAATTTGTCCAGCGTGCCTGTATTGCCTGTATTTTAGAAGTAGCTGCATACACAAGAACACATCATTCAGAATTACAGTTACCCTCTTCATCTACCTGAACACAAAGCTCCTCCTAGGTTAGTTTTTGCTCTTTGGCATTAAGGTTCAATCAGTCATATCTCCCTACTAATCCCATGGGGGAGGAGGCATCCCCCTCAGGCAATTCCCTCACTTGAAGAGATAGCAGAAAAGAGATCTCGAAACACCCAGCCCTGATTGTGACTCACAAACGATGCTGCCCAGTTGTCCAGCAAAGCAGGATATGTTGCACTGATGGTCTCATGAGTAGGAGTCCCAGGGCTCATTGTGTGTAATTTTAAAAATACTAAATAGCCTGGATTGCACACCAGCTAACCTCAATTTGGACTCACAAATCCTAAAAGAACCAAAGTAAGAGCAGTAACCAACCCTTGGAAATGGGCAGCCTTTAGTTATTTAAAGGAAAACTGTGGCTGTGAAGAATTTAGGACTTTTACTTGATTGAAACCTGATTGGAAGCTCACAGAAAGTGATATCTGACCTCTGAAAATAATTGGCATTAAAAAATTGGACACTATAAATTTATTTCCAGAACTTTTGTCCTGGCTGCTACACCTTCGTGGTTGAAAGGTCTGCTGCAGGTTCCTTCCCTCCCCGAATTTAAGGCAGCAGAAGATTATTCCTTCAGTTGCTCCCCAAAGGAGCATCATGTCACATGACAACTGTTTCACTTTCAAACTAGCCCTCTGATGTTAAAGAGTTCTATTCTCCCTCCCCACCTGAAAAGAAATCAGTTCCAAGCTCTGATGCTAAGAAGTTCTACTCCCTCTCTCCACCTCAAAAGAGGAGTTTCACTTTCTCTTTCACAGCAGCAAGCAGCTTTGCTACAGAACAGTTGAGCTAAGCCAAGTCCAGGCTCCTTCCTGTCTCCTTCTTGCTCACACAGCAAATAAATGTTTGAGTTTCCAAACACCCCACAACTCTCTCACACACTGACAGGACACTAGCCAGATGAACACTAATGGATGCTGGTAGGCAGAGGCAGATCCTCCACCCTTATTTTACTCCTCAATTCAGACAAATCTGTTCCTTCTAGCGTAACACCAGTTAAAGGGAAAAGAGGAAAAATGCAAAAAAAGGATTTACAGATGTGATTAGGAAAACACAAGTAAGAAAAGCTGCACACAAGTATCATCAAACTCATCCCCAAGTCAATAGAAAGGCTGTAAAAAAGTATTGTTAGATTACAAATATCATGCAGAATTAAATCAGAGTCCAAGGCAGAGCTATCCTTAAAGTTCCAATTTAATAAGACAGACATGTTGGCACAAATTGTGGAATGCCAAATCTAAAAGCTTTCTGGGATTCCACCCAGTTGAAAGTTCATGATCTTATCCCCACACCCATAAATCCATCACATGGTCCAATCTTCTTCAGCCACGCTGGCATTTCACCCATCTAGTTCCGGTCAGATGCAGAGGTGCGGAGAAAAAAAATGACCTTGATTTCTAGAAAGGAATTACAACAACACATTCCACAATTCTACTCCTTTCTAGTCCCCCTCCCAATTACTACACTAATGAAACAGCATAGAAAAATAATAGTGTGTGTGGCAAACAAAAAATCCTAAAAAGAATATAACTGCAGGCCTGACAGGTGGCCTCTGCTCAGAAGAAAAATGTTTTCTGAAAAGAGAATAACATAAAAGTTAACATAACAAAATTAACCACCTCTCCCCACCCCCAGGGGGACCCTTTGGCTTAACCGAAAACTTCTCGTAGAATTGTTTTACTAACTTCTCCACTTTTAAGTTCCAGCTTTTCACCCAAGTAGCTTCAGAAAAAGGGTAATCCTTCCAATGCACTAAATACTGTAAGCAACCCCTATACAGCCTGGAGTCTAAAAAATTTTCCACCTCAGATTGTGTTTCCCCTTCTATTACTACAGGAGGAGGGAAAGCTTGGGTGGATGGTCTTATGCTGGACTAATTACTGGTTTCAACAAGCTACAATGAAATTCTGTGTCAATTTTCCCTAAACTTCTGGGTAGGCTGAGTTGAATTATAACTGGGTTAACTATCTTCACTATTGGGAATGGACCTAGACATTTTGACCAAATTTCTGGCTAGGCATTCTTAATCTCATGTACTTGGTAGACACAAAAACTTTGTCACCCACACGAAAGGGGTTTTGAAGCGAGCAGTGTTCCTCAGCTTGCTTCTTCTAGGTTTCTGCCGCATCTGCTGGAGCCTTCTTCGTACTTTCCCATTCTTTTTTTAGGGTGTCCATCCATTCATTCAGAGACATGGAGGAGGGAGGTTCTCTAGGCAACTCAAGCATGGCAACAAATTCCATGCCACTGGTAATCTGGAAAGGAGTTAATTCAGTGCTGCGGTGGACTGTATCGTTGTACGCCACTTCGGCAAAGGGTAGCAAGTAGGACCAGTTGTCTTGCTGATAGTCCACATAACTCCGGATGTATTGCTCCACCACCTCATTGGCTCTCTCTGCTGCACAGTTCATGCTGGGCTGAACCTCTGAGCTCAGTTGTTGTGTTGACCCAATGGACCTCAGAACCTCTTCCAGAACTTGGCTGTGAACTGGACTCTGCAGTCTGAAATGATCCTCTTGAGCAATCCGTGCAGGCAATAAATGTGTTTCACAAACATTTTCGCTAATTTCTTTGCAGACAGCAACCCTGAGCAAGCTATGAAGTGCCCTTGCTTGGAAACCAAATCAATAACTGTCCAGATTATTCTATTTCCACTGCTGTCTGGGAGTTCCACAATGAAGTCCATTGTGACCTCTTCCCATGGTCAGTTAGGGCTGGCCACTCATTGTAGTAGTCCAGGGGACTTCTCTGGCAGTGGTTTCGTAATTGTGCAAGTAGCACAGCTTTTTACGTAATCTTCCACCTCTGTTTTCATCTTTGGCCACCAAAATTGATGCCTAGTGATGTGGAGCATTTTTAAGAATCCAAAGTGGCCTCCTAGTTGCGCCTCATGGCTTTGTTGTGAACTTCAAGCCTCAACCCTGCGGGGACGTACAGTTTGGACCCCTTCCAGGCTAATCCATTTTCCATCATTAGGATATCCTAGTTATTGTTGAGCCACTGGTCTGTTGGGAGCGCCAATTTCATAGATTTCATCAGCTAATCCTGTCTTCAGTTAGTGCCTTGGGCTGCGTTTTGATGGAAGAATTGATGGGGTGAACAACAACTCCCTTCTTAGTGTCGTCCTGCAGTTTTCTCGACAAAACATCCCCCAACAATGTTTTTGGTACTTGTTGGACCCCTGGGGTTTTTGTCTCTGCTGCAGGTGCTACAGATTCTGGGCTCTTGGGTTCAATCGTCCCTGGGTAGCCCTTTTCCTCCACTGGTGGTAGCAGCCCAAATGCAATAATCAGTTTCCTACCACCGTCTTCTCACTTTATCGTAGGCTTCCACTTATCAAGCCATGAAAGCCCCAAGATAATATATTCCAGCATCTCAGGAGCTACAATGAATCTGAGAAGCTCGTAGTGGCGGCCCACTTGTAACTTCACCAGTTCAGTTATTAGCGTGGCTGGGGCTCCTCCAATTAGCGTTCCATATACCTGCTCAACCCGAATGGGACAGGCTAGAGGTCTTGTGCGTATGCCCAGTTGCTTTACAATCGACATGCTGATTAAGCATTGAGTGCAACCAGTGTCTACAACTGCTTCAACTTCCCCTTCCAGTCCCGTCTCAGGTACTTGGAGATTGGCTTGGAAAGCAAAGAGGCGGATGGGTGCACTCACCATAGGATCATCTTTGGCATTTTCCTCCTCCGAGGCCTCCCCATTAGTAGGACTCTTCATCACCTTAGATTGGGGATCCTCTTCCAGAGGTTGTTGGCTCAGATGACTCTTTTCTGGTGGCATCTGGGGCCTTCTCTTTACCACTGTGGCGGTTGGTGTGCATGTTTGTGGCATTGGGGCTGGAGCCAAGCATTCTGACGCTCTGTGGCCAAGTTGACAGCAACAGTGGCATTTTATTGGGCCCCACAAGGGAAGGAACCTAGTTACATCTCTAAACTTAGGAACCGCCTCATCACATTGTTCTGCTATCCATCCTGCAGTTTCCCCCTCATTCATCCATTCTTCTATTGTCGAGAACTCGTCTCTGTTGGAAGGTGGGGTAAGAACCTGTTGGGGCATTGCAGGTGAGACTGGCCTTGGGGGGGTGGGGTCAATACCTGGGTTGGCCACTGCCCAGTTATCTGCCATGGTGCCATCTGCTGAGGGAGGGCAGGTGCCCACTGGTATCCCTTCCATCCATGACCTGAGGTTAAGACTCATCCCGGGGTTGCCTGATTCACAGGTTGCAGTTCAACCAACGATGGCTGGCTAGAGGGGGTTATGTGCCAAGGCCCTCTCTGCTGGCTAGGAGGATTTCCCCATGTTGATGGACAAGCAGGTCCCCAATGGCATCTCTGCCATCCATGACCTGGGAAGAAAGCCCAATTTGGTGGTGCTTGATTCACAAGCTGCAGCCCAATTTCCAGTGGCTGGCTAGTGAAAGATGCTGGCCAAATCCCTTCTTGCTGGGTTGAATTTCCCATTTTGATAGGGAATCTGTCTTCTATTCAGTTTCAGGGTAATGGGTCATTTCATTTATTGCTGTTTGGAAGGAGTAATTATCTCCACTCAATTCCTCCAGCCCATTGCAGCTTTTACTAGTGAAGTGGGGGAAAGATTGACTCACGTTTGGCTGAAGAAGTTGGTCTGGGATTCCAAACATCTTGTTGCTTCCAGCCGTGTGCGGAATCTTTCCCCCACTGCATTCCTCGAGAGGCTATAAATCTTCAAACAGAAACTCCTTCGCATTCCGAGGCTTTGCAAAGAAGCTTCAAACAGAAATTCCTTTGCACCCTGAAGATTTGCAGAGAAGCGTCTTGTCCAGCTCATTTTCTTCACTGATATTTTATGCTGACAAGGTCAGTCAGCATGGGGAAACCAGCACCCCTCACCAGCCCCTGTGGGGTTTTTTGGTGGTGATTTATTTTAAAGAGAGATTTGGTATAATGTCAGTGTTCCAAATATCATGCAGAATTAAATCAGAGTCCAAGGCAGAGCTACCCTTAAAGTTCCAATTTAATAAGACAGACATGTTGGCACAAACTGTGGAATCCCAAATCTAAAAGCTTCCTGGGATTCCACCCAGTAGAAGGTTCACGATCTTATCCCCACACCCATAAATCCATCATATGGTCCAATCTTCTTCAGCCACACCGGCATTTCCACCCATCTAGTTCCGGTCAGATGCAGAGGTGCGGAGACAAAATATGACCTTGATTTCTAGAAAGGAATGACAACAACATATTCCACAATTCTACTCCTTTCTATTCCCCCTCCCAATTACTACACTAATGAAACTGCATAGAAAAATAATAGAGTGTGTGGCAGGCCAAAAATCCTAAAAGTAATGTAACTGTAGGCCTGACAAGTATACATCGAATAACCCCTATGTTAATCCGTCACAAATGAGATCAATGCCTTTGTCTAATAAGTTATTTCTCTGGTTTAAAGATGAACCTCAGTTTGATTACACCAGGGACAAGGTTGTTGATCTCGGACCCCAATTCCCCTGTGCCTGGTGCCATGCTCTATGTCAGGTTCCTGTTCGGTGAAGCAGAAATAAACAATAAACTACACGATTCTCAGTGTGTATTGTTTTATCTTCCACACTCCAGCACAATCCGACAAACTCCTACTGATAAGATATAGTGAGATGAAGTCAAGGCTGAAGCCCAGTGCTCCCTTCCACTTTTTAAAGCTTCCCATGACTCCACCCACCACCCACGCATGCTCACAACGGTCCCAGCCAAGCCACAAGTCATGTTGGTTTGTTGCCGTTCGCAGGTAGCTGTGCTGTGCTTTGGAATGGCAGGATGAGAGTCCCGGGATGTACTACAGTGGTGGTGCACCTCCCTCCCCTTCAGCCATACCGTGAACCCTTACACAGCAATAATAGCAATAATAGCAATAACAGTAGACTTATATACCGCTTCATAGGCCTTTCAGGCCTCTCTAAGCGGTTTACAGAGTCAGCATATTGCCCCCAACAACAATCCGGGTCCTCATTTTACCCACCTCGGAAGGATGGAAGGCTGAGTCAACCCTGAGCCGGTGAGATTTGAACCGCTGAACTGCTGATCTAGCAGTGCTGCATTTAACCACTGCGCCACCTTGGCATTCTCACCCACCAGCATCCAATGGCAAAGCACTTTCTCTCTGCTGTCTGGAAGTACAAAGGATGCTTCCAAATGATGTCTTTTGGAGTCAGAAAGGTGAAGGAGGGAAATTTTATGCCAACATTCAAAGTGCAGGGGCAGGTCTACCACAGGACAGGGAGTATCATGGCGGGGCCTCAGCAACAGCTTTCATTTCCCCAGATATACTTTGTTGGTGATGATGACAATGAGAGAGACATCCGTTGTGGAATCTACCCAGCCATTAATCCACAACTGGTTAGCCAACTGCAGAAGTTGCTGCGAGAACACAACAAGTATATTCTGGAACTTAAGGGTGCTGTTGAGTCTGTTCCGAAGGGCCACAAGGACTTCCAAGTGGTGATTAATGCTGAAAGGAAGCCTTCTGGAGGGCACAGAAGTCATTTCAATGCCCCCATGACTAGAGAAGTGGTTGTTTCCTTGTCGCCCAGGATTTTGAGAAAAGAGATATCGTTCTCCAAAGTAGAGAAAACTGGTTGTTAAGAATCAGTGAGATGCACCATCCCTTTGAAGCTCTCCAGTACCCTCTGATGTTCTGCCATGAAGAAGATAGCTATTACATCAATATATCTCAGTGTGAACCAAACATCAAAGTTCCTCTCAAGAAGACCGTGTCTGCTGCTGCCTTTTACAGCTACAAGATAATGCAGCGTGATGGTGAAGAATGCTACCTATTGCTGTTCCAGTTCCGTAATGAAGCACGGGTATCCAATCCACTAGTATGATCATATAAGCCCAGCCCAACACAATATCACTAAAAAGGGAAAACAAGATATTGAAAAAGAAACCAGCATGGTTGCATAAAGATCAGATAATTCCAAACAAATGTTATTTCACTATTATACAGAGTGACTAAATTAGCAGATCAATCAAATACATAGTATTATTGGATTTCAGTAAGGCAGTTGACAAAGTAGATCATAACCTACTTCTTGGTAAATTTGAAAAATGTGGGTTAGGTTCATCCTTCCACACAGATAGATTCATAACTGGCTGACAAACCACATTCAAAGTGTATTCCTTAATGGGACTATATCTATACGAGGGAAGTAAGCAGTGGGTATTCCAATGTTCTGCTTTAGTATCTTCTTTTACAAAGATATTAAATATCTTTGTAAATGCCTTAGATGAGAGGATTGAATGGGAATGGAAAAGGAAGGTTTTACACTTATGCAAGAAAAACAAAAGGGACTGGTACATAATAGGCAGAACCTGGCTCAAGCAGTAACTATGAGAGGACCCTGAAGTCCTAGTGGACAATCATTTAGATATGAGCCAGAAGTGTATTGCAGTGGCCAAAAAAGCCAATACAGTAACAAGCACCATTAACAGAGAGAGAGAATCAAGATCATGTGAAGTACTAGTACCACTTTATAAAGAGTAAGACCACACTTAGATAATTGCACATAGTTGGTCACCATATCATAAAAAAGATGTTGAGACTCTGGAAAGAATGCAGAAAAAGACCAACAAAGAGGATTAGGGGCCTGGAGGCCAAAATAAAAAGGAGGGTTGCAGGAATTGGGTATGTCTAGTCCAGTGAAGGGAAGGACTAAGGGAGACATGATAGCCATCTTCCAATACTTGAGAAGTTGCCACAAAAGAGGGAGGGGTGTCAACCTATTCTCCAAAGCCCCTGAAGGCAGGACAAGGAACTGCATGGAAACTCATCAAGGAGAGAAGCAACTTAAAACTAAGGAGAAACTTCCTGACACTAAGAACAGTGAACCAGTGGAAGGGTTTCCCTTCAGGGGTTGTGGGGGCTCCATCCCTGGTGGCTTTTAATCAGAGACAGGACAGCCATTTGTCTGAAATGATGTTGGGTCTCCTGCTTGATCAGGGCGTCGGAATAGAAGCCCTGCAAGGTCCCTCCCAGCTCTGTCACAAACCCTCCAGTGATGGGAGCACCCACAACCTCTGGAGGGAAGCTATTCCCAAAGAATCCACCTTCACTTGGAAGAGACTTTTCCAATCTTCCCACCAGAAGGAAAATTGCAGCCACCAGTTTCACAGGGTGCAGCACCAGTGGGCTTAAATTCGGGGAGGGAAGGAACCTGCAGCAGCAGCAGAAGCTGAGATGCTTCAGCCCAGTTGCTTTTCTGCTTCCAGGACTCTCCTCCCGCCCGCCCTCAACTCACCTTCCAGCTGCTGCTTCGACCATGGGAAGAGCACAAAAGACGCTCTGCACACCACTCTCCTCCCATGAGTGATCCGGAAAAGGAAGTTCAGCTGTTCCCAAAGGAGGTGCTTTTTTTCAATAAGCAACTGGACTTTATTTCTTCCTGTCCTCCTGTCACCTTCCAACCTTTCTAGCAATTCAGTACTCGATGGTTTTAACTCCTTTAAACTCAACCACAGGTATTATCCGCTTTCTGGGCACAGATGTTGCCTGTTTGACCACCATCTCCAGATTGGAGGCATTAAAAAAAATCCTTCTCCAGTTTCTACTGATGAAAGAAATGTCCTTCTGGGTTCAGCACCAAGTGGGGAAAAAGACACTGGAGACATGGAGGCTGCTTGGAAAGATGGTTTATTGGTGGACAGGACCACATAGCTTGAGCCCTGAACAGAAAAGGTGATCATATTCTTCAATGTTGGTGGAGAAAAGAGAAGGAAGGACTGAGATGCTGAGTCCCTGGTTTTATGCCCTCTCTGGCCTTTGATCTTAAACTTGTATTCTGATTGGTTGTCAGACTCCCATGGAGCCATGCAGGGGCAACTCTCTAGGCTGCGTTTGAATCCACATTTGGTTGAGTTCTCAGATGCCATGTTGGGAGTTGGAAAAAGGGCCAATATTATCATGTTTTAATCCCATCCCCCTGGAGCTGAAGGGGAGAACTCTTTATTATGTATAGTGGACTAGTTTGATCTTCTTAATGGCCCATTGACAAAGTGAGGATGGGCAGGAAGCTACAGGGAGCTATTCTGTCTTTTAAAACATGTTTCTTCCTTTTCACATCCAGAGAAATATTCTGCCTTTTCAATATTTCCTAGGATATTTCATTTTTCTGGGAGAGCGCTGGGTGAGAACTTCCTACAGTTCTATGCACCAGACATCCCCAAGAGAAAAAAAGAAGTCACATGGACCTGGCCTGGCTAAGCCTCCCTTGCTGGCACAGACCCATTGAGTCTGTGGGTGGATTTTTCCCAGACCTTGGCCATTTGGAACAAAGGTTTAAAGGGGTTTTGAATGTTGAGTTCAAAGGCTGCTTAGAAAGGTGAATACCTCTAAATTTTACCTTTAAAAGCTCAGGAGGTGAAATGTGCCTCTGTGTGTCTGAATGTGCTTGAAAAAAACTCCCTTCTCTGGATCTTTCTCCCTCTGTGCATTTACTAACGGCAGAAAGACCAACAGAATCTACCCAGGCCATTTGCCTGAAAAACTGAGGGCTGACCACAGGTTAGAACAGTGATGGTGAACCTGTGGCACGCGGAGCCATTTGTCAGTGCACGCGAGACGCTGCCCTGTCTGCTGGCCAGCGCGCATGTGAGCGCTGGCCAGCTGAGTTCACCCTTTTTTAAGGCATTTTTCGCCCTCCCCAGGCTCCAGAGGCTTTATAGGAGCCTGGAGAGGGCAGAAAGACACACACACACCCCTGGAGGCCCTCTGAAGGCTTCATGAGCTTCCTTGAAGCCTCCGGAGCACAAAAAATCGGGCCTACGGGCAAACTGGAAGTTTGGGAATGGACTTTCGGTTTGCTCGGAGGGTCATTTTGACTGCTCTGGAGGCTTCAGGGAAGCCTCCAGAAGGTCGCTGAAGCCTTTGGAGCGCTCAAAACAACCCTCTGAGCAAACCGGAAGTCACTGAGTGACTGAGGGGGCATGGCCCCGCCCCATGGAATTGGGAGGGAGGCATGCCTATTTGGGCCTTAGTGCCACAGAACAAAAACCAGCCAGGGGAAGCTTTATTTCAGGAGTCCTCAAGCTACAGCTGGATATGGCCCGCCAACATGATTTATCCATTCTGCGCAGCGGTGGGATTAAGCCCTGCACCTCAACTTACTGCCACTCTTACCCGTTTACTTTAGGACCATTGCGATCCACACCCTGACACCCTGAGGAAATGTTTTTAAAAGCTCCCACCGGCTACCCTTTTCCTTTTGGCTAAACTCCTCTAAGTGCACTCCAACCATTTCCACTTGACTGCATTTTCTTTCACTCTTGGCTCCCTTCTGAGAAGGCAGAGAAGTATGTGAGTCAAGTATGTGTATGTTATGCTGACGCTTGCCTCAGGATGCCATGTGGCGTGTTGTGCCGTTACCAGAGTTCACACCAGAGATCAATCCAGGGCCCACTGAAAATGGTGGCTGCGTCCAGGACAAAGTCATGAGGCCCAAAGATATTTCCCCAATATGGTGAACCTATGGGACACATGACATAGGGGGCATGCTGAGCCATTTGTTAAAGTACGCAAGGCATTGCCTTGTCAGCTCCAGCGCACATCCGTGGACTGGCCAGATGACTTTGGCCTTCTTTTAAGGCTGTTTTGTTGAAGTCTCTGGAGTACGAAAAACCGGCCCTACAGGAAAACCGGAAGTTCAGGAACTGACTTCTGGTTTGCTCGTAGGGCTGTTTTTCGCCCTCCAGAACCTTTAGGAAGCTTCCCTGAAGGATCAGGAGGGCTAAAAACAGCCTTACAACCAAACTGTACGTCATAGTTCCTAAAGTTCCCGGGTTTCCCATAGGGCTGTTTATGCCCTCTGGAGGCTTCAGGAAACCTCCTGAAGCCTCCAAAGGGCTTCCAGGGAGGATGGGAGGGTTTTGCCTTCCCAAACCACCTAGAAAGCCTCTGGAGCCTCAGAAGTCAAAAAACGGACATCAAAAGCAGAGAGAGAATGCTGGTCATGCATGCATGCGCGCTGGTGATGCGCGCATAGCATTATGGGTGTGGGCATGCCTGCGCACGACCCCCTTGCGCTCCCCCTGGTTTTGGCACATGATCCAAAAACCATTAGCCATCACTAATATATTTTCTTCCCGCCCTGGGGGAGGGGGTGAAGGACCAAGGGGACTCAAGGGTTAGGAAACAAAGGAAAAGCATGTCTTGGAGGGTGGGGAAGGACTAGAGATGCCTAAGGAAGGCAGCCCTAGCCCTGCACTAGGCCTCCGAGGAATTTTTTTCTAGCTCTGAGTAGAAAGTGTTCTACTTAGCAACTCACACATTTGATTAATGGCTGCATCATGGAGACCAGGCGGATTCGGGTAGTTAAGGAAAGTAATTTCACTTAACAGCCATTGGAACCTGCAACCTTAATTCAATGCCCATCATAGTTACATCTTAAAGACTACTTTTCTGTGGGCTGTGTAATTCTGGGGCTGAAAATTGGGCAAAACCAAGGTAGAAGACTGAAACTCCACATGTGGGAATTCCATAATCAACAGAAAAAAACTCCACCCAAAATTCCTTATTGAGGAATTCCTCTATTTCTAGAAAAGGAAATATTCAGAAGCTTTCCTGATAAACAGAAATTACTAGTTAGCCAATTTCCATTTTCCTTTTCACTCCATTTACCAATTTAATCGTGAGCAATTTTTGAGCAAAATAAATCAGGCCAAAATTAAAACTATCAATTTCTCACCTACACTTTCAAGGGAGATCACAAATGAAATTCAAGCATTCTCTAAACTCATCTACCTTTATGCTCGAAGTAATGAGTACAGACTGGACAATTCAAAGATTTCTCCATGGTGTCAGTCCCCTGGTTTATCCTTAGGTAGGAATTCTGACTGAAACCTCTCCCACAATCAGGACATTCAAAGGCTCTCTCCTCTATGAGTCCTCTGGTGTTTCACCAGTTTGATAATATTCCTAAAGCTTTTCCCACATTCAGGACATTCAAAGGGTTACTCTCCTGTATAAGTCATCTGGTGTCTCACTAGATTGGAATTCTGACTGAAACTTTTCCCACATTCAGGACATTCAAAGGGTTACTCTCCTCTATGAGTCCTCTGGTGTGTCACCAGATGGGAATTAGTACTAAAGCTTTCCCCACAGATAGGACATTCAAAGGGTTTCTCTCCGGTGTGAGTCCTCTGGTGTATTACTAGGTAGGAACTCTGACTGAAACGTTTCCCACAATCAGGACATTCAAAGGGTTTCTCTCCTGTGTGAGTCCTCTGGTGTACCACCAGGTTGGAATTCTGACTGAAACTTTTCCCACATTCAGGACATTCAAAGGGTTTCTCTCCGGTGTGAGTCCTCTGGTGTGTCACCAAAAAGGAATTATGACTGAAACTTTTCCCACAATCAGAACATTCAAAGGGTTTCATTCCTCTGTGAGTCCTCAGGTGTGTCACCAGATGGGAATTAGTACTAAAGCTTTTCCCACAGATAGGACATTCAAAGGGTTTCTCTCCGGTGTGAGTCCTCTGGTGTACCACCAGGTAGGAATTCCTACTAAAACTTTTCCCACAATCAGAACATTCAAAGGGTTTCTCTCCTGTGTGAATCCTCTGGTGTGTCACCAGATGGGAATTAGTACTAAAGCTTTTCCCACAGATAGGACATTCAAAGGGTTTCTCTCCGGTGTGAGTCCTCTGGTGTATCACTAGGTAGGAACTCTGACTGAAACGTTTCCCACAATCAGGACATTCAAAGGGTTTCTCTCCTGTGTGAGTCCTCTGGTGTGCCACCAGGTTGGAATTCTGACTGAAACTTTTCCCACAATCAGAACATTCAAAGGGTTTCTCTCCTGTGTGAGTCCTCTGGTGTCTCACCAGTTTGCAATAATCATTGAAACTTTTCCCACAATCAGAACATTCAAAGGGTTTCTCTCCTGTGTGAGTCCTCTGGTGTATACCCAGGAGGTAATTCTGTCTGAAACGTTTCCCACAATCAGGACATTCAAAGGGTTTCTCTCCTGTGTGAGTTCTCTGGTGTGTCACCAGATTGGAATTAGTGCTAAAGCTTTTCCCACAGATAGGACATTCAAAGGGTTTCTCTCTGGTGTGAGTCCTCTGGTGTACCACCAGGGAGTAATTCCATCTGAAACGTTTCCCACAATCAGAACATTCAAAGGGTTTCTCTCCTGTGTGAGTCAACTGGTGTCCCACCAGGCAGAAATTCCGACTGAAACGTTTCCCACAATCAGGACATTCAAATGGTTTTGCTCCTGTGTGAGTCCTCTGGTGTACCACCAGGGAGGAATTCTGACTGAAACTTTTCCCACAATCAGAACATTCAAAGGGTTTCGCTCCTGTGTGAGTCAACTGGTGTATCACCAGGTAGGAATTCTGACTAAAACGTTTCCCACAATCAGGACATTCAAAGGGTTTCTCTCCTGTGTGAGTCCTCTGGTGTGTCACCAGATGGGAATAATCACCAAAGCTTTTCCCACATAGAGGACATTCAAAGGGTTTCTCTCCTGTGTGAGTCCTCTGATGTCTCACCAGATAGGAATTATTAATAAAGCATTTCCCACAGATAGGACATTGAAAGTGTTTCTCTCCTGTGTGAGTCATCTGATGTGACACCAGGTGGGAATTCCGACTGAAACTTTTCCCACAGACAGGACATTCAAAGGGTTTCTCTCCTGTGTGAGTTCTCTGGTGTAGCACCAGGTGGGAATTCCGACTGAAACTTTTCCCACAGTCAGAACATTCAAAGGGTTTCTCTCCTGTGTGAGTCCTCTGGTGTCTCACCAGGTGGGAATTCCGACCAAAACTTTTCTCACAATCTACACACTTATAAGGTTTCTCCATGGAGTGAATCCTCTGATGTATTTCCAGGCGGGAATTATGACTGAAACTTCTCCCACAGTCAGGACATTGAAAGCATTTATCTCCTATTTGAGTCTTCCGGTGTATCACCAGGCTGGAACTGTAACTTTCCCATAATCAGGACATTCAAAGAGCTTTTCTTCTGTTTCAGTTCTCTGGTGTCTCTTGAGATGGAAATTTCTACTGAAGTTTTTTTCACAATCTGGACAACCATACAGTTCCTCCCTGGAGTCAATCTACTGATGCATCACCAGACTGAAATTGTGACTGAATTTTTTTCCACAATCAGGACATTCAAAGGGTTTCACTTTTGTGAGAGTCCTCGGGTGCTTCACCAGGGTAGCATTTTCATGAAAACCTTTCCCACAGAAAGGAGGTTCAAATGGTTTTATTCCTGTGTGTGCGTCCTTTAGTGTCTCAAGACCTGGGAATTTCTAATGAAACTTTCACACAATCTGCACAGTCATATGTTTTCTCCCTCCTTTGAGTTATCTCATGCAGTACCATATTGCCATGCTCACTAAAGCATTTACCACATTGGGAGCACTTTTGTGGCTTCCCTCTTTTGTAGAGGTGCTTCCATGAATCACAAGGGAGCTGTTGTGACCATGGTTTTGATTTTCTCTCTCAAATAGCTGCTGAAGGAGGAGCAGATTTGTATGGTTTTCTGTTGGAAATGGAAAATATTTTGATTTCTGGCTTGATTTTCTTCCCTTTTCAACATTTAGTGTTATTTACAGTTGTCCAGAGTGTTCTTATTGGCATCCTGTTCATCTGTAAGCTGCAAAAAAAAATTGTAACTTCAATTTTTTGTAAAATGGTTAGAGATGAGTTGAAAAAAAGAAAGAAAAGTATACACCACTTTTGCTCATGGAAGTCCTAACTGCAAATAAGGGCTGAAAATTCTGTCTACACCCTGTCTGGTGACGTCTGTGTTCAAATAGTCGTCACATAACCTACCGCAATTGGAACTGATATTTGCGTCACTAAGAAGCTCAATCATTAAGCATCATGTCACATGACAGTGCCAACTTACACCTGTTCCTCTGTAAGTGTTAAGGTAATTACTGTGGGTTGTTAAAGGCAATTTCATATGACCGTGACTTGCAATTTCCTCCCAATATATCCACTGATTTTGCTTATCAGAAGCTAGCTGGGAAGATCACAAATGGGGTTAACAAATGTGGGATGCCGCCGCCATCATAAATATGCAACTATTGGCAGAACCCAAATTGGTGCAATCCTCTTCCTGCACCTTCAAAACCACAGTCACTGCTGACATGCGGTCACGGAAGAAGTCCTAGGATTACCAAAAATTTGTGGACTAGCAATAGCAATAGCAGTTAGACTTATATACCGCTTCATAGGGCTTTCAGCCCTCTCTAAGCGGTTTACAGAGTCAGCATATTGCCCCCAACAACAATCCGGGTCCTCATTTTACCCACCTCAGAAGGATGGAAGGCTGAGTCACCCCTGAACCGATGAGATTTGAACAGCCGAACTGCAGAACTACAGTCAGCTGAAGTAGCCTGCAGTGCTGCATTTAACCACTGCGCCACCTCGGCTCTTAGGTGCAGGTCTGCTTCTACTATGCCATAGTAACTTTGAAGGCTCATGGAAGAAGTGGTAAGTGAGGACTACCAGTGCAACCAAAGATGGATTAAGCACAATTGAACCTGGTTAATACATGGATGGGACAAGAAATACGAAACTTATTGGCAAAACATAGAAATAAAAAAAACTATCCTGCCATTTGGTTAGGACCAGAACGATGGCGACCGCATAAGAAGGAAGCAAATAGACAGAGAAGCAGTGGAAATCGGATACTTGTTACTATTGCTGTATTGGAAACTGTATTGGAAAGAGAACTTTGCTTCGTGGATATTAACAGTGAGACTGAGGAAAGGGTGACACCTAGTGGACTGTAAATCCGAACCCTGAAATCTGATGTAAGAAAATTTCTGATAACATAAGCTGATATATATATATATATATACACACACATACATACATACATACATACATACACACATACATACACACACAGAGAGACTAATTACTAGGATTGAATGCTTGTATAATTGATAAAATTGAGAAACATTTATTGGTATAGGATAATATATAAATCTATGATATATATTAAGTAAAGACCAAAAACCAAATAATCAAATAGGACAGAATACTACATAGGAATGTTTAGGGATTGAATTATGATATTAAGGACAGTTAATTATTGTTGAATATTGAAATATACAATTATTTATATCATAGATATTACTGACAAGGTAGAAGTAAAAGTAAAAGTAAAACTTATATGCAATTGTTTGGCAAGGATAAATAGGGGATAAAAAATGGCAACCAGTAAAATTAGTGAAAAAAACTACACCCAATGTGATCTCAGCAACACACACACCCCTCAAATCAAATCAAAGATCAATTGAGAGTGTATTGGGGTTGGAGAAAGGTGAAAAGATGGCAGAAACAGCGGGACCAGCTCCAACGATGCAGAGTATGCAATCAATCCTCCAGATGATACAAGAGACACTGGCGAAAAGCCAAGTGACAACTACTAATCATGAAGAAACAAGGAGGAATCATGAAGAAATGAAAAATGAAATGGGAGAATTGAAAGGAACTATTAAGATTGTAGATGATAAAATTGAAAAGATACAGAAGGCCTTAACAATCAATGAACAGAAAATCCAGTGTATGGAAGAAAAAATAAAACAATCAGACAGAAGATGGGAAAAATGGAATTGGAATATAAACAACTTAATAAAGAATTAGAAGTATCAATAATCCGACTAGAAAATGAAAGAGCTGCATTCTACCTAAGATTCCAAAACATACCGGAAGAGAAGGAGGAAGACGTGAAAGCAAAAGTAATTAAAATTCTCACTGAATCTCTTAAAAAAAAAGAGAACAAGAATTGAGAGGAGACATTGATGAAGCTTATAGGGTGCATACTAATTATGCCAGAAGACATGGACTCCCAAGAGAAGTGCATGTAAGATTTGCTAAAAAAAATAACGAGATGAAGTGTACAAAAAAAACAGAGAAGAGACAATTACTCTACAGGGAAAAGAGTTGATCACACTCAAACAGATTACACGAAGAATTCGGGAACAACACAGGCAGTACCAATTCTTAACAAACCAGTTAAATAAAAACAATCTATAAAACCAAATCTTATTTGCTGAACATATTACCCACAATCTAAAAACTCCTATTATACTGCAAAGAACCCATTCCCACGGTTCCTCAAACATAAGTGTCAACAGAAGATTCACACTCCTCTTTGTCACAGTCAATGATTTTAGCCTCTTCCTGTCTTCCTCTGGAGGGGGCAATTCCTGGGGATGAATATGCAATACACAATTAAGTACATTCACTAAAGCAAGAGATAAAGTAGTTACGTCTATGAATACTTGGCTTGCCATTTCCTGACAGGTGCTCAAACTTTCTAATACATCTTATAGCTAATAAATGGAACATTGTCTTCCTTTCTTCAATTCTTCAGCCGTATGTTGAGAAACCAGCTTCCAGTTGTGGTTTCAGTAGGGATTCTTCTGCCCCGTAAAAGCTTCCCGTTGCCGGTAGGGAAGCTTATAGGGGGCGTTTCTTTTAACCATATCACTAGAGGGTGTGCTTCATCCTGGTCTGCTTCCCAATACTCATCAGCAGCTGGCTTAACTTGAGTCCAGTGAATCCAAAACTTGGATTCCAACACTTTTACTTACATGACCACAGTATACGGGTCCTTCCATCTAGGATTCAAATTCTTTCCAGTGTTTTTCCTATACTTTTTCTCTCATCTGAATATTATGACTAGGGGTGGACTGAGGGATACACAGTATTGCTGGATTTCTTGTATTTGCTTTTCAGTTCTCTCACCATTTTGGTTCACCCATAAGGCCCCTATTTGACCTAGGTGCCCTATATGATTTTTCAAGTTAGCACTTATAACTGGGGGTCTCCCAAACATCACTTCAAAAGGAGATAACCCAATTCCCTTTTGCGTAGAGCATCACACAGACTAAAGTGCCATTGGCAATGCATTCACCCATTTATGACTAGCATTGCCTTATACAGCCCACGCTTGGGCACGTCTGTGAAATCAATAGCTAATGAATCCATGGGATAATATCCTTTGGGTTGACTTCCAGGAGGGAGTCTAGGTCCTTGCCTTTGGTTTACTTGAGCACACATGCTACACCTTTCACTTGCATGGGCACACAGTGCGTGTAAGTGGTCAATGTAAGATGGAGTTCTTCTGCTTTGGAATATCTGGAGCTCTGTCTCCTTTCACATTTTTCAATGCTGCATAAGTTATCATGTCAGGGTGGCTCTGATCACCTCGGGTTGCTGACAGCCTTGCTTCTCTGTCAGCTGCTTTTCCCTTTTCTGCTGGATCTGACCATCCAGTTTAGATTAAGGAGCTTATTTAGAGTCCTATACGTGGGGTAAATCTTACAGACCAACTAAGGGTAAGGCGTCTACCCATTTAAGGTGGGTTTCAACACATCTTATCTTTTCCTTAACAGTGCGATTCACACATTTGCTTAATTTCTTTCCTGAGGCTGTTAAAAGACCTCTTTCCCCATAATCTTTGTCCTCTTTTAATGCACGGATTAAAGCCCATAATTTTGCTACTTGGGTTTGTTAACCATAAATGTCTAAAATTCTTTGAATTGTGTGGCTTGTGTAGATAAAAGTAGCCTGTCCAAAAGTTAATTTATTCGCTTCTTCTATCACAAGAGCCGTGGTGGCTAGAATCTTTAGGCAATGTGGCCAGCCTTTTGCAACACAGTCCAGTTGTTTAGATAGATAAGCCACAGGTTATTGCCAACTTCCCTTTTCTTATCAGAGCCTGAGATAATTCTGACTTCAGGGCTTTTTACACTCGTTTCTGCTTTAAACCCCAAACAAAGGGTTCTTTTCCATCCCCCTTTGCAAATGTGTAAGGAGGTTTGGCTAGAAGCGCAAAATTTGAAATCCTCATCCTGCAATTTGGCACACAGCTTCTTTTCACTCATTTCCTATTGTCTTATTGGAGTAGCACATTACTTCGCCAAAAAGGTAGGTGAATTATTATTTTTATTTTTTTCAAATCCTTGGCAAGCAAACTGCCTCTTGTGACCTGTTACTAGGTTTTCCCCAAAAGCAAACAGTTTTTGGCTGTCTCTATGTATTTAAGGTGGTAGGCAGACAGGCATGGCTTGAGGCTTTACTTATATAATTATTGGTACATGATGAGATGCATAGCCTGGTGGATTAAATTCTTAAACCACCATTACTCGCCATATCTCATCTGGGAGGGGGGGGGTGCCTCATTTTAGGGCCATTTTTTTTCTTCCTTAAAGGACAGTGTAACTCCCATTTTGCATAGGATCACACCTCAAAAGAGGAACTGGGCATTCAGGCATGTCTTGGGACATTTTTTGTAGTCAGTGGTCTATTTTCTTTTCTTTTCACCAAATACATTGACCTCTGCTTTGGAATTATTTGACAACGCAACTGTCAGCAATTCAGCTTTACATTGCATTCGTCCTCTTTCTTTCTTTCTTTTTTTCTTCTCAAAGATCTTTCATGCAATTTCCATTTATTCAAGCCACACAGACCTTCGTGGCTTTCTTTTCTTGCTAACCGGAAGGTTCTTTCTCTGACTGGGCATGAATTCTATCTTATTTGGCCACTCCTCGACAATTCTTCCGGCAAGTCCCCTAGCCTCCCACTCTTTCTGTCTTTCTTCTCTGAAATTTGAGTCCAATTAACATACGTTTTTATGCTTATTTCACAAGTTCAGAGATGCCTTTCTTGGCCCCCCTTTTTGTCTTCTGTATTTTATTTATTTATTTACCCTAATGTCATCTGCAGAGTGACCAATGAAGATCATATTGATCATTCTCTTACTTTCTTCAAGCTCAGGATCTAATGTGGTATTTTGCCTAAAGGTTTGATAAATGCATTCTATGATTTCCCCTGGATTTTCATCCTGTTTCTGTTGAATTTAATAGACCTTCCTAAATTCTTAACTTTTGTTGAAACTTAACAAAACTAAGGTCCAATAGTTTTTCAGCTGAAAGGACTAGGTTCCCAATCTGGTTCCTTCAGTAACCATGTCCAGTCTGGGTTTTTTTTTTTCATGCTCCTTCTGCAAAGGCTTATTCATGGTTATCTTCACCAGCCTTCTTTTCTCTGGGGTTAATAAAATTTCCATCAGAATTTGTATGTCAGCTCAAGCAGACTGGTGAGTTCAGAAAAATGGATGCAAAAAGGACATGCATCTCATCTGGATTTTCTCTATAAGCATGAATTTGATTTTTCCAATTATATAAACCAGCCATTGAGAATGGAACATATCCACACCTTATGTAGCTCCCCCTCAGCTTCTGGCAATAAAAGTTCCTTTAGGGGCAATTTGAGTTTTGTCTCAACTGCTCTCTTGGACCAGGTTTGTGGTCCACTTGATCTGTTCCTTTTGTAACCTTTTGGGTTTCGTTCCTCCTGGCCCCACCTAATGGGACCGTTTGTTCATTCTAACCAATATCTGATTCCACTTTTTGTCTCCCTGGGTCTCCTACCCCTTCAGTGTCAACCACTTCATGGTTCATACTCAGTTCATACTGAGGGAGGCTGCCTTGACAGCCATTGACGTCCTCTGGAGGCTTCAGGGAACCTCCTGAAGCCTCCGGAGGGCCTCCAGGGAGGATGGGAGGCTGTTTTCGCCATTCCCAGCCTCCTAGAAAGCCTCTGGAGCCTGGGAGGGCAAAAGAAGTACATCAAAAGTGGGGGGAGACCGCTGGTTGTGCACGCATGTGCACTGGTGTGCGCATAGCATTTTTTTTCATAGATTTTTTTTATTTTCCATTTTAATAGCATATAATCACATGTATACTATTACATAGTCAATATCATGTTGTATTATTAAGTAATTACATCAATTCATCTTACCATCAACTACCAAAGGAAAAAAAAAACCAGTTATTGGCTCTTCTGCTCTCCATAAACCATATTTATACCTTATCCGACACTTTCTTCCCCCTCTCACCTGCCCCTTTCTACATCCTTTCTTCCCTCCATCATTTTCTACTCTACTTCCCCTTCCTTTCTCCTTCTCCTCTCTCCCCTTACCACTCCTCTTTATACACCTCATCTTCCCCCCCACCCTCTCTCCTGTCCCTCTCTTCCTATCTTTCTTCTCTCCTCTGCTTCCCACTCTTCCTCTAATTCACTTGGTGTATTTCAGCTTCTGAGCAAACTCCCTTTTGTATTGATGATATTTATAATTCCATTTCAATATACATAAAAAAGAAAAAATAGCAGTATACATGTACAATCATAATACCTTAAAATCCAACACCCCTCCTCCAACTTAGTAAACTCCGCTCCCTCCCACCCTCCCCCCAAACCGCCCCCCACCTTCCCCCGATGTGTGCGCATAGCATTATGGGTGTGGAATGCCTGCACACGACCCCTCTGCGCTCCCCTGCTTTTGGCACATGATCCAAAAACTCTTAGCCATCACTGATATATGTTCTTTCCACCCTGAGGGAGGGGGTGAAGGACCAAGGGGACTCAAGGATTAGGAAACAAAGGAAAAGGATGTCTTGGAGGGTGGGGGAGGACTAGAGATGCCTATGTCAGGCAGGCCTAGCCCTGTGCTAGGCCTCCAAGGAATTTTTACTAGCTCTGTGTAGAGTGTTCTGCTTAGCGACTCGCACATTTGATTAATGGCTGCATCAGGGAGAGCAGGGGGATTTGGGTAGTTGAGGAAAGTAATTTCACTTAACAGCAATTGCAACCTGCAACCTTAATTCAAGGCCCATCATAGTTATATTTAAGGACTACTTTTATGCGGGCTGTGGAATTCTAGGGCTGAAAATCGGGCAAAACCAAGGTAGAAGACTGAAACTCCACATGTGGGAATTCCATAATCAACAGAAAAAAACTCCACCCAAAATTCCTTATTGAGGAATTCCTCTATTTCTGGAAAAGGAAATATTCAGAAGCTTTCCTGATAACCAGAAATTAGTAGTTAGCCAATTTCCATTTTCCTTTTCACTCCACTTACCAATTTAATCCTTAGAAATTTTTGAGCAAAATAAATCAGGCCAAAATTCAAACAATCAATTTCTCACCTATACTTTCAAGGGAGATCACAAATGAAATTCAAGCATTCTCTAAACTCATCTACCTTTCCTCAAATGGATTACCTTGTGAGCAATAAGGGATGATTTAGGCTTGAAGTAATGAGTACAGACTGGACAATTCAAAGAATTCTCCACGGTGTCAGTCTTCCGGTTTATCATTAGGTAGGAATTCTGACTGAAACCTCTCCCACAATCAGTCCTTTGATGTGTCACCAGTTTGATATTATTACTAAAGCTTTTCCCACATTCAGGACATTCAAAAGGTTTCCCTCCTGTGTGAGTCCTCTGGTGTATCAGTAGGTGGGAATTCTGACTGAAACGTTTCCCACAATCAGAACATTCAAAGGGTTTCTCTTCTGTGTGTGTCCAATGGTGTGTCACCAGATGGGAATTCCGAGTAAAACTTTTACCACAATCAGGACATTGAAACGGGTTCTCTCCTGTGTGAGTTCTCTGGTGGATCACCAGGTGGTTATTCTGACTGAAACGTTTCCCATAATCAGGACATTCAAACTGCTTTTCTCCTGTGTCTCTCCTCTGGTGGATCACCAGGTTGCAACTCAGACTAAAACCTTTCCCACAATCAGAACATTCAAAGGGTTTCTCTCCTGTGTGAGTCCTCTGGTGTATCACCAGGTGGGAATTCCGAGTGATTTCCCACAATCAGGACATTGAAACACTTTCTTTGTTTATGTGTGTTTTCTGGTGTTTTACCAGGCAGGAATTATTACTAAAGCTTTTCCCACAGTCAGGACATTCAAAGGGTTTCTCTCCTGTGTGAGTCCTCTGATGTCTCACCAGACTTGAATAATGACGAAAGCTTTTCCCACAGATAGGACATTCAAAGGGTTTCTCTCCTGTGTGAGTCCTCTGGTGTACCACCAGGTGGGAATTCCAAGTGAAACATTTCCCACAATCAGGACATTCAAAGGGTTTCTCTCCTGTGTGAGTCCTCTGGTGTACCACCAGGTGGGAATTCCAACTGAAACATATCCCACAATCAGGACATTCAAAGGGTTTCTCTCCTGTGTGAGTCCTCTGGTGTAACACCAGGTGGGAATTCTGACTGAAACATTTCCCACAATCAGGACATTCAAAGGGTTTCTCTCCTGTGTGTGTCCTCAGGTGTATCACTAGGTGGGAATTCTGACTGAAACGTTTCCCACAATCAGAACATTCAAAGAGTTTCTCTCCTGTGTGGGTCCTCTTGTGTGTCACCAGATGGGAATTTTCACTAAAACCTTTCCCACAGATAAGACATTCAAAGGGTTTCTCTCCGGTGTGAGTTCTCTGGTGTCTCACCAGATTGAAATAGTCACTAAAGTTTCTCCCACATAGAGGACATTCAAAGGGTTTCTCTCCTGTGTGAGTCCTCTGGTGTCTCACCAGGTGGGAATTCCCACCAAAACTTTTCCCACAATCTACACACTTATAAGGTTTCTCCATGGAGTGAATCCTCTGATGTATTTCCAGGCTGGAATTACGACTGAAACTTCTGCCACAGTCAGGACATTGAATGGGTTTTTCTCATTTATGATTCCTCTGGTGCATCACCAAGATGGAATTATAACTGAAAGTTTTCCAACAATCAGAACATTGAAAGCATTTATCTCCTATTTGAGTCTTCTGGTGTATCACCACGCTGGAATTGTGACTTTCCCATAAGCAGGACATTCAAGGGGTTTTTCTTCTGTATCAGTTCTCTGGTGTCTCTTGAGATGGAAATTTCTACTGAAGCTTCTTTCACAATCTAGAAACTCATACAGTTCCTCCCTGGAGTCAATCTACTAATGCATCACCAGACTGAAATTGTGACTAAATTTTTTCCCACTATCAGGACATTCAAAGGGTTTCACTTTTGTGAGAGTCCTCGGGTGCTTCACCAGGGTAGAATTCTCACGAAAACTTTTCCCACAGAAAGGATGTTCAAATGGTTTTATTCCTGAGTGTGCGTCCTTCAGTGTCTCAAGACCTGGGAATTTCTAATGAAACTTTCACACAATTTGCACAGTCACATGTTTTCTCCCTCCTGGGAGTTCACTCATGCAGCACCATGTTGCCATGCTCACTAAAGCATTTACCACATTGGGAGCACTTTTGTGGCTTCCCTCTTTTGTAGAGGTCCTTCCATGAATCACAAGGGAGCTGTTGTGACCATGGTTTTGATTTTCTCTCTCAAATAGCTGCTGGAGGAGGAGCAGATTTGTATGGTTTTCTGTTGGAAATGGAAAATATTTTGATTTCTAGTTTGATTTTCTTCCCTTTTCAACATTGAGTGTTATTTACAGTTGTCCAGAGAGCTCTTATTGGCATCCTGTTCATCTGTAAGATGCAAAAAAAAAAGTGTAACTTCAATTTTTTGTAAAATGGTTAGAGATGAGTTGAAAAAAAGAAGGAAAAGTATACACCACTTTTGCTCATGGAATTCCTAACTGCAAATAAGGGCTGAAAATACTGTCTACACCCGGTCTGGTGACGTCCATGTTCAAATAGTCCTCACATAACCTACCGCAATTGGAACTGATATTTGCGTCACTAAGAAGCTCAATCATTAAGCATCATGTCACATGACAGTGCCAACTTACACCTGTTCCTCTGTAAGTGTTAAGGTAATTACTGTGGGTTATTAAAGGCAATTTCATATGACTGTGACTTGCAATTTCCTGCTAATATATCCACTGATGTTGCTTATCAGAAGCTAGCTGGGAAGATCACAAATGGGGATAACGAATGTGGGATGCCGCCGCCATCATAAATATGCAATTATTGCCAGAACCCAAATTGGTGCAATCCTTTTCCTGCTCCTTCAAAACCAGCCACTGCTGACATGCGATCACGGAACAAGTCCTAGGATTACCAAGAATTTGTGGACTAGGTGTAGGTCTGCTTCTACTGCGCCATAGTAACTTTTGAAGGCTCATGGAAGAAGTGGTAAGTGAGGACTACCAGTGCAACCAAAGATGGATTAATTTCAATACACATGTGGATTACAAATTATATAATCAAGATTTAATGGGAGACTTTCACTACCACGATATCAACTGGGAGACAAATTCTACAGCAAGTAGGAGATCGAAGTGTTAGTGAAACCAGTCAAACACAGTAACGGTTTGTAAATGCAGTTTTTATTCTTCCTTTGGCATGAACTGACCAACAAAGCACTAAGGCAGTGAATAAATTGTCAGAGCTGCCACCCTGTGCTTCCCACCATCTTTTATAGCTACATTGGTAATTAAGATAAGCCGCACCCCACTTGTGCGCTCACCCATCACCTTGTGGCCCAGAGCGAAACCACCCGGCAATTAATCATGGATTGTTAGCAGGAGTTTCTTCAGCTCCAGGCCTCTGAGCTAGGCGGAGCTGACATCTAACCAACTTAACTGACAACTTTGTCATCTAAAAGGTAGAGCGGGAAACCAGAGGAAAAACTATACTTGACCTAATTCTTACTAATAGAGAAACGATAGGAGGGGTTGAAGTTGTCGGAACCTTGGGCAAATGACCATGTCTTACTGGAATTGAATATAATGCAAACACAAGCAATAGAATATAATCCAACAAGTGCCTTAAACTTTAGAAGAGCTGATTTTAAGAAATTCATAGCCTAAGCAAAATTTCATGGATAAAAATACTAAAGGAGAAAACAATGCAAGGAGTGTGGGAAATACTGGAAAATCTATATACATAAAATCAAAATACCACTCATGCATTATCACAAAATCTCCAGTACTGTAAAGCCTACAAACCTCAAATTTTCCACGTATGTTCCTCTTGGCTTCTAGGTGGTCACTAAGAAAGGATTTTTTGAAATGACCATCAGAGCATTAGTATTTCCTATATTATTACTAACACTCTCTCATGCTAACGAGTTCTACTCCCCCTCCTAATCAGAAAAGAAATCTGTTCCAAATGCAAAACACAAGCAGAGGAGAGGAGATTCAGTTTCAGTTTTACTTTCACAGCAGGAAGCAGCCGTACTACAGAACAGTTGAGTTACCCAACAGCCAGGCTCCTTCCTGTCTCCTTGCTCACACAGCAAATACTGTTTCACTTTCAAACTAATCCTCTTTTACTAAGGAGTTCTACTCTCCCTCCCCCCTGAAAAGAAATCAGTTCCAAGCTGATGCTAAAGTTCTACTCCTCCCCACCTCAAAAAAAGGAGTTTCACTTACACAGCTGCAAGCAGATTTACTACAGAACAGTTGAGCTAAGCCATGTCCAGGATCCTTCCTGTCTCCTTTTTTAAAAAAATAATCTTTATTGGTTATACATTTTTTTAAAGAATAAAACATACAAATATAAATACAATTTTAAACATACAACACACACACACACACACACACACACACACGGTGACAGTCATTCACAGCCCAACTTTTTTTTCTCCTTCCTCATTGTTTAGTCTCTAAGCAACATCTTCTCGTTACAAAGTTCAGGGATCTATTACAATACCCATGTTCACTTTTAGTTCCCATTGTTAACAACTGCCATTTAACTTTCCCCGTTTTAAGTCCCCGCTGTTCTCCTTGTCACCCACATATACCATAGGTTCCAGCTAAGGTAATGTTCCGTTTCTCCTTTGTGCCTCAGCCAACCCGTCATTCTGTCCATTTCTGCACATTCATAGATCTTTTTAATTATGGCATCTTCCGACGGTATGGTAGTAGACTTCCAAAATTGTGCATAAGCTATTCTTGCGGCCACAATTATATGTAGGCTCAAATGTCATATAGATTTACTCATGTTTTCTGGTTTTATGCTTAGTAAAAAATTCACAGGTTTCCATTCCATGCTTGCCCCGGTAACCTCTTTTAGCCATTTTTGAATCCTTCTCCAGTATTTCGTGGCCTTAGTACAAGACCACCGAATATGGTAGAATGTGCCATCCCTTCTTCCACATTTCCAACACAGTGGAGATAACCCAGGAAACATTTTGGCTAACCTCGTTGGGGGGAAGTGCCATCTATAAACCATCTTGTATATGTTTTCTTTAAATGCTGTAGATATTGTAAGTTTAATAGTCTTACTACAGAGATCCTGTCTCCCTCTTGCTCACACAGCAAATACTCAAATCTCACAAACCTCAAATCTCTCATACACCGACAGGATGCTAGCCAGATGAATACTAATGGATGTTGGTAGGCAGAGGCAGATTCCCCACCCCCACCCCCGTGTTATTTTACTCTTCAGTTCAGACGAATCTGTTCCTTCTAGTGTAATACCAGTTAAAGGAAAAAGAGGCAAAAATGCAGAAAAAGATTTACAGATGCTTTCACAAGTAAGGGAAGCTGAACACAAGTATCGTCAAACTCATCCCCAAGTCAGTAGAAAGGTATATATCTAATAGCCCCTATGTTAATCAGTCACAAATGAGATCAATGCCTTGGACTAATAACTATTTCTCTGCTTTTAAATATGAACCTCAGATAGATTACTCCAGGGACAAGGTTGTTGATCTCAGACACAGGTTATCCTGTGCCTGCTGCCGTGCTCTATGTCAGGTTCCTGTTCGGTGAAGCAGAAATAAACAATAAACTACACAATTCTCAGTGTATATTGTTTTATCTTCCACTCTCCGGCACAATCTGACACCCAGTGATAAGATATAGTGAGATGAAGTCAAGGCTGAAGCCCAGCACTCCCCTCTACCATTTAAACCTTCCCGTGACACCACCCACCACCCACGGATGCTCACAACAGTTCCAGCCAAGCCACAAGCCATGTTGGTTTGCTGCCATGCGCAGGGAGCTGTGCTGTGTTTCGGAATGGCAGGATGAGAGTCCCAGGATGTGCTACAATGGTGGTGCACCTCCCTCCCCTTCAGCCATACCGTGAACCCTTACACAGCATTCTCACCCACCAGCATCCAATGGCAAAGCACTTTCTCTCTGCTGTCTGGAAGTACAACAGATGCTTCCAAATGACATCTTTTGGAGTCAGAGAGGTGAAGGAGGGAAATTTTATGCCAACATTCAAAGTGCAGGGGAAGATATACCACAGGATAGGGAGTATTATGGCGGGGCCTCAGCAACAACCTTCATTTCCCCAGATATACTTTGTTGGTGATGATGACAGTGAGAGAGATATCCATTGTGGAATCTACCCAGGCGTTAATCCACAACTGGTTAGCCAACTGCAGAAGTTGCTGCGTGAACACAACAAGTATATTCTGGAACTTAAGGGTGCCATTGAGTCTGTTCCGAAGGGCCACAAGGACTTCCAAGTGGTGATTAATGCTGATAGGAAACCTTGTGGAGGGCACCTAGGTCGTTTCAATGCCCCCATGACTACAGAAATGACTGTTGTCATTGAGGGCCAGGATTTTGAAAAAAGAGATATCGTTCTCCACAGCAGAGAAAACTGGTTGTTACGAATCAGAGAGATGCACCATCCCTTTGAAGCTCCCCAGCAACCTCTGATGTTCTGCCATGGAGAAGATGGCTATTACATCAATATACCTCAGTGTGATCCAAACACCAAAGTTCCTCTCAAGAAGACCGTGTCTGCTGCTGCCTTTTACAGCTACAGGATAATGAAGCGTGATGGTGAAGAAAGCTACCTATTGCTCTTCCAGTTCCGTAACGAAGCACGGGTATCCAACTGACTAGTATGATCACATAAGCCCAGCCCAACATAATATCACTAAAAAGGGAAAACAAGATATCCAAGAAGAAACCAGCATGGTTGCATAAAGATCAGATAATTCCAAACAAATGTTATTTCATTATTATACAGAGTGACTAAATTAGCAGATCAATCAAATACATAGTATCATTGGATTTCAGTAAGGCAGTTGACAAAATAGACCTTAAGCTACTTCTTGGTAAATTTGAAAAATGTGGGCAAATCACATTCAAAGTGTAGTCCTTAATGGGACTATATCTATATGGAGGGAAGTATACCCACTGTATTCCAATGTTCTGCTTTAGTATCTTCTTTTACAAAGATATTAAATATCTTTGTAAATGCCTTAGATGAGGGGATTGAATGGGAATGGAAAAATAAGGTTTTATGCTTATGCAAAAAAACCCAAAAGGGACTGGTACATAATAAGGCAGAACCTGGCTCAAGCAGTAACTATGAGAGGACCCTTGAAATCCTAGTGGACAATCATTTAGATATGAGCCAGAAGTGTATTGCAGTGGCCAAAAAATACAGTACAGTAACAAGCACCATTAACACAGAGATAGAATCAAGATCATGTGAAGTACTAGTACCACTTTATAAAGAGTAAGACCACACTTAGATAATTGCACACAGTTGGTCACTATATCATAAAAAAGATGTTGAGGCTCTGGAAAGAAGACAGAAAAAGAGCAACAAAGAGGATTAGGGGCCTGGAGGCTAAAATATAATTAAGAGGTTGCAGGAATTGGGTGTGTCTAGTCTAGTGAAGGGAAGGACTAGGGGAGACATGATAGCCATCTTCCAATACTTGAGGAGTTGCCACAAAAGAGGGAGGGGTGTCAACCTATTCTCCAAAGCCCCTGAAGGCAGGACAAGGAACTGGATGGAAACTAATCAAGGAGAGAAGCAACTTAGAACTAAGGAGAAATTTCCTGACACTAAGAACAGTGAACCAGTGGAAGGGTTTCCCTTCAGAGGTTGTGGGGGCTCCATCCCTGGTGGCTTTTAATCAGAGACAGGACAGCCATTTGTCTGAAGTGATGTTGGTTCTCCTGCTTGATCAGGGCGTCGGAATAGAAGACCTGCAAGGTCCCTCCCAGCTCTGTCACAAACCCTCCAGTGATGGGAGCCCCCACAACCTCTGCAGGGAAGCCATTCCCAAAGAATCCACCTTCACTTGGAAGAGACTTTTCCAATCTTCCCACCGGAAGGAAAATTGCAGCCACCAGTTTCACAGCGTGCAGCACCAGTGGGCTTAAATTCGGGGAGGGAAGGAACCTGCAGCAGCAGCAGCTGAGATGCTTCAGCCCAGTTGCTTCTCTGCTTCCAGGACTCTCCTCCCGCCCGCCCTCAACTCACCTTCCAGCTGCTGCTTCGACCCTGGGAAGAGCAGAAAAGCCGCTCTGCACACCACTCTCCTCCCATGAGTGATCCGGAAGAGGAAGTTCAGCTGTCCCAAAGGTGCATTTTTTCAAAAGGCCACTGGACTTTCTTTCTTCTACACTTCCCGTCGCTTTCCAACCTTTCTAGCAACACAGTACTCGATGGTTTTAACTCTTTTAAGCACAACCACAAGTTTTAGCCTCTTTCTAGGCACAGGTGTTGCCTGTTTGAGCACCATCTCCAGAAAGGAGGCAGAAAAAAAAATCTATTTCCAGTTTCTACCTGAGGCGTTTGCAAAATGTTTCCACTGATTAAAATGCTATCAATTCGTTTTTGACTTCTAGCAACCGACTTAGCAGCTGAGCCTAGTGAAATAGTGAAATGTGATGTTACTTAACCTTGTGAAGATTAGCTATGTGCCAAGCCCTAAAAGTTCATGAAGGTTTTACAGAATTGCACAATCAGCTTTCTTAGGGGTGATTCTCAGTGGAGATCAAAACCTCTCTACATGCCAAAACTTTATGACTCTGAGGCTCCCAGGATTTTAGGGCATGGCAGCAGCATCAGGCCAGACACTCCAGGGGAGCTTCACTCCTGCTGGCCAGGGCTGCATCCAAGAGCATCAACCACCAAGCTTCATTCTTGGAGGAGGAAATTTTATTATCTGCTAAATGCCAGGTGTAAATTCTGTAAATTTCCTTGCACTGAAGTCTCCCATTAGGTCACACAGAGAAACATATACAGCAGGGCCTAGAAAATGGAGCCTAAGGAAGACGGTGTGATTGTCTATATATGGTAGAAGAAATTACCCCCTCCCCCAATGTCTATTTATCTTTTTATTGTACAGGTTTGTTTTTTATATATTCTGCTATTACTCTCAGGTTAATTTTAATGTGTCTTAGAGAAACTCAACGTTCAGTTTCCTCCTCCTGCATTCTGAATGTCTTCCAGATGTTGAGGCCAGAATTTCCTAGCCAGCATCTCCTTTTCACCAAATATCTGTGAGTCATAAGCAGAGTTTCTGAGAGGCCCCAGTAAGTTGCTGAAGCTTCTAAAAAATACATGGTAAAAATATGCACAGAGGTTGTAGCTCAAGAAGAAAAAGCATTGTGGTTTTGAGTCCTGGGTTCTTAGGTTCCTGAACAACCCCTGCTGTGATCTTGTCTTCTTGGAGGTGCCTGGTTGCTACCCTGGTGGTAGCAGCACCAAGATGCCTCTTCTTTGTTGCAAATTTGTTACATCTTGAAATCCCCTTAACTTTAACCTTAAACTGCCTACTATTGACCTCACTCCATTCCTAAGGGTTCTGTAAGGGGCATGCACAAGCACACCATTGTGCCTAGTGGACCTGTTCTTCTGTCCCCATTTATTCGTACCCATTTCATTCATGCTCATGTTTATTCTTATAATTATCTTATAAATGATTGACAAATCAAACAAATAAAATAAATAAAAAAATTAACTGCCTTGGTGTTGGAGCTGTGAAAAAGACATTATATAGTGGAAAACATTTCATTTCTAAAAAAGACATTAAATAGCTTTTGTGAATGAAAAAACAGGTATTGTCCACATTGCTGTGAAAGAGGGTTTTTTGGTTGGATGTTCTGCTATTTCCCTCGTGTTTGTTTGAATATCCCCATTTTGTATATTGAGATTCAATTAATATTTATCTCTCATCTGCACTTAATCCTTCATCGTGACTTCAACTATTATTATTTTTATACTCGGAACCACACCAATTGCTCTTTCTTGTCTTCTGAGGCTTTGGTTCTATGCATCAGACATCTCCAAGAGAAAAAGAAGTCACATTCTTTGCAATGAACTCTTGCAACAGCCAGCAAAGCCATAAGCTTTTAAGCAAAGTATCCAGCAAAGCCATAAGCTCTTCCAAGGTCTTCTGTTCCCTATCTTACTGTCCCACTTTATTCCCTCCCAAATTCACAAACCCATGGCTGATAAATATAATTTGTCCCCACTGGGGTAGTTTTTAAAAAAATAATTTTATTAGTAGTTTCTTTTTATACATCCGTAACAGCTTGGTGAACAGTGTATTGTCTGGGTCAATGTATTTTATACATACCACTAATAATAATATTTAGGTATACATAATAATACCTTTCAACTTCTAACATTTACATGTATATATAGTAATGTTAATGTACTCCATTATGTATCAATATACATACTATTCCCAATTTCTACTTTCTTCGTGTTTTCTAATCTTTAATGAAACAATTGCTACCTTAAGTATTCTATAGCTATCCATCATCTCTTGCTCTTTTTAGTATTTCAACTTTTAAGAAGTTAGCCCCCACCCATCTCTTAGAAAAATGAAGTCTTCTAGGAGAGAAAAGTCTTCTCTCTCTCTCTCTCTCTCTCTCTCTCTCTCTCTCTCTCTCTCTCCCTCCCTCCCTCTCCCTCAATTTTTTCTTGTCCCCTGGCTGCTAGGTTGGGGCCAGTGTTACTCCGTTTGGGAACCCCCCTCTCTTTCAGGGGTGTAGCAGATCGGATGCATATCCACCCTTTACTCCAATTGATGTGTGGATTCCATTTACATAACCAGGGTAAGCCTAATATAAGAAGCCGGTCCATCCCTGGAGCTACAATAAAACTTATTGATTCTTGGTGAGTTCCCATCCACATGTCTATTGGCTTGGTCACAAAATGGGCCGGGCTCCCTCCAGTTATTGAGCCATCTAATTGGCAAAAAGCAATTGGGACTTTCAAAGTTTTTAGTCTTAGGCCCAATTTTTCCACTACTTCGGGGCTAACGATGCGACGTGTGCAACCCGAATCTAAAAGAGCCAGCATTTTCTCTTGCGCTCCAGTAGAGGGCACTTTACGTTCCACTGGGATAGTCATGGGGCCCGATCGGGAGCTTACTAGATGATCATCATCAGATTCAGTTTCACTTTCCTCCGATGAGATGGGTGATTCCTCTTCCCCTGGGGCAGGGTGGATTTGCGGACTACCTTCCAATGCTTTCATGGCGGTCTCCCTCCTCCTCCCAGGTGGTTTCTCTGGCCTCCTCTCCCCCCTAATAGAGGGCCTTGGGCTCATCTTGCTTGCAGACCCACTTTTCCCTCCTTTTGGAGCTCCTTGGGGGGGTAGCCTTCTCTCTCTCACTATCATCGCTATAATTGTCACGGGCTAAACCAATCTCCATTTCCGCAGCCAGTTCATAGCAGAACTGCAATTTGGGGGGGGGGAGCCCCCTGTTTACACAGTTCTTTTTTCCCTTGGTAAGGGTTTTAAATTTCATTCTGGCTTTTTGAGCTACCAGCAGAGATTCGGACCCTTCCCATTCTCGTGGCCTTCCAAAAAGCCACCAAAACCTGGCTGTTCCGACAGGCCTGGGGTTGCTGATTTTTAAATCAGGTCCAACCCCCAGCTAAACCAAATGTATGTTGCTTTTTAAACTGTTTTTGTCTGTTTCCCCTATATGTTATTTTATTTTATTCGTATTTGTAAGCTGCCCGGAGTCCCCCAGGATTGGGCGGCATATAAGCTCATTAAATTGCAAATTGCGAATTTTTTTGCTCCCTGAGCGAATCATCAAAGCGTTTACTCAGAGCAGCCATAAATCTTTTATAGTCTCTAAGGAGGGGGGGGGGGTAAGCATTATGCAGGGCCTCCATCCAAATGGCTGCCTTATTTTCCAACACCATTATTTTTTTTTTTACCTTGGCCTCTTCAATTGGAAGATCGTCTCCGAACTGTTGCATATAATTCCACAGTTGCCCAAGGGAAACCATAAAATCTTTGGATTCTCCTCCAGACTTCACACCCAGGAGGGAGGCTTTAGCCATCCGGCATCTGCAGGGGGGCCCTCCTCCTCTTGGAATGTTTCTGGCGGTTGTTCGTGGGGTTGTGGCTGAGTCATCCTGATCAGTTCCACCTTCAGCCTTCCCCCCTGGCATCTCTCAGGCAGAGCAAACCCTTTACAGACCTCTCCTCCGTTTCATGGAGATCTGCTTCTCTTCCAGGGTCACGACGGGAATGTCGCCTCTCCCAAGCCTCTTCAAATAGCTTCATAGCCTGGGAAATCATGAGATTCTCCTCATCTTCCCTCTGGTCGCTGCCTTGTTGGGACGTTTTCCAGGGGGTTTAGGATTTGGTTGCACTCTCTCGGAAGGTATTAGCTCCGGGATGAGTGTGAAACTGAGATTTTGCTTAATGTCAGGGCTGCTTCCCTCCGTAACCAAGAAAAGAAACCACTCAACTCCATTTTGCAGAATTAAGAGTACTTTTACTGGTTATGAGTTGATAGTAGCCAGGCAAAGCAAGATCTGAGGCAAAAGCGCGCGTAATCATAGATATCAATATGTGACCCAACCCCCTCCCCTTGGTAACCCCTCCCATAGTCCAATCATTACACCCCACAGGTGTCATGTGGGAGACATCTTCAAAAAGCATCATCAGCCTGGTATGCCAGAAAGTTGGCCTTGGCGGCAAATCCTCTATCTGCAACATGCACAGTAGATGGTGAGAAAAACTCCCTTTTCACAGGCACTCCTGCACTGACACTTCCCCACCCAGATACAATGCCCCCCCTCCCCATTTCAATGGCAGCCAAAAGCAAGCAGCAAAGCAGAGGCTGCCATAGACTCTGGAAAGAAGGCAGAAAAGAGCAACAAAGAGGATTAGGGGCTTGGAGGCTAAAATAAAAAGAAGGGTTGCAAGAATTGGGTATGTCTAGTCTAGTGAAAGGAAGGACTAGGGGAGACATGATAGCCATCTTCCAATACTTGAGTTGCTACAAAAGAGGGAGGGGTGTCAACCTATTCTCCAAAGCCCCTGAAGGCAGCACAAGGAACTGCATGGAAACTAATCAAGGAGAGAAGCAACTTCGAACTAAGGAGAAATTTCCTGGCACTAAGAACAGTGAACCAGTGAAAGGGTTTCCCTTCAGAGGTTGTGGGGGCTCCATCACTGGTGGCTTTTAATCAGAGACAGGACAGCCATTTGTCTGAAATGATAATGGGTCTCCTGCTTGATCAGGGCGTCGGAATAGAAGACCTGCAAGGTCCCTCCCAGCTCTGTCACAAACCCTCCAGTGATGGGAGCCCCCACAACCTCTGGAGGGAAGCCATTTCCAAAGAATCCACCTTCACCTGGAAGAGACTTTTCCAATCTTCCCACCAGGAGGAAAATTGCATCCACCAGTTTCACAGCGTGCAGCACCAGTAGGCTTAAATTTGGGAAGGGACGTAACCTGCAGGAGCAGAAGCTAAGATGCTTCAGCCCAGTTGCTTCTCTGCTTCCAGGACTCTCCTCCCACCCGCCCTCAACTCACCTTCCAGCTGCTGCTTCAACCATGGGAAGAGCACAAAAGCCGCTCTTCACACCACTCTCCTCCCATGAGTGATCTGGAACAGAAAGTTCAGCTGTTCCCAAAGGTGTTTTTTTCAAAAGGCAACTGGACTTACTTTCTTCTACTCTTCCCGTCGCTACAGGGACCTATTCTGTCTTTTAAAACATGTTTCTTCCTTTTCACATCCAGAGAAATATTCTGCCTTTTCAATATTTCCTAGGACATTTCATTTTTCTGGGAGAGCGCTGGGTGATAACTTCCTACAGTTCTATGCATCAGACATCCCCAAGAAAAAAAAAAGAAGTCACATGGACCTGGCCTGGGTAAGCTTCCCATGCTGGCACAGACCCATTGAGTCTGTGGGTGGATTTTTCCCAGACCTTGGCCATTTGGAACAAAGGTTTTAAGGGGGGTTTGAATGTTGAGTTCAAAGGCTGCTTGGAAAGGTGAGTACCTCTAAATTTTACCTTTAAAAGCTCAGGGGGGGAAAGAGAGTATGTGTGTGTCTGAATCTTGAGAAAAAAATCCCTTCTCTGGACCTTTCTCCCTCAGTGCATTTACTAACCGCAGAAAGACTAACAGAATCCACCCAGGCCATTTGCCTGAAAAACTGAGGGCTGACCACAGGTTAGAACAGTGATGGCAAACCTATGGGATGTGTGCCACAGGTGGCACAGGGAGCCATTTGTCAGTGCACGCGAGACACTGCCTGTCTGCTGGCCAGCGCGCATGTGAGCACTGGCCAGCTGAGTTCACCCTTTTTTAAGGCATTTTTCGCCCTCCCCAGGCTCCAGAGGCTTTATAGAAGCCTGGGGAGGGCGGAAAGACACCCCCCCCCGGAGGCCCTCTGAAGGCTTCATGAGCTTCCTTGAAGCCTCCGGAAAACAAAAAATTGGCCCTACGGGCAAACCGGAAGTTTGGAAACGGTCTTCCGGTTTGAGTTGAGTTTATTATATTTCTATGCTGCCCTATTCCCCGGAGGGGACTCAGGGCGGCTCACAACCAAATCAAGTGGGGGCAGGGGTACAAATAAGAAAAAAGAACATGAACAAAACAATGCCACAATTTAAAACACTCAACAACCATACCGTTCGAGGGGGGGCAAAAACTCATTAGCCCCAGGCCTGCCGGAACAGCCAGGTTTTAAGAGCTTTGCGGAAGGCCTGGAAGGTGGTGAGGGTCCGAATCTCCACGGGGAGCTTGTTCCAAAGGGCCGGAGCAGCCACAGAGAAGGCCTTCCTCCGGGTGGTCGCCTGTCGGCATTGGCCAGTAGATGGAATTCGGAGGAGGCCTAATCTGTGGGATCTAATCTCTCTATCGGAGGTAATTGGCAGTAGGCGGTCTCTCAAGTACCCAGGTTTGCTCGGAGGGTCGAAGCCTTTGGAGCGCTCAAAACAACCCTCTGACCAAACCGGAAGTCACTGAGTGACTGAGGGGGCATGGCCCCGCCCCATGGAATTGGGAGGGAGGCATGCCTATTTGGGCCGTAGTGCCACAGAAGAAAAACCAACCAGGGGAAGCTTTATTTCAGGAGTCCTCAAGCTACAGCTGGATAGGGGCCGCCAACATGATGTATCCATTCTGCGCAGCGGTAGGATTAAGCCCTGCCCCTCGACTTACTGCCACTCTTACCCGCTTACTTTAGGACCATTGCAATCCACACCCTGACACCCTGAGGAAATAATGTTTTAAAAAGCTCCCATCGGCTAGCCTTTTCTTTTTGGCTAAACTCCTCTAAGTGCACTCCAACCATTTCCCCTTGACTGCATTTTCTTTCACTCTTGGTTTGCTTCTGAGAAGGCAGAGAAGTATGTGAGTCAAGTATGCGTATGTTAGGCTGATGTTTGCCCCAGGACGCCATGTGGCGTATTGTGCCGTTACCAGAGTTCACACCAGGGATCAATCCAGGGCCCACTGAAAATGGTGGCTGCTTCCAGGACAAAGTCATGAGGCCCAAAGATATTTCCCCAAGATGGCGAACCTATGGGACAAATGACACAGGTGGCATGCTGAGCCATTTGTGAAAGTATGCAAGGCATTGCCTTGTCAGCTCCAGCGCACATCCGTGGACTGGCCAGATGACTTTGGCCTTCTTTTAAGGCTATTTCGTTGAAGTCTCTGGAGCACGAAAAACCGGCCCTACAGGAAAACCGGAAATTCAGGAACTGACTTCTGGTTTGCTCGTAGGGCTGTTTTTCGCCCTCCAGAACCTTCAGGAAGCTTCCCTGAAGGATCCGGAGGGTGAAAAACAGCCCTACAACCAAACTGTACATCACAGTTCCTGAAGTTCCTGGGTTTCCGTAGGGCTGTTTACGCCCTCCGGAGGCTTCAGGGAACAACCTGGAGGGCCTCCAGGGAGGATGGGAGACTGTTTTCATCTTTCCCAACCAGAAAGCCTCTGGAGCCTGAGAGGGTGAAAAAAGAACATCAAAAGCAAAGGGAGAACGCTGGTCATGCACGCATGCGTGCTGGTGATGGGCGCATAGCATGGGTGTGGGTATGCCTGCGCACGACCCCCATGCACTCCCCCTGGTTTTGGCACATGATCCAAAAGCCATTAGCCATCACTGATACATGTTCCTTCCTTCCTATCCAGAAGCTTTCCTGATAAACAGAAATTACTAGTTAGCCAATTTCCATTTTCCTTTTCACTCCACTTACCAATTTAATCGTGAGCAATTTTTGAGCAAAATAAATCAGGCCAAAATTAAAACAATTTCTCACCTACACTTTCAAGGGAGATCACAAATGAAATTCAAGCATTCTCTAAACTCATCTACCTTTCCTCAAATGGATAACCTTGTGAGCAATAAGGAATGATTTCTGCTTGAAGTAATGAGTACAGACTGGACAATTCAAAGATTTCTCCATGGTGTCAGTCCTTTGGTTTATCATTAGGTAGGAATTGCGACTGAAACCTCTCCCACAATCAGGACATTCAAAGGGTTTCTCTCCTGTATGAGTCCTCTGGTGTTTCACAACTTTGATATTATTCCTAAAGCTTTTCCCCCATTCAGGGCATTCAAAGAGTTACTCTCCTGTGTGAGTCGTCTGGTGTCTCACTAGACTGAAATTCTGACTAAAGCTTTTCCCACAGACAGGACACTCAAAGGGTTTCACTCCTGTGTGAGTCCTCTGGTGTACCATCAGGTTGGAATTCTGACTGAAACTTTTCCCACAATCAGAACATTCAAAGGGTTTCTCTCCTGTGTGAGTCATCTGGTGTCTCACCAGTTTGTAATAATCACTGAAACTTTTCCCACAATAAGAACATTCAAAGGGTTTCTCTCCTGTGTGAGTCCTCTGGTGTATCCCCAGGTGGTAATTCTGACTGAAACGTTTCCCACAATCAGAACATTCAAAGGGTTTCGCTCCTGTGTGAGTCCTCTGGTGTACCACCAGGGAGGAATTCCGACTGAAACTTTTCCCACAATCGGAACACTCAAAGGGTTTCGCTCCTGTGTGAGTCCACTGGTGTATCACTAGGCAGGAATTCTGACTGAAACGTTTCCCACAATCAGGGCATTCAAAGGGTTTCTCTCCTGTGTGAGTCCTCTGGTGTGTCACCAGATGGGAATTACTACTAAAGCATTTCCCACAGTCAGAACATTGAAAGGGTTTCTCTCCGGTGTGAATCCTCTGGTGACGCACCAGATAGGAATTAGTACTAAAGCTTTTCCCACAGATAGGACATTCAAAGGGTTTCTCTCCAGTGTGAATCCTCTGGTCTATCACCAGACTGGAATAATCACTAAAGCTTTTCCCACATAGAGGACATTCAAAGGGTTTCTCTCCTGTGTGAGTCCATTGGTGTATCACCAGGTGGGAATTCTGACTGTAACGTTTCCCACATTCAGGACATTCAAAGGGTTTCTCTCCTGTGTGAGTTCTCTGGTGTCTCACCAGGTGGGAATTCCGACCGAAACATTTCCCACAATCTACACACTTATAAGGTTTCTCCATGGAGTGAATCCTCTGATGTATTACCAGGCGGGAATTATGACTGAAACTTATCCCACAGTCAGGACATTGAATGGGTTTTTCTCATTTATGATTCCTCTGGTGTATCACCAAGATGGAATTATAACTGAAACTTTTCCAACAATCAGGATATTGAAAGCATATATCTCCTATTTGAGTCTTCCGGAGTATCACCAGGCTGGAATTGTAACTTTCCCATAATCAGGACATTCAAGGGGTTTTTCTTCTGTGTCAGTTCTCTGGTGTCTCTTGAGATGGAAATTTCTACTGAAGCTTTTTTCACAATCTAGACACTCATACAGTTTCTCCCTGGAGTCAGTCTACTGATGCCTCGCCAGACTGAAATTGTGACTAATTATTTTTCCACAATGAGGACATTCAAAGGGTTTCACTTTTGTGGGAGTCCTCGGGTGCTTCACCAGGGTGAAATTCTCACTGAAACGTTTCCCACAGAAAGGATGTTCAAATGGTTTTATTCCTGTGTGCGCGTCCTTCAGTGTCTCAAGACCTGGGAATTTCTAATGAAACTTTCACACAATCTGCACAGTCATATGTTTTCTCCCTCCTGTGAGATATCTCATGCAGCACCATGTTGCCATGCTCACTAAAGCATTTACCACATTGGAAGCACATTTGTGGCTTCCCTCTTTTGTAGAGGTGCTTCCATGAATCACAAGGGAGCTGTTGTGACCATAGTTTTGATTTTCTCTCTCAAATTGCTGCTGGAGGAGGAGCAGATTTGTATGGTTTTCTGTTGGAAATGGAAAATATTTTGATTTCTAGCTTGATTTTCTTCCCTTTTCAACAATGAGTGTTATTTACAGTTGTCCAGAGTGTTCTTATTGGCATCCTGTTCATCTGTAAGATACAAAAAAAAAAAGTGTAACTTCATTTTTTTGTAAAATAGAGATGAGTTGAAAAAAAGAAAGAAAAGTATAGTCCACTTTTGCTCATGGAAGTCCTAACTGCAAATAAGGGCTGAAAATACTGTCTTCACCCGGTCTGGTGATGTCCATGTTCAAACAGTCCTCACATAACTTACTGCTATTGGAACTGATATTTGCGTCACTAAGAAGCTCAATCATTAAGCATCGTGTCACATGACAGTGCCAACTTACACCTGTTCCTCTGTAAGTGTTAATTACTGTGGGTTATTAAAGGCAATTTCATATGACTGTGAGTTGCAATTTCCTGCCAATATATCCACTGATTTTGCTTGTCAGAAGCTAGCTGGGAAGGTCACAGATGGGGATCACAAATGCGGGATGCCACCACCATCATAAATATTGCCTTTTGCAACTATTGGCAGAACCCAAATTACTAATAGAGAAGCGATAGCAAGAGTTGAAGTGGTTGGAACCTTGGGCGAGTGACCATGTCTTACTGGAATTCAATATAATGCAAACACAAGCAATAGAATATAATCCAACAAGTGCCTTAAACTTTGGAAGAGCTGATTTTAAGAAATTCAAAGCCTAAGCAAAATTTCATGGATAAAAATCCTTAGGAGAAAACAATGCAAGGAGTGTGGGAAATATTGGAAAATCTAGATATATATAAGAGCAAAATGCCACTCATGCATTATCACGAAATCTCCAGAACCATAAAGCCTACAAACCACAAATTTTCCACGTATGTTCCTCTTGGCTTCTAGGTGCTCACTAAGAAAAGATTTTTCGAAATGACCATCAGAATATTAGTATTTCCTATATTATTACTAACACTCTCTCATGCTAATGAATTCTACTCCCTCCCCTAATCAGAAAAGAAATCTGTTCCAAATACAAAACACAAGCAGAGGAGAGGAGATTCAGTTTCAGTTTTACTTTCACAGCAGGAAGCAGCTTTACTACAGAACAATTGAGCTAACCAATAGCCAGGCTTGTTCCTTTCTCCTTCTTGCTCACACAGGAAATACTGTCTGAGTTTTAAAATACACCTCAAATCTCTCACAGAGCGCTATCCTTAAATTTCCAATTTAATAAGACAGACATGTTGGCACAAACTGGAATCCCAAATCTAAAAGCTTCCTGGGATTCCACCCAGTTGAAAGTTCATGATCTTATCCCCACACCCATAAATCCATCATATGGTCCAATCTTCTTCAGCCACACCGGCATTTCCACCCATCTAATTCCGGTCAGATGCAGAGGTGCGGAGATAAAATATGACCTTGATTTCTAGAAAGGAATGACAACAACATATTCCACAATTCTACTCCTTTCTATTCCCCCTCCCAATTACTACACTAATGAAACTGCATAGAAAAATAATAGAGTGCGTGGCAGGCCAAAAATCCTAAAGGAATGTAACTGCAGGCCTGACAAGTATACATCTAATATACCCCTATGTTAATCCGTCACAAATGAGATCAATACCTTTGTCTAATAAGTATTTCTCTGGTTTAAAGATGAACCTCAGTTTGATTACACCAGGGACAAGGTTGTTGATCTCGGACCCCAATTCCTCTGTGCCTGGTGCCATGCTCTATGTCAGATTCCTGTTCGGTGAAGCAGAAATAAACAATAAACTACACAATTCTCATTGTGTATTGCTTTATCTTCTACACTCCAGCACAATCCGACAAACTTCTAGTGATAAGATATAGTGAGATGAAGTCAAGGCTGAAGCCCAGTGCTCCCTTCCACTTTTTAAAGCTTCCCATGACTCCACCCACCACCCATACATGCTCACAACGATCCCAGCCAAGCCACAAGCCATGTTGGTTTGCTGCCGTTCGTAGGTAGCCGTGCTGTGCTTTGGAATGGCAGAATGAGAGTCCCGGGATGGTGGTGCACCTCCCTCCCCTTCAGCCATACCCTGAACCCTTACACAGCATTCTCACCCACCAGCATCCAATGGCAAAGCACTTTCTCTTTGCTGTCTGGAAGTACAAAGGATGCTTCCAAATGACGTCTTTTGGAGTCAGAAAGGTGAAGGAGGGAAATTTTATGCCAACATTCAAAGTGCAGGGGCAGGTCTACCACAGGATAGGGAGTATCATAGTGGGGCCTCTACAGCAGCCTTCATTTCTCCAGATACACTTTGTTGGTGATGATGACAACGAGAGAGACATCCGTTGTGGAATCTACCCAAGCATTAATCCATAACTGGTTAGCCAACTGCAGAAGTTGCTGCGTGAACACAAGACTTGACTTGACTACTGTAACACGCTCTACATGGGGCTGCCCCTGAAAAGTGTTCGGAGACTACAATTGGTCCAGAATACAGCCGCGTGAGCGATATTGGGTGTACCGAGATACACCCATGTTACACGCATCCTCTGCGAGCTGCATTGGCTCTCCATCGGTCTCCGAACGCGCTTCAAGGTGCTGGTTATCACCTTTAAAGCCCTACATGGCTTAGGACCCGGATATCTACAAGACCGTCTTCTGCCACATACCTCCCAGCATCCGATAAGATCACACAGGATGGGACTTGTCCAGGTGCCGTCGACTAGACAATGTCATCTGGCGGTTCCTCGGGGGAGGGCCTTCTCTGTAGCTGCCCCGGCCCTATGGAACGATCTACCCCCCGAGATCTGGACCCTCCCCATTCTCTCGGCCTTCCGAAAGTCTACTAAGACCTGGCTATTCCGGCAGGCCTGGGGCTGTTGACCTCATGAATGAGTTCCAGCCCCACTAAGATTGAGTACATGATGTGTTTTTTTAACTTGCTTTCCCTCTCTATTTTAAATTTTTTAGTTCTTTCAGAGTTGTTTTTATGTAAGCCGCCCGGAGTCCTTCGGGATTGGGTGGCATATAAATTCATTAAACTTTGAACTTGAACTTTGAAGAAGTATATTCTGGAAC
This sequence comes from Thamnophis sirtalis, assembly GCF_051295495.1. NCBI lineage: Eukaryota > Metazoa > Chordata > Lepidosauria > Squamata > Natricidae > Thamnophis > Thamnophis sirtalis. The sequence continues at coordinate 23,105,222 of NW_028261383.1, read as the reverse complement.
TTAAGGATGCTGTTGAGTCTGTTCCGAAGGGCCACAAGGACATCCAAGTGGTGATTAATGCTGATAGGAAGCCTTGTGGAGGGCACCTAGATCGTTTCAATGCCCCCATGACTACAGAAGTGGCTGTTCTCATTGTTGCCCAAGATTTTGAGAAAAGAGATATCGTTCTCCACAGCAGAGAAAACTTGTTGTTACGAATCAGTGAGATGCACCATCCCCTTGAAGCCCTCCAGTACCCTCTGATGTTCTGCCATGGAGAAGATGGCTATTACATCAATATACCTTAGAGCAGTGTTTCTCAACCTTGGCGACTTTAAGTCCTGTGGACTTCAACTGCCAGAATTCCTCCAGCCAGCTATGTTGGCTGGGGGATTCTGGGAGTTGAAGTCCAAAAAACTGAAAGTTGCCAAGGTTGAGAAACATTGCCTTTGAGTGAACCAAACACCAAAGTTCCTCTCAAGAAGACCCTGTCTGCTGCTGCCTTTTACAGCTACAGGATAATGCAGCGTGATGGTGAAGAATGCTACCTACTGCTGTTCCAGTTCCGTAACGAAGCACGGGTATCCAACCGACTAGTATGATCATATAAGCCCAGCCCAACACAATATCACTAAAAAGGGAAAACAAGATATCCAAGAAGAAACCAGCATGGTTGCATAAAGATCAGATAATTCCAAGCAAATGTTATTTCATTATTATACAGAGTGACTAAATTAGCAGATCAATCAAATACATAGTATCATTGGATTTCAGTAAGGCAGTTGACAAAATAGACCCTAAGCTACTTCTTGGTAAATTACAAAAATATGGGATAGGTACATCCTTCCACACAGAAAGATTCATAACTGGCTGACAAACCACATTCAAAGTGTAGTCCTTAATGGGACTATATCTATACGGAGGGAAGTATACCCACTGTATTCCAATGTTCTGCTTTAGTATCTTCTTTTACAAAGATATTAAATATCTTTGTAAGTGCCTTAGATGAGGGGATTGAATGGGAATGGAAAAAGAAGGTTTTACACTTATGCAAAAAAAAAACCAAAAGGGACTGGTACATAATAGGCAGAACCTGGCTCAAGCAGCAACTATGAGAGGACCCTTGAAGTCCTAGTGGACAATCATTTAGATATGAGCCAGAAGTGTATTGCAGTGGCCAAAAAATACAGTACAGTAACAAGCACCATTAACACAGAGATAGAATCAAGATCATGTGAAGTACTAGTACCACTTTATAAAGAGTAAGACCACACTTAGATAATTGCACACAGTTGGTCACCATAACATAAAAAAGATGTTGAGGCTCTGGAAAGAAGGCAGAAAAAGAGCAACAAAGAGGATTAGGGGCCTGGAGGCTAAAATATAATTAAGAGGTTGCAGGAATTGGGTATGTCTAGTCTAGTGAAGGGAAGGACTAGGGGAGACATGATAGCCATCTTCCAATACTTGAGGAGTTGCCACAAAACCAATTCTCCAAAGCCCCTGAAAACACGACAATAAACTGCATGGAAACTAATCAAGGAGAGAAGCAACTTAGAACTAAGGAGAGATTTCCTGACACTAAAAACAGTGAACCAGTGAAAGGGTTTCCCTTCAGAGGTTGTGGGGGCTCCATCCCTGGTGGCTTTTAATCAGAGACAGGACAGCCATTTGTCTGAAATGATGTTGGTTCTCCTGCTTGATCAGGGCATCGGAATAGAAGACCTGCAAGGTCCCTCCCAGCTCTGTCACAAACCCTCCAGTGATGGGAGCCCCCACAACCTCTGGAGGGAAGCCATTCCCAAAGAATCCATCTTCACTTGGAAGAGACTTTTCCAATCTTCCCATCAGAAGGAAAATTGCAGCCACCAGTTTCGCAGCGTGCAGCACCAGTGGGCTTAAATTCGGGGAGGGAAGGAACCTGCAGCAGCAGCAGCTGAGATGCTTCAGCCCAGTTGCTTCTCTGCTTCCAGGACTCTCCTCCCACCCGCCCTCAACTCACCTTCCAGCTGCTGCTTCGACCCTGGGAAGAGCAGAAAAGCCGCTCTGCACTCCACTCTCCTCCCATGAGCCATCCGGAAGAGGAAGTTCAGCTGCTCCCAAAGGTGCTTTTTTTCAAAAGGCCACTGGACTTTCTTTCTTCTACTCTTCCCGTCGCTTTCCAACCTTTCTAGCAACACAGTACTCGATGGTTTTAACTCTTTTAAGACCACCACAAGTATTAGCCTCTTGTTGCCTGTTTTACCACCATCTCCAGATAGGAGGCAGAAAAAAATATCTGTTTCCAGTTTCTACCTAAGGCGTTTGCAAAATGTTTCCACTGATTAAAATGCTATCAATTCGTTTTTGACTTCTAGCAACCGACTTAGCAGCTGTGTCTAGTGAAATAGTGAAATGTGATGTTACTTAACCTTGTGAAGATTAGCTATGTGCCAAGCCCTAAAAGTTCATGAAGCTTTTACAGAATTACACAATCAGCTTTCTTAGGGGTGATTCTCAGTTGAGATCAAAACCTCTCTACATGTCAAAACTTTATGACTAAGGTGACCAGATTTTCAGATTGGTAAAGAAGGACACCTTTGAAGGAGGGGGGAGGGGCTTGATTAAAAATTTTATATTTTGTCAAAAGGTCACCCCAGGACACTGAAACCAGCATAAAAATGAATCTGTTGTCAAACAAAATTTTGATCAGGTGATCATGAGGATGCTGCAATGGTCGCTAAGTGTGAAAAATGGTCATCAGTCACTTTTTTCAATGCCATTGTAACTTTGGTCACTAAATGTTTTCCCCCTCCTCGAGACACCTCACTTCTTCCTTCATTCCTCTTGCTTATCTACCTTCACCTTATCTGTCTTCTGCTCTTTCCTTCTCTTCCTTCCTTTCTCCTTCCATCCTCTCTTCTTTCCTCACTCACTCCCTTCCTCCTTTTCTCTTCCTTCCTCCTTCCATTCTTTCAACTTCCTTTCTTTTGCCTATCTACCTTCTCTGTCTTTCTGCTCTTTCCCTGTCTTCCCCTTTCCTCCCTCCCTCCCTTTTTTCCTTTCTAGTTCCATCTTTTCTTCTTTCCTCTCTCCCTCCCTTTTTCTTTCTTTCTTCCTTCCTTCCTCCTTCCTCTTGCCTATAAACTTCATCTTCCTTGTCTTTCTGCTCTTTCCCTCTCTTCCCCTTTTCTTCCTACCTCCTTCCCTCTTTTCTCCCTCCCTATTTCTTTTTCTTCCTTTCTTCTTCCATCTTCCTCCTCCTCCTCCTTCCTTCCATCTTTTCTCCTTCCATCTTCTCCCCCTCCCTTCTTCTTTTCCTTCCCCCCTCCCTCCTCCCTTCCTCTCCTTCCCACTCTCTCCTTGGGGGGGGTTGGGGGTGGAGCAGAGGTGGGTTCCTACCAGTTCGCGCCTATTCGGTAGAACCGGTTCGTCAAATCTACCGAACCGGTTCGTCAAATCTACCAGTTAGAAGAGGTTCCACCAGTGGACCCGGAAAGCAGGCCACACCTACAGAAGAGGTTCCAAAAAATTTTGAAACCCACCACTGGTCCTTGGATATGATTATTCTACATATCATGCTCATATTTATAAAACTCAGTGCCTCTGTGAAAGGTAAGGATGACTCCTGCATTTGTGGTGCAATCAGAACATTGAGTGTGTTGAAGTTGTTTTAACGCAAACCAAAGATGCCTTTTAAAAAACAAGTTGACATCATATTCTTATGCATGCCAGTGCTGTGTGTGAGCTAATTTAAGGTGGTTCTGAGAAGTGTCGTCGGCTTCTTCAAATCCGGTCACATGGGCGGCAAGCCACTCCCACAAAGGAGGCCACACCCACAGAGTAGGTTCAAACAATTTTTGAAACCCACCACTGGTGGGGGTAGGCAGCAGAGACCAAATAAAGTCAGAAAACCTTATTAAAACTTTCCTATTTGTTGGATTGCCTTGCTGCGAAATTATAAACCAAATCAGGGGAACATTTTGCAACCGAGGGTGCTGCAAGAAGAGGCAGCCCTGCCCCAGTTTTGCAAGGAATGAGAAACGGTGCTTTAAACCGAAGCAACTGCAATCGGAACCGCAGACAGGGAAAGAAAGAAAGAAAGATCCTTGTAGCACAAAACCCACCTTTGCATGGTTGTGAGAACATAAACAAAACAAAAAAAACCACAGCGTCCCTCCGCCCTCTGAATAGGACTCAGCGTGACCCAGAGCCGGGCGGGGAGATAAGCACCTTCATTTGCATTCTCTGCGACCATGATGCTTTGCAAGGAACATTTCCCCGGGCTTTTTGCAGATTTTTTCTTTCGTGCTTAAAAAAAAAAGAACGGGACTTCTTTAAAATGCCACAGGGCTTTGAGCCTGACAAAAATGCAACCTCTTCCTTCGTCCTTCTCCTCCTCCGTCACTAATAGCTGGGGGCTCAGCTGGCTCAAGTAATAGCTACAAGAGAAACCTTGAAGTCCTAGTGGACAAACATTTAGATATGAGCCAGCTGTGTATTGCAGCGGCAAAAAAAGCCAATACAGTACTAGGCTACATAAACAGAGAATCAAGATCATGTGAAGTACTAGTACCACTTTATAAAGAGTAAGACCACACTTATATAATTGCACACAGCTTGGTCACCATATCATAAAAAAGATGTTGAGACTCTGGAAAGAAGGCAGAAAAGAGCAACAAAGAGGATTAGGGGCCTGGAGGCTAAAATAAAAAGAAGGGTTGCAGGAATTGGGTATGTCTAGTCCATTGAAAGGAAGGACTAGGGGAGACATGATAGCCATCTTCCAATACTTGAGGAGTTGTCACAAAAGAGGGAGGGGTTTCAACCTATTCTCCAAAGCCCCTGAAGGCAGGACAAGGAACTGCATGGAAACTCATCAAGGAGATAAGCAACTTAAAACTAAGGAGAAATTTCCTGACACTAAGAACAGTGAACCAGTGGAAGGTTTTCCCTTCAGAGGTTGTGGGGGCTCCATCACTGGTGGCTTTTAATCAGAGACAGGACAGCCATTTGCCTGAAATGATGTTGGGTCTCCTGCTTGATCAGGGCATCGGAATAGAAGACCTGCAAGGTCCCTCCCAGCTCTGTCACAAACCCTCCAGTGATGGGAGCCCCCACAACCTCTGGAGGGAAGCCATTCCCAAAGAATCCACCTTCACTTGGAAGGGACTTTTCCAATCTTCCCACCAGAAGGAAAATTGCAGCCACCAGTTTCACAGCGTGCAGCCCCATTGGGCTTAAATTCGGGGAGGGAAGAAACCTGCAGCAGCAGCAGCTGAGATGCTTCAGCCCAGTTGTTTCTTTGTTTCCAGGACTCTCCTCCCACCCGCCCTCAACTCACCTTCCAGCTGCTGCTTCAACCATGGGAAGAGCACAAAAGCCGCTTTGCACAACACTCTCCTCCCATTAGTGATATGAAAGAGGAAGTTCAGCTGTTCCCAAAGGTGCTTTTTTCAAAAGGCAACTGGATTTTCTACTCCTCCCGTTGCCTTCCAACCTTTCTAGCAACACAGTACTCGATGGTTTTAACTCCTTTAAGCACAACCACAGGTATTATCCTCTGTCTAGGCACAGGTGTTGCCTGTTTGAGCACCATCTCCAGATAGGAGGCATTAAAAAAAATCCTTCTCCAGTTTCTACTGATGAAAGAAATGTCCTCCTGGGTTCAGTTCCAAGTGGGGAAAAAGACACTGGAGACATGGAGGCTGATTGGAAAGATAGTTTATTGGTGGGCAGAACCACATGGCTTGAGTGCTGAACAGAAAAGGTGATCACATGCTTCATTTTTGGTAGAGAAGAGAAAGGAAGCCAGGAAGAGAAGCTGAGTCCCTGATTTTATGCCCTCTCTGGCCTTTGATCTTGATCTTGTGTTCTGATTGGTTGTCAGACTCCCATGGAGCCATGCAGGGCCAATTTTTAGGCTGCGTTTTGAATTCAGGTTTGGTTGAGTTCTCAGAGGCCATGTGGTGAGTTGGGTAAGGTGCCAATATTATCATGCCTTGATGCCATCCCCCTGGAGCTGAAGTGGATAACTCTTTATTATGTAAAGGGACTAACTTGACCTTCTTAATGGCCCATTGACAAGTGAGGATGGGCAGGAAGCTACCGGGAGTTATTCTGTCTTTTAAAACACATTTCTTCCTTTTCACATCCAGAGAAATATTCTGCATTTTCAATATTTCCTAGAATATTTCATTTTTATGGGAGAGGGCTGGGTGATAACTTCCTACAATCCCTCCTTTTTTTTTTTCAAAACATGTTCGTGGAAAGCACATGTTCTTGACAAAAGATTACAACTGGTCAGATCAGGGAGACTTAATTCTTCTGATAGAGACAGCAGAAGGATCTCTTCAGTGGCTCCCAGAGAGCTTTCAACCATGAAGGTCTAGCAACCAGGGCACAATTTCTGGAAATAAATTTACAGTATCCAATTTTCCATGCCAATTAGCATCAGATATCATTTCTGTGAGCTTCCAGACAGGTTTCAAGCCAGCAGAAGTCCCAAAATTCTTCACAGCCATTCTTTTCCTTTAAGTTACAGGCTGCCCATTTCGAAGGGATGGTTCTTGAACTTGCCCTAGCTCTTATTTTAGTGAGGCCAAATTGAGTTTAGCCAGTGTGCAATCCAGGCTATTTAGTGTTTTTTTAATTACACAAAATGAGTCCGGGGACTCCTCATGAGACCACCAGTGCAACATATCATGCTTTACTGGGCAATGGGGCAGCATCATTTTTGAGTCAGTCAGGGCTCAGGTGTTGAAGATCCTTTCTGCTACTCTTCAAGTGGGGGAATTATCTGAGGAGAATTGATCCTCCCTCATGGGATTAAATGGGAGATATCGCTGCTTAGGCTTTTTTGTGCCAGGGCAAAAAGCAACCCAGAAGAAGCTTTGTGTGGAGTTAAGTCAAGGGGATAGTTTCAATCTAATTCTGAATGGGGCCCCTCTCTCTCCTCTCTCCTCTCTCTCTCTCTCTGTGTAGCTGCTTCTACAATACAGAAAATACAGACATTTTGGACAAACTTTGCCTCCCACTAGATAGAAATCTAAGGTGTTCAGAACTTGCTGTGCTAACCACTCTCAAATACAATTTTTACATGAATACATTAAACTGATTACAATATAAATGAGACAAGAAAGAAAACGTTACAATGGATTTCTGTGAAGGAAGCAAAGAAAGAAAACTTTACAATCAATTTACACACACACAAACGCACACCATAGTCTTTACAGCTGTCTTCTGGGGATAGAAGATAGTCTTTTAGTTTTTACTTGTCCATTTCAGGATTCTTTTTTCATATCTGTTGGCTGGCATTAGGCTTGGCTTGCTGGTAAGAGTGGTCAATCAGGCTTGCTAGAGTCTGTCCCAGGCTTGGCTAAGTTTTTTCCTCATGTCAGGTTTTATCAGGATGCAATCACCACCAGCCAATTCGAGAGTTATGGTTTGAGCTAGCAGTCCTTTGTTTCTGATGTAAAAAAAAAAAAGAGGCCAAGAATACAGTTCTTTACAGACATATCTTTAGTCTCATGTTGTGGAATCTTACCCATTCTGTTCAAGTGTGGAAATCCAAACATTATTCCAGAAGGCAGACGATGTAAATTTCATGGAACATGACATTCCCACTGCCTCTATGATTGAAACACTTTTGCAATGATGAGTAAATTTCCAAGAGGGGCACCAACTTGTATTGCAAACAAACAAACAAACAAGCAAAACATCATAGGGTAGAACACCTTGATTCATGAGCATTTAAAAATGCACTCAGGCATAAAAAAGGGAGGGAAGAACAACTTCAAAAAAATTGCAATAAAAAAATGTGGTACTTTGAATCAACACTCCAAAATATCAGATTCCATTCAGATGGAAGAAAATTCTCATTAGGTATGTTAAAACATTTACAAATGTAAGGAGAATATCTCAAAATCATTTCTTTTTATAGGTTTAATTAAGCATTTTACACCTCAAAAATTTCCAGAAGAAAAAATCAAAGGTGTATTCAGAACAGAAAAAGAAATGTAACCGCATAACTTTTATATGCAGATGAAAAAATCACAACAGTGAAAGGTAAAGGTGCAGGAGCAGGTCACCCATTTATTTCAAATTTCTCAGAAGAGAGAGAGAAAAAGTGGTTAAAGTGAGCAGAAAAACTTCAGCCCCCTTTAATGACCCAAAAGGAAGGAGGGAAAGAAGGAGGGGATGTACATTCACAGGTATCACTGGGGGCATTTCATACACACACTCATGGTAAAATGAGCAGATACTCACTCTCCCCCCTTCCCTGCTTCCTCTAAAGAATGACCCAGAAGGAAGAGGGGGAGAAATTCACGTAGGCAATCACAAATCTCTGGATCCCTTCACTTATCACTCCCTGGGGCATCGGGACACATACTCACATTCATACTGCAATCAGACGTTCATGCTTGCTCATGCCAACCAATCATTATAAGTATTTCAGGAAGCTTTTTTCACAAACCACCAAGCTTCATTTTCTTTTATTAGAGGATCTCACCCTCCCTTCAGATTTGGAAATGATAACACACTTGCATACAGACACATACCATTAAACATCCTTGCAACTTACTGTTTCTTTATATGAAAGAGAATCAAAGTACATTCACACCAACTTTTACCATCAACATACTCACATTTGCACTGCAGTCAGACTGCTTGTGCAAATTAATTTCACATACAAAAATCCCATTTCATTCTTTCTTCATGCAAAGCAGTTATTACAATTATTTCAGGGAGCTGTACATAAGCCAATGAGCTCCATTTTCTTTTATTAAGGGATCTCAACTTCCTTCCAGGTCTGGAAATGATTACACATACACATACATGCACAAATACCATGGAACAACACTTTCAGACCTGGGGGAGGTTCTGTCCCTTTAAATCTTCAAATTTCTTTCCTTGGGGAACATGTGGTTCATTCTCTAAGCAGTGGGGAAACTTAGAGAGCAGTTTAGGTGGCCAGAAATAAGCAATTTTGTTGACAAAATGTAAATCAAAATTGTCTTCTGGAGGCCAGGTTTCTACTTTAGGACCAGTAGAGTAGGTTGGCCAGATAAATGTGCAGAGGGTTTTTACTCAGTTGAAGGCAAACCTTTAGTAGGAATTTCCTTCATCTCATACATGCACACACAAGGCAACACTCTCCTCCTCCCCCCAAAAGGGAAAAAAATCTATACTCACCTGAAGAGTACAATTTTCCAGGGCTGAAAGACATGAGAACAAGGTTCCCTCCCCCAAAGAAAAGGCATTGTTGGAGGATTAGAGGTAAGTGAGGGGCATGGGGTGGGTAGATAGCTTGCAGGCAGAGTTTGAAAAATTACTAAACAGATAAACTGGTAACTTATGGGGATATCACAGATGAGAAATGGGGTCTGGATTAACATGCTTCAGGAAAGAAATGAACAGGTAAAATAATTTAAACACACAATAAATGCAGGGATGAAACTTTTCTTGTAAATGAACTTAAAACATTTCCTGGGTTGTTACTTTAAGGCATAAGGAAGGAAGGAAGGAAGGAAGGAAGGAAGAAAGAAAGGAAGGAAGGAAGGAAGGAAGGAAGGAAGGAAGGAAGGAAGGAAGGAAGGAAGGAAGGAAAAAAATACTTCTCTTTACTGTATTCTGGGCCCAACAAACTGAGCAAAGGAAATTTCTGCATTTACTCTTTTACAATTACCTTGAGGGTGCACAAAGACTTGGACACACATTTACACAAGGACAAGGAGAAAATAAGAGGGGGGAAAAGAGAACTCTCAGGTTTACACATCCTAGTTATTCCCAGCACAAATCTGTTAAATTAGGGAAGGCACAAATCTTAACAAACAAACCATGTGGTTGCATAGAAGACAGAGAAAAAGAAAAACAGACAAGAGAAAAAAAGAAACCCCAACATTTTCCATTTTCTTTTAAGTACCTTTATGTAGCCAAATACCTTTTCCTGTATCATCTTTCAGCAAAGCCCATTTGCCAGTTTCCTTGCATTCCATGCCAACCAAGATAGGCATGTGTCTGGCGTCCCAGGCTTCAAGGAAATCTCCAAGGGAAATTTCTGTCACTCACAAACTAACACTTCCCATGACCCTTTACATGTAGGGCTCACTTTGGCCTAGCTGGGTGACCCGCCGTTAAGTTTTCGGTAGAAAAAAATTCCGGGAAGGACTTCGATTCCCACAACAAAGTATTCAGCCCCTTTCCTCGTAGGGAATTCCACTGTTTTCCAGATCCAAAAAGGTGATCTGGGAAGGACCTCTGCCCCTGTGCAGTTAGTACCAGCATCTCCTTCTCTCTTTACTCACAATGGGCTTTGCTTTTTTGCTCTCACAGGACAAAAGCAACAACAACAAAATTTTCATTCACTTTTCCATCCATTTTCACACACACACTCTCCTTTCCCTAACAGAAGGTCCTGTGCTCTGGCCTGACCCTAATACTTTCCAGGGTCTCTTGGTAAAACACACAGAGGAACCAAGATCCAGCTGTGATTGGGAGAAAAATTTCATCACTCACACACATGCAGGCATACACACATTTCCCATGTTTTAAAATTAAATTTTAGAGAATTAAATTTTAGAGATACTCACCTTCTTTCTAGGCAACCTATGAACTCAAACTCAAAACCCCTTTGAAACCTAGATCCAAATGGTTAAGGCCAAGATAAAGTCCACCCACAGACTCAATGAGGTCTGTGACCGGATGGGAGGCTTATCTGGGCCATATCCATTGGTTAGGCTAGCTTGGAGTCCCTTCATGGTCACCAATTGATGAAAGAAATGTCCTTCTGGGTTCAGCTCCAAGTGGAGAAAAAGACACTGGGGACATGGAGGCTGCTTGGAAAGATGGTTTAATGGAGGACAGGACTACATGGCTTGAGTCCTGAACAGAAAAGGTGATCATATGCTTCAATGTTGGTGGAGAAAAGAGAAGGAAGGACTGAGATGCTGAGTCCCTAGTTTTATGCCCTCTCTGGCCTTTGATCATGAGCTTGTATTCTGATTGGTTGTCAGACTCCCATGGAGCCATGCAGAGGCAACTCTCTAGGCTGCATTTTAAATCCACATTTGGTTGAGTTCGCAGATACCATGTGGTGAGTTGGGTAAAGTGCCAATATGATTTTGCCTTGATCCCATCCCCCTGGAGCTGAAGTGGATAACACTTTATTGTGTTTACGTCCTCTGGAGGCTTCAGGGAACTTCTTGAAGCCTCCGGAGGGCCTCCAGGGAGAATGGCAGGCTGTTTTCGCCTTTCCCAACCTCCTAGAAAGTTTCTGGAGCCTGAGAGGGCAAAAAAAGGACATCAAAAGCGGAGGGAGAATGCTGGTTGTGCACACATGTGCACTGGTGATGGGCATGCCTGCGCACGACTCCCCTGCGCTCCCCCTGCTTTTGGCACATGATCCAAAAACCATTAGCCATCACTGATATATATTCTTACCTTCCCACCCTGGGGGAGGGGGTGAAGGACCAAAGGGACTCAAGGTTTAGGAAACAAAGGAAAAGGATATCTTGGAGGGTGGGGGAGGCCTAGAGATGCCTACGGCAGGCAGCCCTAGCCCTGCGCTAGGCCTCTGAGGAATTTTTTCTAGCTCTGAGTAGAAAGTGTTCTGCTTAGCGATTTGCACAATTGATTAATGGCTGCATCAGGGAGACCAGGGGGATTTGGGTAGTTAAGGAAAGTAATTTCACTTAACACCAATTGTAACCTGCAACCTTAATTCAAGGCCCATCATAGTTATATCTTAAGGACTACTTTTATGCGGGCTGTGGAATTCTGGGGTTGAAAATCGGGCAAAACCAAGGTAGAAGACTGAAACTCCACACTGAATTGAATTGAATTGATTTGATTTCTATGCTGCCCAATCCCGAAGGACTCCAGGCGGTTTACAGAATAAAAAGAAATTAAAAGGAACTTAAAAACAATAGGACACATGAGGTTAAAAAAGAACGCAGCAACACCCAATCAGAAGGCCTGCTGGAAAAGCCAGGTTTTAATGGCTTTACAAAAGACCATGAGAGTGGGGAGGGCCCGGATCTCTGGGGGCAGCTCATTCCATATGGCTGGAGCGCCCTACTCCTAGGTGCTGCCAGCCGGCATTGTCCCACTGAAGGTACCCGGAGAAGGTCCCTCCTGTGCGATCTTATTGGTCTAAGGGAGGTATGTGGCAGGAGACGGTCTCATAGGTACCCAGGTCCTAGGCCATGTAGGGCTTTAAAGGTGATAACCAGCACCTTGAATCGTGTTCAGAGACCAATGGGCAGCCAGTGCAGCTCGCAGAGGATAGGTGTGATGTGGGTGTACCTTGGCACACCCAGTATTGCTCGCGCGGCTGCATTCTGGACTAGTTGCAGTCTCCGAACACTTTTCAGGGGCAGCCCCAAGTAGAGCGCATTACAGTAATCCAGTCTTGAGATGACGAGGGCATGAGTGACTGTCTGAAGTGCCTCCCGGTCCAAATAGGGTCGCAATTGGTGCACCAGGTGAACCTGGGCAAAGTCCCCCCTGGTCACAGCTGAAGATGGTGTTCCAAGATCAGCTGTTGGTCCAGGAGGTCCCCCAAATTGCGAACCCTCTCTGAGGGGGGCAGGTTTTCTCCCCCCAGGATTAAGGATGGACTAGATGGACTGTCCTTAGGGGGCAACATCCACAGCCATTCAGTCTTGTCAGGATTGAGTGCGAGTTTGTTCACTCCCATCCAGACCCTAACAGCTTTCAGGCACTGGAACATCACTTCCACCGCTTCACTGAGTTGGCACGGGGTGGACAGATACAACTGAGTATTGTCTGCGTACTGATGGTATTTAATCCTGTGCCGGCGGATGATCTCGCCCTGTGGCTTCAAGTAGATGTTAAATAGGAGGGGGGACAGGACTGACCCCTGCGGCACCCCATAATTGAAGGGCCTAGGAGTCGACCTCTGTCCTCCGACCAACACCGACTGCGACCGACAGAGAGGTAAGAGGAGAACCACCGCAAAACGGTGCCTCCCACTCCCACCTCCTCCAGCCATCCCAGAAGAATACCATGGTCGATGGTATCGAAGGCCGCTGAGAGGTCAAGGAGCACAAGGACAGAGGAATGGCCTCTGTCTCTGGCCCACCAGAGATCATCAGTCAGTGCGACCAAAGTGGTTTTGGTGGAGTAACCAGGCCTGAAACCAGACTGAAAAGGGTCTAGATAATCTGCTTCATCCAAGGTCCTTCGGAGTTGGAGGGCCACCATGTGGGAATTCCGTAAATTACAGACAAAATCTCCACCCAAAATTCCTTATTGAGGAATTCCTCTATTTCTGGAAAAGGAAATATCCAGAAGCTTTCCTGATAAACAGAAATTAGTAGTTAGCCAATTTCCATTTTCCTTTCCCTCCACTTATCAATTTAATCCTGAGAAATTTTTGAACAAAGTAAATCAGGCCAAAATTCAAACAATCGATTTCTCATCTACACTTTCAAGGGAAATCACAAATGAAATTCAAGCATTCTCTAAACTCATCTACCTTTCCTCAAACGGATTACCTTGCGAGCAATAAGGGATGATTTAGGCTTGCAGTAATGAGTACAGACTGGACAATTCAAAGATTTCTCCATAGTGTCAGTCCTCTGGTTTATCATTAGGTAGGAATTCTGACTGAAACCTCTCCCACAATCAGGACATTCAAAGGGTTTCTCTCCTGTATGAGTCCTCTGGTGTTTCACCAGTTTGATATTATTCCTAAAACTTCTCCCACAATCAGGACGTGGAAAGGGTTTCTTTGTTTATGTGTGTTTTCTGGTGTTTCACCAGGCTGGAATTATTACTAAAGCTTTTCCCACAGTCAGGACATTCAAAGGGTTTCTCTCCTGTGTGAGTCCTCTGATGTGTCACCAGACTTGAATTCTGACTAAAGCTTTTCCCACAGATAGGACATTCAAAGGGTTTCTCTCCTGTGTGAGTCCTCTGGTGTACCACCAGGTAGGAATTCTGACTGAAACCTTTCCCACAATCAGAACATTCAAAGGGTTTTTCTCCTGTGTGAGTCCTCTGGTGTCTCACCAGTCTGTAATAATCACTGAAACTTTTCCCACAATCAGAACATTGAAAGGGTTTCGCTCCTGTGTGAATCTTCTGGTGTGCCACCAGGGAGGAATTCCGACTGAAACTTTTCCCACAATCAGAACATTCAAAGGGTTTTGCTCCTGTGTGAGTCCTCTGGTGTATCACCAGGCAGGAATTCTGACTGAAACTTTTCCCACAATCAGAACATTCAAAGGGTTTCTCTCCTGTGTGAGTCCTCTGGTGTATCCCCAGGAGGTAATTCTGACTGAAACGTTTCCCACAATCAGAACATTCAAAGGGTTTCTCTCCTGTGTGTGTCCTCTGATGTATCACCAGATGGGAATTCCGAGTAAAACGTTTACCACAAATTGAACATTCAAACGGTTTCTCTCCTGAGTGAGTCCTCTGGTGTATCCCCAGGTGGTAATTCTGACTGAAACTTTTCCCACAATCAGGACATTCAAAGGGTTTCTCTCCTGTGTGAGTCCTCTGGTGTGTCACCAGATGGGAATTAGTACTAAAGCGTTTCCCACAGATAGGACATTCAAAGGGTTTCTCTCCGGTGTGAGTCCTCTGGTGACTCACCAGATAGGAATTAGTACTAAAGCTTTTCCCACAGATAGGACATTCAAAGGGTTTCTCTCCTGTGTGAGTCCTCTGGTGTATCACTAGACTGGAATAATCACTAAAGCTTTTCCCACATAGAGGACATTCAAAGGGTTTCTCTCCGGTATGAGTCCTCTGGTGTCTCACCAGGTAGGAATTATTACTAAAGCTTTTCCCACAGATAGGACATTGAAAGGGTTTCTCTCCTGTGTGAGTAGTGTAGTGTGACACCAGGTGTGAATTCCGACTGAAACTTTTTCCACAGTCAGGACATTCAAAGGGTTTCTCTCCTGTGTGAGTTCTCTGGTGTATCACCAGGTGGGAATTCCGATCAAAACTTTTCCCACAATCTACACACTTATAAGGTTTCTCCATGGAGTGAATCCTCTGATATATTATCAAGTGGAAATTACAACTGAAACTTCTCCCACAGTCAGGACATTGAATGGGTTTTTTCTCATTTATGATTCCTTTGGTGTATCATCAAGATGGAATTATAACTGAAAGTTTTCCAACAATCAGGACATTGAAAGTATTTATCTCTTTTTGAGTCTTCTGGTGAATAACCAGGCTGGAATTGTGACTTTCCCATAATCAGGACATTCAAGGGGTTTTTCTTCTGTGTCAGTTCTCTGGTGTCTCGAGATGGAAATTTCTACTGAAGCTTTTTTCACAATCTAGACACTCATACAGTTTCTTCCTGGAGTCAATCTACTGATGCATCACCAGACAGAAATTGTGACTAAATTTTTTTCCCGACAATCAGGACATTCAAAGCGTTTCACTTTTGTGAGCGTCCTTGGGTGCTTCACCAGGGTAGAATTCTTACGAAAACCTTTCCCACAGAAAGATGTTCAAATGGTTTTATTCCTGTGTGCGCGTCCTTCAGTGTCTCAAGACCTGGGAATTTCTAATGAAACTTTCACACAATCTGCACAGTTATATGTTTTCTCCCTCCTGTGAGTTATCTCATGCAGCACCATGTTGCCATGCTCACTAAAGCATTTACCACATTGGGAGCACTTTTGTGGCTTCCCTCTTTTGTAGAGGTCCTTCCATGAATGACAAGGGAGCTTTTGTGACCACAGTTTTTGCTACAACCAGGTAATTAGTATGGATTTTCTCCTTTTTGACTCCTCTAGCGCATAATCAGTTGTGATTTGCAATCTGTGCTTTTCCCACAATAGGCAAATCTATGGAGCTTTTGCACAGCTGATATTCTTGAGGTCAAAAATATGGACAATGCCTTGTTTAGTGGTGCTTTTATTCAAGCCATCTTCTTACTCACAGGGAGAGGCCTGCATTACTGTCTGTTCTACGTGGCTTCACTATTGATCTTTTCCTCCAAACAGACTTCTAGATATTTCCCTCTTTTGCTGAATTATAAATAATCTCCCTTCCCTTCTCGTATAATATATCGACTTCTGTATAATCTGCTTATTCTTTCTTGATTTTCTCTCTCAAATAGCTGCTGGAGGAGGAGCAGATTTGTGTGGTTTTCTGCAGGAAATGGAAAATATTTTGATTTTTGGCTTGATTTTCTTCCCTTTTCAACATTGAGTGTTATTTACAGTTGTCCAGAGTGCTCTTATCGCCATCCTGTTCATCTGTAAGATTCAAAGAAAAGTGGAACTTTAATTTTTTGTAAAATGGTTAGAGATGAGCTGAAAAAGAAAGAAAAGTATACTCCACTTTTGCTCATGGAAGTCCTAACTGCAAATAAGGGCTGAAAATATTGTCTACACCCCGTCTGGTGACATCCGTGTTCAAATAGTCCTCACATAACCTACCGCAATTGGAACTGATATTTGCATCACTAAGAAGCTCAATCATTAAGTATCATGTCACATGACAGTGCCAATTTACACCTGTTCCTCTGTAAGTGTTAAGGTAATTACTGTGAGTTATTAAAGGCAATTTCATATGACTGTGACTTGCAATTTCCTGCCAATATATCCACTGATTTTGCTTGTCAGAAGCTAGCTGGGAAGGTCACAAATGGGGATAACGAATGCGGGATGCCACCGCCATCATAAATATGCAACTATTGGCAGAACCCAAATTGGTGCAACTTCTTTTCCTGCACCGTGAAAACCACAGTCACTGCTGACGTGCAGTCACTGAACAAGTGCTGGGATTACCGCAAATTTTGTGGACTGGGTGCAGGCCTGCTTCTACTGTGCCATAGTAACTTTGAAGGTTCATGGAAGAAGTGGTAAGTGAGGACTACGAGTGCAATCAAAGATGGATTAAGCACAATTGAACCTGGTTAATACATGGATGGGACAAGAAATACGAAACTCATTGTCAAAACGTAGCAATAAAAAAACTCAATGCACATGTGGATTACAAATTATATAAGAGGACAACATCAAGATATAATGGGAGACTTTCACTACCCTGATATCAACTGGGAGACAAAACCTACAGCAAGTAGAAGATCGAAGTGTTAGTGAAACCAGTCAAACACAGTAACGGTTTGTAAATGCAGTTTGTATTCTTCCTTTGGCACGAACTGACCAACAAAGCACTAAGGCAATGAATAAATTGTCAGAGCTGCCACCCTGTGCTTCCCACCATCTTTTATAGCTACATTGGTATTTAAGATAAGCTGCACCCCACTCGTGCGCACACCCATCACCTTGTGGCCCAGAGCGAAACCACCTGGCAATTAATCAGGGATTGTTAGCAGGAGTTTCTTCAGCTTGTATAGATGGGATGGTGAGTCTTGGCAGCTGGCCAAGTCTTCTCCCCAGAATGGCAGCTCCAGGTGTCTGAGCTGGCCGGAGCTGACATCTAACCAACTTAACTGACAACTTTGTCATCTAAAAGGTAGAGGGGGAAACTAGAGGAAATACTTGACCTAATTCTTACTAATAGAGAGGCGATAGCAAGAGTTGAAGTTGTCAGAACCTTGGGAGAGTGACCATGTCATTTCATTTCATTTCATTTATTATATTTATATGCTGCCCTTTTCCCCCGAAGGGGACTCAGGGTGGCTAACAAATCAAATCAGGGAAGGGGGGGTACAGACAAAAAAATAAAAATAAACGATACATAACAATACATAATTTAAAAACACACAACAGTCGTATTATTCAAGACAGGGGCAACATCTCTTTAGCCCCAGGCCTGTCGGAACAGCCAGGTTTTAATGGCTTTGCGGAAGGCCTGGGGGGTGGTGAGGGTTCAAATCTCCATGGGGAGTTCGTTCCAAAGGGTCAGAGCAGCCACAGAGAAGGCTCTCCTCCGGGTAGTCGCCAGTCAACACTGGCCGGCGGATGGAATTCGGAGGAGGCCCAATCTGTGGGATCTAATCGGTCTAGCGGAGGTGATTGGCAGCAGGCGGTCTCTCAAGTACCCAGGTCCAATACCATGACCCTGTCTTACCGGAATTCAATATAATGCAAACACAAGCAATAGAATATAATCCAACAAGTGCCTTAAACTTTAGAAGAGCTGATTTTAAGAAATTCAGAGCCTAAGCAAAATTTCATTGATAAAAATCCTAAAGGAGAAAACAATGCAAGGAGTGTGGAAAATACTGGAAAGTCTCTATATATAAAAACAAAAAACCACTCACGCATTATCACAAAATGTCCAGAACCTTAAAGCCTACAAAATTCAAATTTGCCATGGATGTTCCTCTTGGTTTCTAGATGCTATCTAAGAAAGGATTTTTCAAAATCACCATCAGAGCATTAGTATTCCCTATATTATTATTAACACACTCTCATGCTAACGAGTTCTACTCCCCCTTCTAATCAGAAAAGAAATCTGTTCCAAATGCAAAACACAAGCAGAGCAGAGGAGATTCAGTTTCAGTTTTACTTTCACAGCAGGAAGCAGCCTTACTACAGAACTGTTGAACTAACCAATAGCCAGGCTCTTTCCTTTCTCCTTCTTGCTCACACAGCAAATACTGTTTGAGTTTCAAAACACACCTCAAATCTCTCACAGAGAGCTACCCTTAAAGTTCCAATTTAATAAGACAGACATGTTAGCACAAACTGCGGAATCCCAAATGTAAAAGCTTCCTGGGATTCCACCCAGTTGAAAGTTCATGATCTTATCCCCACACCCATAAATCCATCACATGTCCAATCTTCTTCAGCCACACTGACATTTCCACCCATCTAGTTCCGGTCAAATGCAGAGGTACGGAGACCAAATATGACCTTGATTTCTGGAAAGGAATGAGAACAACACATTCCACAATTCTACTCCTTTCTATTCCCCCTCCCAATTACTACACTAATGAAACTGCATAGAAAAATAATAGTGTGTGTGGCAGGCCAAAAATCCTAAAAGGAATGTAACTGCAGGCCTGACAAGTATAC
This sequence comes from Thamnophis sirtalis, assembly GCF_051295495.1. Taxonomy (NCBI): domain Eukaryota; kingdom Metazoa; phylum Chordata; class Lepidosauria; order Squamata; family Natricidae; genus Thamnophis; species Thamnophis sirtalis. The sequence goes on along the minus strand of NW_028261383.1, from coordinate 23,086,278 downwards.
ATCTAATAACGCCTATGTTAATCCGTCACAAATGAGATCAATGCCTTTGTCTAATAAGTTATTTATCTGGTTTAAAGATGAACCTCAGTTTGATTACACCAGGGACAAGGTTGTTGATCTCGGACCCCAATTCCCCTGTGCCTGGTGCCATGCTCTATGTCAGGTTCCTGTTCGGTGAAGCAGAAATAAACAATAAACTACACAATTCTCATTGTGTATTGTTTTATCTTCTACACTCCAGCACAATCCGACAAACTCCTAGTGATAAGATATAGTGAGATGAAGTCAAGGCTGAAACCCAGTGCTCCCTCCCACTTTTTAAAGCTTCCCATGACTCCACCTACCACCCACGCATGCTCACAACAGTCCCAGCCAAGCCACAAGTCATGTTGGTTTGTTGCCGTTCGCAGGTAGCCGTGCTGTGCTTTGGAATGGCAGAATGAGAGTCCCGGGATGTACTACAGTGGTGGTGCACCTCCCTCCCCTTCAGCCATACCGTGAACCCTTACACAGCACAGCATTCTCACCCACCAGCATCCAATGGCAAAGCACTTTCTTTCTGCATTCTGGAAGTAGAACAGATGCTTCCAAATGATGTCTTTTGGAGTCAGAGAGGTGAAGGAGGGAAAACTGGTTGTTAGGAATCAGAGAGATGCACCATCCCTTTGAAGCTCCCCAGTACCTTCTGATGTTCTGCCATGGAGAAGATGGCTATTACATCAATATACCTCAGTGTGAACCAAACACCAAAGTTCCTCTCAAGAAGACTGTGTGCTGCTGCCTTTTACAGCTACAGGATAATGGAGGGTGATGGTAAAGAATGCTACCTATTGCTCTTCCAGTTCTGTAACGAAGCACGGGTATCCAACCGACTAGTATGATCATATAAGCCCAGCCCAACACAATATCACTAAAAAGGGAAAACAAGATATTGAAGAAGAAACCAGCATGGTTGCATAAAGATCAGATAATTCCAAACAAATGTTATTTCATTATTATACAGAGTGACTAAATTAGCAGATCAATCATATACACATAGTATCATTGGATTTCAGTAAGGCAGTTAACAAAGTAGATCATAACCTACTTCTTGGTAAATTTGAAAAATGTGGGTTAGGTCCATCCTTCCACACAGATAAATTCATAACTGGCTGACAAACCACATTCAAAGTGTATTCCTTAATGAGACTATAACTATACGGAGGGAAGTAAGCAGTGGGTATTCCAATGTTCTGCTTTAGTATCTTCTTTTACAAAGATATTAAATATCTTTGTAAATGCCTTAGATGAGAGGATTGAATGGGAATGGAAAAGGAAGGTTTTACACTTATGCAAGAAAAACAAAAGGGACTGGTACATAATAGGCAGAACCTGGCTCAAGCAGTAACTATGAGAGGACCCTTGAAGTCCTAGTGGACAATCATTTAGATATGAGCCAGAAGTGTATTGCAGTGGCCAAAAAAGCCAATACAGTAACAAGCACCATTAACAGAGAGATAGAATCAAGATCATGTGAAGTACTAGTACCACTTTATAAAGAGTAAGACCACACTTAGATAATTGCAGACAGTTTGGTCACCATATCATAAAAAAGATGTTGAAACTATGGAAAGAATGCAGAAAAGAACAAAAGAGGGGATTAGGGGCCTGGAGGCTAAAATAAAATTAAGAGGTTGCAGGAATTGGGTATGTCTAGTTTAGTGAAAGGAAGGACTAAGGGAGACATGATAGCCATCTTCCAATACTTGAGGAGTTGTCACAAAAGAGGGAGGGGCGTCAACCTATTCTCCAAAGTCCCTGAAGGCAGGACAAGGAACTGGATGGAAACTAATCAAGAAGAGAAGCAACTTAGAACTAAGGGGAGATTTCCTGACACTAAGAACAGTGAAGCAGTGGAAGGGTTTCCCTTCAGAGGTTGTGGGGGCTCCATCCCTGGTGGCTTTTAATCAGAGACAGGACAGCCATTTGTCTGAAATGATGTTGGGTCTCCTGCTTGATCAGGGCGTCAGAATAGAAGACCTGCAAGGTCCCTCCCAGCTCTGTCACAAACCCTCCAGTGATGGGGGCACCCACAACCTCTGGAGGGAAGCCATTCCCAAAGAATCCACTTTCACTTGGAAGAGACTTTTCCAATCTTCCCATCAGAAGGAAAATTGCAGCCACCAGTTTCACAGCGTGCAGCACCAGTGGGCTTAAATTCGGGGAGGGAAGGAACCTGCAGCAGCAGCAGCTGAGATGCTTCAGCCCAGTTGCTTCTCCGCTTCCAGGACTCTCCTCCCACCCGCCCTCAACTCACCTTCCAGCTGCTGCTTCGACCCTGGAAAGAGCACAAAAGCCGCTCTGCACACCAATCTCCTCCCATGAGTGATCTGGAAGAGGAAGTTCAGCTGTTCCCAACGGTGCTTTTTTCAAAAGTTTCTTTCTTCTACTCTTCCCGTCGCTTTCCAACCTTTCTAGCAACACAGTACTCGATGGTTTTAACTCCGTTAAACTCAACCCCAGGTATTATTCGCTTTTGTAGGCACAGGTGTTGCCTATTTGAGCACCATCTCCAGATAGGAGGCAGAAAAAAAATATCTTTCTCCAGTTTCCACTTAAGGCGTTTGTAACAAGTTTCCTCTGATTAAATGCTATCAAGTCGTTTTTGATTTCTAGCAACCGATTTAGTAGCCGAGCCTAGTGAAATAGTGAAATGTGATGTTACTTGTGAAGATTAGCTATGTGCTGAGCCCTAAAAGTTCATGAAGGTTTTACAGAATGACACAATCAGCTTTCTTAGGGGTGATTCTCAGTGGAGATCAAAACCTCTCTACATGGCAAAACTTTATGACTCTGTGGCTCCCAGGATTTTAGGGCATGGCAGCAGCATCAGGCCAGACACTCCAAAGGAAAAAGCGTCACTCCTGCTGGCCAGGGCTGCATCCAAGAGCATCAACCACCAAGCTTCATTCTTGGAGGAGGAAATTTTATTATCTGCTAAATGCCAGGTGTAAATTCTGTAAATTTGCTTGCACTGCAGTCTCCCATAAGGTCACACAAAGAAACATATGCAGAAGGCCTAGAAAATGGAGCCTAAGAAAGATGCCACGATTGCCTATATATGGTAGAAGAAATTCCCCCCTCCCCCAATGTCTGTTTATCTTTTTATTGTACAGAGGGTTGTTTTATATATTCTGCTATTTCCCTCATTTTAATTTTAATGTGTCTTAGAGAAAGACAACATTCAGTTTATCCTTCTGCATCCTGGATTAGAATTAGGATTAGCCCTCTACCCATCTAGCAACAGAACTCATCACATGGAACCTGGGGAGATTGCATCACTCAGCAAGGCTCAACCAAGCCTGGAAATCAAGACAACCAATCAGAATACATTTCTTACATAGGAACAGGAAGCTCTAAGGCGGGGGGGGGGGGCAATAGAGGGTATTAATCTTTCTCTCTCTCTCTCTCACCTATGTGCTCATTTTGCCCAGGACCTCAAACCATGTCCTCCTCTCCACCATTAAACCATCTTTCCAAGCAGTGTCCCTGTTTCCAGTGTTTTTGCCACTTGGAACTGAACCCAGATGGACATTTCTTCCAATACTCTGGCAGCCCAGATGGGTCTCCAAACTAACCTGACTGATGGACCTGGCCTGGGTAAGCTTCCCATGCTGGCACAGACCCATTGAGTCTGTGGGTGGATTTTTCCCAGACCTTGGTCATTTGGAACAAAGGTTTTAAAGGGGTTTTGAATGTTGAGTTCAAAGGCTGCTTGGAAAGGTGAGTAACTCTTAAATTTAAAAGCCCAGGAGATGAAAGAAAGTATGTGTCTGTGTGTGTGTGAATGCGCTTGAGAAAAAATCCCTTCTCTGGATCTTGCTCCCTCTGTGCATTTCCTAACCGCAGAAAGACCAACAGAGTCCGGAGAGCAGGGGGGATTTGCCAAAGGACAGGACCTTCTGTAGGGAAAAGGGAGAGAGTGCGTGGGAAGGGGTTAAAAGGCAAATGAGAGGATCACTCTTGGGTGACTGGCTGAGCATCACTGAGCAGATCCCTATTCTGGGAAGGAGGTACCCATACTCTGAGTAATTTTGCAGACAGAATTCTCCCAGGCCATTTGCCTGAAAAACTGAGGGCTGGCCACAGGTTAGAAGGTACATTCACCTGTTAGGGGTGGTGTATTCTGCGATTGCAAGGGACCCAAGTAAAAGAAAAGAGTGGAGCCTTGGAGTCTTGTCACGGACAATGGGAAGAGCAGACCAGGAAATGGGAAGCTCAGAATCTAGGATCCCACTGAAATCTCCTCAAGGGAGACTGATGGAGGCCTGGGTTTGGGACAAATTACCTGTCCAGACAGGAATGAAGAATACGCACGTGCCCCAAGGTGTGTGAGAAATGGACTCTGCTCAGGAATGAAGCAAGAAAAACCAATTTGACTAAATAAAGATACTTAAAAGGGAAATATATAAATAGGAACGTTGGGGAATTTGATTTGAAGCATATGAATCCATTTTTTCTCCCTCATCTGTTGGTTCCCCATATTGTTGAAACTGCTTTATCTGTTTAATAACTGCGGTACTGATGTGTTATTTTTTTCTTCAAACCTTGCCTGCAAAATATCTATCTACCCCCAACTCTACCTCCCCATCTCTTATCCTTCAACAATGCCTTTCCTGGTAGGAATACCAGCAAAAGGGGGGGGGGATCCTGTTCTCACGTCCTTCAGCTCTGCACAGATGACTCTGCAACCTGTGGAAGCAGAGCACACAAATCCAGATGCTGCCTCCAGAGGAGACCTTCCATCCATTTGAGCCAGGAATTGGATTTGGATCCAGTCATTCACCCGAAAGTCATCACAGCAACCAGAGTGGAGCAGACCTTCCCAAGCCTGACTGACCATTCTTACCATCAAGCCAAGCCTATTGCCACCCAGCAGACATGAAAGAAAGGACCCTGAGATGGACAAGTAAAGACTAAAAGACTCTTTTCAATCCCCAGAAGACAACGGGAAAGTCTATGGGAGTGGGTGGAAATTGATTATAAAGTTTTCTTTCTTGTCTCATTTATGTTGTATTCACTTAAATGGACTCTGGGAGCTTGTATTTGGGAGTGGCTGACACAGTAAGTTCTGAACCCCTTAGATTTCTGTCTGGTTAGAGGAAAATTTGTCCAGCGTGCCTGTATTGCCTGTATTTTAGAAGTAGCTGCATACACAAGAACACACCATTCGGAATTACACTGTTATACTCTTCATCTACCTGAACACATAGCTCCTCCTAGGTTAGTTTTTGCTCTTTGGCATTAAGGTTCAAGCAGTCATATCTCCCTGCTAATCCCATGGGGGAGGAGGCATCCCCCTCAGGCAATTCCCTCACTTGAAGAGATAGCAGAAAAGAGATCTCGAAACACCCAGCCCTGATTGTGACTCACAAACGATGCTGCCCAGTTGTCCAGCAAAGCAGGATATGTTGCACTGATGGTCTCATGAGTAGGAGTCCCAGGGCTCATTGTGTGTAATTTTAAAAATACTAAATAGCCTGGATTGCACACCAGCTAACCTCAATTTGGACTCACAAATCCTAAATAAACTAAAGTAAGAGCAGTAACCAACCCTTGGAAATGGGCAGCCTTTAGTTATTTAAAGAAAAACCGTGGCTGTGAAGAATTTAGGACTTTTGCTTGATTGAAACCTGATTGGAAGCTCACAGAAAGTGATATCTGACCTCTGAAAATAATTGGCATTAAAAAATTGGATACTATAAATTTATTTCCAGAACTTTTGTCCTGGCTGCTACACCTTCGTGGTTGAAAGCTCTCCTTTTGAGAGCAACTGAAGGAATAATCTTCTGCTGCCTCTATGAGTGCCTCCCCCTTTGCATCAGAACAATTAAAAGCACCCATCAAGTCTTTCTGATATGATCAATGTTTAATCTTTTGCCAATAACATGTGTTCCCCCCCTTCATATTGTGGCAAAAAGGAGGGATTGTAAGAAGTTAGAACAGACCCCTTCCCAGAATAATGAAATCTTCTAGAAAATATTAAAAAGGTAGAATATTATACCTCACTGGATGAGAAACGGAGAAACATGCTCTTGGAAAGCAGCCCCCACCTTTGTTAACAGCCCCAGAAAGACTCGACCACCTTATCTACAACACAAAAGATCTTCACCCTCAGAACATAATAGGATTAGCCCTCTACCCATCTAGCAACAGAACTCACCACATGGGGAGATTGTATCACCCAGCAAAGCCCAACCAAACCTGTGACTCAAGACAACCAATCAGAATACATTTCTTACACAGGAACAGGAAGCTCTAAGGTGGCCCAAGAGCGGATATACATCTGTCTCTCTCACACACACCCATGTGTCATTTTTCCCAGGGCCTCAAATCATGTGGTCCTGTCCACCATTAAACCATCTTTCCAAGCAGCCTTAAAAGAAGCCCTGAGAGGAATGAAAGAAATAGAAACATCTCCCATGTGTACATTATCTTACCCCCACATTCACAGCAATGCTGCCAATACCCATTTCTTTCATTCTCAAAAGCTATTTAAAGAGCAGCACAATGGTTTTTTAAAAATGAAATATTTTCCACCATATCATTTCTTTCTCACCTCTCCAACACCAAGGCTGTTACAACAAATTTGTCACCTTGATGAGTGCAAGGATTTTTATACAGTTTACAGTATTTTGTAATTTTGAAATTACCTTTGTGTGCTTTTATTATTTGATTATTTTTACTTGTTTCACAAAGGCTCATGGTGGGTCTCAATTATCACTTCATTCGTCCTAATCCTGTCAAACATATGTAATTGATTTTATCCTGTTATCTATTGCCTCTAGCCTTCCTTCCTTAATGGACCGATATTGTTTCCACTTTTTTCAATTGATTCAAACAATCAATTTCTGACCTACACTTTTAATGGGAGATGTCTCTAAACTCTTGTACCTTTCCTCATATGGATTACCTTGTGCGCAATAAGGGATGATTTATGCTTGAAATAATGTCCACAGACTGGACATTTCAAATATTTCTCCGCGGTGTGAGTCCTCTGGTGTATCACTAGGTGGGAATTCTGACTGAAACCTTTCCCTCAATCAGGACATTCAACAGGTTTCTCTTCTGTATGAGTCCTCTGGTGTTTCACCAGATTGGAATTCTGACTAAAACTTTTCCCACAAATAGGACATTCAAAGGGGTTCTCTCCTGTGTGAGTCCTCTGGTGTGTCACCAGATAGGAATTAGTACTGAAACTTTTCTCACAATCAGAACATTCAAAGGGTTTCTCTCCTTTGTGAGTCCTCTGGTGTCTCACCAGGTCGGAATTTTGACTGTACCGTTTCCCACAATCAGAACATTCAAAGGGTTTCTCTCCTGTGTGAGTCTTCTGGTGTCTCACAAGGCTGGAACTCCGACTAAAATCTTTCCCACAATCAGGACATTCAAAGGGTTTCTCTCCTGTGTGAGTCCTCTGATGAAACACCAGATGGGAATTTTCACTAAAGCTTTTCCCACAGATAGGACACTCAAAGGGTTTCTCTCCTGTGTGAATCCTCTGATGAGTCACCAAAGTGATATTCTGACTGAAAGCTTTCCCACACATATGGCATTCAAAGGGTTTCTCTCCTGTATGAGTCCTCTGGTGTTTAACCAGGCTGGAACTCTGACTAAAATTTTTCCCACAATCAGAACATTCAAAGGGTTTCTCTCCTGTGTGAGTCCTCTGGTGTGTCACCAGGTGGGAATTCCGACTAAAGCTTATCCCACAGATAGGACATTCAAAGGGTTTCTCTCCTGTGTGAGTCCTCTGGTGTGTCACCAGATGGGAATTATTACTAAAGCTTTTCCCACAGATAGGACATTCAAAGGGTTTCTCTCCTGTGTGAGTCCTCTGGTGTATCACCAGACTGAAATACCGAGTAAAACATTTCGCACAATCAGGACATTCAAAGGGTTTCTCTCCTGTGTGAGTCCTCTGGTGTGTCACCAGTACAGAATTATTTCTAAACCTTTTTCCACAGTCAGGACACTCAAAGGATTTCTCTCCTGTGTGAGTTTTCTGGTGTTCGACCAGACTGGAATTCTGACTAAAGCTTTTCCCACAGATAGAACATTCAAAGGGCTTCTCTCCTGTGTGAGTCCTCTGGTGTATCACCAGATAGGAATTAGTACTAAAGCTTTTCCCACAGATAGGACATTCAAAGGGTTTCTCTCCTGTGTGAGTCCTCTGGTGTATCACCAGATAGGAATTATTACTAAACCTTTTTCCACAGTCAGGACACTCAAAGGATTTCTCTCCTGTGTGAGTTTTCTGGTGTGCGACCAGATTGTAATTCTGACTAAAGCTTTTCCCACAGATAGGACATTCAAAGGGTTTCTCTCCTGTGTGAGTTCTCTGATGTTTCACCAGAGGGGAATTATCACTAAAGCTTTTCCCACAGATAGGACATTCAAAGGGTTTCTCTCCTGTGTGAGTCCTCTGGTGTTTAACCAGGCTGGAACTCTGACTAAAATTTTTCCCACAATCAGGACATTCAAAGGGTTTCTCTCCTGTGTGAGTCCTCTGGTGCATCACCAGGTGGGAATTCCGACTAAAGCTTTTCCCACAAATAGGACAGCAAAAAGGTATCTCTCCTGTGTGAGTTCTCTGGTGTTTCACCAGTATAGAATTATTACTAAACCTTTTTCCACAGTCAGGACACTCAAAGGATTTCTCTCCTGTGTGAGTCCTCTGGTGTATCACCAGGTGGGAATTCCGACTAAAGCTTTTCCCACAGATAGGACATTGAAAGGGTTTCTCTCCTGTGTGAGTCCTCTGGTGTTTAACCAGGTCAGAATTTTGACTGCACCGTTTCCCACAATCAGAACATTCAAAGGGTTTCTCTCCTGTGTGAGTCCTCTGGTGTTTAACCAGGCTAGAACTCTGACTAAAATTTTTCCCACAATCCGGACATTCAAAGGGTTTCTCTCCTGTGTGAGTCCTCTGGTGTGTCACCACATGGGAATTAGTACTAAAGCTTTTTCCACAGATAGGACATTCAAAGGGTTTCTCTCCTGTGTGAGTCCTCTGGTGTATCACCAGATGGGAATTCTGACTGAAATTTTTCCCACAATCAGGACATTCAAAGGGTTTTTCTCCTGTGTGAGTCCTCTGGTGTCTCAGGAGGTAGAAATTTCTAATGAAGCCTTTCCCACAATCTACACACTTATAAGGTTTCTCCATGGAGTGAATCCTCTGATGTATTACCAGGTGGAAATTACGATTGAAATTTCTCCCAGAGTCAGGACATTGAATGGGTTTTTTTCATTTATGATTGCTCTGGTGTATCACCAAGATGGACTTATAACTGAAAGTTTTCCAACAATCTGGACATTCAAAGCATTTCTCTCCTATGTCAGTCTTCTGGTGTATCACAAGGCTGGAATTGTGACTTTCCCATAATCAGGATATTCAAAGGGTTTTTCTTCTGTGTGATTCTCTGGTGTCTCTTGAGATGGAATTTTATACTGAAGTTTTTCTCACAATCTGGACACTCATACAGTTTCCCCCTGGAGTCAATCTACATCACCAGATGCATCTGATGCATCACCAGACTGAAATTGTGACTAAATTTTTCCCCACAATCAGGACATTCAAAGGGTTTCATTTTTGTGGTAGTCCTCGGGTGCTTCACCAGGGTGGAATTCTCACTGAAACGTTTCCCACAAAAAGGATGTTTAAATGGTTTTATTCTTGTGTGTATACATCCTTCAGTGTCTCAAGACCTGGGAATTTCTAGTGAAACTTTCACACAAACTGCACAGTCATATGTTTTCTCTCTTCTGTGAGTTATCTGATGTAGCACAATGTTGCCATGCTCACTAAAGCATTTACCACATTGGGAGCACTTTTGTGGCTTTCCTCTTGTGTGGAGGTGCTTCCATGAACCACAAGGGAGCTTTTGGGACCATAGTTTTTGCCACGTTTAGGTAATTAGTATGGATTTTCTCCTTTCTGACTCCTCTAGCGCATAATCAGTTGTGATTTGCAATTTATGCTTTTCCCAAATCTATGGGGCTTTTGCACAGCTGATATTCTTGAGGAGGTCAAAAATATGGACAATGACTTGTTTAGTGGTGCTTTTATTCAAGCCGTCTTCTTCCTCTCAGGGAGAGGTCTGTCTGTTCTACATGACTTTATGATTGATGTTTTCCTCCCAACGCACTTCCAGATATTTATTCTCTCCTTTGCTGAATTATAAACAATCTCCCTTCCCCTCTCATGTTATGTATCGTTGAGTTCCATATAATCTGCTCATTTTTTCCTCATTTTCTCTCTGAAACAGCTGCTGGAGGAGGAGCAGATTTGCATGGTTTTCTGCAGGGAATGGAAAATATTTTGATTTCTGGCTTGATTTTCTTCCATTTTCAACACTGTTTGTTATTTACAGTTGTCCAGAGAGCTCTTATTGGCATCCTGTTCATCTGTAAGATGCAAAGAAAAGTGTACCTTTAATTTTTTATAAAATGATTAGAGATGAGGTGAAAAAAAGAGAAAAGTACCCCCAAAATACGACAGGGTCTTATATTTTTCTGACCCACAAATTATGGGCCTGGGCTTATTAGAGGGGGAGGGCTTATTCTTTTGGGGTTGCTGGGCGGCTGCTACCTTGCGAGTGGGCTCCCGAAGAGCCGAGCACAGCCTCAGGGGCGACGCAGCCATGAGATGACCATGCTCACGAGCAGCCACCCGGCAAACCCCCTCTCCAGCTGGGCAGAGCTCCATGCACTGACCTAGGGAGTATCCCTAAGGTGCCAAGCCATGTAGCGCTCTGCCCACCCCACAGCTGCCACGACTTGGCACATTCGGGGTATCCCCTAGGTGAGTGCATGGAGCTCTGCCCGGCTGGAGAGGGGATTTGCCAGGTGGCTGCTCAAGAGCATGGTCACCTCATGGCTGCTTCGCCCCTGAGGCTGTGCACGGCTCTTCGGGATCCCGCTCGCAAGGGAGCAGCCGCCCGGCAACACCCCCCTCCAGCCAGGCAGAACGTCACTCCCCAACCTTGCGGTATCCCGAAGGTGCCAAGCAATGTGAGTGCCTTTCTTCTGCCCCCCCCCAGCTCCCACAGTTTGGCGCCTTCGGGATATCGCTAGGTTGGTGAGTGGTACTCTGCCTGGTCGGAGGTGGGGTTGTCCAGAGGGGCTTATTTTCAGGGGGGGATTATATATGTATATGTATATGTATATGTATATGTATATGTATATGTATATGTATATGTATATGTATATGTATGTATGTATGTATGTATGTATGTATGTATGTATGTATGTATATATATATATATATATATATATATATATATATATATATATATATATATATATATATATATATATATATATATAAATATATATAAACCGATTTAGTAGCCGAGCCTAGTAAAATAGTGAAATGTGATGTTACTTAACCTTGTGAAGATTAGCTACGTGCAAAGCCCCAAAAGTTCATGAAGGTTTTACAGAATGACACAATCAGCTTTCTTAGGGGTGATTCTCAGTGGAGATCAAAACCTCTCTACATGGCAAAACTTTATGACTCTGTGGCTCCCAGGATTTTAGGGCATGGCAGCAGCATCAGGCCAGACACTCCAAAGGAAAAAGCGTCACTCCTGCTGGCCAGGGCTGCATCCAAGAGCATCAACCACCAAGCTTCATTCTTGGAGGAGGAAATTTTATTATCTGCTAAATGCCAGGTGTAAATTCTGTAAAATTGCTTGTACTGCAGTCTCCCATAAGGTCACACAAAGAAACGTATGCAGAAGGCCTAGAAAATGGAGCCTAAGAAAGATGCCACGATTGCCTATATATGGTAGAAGAAATTCCCCCCTCCCCCAATGTCTATTTATCTTTTTATTGTACAGAGGGTTGTTTTATATATTGTGCTATTTCCCTCATGTTAATTTTAATGTGTCTTAGAGAAAGACAACATTCAGTTTATCCTTCTGCATCCTGGATTAGGATTAGGATTAGCCCTCTACCCATCTAGCAACAGAACTCATCACATGGAACCTGGGGAGATTGCATCACTCAGCAAGGCTCAACCAAGCCTGGAAATCAAGACAACCAATCAGAATACATTTCTTACATAGGAACAGGAAGCTCTAAGGCGGGTGGGAGGCAATAGAGGGTATTAATCTTTCTCTCTCTCTCTCTCACCTATGTGATCATTTTGCCCAGGACCTCAAACCATGTCCTCCTGTCCACCATTAAACCATCTTTCCAAGCAGTGTCACTGTTTCCAGTGTTTTTCCCACTTGGAACTGAACCCAGATGGACATTTCTTCCAATACTCTGGCAGCCCAGATGGGTCTCCAAACTAACCTGACTGATGGACCTGGCCTGGGTAAGCTTCCCATGCTGGCACAGACCCATTGAGTCTGTGGGTGGATTTTTCCCAGACCTTGGTCATTTGGAACAAAGGTTTTAAAGGAGTTTTGAATGTTGAGTTCAAAGGCTGCTTGGAAAGGTGAGTAACTCTTAAATTTAAAAGCCCAGGAGATGAAAGAAAGTATGTGTCTGTGTGTGTTAATGCGCTTGAGAAAAAATCCCTTCTCTGGATCTTGCTCCCTCTGTGAATTTCCTAACCGCAGAAACACCAACAGAGTCCGGAGAGCATGGGGGATTTGCCAAAGCACAGGACCTTCTGTAGCGAAAAGGGAGAGTGTGGGAAGGAGTTAAAAGGCAAATGAGAGGATCACTCTTGGGTGACTGGCTGAGCATCACTGAGCAGATCCCTATTCTGGGAAGGAGGTACCCATACTCTGAGTAATTTTGCAGACAGAATTCTCCCAGGCCATTTGCCTGAAAAACTGAGGGCTGGCCACAGGTTAGAAGATACGTTCACCTGTTGAGGGTGGTGTATTCCGCGGTTGCAAGGGACCCAAGTAAAAGGAAAGAGTGGAGCCTTGGACTCTTGTCACGGACAATGGGAAGAGCAGACCAGGAAATGGGAAGCTCAGAATCTAGGATCCCACTGAAATCTCCTCAAGGGAGACTGATGGAGGCCTGGGTTTGGGACAAATTACCTGTCCAGACAGGAATGAAGAATACGCACGTGCCCCAAGGTGTGTGAGAAATGGACTCTGCTCAGGAATGAAGCAAGAAAAACCAATTTGACTAAATAAAGATACTTAAAAGGGAAATATATAAATAGGAACGTTGGGGAATTTGATTTGAAGCATATGAATCCATTTTTTCTCCCTCATCTGTTGGTTCCCCATATTGTTGAAACTGCTTTATCTGTTTAATAACTGCGGTACTGATGTGTTATTTTTTTCTTCAAACCTTGCCTGCAAAATATCTATCTACCCCCAACTCTACCTCCCCATCTCTTATCCTTCAACAATGCCTTTCCTGGTAGGAATACCAGCAAAAGGGGGGGGGGATCCTGTTCTCACGTCCTTCAGCTCTGCACAGATGACTCTGCAACCTGTGGAAGCAGAGCACACAAATCCAGATGCTGCCTCCAGAGGAGACCTTCCATCCATTTGAGCCAGGAATTGGATTTGGATCCAGTCATTCACCCGAAAGTCATCACAGCAACCAGAGTGGAGCAGACCTTCCCAAGCCTGACTGACCATTCTTACCATCAAGCCAAGCCTATTGCCACCCAGCAGACATGAAAGAAAGGACCCTGAGATGGACAAGTAAAGACTAAAAGACTCTTTTCAATCCCCAGAAGACAACGGGAAAGTCTATGGGAGTGGGTGGAAATTGATTATAAAGTTTTCTTTCTTGTCTCATTTATGTTGTATTCACTTAAATGGACTCTGGGAGCTTGTATTTGGGAGTGGCTGACACAGTAAGTTCTGAACCCCTTAGATTTCTGTCTGGTTAGAGGAAAATTTGTCCAGCGTGCCTGTATTGCCTGTATTTTAGAAGTAGCTGCATACACAAGAACACACCATTCGGAATTACACTGTTATACTCTTCATCTACCTGAACACATAGCTCCTCCTAGGTTAGTTTTTGCTCTTTGGCATTAAGGTTCAAGCAGTCATATCTCCCTGCTAATCCCATGGGGGAGGAGGCATCCCCCTCAGGCAATTCCCTCACTTGAAGAGATAGCAGAAAAGAGATCTCGAAACACCCAGCCCTGATTGTGACTCACAAACGATGCTGCCCAGTTGTCCAGCAAAGCAGGGTATGTTGCACTGATGGTCTCATGAGTAGGAGTCCCAGGGCTCATTGTGTGTAATTTTAAAAATACTAAATAGCCTGGATTGCACACCAGCTAACCTCAATTTGGACTCACAAATCCTAAATAAACTAAAGTAAGAGCAGTAACCAACCCTTGGAAATGGGCAGCCTTTAGTTATTTAAAGAAAAACCGTGGCTGTGAAGAATTTAGGACTTTTGCTTGATTGAAACCTCATTGGAAGCTCACAGAAAGTGATATCTGACCTCTGAAAATAATTGGCATTAAAAAATTGGATACTATAAATTTATTTCCAGAACTTTTGTCCTGGCTGCTACACCTTCGTGGTTGAAAGCTCTCCTTTTGAGAGCAACTGAAGGAATAATCTTCTGCTGCCTCTATGAGTGCCTCCCCCTTTGCATCAGAACAATTAAAAGCACCCATCAAGTCTTTCTGATATGATCAATGTTTAATCTTTTGCCAATAACATGTGTTCCCCCCCTTCATATTGTGGCAAAAAGGAGGGATTGTAAGAAGTTAGAACAGACCCCTTCCCAGAATAATGAAATCTTCTAGAAAATATTAAAAAGGTAGAATGGATGAGAAACGGAGAAACATGCTCTTGGAAAGCAGCCCCCACCTTTGTTAACAGCCCCAGAAAGACTCGACCACCTTATCTACAACACAAAAGATCTTTACCCTCAGAACATAATAGGATTAGCCCTCTACCCATCTAGCAACAGAACTCACCACATGGGGAGATTGTATCACCCAGCAAAGCCCAACCAAACCTGTGACTCAAGACAACCAATCAGAATACATTTCTTACACAGGAACAGGAAGCTCTAAGGTGGCCCAAGAGCGGATATACATCTGTCTCTCTCACACACACCCATGTGCTCATTTTTCCCAGGGCCTCAAACCATGTGGTCCTGTCCACCATTAAACCATCTTTCCAAGCAGCCTTAAAAGAAGCCCTGAGAGGAATGAAAGAAATAGAAACATCTCCCATGTGTACATTATCTTACCCCCACATTCACAGCAATGCTGCCAATACCCATTTCTTTCATTCTCAAAAGCTATTTAAAGAGCAGCACAATGCTTTTTTAGAAATGAAACATTTTCCACCATATCATTTCTTTCTCACCTCTCCAACACCAAGGCTGTTACAACAAATTTGTCACCTTGATGAGTGCAAGGATTTTTATATAGTTTACAGTATTTTGTAATTTTGAAATTACCTTTGTGTGCTTTTATTATTTGATTATTTTTACTTGTTTCACAAAGGCTCATGATGGGTCTCAATTATCACTTCATTCGTCCCAATCCTGTCAAACATATATAATTGATTTTATCCTGTTATCTATTGCCTCTAGCCTTCCTTCCTTAATGGACCGATATTGTTTCCACTTTTTTCAATTTATCGGGTTAAGGCATGGGTCCTCAAAACTATGGCATGCAGGCTGCATGTGGCCCGCTGAAGCCATTAATCAAGCCCACGAGGTTGGCCTGCCCATATCGCCCCACCCACCCTTCAGTCCAGTGCAGGACTTCCCTTCAGGAGTCCCGCGGGCTGGAACTGAAAGGTAAGGCCAACAATTTTGGCCTGCAGAATGCTTCTAGAGGTGTGGTGCATGTGAAAGAAGGCAAAAAAAATGGGTGAAAATGGCAAGGTTTTGGCCAAAAAAATGAACAGTTTTGGCTTGCAGAATGCTTCTGGAGTGGCGGGGGGGGGATACTGGGTGCACAGACACCCCAGGAGGCCATAAAAAGGGCAAAACCGGCCCATTTTTCACTCTCTCCACCTCCAGAAGATAAAGAGAGATAGGCAGAAACACACAGGGAAAGAGAGATAGGCAGAAAGAGAGCGAGATAGAGTGATAGCAACAAGAAAATGGGGAACATTAGTGTAGACCTTTTATATAACAAAATGAAAGGAAGAACAAGAGAAAATGTGGACTAATTGAATAATGAGACTATAAATTAATATATCTAGGTATTATTATCAGAAATATATAATTGCATTGAACGCGAGGATTATGTTTAACTTGATTAGTTTTATTTGTATTAAAACGTATGACACTCAGGTGTCTACTTCTGGAAAAGGACATATCCAGAAGCTTTGCTGATAACTAGAAATGAGTAGTTAGCCATTTTCCATTTCACTCCACTTATAAATTTAATCATGAGAAATGTTTGAGCAAAATGAATCAGGCCAAAATTCAAACAATCAATTTCTCACCTACACTTTTAATGGGAGATGTCTCTAAACTCTTGTACCTTTCCTCATATGGATTACCTTGTGCGCAATAAGGGATGATTTATGCTTGAAATAATGTCCACAGACTGGACATTTCAAATATTTCTCCGCGGTGTGAGTCCTCTGGTGTATCACTAGGTGGGAATTCTGACTGTAACCTTTCCCTCAATCAGGACATTCAACAGGTTTCTCTCCTGTATGAGTCCTCTGGTGTTCCACCAGATTGGAATTCTGACTAAAACTTTTCCCACAAATAAGACATTCAAAGGGTTTCTCTCCTGTGTGAGTCCTCTGGTGTACCACTAGGTGGGAATTCTGACTAAAACTTTTCCCACAGATAGGACATTCAAAGGGTTTCTCTCCTGTGTGAGTCCTCTGGTGTATCACGAGATGGGAATTAGTACTAAAACTTTTCCCACAGATAGGACATTCAAAGGGTTTCTCTCCTGTGTGAGTCCTCTGGTGTGTCACCAGATAGGAATTAGTACTAAAACTTTTCCCACAATCAGAACATTCAAAGGGTTTCTCTCCTGTGTGAGTCCTCTGGTGTATCATCAGACTGGAATTCTGACTAAAACTTTTCCCACAATCAGAACATTCAAAGGGTTTCTCTCCTGTGTGAGTCCTCTGGTGTATCACCAGATAGGAATTAGTACTAAAACTTTTCCCACAATCAGAACATTCAAAGGGTTTCTCTCCTGTGTGAGTCCTCTGGTGTATCATCAGATTGGAATTCTGACTAAAACTTTTCCCACAATCAGAACATTCAAAGGGTTTCTCTCCTGTGTGAGTCCTCTGGTGTATTACGAGATGGGAATTAGTACTAAAACTTTTCCCACAGATAGGACATTCAAAGGGTTTCTCTCCTGTGTGAGTCCTCTGGTGTGTCACCAGATAGGAATTAGTACTAAAACTTTTCCCACAATCAGAACATTCAAAGGGTTCCTCTCCTTTGTGAGTCCTCTGGTGTCTCACCAGGTCGGAATTTTGACTGTACCGTTTCCCACAATCAGAACATTCAAAGGGTTTCTCTCCTGTGTGAGTCCTCTGGTGTTTAACCAGGCTGGAACTCTGACTAAAACTTTTCCCACAATCAGAACATTCAAAGGGTTTCTCTCCTGTGTGAGTCCTCTGGTGTGTCACCAGGTGGGAATTCCGACTAAAGCTTATCCCACAGATAGGACATTCAAAGGGTTTCTCTCCTGTGTGAGTCCTCTGGTGTGTCACCAGGTGGGAATTCCGACTAAAGCTTATCCCACAGATAGGACATTCAAAGGGTTTCTCTCCTGTGTGAGTCCTCTGGTGTGACACCAGTTGAGAATTCCAACTGAAACTTTTCTCACAGATAGGACATTCAAAGGGTTTCTCTCCTGTGTGAGTCCTCTGGTGTATCGTCAGATTGTAATTCTGACTAAAACTTTTCCCACAATCAGAACATTCAAAGGGTTCCTCTCCTGTGTGAGTCCTCTGGTGTGTCACCAGATAGGAATTATTACTAAAGCTTTTCCCACAATCAGAACATTCAAAGGGTTTCTCTCCTGTGTGAGTCCTCTGGTGTTTAACCAGGCTGGAACTCTGACTAAAACTTTTCCCACAATCAGAACATTCAAAGGGTTTCTCTCCTGTGTGAGTCCTCTGGTGTATCACCAGATAGGAATTAGTACTAAAACTTTTCCCACAATCAGAACATTCAAAGGGTTTCTCTCCTGTGTGAGTCCTCTGGTGTATCACGAGATGGGAATTCCAACTGAAACTTTTCCCACAGATAGGACATTCAAAGGGTTTCTCTCCTGTGTGCGTGGTCTTGTGTTTCAGGAGTTGGGAATTTCTAATGAAACCTTTCCCACAATCTTGACACTTATGTTTTTCCATGGAGTGAATCCTCTGATGTATTACCAGGTGGAAATTACGATTGAAATTTCTCCCAGAGTCAGGACATTGAATGGGTTTTTTTCATTTATGATTGCTCTGGCGTATCACCAAGATGGACTTATAACTGAAAGTTTTCCAACAATCTGGACATTCAAAGCATTTCTCTCCTATGTCAGTCTTCTGGTGTATCACAAGGCTGGAATTGTGACTTTCCCATAATCAGGATATTCAAAGCGTTTTTCTTCTGTGTGAGTTCTCTGGTGTCTCTTGAGATGGAATTTTATACTGAAGCTTTTCTCACAATCTGGACACTCATACAGTTTCCCCCTGGAGTCAATCTACATCACCAGATGCATCTGATGCATCACCAGACTGAAATTGTGACTAAATTTCCCCCCACAATCAGGACATTCAAAGGGTTTCACTTTTGTGGTAGTCCTCGGGTGCTTCACCAGGGTGGAATTCTCACTGAAACGTTTCCCACAAAAAGGATGTTTAAATGGTTTTATTCTTGTGTGTATGCGTCCTTCAGTGTCTCAAGACCTGGGAATTTCTAGTGAAACTTTCACACAAACTGCACAGTCATATGTTTTCTCTCTTCTGTGAGTTATCTGATGTAGCACAATGTTGCCATGCTCACTAAAGCATTTACCACATTGGGAGCACTTTTGTGGCTTTCCTCTTGTGTGGAGGTGCTTCCATGAACCACAAGGGAGCTTTTGGGAGCATAGTTTTTTCCACGTTTAGGTAATTAGTATGGATTTTCTCCTTTCTGACTCCTCTAGCGCATAATCAGTTGTGATTTGCAATTTATGCTTTTCCCAAATCTATGGGGCTTTTGCACAGCTGATATTCTTGAGGAGGTCAAAAATATGGACAATGACTTGTTTAGTGGTGCTTTTATTCAAGCCGTCTTCTTCCTCTCAGGGAGAGGCCTGTCTGTTCTACATGACTTTATGATTGATGTTTTCCTCCCAACGCACTTCCAGATATTTATTCTCTCCTTTGCTGAATTATAAACAATCTCCCTTCCCCTCTCATGTCATGTATCGTTGAGTTCCATATAATCTGCTCATTTTTTCCTCATTTTCTCTCTCAAACAGCTGCTGGAGGAGGAGCAGATTTGCATGGTTTTCTGCAGGGAATGGAAAATATTTTGATTTCTGGCTTGATTTTCTTCCATTTTCAACACTGTTTGTTATTTACAGTTGTCCAGAGAGCTCTTATTGGCATCCTGTTCATCTGTAAGATGCAAAGAAAAGTGTACCTTTAATTTTTTATAAAATGATTAGAGATGAGGTGAAAAAAAGAGAAAAGTACCCCAAAAATACGACAGGGTCTTATATTTTTCTGACCCACAAATTATGGGCTTGGGCTTATTAGAGGAGGAGGGCTTATTGTTTTGGGGTTGCTGGGCGGCTGCTACCTTGAGAGTGGGCTCCCGAAGAGCCGAGCACAGCCTCAGGGGCGAAGTAGCCATGAGGTGACCATGCTCACGAGCAGCCACCCGCAAACCCCCTCTCCAGCTGGGCAGAGCTGCATGCACTGATCTAGGGAGTATCCCTAAGGTGCCAAACCATGTGGCGCTCTGCCCACCCCACAGCTGCCACGACTTGGCACATTCGGGGTACCCCCTAGGTGAGTGCATGGAGCTCTGCCCGGCTGGAGAGGGGGTTTGCCAGGTGGCTGCTCATGAGCATGGTCACCTCATGGCTGCTTCGCCCCTGAGGCTGTGCACGGCTCTTCGGGATCCCGCTCGCAAGGGAGCAGCCACCCGGCAACACCCCCCTCCAGCCAGGCAAAACGTCACTCCCCAACCTTGCGGTATCCCGAAGGTGCCAAGCAATGTGAGTGCCTTTCTTCTGCCCCCCCCCAGCTCCCGCAGTTTGGCGCCTTCGGGATATCGCTAGGTTGGTGAGTGGTACTCTGCCTGGTCGGAGGTGGGGTGTGTATGTATGTATTTATATGTATATGTATATGTATATATACATTATATATATATATATATATATATATATATATATATATATATATATATGTATATGTATATGTATATGTATATGTATATGTATATGTATATGTATATGTATATGTATATGTATATGTATATGTATATGTATATGTATATGTATATGTATATGTATATGTATATGTATATGTATATGTATATGTATATGTATATGTATATGTATATGTATATGTATATGTATATGTATATGTATATGTATATGTATATATATTTGCCCACCCATAAAATGTGGCAAGGCTTTAGTTTCAGGACATGTTGTATTTTTGGGGAAACACGGTATAAACCACTTTTGCTCATGGAAGTCTTCAGCTGCAAATAAGGGCTGAAAAAGTGTGTTGGTTCTTATCTGAGAATGCCTCTTCTCATAGGGTGGAGGCAGCATCCAGGCTGGGTTAACCTTCATCCACTCATTGCAAGGACTGAGTCTGGTAAAGTTGTTAAGCCACACCCCTGTTGCTATGCAGACCCAGCTTTTGACGAAGAAAAACTCCAGACCCAGTGCGTCACCCATCTCAGTCGTTATGTACATGTAATCTGGCCATCAACGTGAATATTCCTGCTGAGGTGTCTAATGTAGAGGTCAGTCACATAAGTCAATCACATGAACAGCATCATCACGTAAGGACAAAAAAGGCCCCTTTTCGAACCAGTTCTGTGCAGGGAGCGTCTGGATGCTGCCTCCACCCTATGAGAAGAGGCATCTCAGGTAAGAACCAACGCCCTTTCTCCATAGTGG
This sequence comes from Thamnophis sirtalis, assembly GCF_051295495.1. Taxonomy (NCBI): domain Eukaryota; kingdom Metazoa; phylum Chordata; class Lepidosauria; order Squamata; family Natricidae; genus Thamnophis; species Thamnophis sirtalis. The sequence continues at coordinate 23,065,220 of NW_028261383.1, read as the reverse complement.
TGGAGGCAGCATCTAGGCTGGGATGTAACAAAGCTGTACCTGTCCCAGGGAGGGTCTAAGACTGGTTCAGTGAAATCTCGGTCCTAACCACTGACTGTAGCACCCTGCGGCCAAAGGCCGCATTTGCAGATGCAAAGGAGTCCAGTTTGTAGTTCTTGATAAAGGCCGATGGAGTGGCCCAAGTCGCTGCCCTGCAAATTTCCTGCAAGGATGCCTGAGCACCCCAGGCTGCTGAGGTGGCCACACTCGGTGTAGAATGCGCGGTAATCCTACCCGGCACCTGTGAGGATTGCGATTGGTACGCCAATGAAATGCAGGCCTCAACCACCTGCCTATGGTAGGAGAGGTAACTTTATTGCCTAAGGAAGCTGGCTGGAAGGACACAAAGAGAGTCTCAGATTTTTGAAATTCAGACATGCATTTCAAATAAATCTTGGGAGCCCTCCTTACGTCCAAAGTGTGTCACTTGTGTTCCAACGGGTAAACAGGACGGGGACAGAAATTTGGCAAAATGAGCTCCTGAGCTCGGTGGAAGCAGGAACACACTTTGGGGATGAAGGAAGGGTCCAGTTGTAAGACCACACAATATTGATGGAAAACACATAAGTCCTCCCTGGCAGAAAGTGCCTGCAATTCTGAAATCCTCTGAGCGGAGGTAATGGCCACCAGGAAAGAGATGTTTAAGGTCAGGAATCTGAGAGGAACATCCCTCAGAGGTTCAAAAGGAGCCCTAGCCAAAGCTTCGAGGACTTTAGGTAAATTCCAGGAGGCATATCTGTGCGCTGCAGGAGGCTTGAGATTGGACGCCCCTTTAAGGAAATGGCACACCGTAGGCAGTTGAGACAATGAAGGAGAACCCCCACATGTCAAAACAGATGAGATAGCCGCCACCTGTCTTCGGATAGTGTTGGGGGCTAACCCTTTATCCAAGCCATCCTGCAGAAAGTCAAGAACGTGAGGGATTGTGGCCTTAGTAGATTCCAATGTCTTACCGAAACACCAGGAGCCGAAAGATCTCCAGGTGGCATCATAGATCCCCGTTATCAGAAGTCCCTCGCAGGGACAGTGATTTGGGAAGGGGTCTGAGCCTCTAAGCCCTGTCAGGGTGCGTAGGCTGTCGCTAGGGCTGGAGCGACTGTAGGCTGCAAACGGCTTCCCACGCCTCAAAATTGACGCCGCTTGCCTTGCCTTCGGCTTCAAGTTTCTAACTGCCCTTTCATCCCATCGACGGCATTCCCCTGGTGAGGTCAGACTGATAGGTTTCTGGATCTGTTGTTCTCCCTTTTCTGAAGAAGGGAACCACATCAGGAATCCTCTGGTAGTTCCCCGGTGCTCTAGGATCTCTGAAAGATACAATTCAGTTGTTCAGAGATCTCGTCTGCCAGTTCCTTCAGAACCCTGGGGTGTATTCCATCCGGTTCTGGTGATTGGAACTCATCTAGGGTAGACAGGTGCTCACTGACCATTGTCTTCCCTGTTTCAACTTGTGTTCCTAATCTGATTTTTGTGGTGCTGTGTTGGACAGGTTGGACTGTTTTATCCCTTTGTGTAAAGACATCTGTCTTTACACAAAGTAAATTAAAGTAAACAGTTAATTGCTCCCTCAGCTCCCTGCTGGGAACACGCTCCGCCACTCCTGTCAGATAGTTGAGCAACGAACCGCGGCAGCTCTGTGACCATATTTCAAACAAAAACGCTGTCGTGGAGCAACCCAGAGGGAGAGTTAAAAATCACAAAAATGTCGATCGGAGTGCTGCTAACGTGACTGTGCAAACAGTGTTAATATCGATCTTATTGTTTTTAGTGCGGATTCTGTGGTGGTTTAAAAAGGGTGCGAATCACCATTTTGAGAGGGTCCTGCCAGTTTCTGTCAGTGGCGAGCATGGTGGCTGCCCTTAATGCTGGAACTTCCGCGACGGCGCCAGAGTTGCCTGAGGAGGCACAAGTCATTTAGTCACCTGAAGGGGCCTCGACACCTCATTCCTCCCCCAAGCCCTCTACATCTGATGGCAGGGAATCGGGCAAGGCTACCAAGAAAACTGCACAAACAGCAGTTAAAGCAAAAAAATCAAAGTCATCTAAGCCCAGTTCGCACTATGAAAAGCAAAAGGACAAAGCACTAGAACGTATTTATAAGAGAGCAGCCAGTAAAAAGGCTTCTTTCACCCAGCCATCCGATCAGCCACCTCCAGCTCAAGGCCAATTATCATTGCTGCTTTCCCCAGGAGGCAGGCAGAATAGGGAGGCTCCTCTTAATCTCATCTTCCCTATTGATGTCTCAAATATTTGGAGGCCAGCTCAAGAGCCTCAGGCCCCTCTGCCTGTCAGGGATGACATGCTTCCACCAGCTGTCCAGAGAATGGATGTGCTTCCATCCACCTCCAGCGCAGCAATTCTGGGCCAGGCACATCCTATGAATTTGCCTAACTTCCAAGATATTATTGCCAGTGCCATATCACAAGGCATCACAGCAGGGTTGCAACAACGGGATGCCCTGTCACAAAGACAGGCTACTGCCCCTGTAGCAACTCTGCCAGCTCCTACTCCAGTGGCGCTCCCTGCATTGCAGGTGGTATCTGATCTGGAGGACCAAGATGATTCCTTTGAATCAGAGGAGGGCGAACTCAAGGAGGCTGAGCTATCCAAGGATGAGGGCAGGGAGATGGAGCAAAAAGCCTTCTCAGGTCTCTTCCCTTTGGCTCTTTTCCAATCCTTGCTATACAAAGCCAAAATAGCCTCAAAAATTCGATCCCAGCCAACGGCTTCCATCCCCTGGCCAGCAACTGTTTGCATTGAATTCTTGTATTCTGAGCAGTCTCTCCCAGCTGAAACAGTGCCAATGCCAAAGATATTTGTGGATTTAATTCCGTGTCAATGGCAGCTCTCACATCTGGGCCAAGCCCCTCCGCCTCAGATAAAAAGTTTTTCAATGTTGCTAATGAATTGGCGCAGTTTCTGTCTATCCCTACTAGAGATGTTCCAGTAATCGCTCTATATGCAAGCCCATATGCCAGGGGCTCCAGAGGACTGGAGCCAGAACAAGGCGGACCTCACATTGCAAAGAGGACACCAGACAGCTGCTTGGGCAGTCCGGGCCTCTACCACGGCCTCCTTTTTCACCCGACCCTGTCTTCTTTGGCTTCAGGACTGCAACAGCGTATCCTCATCGTGGATATACGCGCACATCAGGACATCGTGAAGCTAGTGGCAGCTGTGCAATTTGCTTCGGATGCCACCCTGTCATCTGCCAGATTTGCAGCTAGTGCCATGGCTTCCTCAGTGGCGTCCTACAGGCTCCTGTGGCTTCAGCAGTGGCAGGCTGATGTGCACCACAAGTGGTGATTGGCTTCTGCTCCATTCAAAAGCAGTTCTCTCTTTGGGGATGCCTTGGATCCCTATCTGGTGGAGAATAAGGAGAAGAGGAAGGTCCTCACTACTGCACCTAAGAAGGGCTTCAATCATCAGGCTCCTTATCCCACACGTTCTTCCTTTCGAGGGCAAGACTTTGGTTCATGCTTTCGGAACCAGGACTATGGTTCTTCCTTTCGGGGGGCGGACTATGGGAACCAGAGATATAGGCAGCAGGGAGGTTACTCTTCCAGGCAGAGAGCCCAACCTGACCGCTATCAGCAGGGAAAGTCCTCCAGGTGCCCCTTTCGGGAGGGGGACATTATTACAGCCAAACCTAGTCCCTCGGGGGCCAGTTATCCCATCGGGGGTAGGTTAGCCCGCTTTGCTGATGTGTGGGACACAACCACCTCCAACGTTTGGGTTAGATCAACTGTTAGAGAAGGGCTTGAGTTCATCTCCAACCCCCCCCCCCCCAGGCTCTTCAGGACCTGCCCGGTATCATCCAACCCAGCTCGCAGACATCTCATGTAGGAGGCGGTCCAACATCTCGACATACGGGCAATACAACCAGTACTGGCGGACGAATGCATGCTGGGGTTTTATTCAATCCTCTTTGTCATTCCTAAGGCCTCGGGGGGCTAAAGAGCCATCCTTGATCTTAAAAAATTAAACAAGTTCATTTATTATAAATTTTTCAAGATGCATTCGCCACCCCCAACAATACCCAGCTCCCGCGGTTCTACACTCGGTTCCCAGCACAAAGGTCGGAGGGGGTGGACGCCTTGCGATGCAGCTGGCCACCCGGCCTTCTATACGCCTTTCCCCCATTGCCTCTTCTTCCCAGGGTAATCCAGAAGATCATTGCAGAGAAGGCCGAGGTCGTGTTGGTCGCCCCCACTGGCCACGCAGAACTTGGTTCGCCGACCTGCAGACACTCTTGGTGGACAGACCCTGGAGGATCCCTCGGGACAGGATTTCCCTCAGCCAGGGGTCACTGGAGCACCCGGACCCACAATGGTTCCAGTTGACTGCCTGGCGCTTGAGCACAGCATCCTAAGGGGGGACAATTTCTCTTTCAGGGCCATAAAGATGATTCAGGCCGTTAGGTGACCATCCACCGACAGAACTGTCTCGCCCAATTCTTGTCAATTTACTTACAAACTCATTAAAATAACAATCCAACAATTTTAAGACCGGATAAAGATGATGACGCAGCGGTCATCGAGGGACTGAGTCGAAAGCTGGGTCTGCCTAGCAACAGGAAAGTGGCTTAACAACTTTACCAGATTCAATCTTCACGACGAGTGGATGAAGATTAACCCAGCCTGGATCAGTGATGTGCGGTGAGGTTTATGGCTGGTGAGGCAGCAATTTTTTTAGACTTGTGAACTTCAACTCCCAGAATTCCACAGCCAGGCATGCTCAACTCCGATTTAAAGCAACAGCATTTGTTTTTCTCCTTTGCTAAATAAATATCCTTCTTTCTTTTTCTTTTCCCTTCCCCTCCTTCCCCCCTCTCTCCCCCCTCTCTCAAACACACACACACACACAAAGTTGCACCAGGATTCAGAAAATTTAGGTTTTCCTCCTCAGTCCATGTTAGCAATACCACTAGCAGCATTTTAGTTGGCAGATGTAAGTAGAAGTGGAAATTCATTCTACTGAAAACATTGTTTTTGTTTATGATTGGATAATTAAAATTTCAGAAGACCCAAAGGCATAGTAGTAGAGTGTTACATAGTGCATAAACGAAAGAACTGTCTCAATATGCTCCCTCCCCCCTCTCTCAAACACACACAAACACACATACACACACAGACAAAGTTGCACCAGCAGGATGAAGTTTGAATTCCTCCCACTCCCCCCGACCCACACGTACCTTTTCCAGCTGTTCCAGAGAGGATTTCAACTCTGCTCTTGCCTGCCACCATGAAAATAAAAAAAAATGTAAAAGGAAAAAGGCAAGAACTGAGGTCAGGCTGAGCTAGTTGCTGCCAGAGTCACCATGGATGACTCTGCTTAGTGCTTAACTGTTTAAAAAAGCCTCTAAAAAGCACCTTCTATGGGAGGAGGCAAGAGAATGACGTGCCTCATCTACGTCAGGAATTTTTTGGCTTTTAACCCTTGCTTAACTCTGCTCGAGTGATCATAAAATGCCAGACTACATGAGGCACGTCGTTCTGCTGTCTCCTGTAGAGGGCACTTTTAAATCCATAGATATGTACTTTAAATATCTATGGATTTCATTGTTGAATTACCAGAGAGTCAAGGAAATACTGTGATTTGGGTCGTTACGGACTTGTTTTCCAAGCAGGTTCATTTTGTTCCATGTTCCAAAATCACGCTGGCTAAATCCTTCGCTAAATTGTTTGTTACACATGTATATCACCTGCATGGTGTACCAGACCGCATTATCTCTGATAGGGGGGTCCAATTCACCTCATTTTGGAAGGAGTTTTTTAAGTTGATTGGCTCCGCCCAGGGGCTAAGCTCCACCCACCATCCGCAGACTAGCGGAGCTTGTGAAAGGACTAATTCTGTTTTGGAACAGTACCTCCGATGTTTCATTTATTATCAGCAAGATAATTGGGTTGAGTTGTTACCTCATGCTGAAGTGGCCTACAACAACTCGGTGCACAGCAGCACGGGTTTTACACTGTTTAAAGTAGTGTTTGGCCATGATTTTGTACCTATTCCGGAGGTACCACGAGAAAAGCCACAAGTCCTGTCCCTTTCAGAATAGAGTGACCAACTCCGCAAAATCTGGCCTTTGGCATACAAGGCTTTGGATGCTGCTCATTGAGCGCACAAGAAACAGGCTGACAAGAAGAGGACTAAGCAAAGGGAATACAAGGTTGGAGATTGTGTGTTTTTGTTTACCAAATTTCTCCAAACCACCCAGAAGTCTAAGAAACTAGGTCCTAAGTACGTCGGTCCTTTTCTTATTGTAAAGATTATTAACCCTGTATCGGTGCGACTGGAACTGCCAAAATACCTTAACCATGTTTACCCAGTGTTTCATGTCAACCTTTTGAAGCCGCAACACACTATCTACACCACCTGCCCCTCTTCTCATTGAGGGAGAGCAACATTTTGAGATTAAGGAGATTTTAGACTCTTGGAAACAGAAATCGGATTCAGTATCTCATATCCTGGAAACATTCCCCGCACCCTCATGCTGAATGGGTCGATAAGTCCCACGTGAGGGCTCCTCGACTTTTGCGAAAATTCTACTCTATCTACCCCAACAAGCCTTGACCTGAATTGGCGTGGACATATTCACCTTTCCTTGTTCCTGTTTTCTGTTGTTTGTGTGTCTGTTTGTTTTTTTTCTACAGGGATGATTTCCTTTCCTGACGGAGGGCCGAATGTCAGCCTCTGTTTTGCTGCTTGCTTTCGGCTGCCATTGAAACTGGAATGGGGAGGGGCATTGTATGTGGGTGGGGAAGTGTCAGCACAGGAGTGAATGTAAAAGGGAGGTGTTCTCACCATCTACTGCGCATGTTGCAGATAAAGGATTTGCTGCCAAGGCCGTCTGGCATACCAGCCTGATGATGCTTTTTGAAGATGTCCCCCACATGACACCTGTGGGGTGTACTGATTGGACTAATGGCTGAGGTTACCAGGGGGAGGGGGTTGGATCACATATTGATATCTATGATTACGTGCCCTTTTGCCTCAGACCTTGCTTTGCCTAGCTACTATCTACTCATGACCAGTAAAAGTACTCTTAATTCTGCAAAATTGAGTTGAGTGGTTTCTTTCTTGGTTACTGAGCGAAGCAACCCTGACACTATGCTTTAATTTTATTAACCTTCCAAGCTAGAGCAGTGTAGGAAATAGATGTCGCCATAACTGGCTAGGTGAATTAGCTAGGAAAAAAGCAATTTGAATTAAAGCCTAGTGAAAATTTACCAAGGCCAGTTAGCTGACATGCAAAAGAAACATTCCTAAGATAAGAAAGTGTTAGAATTCATTCCGGACGTTTTGTGTGAAAGGCAGTTTCTGTTATCTGGAACACAAATACACAGGAATGATTTATCTTCACACTAAGAAACATCTTTACGGCTTGATGGTCATAAATGCAGCTTAGTGTAACAAACAAGATGTGAACCAACTTCTCCCACACACACATGCCTCAACCTCCTCTCTCCCCCCTCTAAATGCCATAAAATTTGTAATCCTTTGTTCTCCTTTTGCTCACCCTTTCGCTATGAAGTGATTTATGATTGGTTTATTTTGAAGAATGCTGTGATCTTTTTACTTGTACCATGTGATACGCTTCTCTCTGATGACGCTGTAATTAACTTGTTTTTCTAAATAAAAAGAGCGTTCTGTGGACACAGAATCAACCATTTTCACCCAGACCGTTGCTTTGTGTCTTATTGGGAAAACTGTCTAGGATTGGAATCGTGAATTTGGTCCGCTGTTTGGAGAGACCTCTGCATTTCTGCAGACGTTGTCTCTTCAAGTGGTGACCCCGACGTGATTCATTTTACAACGCCAGGAACCAGTCGAGGTGCGACGCGGAGAGACAGACGGGGCTCATCGCGTGCCCAACAACCCCCATCTCTTACCCAGGCCAATTCGTAAGTATGAGGGCAGATTTGTCTAAAGAGCAGGTGGCTTGCCTTAAGGAATTTGGACCTTTGTCTAAAGAGCAGATCTCTCACCTTAAGGAAATTAGACAAATAGTTGGAGCTCACAAAATTAAATATATTTGGCAAAACTGTCCATCATATTCCCCATATGGGTTATTGGATATTAAAACATGGACAGATATAGGTTCTTATTTAAAAGCCATGGTGGGGGGACCAGACACCCCCCCCCCGCCAGATTTGGAAACCTTTTCACTAAATTTACACTTTGAATCCAAGGCTTTCTCTTCCCTTGTATGCATGCCTTTGTCACCCTCAGCCTTTGAAGCTCCCCGGCATTACATCCCTTTAGAGGAAGCTTCTGCCTGCTTTCCAACCTGACTCACAGTCGGGAAACTAAGCCTGGGGCATTCAGCCAGCCCCACACAAAAGGACTGCTTCTTATCTTCCTTCTTATTTCAATCTTTTGGCAAGTGAATCTGCCTGGCTCTTCCTATTTTCTTCCGGTGATTTCGGCTACCTCTATTTCATTAGCCTTTACGATGCCACTCTTGGCTTTTCCTCATCGTGATTTCAAGTCTCAAGGAGTTCTTGCTACTCCCTTTCTTACTGACTCTTCTGATTTCTCTTCTGTTGCTTTGATGATATTTTCATGCCTGAGTATCTGAATCTTTTTTCACAGATGTTTCACAGAGCAATTGATCTGTTTAGTAACTGATTATTTTACCCCTTTTTTAACTCTGCCTGCAAGCTTTCTATCCTCCCCAAGCCCCTCCCTTACCCTTAATCCCCCAACAATGCCCTTTCTGTGGGGGAGGGAACCCTGTTTTCATGTTTTTCAGATGTTAAAAAGCTGTTAATAGTTGTCTTTTAAAAGAAAAGTAGAGCTCGAGCCCCACCCAGATGCAAATGATGTGTTAATAAAATATCTATATATCTTGCTCTTTAAAACTATGCCAGCGTTCAGCTGGGAGAGCTAAGAGTTTGGACCTAACCCTGGCCAATGCAAACAATGTGGACAAACATCTCTATACATTGTCTCTATAAATCTTGACCTTTAAAAATATGCCAGCGCTGCTGGGAGATCAAGATAGAAACGGAACATCCCAGGGAGAGACAGATATTAACAATCTAGTGCTTAAGGAGATAGAATGGGCATAACTTCGAGCAAAAGTAAGAAATTTAGTAGGTAATGAGGTAAAGCCTGACTGAATGGGAAGACCTAGGTAATTGGACTTGATTACTTTGATGTAATGTTTGTTAAAAAAATTCTTAAGTGTGCATCTAATAACATGTAGAATTGAATTGAATTGATGTTTGATCAGCTAGCTAAGTAAATAAATAAACTTGGGCTTGAAGCCATGGGGGAGGGAAGAGTAGTTAGGATTTAAACTGCTCTCTGAGTTTCCCCGCTGCTTGGAGAATGAGCTACAAGTTCTCCAAGGAAAGAAATTTGAAGATTTAAAGTGACAGAACCCCCCCCCCCCCACCCCAGGCCTGAAAGTTTTGTTTTATGGTATGTATGCATGTGTGTGTATAATCATTTTCAGACCTGGAGGGAAGTTGAAATTTCTTAATGATAGAAAATGGAGCTCATTGGCTTATGTATAGCTCCCTGAAATAATTGTAATGAATGCTGAAATAATGGTAATGATTGCCTTGCATGAAGAATGAATGAAATGGGATTTTTGCATGTGAAATTAATTTACACAAGCAGTCTGATTGCAGTGCAAATGTATGTTGAATAGTGAAAATTGGTATGGATGTACTTTGATTTCTTTCATATAAAGAAACAGTAAGTTGTAAAGTTGTTTAATGGCATGTGTGTGTATGCTTGTGTGTTATCATTTCCAAATTTGTTGAGAGAATGCAGAGTGGAAAAAAGGAGAGATTGTAGAAAGTTAACACCCAGCCCTCTCCCAAAAAATATGATATTCTAGGAAATGTTGAAAAAGCAGAACATTTTTCTGGCTGTGACAAGAAAGAAACATGTCTTAAAAGGCGGGATAGCTGTCTGCAGCTTCCTGCCCATCCCCACTTTTTTGTTAATGAATCATTAAACCCTGAGCTAATCCATTTTAAGTTGGTTGTTAACTTAAGGATTTTTTCCTTTAAAGATCAAGTATGAATATATATGTCCCCAATGCCCCAGAAAGTGTTAACTGAAGAGATCTAAAGACCTGTGATCGCCTGCGTGAATTTCCCCCCCTCTTTTCCCCCTGAGTCATTCTTTGGAGGGAAACAGGAGAGTTGGGGAGAGAGTGTGTATGTATGTGTTTGAATGAGCGAAGGCTCCAGTGAGGGAATTGCGCCTATTTAGGGAAGTAGGTGAATTATTGCAAACATGATTAATCAAAGATAAGTATGGGGACAGGTTGGACAGTAGAGAGTAAAGAGTAAGTGATAAAAGAATGGGAGAGAGGGAGAAAGAAAAAGAGTGAAAGAGACAGAAAGAGACAGAGGAAGTGATAGAAGAATGGAAAAGAAAGAAAAAGAAAGTGAACAGAGACAAAGAGAAAGAGGATGAGAGAGACAGAGAGAGAAGAGAGGAAGAGGAAAGAGATACACCACAGCCCTTACAACACCCCTGTGTTTGTTATAAAAAAAGAAATCTGGTAAATGGCATTTTTTGCATGATTTGAGGGCTGTTAATAAAATTCTCCAGCCCATGGGAGCGCTGCAGTGCGGCCTCCCCAATCCAAATTTGATTTCCCAAGAATGCGATCTCATGGTCATTGATTTAAAAGATGCCTTTTTTTCTATACCACTCCATGAAAAAGATCGCAAACTGTTTGGTGTAAAATTTTTTAAAATTATTAATTATTGAATGGGTATACTTGTCTCACACCCCAAAGTCCACTATTTTTCAGAAACCTGCACTTTTTGCAGCTCTAATTACAAAAGCCCGTGTTAGAACAAAGCTGTTGGCCGGAATTGAACCTACCACGATTTTTGTCCCTTGTTCTTTATCAACTTGGGAGACCTTATTTGCTGACTGGCCAGGTGAGATTTTTTGCCATGCACCTCCCGACCTTAGATTGGCTCTTTTGAAAACTGTTACCTTGCAATGGCACACTCCATATTCCCCCCTCCCACTTCCTCAAGCCATAACTATTTTTGCTGATGGAAGCAAAACCTATGGTGCTTGTGCCTGGCAGGAGAATGGTCGGTAGTGCACAAAAATTACCCCCCCCCACAGACTTCCGCTCAGCGTGCGGAGCTTGCTGCCTCTATTTTGGCTTTTTCCACTTTTCCAAATAAACCCTTTAACTTGATTTTGGATAGCCTCTATGTAACCCAGATTGTGAAATCAATCTATGAGGCCTATCTTTCTCCCTCATTGGAACTACAATTACTCTCACTTTTCTTATTTTTGCAAAAGTTAATTTCTGCTATCACACCTTGGGATAGCCACTCTTACTTTCATCAGAACAGAAAAGCGCTCATAAAACAATTTGGCCTTGCGTCGGCAGGGGCATCAGCAATCAATGCCCCAATTGTAGTCGGCAATCTCATTCCCTCCCTATGGGAGTTAATCCCAGAGGGACAGAATGTTGCCAAATTTGGCAAATGGATGTGACTCAATATCCATCCTTTGCTCCTTGGAAGTATCTACATGTAATCATAGATTCATTCTCTGGCTTCTTGTTTGCTACCCCACAAAGGAGGGAAGCCACAAAACATGTTATCAACCACTGCATTCGAACCTTCGCATTGCTGGGACGCCCAAAAGAGATAAAAACAGACAATGGGCCCGCTTACATCAGTGCAGTCTTTGCTGCTTTTTGTAACCAATGGGACATTGTGCACAAATTCGGCATGCCATATAACAGCCAAGGACAGGCAATGGTCAAGCGCGCTAATCAGACTCTTAAGCATGCCCTTGATCGCTACATTAAACACAGGGGAAAGCACCCCCTAGCCTCCCAGCCTTGCAAAACATTCTTAATCTTTGTCTCTACATTAAACTTTTTAAATCTCACGAGTCAGCCGCCTTCCTCAGCAGCAACTCGTCATTTCGCAGCTCCACCTTCTGCTGACACTCTTCGACCACCTGTCTACCATCGCTGCTTGCCTGACCTGACGTGGCGAGGACCTGCTGACCTGATTACCCGAGGAAGGGGCTACGCTACAATCCAACTGAAAGACAAGGTTCTTTGGATCCCAGGACGGCACGTAAGACCATATTTGCCCAAACCACCTACACAACCACCTACACAAACACAGAAGCCGCCTGACCATGACCAACCAGCAGGAACCACAGCTTGAGGCTGTCTCTGTCTCTGACCTGGAAAACAGGGCAGAGCACCGGAGGAAGTTTCCAAGCCTTTGGACTGCAGATCATTTTCATATCACATGATTATCTTTGCTTTATTGATGGTCATTTTGTTTTTGCTTATTTGGGTTGGGGAATGTCAGGCAGTTCTTGCTGGGGCAAAGGATGCCTCCACCCCACATCATCGGCCCTAACGCACAATGGATTGGCATGTAAATGAGTTTCATCTTCTTATACATAACCTTACCCGTATTAACAATCTGTCTGATTGCTGGGTTTGCACGCACGGCCCTGCCTCTAACATGCAGGGCTGGCCCATTCTAGCCTCTGGAACTTTAAACCTCACAGGCTGGAATGTTACTGTGTTATATTCCACAAAACATGGTGGAATGTCTCGTATGAAGGTTATTCTGCCCAATATATTTTGACACATCGGATTTTACCCCCTCTTGCCCCCATCTGCATTTCCTAATAAAATAATAAAAGCGGAAATAACCTCTAGGGCAAGCATGACATACCCTCCGGTTAGTGAATGGTTTCTGTCCCTTTTAGAATATCAACAAACAATGGGAGGAGGCAGTTTTCGCCACCTTACAAAAAGAGAGGTAAAATCTGTTAATGCTGAGGTATGCAAAAAATGCATAACCACAGTAAGGACAGAAGATAAAATTGGCACTACCTTAATTTATAAAAATAAATATCACTGTGAAGGGACAGTAACCACGGGATGTGTATTTCACAATATTACATATAACGCATGTACTAAGGGGAATCAAGTCACTTGTTATAATCCAACACAAAAAGCCATATCGTATATATTAAAATTGAGGCAAGGGAATGATAACGGACAGCTTATTACTAATGTACGATTGGATAACGAAGATAGTAAAGCTTCGCTAATTTTTGACCCTTGTAAAATTGCTAGATGGCCCAATACATGTGGTACTATGGATTGGCAGAGATATTACAAGCTGTGTTAGAAATAATTACAAATAAAACTGCATCGGCATTAACAAAACTTGCAAAAGAAAGTGTGTTGTCAAGAACATATATTATGCAAAATCGTTTAGCTTTAGATTATTTGCTTGCTGCTGAGGGTGGGGTATGTGGAAAATTTAATCTTAGTAATTGTTGTATACAAATAGATGATTCTGGAACAGTAATAGAGAAAATTACTCACAAAATGATACAGACTGCTCATGTCCCAGTACAAACTTGGAAAGGTATGCTGGATAACGATGGATGGTTGAGAGGCATATTTCACAATTGGAAACAAGGATTGTTTTTTATTGGTACAAGAAAGAAACAACCCATGGTAATTGCCTCCCCTTTAAAGAAATAAAAAGGAGGAGATGTAGGAAATAGATGTCGCCATAACTGGCTAGGTGAATTAGCTAGGAAAAAAACAATTTGAATTAAAGCCTAGTGAAAATTTACCAAGGCCAGTTAGCTGACATGCAAAATAAACATTCCTAAGATAAGAAAGTGTTAGAATTCATTCCGGACGTTTTGTGTGAAAGGCAGTTTCTGTTATCTGGAACACAAATACACAGGAATGATTTATCTTCACACTAAGAAACATCTTTACGGCTTGATGGTCATAAATGCAGCTTAGTGTAACAAACAAGATGCGAACCAACTTCTCCCACACACACATGCCTCAACCTCCTCTCTCCCCCCTCTAAATGCCATAAAATTTGTAATCCTTTGTTCTCCTTTTGCTCACCCTTTCGCTATGAAGTGATTTATGATTGGTTTATTTTGAAGAATGCTGTGATCTTTTTACTTGTACCATGTGATACGCTTCTCTCTGATGACGCTGTAATTAACTTGTTTTTCTAAATAAAAAGAGCGTTCTGTGGATACAGAATCAGCCATTTTCACCCAGACCATTGCTTTGTGTCTTATTGGGAAAACTGTCTAGGATTGGAATCGTGAATTTGGTCCGCTGTTTGGAGAGACCTCTGCATTTCTGCAGACGTTGTATCTTCAGAGCAGCTGTGTTTATTAGAATGGCACAATTTCAAAAAAAAATAGAAATCTCAAGTTTGCAAAAGATACTTTCAGAAATACAGAAATTATCAAATACATATGAAAGAATAGAGAAAGAACTGGAAGATTTAGAGCATATAACAACAAAATATGATGAAGAAATTGAGGATGTCTATCAAATTCAAAATGGGGTGGTTAAAACTCAAAAAATTGAAGTGGAAAATGAATATAAAGAGATTAAACCTGCTGACATTTATGGTGATCGGGTTCTCTCTGAAAATGGAAAGAATGGAATACTGAAAGAGGAATTAAATGGAGAGGAAATTTATTGCAGAGGGCAAGATACAGAAGAAGAAGAAAAACAACGAATCTATGGATTTAAAGAGAGAAATTCTATTAGCAAAAACATTGGTAACTCTGCTGACAATCAAAGATAAGCTGAATAAGGAAACAGAAAGAGGGTTTCAAGGTTATATGAAAGGTCTTATAAGCAAGGAGTTGCTAAGAGGAGTCTATACAAAGCTGATCAAGAAGATGATTAGAGGACTGGCACCACAAATGGCAGAAGATATGAGACTGTTTTGCTATTGGAAAGATACAGGTTGATAAATAAAAGAATATAATTTAAAACTAGTTAAACTTAATGAAATTTATTGACAATAGATATAGCTTAAATAAATAACTGATAATGTTACTAATGTATACAATGTGTAGTGTTATGATGAGTATAATTGGATATGAATATTGAATGGTACCCATGTCAGGAAGATTAGCAATCCCTTTGAATTATATATAAAGGATAACAACAACAACAACAACAACAACATGATATAGGATATAGGCAAACAAAAGAGGGATAAGAACAACAACGTATCTCTCTCTCTCTCTCTCTCTCTCTCTCTCTCTCTCTCTCTCTCTCTCTCTCTCTCTCTCTCTCTATCTATCTATCTATCTATCTCTATATATATTATGCAAAATACCACTCATGTATTATCAAGTTTGCTGCCATGCGCAGGCAGCCATGCTGTGTTTCAGAATGGCAGATTGAGTGTCCCGGCATATGCTACAGTGATGATGTACCTCTCTCCCCTTCAGCCATACCCTGAACCCTTACACAGCCTTCTCACCCACCAGCATCCAATGGCAAAGCACTTTCTGTCTGCTGTCTGGATGTACAAAGGATGCTTCCAAATGACGTCTTTTGGAGTCAGAGAGGTGAATGAGGGAAACTTTGTGCCAACATTCAAAGTGCAGGGGCAGGTTTACCACAGGACAGGGAGTATCATGGTGGGTCTCAGCAGCAGCCTTTATTTCCCCAGATATATATTGTTGGTGATGACAACAAGGAGAGAGACATCCGTTGTGGAATCTACTCCGGCGTTAATCCACAACTGTTTAGCCAACTGCAAAAATTGCTTAAGAACTTAAGGGTGCTGTTGATTCTGTTCCAAAGGGCCACAAAGACTTCCAAGTGGTGATTAATGCCGATAGGAAGCCTTCTGGAGAGCACTGAGGTTGGTTCAATGCCCCCATGACTTCAGAAGTGGTTGTTCTCATTGTTGGCAAGGAGATTGAGAAGAGATATATCATTCTCCACAGCAGAGAAAACAGGTTGTTATGAATCAGTGAGATGCACTGTCCCTATGAAGCTCTCCGGTACCCACTGATGTTCTGCCATGGAGAAGATGGCTACTACATAAATATACCTCAGTGTGAACCAAACACCAAAGTTCCTCTTAAGAACTTTGAGGCAGCAGTGTCTGCTGCTGCCTTTTACAGCTACAGGATAATGGAGCGTGATGGTGAAGAATGCTACCTATTGCTGTTCCAGTTCCATAACGAAGCACGGGTATCCAATCGACTAGTATGATCATATACTGTATATACTCAAGTATAAGCCTAGTTTTCCAGCCCACTTTTTGAGCTGAAAAAAGCCGCCTCGGCTTATACTCAAGTCAGTGAAAAATTTGCCCGAAATGGAGGAGAAAAAGGGGTGGGGCCATGCCGCTGGGTGACGCTCGTGAATGGCCCAGCGCCCCTGAGTTTCCCCTCCCTCTGTGTCAGTTTGCCGCGCAGCATGCACCGCACCATCCCCCCTCCTCACGTTCTAATGTAATGCAGGGCTGTCTTACGATTCCCCTTCCTCCCCCTCCTGCCGCTCTGCAACGATGTCCCACCTCCTCCTTGTTATGGCAAGCAGCCACATAGCGATGTCCCACCTCCTCTGGTACAGTGATCCAATGATAGGAATCACTGTGCCGTGTGTCATAGGAGGCGGGACATCATCATCACAGCGGGACATCAGCATCATGAGGTGAGTGAAGTATTTCATTGAATACACCGGTATTGTGTGATAATAATTTGTTATGCAGAGCAAATTTTTACAATGGCTACTGTATATTTAATGGGCACAGGCAGGCTGTATATGTTATTCAATGGGCAATGGCATTATTGGTATCTATTTTTATTTTTGAAATTTATCGGTAGCTGCTGCATTTCCCACCCTAGGCTTATACTCGAGTCAATAACTTTTCCAGTTTTTTGTGGTAAAATTAGGTGTCTCGGCTTATATTCGGGTCGGCCTATACTCGAGTATATACGGTAAGCCCAGTCCAGCACAATATCACTAAAAAGGGAAAACAAGATATCCAAGAATAAACCAGCATGGTTGCATAAAGACCTCTCTGCTAAACATGAATGAAAAAAAGGATCAGTAAAAAATAGCCAAAACAGAACTGTAAAAGGCAAACTAGGAATACAAATTAAAACAGGCAGGAAAATGGTAAGAGAACACCTGTCAATTCTAGATGACTTCTAATCATCGGGTCCAGATTGATTACATTCTAGAGTTCCCAAGGAGCCAGCAGACGTGATCTAAGAACCATTGAACCATATCTTTCAAAGATCTTCATACACCAAGGAACTACAGGTGGATTGGAAAAGACCTGACTTAGTTCCCATCTTCAGAGAAGGGAAGAAAAATAGATCCATAAAACTATAGGCCAATTAGGCTGCCATCACTACCTGGGAAGATCCTGGAAAAGATCATGAAACAAAAGATCTGCAAACACCTAGAAGCCACCAAATATATAACCAGAAGTCAATATGGGTTTGTCAAAAACAGATCATTCCAAACAAATGTTATTTCATTCTTACACAGAGTGACTAAATTAGCGGACCAATCAAATACATACTATCATTGGATTTCAGTAAGGCAGTTGACAAAGTAAACCATAACCTACTTCTTGGTATATTAGAAAAAATTGGGTTAGGTGCAGCCATCCACAAAGGTAGATTCATAACTGGTTCTCAAAGTGTATTCCTTAATGGGACTAAATCTATATTGAGGGAAGTAAGCAGTGGGTACCCCAAGGTTCTGCTTTAGTACTCTTTAATATCTTTGTAAATGCCTTCCATGAGGGAGTGGACTGGGAACGCATCAAATTTGCAAATAACATCAAGTTGGCAAGAATAGTCAACACTTCAGAAGCTAGGCTCAAGATAGAGAATCTCGATAGATTAAAACGCTGGGCCCTATCTAACAAAATGAAATTCAATGCAGGGGGGAAAAGGGTTTTACATTTATTCAAGAAAAACCAAATGTACTGGTACAGAATAGGTAGCACTTGGCTCAAGTAATAACTACAAGAGAAACCTTGAAGTCCTAGTGGACAATCATTTAGATATGGGCCAGCTGTGTATTGCAGTGGCAAAAAAGCCAATACAGTACTAGGCTGCATTCAGAGAGAATCAAGATCATGTGAAGTACTAGTACCACTTCATAAAGAGTAAGACCACACTTAGATAATTGCAGACAGTTTGGTCACCATATGGTAAAAAAGATGTTGAGACTCTGGAAAGAAGGCAGAAAAAGGGCAACAAAGAGGATTAGGGGCCTGGAAGCTAAAATAAAAAGAAGGGTTGCAGGAATTGGGTATGTCTAGTCCATTGAAGGGAAGGACTAGGGGAGACATGATAGCCATCTTCCAATACTTGAGGAGTTTCCACAAAAGAGGGAGGGGTGTCAACCTATTCCCCAAAGCCCCTGAAAGCACGACAATAAACTGGATGGAAACTCATCAAGGAGAGAAGCAACTTCGAACTAAGGAGAAACTTCTTGACACTAAGAACAGTGAACCAGTGGAAGGGTTTCCCTTCAGAGGTTGTGGGGGCTCCATCACTGGTGGCTTTTAATCAGAGACAGGACAGCCATTTATCTGAAATGATGTTGGGTCTCCTGCTTGATCAGGGCGTCGGAATAGAAGCCCTGCAAGGTCCCTCCCAGCTCTGTCACAAACCCTCCAGTGATGGGAGTCTCCCACAACCTCTGGAGGGAAGCCATTCCCAAAGGATCCACCTTCACTTGGAAGAGACTTTTCCAATCTTCCCACCAGGAGAAAAATTGCAGCCACCAGTTTCACAGCGTGCAGCCCCAGTGGGTTTAAATTCGGGGAGGGAAGGAACCTGCAGCAGCAGCAGCTGAGATGCTTCAGCCCAGTTGCTTCTCTGCTTCCAGGACTCTCCTCCCACTCGCCCTCAACTCACCTTCCAGCTGCTGCTTCGACCCTGGAAAGAGCACAAAAGCCGCTCTGCACACCACTCTCCTCATCTGATCCGGAAAAGGAAGTTCAGCTGTTCCCAAAGGTGCTTTTTTCAAAAGGCAACTGGATTTTCTTTCTACTCTTCCCGTCGCTTTCCAACCTTTCTAGCAATTCAGTACTCGATGGTTTTAACCCTTTTAAGCACAACCACAAGTATTAGCCTCTTTCTAGGCACAGCTGTTGCCTGTTTGAGCACCATCTCCAGATAGGAGGCATTAAAAAAAATCCTTCTCCAGTTTCTACCTGAGGCGTTTGCAACATGCTATCAAGTCATTTTTTGATTTCTAGCAACCGACTTAGCAGCTGAGCCGAGTGAAATAGTGAAATGCGATTTTACTTAACCTTATGAAGTTTAGCTATGTGCTGAGCTCTAAAATTCATGAATGTTTTACAGAATTACACTGTTGAAATGTTTGTAGAATTTCAAAAGAATTCCAGAGACGAGGTTCGGAGTAGAAAAATAAAGTTCTTTTTTTATTTTCCAAAAATCAGAGTTAATTTGAAAGCGATTTGCAAAGCGCTGGTGGGTCTCACCCTGACTTCACCTGAGTCACAAAGGAGAGCCACACCAAATTCGAAAGTGAAACAATAGTTATACCCTCCCTAACTCCTCCTACTCCTGGTCAGCTAGCCTGACGAGGGTGGTTACAGACCAATCAGAGACAATAATTACCCTATCTTTTACCTTATTTGGAAATACAATTTCTAGCCAATTAGCCCTTGGCATCCTTCTGGCCAATCAAGCAATCACATTTTTCCCGCTCCGTTCATAGCCACTCCTCTTACAGTTCATTGTTCTCCTCTCAAGCATTTACATATTCCTTCCCTCCGCCATTACCACGTGGTATAGCTCCCCCTAGTGGACTATTTTAGTAAAATATAAACACTTTATATTATTTTATTACACCAATTCCCCCATTTCTTATTTGGTGATTTGTTTAATATTTTCTTTTATTTCGTTCAATCTTTCTTTCTCAGTTTCAGTATTTTTCATAGGGTGTAGAGTGTCCATACTTTCCAACAGGTGTATTTGGTTACCAATTTCCTTTAGGACCATCATTGTTTTCTCTGTTTGTTGGGCCTGCATAATACTTTTCACAGTTGTGATTACTAAGTTTCTTATTACCGGGATTAGACATGGCAACAACATTAATCCAATAAAAATTACACCAACCATAAATAAGGCTTGCTTCCAGTTTCTGAAAATGTCCCCTAGGAACCCTCCTTCATCTAACAGGCCAGTCCAGGTTTGTGAACCACATTTTCGGAAGGCTATCATATCCATTGCTCTACATACATCTAATGAAAGCTCCCATTTTTCTTCTTTGGTGACCACCGTATGATTAAGATATTTTAGTAATGCTGCCCCAGGTTGTCCACTAATAATTCTCAGTCCAACCCACAGGGTCACATTATACCTTGTGAGTAGGCCTGGGTTATGGCAAGTAATGCTCTGTTCTTTCTTTTTCCATGGGGGTTTAAGGGATAGGCTGGTTGATGACTCCGAGCAGGTTCCCACAATACTTTACACAACCCCTTCCATCCTGGTTGTAAATACTGACTCCTAGTATTATCACATAGAAAGTGGAGATTCTCAGTGCCTTCCCCTTCCGTGCCACAACCACTGAACCACAAGGCCTTCCCTATCCAATAGCACCTTGAGTCTCCCCTGGTTGCATTTTCACACATCTGGATGATTCCACTCATCCACTTTCTACTTTGATTTTTACAAGTCCAAGCTGGATCTCTCTGAGTTTGCCTTGGTGTTACCTCCAGAGTCAGATTACATCCATATTGGGCAGTTTTCCAGTATTGGAACTCTCCCTTTCGATGTCCCCCACTTTTCAAACAGATCACCATACCAACGGCTCTATTCTTTCTCTGCAGGGAGCGTCTCCTAATAGCCGAAGCAGTCAGCATCCACGAGGGGATAGGAGGAAATTCGAAAGAACTTGGGGAGACCACTAAAGAGCTTGTGTTTAAATAGTCTTTCTCCTCCCACATTGTACAAGTATATCTTCCTATAGTCTCTCGGTTTATTTGCAAATATAGAGTGGTTTGACATTTACCCCCTCTCTTTTGTGTTACCACTATCCAATTTTCCTCCTGACCTACTTGTTGCCAGTTTGGTTGTAACTTAGATTCATACCACCAAATTTTGGGTTCAAAGATCCAATTCATGGGAAAACACTCACTCTCCTTGTCATTATAACACCGAATTTGTGTCCAAGTTCCATCAGGTTCAAAGATTCTAGGCGGTTCAATCCATAATTCTCCCCCAACCGCCACTAGGGTTATATTCAAAAGGATATAAGTCACTGTTTTGTTTTGTTTTTTTTGTTTTTGTTTTTTACACCAGTTTCAATGGTTCTTTTTGAAGGGCTTTCCATGTTTCCGACTCCTCCAAGTTGGCTCTCTTCGCTCTGGTGTAGTGGGTCCAGCCTTTTTCTTTCGTCCGGATGGCAGTGTCTGTGGTCAGCAACACCAGGAATGGTCCATCCCACTTTGGCTTTAGGGAATCGTCCTTCCAAGTCTTTATCCACACCTGGTCTCCCACTTCAATGGAATGTACTTTGAAGCTCAATGGAGGAGTCTGTATTAAATAGCCCGCTTTTCTGAAAGAATCAAAAGTCTGGGACAGTATTTGCAAGTATTGTATCAACCCTTTGTCTTTACTAGGTAAATTCCCCATTCGTATCCCAGCATTCCTTAGTGGCATTCCAAATAATATTTCATAAGGTGAGACTCCCACATCCCTCCTGGGTTGTGTTTTTATCCTAAACAGGGCTATTGGCAAAGTTTTCATCCAATTCATTCCTGTCTCCAAATACAACTTTGTCAGCATTACTTTAATTTTTCCATTCATATTCTCCACCTTTCCACTAGAGGGCGGATGCCACGGGCTATGCAGGTCCCACTTAATTCCCAATATATTAGCAATTCCTTGAGTAATCTTCCCCGTGAAATGTCTTCCCTGATCACTATCGATTCTCTGAACTATCCCATACCTTGGTATAATATCTTCTAAGATTAATCTGACAACAGTTCTAGCAGTTTCATCAAAACATGGGTAGGCTTCCACCCACCCTGTTAAATGATCTATAATAACCAACAAATATTTATATCTTCCCACTTGTGGCATTTCAGTAAAGTCTATTTGTATATTTTGAAAAGGATAAAGCGCTAAAGGCCTCCTTCCTCTTTGTTTTTCCCTTAATTGGTTTTGATTTACCCTCTGACAAATTATACATTTTTGGGTCACTTGTTGTGCGGCAGTATAAACTTTTATTCCTGCATACTTCTTTAGTACTTCATCAATCAAAGCCTGAGTTCCCCAATGGCTCCCCTCATGTAATCTCTCAAAGATTTGTCTCATTAGGGGGTAACTGAGGATTTGTCTCCCATCTGGTAACCACCATCTCCCCTCTTCATCCTTCTTTCCCCCCATTTGTTTAATTTTATTCTCCTCCTTCTCATTAAAAATTGGTATTTCTTTCACTTCACACACATGGGGAATCATAATTTTGATTTGTTCAACAACTTCATTCATACCAGCTTCTTTAGCTTCCTGATCTGCCAACCTGTTTCCCTTCTTCTCAACCTCATCTCCCTTTTCTGCAATTTCTTGGCAATGTCTGGCCACGCCTTAGTTCTGCACATCTCATTCTTCCTCTAAACCCAACACTTCCTCTTCCTCTCTTCTCTCTCTGTTTCTCTCATCCTCTATCTCTTTGTTTCTGTTCACTTTCTGTTTCTTTCTTTTCCATTCTTCTCTCTCATCTAGGCTGTGATGAGTTCCCTTCCCCCTACAGCTGCAGTGAGGAGAAGTCTTTATTATGCAAAGTGAGCTAGCCGGGCCATCTTAATGGCCCATTAGCTGGGGGTGGGCAGAAAGCTATAGGCAACAATTCTGTCCTCTGTCTCTTTCTGTCTCTTTCACTCTTTTTCTTTCTCCCTCTCTCCCACTCTTTTATCACTTTCTCGTTACTCTCTACTGTCCAACCTGTCCCCATACTTATCTTTGATTAATCATGTTTGCAATAATTCACCTACTTCCCTAAATAGGCGCAATTCCCTCATGTGTTAACTCAAACACATACATACACTCTCTCCCCACCTCTCCTGTTTTCCTCCAAAGAATGACTCAGGGGGAAAAGAGGGGGGGGGATCCACGTAGGCGATCACAGGTCTTTGGATCTCTTCAGTTATCACTTTTGGGGACATATACATTCATACTGTAATCATGCTTGCTCATGCCAACCAATCATTATAATTATTTCAGGAAGCTTTTTCACAAGCCACCAAGCTTCATTTTATTTATTAGAGGATCTCACCCTCCTTTCAGGTTTGGAAATGATAACACACAAGCATACACACACATACCATTAAACAACCTTGCAACTTACTGTTTCGTTATGTGAAAGGAATTAAAGTTCATTTATAGCAACTTTTACCATGACATACTCACATTTGCACTGCAATCAGACTGCTTGTGTAAATTAATTTCACATACAAAAATATCATTTCATTCTTTCTTCATACAAAGCAATTATTATAATTATTTCAGGGAGCTGTACATAAGCCAATGAGCTCCTTTTTCTATTATTAAGAAATCTCAACTTCCCTCCAGGTCTGAAAATGATTACACACACACATGCACACATACCATGAAACAACACTTTCAGGCCTGGGGGAGGTCCTGTCACTTTAAATCTTCAAATTTCTTTCCTTGGAGAACTTATGGCTCATTCTCCAAGCAGCTGAGAAACTCAGAGAGAGCAGTTTAAATCCTAACTACTCTCCCCTCCCCCATAGCTTCAAGCCCAAGCTGATAAGCTTATTTATTCTGCTAGCTTGGTTAAACATATCACAATCAATTCAACGCCATTCAATTCTACATGTTATTAGTATAGATGCACGCCTAATAATTTTTTTATTTTTTTATTTTTTTAAACAGACATTATATCAAATTAATCAAGTCCAATTACCTAGGTCTTCCCATTCAGTCAGGCTTTACCTTATTATCTGCTAACTTTCTTACTTTTGCTCGAAGTTACACCCATTGTTCTATCTCTTTAAGCACTAAATTGTTAATACCTGTCTCTGCCCTTGGGTGTTCCATTTCTATCTTGATCTCCCAGCAACGCTGGCATAATTTTAAAGGTCAAGATTTATAGAGACAATGTGTAGGGATGTTTGTCCACACATTGCTTGGCCAGGGTTCTAGATTGGACCTCCCAGCTGAGCGCTGGCATAGTTTTAAAGGTCCAAACTCTTAGCTCTCCCAGCAGAACGCTGGCATAGTTTTAAAGAGCAAGATATATAGATATTTTATTAACACATCATTTGCATCTGGGTGGGGCTCGAGCTCTACTTTTCTTTTAAAAGACAACTATTAACAGCTTTCTAACATGTCCCTGTGGACTTCTTAATCGCTTTGGGGAAGAAACTCAGGTAGAACTTCTCTTCAGTTCACCTGATGGTGGCCAGTTCCTGAGTTTGTTACAACTTGATGGACTAAGCTTATAACCCTAGGATCCAGAGTTCCCTCTGGGGGCCATCCTACACCAAAAGTGGGCCATTCTGACTCACAAAATATTTTTAAATTAGCCTGGGTTGCTGGGGGGTCCCCATAATCCCCATTATATGCCTTCTTAAAATTCTTCAACATACACTGGAGGGGTGTTATCAGGACACTACCTCCTCCTCCCTGTTTACATAAACTTTTTGTGCTTCTCTTAACAGAACCTTCATAGCTTCTGTGGTCCAATTTTCCCTCTTCTGTAATTTCTTAGCAATATCCGGCCAGGCTTTGGTAACAAACTGGATTTTCACCAATTGGATATTTAGAGCATTGTCCGGATCCACCCCAGCATATTTACGCATTCCGTCCTTAAGACGCTGCAAATATGTTGCCGGGTCCTCATCCTTCCCTTGATTTATATTTACTGCTTTGGTCATGTTTTGTGCTTGTGGAATAGCTTCTTTCATTCCTTTTATGATTATTGATCTCAAATCCATCATATTCTGTCTTCCCTCTGCATCATTATTATTCCAATTTGGCCTTGCTAATGGGTATTTAATGTCCCCTCTGACTTGATTTCCTTGTACTCCCGGATTCTCCCTTTCCCAAATTGCCATTGCAGCTGTCCTAATTAAATTTCTTTCCTCTGGGCTAAACAAAGTTCTCATTATATTTTGCATTTCATCCCAGGTGTAAACGTTAGGTCCTAATAGGGCATCCAACTGATCGCTTACGGTCAGGGGATCTTCAACAAAACTTTTCATTTCTTTCTTAAATGCCCGTACTTCGGATGATCGCAAGGGTTCATGTACATATGTTATGATCGGAATCCCATTGGGATCATTTCCGTTCGGGGTTTCCCTTAAAGGGAATTGCTTAATTTGTTCTCCTTCTTGTGTGGAATCCAAAGGAGGCTGTCTAATTAGTTCCTCTTCCTCCATCTGCCTTGTTAAATCTTTTCTCACGTTTGCTAGCTCATTTCCCCTACAAACCTCCCTTTTGTTTCATGTAATCATACAGATTACAGCATTGAAAGTAATTTTACAGCGCCATCTTGTGGCCACTCAACATTATTATCTTTCCACTATATAAAACAACATAAATTAACCATATCTTCTTTGTTCAACCCCAACCTCAAAATCTCCCGGTTATAGGGCGGGGATCCCCATCCAGCCAATATTCTGCCCAAAGGGCCATTCGGGTTGATTTTCAGTTTGGGGTTTTTCTGGATCCTTTTAACACACTTTTTCCCTGACTCAGTCGACTTTGTATTACCCCCCATCTCTCTTATGTGTAGGTAGCCTTCCCTTGAGTATGTGCTCCTGTGTCCCTCTCAACAACCCTTCCAAACTCACACGTCACCGTCCCCGGACATTCAACAATATCCCCTTCACTCACTCCATCCTGCAGGTCCCCCAGGACCCCTCAAAAGGATTTCTTCCCAGCCCCCCGTTGTTGATTCTCACCACACAACTCTAACCGTGACCGCCCTGGGGTCTTGTTCTGGCGCCTTTACCAGGTACTCACTCAGGGTTCTGTGCACAGATGTTTCCCGGTCGATCTCCAAGCCGTCTTTTCCTCTTTATTCAACCTCTTTCCCTTTATTCAACTCCCCCTACTACTCGTCTATCGCACAATTTTTACGGGCTTCCAAGAGCTCCGCAGTTCTCTAGGTAGTTCCCCCTCCTCTCAAATTCGGAGAGGGGTGCACCCAAGGGAGACCCCCCTAGAGCCCAGCAAGAGATTGAATCCCGGACACGAGCCCCCAATTTGTTTGTAGAATTTCAAAAGAATTCCAGAGACGAGGTTCGGAGTAGAAAAATAAAGTTCTTTTTTTATTTTCCAAAAATCAGAGTTAATTTGAAAGCGATTTGCAAAGCGCTGGTGGGTCTCACCCTGACTTCACCTGAGTCACAAAGGAGAGCCACACCAAATTCGAAAGTGAAACAATAGTTATACCCTCCCTAACTCCTCCTACTCCTGGTCAGCTAGCCTGACTAGGGTGGTTACAGACCAATCAGAGACAATAATTACCCTATCTTTTACCTTATTTGGAAATACAATTTCTAGCCAATTAGCCCTTGGCATCCTTCTGGCCAATCAAGCAATCACATTTTTCCCGCTCCGTTCATAGCCACTCCTCTTACAGTTCATTGTTCTCCTCTCAAGCATTTACATATTCCTTCCCTCCGCCATTACCACGTGGTATAGCTCCCCCTAGTGGACTATTTTAGTAAAATATAAACACTTTATATTATTTTATTACACCAGAAAGAAATGTCCTTTTGGGTTCGGCTCCAAGTGAGGAAAAAGACACTGGAAACGTGGAGGCTGCTTGGAAAGATGGTTTAATGTTGGACAGGACCACATGGCTTGCACTGAAGTCTCCCATTAGGTCACACATAGAAACATATGCAGCAGGGCCTAGAAAATGGAGCCTAAGAGGGCCCGATTGCCTATATATGGTAGAAGAACTTTTCCCCTCCCCCAATGTCTATCTTTTTATTGTACAGAGTGTTGTTTTTTATATATTCGGCTATTTCCCTCATGTTAGTTTTAATGTGTCTTAGAGAAACACAACGTTCAGTTTCATCCTTCTGAATCCTGAATGTCTTCCAGATTTTGAGGCCAGAATTTCTTAGCTAGCATATCCTTTTCACAAAATATCTGTGAGTCATAAGCAGAGTTTATGAATGATCCCAGTAAGTTGATGAAACTTCTAAAAAATACGTGGTAAAAAAATATTATTTGTATACTCGGAACCAAAACCATTGCTCTTTCTTGCCTTCTGGGATTTTGGTTCTGTTGAAAGAAATGTCCTTCTGGGCTCTGTTCCAAGTGGGGAAAATGACACTGGAGACATGGTGGCTGATTGGAAAGTTAGTTTAATGGAGGACAGGACCACATGGCTTGAGTGCTGAACAGAAAAAGTGATCACATGCTTCATTTTTGGTGGAGAAGAGAAGGGTAGCCAGGAAGAGAACCTGAGTCCCTGGTTTAATGCCCTCTCTGGCCTTTGATCTTGAGCTTGTGTTCTGATTGGTTGTCAGACTCCCATGGACCCATGCAGGGCCAACTTTTAGGCTGCGTTTTGAATGCACGTTTGGTTGAGTTCTCAGATGCCATGTGGGGAGTTGGGTAAAGGGCCAATATTATCATGCCTTAATCCCATCCCCCTGGAGCTGAAGGGGAGAACTCTTTATTATGTAAAGTGAACTAGCTTGGCCTTCTTAATGGCCCATTGACAAAGTGAGGAAGGGCAGGAAGCTACAGGGAGCTATTCTGTCTTAATATTCTGCCTTTTCAATATTTCCTAGGATATCTCATTTTTTCTGGGAGAGGGCTGGGTGATAACTTCCTACAGTTCTATGCATCAGACCTCTCCAAGAGAAAAAAAAGAAGTCACATGGACCTGACCTGGGTAAGCCTCCCTTGCTGGCACAGACCCATTGAGTCTGTGGGTGGATTTTTCCCAGACCTTGGCCATTTGGAACAAAGGTTTTAAAGGGGTTTTGAATGTTGAGTTCAAAGGCTGCTTGGAAAGGTGAGTACCTCTAAAATTTAACTTTAAAAGCCCAGGAGGTGAAAGATAGTATGTGTCTGTGTGTGTGAATGCACTTGAGAAAAAATCCCTTCTCTGGATCTTTCTACCTCTGTGCATTTCCTAACCGCACAAAGACCAACAGAATCCACCCAGGCCATTTGCCTGAAAAACTGAGGGCTGACCACAGATTAGAAGGTACATTCACCTGTTGGGGGTGATGTATTCTGCGATTGCAAGGGACCCAAGTAAAAGAAAAGAGTGGACTCTTGTTGCGGACAGTGGGAAGAGCAGACCAGGAAATGGGAAGCTCAGAGTCTAGGATGCCACTGAAATCTCCTCAAGGGAGTCTGATGGAGACCTGGGTTTGGGACAAATTATCTGTCCAGACAGGAATGAAGAATACTCACATGGGCCAAGGTACGTGAGAAATGGACTCTGCTCAGGGATGAAGCAAGAAAAACCAATTTGACTAAATAAAGATACTTAAAAGGGAAATATATAAAGAGGAATGTTGGGGAATTTGGTTTTTTTGTTGATTGTTTCTCTCCGTTTTCCATGCAATCACATGATACATTTATTAAGATCAGTGCCTTCCCTAATTTAACTGAGATTTATTGTGGGAATGACCAGTGTCATGTGTGTGAGCCTGAGAGTTTTGTTTTTCCGCTCATTTTGGGAAAGGGAAAGTACACTGGTGGAGGCAGCAGAGGATTCTCATGATGATTATGGCAGTGGCCCCCAAAAGGAGAGTTTTCAACCCATGAAGGTCTAGCAGCCAGGGCAGAAATTCTGTTAAATAGAAATGTGTAGTGTGCAATTTTCTGTGCCAATTGTTTTTAGATATCTGATGTCACTTTCTAGGAACTTTCAGTCAGGTTTGAAGCAAGCACATTTCCCAAAATTGTTTGCATCCATGATTGTACCTTAGTAGATAATCAAAGACTGCCCATTTCCTATGATTGCTTCCTGAACCTGCCTTAGTTTATTGCATCCAGAATCTGTGAGGCCAAATTTAGATTAACCAGTATACAAGCCAGGCTATGAACATTTTTGAAATTGCGCACAATGAGCCCTGGGACTCCTACGTATTCTGCTTTACTGGGCAACTGGGCATCATAATTTGTGAATCACAATCAGGTTGGGGTTTGGAAGTCTCTTTTTTGCTACCTCTTCAGTGAGGAAATTGACTGAGGGGGCATGCCCCCCCCATGGAATTGGGAACAAGGTATGCCTATTTGGGCCTTAGTGCCACAGAATAAAAACCAGCCGGGGGAAGCTTTGTCAGGAGTCCTCAAACTTCAGCTTGCTGGCTGGATATGGCCCGCCAACATGATGTATCCATCCTGCACAGTGGTAGGATTAAGCCCTGCCCCTCAACTTACAGCCACTCTTTGTGTGCCTGGCTTTGTCCGCCAGCCTCATCATCCCTCCTCCAGCCGTTGGCCTTATATATACCTTGCAGAATCTAGCAACTCAGCTGTGTACTTCTGTTCATCGCTGCTCACAAAGGTAAGAAGGAAGGGCATGAGCTGGAGGGTGGGTGGGGGAGGGCAGGGTGGCAAACGGGTGATAGTCGTTTAATTTACTGACTTCTGCAGGTAGTAGGGGAGCATTCAGGAGAATGTGGCATCGGAGCCCTTCTGGGGTGTTTTCCAAATCCGGCCTGGCCTACGTGGGGAGCGTATGGGGATGACACAACACTTCTGGGCCAGTTTGGGCAGGGACTGGTTTATAAAATGGCTGCACAATGTTATACATATATACCTACCCTTGTTTTTCTCTTTTGGACCCCAAAATAAGCATCAAGTCTTAGTTTCGGTGGATGTCTTACCCGCTTACTTTAGGAACATTGCGGTCCACGCCCTGACACCCTGAGGAAATAATGTTTTAAAAAGCTCCCATCGGCAACCCTTTTCCTTTTGGCTAAACTCCTCTAAGTGCACTCCAACCATTTCCACTTGACTGCATTTTCTTTCACTCTTGGTTCCCTTCTGAGAAGGCAGAGAAGTATGTGAGTCAAGTATGCGTATGTTATGCTGACACTTGCGCCAGTATGCCATGTGGCACAATGCGTGGTTACCACTGTTCACACCAGGGATCAATCCAGGGCCCACTGAAAATGGTGGCTGCTTCCAGGACAAAGTCATGAGGCCCAAAGATATTTCCCCGGTATGGCGAACGTATGGGACACATGACACAGGTGGCATGCTGAGCCATTTGTTAAAGCACGCAAGGCATTGCCTTGCCAGCTCCAGCGCACATCCGTGGGCTGGCCAGCTGACTTTGTCCTTCTTTTAAGACTGTTTCGTTGAAGCCTCTGGAGCACAAAAAAACCAGCCCTACAGGAAAAGCAGAAGTTCAGGAACTGACTTCTGGTTTGCTCGTAGGGCTGTTTTTCATCCTCCAGAGCCTTCAGAAAGCTTCCCTGAAGGATCAGGAGGGAGAAAAGCAGCCCTACGACCAAACTGTACATCACAGTTCCTGAACTTCCTGGGTTCCTCTTAGTGCCGTTTACATCCTCT
Source organism: Thamnophis sirtalis (assembly GCF_051295495.1). NCBI lineage: Eukaryota > Metazoa > Chordata > Lepidosauria > Squamata > Natricidae > Thamnophis > Thamnophis sirtalis. Next base: position 23,034,812 of record NW_028261383.1, on the reverse strand, counting down.
GGAGGCTTCAGGGAACCTCCTGAAGCCTCCGGAGGGCCTCCAGGGAGGATGGGAGGCTGTTTTCCCCTTCCCCAACATTCTAGAAAGCTTCTAGAGCCTGGGAGGGCAAAAAAAGGACATCAAAAGTGGGGGGAGAGTGCTGGTCGTGCACGCATGCGCGCTAGTGTGCGCATAGCATTATGGGTGTGGGCATGCCTGTGCATGACCCCACTGCGCTCCGCTGATTTTGGCACATGATCCAAAAACTGTTAGCCATCACTGATACATGTTCCTTCCACCCTGAGGGAGGGGGTGAAGGACCAAGGGGACTCAAGGTTTAGGAAACAAAGGAAAAGGATTTCTTGGAGGGTGGGTGAGGCCTAGAGATGCCTACATCAGGCAGCTCTAGCCCTGCGCTAGGCCTCCGAGAAATTTTTTCTAGCTCTGTAGAAAGGTTTAGGTTTTATTCAACTTGTATGCCGCCCTATTCCCGAAGGACTCAGGGCGGCTAACAAACCGGAGGAGAAGGGAACAATACAAAAGGAAAAAAGAAAACAAAGACAACAGTACAAAACCAGTTTAAAAGGTCTCAGCAACCACACCAATTTGAGTGGGGATGGAACTCAACAGCCCCAGGCCTGCCAGAACAGCCAGGTCTTAACGGCTTTACGGAAAGCCTGAAGGGTGGTGAGGGTCCGAATCTCCACGGGGAGATTGTTCCAGAGGGCCGGAGCAGCCACAGAGAAGGCCCTCCTCCAGGTGGTCGACAGTCGGCATTGGCCGGTAGATGGAATTCGGAGGAGGCCTAGTCTGTGGGATCTAATAGGTCTTTGGGAGGTGATTGGCAGGAGGCGGTCTCTCAAGGACCCAGGTCCAATACCATGTAGGGCTTTATAAGTGACGACTAGCACCTTGAAGCGTATCTGGAGACCAATAGGCAGCCAGTACAGCTCGCGGAGGATAGGTGTAACGTGGGTGTACCGAGGCGCACCCACAATCGTTCGCGCGACTGCATTCTGGACACACTGAAGTCTCCGAACGCTCTTCAAGGGCTGCCCCATGTAGAGCGCATTGAAGTAGTCTTGTCTTGAGGTCACAAGGGCATGAGTGACTGTTGTGAGAGCCTCCCGGTTCAGGTAGGGACGCAATTGGTGCACCAGGCGGATCTGGGCAAATGCCCCCCTTGGTCACAGCCGACAAATGATGATCTAAAGTCAGCTGTGGATCCAGGAGGACTCTCAGATTGCGAACCCTGTCTGAGGGACGTATAATTTCACCCGCCAGCCTGAGAGTTGGAATACATGGCCAATTATTGCCACTTTCTAAGCAGAAAGTGTTCTGCTTAGCGACTCGCATGCGATATCTCCGCGGGTCGTTCATGAAGCCAATGAGGAAGGAAGACTCGGACACGAATTCCCTTCGGGACGAACTGACCCGGAGCAATAGCAATATAGCAATAGCAGTAGACTTATATACCACTTCATAGGGCTTTCAGCCCTCTCTAAGCGGTTTACAGAGAGTCAGCATATTGCCCCCAATAATCTGGGTCCTCATTTTACCCACCTCGGAAGGATGGAAGGCTGAGTCAACCCTGAGCCGGTGAGATTTGAACCGCTGAACTGCTGATCTAGCAGTAGCCTGCAGTGCTGCATTTAACCACTGCGCCACCTTGAGCAGAGTCCGGGGGCCTCTTTTATTGAGCATACACAAGGAAGGGGTGGATTTACATAGTCAATGTGGACCAATCATGGTTGTGCAAGTTTATGGTATATGGTAACTCATTTACTTCCATGTAGACTTAAAGAATACTCATAGTCAATAAATCTTTTATCCTCATGCAAACTTCTAATCCTTAATTAATGTTTGAGAGTTAATCAGTTGTAACCCCTGATTTAATCAACGCTTATAATTAAGAGTCTGTGATTACTGATCTACTTAGTGTTAAGAGTCTGTGATTACTAATTTACTTAATGCCTAGAATTAAACAGTTTGTTTTACTGATCTAATTATATGGTTAATCATTACTTCTGTTATATACGTGTTCCAGCACAGCTATGCATGCCTACACATATACTGCAACACTCGCACATTTGATTAATGGCTGCATTAGGGAGACCAGGGGGATTCGGGTAGTTAAGGAAAATAATTTCACTTAACAGCCATTGGAATCTGCAACCTTAATTCAAGGCCCATCATAGTTACATCTTAAGGACTACTTTTATGCGGGCTGTGGAATTCTGGAGCTGAAAATCGGGCAAAACCAAGGTAGAAGACTGAAAACTCCACATGTGAGAATTCCATAATCAACAGAAAAAATCTCCACCCAAAATTCCTTTATTAAGGAATATCCAGAAGCTTTCCTGATAACCAGAAATTAGTAGTTAGCCAATTTCCATTTTCCTTTTCACTCCACTTACCAATTTATTCCTGAGAAATTTTTGAGCAAAATAAATCAGGCCAAAATTCAAACAATCAATTTCTCACCTACACTTTCAATGGGAGATGACAAATGAAATTCAAGCATTCTCTAAACTCATCTACCTTTCCTCAAATGGATTACCTTGTGGGCAATAAGGGATGATTTAGGCTTGAAGTAATGAGTACAGACTGGACAATTCAAAGAATTCTCCACGGTGTCAGTCCTCCGGTTTATCATTAGGTAGGAATTCTGACTGAAACCTCTCCCACAATCAGGACATTCAAAGGGTTTCTCTCCTATGTGAGTCCTATGGTGTACCACCAGGTGGGAATTCTGACTGAAACTTTTCCCACAAATAGGACATTCAAATGGTTTATCTCCTGTGTGAGTCCTCTGGTGGATCACCAGATTGCAACTCAGACTAAAACTTTCCCCACAATCAGGACATTGAAATAGTTTATTTTTTTATGTGTGCTTTCTGGTGTTTCACCATGCTGGAATTATTACTAAAGCTTTTCCCACAGTCAGGACATTCAAAGGGTTTCTCTCCTGTGTGAGTCCTCTGATGTACCACCAGACTTGAATTTTGACTAAAGCTTTTCCCACAGATAGGACACTCAAAGGGTTTCTCTCCTGTGTGAATCCTCTGGTGTACCACCAGGTAGGAATTCTGACTGAAACTTTTCCCACAATCAGAACACTGAACGGGTTTCTCTCCTGTGTGAGTCCTCTGGTGTACCACCAGATAGGAATTCTGACTGAAACTTTTCCCACAAATCGGACATTCAAACGGTTTCTCTCCTGTGTGTGTCCTCTGGTGTATCACTAGGTGGGAATTGTGACTGAAACATTTCCCACAATCAGAACATTCAAAGGGTTTCTCTCCTGTGTGTGTCCTCTGGTGTGTCACCAGATGGGAATTCTGAGTAAAACTTTTACCACAAATAGGACATTTAAACGGTTTCTCTCCTGTGTGAATCCTCTGGTGTAAGACCAGGTGGGAATTCCGACTGAAACATTTCCCACAATCAGGACATTCAAAGGGTTTCTCTCCTGTGTGTGTCCTCTGGTGTATCACCAGTTTGTAATTCTGAGTAAAACGTTTACCACAAATAGGACATTCAAACGGTTTCTCTCCTGTGTGAGTCCTCTGGTGTGTCACTAGGCTGGAATTAGTACTAAAGCATTTCCCACAGATAGGACATTCAAAGGGTTTCTCTCCTGTGTGAGTCCTCTTGTGTGTCACAAGGCTGGAATGATCACTAAAACTTTTCCCACATACAGGACATTCAAAGGGTTTCTCTCCTGTGTGAGTCCTCTGGTGTACCACCAGGTAGGAATTCTGACTGAAACTTTTCCCACAATCAGAACATTCAAAGGGTTTCTCTCCTGTGTGAGTCCTGTTGTGTGTCACCAGGCTGGAATTATCACTAAAACCTTTCCCACATATAGGACATTCAAAGGGTTTCTCTCCTGTGTGAGTCCTCCGGTGTGCCACCAGGGAGGAATTCCAACTGAAACTTTTCCCACAATCAGAACATTCAAAGGGTTTCGCTCCTGTGTGAGTCCTCTGGTGTATCACCAGGCAGGAATTCTGACTGAAACTTTTCCCACAATCAGAACATTCAAAGGGTTTCTCTCCTGTGTGAGTTCTCTGGTGTATCCCCAATTTGTAATTCTGACTGAAACGTTTCCCACAATCAGGACATTCAAAGGGTTTCTCTCCTGTGTGTGTCCTCTGGTGTATCACCAGTTTGTAATTCTGAGTAAAACTTTTACCACAAATAGGGCATTCAAATGGTTTCTCTCCTGTGTGAGTCCTTTGGTGTGTCACCAGGCTGGAATTATCACTAAAACTTTTCCCACATATAGGACATTCAAAGGGTTTCTCTCCTGTGTGAGTTCTCTGGTGTGTCACCAGATGGGAATTATGATTAAAACCTTTCCCACAGATAGGACATTCAAAGGGTTTCTCTCTGGTGTGAGAACTCTGGTGTATCACCAGACTGGAATAATCACTAAACTTTCTCCCACTTATAGGACATTCAAAGGGTTTCTCTCCTGTGTGAGTCCTCTGGTGTCTCAGGAGATAGGAATTTCTAATGAAGCCTTTCCCACAATCTACACATTTATAAGGTTTCTCCATAGAGTGAATCCTCTGATGTATTACCAGGCGGGAATTACGACTGAAAGTTCACAAAAGTCAGGACATTGATTCCTTTGGTGTATCACCAAGATGGAATATAACTGAAAGTTTTCCAACAATCAGGACATTGAAAGCATTTATCTCCTAATAGAGACTTCCGGTGTATCACCAGGCTAGGATTGTGACTTTCCCATAATCAGGACATTCAAGGAGTTTTTCTTCTGTGTCAGTTCTCTGGTGCCTCTTGAGATGGAAATTTCTACTGAAGCTTTTTTCACAATCTAGACACTCGTAGAGTTCCTCCCTGGAGTCAATCTACTGATGCATTACCAGACTGAAATTGTGACTAAATTGTTTTCCACAATCAGGACATTCAAAGGGTTTCACTTTTGTGAGAGTACTTGGGTGCTTCACCAGGGTAGAATTCTCACAAAAACTTTTCCCACACAAAGGATGTTCAAATGGTTTTATTCCTGTGTGTGCGTCCTTCAGTGTCTCAAGACCTGGGAATTTCTAATGAAACTTTCACACAATCTGCAGTCATATGTTTTCTCCGTCCTGTGAGTTATCTCACGCAGCACCATGTTGCCATGCTCACTAAAGCATTTACCACATTGGGAGCACTTTTGTGGCTTCCCTCTTTTGTAGAGGTCCTTCCATGAATGACAAGGGAGCTGTTGTGACCACAGTTTTTGCTACAACCAGGTAATTAGTATGGATTTTCTCCTTTCTGACTCCTCTAGTGCATAATCAGTTGTGATTTGCAATCCGTGCTTTTCCAACAATAGGCAAATCTATGGGGCTTTTGCACAGCTGATATTCTTGAGAAGGTCAAAGATATGGACAATGCCTTGTTTAGTGGTGCTTTTATTCAAGCCGTCTTCTTCCTCACAGAGGGAGGCCTGCATTACTGTGTGTTCTACGTTGTTTTACTATTGATCTTTTCCTCCCAACATACTTCTAGATATTTCCCTCTTTTTCTGAATTATAAATAATCTCCCTTCCCCTTTCATATAATGTATCGAGTTCTGTATAATCTGCTTATTCTTTCTTGATTTTCTCTCTCAAATAGCTGCTGGAGGAGGAGCAGATTTGTATGGTTTTCTGTTGGAAATGGAAAATATTTTGATTTCTAGCTTGATTTTCTTCCCTTTTCAACATTGAGTGTTATTTACAGTTGTCCAGTTGTCTTATTGGCATCCTGTTCATCTGTAAGATGCAAAAAAAAAGTATAACTTCAATACACATGTGGATTACAAATTATATAAGAGGACAACATCAAGATATAATGGGAAACTTTCACTACCATGACATCAACTGGGAGACAAAGTCTACAGCAAGTAGGAGATCGAAGTGTTAGTGAAACCAGCCAAACACAGTAATGGTTTGTAAATGCAGTAACGGTTTGTAAACCCTAAGAACTATGCTAGAAGAAGAAGTGGTAAAAGATACAATGTTAACTTGGGCAAAGAATTTTGGCCATAAGATTGAACTAGAAAAGTGGCAACAACAACTATGGGAATTATAAATTAACCATGTCAACAGCTTTAAAAGAAAATTTATACAAAATGTTTTACAGATGGCATATATCACCAGGAAAACTAGCTAAGATGTTTAAAGATAAGTCAGCGAAATGTTGGAAATGTCAACAAGCAATAGGTTCATACTACCACATGTGGTGGAGATGTGCAGAAGCAAGGAAATATTGATTTAAAATAAGACTTTGGTTAAAGAAAATGTTACAACAAGAAATAGAATTTAGACCAGAAATATTTTTACTAGGTATTATCCCAGAGAAATTCAAGAAAGAGGATACTTATTTGATTATACATATAACTACAGCAGCCAGAATTGTATTTGCCTAAAATTGGAAATTTAATAAGCTACCAACAGACGAAGAGATAATAAAAAAGATATTCATCTTTTGCAGAGATGAATACGTTGACAATGAAAGAAAAGGATAAAGAGGAATCGAAGACATAGGGAAGGTTCTATGACTGGCTAGAGAAAGCAAACTAGAAAAGAAAATAGGAAGAAGATGACACACTATTAAATGGAAAAAGGGGGGGGAGAAGGGGAAAAGAAAATATTAAACATATAAGTATATATTCAAGAACGAGATATAAAGAGGGGGAAACATACCTAGGGTAGACAAGTAAAGGTAAGGGAATAAGAAATGATATTAAAATTATATCTGGGCTGATGGAAATACCATCCAAGGAAACATAAACTGAGTTTTGAAATATACACCAACAATAATAGAAAAAGAAAGGGGGAGAGGAGGAGAGAAAGAAAGGAACACAGGGGAAAGAAGAAAGAGGTAAGGAGAGGAGGATGGAAGGGGGAGAAAGAAAAGGAGAGATGGTAGGAAGGGGAAGAGGAAGAGCAGGAGTAGGAGAAAGTTAAGGGAAGAAGGGAGGAGAAGGAGAGGAGGAAGGAAGGAAGTAGAGAAGGGAGGAAGGGAGAAAAGAAAGGGAAAACAAGGAGGTGTTACAAAAGGAGGAAGGGATGGCAAATGAAGCACCCAAATTGTACATTATAACTTATTAAATGAAATAATAAATGTATAAGAATGATAAATGTAAAGAAGAATACCAATTATGTGAATATATACTTAAAATGGTAAGAGAATAAAAAAGTTAAAATTATTTGGAAAGAAAAAGAGGATTAGGGGGCAGGAGGCTAAAATATAATTAAGGGGTTGCAGGAATTGGGTATCTCCTGTAGAGTGAAAGGAAGGAGGTAAATGGGTTTGCCCTAGCTGCATAAATGGAACCCAAATATCATTTGGAGGAAGGGATGGTTACGCATCCGATCTGCTACACACCCTGAGGGAGAAGGGGGGCTCCCAAACAGAGTAACACTAACCCAACCTAGCGGCCAGGGGGCAAGAAAAAATTGAGGGGGAGGAGAAGATCCCAAAAGAGTATTGGGACCTTGAAGATCTGTTCAATGAAAAATCTTCTGATAAATAACCCTCACACCGGGCCACTGACTGCAGCATTGATATTCTCCCCAGGATAGAACTCCCCAAACCTCAGATTTATTCAATGACCCCCGGGGAATTGGATGAGTTAAGAAAATTTATTGACAAGAATTTACAGATAAATTTACATTTATCATTGATCCTGCTAGGCCCCAAGTGGCTGCTCCAGTTTTGTTCAGAGAGAAGAAAGATGGCTCCTTTCGCCTCGTTAACTATAAAAATCTGAACGCTATCTGTGTCCAAAATCTCTACCCATTACCGTTAACGAAAGACATGCTGGCCCAATTGGGTAAAGGAATTTTTTTCATGAAATTAGACCTGCGACAGGCCTATTACAGAGTCAGAATTAAAGAGGGAGACAAATGGAAAACTGCTTTCAACTGCCCACTTGGTTGTTTTCAATTCCGTGTGCTGCCATTTGGCCTGCAGGGGGCGCTAGCTGTTTTCATGCAACTAATTAATGAGGTTTTGCATGACCACCTCTACAAAGGCGTGGTCTATCTTGATGACATCCTTATTTACACAGAAACACGTGAAGAACATGTGAAATTAGTCCGGTCAGTACTAAAGAAACTCAGGGCAGTGGAACTGTATGCAAAATTGTCTAAGTGTGAATTTCATCAGGAGAAGATTGACTACCTTGGGTAGCGTATCTCCCGTGATGGCATAGAGATGGACCCAGCAAAGGTCCAGGCTGTCACTGAATCCATGCCCCCCCCCCCCCCCCGCACCTGCAAACAATTTCAAAGTTTTGGGGGATTTGCTAATTTTTATCGTCAATTTATTCCCTCGTTCGTCAGAATTGCCCTCCCAATTACAAACCTCCCAATTATGAAAGTGGGAATCCTCCTGTGAAGTTGATTTCTTTGTATTGGTCTATCAAATGGGGCTGAGCCTGAAGGACCTTTCATGGCTGAGGAGGGACTGGAACCTGGGTGTCCCCAACTCCTCGTCCAACAACAGCACCTTTCCCCCTGCAGCACACCAGCTCTCTAATAGGAAAGCCATCCAGAGAGACCCCCTACTGCCCATTGGTCTCCTCCCCCTCAGCTGCAGGAAGGAAAAGCACAGAGAGTGGAGATGATTGAATGTGCTAGTCCTTGCTTAGTGACCACAACTGTGATTCACAAGTCTGGCAAATAACTTTATTGCAACAGGCTTTTGACCTCACTTCCCTTCTGGTCATTACATGTATCAACATGGACGTTGAGGGAGACATCAAATGGCTGCTACTTTTGATTTTATTTCTGCCTCCGACATAAACTTTGTCTTAAGCTGGTTGGGAAACCTGTTAATGGCTATCACAGGATCAGGGGACAAAAGGATGGTGGTAAATGCAAAGATTGTTATTTATATACCATCATAATCTTGAATGGTTGCTAAACACGTCAAATGGTGAGGACTATGTGTGTTACACCCAGGAAAAAAGCCATTTGCACTGGATGTCATTTGCTGGAAGCATCCTGGGGAAGAAATTATTGTTCTATCCAGCAGGTGGGTTACCCAGAGGGAGATATTTCTGCTCTGGGAGCTCCCCTTCCTCTGAGATTGATGGAGGAATTTGGGATTATGAGCGCACACAAATGGATGGCTGTTCCTCAAATGGAAGGTTTTGTGACTCTAAGCTCTTCCCAAGAAGATGCCACGTGGAGCACAGCCACTTCTTAAAAGCCCCCTTAACATGCTTCCTCCTAATCCTTCTCTTCAATAGCCTAGTTATCCTAGCTCCCTCAACTGATCATCATACAATTTAGCGTCCAGACCCTTTATCATCTTTATTGATCGTCTCTGCACTTTCGAGGGTTTTAGTATCTTTTTTGTATTGTGATGACCAGAACTGAATGCAGTATTCTAAGTGTGCTCTCACTAGCATAGTGTGAAGCATTCCTGTTACTTCTTGTTGGCTTTTTGAAACATTTGTTTCTGCTGCATCAAGGAAAGCGCAACTTTCACAATCTCTGTTGAATCTGATTCACAATGCGAAGAGTCATCAGGGAAGTCAGACTGATCCTCTGTAACGGTACGATTTTCAAAACCCTACAAACCCACTGGCACAACCAATGGCTACTTTAGGGGTTGTAAAGTTACAAGAGAAACCATAGCTTACTTGTCCAGTTTCAAATGTCCTAGTTTCCATCGCTCAGACTGGCAGTCATAGAGACGACCATCCTTGAATCTGAGAGGAATGCCAATCGAAACAGGACCAATTTAGCCATTCTAATTAAACTGTGCTTAATGAAATGTCATTCTTTCATGGAGTTTAGGACAGGCGCAGATAGCAAAGCAACAGATAAATTAAGAGGCAGAACTGCAGCTCATATCATCAGTCACACAGTGCATGGACTAATATATGACTGAAATTGGAATTTTAAATGTATGCGGAAGGAAAGGAAGCTGAGAAAGACAGATTGGTCATAGAGATGCAAAATGTAGAAGAGACAGATTACAAGTTAACAATTATAGTGCGTTGTTATTAAACTTATTAAAGTTTATTAAACCTTGCTTTAATGTTCATAGCAACACTGACAAAATCCATTTTTCCCTTGTAAAAAGCACGGATAATTCTAACATGCTGCATTTTTAAAAATGAAACATTTTCAACTGTACATTTTCCCCCCTGTTAAGGTAGCAAAACAGAGAGGTTTGTCCTTCTTCTGCGTGACAGTGTGGCAAAATTGCTGCCACTTCCACAAGTCTAACGTATGGTCCAGGGATCAATGCAGGACCCATTGAAAATGGTGGTGGCTTCCAAGACACAGTCATGAGGCCCAAAGATGCGTCTCCTCCCATCCTTCCCCGACATGAGAATCAGAGATCTTCAAAAGAAAAGGAGGAGGAGGAGGGTGTGAGGTCTGGTGGGATGGGAGTCAGGACTAAAGTCAGGCCGAAAAACAGTCCTATGACCAAACCAGACGTCAACATTTCTGAACTTCCAGGTTTCCCGTAGGGCTGTTTTTTGCCCTCCCAAGGCTCCTAGAAAGCCTCTGGAGCCTGGGGAGAGCAAAAAAAGTGCACCAAAAGCAGGGGGGGAGTGCTGGTCTTGTATGCACGTGTGTTCTGGTCGTACACATAGCGTTATGGGTGTGGGCACGCTTGCGCATGACAACCCTGTGATCTCCCCGCTTTTGTCATGCGATCCAAAAAATGTTAGCCATCTTCCATTCCCTCACCCCCCCCCCAAATATGAGGTTCAGAGATCTTCAAAAGGTAAGAAGGAGGAGGGTATGATGTCGGGTGGGGTGGGAGTCAGGACGAAGGGAGTCAGGTGTAAGGGGAACCTGGGGAGGGAGTGAAGGGCCAAAGAGACTCAAAGGTTAGGACAAAGAGCACAGGCTGTCTTGGAGCATGAGGGAGGGCTAGAGATGCCTAAGGCAGGCAGTCCCAGCCCTGCGCTAGGCCTCCAAGGAGTTTTTCCCGGCACGGATTAGACAGTGTTCTGCTTAGCGACTGACATATTTAATTCATGGCTGCATCAGGGAGAGCAGGGGATTCGGGTAGTTAAGGAAAGCAATATCACTTAACAGCCATTGCAACCTGCAACCTTAATTCAAGGCCCATCATAGTTATATCTTGCGGACTACTTTTATGAGGGTTGTGGAATTCTGGGGCTGAAAATCGAATGAAACCAAGGTAGAAGACGAAAACTCCACATGTGGGAATTCCATAATAAACAGACAAAATCTCCACCCAAAATTCCTTTTTGTGGAATTCCACTAATTCCGGAAAAAGAAATATCCAGAAGCTTCTGCTGATAACCAGAAACTAGTAGTTAGCCATTTTCCTTTTCACTCCACTTACGAATTTAATCCTGAGAAAGGTTTGAGCAAAATGAATCAGGCCAAAATTCAAACAATCAATTTCTCACCTACACTTTCAATGGGAGATCACAAATGAAATTCAAGTGTTATCAAATCTCATCTACCTTTCTTCATATGGATTAACTTGTGTGTAATAAGGGTTGATTTCTGCTTGAAGTAATGTCCACATATCGGACATTCAAAGGGTTTCTCTCCTGTGTGAGTCCTCTGGTGTGTCACTAGATTGGAATTCTGACTGAAACTTTTCTTACAGATTGGGCATTCAAAGGGTTTCTCTCCTGTGTGAGTCCTCTGGTGTGTCATCAGTTGGGAATTATTAATAAAGCTTTTCCCACAGTCAGGGCATTCAAAGGGTTTCTCTACTGTGTGAGACCTCTGGTGTCTCACCAGGTTGGAACTCAGACTAAAACCTTTCCCACAATCAGGACATTCAAAGGGTTTATCTCCTGTGTGAGTCTTCTGGTGTATCACCAGACTGTAATGACGACTAAAACATTTCCCACAATCAGGACATTCAAAGGGTTTCTCTCCTGTGTGAGTCATCTGGTGTCTCACCAGGTTGGAACTCAGACTAAAACCTTTCCCACAATCAGGACATTCAAAGGGTTTATCTCCTGTGTGAGTCCTCTGGTGTGTCACCAGGCCGGAATTATCAGTAAAACCTTTCCCACAGATAGGACATTCAAAGGGTTTCTCTCCTGTGTGAGTCCTCTGGTGTGTCACCAGGCCGGAATTATCAGTAAAACCTTTCCCACAGATAGAACATTTAAAGGGTTTCTCTCCTGTGTGAGTCCTCTGGTGTATCACCAGACTGTAACATCGACTAAAGCCTTTCCCACAATCAGGACATTCAAAGGGTTTCTCTCCTGTGTGAGTCCTCTGGTGTGTCACCAGGCTGGAATTATTAGTAAAACCTTTCCTACAGATAGAACATTCAAAGGGTTTCTCTCCTGTGTGAGTCCTCTGGTGTCTCACCAGGTTGGAACTCAGACTAAAGCCTTTCCCACAATCAGGACATTCAAAGGGTTTCTCTCCTGTGTGAGTCCTCTGGTGTGTCACCAGGCTGGACTTATCAGTAAAACCTTTCCCACATATAGGACATTCAAAGAGTTTCTCTCCTGTGTGAGTCGTCTGATGTGTCACCAGATGGGAATTAGTACTGAAGCATTTCCCACAGATAGGACATTCAAACGGTTTCTCTCCTGTGTGAGTCCTCTGGTGTATCACCAGACTGAAATACCGAGTAAAACATTTTGCACAATCAGGACATTCAAAGGGTTTCTCTCCTGTGTGAGTCCTCTGGTGTACCACCAGATGGGAATTCTGACTGAAACTTTTCCCACAATCAGAACATTCAAAGGGTTTCTCTCCTGTGTGAGTCCTCTGGTGTCTCACCAGAGTGGAACTCAGACTAAAACCTTTTCCACAATCAGGACATTCAAAGGGTTTCTCTCCTGTGTGAGTCCTCTGGTGTGTCACCAGGCTGGAATTATCAGTAAAACCTTTCCCACAGATAGGACATTCAAAGAGTTTCTCTCCTGTGTGAGTCGTCTGATGTGTCACCAGATGGGAATTAGTACTGAAGCATTTCCCACAGATAGGACATTCAAACGGTTTCTCTCCTGTGTGAGTCCTCTGGTGTATCACCAGACTGTAACACCGAGTAAAACATTTCCCACAATCAAGACATTCAAAGGGTTTCTCTCCTGTGTGAGTCCTCTGGTGTACCACCAGATGGGAATTCTGACTGAAACTTTTCCCACAATCAGAACATTCAAAGGGTTTCTCTCCTGTGTGCGTCCTCTGGTGTCTCACCAGGATGGAACTCAGACTAAAACCTTTCCCACAATCAGGACATTCAAAGGGTTTCTCTCTCATGTGAGTCTTCTGGTGTTTCACCAGGCTAGAATTATCACTAAAGCTTTCCCCACAGTCAGGGCATTCAAAGGGTTTCTCTCCTGTATGCATGGTCTTGTGTCTCAGGAGGTGGGAATTTCTACTGAAACTTTTCCCACAATCTCCACACTTATATTGTTTCTCCATGGAGTGAATCCTCTGATGTATTACCAGGCGGGAATTACGACTGAAGTCAGGATATTGAATGGGTTTTTCTCCTTTCTGATTCCTCTGGTGTATCACCAAGTTGGAATCATAATTGAAAGTTTTCCAACAATCAGGTCTTGTGTCTCAGGAGGTGGGAATTTCTAATTTCTCCCACAATAGGGAAGTCTATGAAGCTTTTGCACAACTGATATTCTTCAGGAGATCAAAAATATGGACAATGCCTTGTTTAGTGGTGCTTTTATTCAAGCCATCTTCTTCCTCACAGGGAGAGCCTGTTTGTTCTACATGACTTTACTATTGATCTTTTCCTCCCAACAGACTTCCAGATATTTATTCCTTCTTTTGCTGAATTATAAAAAGTCTCCCTTTCCATCTCATGTCATGTATCGTTGAGTTCCGCATAATATGCTCATTTTTTCTTGATTTTGTTTCTCAAACAGCTGCTGGAGGAGGAGCAGATTTGCATGGTTTTCTGCAGGGAATGGAAAATATTTTAATTTCTGGCTTGATTTCTTCCGTTTTCAACATTGATTGTTATTTACAGTTGTCCAGAGAGCTCTTATTGGCATCCTGTTCATCTGTAAGATGCAAAGAAAAGTGTACCTTTAATTTTTTATAAAATGGTTAGAGATGAGGTGGAAAAAAAAAAGTACTGTTTTTCCCAAAAATACGACAGGTTCTTATATTTTGTTTTTGACCCACGAAATATGGCCTTGGGCTTATTAGAGGGGGAAAGCTATTGTTTTGGGGTTGCCAGGCGGCTGCTCCCTTGCGAGTGGGCTCCCAAAGAGCCGAGCACAGCCTCAGGGTCAAAGTATCATTAACTGACCTAGGGAGTATCCCAAAGGTGCCAAGCCATGTGGCACTCTGCTTGCCCCCCAGCTGCTGCGGCTTGGCACATTCGGGGTACCCCCTAGGTCAGTGCATGGAGCTCTGCCTGGCTGGGATTGACTGGATGGCTGCTCGTGAGCATGGTCACCTCATGACTGGTTTGCCCCTGAGGCTGTGCCCAGCTCTTCGGGAGCCCGCTCGCAAGGGAGCAGCCACCCGGCAACTCCCCCCTCCAGCCAGGCAGAACGCCAGTCCCCAACCTAGCGGTATCCCAAAGGCGCCAAGCAACGTAAGTGCCTTTCTTCTGCCCCCCCCCACCTCCCGCAGCTTAGCGCCTTCGGGATATCGCTAGGTTGGTGAGTGTTGCTCTGCCTGGCCAGAGGGAGGGGGGTTTGTCCATGGGGCTTATTTGGGGGGGCTTATATATTTGCCCACCCATAAAATGTGGCAAGGCTTTAGTTTCAAGACATGTTGTATTTTCGGGGAAACACGGTATAAACCACTTTTGCTCATAGAAGTCTTCAGCTGCAAATAAGGGCTGAAAATACTGTCTACAACCCATCTGGTGACATCCTTGTTCAAGTAGTCCTCACTTAACCTATCACAATTGGAACTAATATATGTATCACGAAGCAGCTCAATCATTAAGCATCATCTCACATGACAATGCCAATTTACATCTTTTCCTCTGTAGTTGTTAAGTTAATAACTGTGGGTTGTTAAAGGCAATTTCATATGATGGTAACTTGCAATTTCCTGCCAGTATATCCACTGATTTTGCTCATCAGAAGCTAGCTGGGAAGGTCACAAATGAGGATCATGAGTGTGGGATGCCGCCGCCATCATAAATGTGCAACTATTGGCAGACCCCCGAATTGGTGCAACTCCTTTTCCTGCACCTTCAAAACCACAGTCCCTGCTGACATGCGGTCACGGAACAAGTGCTGGGATAAAACACAAATTTTGTGGACCAGGTGCACGTCTGCTTCTACTGTGCCATAGTAACTTTGAAGGCTCAGGGAAGAAGTGGTAAGTGAGGACTACCTGTGCAACCAAAGATGGATTAAGCACAATTGAACCTGGTTAATACATGGATGGGACAAGAAATACAATACTTATTGGCAAGACATGGAAGTAAAAAAACTTGCAAATTTTATTCTTCTGTCATTTTCAATACACATGTGGATTACAAACTATATCAAGAGGACAACATCAAGATGTAATGGGGAGAGAAGCCAACGTCGTGACAATATGGACGTGCGGTCTTGATGCTCTGAGACCACAGCCAATACTTTTGCCGCTGGGTGGTCCAATCGGACCTAAACGGTCCCGAAGAGATGGAGAACAGGAAGAATATGTCTTGCTGACCTCGGGGATATCGCAAAATCCCTGAAAGAAGCAAGTGAAGTTCTTCAAGCTGGCGACAAAAAATCCAGCCAAGCCTGACAAAGTCGGGGTGGCTCCAAAACGGAAGGATACGGAAAGAGAAAGTGTTTCCAGCTGATGAGGAACTTTTACTGTTTAAAAAAGAGACTGCCTATAAAAACTTAAAATTAATCTAAATTGGAGAACAGAAGAATCAAACGCCGGAATTAAATTTGGAATAGTTTTGGACAGTGGTTATCTTACTTTTTAAATGCTATATTCATGGATGGAATTTATGCAAGCCTTTTGAAATGGATGGATTATGTTTTCTTCTTCTATTTTTTCTTTTATTGTTCTCTGTAACCTATGGATTAAAGTTTTCCTCCTTCATTGCTGTGGGTATTTTTCTAGTTCATTTAAAGATTGGACTCTTTTTTCTAACTTGAAATACAAAAGGAAATTAGATTTTCAACAGTATTACCACTGCTCAGAGGATGGGAGGGTTTGTTGATTGGAGTTTGTGTATTGAAAATGGAACACTTTTTTTTCTCCACTGATTGTTTTGACTTGGCACTACAAAGTTACACTGTTTGGCTACAGAGAGTGATAAGAAAGGAAGCACACAGATGTCCCTTTGAAGTATATTTTTAATCAGAGAAAAGTGAAAACAAACAGCTGTGTTTGTTAGAATGGCACAATTTCAAAAAAAAAGAAATCTCAAGTTTGCAAAAGATACTTTCAGAAATACAAAAATTATCAAATACATATGAAAGAATAGAGAAAAAACTTTAAGATTTAGAGCATATAACAACAAAATATGATGAAGAAATTGAAGAAATCGGGACTTCCTGGGGGCGGAGCTGTCGCCGAGGAGGGCTCAACCGAGCTCCTCTCAGAGATCTGGTCTGTATATCTAAATAAGATCATAGATATCACCCCTTTTTGGCTATAAAGGGGCAGGGAGTAGCTCTGTGTGCTAGGGTCTATTCGTAATTCACAGCCTTTCTCTTTTTTTTTGGCTGTGGACAGAGATTAGATCCAGCGTAAGCCGAGCCTTTATCTCCAGCCAGTTTCTTCTCAGCTGCTTTTTTTTGCAGCCCTAGACAGGCGATCCCCCCCCCCCCAGGACAAAGCAAAGTTGTTTGAAGCTAGGATTAATACGGGCGGGTCCCACCCCTGTGAGATTTATGCTTTTATTACTATCTTAAACACCAGCACCATTTGTCTTAGAGGCTTCTTTGTTTAAACGGACTTCAAAATGGCGATTTCTCCCCGTTGGTGACTGATAGGGGATGTACTTAGCCGGTTTTACCTTCCTGCAGACCGCTCCTTAACAAAATATTTTTTTTTTTTTTTTTGGAAACAGAGGGGAGCGAAAGCGCTGTTTATTTGTTTATTTATAATGGCACCCAGGTCAAAATCGAAGCGTCTCTCTACAAATGTGCCTAAAGAATCTAAAGAATCTATACTGGAATCGCAGCCCTTGTCTCCTACGCCCTCTACTGGAGAATTTTTAACACAGGAATTTTTCTTTCAAATGCTTAATGATTTTAAACAAGAAATTAAGGAATTTGTATTGGAGCTATATGATGATTTAAAGTCTAAAATTGACCAAATGAAGGCGAATACGTTTGCAGCCGTGTCTGCCCTGTCAGATTATACTGCTGAAATAGAGAATAAATTGGAAAGCTTGGAGGAGGCTAATTCTAATTTGACTACTAATATTCAAATATTACAACAAAAAATTAGAGACACTCAAGAACAGCTCGTTATGATAAACTTTAATAAGAAGGCATTCGCAATAAGAGTCAGAGGATTCCGCGAAAAGGAGCGAGAGAATCTGAAACAGACCTTTGTTGAAGCCTTCAGCCATGCGGTGGGAAGCCCGGGACTTAACTTTGATTGGCAGATTCGGAAAATCTATCGCCAGAACTCGTTGGTAGCGGAACAGCGACAGCTCCCGAGGGACTTAATTATATATTTTTCCACAAAAGAATCCAGAAACGCGATTATGTAAAAGTTTCATAATAATAGTTTGCGAGTTGATGACCAGGACTTGATTGTCTTCAAAGAAATACCTTTCCAGATGTTGAGAGCAAGAAGAGACTATGCTTTTTTAACTAAAGAGCTTAGAAATCAACAGATTCAATATAGATGGGAGGCCCCAGCCGGCATTACGGTCACATTTGAGAATCAAAGACTTCGTCTTAACTCTGTTTCGGAGGCTCGAGATTTCTATTACAAGACTTTGAAGGCGGGACTTCCTGATTCACTTGGAAAAGAGGAGAGACAAGCCGAAGGAGAAGGCAAGCAACAGACCACATGGCTGCAAGATGGAGGGGGTAGCCTTTCCTCCCTCGGAGAAGCAGAAAAGCGGAGATCGAGGATTTAGACATTTTAAAATATTTGCCAAAGTTGTGGATTGAATGGGGGTTTGCGACCTCTCTCCGGTAGAAAAAGCGGAACTTATTGGTGGGGTGATACTGATTGTATATATGTAAAATGAATGCGGAATGATTTATGTTGTTTAAATTCTGTTAGAAGGGATTACTTTAAAACAGAAGGCAAACTGATTCTTGTTGAAAGTATTATTTGAATATGTGGAATGATCCATGCTATTTAATTTTTATTAGAAGGGAAAGCTTGGTGAAATTATTTTGAGCTAGATTTTAAATTAATGTCTGCATAAATTTGATAGTGGTAAATATCAGAGAAGCAAGGGATGAGGGTAAAATGCATGCGGAATGATTTACGTATATTGGTGGGGTGATATTGAATGTATATATGTAAAATGAATGCAAAATGATTTATGCTGTTTAAATTCTGTTAGAAGGGAAAGCTGGACGAGATTATTTTTTAAAACAGAAGGTTAACTGATTCTTGTTGAAAGTATTATTTGAATATGTGGAATGATCCATGCTATTTAATTTTTATTAGAAGGGAAAGTTTGGTGAAATTATTTTGAGCTAGATCTTAAACTAATGTCTGCATAAATTTGATAGTGGTAAATATCAGAGAAGCAAGGGATGAGGGTAAAATGCATGCGGAATGATTTACGTTGTTTAAATCCTATTAGAAGGGAAAGCTGGTCGGGATCATCTTAAGATAGAATGTAAACTGATTTTTGTGTAAAGTAATACTTGATCCACGCTGCTTAAATTTTACTAAGAAGGGAAAGTTTGGTTAGATTATTTTGAATTACTGTTTGAAAATAAGGTTAAGAAAGATTATTTACGCTGTTTAAATCCTATTAGAAGGGAAAGTTTGATTATTCTTCTGTAAAGTAATATTTGAATATGTGGAATGATCCATGCTGCTTAAATTTTACTAGAAGGGATTATTTTTGAGCTAGATTGTATATTGATGTCTATACAAATTTGTATAAATGTTCATCTGAATACAAGGTTAAGGAAGAGGAACGGGAGAGTCTATAGGAGGTCGGGGTAAATAACAAAGAAGTAAGAGACGAGAATAAAATATAGATAGAATGACTTACACTATTTAAGCATAGATAAAGATGGGGGGCTGAGCTTAACACAAAGAGTTCTTTTTCTTTTTTTTTCCTTTTTCTTTTTTCTTTTTTCTTTTCTTTCTTTTTTCTTGTTTTTCTTTCCTTTAATATATTACTTTTATTTTTAATCCATACGAACACAAGATACTTTAGATAGAAGGCAGTGCCAGGTGTGGGCCCTGGGAAGTCGGGAGGATTAGGGATGGGGATTTATGGGGGGTGGGTGGGTGGGTGTTAACATAATCTCAATAAGAACAAGAATGCACTTATATACGGTTGTTGTTTTTTCTTTTTTTTTCTCTTTTCTTTCTTTATATTTTTTTTCCTTGGTTTATTTTACTTTTTATCAGATTAAACAACACTTGAAGAAAGGCATACACCAAGGAGGGAGGTAGAGGGAAAGAAGAGGGAGGAGTAAGGAAGGAGTAAGGGGAATGTAAGGAGGGCGTGTTGGGAGTAAGGGGAGAAGGAAGGTTTGAGGGGAAAGGGAAGTAGGAGGGGAGTGTTAGAGGGAGGAAAGGAAAGTTGGAGGGGGTAGATGGGGTGTATGGAGGATGGAAGTGTCAGGTGGGGTTGTGAATGATGAGTTGTGTTTTCTTTTTTATTTTGTTTTAGTTATTTTTTTTTTCCTTATAGCAAATACCCTGTATATAAGTGATTGTAAAATGGAATGTGAAAATGAATAAAATATATTTTTTTTAAAAAAAGAAAGAAATTGAAGAAATCAAATGCAAAATGGGGTGGTTAAAATTCAAAAAATCAAAGTGGAAAATGAATATAAAGTGATTAAACCTGCTGATATTTATGGTGATTGGTTTGTCTCTGAAAATAGAAAGAATGGAATACTGAAAGAGGAATTAAATGGAGAGGAAATTTATTCCAGAGGGCAAGATACAGAAGAAGAAAAAAACCAAAGAATCTATGAATTTAAAGAGAGAAATTCTATTAGCAAAAACATTGATAACACTGCTGACAATCTAAGATAAGCTGAATAAGGAAACAGAAGGAGGGCATCAAGATTATAAGAGAGATCTTATAAGCAAGGAGTTGCTAAGAGGAATCTATACAAAGCTGACCAAGAAGATGATTAGAGGACTGGCACCACAAATGAAATGACCAATAGAGGATTAGTATTTCCTATATTAGTATTAACATGCTCTCATGCTAACGAGTTCTACTCCCCCTCCTAATCAGAAAAGAAATCGGTTCCAAATGCAAAACACAAGCACAGGAGAGGAGATTCAGTTTCGGTTTTACTTTCACAGCAGGAAGCAGCACACAAGTATCATCAAACTCATCCCCAAGTCAGTAGAAAGGCTGTAAAAAAGTATACATCTAATAACCCCTATGTTAATCCGTCACAAATGAGATCAATGCCTTTGTCTAATAAGTCTTTCTTTGGTTTTAAAGATGACCCTCAGTTTAATTACAGCAAGGAAAAAGTTGTTGATCTCGGACCCTGGTTACGCTGCGCCTGGTGCCATGCTCTGTCAGATTCCTGTTCAGTGAAGCAGAAATAAACAATAAACTACACAATTCTCAGTGTGTATTGTTTTATCTTCCACGCTCCAGCACAATCTGACAAACACCCAGGGATAAGATATAGTAGATGAAGTCAAGGCTGAAGTCAAGTGCTCCCTTCCACCTTTGAAACCTTCCCATGACTCCACCCTCCACCCACGGATGCTCACAACAGTCCCAGCCAAGCCACAAGCCATGTTGTTTTGCTGCCATGCGCAGGCAGACGTGCTGTGTTTCGGAATGGCAGATTGAGAGTTCCGGGATGTGCTACAGTGGTGATGTACCTCTCTCCCCTTCAGCCACACCTTGAATCCTTACACAGCCTTCTCACCCACCATCATCTAATGGTAAAGCACTTTCTGTCTGCTGTCTGGAAGTAGAACAGATGCTTCCAAATGATGTCTTTTGAAGTCAGAGAGGTGAAGGAGGGAAATTTTATGCCAACATTCAAAGTGCAGGGGCAGGTCAACCATAAGATAGGGAGTATCAGCAGCAGCAGCCTTCCTTTCCCCAGATATACTTTGTTGGCGATGATAACAAGGAGAGAGACATCCGTTGTGGAATCTACTCAGGCGTTATACCACAACTGGTTAGCCAACTTGCAGAAGTTGCTTAAGAACTTAAGGCAAAAAGAAAAAAAATAGCCAAACCTATCAAAACAGAACTGTAAAACAGGCAAGAACATGGTAAGAGAACACCTGTCCATTCTAGACAAGTTCTAATTATCAGGACCAGATTGATTACATTCTAGAGTTCTCAAGGAGCCGGCAGACCTGATCTAAGAACAATTGAACCATATCTTTCAAAGATCTTCACACACCAAGGAACTACAGGTGGATTGGAAAAGACCCGATGTAGTTCCCATCTTCAGAAAAGGGGAGAAAAATAGATCCATAAAACTATAGGCCAATTAGCCTGACTTCACTACCTGGGAAGATCCTGGAAAAGATCATGAAACAAAAGATTTGCAAACACCTAGAAGCAAGCAAATATATAACCAGAAGTCAATATGGGTTTGTCAAAAACAGATCATTCCAAAGAAATGTCATTTCATTCTTATACAAAGTGACTAAATTAGCGGACCAATCAAATACATAGTATCATTGGGTTTCAGAAAGGCAGGTGACAAAGTAAACCATAACATACTTCTTGGTAAATTAGAAAAATGTGGGTTAGGTACATCCATCCACAGACAATTACTCTACAGGGAAAAGAGTTGATCATGCTCAAACAGATTCCACGAAGAATTCGGGAACAACGTAGGCAGTACCAATTCTTAACAAACGAGTTAAATAAAAACAGAATAATGTACAGATGGTTGGTACCAGAAGGGGTTCACGTATCTTGGCAAGGAAAAAGATATAAGATAGAAAATACAGAAGATGCACAGAAATTCTATGAAGAATTCCGCAAGAGAGAAATAGAAAAAGGAAGCAAGGAGGAACTGGAAAGTGGAGGTCAAGAGGAAGAAACATTGATTTCAATTTGCTTTGAATTCCTGGTGGAAGAAAAATAGATTCTTATATTATTGTATACATAAATGAGAGATGAGTCCTTAGTACATTTCTCCCTGAAGGCAACAGAGTGTCTGCCAGAAGTAGAAAGTAAACACATCCTAGCAAAGAAATACAGGAGGGCAGGAATTGTGCTATAAATGCCTGTTTAATCTTTCGGGATGGTCACACCACTGCTCTGTCTCCCTATCTGTTCCCTTGAAAAAAAGATCAAGCAAATTTAAAAAAAATATTTCTCATCAGGGCGGGCAGAGAAAGTGGAGATAAGATACAGTCGGTCGTCCTGCCACAGTTGTTCTGAGGTAAACAGAAGCAGTTGCAAAGTGTGAATATTACAGCATTTACAGTTCGTTGAATGATATAAAATACTCAGATATGAAGTTGTGTTTCTGGAAACCCTGAGCAAATGAAGCTGAATGAGGAAAAAAAAATCCCCAGGACTGTCACCTAATGTATGCTTTCAGAACAATATGTGCTAAATATTTTCTGCTTCTGTGGGAAAAAAAAGTTAAGTTTCACTTCTCTCACACACTCCTCTTAACAAACGAAGGATGACATAAATGAGTAGCATTTGAACTTTGGAAGGGGAATTGCTTTTCAATCACAATCAAAACATTACTTTTAGATCATGTGATTAGAGCTAAAATATACCTACTCAGTCTCTGTTTCCATCTGTGGCTGTTTCAGTCATTATTTGCTATACAACATTGTTAAACAAATAATAAAGCATCAAAGGAAGCAAAAAAGACTGAAGTGTTAAAGGTGATTCTCTTCTCAGCGCTCTAATATTATTTAAGAGACAATCCTGTCCGTGTGATTTAATCTATCTAACACTTATGACTGATATAAAATGGACCACTTAGCAACCCATGTGAACCTGTCAATTCTCTGAAGAACATCCTGTCCATTTCAACTAGGCTCCCTGCTTAGTTCAGGCAGGGATGATTATATTGATATTTCTTAATCTAAGTCTATTTTCCAGGTTATCAACTTGACATCACTGTACCTCCCAGGCATTGGCAAAGGCTAGTTAGATTAGCATTGTCATTTTCATCCACTATTATCTCCAAGGCCCTGGCACTTCACACGCCTGTGTTCCTAACCCCCGCTGGAGGATCATCTAGGCACCATAGTGTACAGTTTTTTTAAAAAAACAACAACATGTGTTTTGTTTTGTCATTAAAAAACAAAAAGGAACCATAAACTGAAGCTGTGTGTTAGGAATATAATCTAACGGTTGGGTTGGCTATATATAAATCATGTAACAATGCTGTACCTGTTTCTTTAAATCATGCTGTAAATGTGATTGGTTGCTGTTTCCTCAATCAGCCATAAGATGGAGCCAGAATCACTCTTAGATGCTGATCTGATCTGAATGTTTGGAAGCTGGCTGTTAGAAGTGCCGTATAGTGATCAGCATGAGCTATTGTAAGTTTTTCAACTGCTTGCAAACTTTATGTACTGGACTGTTTATATGATTATGGACTATGTTATTTGTCTTATCCCTTAACTGAAAGACGTTGATGACTGACTGTCTTAACCATGTATGACCTGGACTGTTTGATGGACTCTGATACCTCTATTTCCACAAAAGTAAAAGCCTATTTAAACTAAAAAAAAAAAAAAAGAGGAAGAAACATCAGAACATAACGAAAGAAACAGGAGAGAAGAACAGAGGCATGAAAGAGAGAGAGAGCAGAGAAGGAACGCGCGAAAGGGAAAAGTCAGATACAAACCAGAAGCAAAAAAAAACAACCGGAGTTAAAGATGATCAAGAAACAACAATTCTCTCAATAAATTTGAATGGACTGAATGCTGGCATATAAACTATAGAACGAAAAAGAAAAAAAAGGAAATGATATGAAATTATATGGGTTTGTGGAAATACCATCCCCAAGAAAACATAAATTGAGATTTGAAAGAGACACCTATAACAATAGAAAAAGAAAGGGAGGGAAGAAGGAAGGAGAGGAGGAAGGAAGTAGTTAAAGGAGGGAAGAAGGAAGGGAAAGGAGTGGACGATGGAAGGGAGAGAAAGAGAAGGAAAGATGGTAGGGAAGGAAGAGGAAGAGTGGAGGAGAGGTAAGGGAAGAAGAAAGAGATAAGGAAAGGTGGGTAGAAGGGAGAGTAAGAGAAGGAGAGGAGGGAGGAAGGGAGAAAAAAGAGAAGGAGGGAGATTAGGAGGGGGAAAAGAGAGGGTAAGAGTAGGAGAGAGGTAAAGGAAGAAAGATGGGGAAGGAGAGGAGGTAGGATGGAAGTAGAGAAGGAAGGGAGAGGGAAAAGAAAAGAAAAAGAAAATAAGGTGGTGTCATAATAGATACTTGGGATGGTAAACAATACAATCTAAACTGTACTCTATAATCTCTTAAAAGGAATAACAATAGTATAAGATTGGCAAAGAAAAAGAATAACCATGTGATTGTTTACCTGGAATTGTATGTATATATAGCACATTAGAGATAAACAATATTTGGTTATAAATAGCTAACTATAGAAAGGGAAAACACTAACTGCAAAGAAACCGATACGGAACTGCTCTATGATATATGATGGAACTTTTGGTTCCTATGTTGTCTTAAGTCAGGTGTTTGTTGTTGATGTGTTGATGTGTGTAAAATAAAAACTCAAAAGAAAAAAGAATACAAATACCACAAATGGCAAGAGATATAGGACTGCAGTACCACTGGAAGGATACAGGTTGAAGAAATGAAATGTTAGAATAAAAATTGAGTTAAACTTAGTTAAATTTAGAGTATTATGTATAAAATAAAGCAATAGTAGTGGCAGCTAAATAAATGATTAATAATGATAATAATGCATATATATATATATATATATATATATATATATATATATATATATATATATATATATGCATTATTATCATTATTAATTATATAAATATATATATATATATACATATATATATACATATATACATACATATATACATATACATATATATATGCACACATACATACACACATACACACACTAGATTGATAATATGAAATTTTACATATTACAATTGTGTCCTTACAATTGTGAGGACCATGGAGAGGATGTTTAAAAGCTTTGTTATATAAGATAAATAATTCTATATAGACTAGAATATAAAGATGTAATACTATTGGATGATTTCAGGATGATGTAAATGCCATAATATAAATTTATATTAAATTTAGAATATTTTACGTAAAAAAGATGTAATAATAGCTATAGTCAAATGAATGTTTAATAACCATAACAATTTATACATATATATTAGAATGATGATGTGAGTCTTTCTGTAAATTGCTAGTGAAGACCATTGTGAGAAAGCACAAATGTTTTGTAAACAATCGACACACTGTAAGTAATTGGAGAAGGATTTTTATTTTATGTTTGTTTATGTCTGCATGTTTTATGTTTCTCTAAAAATAAGAACTTTTATATAATAAAAAAATACCTTCCATGAGGGAGTCGAATGGGAACACATCACATTTGCAAATGACACCAAGTTGGCAGGAATAGTCAACAACTAGGCTCAGGATAATCTCGATAGATTAGAACACTGGGCCCTACCTAACAAAATCAAATTCAATGCAGGAGGAAAAGGGTTTTACTCTTATGCAAGGAAAACCAAATATACTGGTACAGAATAGGTGGCACTTGGCTCAAGTAATAATTACAAGAGAAACCTTGAAGTCCTAGTGGACAATCATTTAGATATGGGCCAGCTGGGTATTGCAGTGGCAAAAAAAGCCAATACAGTACTAGGCTACATAAACAGAGAATCAAGATCATGTGAAGTACTAGTACCACTTTATAAAGAGTAAGATGACACTTAGATAATTGCACACAGTTTGGTCACCATATCATAAAAAAGATGTTGAGACTCTGGAAAGAAGGCAGAAAAGAACAAAAAAGAGGATTAGGGGGCTGGAGGCTAAAATATAATTAAGGGGTTGCAGGAATTGGGTATGTCTAGTCAAGTGAAAGGAAGGACTAGGGGAGACATGATAGCCATCTTCCAATACTTGAGGAGTCGCCACAAAAGAGGGAGGGCGTCAACCTATTCTCCAAAGCCCCTGAAGGCAGGACAAGGAACTGCATGGAAACTAATCAAGGAGAGAAGCAACTTAGAACTAAGGAGAAACTTCCTGGCACTAAGAACAGTGAACCAGTGGAAGGTTTTCCCTTCAGAGGTTGTGGGGGCTCCATCCCTGGTGGCTTTTAATCAGAGGCAGGACAGCCATTTATCTGAAATGATGTTGGGTCTCCTGCTTGATCAGGGCGTCAGAATAGAAGACCTGCAAGGTCCCTCCCAGCTCTGTCACAAACCCTCCAGTGATGGGAGCCCCCACAACCTCTGGAGGGAAGCCATTCCCAAAGGATCCACCTTCACTTGGAAGAGACTTTTCCAATCTTCCCACCGGAAGGAAAATTGCAGCCACCAGTTTCACAGCGTGCAGCCCCAGTGGGCTTAAATTCGGGGAGGGAAGGAACCTGCAGCAGCAGCAGCTGAGATGCTTCAGCCCAGTTGCTTCTCTGCTTCCAGGACTCTCCTCCCACCCGCCCTCAACTCACCTTCCAGCTGCTGCTTCGACCCTGGGAAGAGCACAAAAGCCGCTCTGCACAACACTCTCCTCACGAGTGATCCGGAAGAGGAAGTTCAGCTGTTTCCAAAGGTGCTTTTTTTTCAAAAGGCCACTGGACTTTCTTTCTTCTACTTTTCCCGTCGCTTTCCAACCTTTCTAGCAACACAGTACTCGGTGGTTTTAACCCTTTTAAGCACAACCACAAGTATTAGCCTCTTTCTAGGCACAGGTGTTGCCTGTCTGAGCACCATCTCCAGATAGGAGGCATTAAAAAAAAACCCTTCTCCAATTTCTACCTGAGGTGTTTGCAAAATATTTCCACTGTCGTTTTTGACTTCTAGCAACCGACTTTGCAGCTGAGTCTAGTGAAATAGTGAAATGTGATGTTACTTAACCTTGTGAAGATTAGCTATGTGCTGAGCCCTAAAATTCATGAATGTTTTACAGAATTACACTGTTGAAAGAAATGTCCTTCTGGGTTCGGCTCCAAGTGGGGAAAAAGACACTGGAGACATGGAGGCTGCTTGGAAAGATGGTTTAATGGTGGACAGGACCACATGGCTTGCACTGGAGTCTCCCATTAGGTCACACATAGAAACATATGCAGCAGGGCCTAGAAATGGAGCCTAAGAAAGAAGGCCTGATATACGGTAGAAGAAATTTTCCCCTCCCCCAATTTCTATTTTTCTTTTTATTGTACAGAGGGTTGTTTTTTATATATTCTGCTATTTCCCTCATGTTAATTTTAATGTCTTAAGAGAAACACAACGTTCAGTTTCATCCTTCTGCATCCTGAATGTCTTCCAGATTTTGAGGCCAGAATTTCCTAGCCAGCATCTCCTTTGCACAAAATATCTGTGAGTGATAAGCAGAGTTTCTGAGTGGTCCCAATAAGTTGCTGGAGCTTCTAAAAAATACATGGTAAAAAAATATTATTATTTGTATACTTGGAACCATACCCATTGCTCTTTCTTGCCTTCTGGGGCTTTGGTTCTATGCATCAGACGTCTCCAAGAGAAAAAAAAAAGTCACATGGACCTGGCCTGGCTAAGCCTTCCTTGCTGGCACAGACCCATTGAGTCTGTGGATGGATTTTTCCCAGACCTTGGCCATTTGGAACAAAGGTTTTAAAGGGGTTTTGAATGTTGAGTTCAAAGGCTGCTTGGAAAGGTGAGTACCTCTAAATTTTACCTTTAAAAGCCCAGGAGGTGACAGAGTGTGTCTGTCTGTGTGTCTGAATGCGCTTGAAAAAAAAACTCCCTTCTCTGGATCTTTCTCCCTTTGTGCATTTACTAACAGCAGAATGACCAACAAAATCTTCCCAGGCCATTTGCCTGAAAAACTGAGGGCTGACCACAGGTTAGAAGGTACATTCACCTGTTGGGGGTGGTGTATTCCACGGTTGCAAGGGACCCAAATAAAAGAAAAGAATGGAGCCTTGGACTCTTGTTGCGGACAGTGGGAAGAGCAGACCAGGAAATGGGAAGCTCAGAGTCTAGGATGCCACTGAAATCTCCTCAAGGGAGTCTGATGGAGACCTGGGTTTGGGACAAATTACCTGTCCAGACAGGAATGAAGAATACTCACATGGGCCAAGGTATGTGAGAAATGGACTCTGCTCAGGGATGAAGCAAGAAAAACCAATTTGGCTAAATAAAGATACTTAAAAGGAAAACATATAAATAGGAACGTTGGGGAATTTGTTTTTTTTTTTGTTGATTGCTTCTCTCCCTCTGTTTTCCATGCAACCACATGATACATTTGTTAGGATCTGTGCCTTTCCTAATTTAACTGAGATTTATTGTGGGAATGACCAGTGTCATGTGTGTGAGCCTGAGAGTTTTGTTTTTCCGCTCATTTTGGGAAAGGGAAAGTACACTGGTGGAGGCTGCAGAGGACTCTCATGATGATTATGGCAGTGGCCCCCAAAACGGAGAGTTTTCAACCCATGAAGGTCTAGCAGCCAGGGCAGAAATTCTGTTAAATAGAAAAGAAATGTATAGTGTGCAATTTTCTGTTCCAATTCTTTTTAGATATCTGATGTCACTTTCTAGGAACTTTCAGTCAGGTGTGAAGCAAGCACATTTCCCAAAATTGTTTGCATCCATGATTGTACCTTAGTACATAATCAAAGACTGCCCATTTCCTTTGATTGCTTCCTGAACCTGCCTTAGTTTATTGCATCCAGAATCTGTGAGGCCAAATTTAGATTAACCAGTATACAAGCCAGGCTATGAACACTTTTGAAATTGCGCACAATGAGCCCTGGGACTCCTACGTATTCTGCTTTACTGGGCAACTGGGCATCATAATTTGTGAATCACAATCAGGTTGGGGTTTGGAAGTCTCTTTTTTGCTACCTCTTTAGTGAGGAAATTGACTGAGGGGGCATGCCCCCCCCCCGGAATTGGGAACGAGATATGCCTATTTGGGCCTTAGTGCCGCAGAACAAAAACCAGCCAGGGGAAGCTTTATGTCAGGAGTCCTCAAACTACAGCTTGCAGGATGGATATGGCCTGCCAACATGATGTATCCATCCTGCGCATTGGTAGGATTAAACCCTGCCCCTCGACTTACACTCTTTGTATGCCTGTCTTTTCCTGCCAGCGTCATCATTCCTCCTCCAGCCGTTGGCCTTATATATACCTTGCAGAATCTAGCAGCTAAGCTGTGTACTTCTGTTCATAGCTGGTCACAAAGGTACAAAGAAAGGGCACGAGCTGGAGGGTGGGAAGGGGAGGGCGGGGTGGCAGATGGGTGATACTGTCGTTGAGTGTACTGACCTCTGCAGGTAGTAGGGGAGCATTCAGGAGACTGTGGCATCGGAGCCCTTCTGGGGTGTTTCCCAAATCCGGCCTGGCCTACGTGGGGAGCGTATGGGGATGACACGACACTTCTGGGCCAGTTTGGGCAGGGACTGGTTTATAAAATGGCTGCACAATGTTATACATATATATCTACCCTTGTTTCCCTCGTTTGGACCCCAAAATAAGCATCAAGTCTTAGTTTGGCTCCCGCTTTCAACGACCGTAAGGAGAAGCGAAGAGGCAGGAGAGACGAAGCGGGAGCCAAGCTGGGTCATTCCTTCCAAGAGGCAAGTTTCCCATCGAATGACTCGCTGCCCTAGACCCTCTGCAGTCCCTCTCGTCTGGCCAGAATGCCAGCGAGAGTGTTGGGCTGAAGGAAGAAGGGATACACACACTCGCGTTCTCCCTCTCTCTCTCTCAAATGGCAAATCCGAGCAGCCGCTGCTGGGAGCCCGTCCCATGCCTTCTCCCAACCCCCGTACCCCTTCTCTCAGCTACATTCTGCCTTGTGATTGCTGTCTGCAGGCTGGCTCTCCTCTCCTATTATCCTGGAAGGCGTCTCATTGGGTGGGGGGTGGGGGGGAAGCAAGCCTTTCTCCATTCAACAGATCCAATATACAGAGTTTTATTTTTTGGCCCTAAAAATATTGTCACTGAGGATGACAGAAATTTCTTCATCATTGCTATTGGCCTCAAGAAGCTAATAATTAAACATGGGTTTTAGTGTACTTAGTTAGCCATCTGCTTTTTAACATTACATGGTATCAGTTTCAAGAATGCATGCATTCCTGAAAACTTGTAACAAACTTGTTGAAGGGCCTATGAAATATTTTCTAGTTTAATGTAGAATAAGTATTCTTAATAAAAGAAAAAAATCATTTTTATTTAATCAATTGCATTCCTTTTTATAATGACATTAATGAACTAAACTGGAAATAAATCTATGTTTTGCTAGAGTTTTAAAATTAAAAAACCTTACATTTTTTTGCTATTATTTTAATCAGAGTTTTGCCAAGTGAAATTATATAATGGTTCCTCATGTCTCTGTAATTTTCTAAATTCCATCCAGAAGTACCACAGAATCTGGCATTTTCAGCAGAAGGATGCTGATGCTAATAAAACATCCTGATTTTTGGTGAAAGGATGGAAAGAGGAAGGAAGGAGGAAGAGAGATCTAAAGAGCAGAAGGTAGATAGGCAAGAGGAAGGAAGGAAGGAGAAAGAATGGAAAGGGAAGAAGGCTAGAAGGAAGAAAGGGAGGGAGGGAAGGAAGGAAGGAAGGTGAAAGGAGGAAGGAAGGAAGGGGTACTTCCACTTGTAGGCCTGGGACTGAATGCAGGAGGAGTCTCTCCATAGGATCAGCTGCTCCTCTGATCATGGTCTATGAAAATGTTACTGCCTGCCTGATGCAAATTTAGACAGATGGTGCTTTGGGCTGCCCCTCAAATCCCCCCTTTACTCCTCCCCCTGTAGAATTCAGCCCCCTGAGTTTTGTCTTTGAGGGGCGTGTGTGGTTATGACGGATGGCAGAGTCAGCTGGAGGTTGAGAGGGAATTGGGGGCTTTTATCTGCCTGTGGAGTTCTTCCCATGGACAGGATGGGATGTTGGCATGAAAGGGATTCGGGCACAATCTCACCTGTTCCAAGTAAAGTTGCCTTTTGCAATTGGCTACCGGTAATCCTCGACTTACGACCAGGATTGATCCCCCAATTTCTGTTGCTAAGGGAGACATTTGTTAAATGATTTTTGCCTCATTTTGCGACCTTTTATTGCCACGTTAAGTGAAACATGGTGGTTGTTAAGTCAGGAACATGGCTGTTTAGTGACCAAAGTTACAATGGCATTGAAAAAAGTGACTGATGACCATTTTTCACACTTAGCGACCATTTTCACACTTAGCGACTGTTGCAGCATCCTCATGGTCACACGATCAACATTTTGATGTTTGGCAACAGATTCGTATTTATGATGGTTTCAGTGTCCTGGGGTCATGTAATTGCTTTTTGTGACCTTTTGACAAAGTCAAATGGGGAAACCAGATTCACTTATGTTACTAACTTATCAGCTGCAGTTATTCTCTTAAGAACTGTGGCAAGAAAGGTGGTATAATAGGCTTAGTGACCAAAGTTACAATGGCATTGAAAAAAGTGACTGATGACCATTTTTCACACTTAGCGACCATTTTCACACTTAGCGACCGTCGCAGCATTCTCATGGTCACGTGATCAAAATTTTGATGTTTGCCAACAGTTACAATTTATATTTGTAAACTGTAGTTATGTTCAAATAAAAAAATATATTACAATACTATTTTTGCATTGCATGAAAATTTTTGTTGCTCCATATAAATTTTTTAATCAAGCCCCCCCCCCCCCCGGTCAAAGGTGTCCCTCTTTACCAATCTGAAAATCTGGTCACCTTACACATTGCGTGGTTACCACTTTTCACACCAAGGATCAATCCAGGGCCCACTGAAAATGGTGGCCGCTTCCAGGACAAAGTCATGAGGCCCAAAGATATTTCCCCGATATGGCGAACCTATGGGACACATGACACAGGGGGCATGCTGAGCCATTTGTTAAAGCATGCAAGGCATTGCCTTGTCAACTCCAGCGCACATCCATGGGCTGGCCAGCTGACTCTGGCCTTCTTTTAAGGCTGTTTCGTTGAAGTCTCCGGAGCACGAAAAACTGGCCCTACAGGAAAACCGGAAATTCAGGAATTGACTTCTGGTTTGCGCATAGAGCCGTTTTTTGCCCTCCAGAGCCTTCAGGAAGCTTCCCTGAAGGATCAGGAGGGAGAAAAACAGCCCTACGACCAAACTGTACATCACAGTTCCTAAACTTCCCGGGTTCCCCTTAGGGCTGTTGTCAGCCTCTGCTTTGCTACTTGCTTTCGGCTACCATTGAAACGGGGAGGAGGGGGGCATGGTATTTAGGTGGGGAAGTTTTCAGTACAGGAGTGATTGTAAAAAGGGAGTTGTTCTCACCATGTACTGCGCATGCTGCAGATAGTGGATTTCCCACCACGGCCAACTGTCCGGCAAACCAACCAGATGATGCTAGGCCTCCAAGGAATTTGTTCTAGCTCTGAGTAGAAAGTGTTCTGCTTAGCGACTCACACATTTGATTAATGGCTGCATCAGGGAGAGCAGGTGGATTTGGGTAATTAAGGAAAGTAATTTCACTTAACAGCAATTGCAACCTGCAACCTTAATTCAAGGCCCATCATAGTTATATCTTAAGGACTACTTTTATGCGGGCTGTGGAATTCTGGGGCTGAAAAACGGGCAAAACCAAGCTGGAAGACTGAAACTCACATGGGGGGATTCCATAATCAACAGAAAAAAACTCCATCCAAAATTCCTTATAGAGGAATTCCTCTATTTCTGGAAAAAGAAATATCCAGATGCTTTCCTGATAACCAGAAATTATTAGTTAGCCAATTTCCATTTTCCTTTTCACTCCACTTACCGTTTTAATCCTGAGAATTTTTTGAGCAAAATAAATCAGGCCAAACTTCAAACAATCAATTTCTCACCTACACTTTCAAGGGAGATCACAAATGAAATTTAAGCATTCTCCAAAATCATCTACCTTTCCTCAAACGGATTACCTTGTGAGCAATAAGGGATGATTTAGGCTTTCAGTAATGAGTACAGACTGGACAATTCAAAGATTTCTCCATGGTGTCAGTCCTCCGGTTTATCATTAGGTAGGAATTCTGACTGAAACCTCTCCCACAATCAGGACATTCAAAGGGTTTCTCTCCTGTATGTGTCCTCTGGTATTTCACCAATTTGATATTATTCCTAAAGCTTTTCCCACATTCAGGACATTCAAAGGGTTACTCTCCTATGTGTGTCCAATGGTGTGTCACCAGATGGGAATTCTGAGTAAAACTTTTACCACAAATAGGACATTCAAATGGTTTCTCTCCTGTGTGAGTTCTCTGGTGTACCACCAGGTGGGAATTCCGACTGAAACATTTCCCACAATCAGGACATTCAAAGGGCTTCTCTCCTGTGTGAGTCCTCTGGTGTATCCCCAGGAGGTAATTCTGACTGAAACGTTTCCCACAATCAGGGCATTCAAAGGGTTTCTCTCCTGTGTGTGTCCTTTGGTGTATCACCAGTTTGAAATTCCGAGTAAAACTTTTACCACAAATAGGACATTCAAAGGGTTTCTCTCCTGTGTGAGTCCTCTGGTGTGTCACTAGGTTGGAATTCTGACTAAAACGTTTCCTACAGATTGGGCATTCAAAGGGTTTCTCTCCTGTGTGAGTCCTCTGGTGTATCATCAGTTGAAAATTATTAATAAAGATTTTCCCACAGTAAGGACATTCAAAGGGTTTCTCTCCTGTGTGAGACCTCTGGTGTTTTACCAGGTTGGAATTCTGACTGAAACCTCTCCCACAATCAGGACATTCAAAGGGTTTCTCTCCTGTGTGAGTCCTTTGGTGTCTCACCAGGTTGGAACTCAGACTAAAACCTTTCCCACAATCACGACATTCAAAGGGTTTCTCTCCTGTGTGAGTCCTCTGGTGTGTCACCAGGCCGGAATTATCAGTAAAACCTTTCCCACAGATAGGACATTCAAAGGGTTTCTCTCCTGTGTGAGTCCTCTGGTGTGTCACCAGGCCGGAATTATCAGTAAAACCTTTCCCACAGATAGGACATTCAAAGGGTTTCTCTCCTGTGTGAGTCCTCTGGTGTATCACCAGACTGTAACATCGACTAAAGCCTTTCCCACAATCAGGACATTCAAAGGGTTTCTCTCCTGTGTGAGTCCTCTGGTGTGTCACCAGGCTGGAATTATCAGTAAAAGCTTTCCTACAGATAGGACATTCAAAGGGTTTCTCTCCTGTGTGAGTCCTCTGGTGTCTCACCAGGTTGGAACTCAGACTAAAGCCTTTCCCACAATCAGGACATTCAAAGGGTTTCTCTCCTGTGTGAGTCCTCTGGTGTGTCACCAGGCTGGAATTATCAGTAAAACCTTTCCCACAGATCGGACATTCAAAGAGTTTCTCTCCTGTGTGAGTCGTCTGATGTGTCACCACATGGGAATTAGTACTAAAGCATTTCCCACAGATAGGACATTCAAACGGTTTCTCTCCTGTGTGAGTCCTCTGGTGTCTCACCAGGTTGGAACTCAGACTAAAACTTTTCCCACAATCAGGACATTCAAAGGGTTTCTCTCCTGTGTGAGTCCTCTGGTGTCTCACCATGATGGAACTCAGACTAAAACCTTTCCCACAATCAGGACATTCAAAGGGTTTCTCTCTTATGTGAGTCTTCTGGTGTTTCACCAGGCTGGAATTATCACTAAAGCTTTCCCCACAGTCAGGGCATTCAAAGGGTTTCTCTCTTGTGTGCGAGGTCTTATGTCTCAGGAGGTGGGAATTCCTACTGAAACCTTTCCCACAATCTCCACACTTATAATGTTTCTCCATGGAGTGAATCCTCTGATGTATTACCAGGCGGAAATTACAATTGAAACTTCTGCCACAGTCAGGACATTGAATGGGTTTTTCTCCTTTCTGATTCCTCTGGTGTTATCACCAAGTTGGAATCATAATTGAATGTTTTCCAACAATCAGGTATTGTGTGTCAGGAGGTGGGAATTTCTAATGATGTTTTCCCCACAATCTAGATATTCATACAGTTTCTCTCTGGAGTCAATCTACTGATGCATCACCAGACTGAAATTGTGACTATTTTTTTCCCCACAATCAGGATATTCGAAGGGTTTCACTTTTGTGGAAGTCCTTGGGTGCTTCACCAGGGTGGAATTCTCACTGAAACTTTTCCCACAGAAAGGATGTTCAAATGGTTTTATTCTTGTGTATGCGTCCTTCAGTGTCTCAAGACCTGGGAATTTCTAATGAAACGTTCACACAATCTGCACAGTCATATGTTATCTCCCTCCTGTGAATTATCTCATGTAGCACCATGTTGCCATGCTCACTAAAGCATTTACCACACTGGGAGCACTTTTGTGACTTCTTCTTGTGTTTGGGTGATTCTATGAACCACAAGGGAGCTGTTGTGACCATAGTTTTTGCCACATTCAGGTTATTTGTATGGTTTTTCTCCTTTCTGGCTCCTCTTGTGAATAATAAGCTGTGATTTGCAATCTGTGCTTTTCCCACAATAGGCAAATCTATGAAGCTTTTGCACAACTGATATTCTTCGGGAAGTCAAAAAGATGGACAATGCCTTGTTTAGTGGTGCTTTTATTCAAGCCGTCTTCTTCCTCACAGGGAGAGCCTGTCTGTTCTACATGACTTTACTATTGATCTTTTCCTCCCAATGGACTTCCAGATATTTATTTCCTCTTTTGCTGAATTATAAACAATCTCCCTTTCCATCTCATGTCATGTATCGTTGAGTTTCGCATAATATGCTCATTTTTTCTGTATTTTCTCTCTCAAACAGCTGCTGGAGGAGGAGCAGATTTGCATGGTTTTCTGCAGGGAATGGAAAATATTTTGATTTCTGGCTTGATTTCTTCCGTTTTCAACATTGATTGTTATTTACAGGTGTCCAGAGAGCTCTTATTGGCATCCTGTTCATCTGTAAGATTCAAAGAAAAGTGTACCTTTAATTTTTTAATAAAATGGTTAGAGATGAGGTAAAAAAAAAAATTACTGTTTCCCCGAAAATACAACAGTGTCTTATATTTTGTTTTTGACCCACGAAATATGGCCTTGAGCTTATTAGAGGGGGAAAGCTATTGTTTTGGGGTTGCCAGGCGGCTGCTCCTTTCCGAGCGGGCTCCTGAAGAGCCAAGCACAGCCTCAGGGTCAAAGCATCATTAACTGACCTAGGGAGTATCCTAAAGGTGCCAAGCCATGTGGAGCTCTGTTTGCCCCCCAGCTGCTGCGGCTTGGCACATTCGGGGTACCCCCTAGGTCAGTGCATGGAGCTCTGCCTGGCTGGGAGGCTGTCATGAGCATGGTCACCTCATGACTGGTTTGCCCCTGAGGCTGTGCCCAGCTCTTTGGGAGCCCGTTCGCAAGGGAGCAGCAGAAGTAGTGCTCACTTAACCT
Organism: Thamnophis sirtalis; assembly: GCF_051295495.1. Classification (NCBI taxonomy): domain Eukaryota; kingdom Metazoa; phylum Chordata; class Lepidosauria; order Squamata; family Natricidae; genus Thamnophis; species Thamnophis sirtalis. The sequence goes on along the minus strand of NW_028261383.1, from coordinate 22,998,221 downwards.
ATCACGATTGGAACTGATATATGCATCACGAAGCAGTTCAATCATTAAGCATCATCTCACATGACAGTGCCAATTTACATCTTTTCCTCTGTAGTTGTTAAGCTAATTACTGTGGGTTGTTAAAGGCAATTTCATATGATGGTAACTTGCAATTTCCTGCCAGTATATCCACTCATTTTGCTCGTCAGAAGCTAGCTGGGAAGGTCACAAATGAGGATCATGAGTGTGGGATGCCGCCGCCATCATAAATGTGCAACTATTGGCAGACCCCCAAATTGGTGCAACTCCTTTTCCTGCACCTTCAAAACCACAGTCCCTGCTGACATGCGGTCACGGAACAAGTGCTGGGATAAAACACAAATTTTGTGGACCAGGTGCACGTCTGCTTCTACTGTGCCATAGTAACTTTGAAGGCTCAGGGAAGAAGTGGTAAGTGAGGACTACCTGTGCAACCAAAGATGGATTAAGCACAATTGAACCTGGTTAATACATGGATGGGACAAGAAATATAATACTTATTGGCAAGACATGGAAGTAAAAAAACTTGCAAATTTTATTCTTCTGTCATTTTCAATACACATGTGGATTACAAACTATATCAAGAGGACAACATCAAGATGTAATGGGGAGAGGAGAAGCCAACGTCGTGACGATATGGACGTGCGGTCTTGATGCTTTGAGACCACAGCCAATACTTTTGCCGCTGGGTGGTCCAATCGGACCTAAACAGTCCCAAAGAGATGGAGAACAGGAAGAATATGTCTTGCTGACCTCGGGGATATCGCAAAATCCCTGAAAGAAGCAAGATAAGTTCTTCAAGCCGGCGCCAAAAAATCCAACCAAGCCTGACGAAGTCAGGGTGGCTCCAAAACGGAAGGATACAGAAAGAGAAAGTGTTTCCAGCTGATGAGGAACTTTTACTGTTTTAAAAAGAGACTGCCTATAAAAACTTAAAATTAATCTAAATTGGAGAACAGAAGAATCAAACGGCGGAATTAAATTTGGAATGGTTTTGGACAGTGGTTATCTAACTTTTTAAATGCTATATTCATGGATGGAATTTATGCAAGCCTTTTGAAATGGATGGATTATGTTTTCTTCTTCTATTTTTTCTTTTATTGTTCTCTGTAACCTATGGATTAAAGTTTTCCTCCTTCATTGCTGTGGGTATTTTTCTAGTTTATTTAAAGATTGGACTCTTTTTTCTAACTTGAAATACAAAAAAGATGCAAAAGGAAATTAGATTTTCAACAGTATTACCGCTGCTCAGAGGCTGGGAGGGTTTGTTGATTGGAGTTTGTGTATTGAAAATGGAAAGCTTTTTTTCTCCACTGATTGTTTTGACTTGGCACTACAAGGTTACACTGCTTGGCTACAGAGAGTGATAAAAAGGGAAGCACAGAGATGTCCCTTTGAAGTATATTTTTAATCAGAGAAAAGTAAAAACAAACAGCTGTGTTTATTAGAATAGCACAATTTAAAAAAAATAGAAATCTCAAGTTTGCAAAAGATACTTTCAGAAATACAGAAATTATCAAATACATATGAAGAATAGAGAACAAACTGGAAGATTTAGAGCATATAACAACAAAATATAATGAAGAAATTAAAAAAATCAAATACAAAATGGGGTGGTTAAAACTCAAAAAATCAAAATGGAAAATGAATATAAAGTGATTAAACCTGCTGATATTTATGGTGATTGGTTTGTCTCTGAAAATGGAAAGAATGGAATACTGAAAGAGGAATTAAATGGAGAGGAAATTTATTCCAGAGGGCAAGATACAGAAGAAGAAAAAAACCAAAGAATCTATGAATTTAAAGAGAGAAATTCTATTAGCAAAAACATTGATAACACTGCTGACAATCTAAGATAAGCTGAATAAGGAAACAGAAGGAGGGCATCAAGATTATATGAGAGATCTTATAAGCAAGGAGTTGCTAAGAGGAATCTATACAAAGCTGACCAAGAAGATGATTAGAGGACTGGCACCACAAATGAAATGACCAATAGAGGATTAGTATTTCCTATATTAGTATTAACATGCTCTCATGCTAACGAGTTCTACTCCCCCTCCTAATCAGAAAAGAAATCGGTTCCAAATGCAAAACACAAGCACAGGAGAGGAGATTCAGTTTCGGTTTTACTTTCACAGCAGGAAGCAGCTATACTACAAAACAGCTGAGCTAACCAATAGCCGGGCTCCTTCCTGTCTCCTTGCTCACACAGCAAATACTGTTTCACTTTCAAAGTAGCCCTCTAATGCTAAGGAGTTCTACTCCTCCTCCCCACCCCAAAAGAGGAGTTTCACTTTCACAGCAGCAAGCAGCTTTACTACAGAACACTTGAGCTAAGCCAGGTCCAGGCTCCTTCCTGTCTCCTCCTTGCTCACACAGCAAATACTGTTTGAATTTCCAAACAAACCTCTAATCTATCAAACACTGAAAGGACACTAGCCAGATGAATACTAATGGATGCTGGTAGGCAGAGGCAGATTTTTCCTCCCATTAGTTTACTCCTCAGTTCAGACAAATTTCTTCTTTCTAGTGTAACACCAGTTAAAGGAAAAAGAGGCAAAAATGCAGATAAAGATTTACAGATGTGATTAGGAAAACACAAGTAAGGAAAGCTGCACACAGGTATCGTCAAACTCATCCCCAAGTCAGTAGAAAGGCTGTAAAAAAGTATACATCTAATAACCCCTATGTTAATCCGTCACAAATGAGATCAATGCCTTTGTCTAATAAGTCTTTCTCTGGTTTTAAAGATGAACCTCAGTTTAATTACGCCAGGGAAAAAGTTGTTGATCTTGGACCCCGGTTACCCTGTGCCTGGTGCCATGTTCTATGTCAGATTCCTGTTCAGTAAAGCAGAAATAAACAATAAACTACACAATTCTCAGTGTGTAGTGTTTTATCTTCCACGCTCCGGCACAATCTGACAAACACCCAGGGATAAGATATAGTAGATGAAGTCAAGGCTGGGACAAAAGGGACACCCGGAAAGAGTTTAAAGGATTTAGCCACAGTGAGAAGGAATTGACATGGACAAACAGGAGAGGAGTGGAAGATAATATTTGCCGAAAAGATTTGGAAAGCTCAAAGAAGAGATTGTTTAACAGTCGGGTTTGTACACTAAGCTCCTTTTCTTTTTCTGCTCACTATCCCTTCTGCTGCTTGTTGAATTTATAAGTATTTGACACTTATTTGCCTCGGAGCTTGGAACTGTGACGACGGATAGTGAACTGTATAGGAAAGAGAATTTTGCTGCGTAGATAATAACAGTGAGACTGAGGAAAGGGTGACACCTAGTGGATTGTAAATCCGAATCCTGAAATCTGATGTAAGGAAATCTTCGATGTGATACACAGAGAGACTAATTATTAGGATTGAATGCTTGCATAATTGATAAAATTGAGAGACATTTATTGGTATAAGATAATAGTGTAATTTATAAATCTATGATAAATATTAAGTAAAGACCAAAAACCAAATAATCAAATAGGATAGAATACTACATAGGAATGTTTAGGGATTGAAATGTAATATTAAGGACAGCTAATTATTGTTGAATATTGAAATATACAATTATTTATATCATAGATATTACTGACAAGGTAGAAGTAAAAGTAAACCTTATATGCAATTGTTTGGCAAGGATAAACAGGGGGATAAAAATGGCAACTTCAGTAAAATTAGTGAAAAAAACTACAACCAATATGATCTCTGCAACACCCCCCCTCCTCAAATCAAATCAAATCAAATCAAAGATCAATTGAGAGTGCGTTGGGGTTGGAGAAAGGTGAAAAGATAGTAGAAACAGCGGGACCAGCTCCAATGATGCAAAATATGCAATCAATCCCCCAGATGATACAAGAGACACTGGCGAAAAGCCAAGAAGTGACTACTAATCATGAGGAAACAAGGAGGAATCATGAGTCAAATGGGAACGCATCAAATTTGCAAATGACACCAAGTTGGCAGGAATAGTCAACAACTAGGCTCAGGATAATATCGATAGATTAGAACACTCGGCCCTATCTAACAAAATGAAATTCAATGCAGGAGGAAAAGGGTTTTACACTTATGCAAGGAAAACCAAATATACTGGTACAGAATAGGTGGCACTTGGCTCAAGTAATAACTACAAGAGAAACCTTGAAGTCCTAGTGGAGAATTATTTAGATATGGGCCAGCTGTGTATTGCAGTGGCAAAAAAAGCCAATACAATACTAGGCTACATAAACAGAGAATCAAGATCATGTGAAGTACTAGTACCACATTATAAAGAGTAAGACCACACTTAGACAATTGCACACAGTTTGGTCACCATATCATAAAAACTTGTTGAGACTCTGGGAAGAATGCAGAAAAGAGCAGCAAAGAGGATTAGGGGCCTGGAGACCAAAATAAAAAGAAGGGTTGCAGGAATTGGGTATGTCTAGTCTAGTGAAGGGAAGGACTAAGGGAGACATGATAGCCATTTTCCAATACTTGAGGAGTTGCCACAAAAGAGGGAGGGGTGTCAACCTATTCTCCAAAGCCCCTGAAGGCAGGACAAGGAACTGCATGGAAACTAATCAAGGAGAGAAGCAACTTCGAACTAAGGAGAAACTTCCTGGCACTAAGAACAGTGAACCAGTGGAAGGTTTTCCCTTCAGAGGTTGTGGGGGCTCCATCCCTGGTGGCTTTTAATCAGAGACAGGACAGCCATTTGTCTGAAATGATGTTGGGTCTCCTGTTTGATCAGGGCGTCGGAATAGAAGACTTGCAAGGTCCCCCACCAGCTCTGCACACAAACCCTCCAGTGATGGGAGCCCCCACAACCTCTGGAGGGAAGCCATTCCCAAAGAATCCACCTTCACTTGGAAGAGACTTTTCCAATCTTCCCACCAGGAGGAAAACTGCAGCCACCAGTGGGCTTAAATTCGGGGAGGGAAGGAACCTGCAGCAGCAGCAGCTGAGATGCTTCAGCCCAGTTGCTTCTCTGCTTCCAGGACTCTCCCCCCACCCGCCCTCAACTCACCTTCCAGCTATTACTTCGACCCTGGGAAGAGCAGAAAAGCCGCTCTGCACACCATCTTCCTCCCATGAGTGATCAGGAAGAGGAAGTTCCTCTGCGCTTCTCCTCTCCCATTCTTTCTAGGAATAAAGTACTCCATCGTTTTAACTCCTTTAAGCTCAACCCTGGACTGCTGGACTCTGGACTCAACCCTGCTGTATTCTCAGCTTTTTAGGCATCCATCGGTAGATAGGAGGGAGAAAAACACACTTCTCCTGTCTCTACTATGTTTGCAAAATGTTTTGCTGATTAAATGCTATCAAGTCGGGTTTTTTTATTTCTAGCAATCAACCTTTGAAACTAATCCAAGTGAAATAGTGAAATGTGATGTTACTTAACCTTGGGGAGATTAGCTATGTGCTCAGCCCTAAAAGTTAATGACTTTTTTCCCCACAGAATTACAGAATCAGCTTTCTTGGCGGTGTCCCTCAGTGGAGATCAAAGCTTCTCCACATCCCAAAACTTCAGGACTGATTTCCTGTGGCTGCCAAGGATTTATTACATGGCAGCACCATCAAGTGAGATGCTCCAGGTGAGCCAGCTTCAATTCACCTGACCAAGGCTCCATCCAAGAGCACCCAGCATGCCATGTTCACTCTTGATGGAGGGAATTTTATATCTGCTAAATGCTAAGTTCCTCTGTAAACTGGCCTGCATGGAAGTCTCCATTAGACCACACAGAGAGAAAGAAGTATGCAGCCTAGAAATTGGAGTCTAAGAGAGAGGGAGTGATAATCTATATTTGGTAGAAGAAATAAGATATGGGTGGTGATGAAGATGACTGCAGTATTCCAGTATTTGAGGGGCTGACAGAAAGAGGAGGGGGTCAACCTATTTACCAAAGCCCTAGAAGGCAAGATAAGAAACAATGGATGGAAACTAATCAAGGACAGAAGCAACCTGGGATTGAAGAGCAGTTTCTAACAGTGAGGACAATTAACGGCTTGCCTTCAGAAGTTGTGGGTGCTTCATCCCTGGAGGTTTTTAAGAAGAGACTGGACAGTCACTTCTCTGAAATGGTATAAGGTCCCCTGCTTGAGCAGGTTGGACTAGAAGACCTCCAAGGTCCCTTCTGGTTTTATTCTATTCCGATGATATTGGCTCTGAGCTCTGTTGTGTGAAGTACTCTGGAATAAAACAACCCCAAAATTTTATTGATTCCCTTTTCATTCAGGTAAAGCCAAGATAGCATACAAAGCATTTCCTGGGTAACATGCTGTAATTTACAGAATCAATGTGTCAGCCTCTGCTTTGCTGCTTGCTTTTTGGCTGCCATTGAAACGGGGAGGAGGGGCATGGTATTTGGGTGTGGGAAATATTCTGTGCAGGAGGACTGTAAAAAGGGAGTTTGGTTTGGTTTGGTTGGTTTGGTTTATTGGATTTATATGCCGCACTTCTCCCAAGGACTCAGGGCGGCGTACAACATTAAAAAAACACATATTACAAAAGTTAAAAAAAATTAAATAGAATATCCCAAACAAACCCGATTAGGATTAACAATAACATTTTTAAAAAATCCGATTAAAATTAACAATGATCAATAATTTATTTTGTTTTGTTCAGGCCAGGCTGGCTTGCTGGAAAAGCCAACTTTTTAAGGCACGTCGGAAGGACCGGAGGTCGGGGATTATACGAAGCTCCGGGGGCAGCTCATTCCAGAGGGAAGGCGCTCCCACAGAGAAGGCTCTCCTCCTGGGGGTCGCTAGCCAACACTGGCCGACGGCACCTTGAGGAGGCCAACTCTGGGATCACACTGGACGGTGGGAGGCTACCGGTGGCAGTAGGTGGTCTCGCAGGTATCCTGGGCCTAAGCAATGTAGCGCTTTAAAGGTCATAATTAGTACCTTGAATCGCACCCGGAAGACAACTGGCAACCAGTGCAGGCTGCCAAAAAGGGGTGCAACATGAGAGTACCTAGGTGCCCCCATGATAACCCGCGCAGCCACATTCTGGACCAATTGAAGCCTCCGGGTGCTCTTCAAGGGCAGCCCCGTGTAGAGAGTGTTACAGTAGTACAGGCAAGAAAGGACGAGGGCATGAGTGACTGTGCATAGAGCATCCTGATCCAGGAAGGGGCGCAACTGACGTACCAGGCAAACCTGGTAAAAGACCCCCCTGGTCACGGCCATCAGGTGTTCTTCTAAACTAAACCCAGGAGGATGCCCAGATTGCGGGCCCTCTCTGAGGGGGCTAAAATTTCTCCCCCTATAATCAAAGATGGAACAAGATGCACAAATCGGAATGACGGAAACCACAGCCACTCAGTCTTGGAGGGATTGAGCTTGAGCCTGTTCCTCCCCATTCAGATCCGCACAACCTCCAGCATTGGGACATCACGTCAAGGGCATTGTTTGGGTGGTTGGGGTAGAGATGAAAAGTTGGGTATCGATAGTAGTGAGGCTTCCAGGGAGTGGCCTGTCGCCGGTCGGCAGCTTAACAGAGCTGCCCCCAGAATTCAGGTTCGTTATATACTCAATATCAAGAAGATAACTCTTTTTTCAGACAAGAAAAAAGCAGTGAGGAATCTCAGCTGGTAAGAATCTTCTTTGAAGTTCACAGTTTGTTTATTTGTGAGCTGTGGATGGAGGGGGAGGATCAACCCAAAGCTGAGTCATTCAACTCCGACCTGAACTTCGCAGCTGTTATTCACAGCACTAGACAGGACCCCCTCCCCCTCAGGACAATCTTTAGAAAAGAGACTATTAAAAATCAATACGAGCAAAGACCAACTTGTGAACTTTAAAACCTTTCTCTATCTGAAATACCAGCTTCAATGTTATAAAAACCTCTTTTGTTTAATTGTCTTCAAAATGGCGTTTACAGCTTCTGCATTTGTTATCTCCGGCTTCCTGCTACAGAATTAAAGAAATAATCTCTTATAATTTAATTAGAGCTACTCCCTTAAAGCTTTCAAGACTCTTTGTTGATTCAGAGACATTCCAAACATTCTAAAAGGACTTTCTCTTTTGAAATCCTCCGTAAAACCCCTTGGAAAAAAAAAAAAAAGAAGGAAAAAAAGGGGGGGGAGGAATTTCTTTTTCTCCACATAGCACAGTGGATTAGTAATTTAGAATAAATAATTAAAACCAAAATATAATGGCATCCAAATCAACCTCTGTTAAATTACCTCCGAAAACGTCTCCCATACCTGGTACAAAGTTGCAGCCCCCACCATCTATGCCCCCTAGTGGAGATGTACTAACAAAAGAATTTTTTCTGGAAATGTTCAAAGAATCCAGAGAACAGAACTTAGAAATGTTTAAAGAATTCAGAGAACAGAATCTAGAAATGATTAAAGATTTCAAAGATGAAAGGAATGAGATGGAAGTTCTATATGACAAATTTGATACCAGGGTCACTAAAATGAATGATAATATGATAGGAATTGTAAATGTGATAACAGAATATATTTCTGGAATGGAAGATAATTTAGAAACTCTTAATGAAGCTAAAACTAACCTGATATCCAAAACTGAAGTGGTGGAACAAAAAATTGATAATGCTGAAAAACAAATTATTATGATACAGTATAAGCAGATGGAGCTTGCATTAAGAGTGAGGGGGCTGCGTGAAGAAAAGCAGGAGAACTTAAAGCAAATGTTTTCTGAAGCTTTTGACCGTCTGGTGGGAAAACCGGGATCCAATTTTGATTGGCAGATTGACAGGATTTTTCGTGTTAACTCATGGGCGGCAAAACAAAGGCAACTTCCCCGAGATGTGGTAATATACTTTGTTACAAGAGAATCTAGAAATATGATACTACAAGAGTCCTACAATACTAAGCTTCAAATTGGTGGACAGGACCTGATTGTTTTGAAAGAAATACCGCCTCAGATGCTAAGAGCCAGAAGAGATTATGCTTTTCTGGTGGAAGAGCTCAGAAGGCGTCAGATACAGTACAGATGGGATGCCCCATTCGGTATTATAGTTACAATGGACAAACAAAGATATCGTCTCAGCTCTGTATGGAAAGCTCGTGATTTCTATCATAAGATTCTGAAGATGGGATACCCTGAACCTTCGGGATATGGTGAAAAACCACGAGACGAACAAGATAAACAGCAAACCACACAACCACTAGATAAAATGTATCATCTCCCTCTTCCGGAAGGGCAAGGAGTCAAGGAAAAAAGATCCAACCGTAAGACCACCAGACAAACGGATAAACAAGCTACTATGCAACAATCTCAACAATCATTGGCCACTGACCAAGGAGCTACTGCAACAAGCTCAGAAGCTGTGGGAGGAGCCAAACCAAAGGTGAGACAGGCCTTGCGGGAGGCTCTAAAAAAGCTTCAGGCAACCAAAAATGACAACTAAGATTTTGACATGGAATGTTAACGGACTGAACTCTCCACAGAAAAGAAAGAAAATATTTCATTATCTTAAACAGTTTAAGAATGACATAATTTGCTTGCAAGAAACTCATATCAAATCAACCGATCAAAAATATTTGTTTAACCCCAAACTGGGCCAACATTTTGCGACCTCAGCCATGGAAAAGAAAAATGGCATAGTAGTATATTTAAGAAAAGACATTAAAGCTGAGCTAATTGAAGCAGATCCCTTTGGAAGATATATTGCATTAGATTTAATCTTAGAAGGGAAAAAGACGTTACTTTTGGGAATTTATGCTCCTAATCAACAACAAGATGGATTTTATAGAAATCTCCATGCTAAATTAGTACAGTGGGACTTTGAGTCTTGTATATTATTGGGTGACTGGAATGGCATGATCGACACCAAAAGAGATAAGAAGACAGCTCGCCCGAACACCAAATTTCGAGCTAAGTTACCCAAACCCTTTTTTGACATGCTGGACGACTTTGAATTGCGAGACGCTTGGCGCGAGAGGCATGCAGAAGAATATGACTTTACCTTTTTTTCCAATAGACATCAATCTCTTTCAAGGATTGATTTTATACTAATTACAAATGATTTACTTTGTAGGGTGAAGAAGACAAAGATTATGGCGAGAGTTCTTTCAGACCATAATCCAGTCTGGATGGAATTGGGAAGGGTAGCCCAGGCAAGAAGGTCCTGGAGGTTGAATGAAAACTTATTTAGATATGAAAAGTATGTTAATGATTGTAAAAAATTGCTATCGGAATATTTTGTTTTCAATATGAACAAGGGTACATCTTTGGAATATGTATGGGATGCAAGCAAAGCGTATATGAGAGGAGTATTAATGAATATAAATAAAATACATAGACACAAACAAGGGCAAAAACGGAAAGAATTGGAAGAGGAAATTAAAGGGAAAGAGTCAGAATTAACATTGAATCCAGGAGATACAAAGATTAGGGAAACAATTGCTATATTAAAATCTCAGTTTGATATGCTGATCTCTGACCAGGTAGCTACTAGTTTATTATATGCTAAACATAATACTTTCTGCAATGCAAATAAACCCGGTAGGTGGTTGGCTTATCAGATTAGAAAAAAAAGGAAAGCTCGAAATGTATCCAAATTGTGTTACAGAGGGAAGGAAGTGTTTCAACAGGAAGAGATTCAAAAGGTATTTTGGGAATTTTTTACAGAGTTGTATAAAGGGGATAAAATTAAGGACGGAGATATAGACAAATACCTAGATAAAGAGAAAATCCCCCTAGTCAGAGAAGAACATAGGCATAAGCTGAATCAACCTATAACCTCTGGGGAAATTTTGCAGGCAACTAAACAATTAAAGTTAGGGAAAGCACCAGGCACAGATGGTTTAACAGCTGTTTATTATAAATATCTACAGTTAGAAATGGTAGAACCCCTCAGAGAACTATTCAATAAAATTCAATCGGGAGGGAAAGTGCCTCCTTCGTGGAAGACTGCGTTCATATCGTTGATACCCAAAGAAGATCAAGACCTTACCCAACCAAAAAATTACAGACCTATTTCATTACTCAATGTAGATTATAAAATTTTTACTAAAATATTAGCAAATAGGCTAATGGGGGTAATTCAGCAACTGATACATACCGATCAAACTGGTTTTATACAGGGCAGACAGATGAAGGACAACGTTAGATTAATTATCAACGCTTTAGAATACCTGGGAAAGAACAATCAAATCCCGGCCGCATTCATATTTTTGGATGCGGAGAAAGCCTTTGATCGAGTTAATTGGCAATTCCTGCTGAAGACATTGCAAAAAATGCAGATAGGAGATGGCTTTTTACGGTCAATTGGTGCAATATATCAGCAGCAAACAGCCCAGATCATTGTCAATGGAAGTCTGACAGACTCCTTTCAAATTGAAAAAGGTACAAGACAGGGCTGTCCTCTGTCCCCATTATTGTTTATTATAACTTTGGAAATACTGTTGAATAAGATACGGGGCCTGGGCGGTCTAAAAGGGATTAAAATTAGATAGCAAGAATATAGAGTTCGTGCATTTGCGGATGATCTGGTTATAATATTGGAACAACCGCAGGAAACTAGTAGGGTATTATTGAATACGATCAATCAATATGGTCAAGTCTCGGGATTTAAAATAAATCTAGGAAAAACCAAAATAATAGCTATAAATATGACTATCAAACAGAAGGAAGAACTGGGGGCGATGCTAAGATGTGAGGTAGTTAAAAAAGTTAAATATCTTGGAGTTAATATTTTAATCTCAAATGGGAAATTATACAAGTATAATTATGAATCACTTTGGCATAGTACACAGTTGGAGTTGAAAAGGTGGGAAAAACTGCATTTGTCCTTGCTGGGTAGAATAGCGGCAGTAAAAATGAACATTTTACCAAAATTTTTATTTCTTTTTCAAATGTTACCAATACTTAAAAGAGATGCGAATCTTTTAGAATGGCAGAAGGGTATCAACAAATTTGTGTGGGCAGGAAAGAAGCCGAGGGTAAAGATGAAAATAATGCAAGATGCACGTGAAAGAGGAGGATTGAAATTACCTAACTTAAAATTATACTATGACGCAGTGGCACTATCTGTAATTAGTGATTGGATTCATCTAACTAATGACAGAATTTTGAATATCGAGGGATATGACTTGTTATATGGTTGGCATGCTTACCTGTTATTTAACAAAAAAACGGATAAGAAATTTAAAAATCACATCTTAAGAAATGCTTTATTGCGGGTTTGGAAAAAATATCAATATAAATTAAATGATAAAGTGCCCATGTGGGCAATTCCTAGACATGCAATTGAAAATATGAATGTAGAACAAAAACACGATAGAACCACCTATAGACAACTTCTTATCTCAGAAAGAGGGGTGATGGAACTAAAATCTTTAGAGGTACTTAAAGAAGAGAAGGTAGTTCAAACGTGGTTTCAGTATGGTCAACTACAGGCTAGGTGGAAAACAGATCAAAAAATTGGCTTTGTAAAAGTTGAGGATAATTTGTTTAAACAAATAAGAGATCAAAGCTCAATGCATATAAAGAGGATATATAATGTATTAGTACAGATGGATTCTGAAACGGAACTGATTAAGGATTGTATGATAAAATGGGCTCAGAATATCGAGGAACCAATAATGCTTGAAACATGGGAAAGAATCTGGGTAAGAAATGTGAAATTTACACAAGCACAAAACTTGAGAGAAAATTTTTATAAGATGTTTTATAGATGGCACCTAGATCCTAAAAAGCTTGCCTCTATGTATCCAAATGTTCAACCTAAATGTTGGAGATGTGGTTCTTGTGATGCTACATATTTTCATATATGGTGGACATGTCGTAATGTCAAGGCATTTTGGATAAAAATATGGTGGATCCTGCAAAACATTTTTAAAAGAAGGATAAAATTTACCCCCCAGTTGTTTTTACTGGGTATATGTATTGATTTTACAGCAGCAGAGACTAATTTGGTTTTGTATTTAATAACGGCAGCAAGACTCTTGGTGGCGCAGTATTGGAAGAAGAAAGATTTACCTACAATTCAAGAATGGACTTTGAAAGTTATGAACTTAGCCGAAATGGCCAAAATCTCAGCATATCTCAAAGAACATTCAAACGAGAGATATAAACGAGACTGGAAAAAATGGATTGATTACATAAAAAGTAAATATGGGACTAAGAAACTCCAGATAGCTTATGCTTAGTATCAGTAATAATTTAAATTGTTTAAAATTTGGGTAACAGTAAGAAGCTGAGTTCAATGTAGAGATATTTTAGACTGTGATTGTTCAAAAGTTATACCACGTATGGTCTTTGGGAAGTCGGGGGGAGGGAAGGGAGGTGGGGATTTAGGGGGAGGGGGGAGGGGGGAAATAAATTCCATGATTGTATTTGTATACTGTGGCTTTTCAATGTTAGTGCGAAAATAGAACAAACCGAATATACTGGAAGGTAATAGATACCGAAGGAAAGAGTCGAGTGAAAGAAGAAGGAGGGTGGAGAGGGTGAGAGAGAGGAGGAGGAGAAGGGAGGGAGGGAATGGAGAGGGAGTGATAGGGTTAAGGTTAGAAAGAAGGGGAGGGGAAGTAGGCGTAGAGGGGTGTGTGAGAAGGAAGAATGAAAGTTGGAGGGGGTTGAAAGAGGGTGTATGGCAGGCCAAGGTGGTATACTGGGTTTGTATTGTAGAGGGCATTTTCTATATAAGTGAGGGCCGTGTTTATTATTCAATGTTATATGCCCTGATTAAGCATAGTGAATATGTGATTGTATAGAATGAAAACATAATAAAATATATATATATATAAAAAAAAAGAAAAGTTGGGTATCATCAGCATATTGATGTTACTGTACCCCAAAACCACGGATGATCTCACCCAGTGGTTTCATATATATGTTGAACAGGAGGAGTGAGAGAACTGACCACTAGGGCACCCCACAAGTGACGCGCCTCAGGGTCGATCCCTGCCCTCCAGTCAACACAAACCGACCAATCCAACAGGTAGGAGGAGAACCACCGTAAAACTGTGCCCCCCCCCACTCCCAATCCCCCAAGTCATCGCAGTAGGATACCATGGTCAATGGTATCGAAAGCCGCCGAGAGGTCTAATAGGACCAGGACAGAGGAGCAGCCCCTGTCCCGGGCCCAGCAGAGATCATCGACCAACACAACCAATGCCGTCTCCGTGCTGTATCCAGGCCTGAAACCCGACTGAAACGGATCCAGGTAGACAGCTTCATCCAGGTACTGGGGAAGCTGACGTGCTATCACACTCTCAACAACCTTCGCTACAAAGCGAAGATTGGAGACCAGACGATAGTTGGCTAAAGAAGCTGGGTTCCGGGAAGGCTTCTTAAGGAGGGGCCTCACCACCACCTCCTTCAAGGTGGTGGGAAAGAACCCCTCTCTCAGCAAAGCGTTGGTAATCGCCAGGAGCCAGCCTCGTGTCACCTCCCAGAAAGCCGAGACTAACCAAGAGGGACATGGGTCCAGCACACAAGTGGCAGCACTGAGTCTCCCCATAATCCTGTCCATGCCCTCGGGGGTCACAGGGTCAAACTCATCCCAGATGGTCTCCACAAGATTCATCCCTGTCGACTTGCCCGAATTTACCCAGTCAGAGTCCAAGCCTGTCTGGATCTGAGTGATTTTATCCTGCAGATACTGAACAAATTCTTCAGCCCTACCCTGTAAGGGGTCTTTCCCAGTTCCTTGGTTAAGTAAGGAGCAGGTCACCCTAAACAGGGCAGCTGGGCAGTTATCTGCGGACGTGATAAGAGTGGGAAAATGTTGCCGTTTTGCCGCTTTTATCGCCACTAAGTAGGATTTAATATGAATTCTTACTAGTATTCGATCAGATTCAGACCGGCTGGCCCTCCAACCACTCTCTAAGCGTTTTTTCCAGAATTTCATCTCCCGGAGCTCCTTGGTAAACCAGGGATCGGCAGTGGGTCAGAGGCCCCAAAGGCACAACACGATCCAAAGCGCCAGTGGCCGCCCTATCCCAGGCTTCCACTAAGGCTTCAGTCGAGTTGTGAGCAAGGGATTCAGGAAAAGTCCCAAGCTCCATCAGGAACCTTTCAGGGTCCATCAGGCGCCTGGAGCGGAACCATCTAGTCGGTTCCGTCTCCCTACGGTGAGGGGTAGCAGTATGGAAGTCAAGCCTGATGAGGAAATGTCATGTCCATGACACGGGTTGATAGAAATATCCCCTAAATCTAGATCATTCATCCACTGCCCAGAAACAAAAATCAGGTTGAGCGTGTGTACCCCATTATGGGTGGGATCTTGAATTAACTGAGTTAGGTCCATAGCCGTCATGGACGCCATGAACTCCCAAGCTGACTCGGATGTCTCACCAATGGAAGGCAGATTGAAATCCCCCAGTATCATAAGTCTGGGGAAATCAACTGCCAATTAAGCAGCTCCGGCAGGGCCGATGAAATGTAGCAGGGAGACAGGTGTGTAACAAAAAGGCCCACCTGAACTCCAAGACCCCATTTCACAAAAAGGGACTCACACCCGCATATCTGAGGCACAGTGACCGCCTGAGGTCCAAGACTTTCCCTAATAACCACCGCCACCCGTCCCAGCCCCTGCCCTGGGCTCTCGGCTGGTGAAACACCCGGAAGCCTGGTGGACATAATTCACTAAGGTGAACACCCCTCTCATGGCCCAACCATGTCTCTGTAATGCACACCAGCTCCGCTCTACCCTCTTGTATAAGGTCGTAAATGAGGGGAGCCTTATGTACCATGGACCTGGCATTAAGCGACACCAGCCGGAGACCAGGGTCCTGTAATCCCGATCCCCCAGGGGTGTGAGAAGGGTGATGAGGGTCAGAACACACAATCGCTCTTAAACAGCAAACCCGCGTCCCTTGTACATAATTTGGTCCTCGGCCCCCACCATATCTGCTTCTCCCACAAACAGTAGAGATGGTGAACCACCAATGGAATGGCTTAATGTCTCCCCCAGAATCCCAACCCTTCCCAGCACTCCCGACCCACACTCATTAGTTAGCTCTAGCCTGTGCCCTGGCAGACTCCCCCGCAAGCCTGTCTGAGCCATCCGTATCAACTCCCCTGACCCCCCCCCTTAAATTTTGATTTTAAAACCCCTGTAAAAAATCACTAAGACATCTCTTCTTCGCATGCCAGCTCTCGAGATCCCAAGATCCGTCATTAAGCGTCTTGATAGGCAAGAAGGCAATCCCCTAAGGGAATAAAGTTCTGTCGCAGTATAATATAGAGGAGAGTGTGACATCAACCAAAAAGGATGACATCACGGGGAGATGGAATGAGATGACATGTCCACGGGGGGGGGGGGGGGAGGAAACTGCTGCTGACCACACCATGCCGGCTACAGAGATCCCAAGCTGGGTAACTCACTGCCGCTGCCGCTGACCACACTCACACCAGCTTCAGAAACCCCAGGCCGGGCATCCTGCTGCTGCTGACCATACTCACACTGGCAGCCGCAGACACTCTTCATTCTCCTCTCACCGCCAACTGCCCCGTTTCACTCATGATGTTCCGGCTACAAAGCAGTAAATCGTAGCTCAAGGGTATCCCCGAGGTCCCAGGAAGTTCTCATAGCCAGACCTGGAAACAAGGATGGGATAGGGTACCCCCTGCAAGCCCCGAGAAGGACAATCATCTCCCTGAAGTTCTCGTCAAACACGACAGGACACCATCTTGGGCATGCGCACAGAAGACTCACACGCAAGTGGTGGAGAGAGGAGTTGCCGCCAAGGCCAACTGTCCAGCATACCAACCTGATGATGCTTTTTGAAGACGTCTCCCACATGACACCTGTGGGGTGTTTGGATTGGACTGTGGGATGGGGTTACCAAGGGGAGGGGAATTGGTGACATATTGATATCTATGATTGCGCGTGCTTTTGCCTCAGATCTTGCTTTGCCTAGCTACTATCTACTCATAACCAGTAAAAGTACTCTTAATTCTGCAAAATGGAGTTGATTGTTTTCTTTCTTGGTTACTGAGTGAAGCAGCCCTGACATTAAGCAAGATCTCAGTTTGCACCATCCTGGAGCTGACACCTTCCGAGGGGGGTGCATCCAAATCCCAAAAGATGTCCCACCAAAGCAGCGATCAAGAAGAGGACATGGGAGCAGCTGCATCCTCGTGCCCTTTAGAAATGGAACGAATGGCTGGCCTGCACTTGGATGAACGATCCGTTCGCCCCAGATGGACGTGGGGAGTGGGACAGAAAGATGACCCTGAGGAACCTCTGACTGGGGTTACCATGAGGAGACCAAGACGACCAGCAGCTGACTGGCGAGACACCAAAGAGGAGAACCTTATGATGTCCCAAGTGATGAAGTTCTTTGAAGGGGCTTGGGAGAGGCGCCGTGCCCGTGAGAGTTGTCCAGAGAGGGAAGCAGATCTCCATGAAACAGAGGAAAAGTATGCAGAGGCTTTGTTTGACCCAAGAGAAGTTGGGGAGGCTGAAGGTGGAACTGAGCAGGATGACCCAGCTCCGACCCCAGTTTCTGCAGCTAGAAACATCCCAAGAGGAGAAGGGCCGCCCTGCAGACGACGGATGGCTAAAGTCCCCCCCCAGTGTGAAATTTGGGGGTGAATCAAAAGGTCTAGGATTTTTTGTTGTCCATTACATGCAAATGTACAGGGGCAAATTGCCAAGTGAAGAAGCAAAGGTAAGAGTAATTACTATGGCATTGGAAAATAAGGCAGCTGCATGGATGGTGACCCTGTATAATGCTGATTCCCCCCTTGTTGAGAGACTATAATAGATTTATGGCCGCCCTGAGGAAGCGCTTTGATGACCCACTCACGGAGCACAAAGCAAGAATTAAATTTAAAACTCTCACCCAGGGAAAGAGACCGGTGGCTGAATATATACAAGAATTTCATGAATTATCAGCCTATACGAGGGGATGGTCCGAAGAAGCATTGGTAGATCATTTTATGGACGGATTAAACAAAGAAATATACCAGCACTGCGTAAAAGGAGAGCCCCCCACAGACTGTAACCCTGGTATGAACTGGCTGCAGATGTGGAGATTGACTTAGCTACAGATAATTACCAGGAGGATAGTGAAAGCGAAAAGACTATGCCTACAAAAAACCCCTCGGGAGCCCCTAAAGGTGGGAGAAGTGGGTCTGCAAGCAAATCTAAGCCGTTCATCTGTTTCCACTCTGGGAAGGAAGGGCACCGAGCAACAAACTGCCGCACCAAGATGACCCCAAAACTCCCTCCTTGGAGGGAGAAAAAGCTAGAATAACCTCCCGGCAAAAGGAGGGAAACTGCAATGAAAGGGGAGGAACCAACTCCACAGTTCCGCCCTACTCAGGGGGAAGAGGAATCACCCTCCTCGTCGGATGAAAGTGAAACTGAATCTGACAACGATCGCCTGGTAAGTTCCCGATCGGTCCCCATGACTATCCCAGTTGAACTAAGGGTGCCCTCTACTGGCGCACAAGAAAAAATGCTGGCCCTTTTAGATTCGGGATGCACACGTTGTATTGTTAGCCCCGAAGTAGTGGAAAAAATTGGGTTTAAAACTAAAAACTCTAAAAGTCCCAATTGCTTTTTGCCAGTTGGACGGCTCAATCGCTGTGGGGAGCCCTGCTCATTTTGTAACTGAGCCAATAGACATGTGGATGGGAACCCACCAAGAGACAATAAGCTTTATTGTGGCACCAGGGATGGACCGGCCTCTTATATTGGAATGGAATGTTTATTTGGAATGTTTATTTCATTTGTATGCCGCCCCACTCCCGAGGGACTTGGAGCGGCTAACAACCAAAGGGGGGAAGGGAATACAAATAGGACAAAAGACAGACAGAGTAAAAACAACAACAGTCATAACATTTCAAGTGGGGCTGGAAATTCATCAGCCCCGGGCCTGCCGGAACAACTAGGTCTTCGTGGCTTTGTGGAAAGCCTGGAGGGTGGTGAGGGTCCGGCTCTCCACGAGATCGTTCCAGAGGGCCGCAGCAGCCACAGAGAAGGCCTTTGTACTGGTCTATCAAGTGGGGCTGAGCCTGAAGGACCTTTCATGGCTGAGAAAGGACTGGAACCTGGGTGTCCCCAACTCCTCGTCCAGCAACAGCACCTTTCCCCCTGCAGCACACCAGCTCTCTAATAGGAAAGCCATCCAGAGAGACCCCCCTACTGCCCATTGGTCTCCTCCCCCTCAGCTGCAGGAAGGAAAAGCACAGAGAGTGGAGATGATTGAATGTGCTAGTCCTCGCTTAGTGACCACAACTGTGATTCACAAGTCTGGCAAATAACTTTATTGCAACAGGCTTTTGACCTCACTTTTCTTCTGGTCATTACATGAATCAACATGGACATTGAGGGAGGCATCAAATGGCTGCTACGTTTGATTTTATTTCTGCCTCCGACATAAACTTTGTCTTAAGCTTGTTGGGAAACCTGTTAATGGCTACAGGGGACAAAAGGATGGTGGTAAATGCAAAGATTGTTATTTATATACCATCATAATCTTGAATGGTTGCTAAACAAGTCAAATGGTAAGTGAGGACTATATGTGTTACACCCAGGAAAAAAGCCATTTGCACTGGATGTCATTTGCTGGAAGCATCCTGGGGAGGAAATTATTGTTCTCCTATCCAGCAGGTGCGTTACCCAGAAGGATGTGAAGGATCGTGGGGAGATATTTCTGCTCTGGGAGCTCCCCTTCCTCTGACATTGATGGAGGAATTTGGGATTATGAGCGCACACAAATGGATGGCTGTTCCTCAAATGGAAGGTTTTGTGAGCCTAAGCTCTTCCCAAGAAGATGCCGCGGGGAGCACAGCCATTTCTTAAAAGCCCCCTTACCATACTTCCTCCTAATCCTTCTCTTCAATAGCCTAGTTATCCTAGCTCCCTCAACTGATCATCATGCGATTTAGCATCCAGACCCTTTATCACCTTTATTGATCGTCTCTCCACTTTCGAGGGTTTTAGTATCTTTTTTGTATTGTGATGACCAGAACTGAATGCAGTATTCTAAGTGTGCTCTCACTAGCATAGTGTGAAGCATTCCTGTTACTTCTTGTTGGCTTTTTGAAACATTTGTGTCTACTGCATCATGGAAAGCGCAACTTTCACCATCTCTGTTGAATCTGATTCATAATGCGAAGAGTCATCAGGGAAGTCAGACTGATCCTCTGTAACGGTACGATTTTCAAAACCCTACAAACCCACTGGCACAACCAATGGCTACTTTAGGGGTTGTAAAGTTACAAGGGAAACTGTAGCTTACTTGTCCAGTTTCAAATGTCCTAGTTTCCATCGCTCAGACTGGCAGTCATAGAGACGACCATCCTTGAATCTGAGAGGAATGCCAATCGAAACAGGACCAGTTTAGCCATTCTAATTAAACTGTGCTTAACGAAATGTTATTCTTTCATGGAGATTAGGACAGGCGCAGATAGCAAAGCAACAGATAAATTAAGAGGCAGAACTGCAGCTCATATCATCAGTCACACAGCGCATGGACTAATATATGACTGAAATTGGAATTTTAAATGTATGCGGAGGGAAGGGAAGCTGAGAAAAAGAGATTGGTCAGAGATGCAAAATGTAGAAGAGACAGATTACAAGTTAACAATTGTAGTGCGTTGTTATTAAACTTATTAAAGTTTATTAAACTGCTTTAATGTTCATAGGAACAATGACAAAACCCATTTTTCCCATGTCAAAAGCCACGGATAATTCCAACATGCTGCATTTTTAAAAATGAAACATTTTGAATGGTACATTTCCCCCCCTGTTAAGGTAGCAAAACAGAGAGGTTTGTCCTTCTGCGCGACAGTGCAGACAGTGTGGCAGAATTGCTGCCGCTTCCACAAGTCTAACGTATGGCCCAGGGATCAATGCAGGACTGACTGAAAATGGTGGTGGCTTCCAGGACACAGTCATGAAGCCCAAAGATGCTTCTCCTCCCATCCTTCCCCGACATGAGAATTAGAGATCTTCAAAAGAAAAGGAGGAGGAGGAGGAGGGTGTGAGGTCTGGTGGGATGGGAGTCAGGCCGAAAGTCAGGCTGAAAAACAGTCCTATGACCAAACCAGACGTCAAAATTGCTGAACTTCCAGTCTTCCCGTAAGGCTGTTTTTTGCCCTCCCAAGGCTCCTAGAAAGCCTCTGGAGCCTGGGGAGAGCAAAAAAAGTGCACCAAAAACAGGGAGGAGTGCTGGTCTTGTATGCACGCGTGTTCTGGTCGTACACATAGCGTTATGAGTGTGGGCACGCTCGCGCATGACAACCCTGTGATCTCCCCGCTTTTGTCATGCGATCCAAAAAATGTTAGCCATCTTCCATTCCCTCACCCCCCCAATATGAGGTTCAGAGATCTTCAAAAGGTAAGAAGGAGGAGGGTATGATGTCAGGTAGGGTGGGAGTCAGGTGTAAAGAGAACCTGGGGGAGGGAGTGAAGGGCCAAAGAGACTCAAAGGTTAGGACAAAGAGCACAGGCTGTCTTGGAGCATGGGGGAGGGCTAGAGATGCCTAAGGCAGGCAGTCGTAGCCCTGTGCTAGGCCTCCAAGGAGTTTTTCCCGGCACGGATTAGACAGTGTTCTGCTTAGCAACTGACATATTTAATTAATGGCTGCATCAGGGAGAGCAGGGGATTCGGGTAGTTAAGGAAAGCAATATCACTTAACAGCCATTGCAACCTGCAACCTTAATTCAAGGCCCATCATAGTTATATCTTGCGGACTACTTTTATGAGGGTTGTGGAATTCTGGGGCTGAAAATCGGATGAAACCAAGGTAGAAGACGAAAACTCCACATGTGGGAATTCCATAATAAACAGACAAAATCTCCACCCAAAATTCCTTTTTGTGGAATTCCACTAATTCCGGAAAAAGAAATATCCAGAAGCTTCTGCTGATAACCAGAAACTAGTAAGCCATTTTCCTTTTCACTCCACTTACAAATTTAATCCTGAGAAAGGTTTGAGCAAAATGAAACAGGCCAAAATTCAAATAATCAATTTCTCACCTACACTTTCAATGGGAGATCACAAATGAAATTCAAGTGTTATCAAATCTCATCTACCTTTCTTCATATGGATTACCTTGTGTGTAATAAGGGTTGATTTCTGCTTGAAGTAATGTCCACATATCGGACATTCAAAGGGTTTCTCTCCTGTGTGAGTCCTCTGGTGTGTCACTAGGTTGGAATTCTGACTGAAACTTTTCTTACAGATTGGGCATTCAAAGGGTTTCTCTCCTGTGTGAGTCCTCTGGTGTGTCACTAGGTTGGAATTCTGACTGAAACTTTTCTTACAGATTGGGCATTCAAAGGGTTTCTCTACTGTGTGAGACCTTTGGTGTTTCACCAGGTGAGAATTCTGACTGAAACCTCTCCCACAATCAGGATATTCAAAGGATTGTTCTCCTGTGTGTGTCTTCTGGTGTATCACCAGACTGTAATGACGACTAAAACATTTCCCACAATCAGGACATTCAAAGGGTTTCTCTCCTGTGTGAGTCCTCTGGTGTCTCACCAGGCCGGAATTATCAGTAAAACCTTTCCCACAGATAGGACATTCAAAGGGTTTCTCTCCTGTGTGAGTCCTCTGGTGTGTCACCAGGCCGGAATTATCAGTAAAACCTTTCCCACAGATAGAACATTTAAAGGGTTTCTCTCCTGTGTGAGTCCTCTGGTGTATTACCAGACTGTAACATCGACTAAAGCCTTTCCCACAATCAGGACATTCAAAGGGTTTCTCTCCTGTGTGAGTCCTCTGGTGTGTCACCAGGCTGGAATTACCAGTAAAACCTTTCCTACAGATAGAACATTCAAAGGGTTTCTCTCCTGTGTGAGTCCTCTGGTGTCTCACCAGGTTGGAACTCAGACTAAAGCCTTTCCCACAATCAGGACATTCAAAGGGTTTCTCTCCTGTGTGAGTCCTCTGGTGTCTCACCAGGTTGGAACTCAGACTAAAGCCTTTCCCACAATCAGGACATTCAAAGGGTTTCTCTCCTGTGTGAGTACTCTGGTGTGTCACCAGGCTGGACTTATCATTAAAACCTTTCCCACATATAGGACATTCAAAGAGTTTATCTCCTGTGTGAGTCGTCTGATGGGTCACCAGATGGGAATTAGTACTGAAGCATTTCCCACAGATAGGACATTCAAACGGTTTCTCTCCTGTGTGAGTCCTCTGGTGTATCACCAGACTGAAATACCGAGTAAAACATTTCGCACAATCAGGACATTCAAAGGGTTTCTCTCCTGTGTGAGTCCTCTGGTGTACCACCAGATGGGAATTCTGACTGAAACTTTTCCCACAATCAGAACATTCAAAGGGTTTCTCTCCTGTGTGAGTCCTCTGGTGTCTCACCAGGGTGGAACTCAGACTAAAACCTTTTCCACAATCAGGACATTCAAAGGGTTTCTCTCCTGTGTGAGTTCTCTGGTGTGTCACCAGGCTGGAATTATCAGTAAAACCTTTCCCACAGATAGGACATTCAAAGAGTTTCTCTCCTGTGTGAGTCGTCTGATGTGTCACCAGATGGGAATTAGTACTGAAGCATTTCCCACAGATAGGACATTCAAACGGTTTCTCTCCTGTGTGAGTCCTCCGGTGTCTCACCAGGTTGGAACTCAGACTAAAACTTTTCCCACAATCAGGACATTCAAAGGGTTTCTCTCCTGTGTGAGTCCTCTGGTGTCTCACCAGGATGGAACTCAGACTAAAACCTTTCCCACAATCAGGACATTCAAAGGGTTTCTCTCTTATGTGAGTCTTCTGGTGTTTCACCAGGCTGGAATTATCACTAAAGCTTTCCCCACAGTCAGGGCATTCAAAGGGTTTCTCTCCTGTGTGCATGGTCTTGTGGCTCAGGAGGTGGGAATTCCTACTGAAATGTTTCCCACAATCTCCACACTTATATTGTTTCACCATGGAGTGAATCCTCTGATGTATTACCAGGCGGGAATTACGACTGAAACAGTCAGGATATTGAATGGGTTTTTCTCCTTTCTGATTCCTCTGGTGTATCACCAAGTTGGAATAATAATTGAAAGTTTTCCAACAATCAGGTCTTGTGTCTCAGGAGGTGGGAATTTCTAATGATGTTTTCCCCACAATCTAGATATTCATACAGTTTCTCTCTGGAGTCAATCTAGTGATGCATCACCAGACTGAAATTGTGACTATTTTATCCCCCACAATCAGGATATTCAAAGGGTTTCACTTTTGTGGAAGTCCTTGGGTGCTTCACCAGGGTGGAATTCTCACTGAAACTTTTCCCACAGAAAGGATGTTCAAATGGTTTTATTCTTGTGTATGCGTCCTTCAGTGTCTCAAGACCTGGGAATTTCTAATAAAACGTTCACACAATCTGCACAGTCATATGTTATCTCCCTCCTGTGAATTATCTCAGGTAGCACCATGTTGCCATACTCACTAAAGCATTTACCGCACTGGGAGCACTTTTGTGGCTTCCCTCTTGCGTGTGGGTGATTCTATGAACCACAAGGGAGCTGTTGTGACCATAGTTTTTGCCACATTCAGGTTATTTGTATGGTTTTTCTCCTTTCTGGCTCCTCTTGTGAATAATCAGCTGTGATTTGCAATCTGTGCTTTTCCCACAATAGGCAAATCTATGAAGCTTTTGCACAACTGATATTCTTCAGGAGATCAAAAAGATGGACAATGCCTTATTTAGTGGTGCTTTTATTCAAGCCGTCTTCTTCCTCACAGGGAGAGCCTGTCTCTTCTACATGACTTTACTATTGATCTTTTCCTCCCAATGGACTTCCAGATATTTATTTCCTCTTTTGCTGAATTATAAACAATCTCCCTTTCCATCTCATGTCATGTATCGTTGAGTTCCGCATAATATGCTCTTTTTTTCTTGATTTTCTTTCTCAAACAGCTGCTGGAGGAGGAGTAGATTTGCATGGTTTTCTGCAGGAATGGAAAACATTTTGATTTCTGGCTTGATTTCTTCCGTTTTCAACATTGATTGTTATTTACAGGTGTCCAGAGAGCTCTTATTGGCATCCTGTTCATCTGTAAGATGCAAAGAAAAGTGTACTTTTAATTTTTTGTAAAATGGTTAGAGATGAGGTAAAAAAAAACCTTAGTTTCCCCGAAAATACAACAGTGTCTTATATTTTGTTTTTGACCCATGAAATATGGCTTATTAGAGGGGGAAAGCTATTGTTTTGGGGTTGCCAGGCGGCTGCTCCCTTGCGAGTGGGCTCCCGAAGAGCCGAGCACAGCCTCAGGGTCAAAGTATCATTAACTGACCTAGGGAGTATCCCAAAGGTGCCAAGCCATGTGGCGCTCTGCTTGCCCCCCAGCTGCTGCGGCTTGGCACATTCGGGGTACCCCCTGGGTCAGTGCATGGAGCTCTGCCTGGCTGGGATTGACTGGGTGGCTGCTCGTGAGCATGGTCACCTCATGACTGGTTTGCCCCTGAGGCTGTGCCCAGCTCTTCGGGATCCCGCTCGCAAGGGAGCAGCCACCCGGCAACCCCCCCCTCCAGCCAGGCAGAACGCCACTCCCCAACCTAGCGGTATCCCAAAGGTGCCACGCAACGTAAGTGCCTTTCTTCTCCCCCCCCCCCCCCCCGGTCCTGCAGCTTAGCGCCTTCGTGATATCACTAGGTTTGTGAGTGTTGCTCTACCTGGCCAGAGGGGGGTGGTTGTCCATGGGGCTTATTTTCAGGGCGGCTTATATATTTGCCCACCCATAAAATGTGGCAAGGCTTTAGTTTCAAGACATGTTGTATTTTCGGGGAAACATGGTAAACCACTTTTGCTCATAGAAGTCTTCAGCTGCAAATAAGGGCTGAAAATACTGTCTACAACCCATCTGGTGACATCCTTGTTCAAGTAGTCCTCACTTAACCTATCACGATTGGAACTGATATTTGCATCACGAAGCAGCTCAATCATTAAGCATCATCTCACATGACAATGACAATTTACATCTTTTCCTCTGTAGTTGTTAAGTTAATTACTGTGGGTTGTTAAAGGCAATTTCATATGATGGTAACTTGCAATTTCCTGCCAGTATATCCACTGATTTTGCTCGTCAGAAGCTAGCTGGGAAGGTCACAAATGAGGATCATGAGTGTGGGATGCCGCCGCCATCATAAATGTGCAACTATTGGCAGACCCCCGAATTGGTGCAACTCCTTTTCCTGCACCTTCAAAACCACAGTCCCTGCTGACATGCGGTCACGGAACAAGTGCTGGGATAAAACACAAATTTTGTGGACCAGGTGCACGTCTGCTTCTACTGTGCCATAGTAACTTTGAAGGCTCAGGGAAGAAGTGGTAAGTGAGGACTACCTGTGCAACCAAAGATGGATTAAGCACAATTGAACCTGGTTAATACATGGATGGGACAAGAAATACAATACTTATTGGCAAGACATGGAAGTAAAAAAACTTTCAAATTTTATTCTTCTGTCATTTTCAATACACATGTGGATTACAAACTATATCAAGAGGACAACATCAAGATGTAATGGGGAGAGGAGAAGCCAACGTCGTGACGATATGGACGTGCGGTCTTGATGCTCTGAAACCACAGCCAATACTTTTGCCACTGGGTGGTCCAATCGGACCTAAACAGTCCCGAAGAGATGGAGAACAGGAAGAATATGTCTTGCTGACCTCGGGGATATCGCAAAATCCCTGAAAGAAGCAAGATAAGTTCTTCAAGCCGGCGCCAATAAATCCAACCAAGCCTGACGAAGTCAGGGTGGCTCCAAAACGGAAGGATACAGAAAGAGAAAGTGTTTCCAGCTGATGAGGAACTTTTACTGTTTTAAAAAGAAACTGCCTATAAAAACTTAAAATTAATCTAAATTGGAGAACAGAAGAATCAAACGGCGGAATTAAATTTGGAATGGTTTTGGACAGTGGTTATCTAACTTTTTAAATGCTATATTCATGGATGGAATTTATGCAAGCCTTTTGAAATGGATGGATTATGTTTTCTTCTTCTATTTTTTCTTTTATTGTTCTCTGTAACCTATGGATTAAAGTTTTCCTCCTTCATTGCTGTGGGTATTTTTCTAGTTCATTTAAAGATTGGACTCTTTTTTCTAACTTGAAATACAAAAAAGATACAAAAGGAAATTAGATTTTCAACAGTATTACCGCTGCTCAGAGGCTGGGACGGTTTGTGGATTGGAGTTTGTGTATTGAAAATGGAACACTTTTTTCTCTCCACTGATTGTTTTGACTTGGCACTACAAGGTTACACTGTTTGGCTACAGAGAGTGATAAGAAAGGAAGCACACAGATGTCCCTTTGAAGTATATTTTTAATCAGAGAAAAGTGAAAACAAACAGCTGTGTTTGTTAGAATGGCACAATTTAAAAAAAAAGAAATCTCAAGTTTGCAAAAGACACTTTCAGAAATACAGAAATTATCAAATACATATGAAAGAATGGAGAAAAAACTGGAAGATTTAGAGCATATAACAACAAAATATAATGAAGAAATTGAAGAAATCAAATACAAGATGGGGTAGTTAAAACTCAAAAAACTCAAAATGGAAAATGAATATAAAGTGATTAAACCTGCTGATATTTATGGTGATTGGTTTGTCTCTGAAAATGGAAAGAATGGAATACTGAAAGAGGAATTAAATGGAGAGGAAATTTATTCCAGAGGGCAAGATACAGAAGAAGAAAAAAACCAAAGAATCTATGAATTTAAAGAGAGAAATTCTATTAGCAAAAACATTGATAACACTGCTGACAATCTAAGATAAGCTGAATAAGGAAACAGAAGGAGGGCATCAAGATTATATGAGAGATCTTATAAGCAAAGAGTTGCTAAGAGGAATCTATACAAAGCTGACCAAGAAGATGATTAGAGGACTGGCACCACAATTGAAATGACCAATAGAGCATTAGTATTTCCTATATTAGCATTAACATGCTCTCATGCTAACGAGTTCTACTCCCCCTCCTAATCAGAAAAGAAATCGGTTCCAAATGCAAAACACAAGCACAGGAGAGGAGATTCAGTTTCGGTTTTACTTTCACAGCAGGAAGCAGCTATACTACAAAACAGCTGAGCTAACCAATAGCCAGGCTCCTTCCTGTCTCCTTGCTCACACAGCAAATACTGTTTCACTTTCAAAGTAGCCCTCTGATGCTAAGGAGTTCTACTCCGCCTCCCCATCCCAAAAGTGGAGTTTCACTTTCACAGCAGCAAGCAGCTTTACTACAGAACACTTGAGCTAAGCCACGTCCAGGTTCCTTCCTGTCTCCTCCTTGCTCACACAGCAAATACTGTTTGAATTTCCAAACAAACCTCTAATCTATCAAACACTGACAGGACACTACCCAGATGAATACTAATGGATGCTGGTAGGCAGAGGCAGATTTTTCCTCCCATTAGTTTACTCCTCAGTTCAGACAAATTTCTTCTTTCTAGTGTAACACCAGTTAAAGGGAAAAGAGGCAAAAATGCAGATAAAGGTTTACAGATGTGATTAGGAAAACACAAGTAAGGAAAGCTGCACACAGGTATCGTCAAACTCATCCCCAAGTCAGTAGAAAAGCTGTAAAAAAGTATACATCTAATAACCCCTATGTTAATCCGTCACAAATGAGATCAATGCCTTTGTCTAATAAGTCTTTCTCTGGTTTTAAAGATGAACCTCAGTTTAATTATTCCAGGGGAAAAATTGTTTATCTCGGACCCCGATTACCCTGTGCCTGGTGCCATGTTCTATGTCAGATTCCTGTTCAGTAAAGCAGAAATAAACAATAAACTACACAATTCTCAGTGTGTAGTGTTTTATCTTCCACGCTCCGGCACAATCTGACAAACACCCAGGGATAAGATATAGTAGATGAAGTTAAGGCTGGGACAAAAGGGACACCCGGAAAGAGTTTAAAGGATTTAGCCACAGTGAGAAGGAATTGACATGGACAAACAGGAGAGGAGTGGAAGATAATATTTGCCGAAAAGATTTGGAAAGCTCAAAGAAGAGATTGTTTAGCAGTCGGGTTTGTACACTAAGCTCCTTTTCTTTTTCTGCTCACTATTCCTTTTGCTGCTTGTTGAATTTATAAGTATTTGACACTTATTTGCCTCCTGCCAGAAACGACGGATAGTGAACTGTATGGGAAAGAGAACTTTGCTGCATAGATAATAACAGTGAGACTGAGGAAAGGGTGACACCTAGTGGATTGTAAATCCGAACCCTGAAATCTGATGTAAGGAAATCTTCGATGTGATACACAGAGAGACTAATTATTAGGATTGAATGCTTGCATAATTGATAAAATTGAGAGACATTTATTGGTATAAGATAATAGTGTAATTTATAAATCTATGATAAATATTAAGTAAAGACCAAAAACCAAATAATCAAATAGGATAGAATACTACATAGGAATGTTTAGGGATTGAAATGTAATATTAAGGACAGTTAATTATTGTTGAATATTGAAATATACAATTATTTATATCATAGATATTACTGACAAGGTAGAAGTAAAAGTAAACCTTATATGCAATTGTTTGGCAAGGATAAACAGGGGGATAAAAAATGGCAACTTCAGTAAAATTAGTGAAAAAAACTACAACCAATGTGATCTCTGCAACACCCCCCCTCCTCAAATCAAATCAAAGATCAATTGAGAGTGTGTTGGGGTTGGAGAAAGGTGAAAAGATAGTAGAAACAGCGGGACCAGCTCCAATGATGCAGAATATGTAATCAATCCCCCAGATGATACAAGAGACACTGGCGAAAAGCCAAGAAGTGACTACTAATCATGAGGAAACAAGGAGGAATCATGAGTCGAATGGGAACGCATCAAATTTGCAAATGACACCAAGTAGGCAGGAATAGTGAACAACTAGGCTCAGGATAATATCGATAAATTAGAACACTCGGCCCTATCTAACAAAATGAAATTCAATGCAGGAGGAAAAGGGTTTTACACTTATGCAAGGAAAACCAAATATACTGGTACAGAATAGGTGGCATTTGGCTCAAGTAATAACTACAAGAGAAACCTTGAAGTCCTAGTGGAGAATTATTTAGATATGGGCCAGCTGTGTATTGCAGTGGCAAAAAAAGCCAATACAATACTAGGCTACATAAACAGAGAATCAAGATCATGTGAAGTACTAGTACCACATTATAAAGAGTAAGACCACACTTAGACAATTGCAGACAGTTTGGTCACCATATCATAAAAAAGATGTTGAGACTCTGGAAAGAAGGCAGAAAAGAGCAATAAAGAGGATTAGGGGCCTGGAAGCTAAAATAAAAAGAAGGGTTGCAGGAATTGGGTGTGTCTACTCTAGTGAAGGGAAGGATTAGGGGAGACATGATAGCCATCTTCCAATACTTGAGGAGTTGCCACAAAAGAGGGAAGGGTGTCAACCTATTCTCCAAAGCCCCTGAAGGCAGGACAAGGAACTGCATGGAAACTCATCACGTAGAGAAGCAACTTTGAACTAAAGAGAAATTTCCTGACACTAAGAACAGTGAACCAGTGGAAGGTTTTCCCTTCAGAGGTTGTGGGGGCTCCATCCCTGGTGGCTTTTAATCAGAGACAGGACAGCCATTTGTCTGAAATGAGGTTGGGTCTCCTGTTTGATCAGGGCATCTTAATAGAAGACCTGCAAGGTCCCTCCCAGCTCCGTCACAAACCCTCCAGTGATGGGAGCCCCCACAACCTCTGGAGGGAAGCCATTCCCAAAGAATCCACCTTCACTCGGAAGAGACTTTTCCAATCTTCCCACCAGAAGGAAAATTGCAGCCACCAATTTCACAGCGTGCAGCACCAGTGGGCTTAAATTCGGGGAGGGAAGGAACCTGCAGCAGCAGCAGCTGAGATGCTTCAGCCCAGTTGCTTCTCTGCTTCCAGGACTCTCCTCCCACCCGCCCTCAACTCACCTTCCAGCTGCTGCTTCGACCCTGGGAAGAGCAGAAAAGCCGCTCTGCACACCATCTTCCTCCCATGAGTGATCAGGAAGAGGAAGTTCCTCTGCGCTTCTCCTCTCCCATTCTTTCTAGGAATAAAGTACTCCATCGTTTTAACTCCTTTAAGCTCAACCCTGGACTGCTGGACTCTGGACTCAACCCTGCTGTATTCTCAGCTTTTTAGGCATCCATCGCCAGATAGGAGGGAGAAAAACACACTTCTCCTGTCTCTACTATGTTTGCAAAATGTTTTGCTGATTAAATGCTATCAAGTTTTTTTTATTTCTAGCAATCAACCTTTGAAACTAAGCCAAGTGAAATAGTGAAATGTGATGTTACTTAACCTTGGGAAGATTAGCTATGTGCTCAGCCCTAAAAGTTAATGACTTTTTTCCCCACAGAATTACAGAATCAGCTTTCTTGGCGGTGTCCCTCAGTGGAGATCAAAGCTTCTCCACATCCCAAAACTTCAGGACTGATTTCCTGTGGCTGCCAAGGATTTATTACATGGCAGCACCATCAAGTGAGATGCTCCAGGTGAGCCAGCTTTAATTCTACCGACTAGGACTCCATCCAAGAGCACCCAGCATGCCATGTTCATTCTTGATGGAGGGAATTTTATATCTGCTAAATGCTAAGTTCCTCTGTAAACTGGCCTGCATGGAAGTCTCCATTAGACCACACAGAGAGAAAGAAGTATGCAGCCTAGAAATTGGAGTCTAAGAGAGAGGGAGTGATAATCTATATTTGGTAGAAGAAATAAGATATGGGTGGTGATGAAGATGACTGCAGTATTCCAGTATTTGAGGGGCTGACAGAAAGAGGAGGGGGTCAACCTATTTACCAAAGCCCCAGAAGGCAAGATAAGAAACAATGGATGGAAACTAATCAAGGACAGAAGCAACCTGGGATTGAAGAGCAGTTTCTAACAGTGAGGACAATTAACGGCTTGCCTTCAGAAGTTGTGGGTGCTTCATCCCTGGAGGTTTTTAAGAAGAGACTGGACAGTCACTTCTCTGAAATGGTATAAGGTCCCCGGCTTGAGCAGGTTGGACTAGAAAACCTCCAAGGTCCCTTCTGCTTTTATTCTATTGTGATGATATTGGCTCTGAGCTCTTTTGTGTGAAGTACTCTGGAATAAAACAACCCCAAAATTTTATTGATTCCCTTTTCATTCAGGTAAAACCAAGATAGCATACAAAGCATTTCCTGGGTAACATGCTGTAATTTACAGAATCAATGTGTCAGCCTCTGCTTTGCTGCTTGCTTTTTGGCTGCCATTGAAACGGGGAGGAGGGGCATGGTATTTGGCGCAGTGGTTAAATGCAGCACTGCAGGCTACTGCTAGATCAGCAGTTCAGCGGTTCAAATCTCACCGGCTCAGGGTTGACTCAGCCTTCCATCCTTCCGAGGTGGGTAAAATGAGGACCCAGATTGTTGGGGGCAATATGCTGACTCTCTGTAAACCGCTTAGAGAGGGCTGAAAGCCCTATGAAGCGGTATATAAGTCTACTGCTATTGCTATTTTGGTGTGGGAAATATTCTGTGCAGGAGGACTGTAAAAAGGGAGTTTGGTTTGGTTTGGTTGGTTTGGTTTATTGGATTTATATGCCGCACTTCTCCCAAGGACTCAGGGCGGCGTACAACATTAAAAAAAACACATATTACAAAAGTTAAAAAAAATTAAATAGAATATCCCAAACAAACCCAATTAGGATTAACAATAACATTTTAAAAAAATTCGATTAAAATTAACAATGATCAATAATTTATTTTGTTTTGTTCAGGCCAGGCTGGCTTGCTGGAAAAGCCAACTTTTTAAGGCACGTCAGAAGGACCGGAGGTCGGGGATTATACGTAGCTCCGGGGGCAGCTCATTCCAGAGGGAAGGCACTCCCACAGAGAAGGCTCTCCTCCTGGGGGTTGCTAGCCAACACTGTCTGGCTGATGGCACCCTGAGGAGGCCAACTCTGGGATCACTCTGGATGGTGGAAGGCTACCGGTGGCAATAGGTGGTCTCGCAGGTATCCTGGGCCTAAGCCATGGAGTGCTTTAAAGGTCATAATTAGTACCTTGAATCGCACCCAGAAGACAACCGGCAACCAGTGCAGGCCGCCTAAAAGGAGTGTAACATGGGAGCACCTAGGTGCCCCCATGATAACCCGCACAGCTGCATTCTGGATCAGTTGAAGCCTCCAGGTGCTCTTCAAGGGCAGCCCCATGTAGAGAGCATTACAGTAGTCCAGGCGAGAAAGGACGAGGGCATAAGTGACTGTGCACAGAGCATCCCGATCCAGGAAGGGGCGCAACTGTCGTACCAAGCGAACCTGGTAAAGGGCCCCCTTGGTCACGGCCATCAGGTGTTCTTCTAAACTTAGCCGCGTATCCAGGAGGACACCCAGATTGCAGGCCCTCTCTGAGGGGGCTAAAATTTCTCTCCTTATCATCAAAGATGGAACAAGATGCACAAATCGGGATGACGGAAACCACAGCCACTAAGTCTTGGAGGGATTGAGCTTGAGCTGTTCCTCCCCATCCAGATTTGCACAGTCTCCAGGCATCGGGACATCACGTCGAGGGCATCGTTTGGGTGGTTTGGGGTAGAGATGAAAAGTTACGTATCATCAGCATATTGATGATACTGTACCCCAAAACCACGGATAATCTCACCCAGTGGTTTCATATATATGTTGAACAGGAGGGGTGAGAGAACTGACCCCTGGGGCACCCCACAAGTGACGCGCCTCATGGTTGATCCCTGCCCTCCAGCCAACACAAACTGCGACCGATCCGACAGGTAGGAGGAGAACCACGGTAAAATGGTGTCCCCCCACTCCCAACCCCCCGAGTCTTCACAGTAGGATACCATGGTTGATGGTATCGAAAGCCGCCGAGA
The DNA here is from genome assembly GCF_051295495.1 of Thamnophis sirtalis. NCBI lineage: Eukaryota > Metazoa > Chordata > Lepidosauria > Squamata > Natricidae > Thamnophis > Thamnophis sirtalis. Next base: position 22,964,474 of record NW_028261383.1, on the reverse strand, counting down.
GGTCTAATGAGACCAGGACAGAGGAGCAGCCCCTGTCCCGGGCCCGGTTCCACCACAAAAGCGCGTAGGACAAAATCGCGCTCGACAAAAGCGCGCTGTGACGTCATCACAGCGCGACGAAAAAGATCGAAAAAATGTAAAAATAAAGCTAAAACCTTCCCCTAACCCCCCCAAACCTAACCCTAACCCTAACCCTAACCCTAACTCTTAACCTAACCCTAAACCTAACCCTAAACCTAACCGTTAAAGTAACGAAAAACGTAACGCTAACCCTTATCCTAACCCTAACGCTAACGCTAACGCTCTAAAGCTAACCCTAACCCTTAACCTAACCCTAACCCTAACTCTAACCCTAACCCTTACCTTTATGTGAATCGGCTTGCTTTAATTTAATTTTTATTAATTTTTATTTGAATTTTTCGATCTTTTTCGTCGCGCTGTGATGACGTCAAAGGCGCGATTTTGTCGATCGCGCTTTTGCCGTCCGCGCTTTTGACGGGTCACGCCGGGCCCACCAGAGATCATCGACCAATGCCATCTCCATGCTGTATCCGGGCCTGAAACCTGACTGAAACGGATCCAGGTAGACAGCTTCATCCAGGAACTGGGGAAACTGACGTGCTACCACACTCTCAACAACCTTCGCTACAAAGCGAAGGGTGAAGACCGGACGATAGTTGGCTAAAGAAGCTGGGTCCAGGGAAGGCTTCTTAAGGAGGGACCTGGTTTGGACAATGGGATGGGGTTACCAAGGGGAGGGGAATGGGTCACATATTGATATCTATGATTGCCCGCGCTTTTGCCTCAGATCTTGCTTTGCCTAGCTACTATCTACTCATAACCAGTAAAAGTACTCTTAATTCTGCAAAATGGAGTTGATTGGTTTCTTTCTTGGTTACTGAGTGAAGCAGCCCTGACACAATGTCTCCCAGACATCCCCTACTTACCGACTATGACATACTTTTTGCCTCTCAATATGCCATAGCTCATGGAAGGCGTCTTTATGCTTAACCTAATACTGAATTATAACTCATGGCTTTTCATCCAGCATCCTTGAGCCCTTACACTAGATGTTTGGTTTGGTGCCTTTTCAATCAGTCAGTCAGTCAGTCAAGTCAAGTCTTTTCCTTTGCTGCTTTTAGCTCTGGGACTGTCCAAAGTTGAACAGATGTTTTCACATTTCAAGGTGGGGAGTGGAACAGAGTATTTCTCAGTCTCTAACCTGGTGCCTTCACCACGACACCAGCCAGGATCTTCTTCCCCACAAAATCTACCCATTGAGCTAATAGGGCTCCTCTCTGGGGTGAGTCCTTCCGTGAACAGCCAGTCTTCTAACCAAAGCTTTTGCTGCATTGGGAACACTGATATGGCTTTCCTCCAGTGTGGATCCTCTTGGGCATAACCAGTGGTGATCTACAATAACTGCAAGCTAGCGTCACCCCATATAACTGACAGCCACAACTTTGAGGAACACTTTAAAGTCTTCTTTTTAGCACCACCGTAGCTTTGAAAACTGAGTCGTAAGTGATAAGGTATACCTATAAAACTAAATATCACAAATGCGATCAATAACAAAAAAAAAATTAAGTTGTGGATTAAGCACATTTGTGCCATGTTAATCCATGGACGGCACACCAGCAGGAAATCCTGTGTTTGTTTGTTAGATATGGAATTAAAAACAAAATTCCTGAAGACATCACTGGCCGATCAGTTCCAAATTGTTGCCAGGAAAAGAACATGCCCATATAATTACAAGGACTTAACATGAAGGAGACTTTTTAAAACTCCCAACACATAGAAAAATGCAGGCACCAGTTTTAAAGCATGTGCCACCAGTGAAATACAATCTGGGGAGGAAAGGAATATGTAGCAGCTGACATGTTTCAGCCTCCTTGCTTATCTATTTTTACAACCTGGGGAAACCAAAACAGCCATACTTGCTTCGGGCCTATCCTTCACCTGTCCGCAGCTCACCTTTCAGCTGCTGCTTCCACCCTGGGAGGACCAGGAGAACCAACCTCTCAGCGGAGAGCTGGAAGAAGAGCCTCTCCTGCTGTTGTTCTCCTCCTCTCCTCCAAATCCTCTCTAGGAATCTATTGTTCAAATGTTTAAAGTCCTTATGCCTCAGTTACCAATGCTCTGTAGTTGATTAACGCGGGCATTGCCCATCTATAGTGCACCATCTAGTGACATAAAGATGAAAATCATGTTGATCCATCTCTGCCTAAGGCGGTTGCAAGATTCTTTTAATTTAATGTGTGTTGAAGTTCACATCAATAGACTTTCTCCATGATGATTATCCTTAACTTATTCCTTCGGGCCTCCTGTTGAGTCACTCATCACCACAGAAAGAGAGCGAGAAGCTCCCCATGCAAGAATTGAGAACTACACTGAGGGAAAGAAGGGTGGGAGGATATGCATACAAAGTGCACCTCCTTTAAGGATCTACAAAGATTGCTCCAGCCAGTTATATCTTGGGGGGTGCAGGACAACTCATGAACGCTTAGTTTTGCAAGAGACAAAAACCTGAAGATGGAAGCTTGACCAGCTTTTCCAAATTAACCAGGTTCTGGGCCTTAAAAGCTCATCATGCACTTATTTATATACAGTCCCTCAGTTATTGCCAGCTTGCTAGCTTGATTATGTTAATAGAATAATTACTAATTCCTGCACTTTTGTAGGGGTTTGGCTCTCAATAGATATGAATACTTTCATTAGGACAAAGCTGGAGAAAACATAAGAGGCAGTCTAGAAAAAAGGGGATAGAAAGAGTGGGTGACTCCATATATATGGGAAAAGAAATATAAACTCCCTAAATTGACACTTCAAAGAGCTGTAAAAGTAGATGCAAAAATCTATGAAAGGCTGCCATACTCTTTGTTTGAATTGCATACCTTTCTTAATTTGAAATATTTGAAGTAATATACAAAAGAAAATAATTTTACAAACAGACTCAGGCAAACACCTCTCTAATTTGCAGGAGCATAAGTTGTTGGGGGAGGCACAACACACTCTGACTTTCAAGATTTTCTATTACCTTCAGTCTCTATTAAAAAAAACTGGGAGTCCTCCTGTGAAGTTGATTTCTTTGTACTGGTCTATCAAGTGGGGCTGAGCCTGAAGGACCTTTCATGGCTGAGGTGGGACTGGAACCTGGCTGTCCCCACTCCTCGTCCAGCAACAGCACCTTTCCCCCTGCAGCACACCAGCTCTCTAATAGGAAAGCCATCCAGAGAGACCCCCCCCCCCTATTGCCCATTGGTCTCCTCCCCATCAGCTGCAGGAAGGAAAAGCACAGAGAGTGGAGATGAATGAATGTGGGTACTCCTCGCTTAGTGACCACAACTGTGATTCACAAGTCTGGCAAATAACTTTATTGCAACAGGCTTCTGACCTCACTTCCCTTCTGGTCATTACATGAATCAACATGGACGTTGAGGGAGACATCAAATGGCTGCTACTTTTGATTTTATTTCTGCCTCTGACTAATATTTGTCTTAAGCTGGTTGGGAAACCTGTTAATGGCTATCACAGGATCTGGGGACAATGGGATGATGGTAAATGTGAAGATTGTTTTTTATATACCATCATAATCTTGAATGGTTGCTAAACATGTCAAATGGTAAGTGAGGACTATGTATGTTACACCCAGGAAAAAAGCCATTTGCACTGGATGTCATTTGCTGGAAGCATCCTGGGGAGGAAATTATTGTTCTCCTATCCAGCAGGTGGGTTACCCAGAAGGATGTGAAGGATCGTGGGGAGTTATTTCTGCTCTGGGAGCTCCCCTTCCTCTGAGACTGATGGAGGAATTTGGGATTATGAGCGCACACAAATGGATGGCTGTTCCTCAAATGGAAGATTTTGTGAGTCTAAGCTCTTCCCAAGAAGATGCCACAGGGAGCACAGCCACTTCTTAAAAGCCCCCTTACCATGTTTCCTCCTAATCCTTCTCTTCAATAGCCTAGTTATACTGGTTCCACCACAAATCCGCGAAGCCCTTATCCGCGGAGACATAAGCACGAAGACTAATTCGCGCCGTTCTAAGTGCTAAGGAAAAACGCGACCCTACCGCGATGACATAATCGCGGAGGGCAAATTCGCGCATTCCCAAGCACTCAGTACCCTAAACCTAACGCTAAACCTAACGCTAAACCTAACGCTAAACCTAACCTTAACCCTAAATCTAACCCTAAACCTAACCCTAAAACAAACCCCTAAACCTAATCCTAACTAACCCTTACCTTAATTGAAGTCGGCTTTCTGCCGCGGCGCCATTTTAAAGCGCCCTTCTGTTGCCGCGCTGTTGTCGTGGCGGTGATGACGCGCGGTGATGTCGCGGCTTTAGCGCCGCGATTTTATCACCGCGATTTTGACGAGCGCGGTTTTGTCGTGCCACGAGTTATACTAGCTCCCTCAACTGATCATCATGCGATTTAGCGTCCAGACCCTTTATCACCTTTATTGATCTTCTCTGCACTTTCGAGGGTTTTAGTATCTTTTTTGTATTGTGATGACCAGAACTGGATGCAGTATTCTAAGTGTGCTCTCACTAGCATAGTGTGAAGCATTCCTGTTATTTCTTGTTGGCTTTTTGAAACATTTGTGTCTACTGCATCATGGAAAGCGCAACTTTCACCATCTCTGTTGAATCTGATTCATAATGCGAAGAGTCATCAGGGAAGTCAGACTGATCCTCTGTAACGGTACGATTTTCAAAACCCTACAAACCCACTGGCACAATCAATGGCTGCTTTGGGGGTTATAAAGTTACAAGGGAAACTGTAGCTTACTTGTCCAGTTTCAAATGTCCTAGTTTCCATCACTCAGACTGACGGTGATAGATACAACCATCCTTGAATCTGAGAGGAATGCCAATCGAAACAGGACCAATTTAGCCATTCTAATTAAACTGTGCTTAACGAAATGTCATTCTTTCATGGAGTTTAGGACAGGCGCAGATAGCAAAGCAACAGATAAATTAAGAGGCAGAACTGCAGCTCATATCATCGGTCACACAGTGCATGGACTAATATATCACTGAAATTGGAATTTTAAATGTATGCGGAGGGAAAGGAAGCTGAGAAAGACAGATTGGTCATAGAGATACAAAATGTAGAAGAGACAGATTACAAGTTAACAATTGTAGTGCGTTGTTATTAAACTTATTAAAGTTTATTAAACTGCTTTAATGTTCATAGGAACACTGACAAAATCCATTTTTCCCTTGTAAAAAGCACGGATAATTCTAACATGCTGCATTTTTAAAAATGAAACATTTTGAATGGTACATTTCCCCCCCTGTTAAGGTAGCAAAACAGAGAGGTTTGTCCTTCTTCTGCGTGACAGTGTGGCAAAATTGCTGCCGCTTCCACAAGTCTAACGTATGGCCCAGGGATCAATGCAGGACCCATTGAAAATGGTGGCGGCTTCCAAGACACAGTCATGAGGCCCAAAGATGCGTCACCTCCCATCCTTCCCCGACATGAGAATCAGAGATCTTCAAAAGAAAAGGAGGAGGAGGGTGTGAGGTCTGGTGGGATGGGAGTCAGGCCGAAAGTCAGGCCGAAAAACAGTCCTATGACCAAACCAGACGTCAACATTCCTGAACTTCCAGGTTTCCCGTAGGGCTGTTTTTTGCCCTCCCAAGGCTCCTAGAAAGCCTCTGGAGCCTGGGGAGAGCAAAAAAAGTGCACCAAAAGCAGGGGGGAGTGCTGGTCTTGTATGCACGCGTGTTCTGGTCGTACACATAGCGTTATGGGTGTGGGCACGCTCGCGCATGACAACCCTGTGATCTCCCCGCTTTTGTCATGCGATCCAAAATTTTTTAGCCATCTTCCATTCCCTCACACACACCCCCCCAACATGAGGTTCAGAGATCTTCAAAAGGTAAGAAGGAGGAGGGTGGGGTGGGAAGGGGAACCTGGGGAGGGAGTGAAGGGCCAAAGAGACTCAAAGGTTAGGACAAAGAGCACAGGCGGCCTTGGAGCATGGGGGAGGGCTAGAGATGCCTAAGGCAGGCAGTCCTAGCCCTGCGCTAGGCCTCCAAGGAGTTTTTCCCGGCACGGATTAGACAGTATTCTGCTTAGCGACTCACATATTTAATTAATGGCTGCATCAGGGAGAGCAGGGGATTCGGGTAGTTAAGGAAAGTAATTTCACTTAACAGCCATTGCAACCTGCAACCTTAATTCAAGGCCCATCATAGTTATATCTTGCGGACTACTTTTATGAGGGTTGTGGAATTCTGGGGCTGAAAATCGGGTGAAACCAAGGTAGAAGATGAAAACTCCACATGTGGGAATTCCATAATCGACAGACAAAAGCTCCACCTAAAATCCCTTATTGAGGAATTCCTCTACTTCTGGAAAGAGAAATATCCAGAAGCTTCTTTAGCCATTTTCCATTTTTCTTTTCACTCCACTTACAAATTTAATCCTGAGAAAAGTTTGAGCAAAATGAATCAGGCCAAAATTCAAACAATCAATTTCTCACCTACACTTTCAATGGGAGATCACAAATGAAATTCAAGTGTTATAATATCTCATCTACCTTTCCTCATATGGATTACCTTGTGTGCAATAAGGGATGATTTATGCTTGAAGTAATGTCCACATGTCGGACATTGAAAGGGTTTCTCTCCTGTGTGAGTCCTCTGGTGTGTCACTAGGTTGGAATTCTGACTGAAACTTTTCCTACAGATTGGGCATTCAAAGGGTTTCTCTCCTGTGTGAGTCCTCTGGTGTATCACTAGGCTGGAATTATCAGTAAAACCTTTCCCACAGATAGGACATTCAAAGGGTTTCTCTCTTGTGTGAGTTCTCTGGTGTGTCATCAGTTTGGAATTATTAATAAAGCTTTTCCCACAGTAAGGACACTCAAAGGGTTTCTCTACTGTGTGAGACCTCTGGTGTCTCACCAGGTTGGAACTCAGACTAAAACCTTTCCCACAGTAAGGACATTCAAAGGGTTTCTCTCCTGTGTGAGTCCTCTGGTGTGTCACCAGGCTGGAATTATCAGTAAAACTTTTCCCACAGATAGGACATTCAAACGGTTTCTCTCCTGTGTGAGTCCTCTGGTGTATCACCAGGCTGAAACTCAGACTAAAGCCTTTCCCACAATCAGAACATTCAAAGGGTTTCTCTCCTGTGTGAGTCCTCTGGTGTGTCACCAGGCTGGAATTATCAGTAAAACCTTTCCCACAGATAGGACATTCAAAGGGTTTCTCTCCTGTGTGAGTCCTCTGGTGTATCAACAGACTGTAACACCAACTAAAACATTTCCCACAATCAGGACATTCAAAGGGTTTCTCTCCTGTGTGAGTCCTCTGGTGTCTCACCAGGTTGGAACTCAGACTAAAACCTTTCCCACAATAAGTACATTCAAAGGGTTTCTCTCCTGTGTGAGTCCTCTGGTGTGTCACCAGGCTGGAATTATCAGTAAAACCTTTCCCACAGATAGGACATTCAAAGGGTTTCTCTCCTGTGTGAGTCCTCTGGTGTCTCACCAGGTTGGAACTCAGACTAAAGCCTTTCCCACAGTCAGGACATTCAAAGGGTTTCTCTCCTGTGTGAGTCCTCTGGTGTATCACCAGGTGGGAATTCCAACTGAAACTTTTCCCACAGTCAGGACATTCAAATGGTTTCTCTCTTGGGTGAGTCTTCTGGTGTTTCACCAGGCTGGAATTATCACTAAAGCTTTTCCCACAATCAGGACATTCAAAGGGTTTCTCTCCTGTGTGCGTGGTCTTGTGTCTCAGGAGGTGGGAATTTCTACTGAAACTTTTCCCACAATCTCCACACTTATAATGTTTCTCCATGGAGTGAATCCTCTGCTGTCTGCCACAGTCAAGACATTGAATGGGTTTTTCTCCTTTCTGATTCCTCTGGTGTATCACCAAGTTGGAATCATAATTGAAAGTTTTCCAACGATCAGGTCTTGTGTCTCAGGAGGTGGGAATTTCTAATGATGTTTTCCCCATAATCTAGATATTCATACAGTTTTTCTCTGGAGTCAATCTACTGATGCATCACCAGACTGAAATTGTAACTAATTTTTCCCCACAATCAGGACATTCGAAGTGTTTCGCTTTTGTGGAAGTCCTTGGGTGCTTCACCAGGGTAGAATTCTCACTGAAGCTTTTCCCACAGAAAGGATGTTCAAATGGTTTTATTCTTGTGTGTGCGTCCTTCAGTGTCTCAAGACCTGGGAATTTCTAATGAAGCTTTCACACAATCTGCACAGTCATATGTTATCTCCCTCCTGTGAGTTATCTCATGTAGCACCATGTTGCCATGCTCACTAAAGCTTTTATCACATTGGGAGCACTTTTGTGGCTTCCCTCTTGTGTGTGGGTGATTCTATGAACCACAAGGGAACTGTTGTGACCATAGTTTTTCCCACATTCAGGTTATTTGTATGGCTTTTCTACTTTCTGGCTCCCCTGGTGAATAATCAGCTGTGATTTGCAATCTGTGCTTTTCCCACAATAGGCAAATCTATTTTTGCACAACTGATATTCTTCAGGAGGTCAAAAAGATGGACAATGCCTTGTTTAGGGTGCTTTCATTCAAGCCGTCTTCTTCCTCACAGGGAGAACATGTCTGTTCTACATGACTTTACTATTGATCTTTTCCAACAGACTTCCAGATATTTATTCCCTCATTTGCTGAATTATAAACTATGTCCCTTCCCATCTCATGTCATGTATCGTTGAGTTCCGTATAATCTGCTCATTTTTTCTTGATTTTCTCTCTCAAACAGCTGCTGGAGGAGGAGGAGATTTGCATGGTTTTCGGCAGGGAATGGAAAATATTTTGATTTCTGGCTTGATTTTCTTCCGTTTTCAACATTGATTGTTATTTATAGTTGTCCAGAGAGCTCTTATTGGCATCCTGTTCATCTGTAAGATGCAAAGAAAAGTGTACCTTTAATTTTTTGTAAAATGGTTAGAGATGAGGTGGGGAAAAAAAGTACTGTGTTTTCCCGAAAATACGACAGAGCCTTATAATTTTTTTGACCCACAAAATATGGCTTTGGACTTATTAGAGGGGGAGAGCTTATTGTTTTGGGGTTGCCGGGCGGCTGCTCCCTTGGAAGCGGATTCCCGAAGAGCCGAGCACAGCCTCAGAGGTGAAGCAGCCATGAGGTGACCATGCTCACAAGCAGCCACTCAGCAAACCCCCTCTCCAGCCAGGCAGAGCACCATTCACTGACCTAGGGAATATCCCTAAGGCGCCAAGCCATGTGGCGCTCTGCCTGCCCCCCAGCTGCTGCGGTTTGGCACATTTGGGGTACCCCCTAGGTCAGTGCATGGAGCTCTGCCCGGCTGGAGAGGGGGTTTGCCACGTGGCTGCTCATGAGCATGGTCACCTCATGGCTGCTTTGCCCCTGAGGCTGTGCCCAGCTCTTCGGGAGCCCGCTCGCAAGGGAGAAGCCACCCGGCAACTCCCCCATCCAGGAAATTAGATTTTCAACAGTATTACCGCTGCTCGGAGGCTGGGAGGGTTTGTTGGAGTTTGTGTATTGAAAATGGAGCACTTTTTTTTCTCCACTGACTGTTTTGACTTGGCACGACAAGGTTTCACTGCTTGGCTACAGAGAGTGATAAGAAGGGAAGCACACAGATGTCCCTTTGATGTATATTTTTAATCAGAGAAAAGTGAAAACAAACGTTCTTTGTGAATCTATGCTTTAATTTTATCAATCTTCCAAGCTAGAGCAGCTGTGTTTGTTAGAATGGAACAATTTCAAATAATAATAATAATAGAAATCTCAAGTTTGCAAAAGATACTTTCAGAAATATAGAAATTATCAAATACATATAAAAGAATAGAGAAAAAACTGGAAGATTTAGAGCATATAACAACAAAATATGATGAAGAAATTGAAGAAACCAAAGGCAAAACGGGGTGGTTAAAACTCAAAAAATCGAAGTGGAAAATGAATATAAAGTGATTAAACCTGCTGATATTTATAGCGATTGGTTTGTCTCTGAAAATGGAAAGAATGGAATACTGAAAGAGGAATTAAATGGAGAGGAAATTTATTCCAGAGGGCAAGATACAGAAGAAGAAAAAAACCAAAGAATCTATGAATTTAAAGTGAGAAGTTCTATTAGCAAAAACATTGATAACACTGCTGACAATCTAAGATAAGCTGAATAAGGAAACAGAAGGAGGGCATCAAGATTATATGAGAGATCTTATAAGCAAGGAGTTGCTAAGAGGAGTCTATACAAAGTTGACCAAGAAGATGATTAGAGGACTGGCACCACAAATGAAATGACCAATAGAGCATTAGTATTTCCTATATTAGTATTAACATGCTCTCATACTAACGAGTTCTACTCCCCCTCCCAATCAGAAAAGAAATCTGTTCCAAATGCAAAACACAAGCACAGGAGAGGAGATTCAGTTTCGGTTTTACTTTCACAGCAGGAAGCAGCTATACTACAAAACAGCTGAGCTAACCAAAAGGGAGGCTCCTTCCTGTCTCCTTGCTCACACAGCAAATACTGTTTCACTTTCAAAGTAGCCCTCTGAGGAGTTCTACTCCCCCTCCCCACCCCAAAAGAGGAGTTTCACTTTCACAGCAGCAAGCAGCTTTACTACAGAACAGTTGAGCTAAGTCACATCCAGGCTCCTTCCTGTCTCCTTCTTGCTCACACAGCAAATAATGTTTGAATTTCCAAACAAACCTCAAATCTATCAAACACTGACAGGACACTAGCCAGATGAATACTAATGGATGCTGGTAGGCAGAGCCAGATTTTTTCCCCCATTAGTTTACTCCTCAGTTCAGACAAATTTCTTCCTTCTAGTATAACACCAGTTAAAGGGAAAAGAAGCAGAAATGCAGAAAAATATTTACAGATGTGATTAGGAAAACATAAGTAAGGAAAGCTGCGCACAAGTATCCTCAAACTCATCCCCAAGTCAGTAGAAAAGCTGTAAAAAAGTTTACATCTAATAACCCCTATGTTAATCCGTCACAAATGAGATCAATGCCTTTGTCTAATAAGTATTTCTCCGGTTTTAAAGATGAACCTGTTTGATTACTCCAGGGAAAAAAATGTTTATCTCGGACTGCGGTTACCCTGTGCATGGTGCCATGCTCTATGTCAGGTTGTTGTTCAGTGAAGCAGAAATAAACAATAAACTACAGAATTCTCAGTGTGTATTGTTTTATCTTCCACGCTCCGGCACGATCCGACAAACACCCAGGGATAAAATATAGTGAGATGAAGTCAAGGCTGAAGCCCAGTGCTCCCCTCCACCTTTGAAACCTTCCACCCACCACCCATCGATGCTCACAACAGTCCCAGCAAAGCCACAAGCCATGTTGATTTTCTGCCATGCTCAGGCAGCCGTGCTGTGTTTCGGAATGGCCGATTGAGAGTCCCGGCATATGCTACAGTGGCGATGTACCTCTCTCCCCTTCAGCCATACCCTGAACCCTTACACAGCCTTCTCACCCACCAGCATCCAATGGCAAAGAACTTTCTGTCTGCTGTCTAGAAGTACAAAGGATGCTTCCAAATGACGTATTTTGGAGTCAGAGAGGTGAAGGAGGGAAACTTTATGCCAACATTCAAAGTGCAGGGGCAGGTTTACCACAGGACAGGGAGTATCATGGCGGGTCTCAGTAGCAGCTTTCATTTCCCCAGATATACTTTGTTGGCGATAACAAGGAGAGAGACATCCGTTGTGGAATCTACTCCGGCGTTAATCCACAACTGGTTAGCCAACTGCAGAAGTTGCTTAAGAACTTAAGGGTGCTGTTGATCCTGTTCCAAAGGGCCACAAGGACTTCCAAGTGGTGATTAATGCCGATGGGAAGCCTTCTGGAGAGCACTGAGGTTGGTTCAATGCCCCCATGACTTCAGAAGTGGTTGTTCTCATTGTTGGCAAGGAGATTGAGAAGAGATATATCATTCTCCACAGCAGAGAAAACAGGTTGTTAGGAATCAGTGAGATGCACTGTCCCTATGAAGCTCTCCGGTACCCTCTGATGTTCTGCCATGGAGAAGATGGCTACTACATCAATATACCTCAGTGTGAACCAAACACCAAAGTTCCTCTCAAGAAGACCATGTCTGCTGCTGTCTTTTACAGCTACAGGATAATGGAGCGTGATGGTGAAGAATGCTACCTATTGCTGTTCCAGTTCCGTAACGAAGCACGGGTATCCAACCGACTAGTATGATCATATAAGCCCAGTCCAACACAATATCACTAAAAAGGGGAAACAAGATATCCAAGAATAAACCAGCATGGTTGCATAAAGACCTCTCTGCTAAACATGAATGAAAAAAAGGATCAGTAAAAAATAGCCAAAACAGAACTGTAAAAGGCAAACTAGGAATACAAATTAAAACAAGCAGGAAAATGGTAAGAGAACACCTGTCAATTCTAGATGACTTCTAATCATCGGGTCCAGATTGATTACATTCTAGAGTTCCCAAGGAGCCAGCAGACGTGATCTAAGAACCATTGAACCATATCTTTCAATGATCTTCATACACCAAGGAACTACAGGTGGATTGGAAAAGACCTGACTTAGTTCCCATCTTCAGAGAAGGGAAGAAAAATAGATCCATAAAACTATAGGCCAATTAGGCTGACATCACTACCTGGGAAGATCCTGGAAAAGATAATGAAACAAAAGATCTGCAAACACCTAGAAGCCACCAAATATATAACCAGAAGTCATCATGGGTTTGTCAAAAACAGATCATTCCAAACAAATGTTATTTCATTCTTACACAGAGTGACTAAATTAGCGGACCAATCAAATACATACTATCATTGGATTTCAGTAAGGCAGTTGACAAAGTAAACCATAACCTACTTCTTGGTATATTAGAAAAATTGGGTTAGGTGCAGCCATCCACAAAGGTAGATTCATAACTGGTTCTCAAAGTGTATTCCTTAATGGGACTAAATCTATATTGAGAGAAGTAAGCAGTGGGTACCCCAAGGTTCTGCTTTAGTACTCTTTAATATCTTTGTAAATACCTTCCATGAGGGAGTGGACTGGGAACGCATCAAATTAGCAAATGACACCAAGCAGGCAGGAATAGTCAACACCTCAGAACATAGGCTCAAGATAGAGAATCTCAATAGATTTGAACACTGGGCCCTATCTAACAAAATGAAATTCAATGCAGGGGGAAAAGGGTTTTACATTTATTCAAGAAAAACCAAATGTACTGGTACAGAATAGGTACCACTTGGCTCAAGTAATAACTACAAGAGAAACCTTGAAGTCCTAGTGGACAATCATTTAGATATGGGCCAGCTGTGTATTGCAGTGGCAAAAAAGCCAATACAGTACTAGGCTGCATTAACAGAGAATCAAGATCATGTGAAGTACTAGTACCACTTTATAAAGAGTAAGACCACACTTAGATAATTGCACACAGCTTGGTCACCATATCGTAAAAAAGATGTTGAGACTCTGGAAAGAATGCAGAAAAAGAGCAACAAAGAGGATTAGGGGCCTGGAGCTAAAATATAAAGAAAGGTTGCAGTAATTGGGTATGTCTAGTCAAGTGAAAGTTAGGACTAAGGGAGACATGATAGCCATCTTCCAATACTTGAGGAGCCACAAAAGAGGGAGGGGTGTCAACCTATTCTCCAAAGCCCCTGAAGGCAGGACAAGGAACTGGATGGAAACTAATCAAGGAGAGAAGCAACTTCGAACTAAGGAGAAACTTCCTGACACTAAGAACAGTGAACCAGTGGAAGGTTTTCCCTTCAGAGGTTGTGGGGGCTCCATCACTGGTGGCTTTTAATCAGAGACAGGACAGCCATTTGTCTGAAATGATGTTGGGTCTCCTGCTTGATCAGGGCGTCGGAATAGAAGCCCTGCAAGGTCCCTCCCAGCTCTGTCACAAACCCTCCAGTGATGGGAGCCCCCACAACCTCTGGAGGGAAGCCATTCCCAAAGAATCCACCTTCACTTGGAAGAGACTTTTCCAATCTTCCCACCAGAAGGAAAATTGCAGCCACCAGTTTCACAGCGTGCAGCCCCAGTGGGCTTAAATTCGGGGAGGGAAGGAACCTGCAGCAGCAGCAGCTGAGATGCTTCAGCCCAGTTGCTTCTCTGCTTCCGGGACTCCCCTCCCACCCGCCCTCAACTCACCTTCCAGCAGCTGCTTCGACCATGGGAAGAGCACAAAAGACGCTCTGCACACCACTATCCTCACATGAGTGATCCGGAAGAGGAAGTTCAGCTGTTCCCAAAGGTGCTTTTTTCAAAAGGCAACTGGACTTTCTTCTACTCTTCCCGTCGCTTTCCAACCTTTCTAGCAACACAGTACTCGATGGTTTTAACTCTTTAAAGCACAACCACAAGTATCCGCTTTCTAGGCACAGGTGTTGTCTGTTTGACCATCATCTCCAGATAGGAGGCATTAAAAAAAAATCCTTCTCCAGTTTCTACCTGAGGCGTTTGCAACGTGTTTCCACTGATTAAATGCTATCAAGTCGTTTTTAACTTCTAGCAACCGACTTTGCAGCTGAGCCTAGTGAAATAGTGAAATGTGATTTTACTTAACCTTGTGAAGTTTAGCTATGTGCCGAGCCTTAAAATTCATGAATGTTTTACAGAATTACACTGTTGAAAGAAATGTCCTTTTGGGTTCGGCTCCAAGTGGGGAAAAAGACACTGGAAACATGGAGGCTGCTTGGAAAGATGGTTTAATGGTGGCTTGCACTGAATTTCTCCCACAGAGAAATATATGCAGCAGGGCCTAAAAATGGAGCCTAAGAAAGAGGACCTGATTGCCTATATATGGTAGAAGAAATTTTCCCCTTCCCCAATTTCTATTTATCTTTCTATTGTACAGAGTGTTGTTTTTTATATATTCTGCTATTTCCCTCATGTTAGTTTTAATGTGTCTTAGAGAAATGCAGTTTCATCCTTCTGCATCCTGAATGTCTTCCAGATTTTGAGGCCAGAATTTCCTAGCCAGCATCTCCTTTTCACAAAATATCTGTGAGTCATAAGCAGAGTTTCTGAGTGGTCCCAGTAAGTTGCTGAAGCTTCTAAAAATACGTAGTAAAAATATTATTATTTGTATACTTGGAACCAAAACCATTGCTCTTTCTTGCCTTTTGGGGCTTTGGTTCTATGCATCAGACATCCCCAAGAGAAAAAAAAGAAGTCACATGGATCTGGCCTGGCTAAGCCTCCCTTGCTGGCCCAGACCCATTGAGTCTGTGGGTGGAGTTTTCCCACACCTTGGCCATTTGGAACAAAGGTTTAAAGGGGTTTTGAATGTTGAGTTCAAAGGCTGCTTGGAAACGTGAGTACCTCTAAATTTTACCTTTAAAAGCCCAGGAGGTGAAAGAGTGTGTCCGTCTGTCTGTGTGTCTGAATGCGCTTGAAAAAAAATTCCCTTCTCTGGATCTTTCTCCCTCTGTGCATTTACTAACCCCAGAAAGACCAACAGAATCTTCCCAGGCCATTTGCCTGAAAAACTGCGGGCTGACCACAGGTTAGAAGGTACATTCACCTGTTGGGGGTGGTGTATTCCACGGTTGCAAGGGACCCAAGTAAAAGGAAAGAGTGGAGCCTTGGAGTCTTGTCACGGACAGTGGGAAGAGCAGACCAGAAAATGGGAAGCTCAAAGTCTAGGATCCCACTGAAATCTCCTCAAGGGAGTCTGATGGAGACCTGGGTTTGGGACAAATTACCTGTCCAGACAGGAATGAAGAATACACATATGGGCCAAGGTATGTGAGAAATGGACTCTGCTCGGGGATGAAGCAAGAAAAACCAATTTGGCTAAATAAAGATACTTAAAAGGAAAACATATAAATAGGAACGTTGGGAATTTGGTTTTTTTTGTTGATTGCTTCTCTCCCTCTGTTTTCCATGCAACCACATGATACATTTGTTAGGATCTGTGCCTTTCCTAATTTAACTGAGATTTATTGTGGGAATGACCAGTGTCATGTGTGTGAGCCTGAGAGTTTTGTTTTTCCGCTCATTTTGGAAAAGGGAAAGTACACTGGTGGAGGCTGCAGAGGACTCTCATGATGATTATGGCAGTGGCCCCAAAAAGGAGAGTTTTCAACCCATGAAGGTGTAGCAGCCAGGGCAGAAATTCTGTTAAATAGAAAAGAAATGTATAGTGTGCGATTTTCTGTGCCAATTGTTTTTAGATATCTGATGTCACTTTCTAGGAACCTTCAGTCAGGTTTGAAGCAAGCACATTTCCCAAAATTGTTTGCATATGATTGTACCTTAGTAGATAATCAAAGACTGCCCATTTCCTTTCATTGTTTCCTGAACCTACCTTAGTTTATTGCATCCAGGATTTGTGAGGCCAAATTTAGATTAACCGGTGTACAAGCCAGGCTATGAACATTTTTGAAGTTGCGCACAATGAGCCCCGGGACTCCTACTAATGCAGTGGATAACCAGTGCAACATATTCTGCTTTAACGGGCAACTGGGCACCATCATTTGTGAGCTTTGGAAATCTCTTTTCTGCTACCTCTTCAGTGAGGAAATTGACTGAGGGGGCATGGAATTGGGAGGGAGGTATGCCTATTTGGGCCTTAGGGCCACAGAACAAAAACCAACCAGGGGAAGCTTTATGTCAGGAGTCCTCAAGCTACAGCTTGCCAGCTGGATATGGCCCGCTAACATGATGTATCCATCCTGCGCAATGGTAGGATTAAGCCCTGCCCCGCGACTTACAGTCACTCTTTGTGTGCCTGGCTTTTTCCGCCAGCCTCATCATCCCTCCTCCAGCCGTTGGCCTTATATATACCTTGCAGAATCTAGCAGCTCAGCTGTGTACTTCTGTTCATAGCTGCTTGCAAAAGTAAGAAGGAAGGGCACGGGTTGGAGGGTGGGTGGGGGAGGGCGGGGTGGAAGACGGGTGATACTGTCGTTGAGTGTATGGACTTGTGCAGGTAGTAGGGGAGCATTCAGGAGACTGTGGCATCGGAGCCCTTCTGGGGTGTTTCCCAAATCTGGCCTGGCCTACGTGGGGAGCGTATGGGGATGACACAACACTTCTGGGCCAGTTTGGGCAGGGACTGGTTCATAAAATGGCTGCACAATGTTATACATATATACCTACCCTTGTTTCCCACTTTTGGACCCCAAAATAAGCATCAAGACTTAGTTTCGGTGGATTACTTTAAGTCTCCGGAGGATGAAAAACCGGCCCTACAGGAAAACCGGAAGTTCAGGAACAGACTTCTGGTTTGCTCATAGTGCCGTTTTTTGCCCTCCAGAGCCTTCAGGAAGCTTCCCTGAAGGATCAGGAGGGCAAAAAATAACCCTACAACCAAACTGTACATCACAGTTCCTGAATTTCCCGGGTTCCCCTAAGGGCCATTTACGTCCTCTGAGGCTTCAGGGAACTTCCTGAAGCCTCCGGAGGGCCTCCAGGGAGGATGGGAGGCTGTTTTCGCCTTCCCCAACCTCCTAGAAAGCCTCTGGAGCCTGGGAGGGCAAAAAAGGACATCAAAAGTGGAGGGGAAAGTGCTGGTCGTGCACACATGCGCACTGGTGTGCGCATAGCATTATGGATGTGGGCATGCCTGCGGACGACCCCCCTGCGCTCCCCTGCTTTTGGCACATGATCCAAAAACCGTTAGCCATCACTGATACATGTTCCTTCCACCCTGGGGAAGGGTGTGAAGGACCAAGGGGACTCAAGGATTAGGAAACAATGGAAAAGGATGTCTTGGAGGGTGGGGGAGGCCAAGAGATGCCTACATCCATCAGTCCTGCGCTAGGCCTCCGAGGAATTTTCTCTAGCTCTGAGTAGAAAGTGTTCTGCTTAGCGACTAGCACATTTGATTAATGGCTGCATCAGGGGGACGGGGGGGATTTGAGTAGTTAAGGAAAATAATTTCACTTAAAAGCCATTGGAACCTGCAACCTTAATTCAAGGCCCATCATAGTTACGTCTTAAGGACTACTTTTATGCGGGCTGTGGAATTCTGGGGCTGAAAATCGGGTGAAACCAAGGTAGAAGACGAAAACTCCACATGTGGGAATTCCATAATCAACAGACAAAATCTCCACCCAAAATTCCTTATTGAGGAATTCCTCCATTTCTGGAAAAGGAAATATCCAGAAGCTTTCCTGATAACCAGAAATTATTAGTTAGCCAATTTCCATTTTTCTTTTCACTCCACAATTTAATCCTGAGAAATTGTTGAGAAAAATAAATCAGGTCAAAATTCAAACAACCAATTACTCAACTACATTTTCAAGGGAGATCACAAATGAAATTCAAGCATTCTCTAAACTCATCTACCTTTCCTCAAAGGGATTACCTTGTGAGCAATAAGGGATGATTTAGGCTTGACGTAATGAGTACACACTGGACAATTCAAAGATTTCTCCACAGTGTCAGTCCACTGGTTTGTCATTAGGTAGGAATTCTGACTGAAACCTCTCCTACAATCAGGACATTCAAAGGGTTTCTCTCCTGAATGAGTCCTTTGATGTGTCACCAGTTTGATATTATTCCTAAGGCTTTTCGCAGAAACAGGACATTGAAAGGGTTTCTTTCCTGTGTGAGTCATCTGGTGTCTCACCAGACTGGAATTCCGACTGAAACTTTTCCCACAAATAGGACATTCAAACGGTTTCTCTCCTGTATGTGTCCTCTAATGCATCACCAGGTTGCAACTCAGTATAAAACTTATCCCACAACTAGGACTTTGAAACTGTTTCTTTGTTTATGTGTGTTTTCTGGTGTTTCACCAGGCTGGAATTCTGACTAAAGCTTTTCCCACAGTCAGGACATTCAAAGAGTTTCTCTCCTGTGTGAGTCCTCTGATGTCTCACCAGACTTGAATTCTGACTAAAGCTTTTCCCACAGATAGGACATTCAAAGGGTTTCTCTCCTGTGTGAGTCCTCTGGTGTACCACCAGGTACGAATTCTGACTGAAACTTTTCCCACAATCAGAACATTCAACGAGTTTCTCTCCTGTGTGTGTCCTCTGGTGTACCATCAGGTAGGAATTCTGACTGAAACTTTTCCCACAATCAGAACATTCAAAGGGTTTCTCTCCTGTGTGAGTCCTCTGGTGTCTCACCAGTCTGTAATAATCACTGAAACCTTTCCCACAATCAGAACATTCAAAGGGTTTCGCTCCTGTGTGAGTCCTCCGGTGTGCCACCAGGGAGGAATTCCGACTGAAACTTTTCCCACAATCAGAACATTCAAAGGGTTTTGCTCCTGTGTGACTCCTCTGGTGTATCACCAGGCAGGAATTCTGACTGAAACTTTTCCCACAATCAGAACATTCAAAGGGTTTCTCTCCTGTGTGAGTCCTCTGGTGTATTCCCAGGAGGTAATTCTGACTGAAACGTTTCCCACAATCAGGACATTCAAAGGGTTTCTCTCCTGTATGTGTCCTCTGGTGTATCACCAGTTTGGAATTCCGAGTAAAACTTTTACTACAAATAGGACATTCAAACGGTTTCTCTCCTGTGTGAGTCCTCTGATGTAACACCAGGTGGGAATTCCGACTGAAACATTTCCCACAATCAGGACATTCAAAGGGTTTCTCTCCTGTGTGAGTCGTCTGGTGTGTCACCAGATGGGAATTAGTACTAAAACATTTCCCACAGATAGGACATTCAAAGGGTTTCTCTCCTGTGTGAGTCCTTTGGTGTGTCACCAGGCTGGAATTATCACTAAAACTTTTCCCACAAATAGGACATTCAAAAGGTTTCTCTCCTGTGTGAGTCCTCTGGTGTCTCACAAGATAGGAATTATTACTATAGCTTTTCCCACAGATAGGACATTCAAAGGGTTTCTCTCCTGTGTGAGTCCTCTGGTGTGTCACCAAGCTGGAATTATCACTAAAGCTTTTCCCACAATCAGAACATTCAAAGGGTTTCGCTCCTGTGTGAGTTCTCTGGTGTCTCACAAGATAGGAATTATTACTATAGCTTTTCCCACAGATAGGACATTCAAAGGGTTTCTCTCCTGTGTGAGTCGTCTGGTGTGACACCAGGTGGGAATTTCGACGGAAAGTTTTCCCACAATCAGGACATTCAAAGGGTTTCTCTCCTGTGTGTGTCCTCTGGTGTGTCACCAGATGGGAATTATGATTAAAACCTTTCCCACAGATAGGACATTCAAAGGGTTTCTCTCCGGTGTGAGTCCTCTGGTGTCGCACCAGACTGGAATAATCACTGAAGTTTCTCCCACATAGAGGACATTCAAAGGGTTTCTCTCCTGTGTGAGTCCTCTGGTGTCTCAGGAGGTAGGAATTTCTAATGAAGCCTTTCCCACAATCTACACACTTATAAGGTTTCTCCATGGAGTGAATCCTCTGATGTATTTCCAGTCGGGAATTATGACTGCAACTTCTGTCACAGTCAGGTCATTGAATGGGTTTTTCTCATTTATGATTCCTCTGGTTTATCACCAAGATGGAATTATAAATGAAAGTTTTCCAACAATCAGGACATTGAAAACATTTATCTCCTATTTGAGTCTTCTGGTGTATCACCAGGCTGGAAATGTGACTTTCCCATAATCAGGACATTCAAGGGGTTTTTCTTCTGTGTCAGTTCTCTGGTGTCTCTTGAGATGGAATTTTCTACTGAAGGGTTTTTCAAAATCTAGACACTCATACAATTTCTCCCTGGAGTCAATCTACTGATGAATCACCAGACTGAAATTGTGAGTAAATTCCACAATCAGGACATTCAAAGAGTTTCACTTTTGTGAGAGTCCTTGGGTGCTTCACCAGGGTAGAATTCTCATGAAAACTTTTCCCACAGGAAAGATGTTTAAATGGTTTTATTCCTGAGTGTGCATCCTTTAGTGTCTCAAGACCTGGGAATTTCTAATGAAATTTTCACACAATCTGCACAGTAACATGTTTTCTCCCTCCTGGGAGTTATCTCATGCAGCACCATGTTGCCATGCTCACTAATGCTTTTATAACATTGGGAGCACTTTTGTGACTTCCCTCTTTTTTAGACGTGCTTCCATGAATCACAAGGGAGCTGTTGTGACCATAGCTTTTGCCACAACCAGGTAATTAGTATGGATTTTCTCCTTTCTGACTCCTCTAACGCATAATCAGTTGTTACTTGCAATCTGTGCTTTTCCCACAATAGGCAAATCTATGGGGCTTTTGCACAGCTGATATTCTTGAGGTCAAAAAGATGGACAATGCCTTGTTTAGTGCTGCTTTTATTCAAGCCGTCTTCTTTCTCACAGGGGGAGCCCTGCATTACTGTCTGTTCTATGTGGCTTCACTATTGATCTTTTCCTCCAAACAGACTTCTAGATATTTCCCTCTTTTGCTGAATTATAAATAATCTCCCTTCCCTTCTCGTATAATATATCAACTTCTGTATAATCTGCTTATTCTTTCTTGATTTTCTCTCTCAAATAGCTGCTAGAGGAGGAGCAAATTTGTACTGTTTTCTGTTGGAAATGGAAAATATTTTGATTTCTAGCTTGATTTTCTTCCCTTTTCAACATTGTTATTTACAGTTGTCCAGTGTGTTCTTATTGGCATCCTGTTCATCTGTAAGATGCAAAAAAAAAAGTGTAACTTCAATTTTTTGTAAAATGGTTAGAGATGAGTTGAAAAAAAGAAAGAAAAGTATACACCACTTTTGCTCATGGAAGTCCTAACTGCAAATAAGGGCTGAAAATACTGTCTACACCCCGTCTGGTGACGTCCATGTTCAAACAGTCCTCACATAACCTACCGCAATTGGAACTGATATTTGCGTCACTAAGAAGCTCAATCATTAAGCATCATGTCACATGACAGTGCCAACTTACACCTGTTCCTCTGTAAGTGTTAAGGTAATTACTGTGAGTTATTAAAGGCAATTTCATATGACTGTGAGTTGCAATTTCCTGCCAATATATCCACTGATTTTGCTTCTCAGAAGCTAGCTGGGAAGGTCACAGATGGGGATCACGAATGCGGGATGCTGCCACCATCATAAATATGCAACTATTGGCAGAACCCAAATTGGTGCAATCCTTTTCCTGCTCCTTCAAAACCAGCCACTGCTGACATGTGATCACGGAACAAGTCCTAGGATTACCAAAAATTTGTGGACTAGGTGCAGGCCTGCTTCTACTGTGCCATAGTAACTTTGAAGGCTCATGGAAGAAGTGGTAAGTGAGGACTACTAGTGCAAGCAAAGATGGATTAAGCACAATTGAACCTGGTTAATACATGGATGGGATAAGAAATACGAAACTTATTGGCAAAACATAGAAATAAAAAAAACTTGTAAATTTTATTCATCTGTCATTTTCAATACAGATGTGGATTACAAATTATATAAGAGGGCAACATCAAGATTTAATGGGAGACTTTCATTACCATGATATCAACTGGGAGACAAATTCTACAGCAAGTAGAAGATCGAACTGTTAGTGAAACCAGCCAAACACAGTAACGGTTTGTAAATGCAGTTTTTATTCTTCCTTTGGCACGAACTGACCAACAAAGTACTAAGGCAGTGAATAAGTTGTCAGAGCTACCACCCAGTGCTTCCCACCATCTTTTATAGCCACATTGGCAATTAAGATAAGCCGCACCCCACTCGTGTGCACACCCATTACCTTGTGGCCCAGAGCGAAACCACCCGGCAATTAATCATGGATTGTTAGCAGGAGTTTATTCAGCTTGTGAAGGTGGGATGGTGAGTCTTGGCAGCTAGCCAAATCTTCTCCCCAGAATGGCAGCTCCAGGCCTCTGAGCTGGCCAGAGCTGACATCTAACCAACTTAACTGACAACTTTGTCAACTAAAAGGTAGAGGGGAAAACTAGAGGAAAAACTATACTCGACTAATTCTTACTAATAGAGAAACGATAGAAGGAGTTGAAGTTGTTGGAACCTTGGGAAAATGACCATGTCTTACTGGAATTCAATATAATGCAGACACAAGCAATAGAATATAATCCAACAAGTGTCTTAAACTTTGGAAGAGTTGATTTTAAGAAATTCATAGCCTAAGCAAAATTTCATGGATAAAAATCCTAAAGGAGAAAGCAATGCAAGGAGTATGGGAAATACTGGAAAATCTATATATATAAAATCAAAATACCACTCATGCATTATCACAAAATCTCCAGTACTGTAAAGCCTACAAACCTCAAATTTTCCACGTATGTTCCTCTTGGCTTCTAGGTGGTCACTAAGAAAGGATTTTTTGAAATGACCATCAGAGCATTAGTATTTCCTATATTATTATTAACATGCTATCATGCTCACTAGTTCTACTCCCCCTCCTAATCAGAAAAGAAATCTGTTCCAAATGCAAAACACAAGCACAGGAGAGGAGATTCAGTTTCGGTTTTACTTTCCCAGCAGGAAGCAGCTGTACTACAGAACAGTTGAGCTAACCAGTAGCCAGGCTCCTTCCAGTCTCCTTGCTCACACAGCAAATACTGTTTCACTTTCAAAGTAGCCCTCTGATGCTAACTAGTTCTACTCCCCCTCCTAATCAGAAAATAAATCTGTTCAAATGCAAAACACAAGCAGAGGAGATGAGATTCAGTTTCAATTTTACTTTCACAGAAGGAAGCAGCTGTACTACAGAACAGTTGAGCTACCCAACAGCCAGGCTCCTTCCTCTCTCCATGCTCACACAGCAAATATTGTTTCACTTTCAAACTAATCCTCTGATACTAAGGAGTTCTACTCTCCCTCCCCACCTGAAAAGAAATCAATTCCAAGCTCTGATTCTAAAGTTCTACTCCTCCTCCCCATCTCAAAAAAGGAGTTTCACTTTCACAGCAGCAAGCAGATCTACTACAGAACAGTTGAGCTAAGCCACATCCAGACTCCTTCCTTTCTCCTTCTTGCTCACACAGCAAATATTGTTTGAGTTTCAAAACACACCTCAAATCTCGCACACACTGACAGGATGCAGATTCCCCTCCCCCCTTATTTTACTCCTCAATTCAGACAAATTTCTTCCTTCTAGTGTAACACCAGTTAAAGGGAAAAGAGGCAAAAATGCAGAAAAAGATTTACAGATGCTTCCACAAGTAGGTATTTAGGTATTTATTAATACTTATAAGTAACGGAAGTTGAACACAAGTATCATCAAACTCATCCCCAAGTCAGAAGAAATGTATACGTCTAATAGCCCCTATTAATCAGTCACAAATGAGATCAATGCCTTGGACTAATAAGTATTTCTCTGCTTTTAAATATGAACCTCAGATAGATTACTCCAGGGACAAGGTTGTTGATCTCAGACACAGGTTACCCTGTGCCTGGTGCCATGCTCTATGTCAGGTTCCTGTTCGGTGAAGCAGAAATAAACAATAAACTACACAATTCTCAGTGTGTATTGATTTATCTTCCACTCTTCGGCACAATCTGACACCCAGTGATAAGATATAGTGAGATGAAGCCAAGGCTGAAGCCCAGCGCTCCCCTCCATCGTTTAAACCTTCCCGTAACACCACCCACGCATGCTCACAACGGTCCCAGCCTAACCACAAGCCATGTCGGTTTGCCGCCATGCGCAGGCAGTTGTGCTGTGCTTTGGAATGGCAGGATGAGAGTCCCGGGATGTGCTACAATGGTGGTGCACCTCCCTCCCCTTCAGCTATACCGTGAACCCTTACACAGCCTTCTCACCCACCAGCATCCAATGGCAAAGCACTTTCTCTCTCCTGTCTGGAGGTACAACAGATTCTTCCAAATGACATCTTTTGGTGCCAAGAGAGGTGAAAGATGGAAATTTTATGCCAACATTCAACGTGCAGGGGAAGGTCTACCACAGGTTAGGGAGTATCATGATGGGGCCTCAGCAGCAGCAGCCTTCATTTCCCCAGATATACTTTGTTGGTGATGATAGCAATAGCAATAGCAGTAGACTTATATACCGCTTCATAGGCCTTTCAGGCCTCTCTAAGCGGTTTACAGAGAGTCAGCATATTGCCCCCAACAATCTGGGTCCTCATTTTACCCACCTCGGAAGGATGGAAGGCTGAGTCAACCCTGAGCCGGTGAGATTTGAACCGCTGACCTGCTGATCTAGCAGTAGCCTGCAGTGCTGCATTTAACCACTGCGCCACCTTGGCTCTGATGTCATGATGACAATGAGAGAGACATCCGTTGTGGAATCTACTCAGGCGTTAATCCACAACTGGTTAGCCAACTACAGAAGTTGCTGCGAGAACACAAGAAGTATATTCTGGAAATTAAGGGTGCTGTTGATTCTGTTCCTAAAGGCCACAAGGACTTCCAAGTGGTGATTAATGCCAATAGGAAGCCTTCTGGAGAGCACAGAGGTTGTTTCAATGCCCCCATGATTACAGAAGTGACTGTTCTCATTGAGGGCCAGGATTTTGAGAAAAGAGCTATTGTTCTCCACAGCAGAGAAAACAGTGAGATGCACCGTGTAAATGAAGCTCTCCAGTACCCTCTTGATATTCTGTCATGGAGAAGATGGCTCCATGATGATATCTTTCAAAGATCTTCACACACCAAGGAACTACAGGAGGATTGGAAAATACCTGCTGTAGTTCCCATCTTCAAAAAAGGGGAGAAAAATTGATCCATAAGACTACAGGCCAATTAGCCTGACTTCACTACCTGGGAAGATCCTGCAAAAGATTTGCAAACACCTAGAAGCAAGCAAATATATAACCAGAAGTCAACATGGGTTTGTCACAACAGATAATTCCGAACAAAGGTTATTTCATTCTTACACAAAGTGACTAAATTAGCAGATCAATTAAATACATTGTATAATTGGATTTCAGTAAGGTAGTTGATAAAATAGACCATAACCTATTTCTTGGTAAATAAGAAAAATGTGGGTTAGGTGCATCCATCCACACAGGTAGATTCACAACTGGTTGACAAACCACACTCAAAGTGTATTCCTTAATGGGACTATATCTATACGGAGGGAAGTAAGCAGTGGGTATCCCAATGTTCTGTTTTAGTATCTTCATTACAAAAATATTAAATATCTTCATAAATGCCTTAGCTGAGGGAATTGAATGGGAATGGAAAAAGAAGGTTTTACACTTATGGAAGAAAAACCAAATGTACTAGTACAGAATAGGTAGAATCTGGCTCAAGCAGTAACCATGAGAGTACTGTTAAAGTCCTAGTGGACAATCATTTAGATATGGGCCAGCTGTGTATTGCAGTGGCAAAAAAAAGCCAATACAATACCATGTTTTCCCCAAAATAAACAGGGTCTTGGTCCTTATTATCAGGGGAGGGCTTATTGTTTTGGGGTTGTCGGGTGGCTGCTGTCTTGCAAGCGAGTTCCCAAAGAGCCAGGCACAGCCTCAGGGGCGAACGGCTGTGTTGTGCAGTCGCAGCAGCACAGCACAGTAGCCATGAAGCGATCACACCCACGAGCAGCCACCCGGCAAACCCCCTTTCCAGCCGGGCACAGCGCCATTCACTGACCTAGGGGTATCGCCAAGCAGCGGGAGCACCTGTTCGCCACTGCCGGAAGACTCAGCTTCCAAACTTAGTCTTCTTGCAGTGGCTGTTCTAGGCATATGCTCTATAGTTGTACGCTCTGGGAGTACGCTCTGCCTGCAGCTGACCCACAACCATAGAGCTTATGCCGAGAGCAGCCATTGCAGGAAGACTCAATTTGGAAGCCACCAAAAAAGCCATGCTGGGATGGCGGCGGGGGGTGGCGGGAGCGGAGGTGCTCTGGCTTTGCAGGGAGAGCTGGGCCAGGACATCGTGAAGCTGGGAGGTATGCGAGTGGGAGCGGAACAGTCACTCGCACAACCGCCATCTCCAGCCGTGGCCTTATTATAAGGACATATCTAATTTTTGGGGAAACACTGTACTAAGCGCCATTAAAAGAGAGTCAGGATCATGTGAAGTATTAGTACCACTTTATAAAGAGTAAGACTACACTTAGAAAATTGCAGACAGTTTGGTCACCATATCATAAAAAAGATGTTGAGATTCTAGAAAGAATGCAGAAAAAGAGCAACAAAGAGGATTATGGGCAAAACAAAATGAACAAAATAGTGGGGAAATATATATAATAAGGGAAAAATGTTATAAGATGCAAGGCTTACCAAACTGGGGATTGTACTATCAAGCAGGGGGTCTAGCTTGAATGAAAGAATGGATTTTACTGAGAAATACAAAATTATTGACATTGGAGGGGCATAATTTGCAACTGGGTTGGCATGCTTTTTTTGTGGTATGATAAAAGTATTGCACATGGCTATTTTCAAAGACATTATGTAAGGAATGGACTATTAACAATATGGGAAAGAGTGAAACGGAAACATTATTCAGAAATACCAATGTGGCTTTCAACAATGGAAGCATTGACACATCCAAATATCAGTAGTATAAAAAATATTATTACATAGAAAGATATCTTAATAGAAAGGGGGGAACCAAAAAAAAACCAAGAATTAGAAAAACAAGGGATTGAATATAGGTTGATTTTCACAATTGCAAATACAATCAAGATATGAAAAAGATAAAGGGGAGTATGGTTTTAAATTAGGATCAGAGTTGTATAAGATACTTATGGGAACGGGAGAAAGAATAATCAAGGAATTATATAGCTACCTATTAAGAACTATGCTAGAAGAAGAAGTGGTAAAAGATACAATGTTAACTTGGGCAAACAACAACTATGGGAATTATAAATTAACCATGTCAACAGCTTTAAAAGAAAACTTATACCAAATGTTTTACAGATGGCACATATCACCGGGAAAACTAGCTAAGATGTTTAAAGATAAGTCAGCGAAATGTTGGAAATGTCAACAAGCAATAGGTTCATACTACCACATGTGGTGGACATGTGCAGAAGCAAGGAAATATTGGTTTAAAATAAGACTTTGGTTAAAGAAAATGTTACAACAAGAAATAGAATTTAGACCAGAGATATTTTTACTAGGTATTAGCCCAGAGAAATTCAAGAAAGAGGATACTTATTTGATTATACATATAACTACGGCAGCCAGAAATGTATTTGTCTAAAATTGGAAATTTAATAAGCTACCAACAGACGAAAAGATAATAAAAAAGATATTAGATTTTGCAGAGATGAATAGGTTGACAATGAAAAAAAAAGGATAAAGAGGAATTGGAGTACTTCAAGACATGGGGAAGGTTCTAGGGCTGGCTAGAGAAAGCAAACTAGAAAAGAAAATAGGGAGAAGATGACACACTATTAAATGGAAAAGGGGGGGGGGAGAAGGGGAAAACAGAAAAGAAAATATTGAACATATAAGGATATATTCAAGAACTAGATATAAAGAAGGGGAAACATAACTAGGGTAGACTAGTGAAGGTAAGGGAATAAGAAATGATACTAAAATTATATCTGAGCAGATGGAAATACCATCCCAAGGAAAAATAAACTGAGTTTTGAAATATACACCAACAATAAAAGAAAAAGAAAGGGAGAGAGGAGGAGAGAAAGAAAGGAACACAGGGGGAAAAAGAAAGAGGTAAGGAGAGGAGGATGGAAGAAGGAGAAAGAGAAGGAGAGAGGGTAGGAAGGGGAAGAGGAAGAGCAGGAGTAGGAGAAAGGTAAGGGAAGAAGGGAGGAGAAGGAGAGGAGGAAGGAAGGAAGTAGAGAAGGGAGAGAGGGAGAAAAGAAAGGGAAAACAAGGAGATGTTACAAAAGGAGGAAGGGATGTCAACTGAAGCACCCAAATTGTACATTATAACTTATTAAATGAAATAATGAATGTAGAATAATGGTAAATGTAAAGAAGAATACCAATTATGTGAATATATATTTAAAATGGTAAGAGAATAAAAAAGTTAAAATCCTTTGGGGGGGGGAAAAAGAGGATTAGGGGCCTGGAGGCTAAAATATAATTAAGAGGTTGCAGGAATTGGGTATATCTAGTTTTGTGAAAGGAAGGACTAGGGGAGACATGATAGCCATCTTCCAATACTTGAGGAGTTGTCACAAAAGAGGGAGGGGCGTCAACCTATTCTCCAAAGCCCCTAAGGACAGATTTCCTGACACTAAGAACAGTGAACCAGTGGAAGGTTTTCCCTTCAGAGGTTGTGGGGGCTCCATCACTGGTGGCTTTTAATCAGAGACAGGACAGCCATTTGTGTGAAGTGATGTTGGGTCTCCTGCTTGATCAGGGCGTCGGAATAGAAGCCCTGCAAGGTCCCTCCCAGCTCTGTCACAAACCCTCCAGTGATGGGAGCCCCCACAACCTCTGGAGGGAAGCCATTCCCAAAGAATCCACCTTCACTTGGAAGAGACTTTTCCAATCTTCCCACCAGGAGGAAAATTGCAGCCACCAGTTTCACAGCGCGCAGCACCAGTGGGCTTAAATTCAGGGAAGGAAGGAACCTGCAGCAGCAGCAGCTGAGATGCTTCAGCCCAGTTGCTTCTCTGCTTCCAGGACTCTCCTCCCACCCGCCCTCAACTCACCTTCCAGCTGCTGCTTCGACCCTGGGAAGAGCACAAAAGCCGCTCTACACACCACTCTCCTCCCATGAGTGATCCGGAAGAGGAAGTTCAGCTGTTCCCAAAGGTGCTTTTTTCAAAAGGCAACTGGATTTTCTTTCTACTCTTCCCGTCACTTTCAACCTTTCTAGCAACACAGTACTCGATGGTTTTAACTCTTTAAAGCACAACCACAAGTGTTAGTCTCTTTCTAGGCACAGGTGTTGCCTGTTTGAGCACCATCTCCGGATAGGAGGCAAAATAAAAAATAAAAAAATCATTCTCCAGTTTCTACCTGAGGCGTTTGCAAAATGTTTCCACTGATTAAATGCTATGTAGTCGTTTTTGATTTCTAGCAACCGACTTTGTAGCTGAGCCTAGTGAAATAGTGAAATGTGATTTTACTTAACCTTGTGAATTTTAGCTATGTGCCAAGCCCTAAAATTCATGAATGTTTTACAAAAATACACTGTTGAAAGAAATGTTCTTCTGGGTTTGGCTCCAACTGGGGAAAAAGACACTGGAAACATGGAGGCTGCTTGGAAAGATGGTTTAATGGTGGACAGGACCACATGGCTTGCACTGAAGTCTCCCATTAGGTCACACATAGAAACATATGCAGCAGGGCCTAGAAAATGGAGCCTAAGAAAGAGGGCCTGATTGCCTATATATGGTAGAAGAAATTTTCCCCTCCCCCAATGTCTATATTTTTATTGTACAGAGGGTTGTTTTTTATATATTCGGCTATTTCCCTCATGTTGGTTTTTTTTTTAAATTAAAAAATAGGGTTTCATTTCTTTTAAAAAACACAAATATTTCATCATTCGTCAATCATTAAAACATTGAAGTACAATTTTTTTTATGCCCCTCCCTCCCTCCACCCCCAACCCCCCTCCTCCTCCCCCCCCCCCCCCGACTTCCCAGAACCCATACACGGTATGGATTTTTAACTAACACAGTCCAAAATCTATTGAGAAAAAAGAAATAAAGAAATTAATGACATTCTACATTGACCTTAGCTTCTTCTTACTGAACTAACTTTAAACAGTTTAAATCATTTCTGATCTTAAGCATAAGCTAACTGGAATTTCTTGGTCCCGTATTTATTTTGCATATAGTCAATCCATTTTTTCCAGTCCCGTTTATATCTCTCATTTGAGTGATCTTTAAGATATGCCGATATTTTAGCCATCTCGGCTAAGTTTGTGACTTTCAATGTCCATTCTTGGATTGTAGGCAAGTCTTCCTTCTTCCAGTATTGCGCCACCAACAGTCTTGCTGCAGTTATTAGGTGCAGAATCAAGTTAGTCTCTACCACTGTAAAGTCAGTACATATACCTAGTAAAAATAACTGAGGAAAAAATATGGAACGCTTCACGAATTTGCGTGTCATCCTTGCGCAGGGGCCATGCTAATCTTCTCTGTATCGTTCCAATTTTAGTATATGTGCTGCCGAAGCGAGCACTCCCTCGTGTTAGTTTTAATGTGTCTTAGAGAAACACAAGGTTCAGTTTCATCCTTCTGCATCCTGAAAGACTTATTTTGAGGTCAGAGTTTCCTAGTCAGCATCTCCTTTTCACCAAATATCTGTGAGTCATAAGCAGAGTTTCTGAGTGGTCCCAGTAAGTTGCTGAAGCTTCTAAAAAATATGTGGTAAAAAATATCATTTGTATACTCGGAACCAAAACCATTGCCCTTTCTTGCCTTCTGGGGCTTTGGTTCTGTTGAAAGAAATGTCCTTCTGGGTTCGGCTCCAAGTGGGGAAAAAGACACTGGAGACATGGAGGCTGATTGGAAAGATGGTTTATTGGTGGGCAGAACCACATGGCTTGAGTCCTGAACAGAAAAGGTGATCACATTTTTCAATGTTGGTGGAGACGAGAAGGGAAGCCAGGAAGAGAAGCTGAATCCCTGGTTTTATCCCCTCTCTGGCCTTTGTTCTTGAGCTTATGTTCTGATTGGTTGTCAGACTCCCATGGAACCATGCAGGGGCAACTCTCTAGGCTGCGTTTTGAATCCAGGTTTGGTTAAGTTCTCAGATGCCATGTGGGGAGTTGGGTAAAGGGCCAATATTATCATGCTTTAATCCCATCCCCCTAGAGCTGAAGGGGAGAACTCTTTATTATGTATAGTGGACTAGCTTGACCTTCTTAATGGCCCATTGATAAAGTGAGGATGGGCAGAAAGCTACAGGGAGCTATTCTGTCTTTTAGAACATGTTTCTTCCTTTTCACATCCAGAGAAATATTCTGCCTTTTCAATATTTCCTAGGATATTTCGTTTTTTCTGGGAGAGGACTGGGTGATAACTTTCTACAAACCCTCCTTTTTTTTCAAAACATGTGAGTGGAACGCACATGTTCTTGACAAAAGATTAAAGTTGGTCAGATCAGGGAGACTTAATTTTTCTGATGGAAAGGCATTGTGAGAGACAGCAGAAGGATTTCTTTGGTGGTTCCCAGAGAGCTTTCAACCATGAAGGTCTAGCAACCAGAGCACAATTTCTGGAAATAAATTTACAGTATCAAATTTTCCATGCCAATTAATATCAGATATCACTTACTGTGAGCTTCCAGACAGGTTTCAAGCAAGCAGAAGTCCCAAAATTCTTCACAGCCATGATTTTCTTTTTAAAAAAACTACAGGCTGCCCATTTCCAAGGGATGGTTCTTGAACCTGCCCTAGCTCTTATTTTAGTGAGAGCAAATTCAGTTTAGCTAGTGTACAATCCAGCCTATTTATTTTTTTTAAAAAAATTACACACAATGAGCCCGGGGACTCCTACTCATGAGACCACCAGTGCAATATATCCTGCTTTACTGGGCAATGTGGCAGCATCATTTTTTGAGTCAGTCAGGGCTCAGGTTTTGAAGATCCTTTCTGCTACTCTTCAAGTGGGGGAATTGCCTGAGGACAATTGACCCTCCCCCATAGGATTAAAAGGGAGATATCACTCCTTAGGCTTTTGTGCCATGGCAAAAATCAACCTACGGGAAGCTTTGTGTGGAGGAGATACATTCAATCTAATTTTGAATGGTGTGTGTGTGTGTGTGTGTGTGTGTGTGTGTGTGTGTGTGTGTAGCTGCTTCTTCAAGACATTTTTGGACAAAATTTCCCTCCCATTAGACAGAAATCTAAGGTGTTCAGAACTTGCTGTGCTAGCCATTCTCAAATACAATTCTTACATGAGTACATTAAACTGATTACAATATAAATGAGACAAGAAAGAAAACCTTACAATGAATTTCTGTGAAGGAAGCAAAGAAAACTTTACAATCAATTTCCACCTTTCCCCGTAGTCTTTACAGCTGTCTTCTGGGGATAGAAGAGAGTCTTTTGGTCTTTACTTGTCCATTTCAGGGTCTTTTCTTTCATATCTGGTAGATGGTATTAGGCTTAGCTTGCTGGTAAGAGTGGTCAGTCAGGCTTGGTAGAATCTGTCCCAGGTGTGGCTATGTTTTTTCCCCTCATGTCAGGTTTTATCAGGAAGGATGGAAGGCTGAGTCAATCACCAGCAGCCAATTTGAGAGTTATGGTTTGAGCTAGCAGTCCTTTGTTTCTGAGGTTAAAAAAAAAGAGGAGAGGCCAAGTATACCGTTCTTTACAGACATGTCTTAGTCTCATGTTGTGGAATTTCATCCATTCTGTGGAAATCCAAACATTATTTCAGAAGGCAGACGATGTAAATTTCATGGGACAACAACTTGTGTTGAAAACAAACAAACAAACAAACAAACAAAATATCATAGGGTAGAGCACCTTGACTCATAAGCATTTAAAAATGCACTCAGGCATAAAAGGAGGAGGAAAGAAGAACAGCTTCAAAAAAAGTTGCAATTAAAAAAAAGGGGTAGTGTCAAGACTCCATATCAGATTCCATTCAGATGGAAGCAAATTCTCATTAAGTATGTTAAAACATTTACACATGTAAGCAAAATATCTCAAAATCATTTCTTTTTATAGGTTTAATTAAGCATAACCTCAAAAATTTCTAGAAGAAAAAATCAAAATTGTATTAAGAGCAGACAACTGTAACTGCATAGCTTTTATATGCAGATGAAAAGATCACAACAGTGAAAGGTAAAGGTGCAGGAGCAGGTCACCCCTTTACTCCAAATTTCTCAGAAGAGAGAGGGGAAAAAGTGGTTAAAGTGAGCAGAAAAACTTCAGCCCCCTTTAATGACCCAAAAGGAAGGAGGGAAAGGAGCGGGGATGCACAGAGGCATTCACAGGTATCACTGGGGGCATTTCATGGTAAAAATGAGCAGACACTCACTCTCCCCGCCTTTCCTGCTTCCCTCCAAAGAATGACCCAGAAGGAAGAGGGGGGAAATACAAGCAGGCAATCACAGGTCTCTGGATCCCTTCATTACCACTCCTTGGGGCATCGGGGACACATACACACATTCATACTGCAATACTTGCTAATGCCAACCAATCATTATAACTATTTCAGGAAGCTTTTTTTTTTCACAAGCTTCATTTTCTTTTATTAGAGGATCTCACCCTCCCTTCAGATTTGGAAATGATAACACACATGCATACACACACATACCATTAAACAACCTTGCAATTTACTGTTTCTTTATATGAAAGAGAATCAAAGTACATTCATACCAACTTTTACCATCAACATACTCACATTTGAACTGCAATCAGACTGCTTGTGTAAATTAATTTCACATACAAAAATTCCATTTCATTCTTTCTTCATGCAATTATTACAATTATTTCAGGGACCTGTACATAAGCCAATGAGCTCCATTTTCTATTATTAAGGTATCTCAACTTCTCTCCAGGTCTGGAAATGGTTACACACACATACACATACATGCACAAATACCATGGAACAACACCTTCAGGCCTGGGGGAGGTTCTGTCCCTTTAAATCTTCAATTTTCTTTTATAGGGGAACATGTGGCTCATTCTCCAAGCATGGGAAAACTCAGAGAGCAGTTTAAATCCTAACTACACTCCCCTTCCCCACACCTTCAAGCCCAAGCTGAAAAGCTTACTTATTTTGTCAGCTGGTCAAACATATCACAATCAATTCAATGCCATTCAATTTTACATGTTATTAGTGTAGATGCACACCTAAGAATTTTAAACAGACATTACATCAAATTAATCAAGTCCAATTACCTAGCTCTTCCCATTCAGACAGGCTTTACCTTATTACCTAACTTTCTTACTTTTGCTCGAAGTTATGCCCACTCTATCTCCTTAAGCACTAGATTGTTAATATCTGTCTCTGCCCTGGAGTGTTCAGTGTCCTCCTCCTAATTTGGACCTGCCAGCGGATGCTGGCTAATTTTTAAAGATCCAAACTTCTATTTTGATCTCCCAGTACGTGCTGCCGTATTTTTAAAGATCAAGATGTATAGAGACGATGTATAGACATTTGTTCACACATTGCTTGCATTCGGCCAGGGTTCCAGGTTGGATCTCCCAGCAAGCGCTGGCATATTTTTAAAGATCCAGCTGTATGGAGATTTTCATTAACACATCGTTTGCATGGGGTGGGGCTTGATTCATATGATGGTGGCCCAAAGTAAGCAATTTTGTTGACAAAATCTAAATCAAAACTGCCTTCTGGAGGCCAGGTTTCTACTTTAGGACCAATAGAGTAGACTGGCCAGATAAACGTGTAGAGGTTTTTACTCCGGTTGAAGGCAAACCTTTAATAGGAATTTCCTTCATCTCATACATGCACACACAAGGCAATATTCTCCTCCTCCCCCCCAAAAGGGGAAAAAAACTATACTCACCAGGGCTCACCAGAGTACAATCTTCCACAGCTGAAAGACATGAGAACAAGGTTCCCTCCCACACAGAAGTGGGGAAGGGCTTGCAGGGCTTTTTATAATCTGTTCGGCCCCACCTATCTGTTTCCTGTTCCTGTGTAAGAAATGTATTCTGATTGGTTGTCAGACTCCCATGCAGGGGCAACTCTCTAGGCTGCATTTTAAATCCAGGTTTGCTTGAGTTCTCAGATGCCATGTGGCGAGTTGGGTAAAGGGCCAATATTATCATGCATTAATCAAATTCCCCTGGAGCTGAAGGGGAGAACTCTTTATTATGTAAAGTGGACTACCTCAGGCTTTAATGGCTCATTGACAAAGGGGGATGGGCTGGAAGCTGCAGGCAGCTATTCTGTCTTTTAAAACATGTTTCTTCCTTTTCACATCCAGAGAAATATTCTGCCTTTTCAATATTTCCTAGGATATTTCATTTTTTCTGGGAGAGGGCTGGGTGATAACTTCCTACAGTTCTATGCATCAGACCTCTCCAAGAGAAAAAAAGAAGTCACATGAACCTGGCCTAGGTAAACCTCCCTTGCTGGCACAGACCATTGAGTCTATGGGTGGATTTTTCCCAGACCTTGGCCATTTGGAACAAAGGTTTAAAGGGGTTTTGAATGTTGAGTTCAAAGGCTGCTTGGAAAGGTGAGTACCTCTAAATTTTACCTTTAAAAGCCCAGGAGGTGAAAGAGAGTATGTCTCTCTGTGTGTGAACGCGCTTGAGAAAAAAGCCCTTCTCTGGATCTTTCTCCCTCTGTGCATTTACTAACCGCAGAAAGACCAACAGAATCCACCCAGGCCATTGGCCTGAAAAACTGAGGGCTGACTACAGGTTAGAAGGTACATTCACCTGTTGGGGGTGGTGTATTGCATGGTTGCAAGGGACCCAAGTAAAAGAAAAGAGTGGAGCCTTGGAGTTTTGTCGCGGACAGTGGGAAGATCAGACCAGGAAATGGGAACCTCAGAGTCTAGGATCCCACTGAAATCTGATCCTTCCCTGAAGGATCAGGAGGGCGAAAAACAGTCTTATGAACAAACTGTACGTCACAGTTCCTAAACTTCCCAGTTTCCCCTTTGGGCAGTTTAGATCCTCTGGACGTTTCAGGGAACCTCCTGAAGCCTTCAGAGGGCCTCCAGGGAGGATGGGAGGCAGTTTTCGCCTTCCCCAACCTCCTAGAAAGAGTTTGGAGCCTGGGGGGGTCAAAAAAAGGACATCAAAAGTGGGGGGGAGTGCTGGTAATGCACGCATGGACGCTGGTGTCGCGTGCATAGCATTATGGGTGTGGGCATGCCTGCGCACGACCCCCCTGCGCTCTCCGCTTTTGGTACATGATCCAAAAAACGTTAGCCATCACTGATATATGTTCTTCCCACCCTGGAGGAGAAGGTGAAGGACCAAGGGGACTCAAGGGTTAGGAAACAAAGGAAAAGGATGTCTTGAAGGTGGGGGAGGCCTAGAGATGCCTGTCAGGCAGCACTAGCCCTGCACTAGACCTCCGAGGAATATTTTCTAGCTCTGAGTAGAAAGTGTTCTGCTTAGCGACTCGCACATTTGATTAATGGCTGCTTCAGGGAGAGCAGGTAGATTCAGGTAGTTAAGGAAAGTAATTTCACTTAACAGCAATTGCAACCTGCAACCTTAATTCAAGGCCCATCATAGTTACATCTTAAGGACTACTTTTATGTGGGCTGTGGAATTCTGGGGCTGAAAATCGGGCAAAACCAAGGTAGAAGACTGAAACTCCACCTGTGGGAATTCCATAATTCACAGACAAAAGCTCCACCCAAAATTCCTTATTGAGGAATTCCTCTATTTCTGGAAAAGGAAACATCCATTTCCTGACAACCAGAAATTAGTAGTCAATTTCCATTTTCCTTTTCACTCCACCTACAAATTTAATCCTGAGAAATGTTTGAGCAAAATAAATCAGGCCAATATTCAAACAATCAATTTCTCACCTACACCTTCAAGGGAGATCACAAATGAAATTCAAGCATTCTCTAAACTCATCTACCTTTCCTCAAATGGATTACCTTTTGAGGAATAAGGGATGATTTATGCTTGCAGTAATGAGTACAGACTGGACAATTCAAACGGTTTCTCTCCTGTGTGAGTCCTCTGGTGTCTCACCAGATGGGAATTCCAATTAAAACCTTTCCCACAGATAGGACATTCTGTGTGTGTCCTCTAGTGGATCACAAGGTTGCAACTCAGACTAAAACTTTTCCCACAATCAGGACATTGAAACGGTTTCTTTGTTTATGTGTGTTTTCTGGTGTTTTACAAGGTTGGAATTATAACTAAAGCTTTTCCTACAGTCAGGACATTCAAAGGGTTTTTCTCCTGTGTGAGTCCTCTGGTGTTTCACCAGGCTGAAACTCAGACTAAAGCCTTTCCCACAATCAGGACATTCAAAGGGTTTCTCTCCTGTGTGAGTCCTCTGGTGTCTCACCAGGCTAGAATTATCAGTAAAACCTTTACCACAGATAGGACATTCAAAGGGTTTCTCTCCTGTGTGAGTCCTCTGGTGTCTCACCAGTCTGTAATAATCACTGAAACTTTTCCCACAATCAGAACATTCAAAGGGTTTTGCTCCTGTGTGAGTCGTCTGGTGTCTCACCAGGTAGGAATTCCGACTAAAACTTTTCCCACAATCAGAACATTCAAAGGGTTTTGCTCCTGTGTGAGTCGTCTGGTGTCTCACCAGACTGGAATTCCAAGTAAAACTTTTTCCACAAATAGGACATTCAAACGGTTTCTCTCCTGTGTGTGTCTTCTGGTGTATCATCAGGTGGGAATTCTGACTGAAACGTTTCCCACAATCAGAACATTCAAAGGGTTTCTCTCCTGTGTGTGTCCATTGGTGTGTCACCAGATGGGAATTCCGAGTAAAACTTTTCCCACAAATAGGACATTCAAACGGTTTCTCTCCTGTGTGACTCCTCTGGTGTATTCCCAGGTGGTAATTCTGACTGAAACGTTTCCCACAATCAGGACATTCAAAGGGTTTCTCTCCAGTGTGAATCATCTGGTGTCTCACCAGTCTGAAATAATCACTGAAGCTTTTCCCACAAATAAGACATTCAAATAAGACATTCCCACAAATAAGATGTTCTCCCTCCTGTGAGTTATCTCATGCAGCACCACGTTGCCATGCTCACTAAAGCATTTACTACATTGGGAGCACTTTTGTGGCTTTCCTCTTTTGTAGAGGTGCTTCCATGAATCACAAGGGAGCCGTTGTGACCATAGGTTTTGCCACAACCAGGTAATTAGTATGGATTTTCTCCTTTCTGACTCCTCTAACGCATAATCAGTTGTTATTTGCAATCTGTGCTTTCCCCACAATAGGCAAATCTATGGGGCTTTTGCATAGCTGATATTCTTGAGGAGGTCAAAAAGATGGACAATGCCTTGTTAAGTGGTGCTTTTATTCAAGATGTCTTCTTCCGCACAGGGAGCGGCCTGCATTATTGTCAATTCTACAGGGATTTGATATTGATCTTTTCCTCCGAACAGACTTCCAGATATTACCCTCTTTTGCTTATAAGATAAATAATCTCCCTTCCCCTCTCACATAATATATCGAGTTCTGTGTAATCTGCTTATTCTTTCTTGATTTGTTCTCTCAAATAACTGCTGGAGGAGGAGCAGATTTGTATGGTTTTCTGTTGGATATGGAAAATATTTTGATTTCTAGCTTGGTTTTCTTTCCTTTTCAACATTGAGTGTTATTTACAGTTGTCCAGTGTGTTCTTATTGGCATCCTGTTCATCTGTATGATAGAAAGAAGAGTATAACTTCAATTTTTTGTAAAATGTTTAGGGATGAGTTGAAAAAAAGAAAGAAAAGTATACACCACTTTTGCTCATGGAAGTCCTAACTGCAAACAAGGGCTGAAAATATTGTCTACAACCTGTCTGTTGACGTCCGTGTTCAAATAATCCTCACATAACCTACCGCAATTGGAACTAATATTTATGTCACTAAGAAGCTCAATCATTAAGCATCATGTCATATGACAGTGCCAACTTACACCTGTTCCTTTGTAAGTGTTAAGGTAATTACTGTGGGTTATTAAAGGCAATTTCATATGACTGTGACTTGCAATTTCCTGCTAATATATCCACTGATTTTGCTTGTCAGAAGCCAGCTGGGAAGGTCACAAATGGGGATCACGAGTGTGGGATTCTGCCGCCATCATAAGTATGCAACTATTGGCAGAACCCAAATTGGTGCAATCCTCTTCCTGCTCCTTCAAAACCACAGTCACTGCTGGCTTCCGGTTGGTCGGGGCCTGAGGGGGTTGTTGTTTTTAACAGCTCCGGATCCTTGGCTGCGTTAAGCTGTCTAAACAGTATCCATCAACTGTTTGACAGTTTGATTACCTCTTCTCCAGGCTTAGGAGGCGGCGGCGAGCTAGCTATGTTTGGGCAGCGCTCCAATTAACCCCCCAGAACATAAATCTGGGGTGGGAGGAGGGAGCTGCCCAGTAACATAGTGTTTCTCCGCGTCAAGGACCTCTTCTGCCTTTTTTGCAGAACGAAGGCACACGTCCACCCTCAGCTCAAAGACTGATTTATTACTTATTTCAAAACGGGCAGAATACTGGTGAACTTCTAATTGTATGTATAAATCTTCAACTCCATTTTTTAAAGAATTCCTTCTGATAATTTACTTGCTAGAAATACACAGAAAATGGCGTCGAACAGCTCTGTAGGAGGAGTCAGGGTCTGACGACATAGATTTCTACGGAGCTCAGAACATTTAAAGATCACTAAAACAGAAGTGATTTATTACTAAACTAAATAGTAATTGCTGGATAAGCGGCTTGCCTGGATTTAGTAAGTGGGTGGAGAAGATTAAATCTGGAATGGCTTCTAAGCAGCAAAATCCCCCCCCCCAACGCGTCTAAAAGCGCTGGAAATTCGCCTGCTCCTGGAACTAAATTAGTCACTACTCCCCCCCACCACAGGAGAGCCTTTGAACTGAGAAATTCTGCAAAAAGAACTAAGCGTGGCCTTAGCCGAGGCTTTAAAAAGTCATGCAGCTGAGATGGAAATTAAAATAAAGGAAGAGATATCTGCTGCTCATAAAGAATTGTCAGAAGAGCTTATGGAATCGGTTCAGACTTGGAACCAGCAAATTAGAGATGATATTCTGGAGACTTTTACGTGCCTATCGGGTTATGTCTCGGGAATTGAAGATAGATTGGAAGATCTTAGTGATTCTAATATTAATCTGATAACGAAAATGGATATGGTTCAACAAAAGATTGGTGATGCAAAAAATGAAATTATAATGTTGCAGTACAGACAGATGGAATTTGCCTTAATGATAAGAGGCCTCCAAGATAAAAACCAAGAAAATTTGAAGCAGATCTTCTCAGAAGCCTTTGATCAATTGATGGGAAGGCCAGGAGGGAATTTTGAATGGCAAATTGGCAAGATATATCGTGTTAATTCCTGGC
Source organism: Thamnophis sirtalis (assembly GCF_051295495.1). Taxonomy (NCBI): domain Eukaryota; kingdom Metazoa; phylum Chordata; class Lepidosauria; order Squamata; family Natricidae; genus Thamnophis; species Thamnophis sirtalis. The sequence goes on along the minus strand of NW_028261383.1, from coordinate 22,923,775 downwards.
TTGCCAGACAAAAATAACTCCCAAGAGATATTGTGATGTATTTTGCTACGAGAGATATGAGGAATTTGATATTGCAAGAGTCTTACAAAACTAAGCTTCAAATTGGGGGTCAGGGGGTGACTATTTTGAAGGAAATGCCATCTAAAATGTTGAGATCGAGAAAAGACTATGCCTTCTTAGTCGATGAGCTCAAAAATCGTCAGCTACAGTTCAGATGGGAGGCCCCAGCCGGACTCGCAGTTAATTACCAGGGGCAAAGATATTGTCTCAACTCAGTATGGAAGGCTCAAGATTTTTATAATAATATACTGAAGGCTGGACACACACCCCTCCTGGACCCAGAGAAAGAGAACAAGAAGGACAGGATAGCAATAGCAGTGGACTTATATACCGCTTCATAGGGCTTTCAGCCCTCTCTAAGCGGTTTACAGAGAGTCAGCATATTGCCCCCAACAATCTGGGTCCTCATTTTACCCACCTCGGAAGGATGGAAGGCTGAGTCAACCTTGAGCCGGTGAGATTTGAACCGCTGAACTGCTGATCTAGCAGTAGCCTGCAGTGCTGCATTTAACCACTGCACCACCTTGGACAGCAAGCCACTCAAGGACCATCAAGGCTGGACCAACATCCTCTCTCAGAGGATGTCACAGGTCTTAGTTCAGAAGCAGTGGGTGGAGCCAGGCCGAAAACCAAACTTCAGGATTTCCAGAGGGCTCTTAAAAAGCTTCAGGGAGCTAAAGTTGACAACTAAGTTCTTAACCTGGAACGTTAATGGTTTAAATTCCCCACAGAAAAGCAAGAAAATAAATCATTATCTGAAACAATTTAAGAATGACATAATTTGCCTGCAAGAGACTCATATTAGATTAACGGACCAGAAATACTTGATTAATACAAGACTTGGACAACACTTTATAGCTTCTGCTCCTGAGAAGAAAAATGGTATAGTTATTTACTTAAGAAAGGACATGAAAGCCGAATTAATTGAAGCAGATTCTCAAGGAAGATATATTGCAATAGAACTGATATTAGAAGGGAAAAAGATATTACTAATGGGAATATATGCTCCCAATCAACAACAAGATAAATGTTATAAAACGCTCCATACTAAGTTAGTACATTGGGACTATAGATCTTGCATATTGTTGGGTGACTGGAATGGTGTTATGGATACCAAGAAAGACAAGGGTCTCTGGCAAAATATCCAAATGCGAGCGAAATTACCCAAGTCCTTCTTCGATATGATGGATGATTTTGAACTGAGAGACATCTGGCGAGAAAGGAATGCAGAAGAATATGACTTTACATTTTTTTCTGATAGACACCAATCCTTTTCTAGGATTGACTTTATACTAACAACCAATTATTTGCTTTCTAGGGTAAAAAAGATGAAGATATGCTCCAGAACCTTATCAGATCATAATCCAGTTTGGATGGAGTTGGAATTTGGGACGCAAGCAAGAAGGACTTAGAGACTGAATGAAAACTTATTTAGATATGAGAAAAATATTAATGAATGTAAAAAATTGTTAAGAGAATATTTTGTTTTTAATATGAATAAGGGTACATCTATGGAAATGGTTTGGGATGCAAGTAAAGCATATATGCAAGGAGTTCTAATAAATTTAAATAGGTTACATAGATGTAAACAGGGGGAAAAGAGAATTGAAGTAGAAGAAATCAGGAAGAGAACAGGAGTTAATACTAAAACCAGAAGGCAAGAAGATTAAAGAAGCAATTACTTTATTAAGAGAGCAATTTAATATGCAGATGTCAGACCAGGTGGCAACTAACTTGCTATACGCAAAACATAACACTTTTTGTAACGCAAATAAATCTGGTAGATGGTTAGCATATCTGTCTAGGAAAAAACAGAAATCTTGCAATATATCGAAATTACATTATAAAGGGAAGGAAGTCTATCAAGAGGATGTGATTCAAAAGGCTTTTCGTGACTTTTTCACAGGATTGTACATGAATGACAAAATACAAGGTTTAGATATAGATAAATACCTGGATAAAGAAAAATACCTATAGTTAAAGACGAGCAGAGGGAGAGATTGAATCAACCAATAACTTCGGGGGAAATTCTCCAGGTAATTAAACAGCTAAAGGTAGGGAAAGCACCAGGCACAGATGGCCTGACATCGGCTTATTACAAAAATTTACAATTAGAAATGGTAGAACCTCTTAAGGAACTATTCAATAAGATCCAAGTGGAAGGGAAGGTACCGCCATCTTGGAAGACAGCCTTTATATCCCTGATACCAAAAGAGGATCAAGATCTTAGTCAACCAAAAAATTACAGACCTATATCATTACTTAATATAGATTATAAAAATTTTACTAAAATACTAGCGAATAGGTTAATGTTGGTTATTCAGCAATTGATTCATATTGATCAAACAGGCTTTATACAAGGGAGACAAATGAGAAGTAATGTAAGACAAATTGTTAATATATTGGAATATTTGGGAAAGAATAACCAAATCCACGCTGCGCTTATATTTCTAGATGCCGAGAAAGCTTTTGGTCGAGTGAATTGGCAATTTTTATTGAAAATAATGCAAAAAATGCAAATAGGAGAGCATTTTTTACAATCAATTAAAGCAATATATCAGGAACAAACAGCTCAAATCATATCAATGGAAGCTTAACAGATCCAGTTAAAATTGAGAAAGGTACAAGGCAGGGTTGTCCCTTATCCCCACTACTGTTTATCATAACTCTGGAATTATTTTTGAACAAAATATGGAGTTCAGATGATTTACAGGGAATCAAGATTAGGCATCAAGAATATAGAGCACGTGCTTTCGCGGACGATTTGGTTATAACATTAACCCAACCATAGGAATCTAGTAAGGTTTTAATGAATATGATTAATCAATACGGCCAAGTGTCCGGATTTAAAATAAATTTAGGGAAAACAAAGATGCTAGTTAAAAATATGAACACTATACAAAGGGAAGAATTAGAAGGAATGACAGGATGTGAAATAGTTAAAAAGGTTAAATATTTAGGGGTCTATATTTCAACCTCAAATGGGAAGCTATATAAGTATAATTATGAGCCACAATGGCGCAGCATACAGACAGAGATGAAAAATTGGGAGAAATTACAATTATCTTTGCTGGGAAGAATAGCAGCAGTGAAAATGAATGTTCTACCTAAATTTTTATTTCTTTTTCAAATGATACCAATACTTAAAAAAGATGTGAATTTGCTAGAATGGCAGAAGGGCATTAATAAATTTGTATCGGCAGGGAAAAAGCCGAGAATAAAACTAAAAATAATGCAAGATGTGCGTGAGAGAGGAGGTTTGAAACTACCCAATTTAAAACTATATTATGAAGCAGTAGTTTTATCGGTAATTAGTGACTGGATTGATTTAACAGATGTTAGAATACTTAATATTGAAGGGCATGATTTGGTATATGGTTGGCATGCTTACTTGCTATATGACAAAAAGGTAGATAAGAACTTTAAAAGTCATATTTTAAGGAATGCTCTACTACGGGTCTGGAAAAAATATCAATACAAACTAAATGATAAGATACCCATGTGGGCAATTCCTAGACACGCAATAAAAAACATAAATATAGTACAAAAACAGGGTGTAATTACATACAGACAGCTTCTTACCTTAGAAAGAGGTGTACTACAATTGAAACCTTTGAATGTACTAAAAGAGGAAAAGGTAATTCAAACATGGTTTCAGTATGGGCAGTTACAGGCCAGATGGAAAAAAGATCAAAAAATCGCTTCTATGCAAGACGAGGATAACCTACTAAAACAAATCAGAAATCAAAGTTCAATGCATATAAAGAGATTATATAATGCATTAATAGAAATGGATTCGGAAACAGAATTAGTTAAAGACTATATGATAAAGTGGGCCCAAAATTTTGAAGAACCAATAATGTTGGATACATGGGAAAAGATCTGGGTAAGAAATGTTAAGTTTACACAAACTCAAAATTTGAGAGAAAACTTTTATAAGATGTTTTATAGATGGCATTTAGATCCTAAAAAACTGGCTTCTATGTATCCCAATTTACAACCTAAATGCTGGAGATGTGATTGTGCTGATGCTATTTACTATCATATATGGTGGACTTGTAAAAAGGTCAAAGCATTTTGGATAAAAATATGGTGGATTATGCAAAATGTTCTTTAAAAAAGGATAAAATTTACCCCTGTTATTTTTGTTAGGTATAATTACTGATTGTAGAGTTTAGAGATTAACCTGATCTTGCATTTAATAACCGCAGCTAGATTGCTGGTGTCGCAATACTGGAAGAAGGAAGACTTGCCTACTATTCAAGAATGGACATTGAAAGTAACAAACCTAGCTGAGATGGCTAAAATATCAGCATATCTCAAGGATCATTATAACGAGAGATATAAACTGGAGTGGAGAAGATGGATTGACTATACTCAAAATAAATATGGGACTAAGAAATTCCAGATAGTTTATGAGTGAAGAAACAAGGAATGATATAATCTGTTTAGAATTAGCCTAGCAAGGAAGAGTTAAAGCTCCAAGGGGAGGAGGAATAGGAAAGAAGAAAGATGGGTAGAGAGGGATGGGAGAGAGGGAGGGGGGGAGGCGAAAAGGAAGGGGGGGAGCGGATTTGGAGAGAAAAGTGGTAGAGGGGGAGGGGAAGTGGGGTAGAGGGGGATGATGGAGGGAAGATAGAAAGTTGAAGGGTGGTGGAAGAAAGAGGTGTATGGAGAATGGAAGAGGTATATTGGGCTTTTATTTTCTGGGGCATTGTTGACAAGAGGAATTGATGCAATTATTGTTTAATACTGTATGGTGTATATATGTGAATGTATGAAAATGAAAATGAAAAATAAATATATATATATACAAAAAAAAAGATATAATGGGAGAGTTTCACTACCATGATATCAACTAGGAGACAAAGTCTACAGCAAGTAGGAGATCGAACTGTTAGTGAAACACAGTAATGGTTTGTAAATGCAGTTTGTAATCTTCCTTCGACACAAACTCATGAAAAAGCACTTCTTCTTGCTCACACAGCAAATACTGTTTGAGTTTCAAAACACACCTCAAATCTCTCACACAGTGACAGGAGGCAATTCACCCACCCCTTGCTGCACACAAGTATCGTCAAACTCATCCCCAAGTCAGTAGAAAGGTATACGTCTAATAACTCCTATATTAATCAGTCACAAATGAAATCAATGCCTTGGACTAATAACTATCTCTCTGCTTTTAAATATGAACCTCAGATAGATTACTCCAGGGACAAGGTTATTGATCTCAGACACAGGTTACCCTGTGCCTGGTGCCGTGCTCTATGTCAGATTCCTGTTCGGTGAAGCAGAAATAAACAATAAACTACACAATTCTGAGTGTGTATTGTTTTATCTTCCACGCTCCGGCACATCCAACAAACACTCAGTGATAAAATATAGTGAGATGAAGTCAGGCTGAAGCCCAGCGCTCCCCTCCATCGTTTAAACCTTCCCGTGACTCCACCCACCACCCACGCATGCTCACAACAGTCCCAGCCAAACCACAAACCATGTCGGTTTGCCGCCATGCGCAGGCAGTTGTGCTGTGCTTTGGAATGGCAGGATGAGAGTCCCGGGATGTGCTACAATGGTGGTGCACCTCCCTCCCCTTCAGCCATACCTTACACAGCCTTCTCACCCACCAGCATCCAATGGCAAAGCACTTTCTCTCTCCTGTCTGGACGTACAACAGATTCTTCCAAATGACATCTTTTAGTGTCAAGAGAGGTGAAAGATGGAAATTTTATGCCAACATTCAAAGTGCAGGGGAAGATCTACCACAGGACAGGGAGTATCATGGCAGGTCTCAGCAGCAGCCTTCATTTCCTCAGATATACTTCGTTGGTGACGATGACAATGACAGAGATATCCATTGTGGAATCTACCCAGCCATTAATCCACACCTGGTTAGCCAACTATAGAAGTTGCTGCGAGAACACAAGAAGTATATTCTGGAACTTAAGGGTGCTGTTGATTCTGTTCCTAAGGACCACAAGGACTTCCAAGTGGTGTTTAATGCCGTTAGGAAGTCTTCTGGAGATCACAGAGGTCGTTTCAATGCCCCCATGATTACAGAAGTTGCTGTTCTCATTGTCGGCCAGGATTTTGAGAAGAGATATATCGTTCTCCACAGCAGAGAAAACAGTGAGGTGCACTGTACCTATGAAGCTCTCCAGTACCCTCTGATATTCTGTCATGGAGAAGATGATATCTTTCAAAGATCTTCACACACCAAGGAACTACAGGAGGATTGGAAAATACTTGCTGTACTTCCCATCTTCAAAAAAGGGGAGAAAAATGGATCCATAAAACTACAGGCCAATTAGCCTGACTTCACTACCTGGGAAGATCCTGCAAAAGATTTGCAAACACCTAGAAGCAAGCAAATATATAACTAGAAGTCAACATGGGTTTGTCAAAAACAGATCATTCCAAACAAATGTTATTTCATTCTTACACAAAGTGACTATAGCAATAGCAGTAGACTTATATACCGCTTCATAGGCCTTTCAGGCCTCTCTAAGCGGTTTACAGAGAGTCAGCATATTGCCCCCAACAATCTGGGTCCTCATTTTACCCACCTCGGAAGGATGGAAGGCTGAGTCAACCCTGAGCCGGTGAGATTTGAACCGCTGACCTGCTGATCTAGCAGTAGCCTGCAGTGCTGCATTTAACCACTGCGCCACCTTGGCTCTTAAATTAGACTAAATTAGCAGACCAATCAAATACATCGTATAATTGGATTTCAGTAAAGCAGTTGATAAAATAGACTATTTACCTCTTGGTAAATAAGAAAAATGTGGGTTAGGTGCATCCATCCACACAGGTAGATTCACAACTGGTTGAAAAACCACACTCAAAGTGTATTCCTTAATGGGACTATATCTATACAGAGGGAAGTAAGCAGTGGGTATCCCAATGTTCTGTTTTAGTATCTTCGTTACAAAAATATAAAATATCTTCGTAAATGCATTAGCTGAGGGAATTGAATGGGAATGGAAAAAGAAGGTTTTACACTTATGGAAGAAAAACCAAATGTACTGGTACAGAATAGGTAGAATCTGGCTCAAGCAGTAACCATGAGAGGACTGTTAAAGTCCTAGTGGACAATCATTTAGATATGGGCCAGCTGTGTACTGCAGCAGCAAAAAAAGCTAATATAATACCATGTTTTCCCCAAAATAAGACAGGGTCTTGGTCCTTATTATCAGGGGTGGGCTTATTGTTTTGGGGTTGCCAGGCGGCTGCTCTCTTGCAAGCGAGTTCCCAAAGAACTAGGCACAGCCTCAGGGGCAAACAGCTGTGTTGTACAGTCGCAGCAGCGCAGCACAGTAACCATGAAGCGATCACACCCACAAGCAGCCACCCGGGAAACCCCCTTTCCAACCAGGCATAGTGCCATTCACTGACCTGGGGGTATCGCCAAACAGCGGGAGCACCTGTTCGCCATCGCCAGAAGACTCAGCTTCCAAACTGAGTCTTCTTGCAGTGGACGCTCTGGGTATATGCTCTATGGTTGTACGCTCTGGGGGAATAGGTTGACTATGAAAAAAAAGGATAAAGAGGAATTGGAGTACTTCAAAACATGGGAAAGGTTCTAGGACTGGCTAGAGAAAGCAAACTAGAAAAGAAAGTAGGGAGAAGATGACACACTATTAAATGGAAAAGGGGGGGGGGAGAAGGGGAAAACAGAAAAGGAAATATTAAACATATAAGTATATATTCAAGAACGAGATATAAAGAGGGGGAAACATAACTAGGGTAGACTAGTGAAGGTAAGGGAATAAGAAATGATACTAAAATTATATCTGGGCTGATGGAAATACCATCCCAAGGAAACATAAACTGAGTTTTGAAATATACACCAACAATAATAGAAAAAGAAAGGGAGAGAGGAGGAGAGAAAGAAAGGAACACGGGGAAAGAAGAAAGAGGCAAGGAGAGGAGTATGGAAGGGGGAGAAAGAGAAGGAAAGAGGGTAGGAAGGAGAACAGGAAGGGAAGGAGTAGGAGAAAGGAGAAGGAAAGAAGGGAGGAGAAGGAGAGGAGGAAGCAAGGAAGTAGAGAAGGGAGGAAGGGAGAAAAGAAAGGGAAATCAAGGAGGTGCTACAAAAGGAGGAAGGGATGGCAAATGAAGCACCCAAATTGTACATTATAACTTATTAAATGAAATAATAAATGTATAAGAATGATAAACGTAAAGAAGAATACCAATTATGTGAATATATATTTAAAATGGTAAGAGAATAAAAAAGTTAAAATGCTTTGGGGGGGAAAAAAAGAGGATTAGGGGCCTGGAGGCTAAAATATAATTAAGGGGTTGCAGGAATTGGGTATGTCTAGTCAAGTGAAAGGAAGGACTAGGGGAGACACGATAGCCATCTTCCAATACTTGAGGAGTTGCCACAAAAGAGGGAGGGGCGTCCACCTATTCTCCAAAGCCCCTGAAGGCAGCACAAGGAACTGGATGGAAACTCATCAAGGAGAGAAGCAACTTAGAACTAAGGAGAAATTTCCTGACACTAAGAACAGTGAATCAGTGGAAGGTTTTCCCTTCAGAGGTTGTGGGGGCTCCATCCCTGGTGGCTTTTAATCAGAGGCAGGACAGCCATTTGTCTGAAATGATGTTGGGTCTCCTGCTTGATCAGGGCGTCGGAATAGAAGACCTGCAAGGTCCCTCCCAGCTCTGTCACAAACCCTCCAGTGATGGGAGCCCCCGCAACCTCTGGAGGGAAGCCATTCCCAAAGAATCCACCTTCACTTGGAAGAGACTTTTCCAATCTTCCCACCAGAAGGAAAATTGCAGCCACCAGTTTCACAGCGTGCAGCCCCAGTGGGCTTAAATTCGGGGAGGGAAGGAACCTGCAGCAGCAGCAGCTGAGATGCTTCAGCCCAGTTGCTTCTCTGCTTCCGGGACTCTCCTCCCACCCGCCCGCAACTCACCTTCCAGCTGCTGCTTCGACCATGGGAAGAGCACAAAAGCCGCTCTGCACACCACTCTCCTCACATGAGTGATCCCGAAGAGGAAGTTCAGCTGTTCCCAAAGGTGCTTTTTTCAAACGGCAACTGGACTGTCTTTCTACTCTTCCCGTCGCTTTCCAACCTTTCTAGCAACACAGTACTCGATGGTTTTAACTCTTTAAAGCACAACCACAAGTATTAGCCTCTTTCTAGGCACAGGTGTTGCCTGTTTGAGCACCATCTCTAGATAGGAGACATTAAAAAAAAATATCCTTCTCTAGTTTCTACCTGAGGCGTTTGCAAAATGTTTCCACTGATTAAATGCTATCAAGTCGTTTTTGATTTCTAGCAACCGACTTTGCAGCTGAGCCTAGTGAAATAGTGAAATGTGATTTTATGTAACCTTGTGAAGTTTAGCTATGTGCCGAGCCCTAAAATTCATGTTTTACAGAATTACACTATTGAAAGAAATGTCCTTCTGCGTTCGGCTCCAAGTGGGGAAAAAGACACTGGAAACATGGAGGCTGCTTGGAAATATGGTTTAATGGTGGACAGGACCACATGGCTTGCACTTAAGTCTCCCATTAGGTCACACATAGAAACATATGCAGCAGGGCCTAGAAAATGGAGTGTAAGAAAGAGGGCCTGATTGCCTATATATGGTAGAAGAAATTTTCCCCTCCCCCAATGTCTATCTTTTTATTGTACAGAGGGTTGTTTTTTATATATTCTGCTATTTCCCTCATGTTAGTTTTAATGTGTCTTAGAGAAACACAACGTTGTGTTTCATCCTTCTGCATCCTGAATGTCTTCCAGATTTTGAGGCCAGAATTTCCTAGCCAGCATCTCCTTTTCACCAAATATCTGTGAGTCATAAGCAGAGTTTCTGAGTGGTCCCAGTAAGTTGCTGAAGCTTCTAAAAAATACATGGTAAAAATATTATTTGTATACTCAGAACCAAAACCATTGCTCTGTCTTGCCTTCTGGGGCTTTGGTTCTGTTGAAAGAAATGTCCTTCTGGGTTCGGCTCCAAGTGGGGAAAAAGACACTGGAGACATGGAGGCTGACTGGAAACATGGTTTATTGGTGGGCAGAACCACATGGCTTGAGTCCTGAACAGAAAAGGTGGTCACATTCTTCAATGTTGGTGGAGACGAGAAGGGAAGCCAGGAAGAGAAGCTGAATCCCTGGTTTTATGCCCTCTCTGGCCTTTGTTCTTGTTCTGATTGGTTGCAGACTCCCATGGAGCCATGCAGGGGCAACTCTCTAGGCTGCATTTTGAATCCAGGTTTGGTTAAGTTCTCAGATGCCATGTGGGGAGTTGGGTAAAGGGCCAATATTATCATGCTTTAATCCCATCCCCCTAGAGCTGAAGGGGAGAACTCTTTATTATGTATAGTGGACTAGCTTGACCTTCTTAATGGCCCATTGATAAAGTGAGGATGGGCAGGAAGCTACAGGGAGCTATTCTGTCTTTTAAAACATGTTTCTTCTTTTACACATCCAGAGAAATATTCTGCCTTTTAAATATTTCCTATGATATTTCATTTTTTCTGGGAGAGGGCTGGGTGATAACTTTCTACAAACCCTCCTTTTTTTTCCAAAACATGTGAGTGGAACGCACATGTTCTTGACAAAAGATTAAAGTTGGTCAGATCAGGGAGACTTAATTTTTCTGATGGAAAGGCAATGTGAGAGACAGCAGAAGGATTTCTTCGGTGGCTCCCAGAGAGCTTTCAACCATGAAGGTCTAGCAATCAGAGCACAATTTCTGGAAATAAATTTACAGTATCCAATTTTCCATGCCAATTAATATCAGATATCACTTACTGTGAGCTTCCAGACAGATTTCAAGCAAGCAGAAGTCCCAAAATTCTTCACAGCAATGCTTTTCCTTTAAGTTACAGGCTGCCCATTTTGAAGGGATGGTTCTTGAACCTGCCCTAGCTCTTATTTTAGTGAGGACAAATTGAGTTTAGCTAGTGTGCAATCCAGGCTATTTAGTATTTTTAAAATTACACACAATGAGCCCGGGGACTCCTACTCATGAGACCACCAGTGCAACATATCCTGCTTTACTGGGCAATGGAGCAACATCATTTTTGAGTCAGTCAGGGCTCAGGTTTTGAAGATGCTTTCTGCTACTCCTCAAGTGGGAGAATTTGTTTGAGGGAAATTGACCCTCCCCCATGGGCTTAAAGGGGAGATATCACTGTTTAGGCTTTTATGCCAGGGTAAAAATCAATCAGACTCTAAGGAGCCTGCGCAGGGAAGATGGCTGCCCGAGCTTTTCGCTCGGCTGGAAAGAGACTTGGAATCGCTCTGAATTGAGCCCCAGCCGAATTTTGATCTCTATCAGAGCGGGATTCTGGAAGAGAACTTGAGATGAGCCTGGAGAGGTGACGATTTTGAGAAACACGGCTCGGAGACGGACTTCGGCGTGCTTGGCAGTTGCGAGCGGCCTCCGGCTTTGTGGGCGGCACCCCCCCTCCCCTTATGCGGACGGCTGCTCCCAGCGGGAAACAAGCTGGGGACAACGCTGGCTAAGTTTGGGACGACACCTTGTGTATCATCGGAGAGAGTGCTTGGGGGGGGGGGTTCTTGAAGAGTGCTGCGGCTGTGCTACGGAGTGCTACAGCTACTGCGGGCCATCGCTATCGCTGCCACGACTGCCACCGTTTTGAACTGCCTTTTAAATTGCCACGCGGAACTGCCATTTTAAAAGGCCACGCTGAACTGCCGCGCCTGCGGGAAACGAGCTAGGGACAGCTCTGGCTGAGCTCTGGCCAACGCTTTGCTAATACTGTAGAGAGTGCTTGAGAGGTTTTTTGGAGAGTGCTGCGGCTGTTCTGGACTACCGCTGCCGCTGCCACTGCCGCCTTGATCTGTCCCACTGTGTTGGACAATCTTGCGGTTGAATTGATCCCACGGCCTGAGTGATCGGCATCGAGCGGCCTGCGGGGATTGAATTGAGTGTCCCACCCACGGGAGAACGATCCACGGGAGAATGCCGAGACTGACAGAACTACCTGGCTGCTGGAGCCTGGAAGTGCTGGCTGAGGGGACTCGATCCACTGGGACCGCCACTGGTCACTGCGGGGGCAGCTACTGGAGGCCCGTCTTGGGGGGGCCCGATCCCTTCGACTGCCTGACTCCTTCAACCGCTGGTGTGCTGCTGCAGGGTCAGGCTAGGGACAGGGTTAGGGCTAGGGCTAGGATTAGTTAGGGTTAGGGCTAGTTTAGAATCAGGGTTAGGGTTAGGAGTAGGGCTAGGGTTAGATTCGACTAGGGCTAGGGCCAGTGTTAGGTTCAGGGTAAGGGTTAAGCTTAGGGCTAAGGTTAGGGTTGGCTAGGTTTAGGGCTAGGGTTAGGGGTGGGGGTGGGCTTGCTAGCCTGATGGCCTACCGGTTTGCTGTCGCCGCTTGAGAGTGTCGCGGCTCAGTTGAGAGTGGGGTTTTCCCCCCTCCCCCCTCCTCCATCGTAGTTGCAGTCTTTTATCAGCATTGTAGGGGCAGCCCTTTGGCTTCTCCTGTTCCCGGGGGAAGCCGTGCTTTGATCCCGGCTAGTCGTTGGCCATGACCGGCTCTATGACTCTCGCTCTTATATCTACCGCCTACGGCCTGCTAGCCTTTCAGCTACTCCTCCCCTTGTCTTTGTCCTCCGGATCATCATCGGGGAGTGAACCGAGACTTATGACACTGTCACTGGCCCTTTTGGGTCCCCCGTTTATGCCCCTGCCGATCATCCTGTATCTCCATCACGTCAGAGAGGGCAATGGACAAAGAGGACGTGATTGGGGAGCGTGCTTCCCCCTCCAGCTGTTATTAATATACTGTTTTCTCAGACTTTTGGACCTTGTGCCCCTGTGGGTGAGGATCGGGACATTAACTTCCTCTCCGATATCAGGACAATTCTGAGCAAATTCCATTTGGTACTACTGCGCAATTTTTAAATCTGTATGGTGAGTGTTGTGGTATGATTGTGGTTGATTGAATGTACCCACTTTTATTAACTATATTGTTGTTATTTTGTTTTAAATCGTTTGTGGGGATTGTCTGATAGTATGGTTGTGTATGTTTGAGAAGGCTGGGACCACAGCCGGGTACCTCCTGCACTGAGTGCTCTGCAGAAGTGTTAGGGGGGCCTAGGCCTAATCCCATCCTTAGGATGTCTGATTCGAAGGGCCTGCCGGGGAACGCGGTGGCTATGGGGGTGGGTGAAGGTACCATGGACACGGGAGTGGGCCGGAACATTATGGTCATAATGGGGAGGGGCAGATATGGCGGAGACTTTAGAGCTAGCCATTACCGGGGAAGGAGGGTTCACTACGTCACAGAGATCCCTCCTTCCGGCCCTATTAGGTCCACTCCAAGGCCAGATGCGTGAGTAGTCAGGGCCCTGGGCTCAGGCTGCTGTTGCTAAATGCCAGGTCTGTGGTTCACAAGGCTCCCCTCGTCCGGGACCTAATTTTAGACGAGAGGGCGGACCTGGCATGTATTACTGAAACCTGGCTGGGCCCGGAGGGAGGAGTCCCCCTCACTGAGATGTGCCCAGATGGTTTTCAGGTGCTTCATCAGCCGCGACCCCAAGGAAAGGGTGGGGGAGTGGCCATTGTTATCTGAGGGTCTCTAGTTCCTTGTAGGATCTCTGCTCCGGAGCTTGTCGGGTGTGAGTCCTTACTGGTGAAGTTGGACCTTGAGGGTCAAGTGGGCTTGTTGTTAACGTACCTGCCTCCCAACAGCGTTACAACAGCCTTCCCCTCGCTCCTCGAGTCAGTAGCCGAGCTGGCAGTTGAGTTCCCCAGGCTTATGGTGCTGGGGGATTTCAATTTGCCTTCGCTCGGCGAGCACTCTGATGGAGCGCAGGAGTTCATGGCTTCCATGACAGACATGGGCTTGACCCAAGTAATTTGGGGCCCGACTCACTCAGCGAGTCACACGCTCGACCTCGTATTTCTCTCAGAGCAGTGGAGTTGTGATCTTGGTTTGAGTGGTATTGAGATCTTGCCGCTGTCATGGTCGGACCACTTCCTACTGAGGCTTGAATTTCGGAGGCCAATCCCCCACTGTAGGGAGGAGGAACCGATTAGGTGGTTCCACCCCAGGCGCCGAATAGACCCTTTGGGTTTTCAGACGGCGCTTGGTGTTATACCTGATACTCTCGTCCACAGTCTGGTGGAGACCTTGGGTTGCTGCTTGGAACTCAGCGGCGGCCGAGGCTCTAAACCGGATTGCACCTTTACGGCCTCTCCGAGGTAGCGGATCCAGGAGAGCTCCTTGGTTTACTGAGGAACTCCGGGAGATGAGATGCCTAGAGTGCCGCTGGAGGGCCAGTAAGTCTGAGTCAGACCAAGCACTGATGAGAGCCTATATCAGAGCCTATCTCATGGCAATACGGGCGTCAAAAAGTACACATTTTGCCACTCTGATTGCGTCCGCTGAATCGCGCCCAGCCGTCTTGTTTAGAATAACCCGCTCCCTCTTGAAAGGGAGGGATGCGGGTGACCCTTTACAAGGTAGAGCTGAGGAGTTTGTTCAGTTTCTAGCGGATAAAGTCGCTCGGATTTGGACAGACCTGGACTCCAATTGCTCAGAGCCAGCCGAGATTCCGGGGGAGGGTCTTGAGCGGAATTTATGGATTGATTTTCAACTTGTCACGCCTGAGGAAGTGGACAAGGACATGGGAGCGGTGAGTGCCTCCACTTGTGTACTGGACCCGTGCCCCTCCTGGCTGGTCGCGAACAGCAAGGAGGTGACACGTGGCTGGATCCAGATGATAGTTACGGCGGTGGTGAGACCCCTCCTGAAGAAGCCGTCTTTGGATCCAGCCATTTTAAGTAACTACTGTCCAGTCTCCAACCTCCCCTTCGTTGGGAAGGTTGTTGAGAAAGTGGTGGCCTCTCAGCTCCGGCGGTCCTTGGATGAAACCGATTATCTAGATTCCTTCCAGTCCGGATTCAGGCCTGGCTACAGCACGGAAACTGCTTTGGTCGCACTGATCGATGATCTCTGGAGAGCCAGGGATGGGGGTCATGCCTCCGTCCTAGTGCTCCTTGACCTCTCAGCGGCCTTTGATACCATCGACCATGGTATCCTTCTGCGGCGGTTGCGGGAATGGGAGGCACCATTCTTCGGTGGTTCTCCTCCTACCTCTCGGACAGGTCGCAGTCGGTGTTGGTTGGAGGGCAGAGGTAGACCCCTAGGCCCCTTAAGTATGGGGTGCCGCAGGATTCGGTCCTGTCCCCCCTCCTGTTTAACATCTACATGAAGACTCTGGGTGAGATCATTCAGTGCCACGGGATAAAAATATCATCAATACGCGGACAATACACAGCTGTATCTGTCCGCCCCGTGCCAACTCAGTGAAGCGGTTGACGTGATGTGTCAGTGCCTGGAGGCTGTTAGGGTCTGAATGGGTGTGAACAAGCTTGCACTCAATCCCGACAAGACCGAGTGGCTTGTGTTTTTCCCTTCCAACGATTGGCCTTGTATTCCAATTCTCAGGCTGGGGGTGAAATTATATGCCCCTCAGACAAGGTTTGCAATTTGGGAGTCCTCCTGGACCCACAGCTGACTCTAGAACACCATTTGTCGGCTGTGACCAGGAGGACATTTACCCAGGTTCGCCTGGTGCAACAATTGTGTCCCTACCTGAACCGGGAGGCTCTCAGAACAGTCACTCACGCCCTTGTGACCTCAAGACTGGACTACTGTAATGCGCTCTACATGGGGCAGCCCTTGAAGAGCATTCAGAGACTTCAGCTTGTCCAGAATGCAGTCGCATGAGCAATTATGGGTGCACCCCGGTACACCCACGTTACACATATCATCCGCAAGCTGCACTGGCTGCCTGTTGGACTCTGGACGCGCTTCAAGGTGCTAGTCATTACTTTTAAAGCCCTACATGGTATCGGACCTGGGTACTTGAGAGACCGCCTCCTGCCAATTACCTCCCTACGACCAATTAGATCCCACAGATTAGGCCTCCTCCGGATTCCATCAGCTAGCCAATGTTGACTGTCGACCCCCTGGGGGAGGGCCTTCTCTGTGGCTGCTCCGGCCCTCTGGAACGATCTCCCCGTGGAGATTCGGACCCTCACCACCCTTCAGGGTTTCCGCAAAGTCGTCAAGACCTGGCTGTTCTGGCAGGCCTGGGGCTGATGAGTTCCCAGCCCCACTCGAATTGTTACGACTGTTGAGGAGCTTTTAGTCTGTTTTTTGTTTTTTGTTTTTTGTCTCGTTCGTTTTCTTTGTATTGCTCCCCTTCCCTATTGGTTTGTTAGCTGCCCTGAGTCCCCCTGGGAATAGGGCGGCATACAAGTTTAATAAACTATAACTATAACTAACTAACTTAGGAAAAGCTTTGTGTGGAGTTAAGTCAAGGAGATAGTTTCAATCTAATTCTGAATGGGGCATCTCTCTCTCTCTCTCTCTCTCTCTCTCTCTCAATCTCCCACCTCTCTCTTTCCAGCTGCTTCTACAATACAGAAAATACAGTCATTTTGGACAAAATTTCCCTCCCACTAAGCAGAAATCTAAGGTGTTCAGAACTTGCTGTGCTAGCCATTCTCAAATAGAATTCTTACATGAGTACATTAAACTGATTACAATATAAATGAGACAAGAAAGAAAACCTTACAATGAATTTCTTTGAAGGAAACAAAGAAAGAAAACTTTACAATCAATTTCCACCCTTCCCAGTAGTCTTTACAGCTGTCTTCTGGGGATAGAAGAGTTTTTTGGTCTTCACTTGTCCATTTCAGGCAGCTGTTCTGTCTTTTAAAACATGTTTCTTCCTTTTCACATCCAGAGAAATATTCTGCCTTTTCAATATTTCCTAGGATGTTTCATTTTTCTGGGAGAGGGCTGGGTGATAACTTCTTACAAACCCTACAAACAGTTCTACGCATCAGACCTCTCCAAGAGAAAAAAAGAAGTCACATGGACCTGGCCTGGGTAAACCTCCCTTGCAGGGACAGACCCATTTGTGGGTGGATTTTCCCCAGACCTTGGCCATTTGGAACAAAGGTTTAAAGGGGTTTTGAATGTTGAGTTCAAAAGCTGCTTGGAAAGGTGAGTACCTCTAAATTTTACCTTTAAAAGCCCAGGAGGTGAAAGAGAGTATGTGCCTCTGTGTGTGAATGCACTTGAGAAAAAAGCCCTTCTCTGGATCTTTCTCCCTCTGTGCATTTCCCCTTCAAATGGATTACCTTGTGAGCAATAAGGGATGATTTATGCTTGCAGTAAGGCGTAAAGACTGGACAATTCAAAGATTTCTCCACGGTGTGAGTCCTCTGATGTGTCACTAGTTGGAATTCCGACTAAAACTTTTCCCACAAATAGGACATTCAAACGGTTTCTCTCCTGTGTGTATCTTCTGGTGTATCACCAAGTGGAAATTCTGACTGAAACGTTTCCCACAATCAGAACATTCAAAGGGTTTCTCTCCTGTGTGAGTCCTCTGGTGTCTCACCAGATGGGAATTCCAATAAAACCTTCCCCACAGATAGGACATTCTGTCTGTGTCCTCTGGTGGATCACAAGGTTGCAACTCGGACTAAAACTTTTCCCACAATCAGGACATTGAAACGGTTTCTTTGTTTATGTGCGTTTTCTGGTGTTTCACTAGGTTCGAATTAAAACTAAAGCTTTTCCTACAGTCAGGACATTCAAAGGGTTTCTCTCCTGTGTGTGTCCTCTGGTGGTTCACCAGCCTGAAACGCAGACTAAAGCCTTTCCCACAATCAGGACATTCAAAGGGTTTCTCTCCTGTGTGAGTCCTCTGGTGTCTAACCAGGCTGGAATTATCAGTAAAGCCTTTACCACAGATAGGACATTCAAAGGGTTTCTCTCCTGTGTGAGTCCTCTGGTGTCTCACCAGTCTGTAATAATCACTGAAACTTTTCCCACAATCAGAACATTCAAAGGGTTTTGCTCCTGTGTGAGTCGTCTGGTGTCTCAACAAGTAGGAATTCCGACTGAAACTTTTCCCACAATCAGAACATTCAAAGGGTTTCTCTCCTGTGTGTGTCCATTGGTGTGTCACCAGACTGGAATTCCAAGTAAAACTTTTCCCACAAATAGGACATTCAAAGGGTTTCTCTCCTGTGTGTGTCTTCTGGTGTATCATCAGGTGGGAATTCTGACTGAAACGTTTCCCACAATCAGAACATTCAAAGGGTTTATCTCCTGTGTGTGTCCATTGGTGTATCACCAGATGGGAATTCCGAGTAAAACCTTTACCACAAATAGGACATTCAAATGGTTTCTCTCCTGTGTGACTCCTCTGGTGTATTCCCAGGTGATAATTCTGACTGAAACGTTTCCCACAATCAGGACATTCAAAGGGTTTCTCTCCGGTGTGAATCATCTGGTGTCTCACCAGTCTGGAATAATCACTGAAGCTTTTCCCACAAATAAAACATTCAAAGGGTTTCTCTTCCATGTGAGACCTCTGGTGTACCACCAGGTAGTAATTCTGAGTGAAACCTTTCCCACAATCAGAACATTCAAAGGGTTTCTCTCCTGTGTGAGTCCTCTGGTGTCTCACCAGATAGGAATTGCAACTAAATCTTTTCCCACAAATAGGACATTCAAACGGTTTCTCTCCTGGGTGTGTCCCCTGGTGTATCACCAGACTGGAATAATCATTAAAGCTTTTTCCACATAGAGGACATTCAAAGGATTTCACTCCTGTGTGACTTCTCTGGTGTCTCAGGAGGTAGGAATTTCTAATGAAGCCTTTCCCACAATCTACACACTTATAAGGTTTCTCCATGGAGTGAATCCTCTGATGTATTTACAGGCAGGACATTCAAATGGTTTCACTTTCGTGGGAGTCCTCGGGTGCTTCACCAGGGTAGAATTCTCACGGAAACCTTTCCCACAGAAAGGATGTTCAAATGGTTTTATTCCTGTGTATGCGCCCTTTAGTGTCTCAAGACGTGGGAATTTCTAATGAAACTTTCACACAATCTGCACAGTCATATGTTTTCTCCCTCCTGTGAGTTATCTCATGCACCACCATGTTGCTATGCTCACTAAAGCATTTACCACATTGGGAGCACTTTTGTGGCTTCCCTCTTTTGTAGAGGTGCTCCCATGAATCACAAGGGAACTGTTGTGACCATAGGTTTTGCCACAATCTGGTAATTAGTATGGATTTTCTCCATTCTGACTCCTGTAATGCATAATCAGTTGTGATTTGCAATCTGTGCTTTTCCCACAATAGGCAAATCTATGGGGCTTTTGCACAGCTGATATTCTTGAGGAGGTCAAAAATATGGACAATGCCTTGTTAAGTGGTGCTTTTATTCAAGACGTCTTCTTTCTCACAGGGAGAGGCCTGCATTACTGTCTGTTCTACAGGGATTTACTATTGATCTTTTCCTCCGAACAGACTTCCAGATATTACCCTCTTTTGCTTATAAGATAAATAATCTCCCTTCCCCTCTCATATAATGTATCGAGTTCTGTATAATCTTCTTATTCTTTCTTGATTTGTTCTCTCAAATAGCTGCTGGAGGAGCAGATTTGTATGGTTTTCTGTTGGAAATGGAAAGTATTTTGATTTCTAGCTTGATTTTCTTCCCTTTTCAACATTGAGTGTATTTACAGTTGTCCAGTGTGTTCTTATCGGCATCCTGTTCATCTGTATGATAGAAAGAAAATTATAACTTCAATTTTTTGTAAAATTTTTAGAGATGAGTTGAAAAAAAGAAAGAAAAGTATACATCACTTTTGCTCATGGAATTCCTAACTGCCAATAACGGCTGAAAATACTGTGGTGACATCCGTGTTCAAATAATCCTCACATAACCTACCATAATTGGAACTGATATTTGAATCACTAAGAAGCTCAATCATTAAGCATCATGTCACATAACAGTGCCAACTTACACCTGTTCCTCTGTAAGTGTTAAGGTAATTAAGGCAATTTCATATGACTATGACTTGCAATTTCCTGCCAATATATCCACTGATTTTGCTTGTCAGACGCTATCTGGGAAGGTCACAGATGGGAATCACGAATGTGGGATCCTACCGCCATCATAAATATGCAACTATTGGCAGAACCCAAATTGGTGCAATCCTCTTCCTGCTCCTTCAAAACCAGTCACTGCTGACATGCGGTCACGGAACAAGTCCTAGGATTACCACAAATTTTGTGGACCAGGTACACGTCTGCTTCTACTGCGCCATAATGACTTTGAAGGCTCATGGAAGAAGTGGTAAGTGAGGACTTACCTGTGCAACCAAAGATGGATTAAGCACAATTGAACCTGGTTAATACATGGATGGGACAAGAAATACGAAAGTTATTGGCAAAACATAAAAAAAAACCTTTTATTCATCTGTCATTTTCAATACACATGTGGATTACAAGTTATACAAGAGGACAACATCAAGATATAATGGGAGTGTCTCACTACCAACTGGGAGACAAAGTCTACAGCAATTAGATCGAACTGTTAGTGAAACCAGCAAAACACAGTAATGATTTGTAAATGCAGTTTGTAATCTTCCTTCGACACAAACTCGTGAAAAAGCACTAAGGCAATGAATAAATTGTCAGAGCTGCCACCCTGTGCTTCCCACCATCTTTTATAGCTGCATTGGTAATTAAGATAAGCCGCACCCCACTCGTGCGCACACCCATCATCTTGTGGCCAAGAGCAAAACCAACGGGCAATTAATCATGGATTGTTAGGAGGAGTTTATTCAGCTTGTGTAGCTGGGATGGTAAGTCATGGCAGCTGGCCAAGTCTTCTCCCCAGAATGGCAGCTCCAAGCCTCTGAGCTGGCCGGAGATGACATCTAACCAACTTAGCTGACACCTTTGTCATCTAAAAGGTAGAGGGGGAAACTAGAGGAAAAACTATACTTGACCTAATTCTTACTAATAGAGAAGCGATAGAAAGAGTTGAAGTGGTCAGAACCTTGGGTGAGTGACCATGTCTTACTGGAATTCAATATAATGCAAACACAAGCAATAGAACATAATCCAACAAATGTCTTAAACTTTAGAAGAGCTGATTTTAAGAAGTTCAGAGCCTAAGCAAAATTTCATGGATAAAAATCCTAAAGGAGAAAGCAATGCAAGGAGTATGGGAAATACTGGAAAATCTATATATATAAAATCAAAATACCACTCATGCATTATAACAAAATCACCAGAACTGTAAAGCCTAAAAACCTCAAATTTGCCATATGTTCCCCTTGATTTCTAGATGCTATCTAAGAAAGGATTTTTCAAAATGACCATCAGAGCATTAGTATTTCCTATATTATTTTTAACACACTCTCATGCCAACGAGTTCTACTCCCTCCCCTAATGAGAAAAGAAATCTGTTCCAAATACAAAACACAAGCAGAGGAGATGAGATTCAGTTTCAGTTTTACTTTCACAGAAGGAAGCAGCTGTACTACAGAACAGTTGAGCTATCCAACAGCCAGGCTCCTTCCTGTCTCCTTGCTCACACAGCAAATACTGTTTCACTTTCAAACTAGTCCTCTGATACTAAGGAGTTCTACTCTCCCTCTCCACCTGAAAAGAAATCAGTTCCAAGCTCTGATTCTAAAGTTCTACTCCTCCTCCCCACCTCAAAAAAGGAGGTTAACTTTCACAACAGCAAGCAGATTTACTACAGAACATTTGAGCTAAGCCACATCTAGACTCCTTCCTTTCTCCTTCTTGCTCACACAGCAAATACTGTTTGAGTTTCAAAACACACCACAAATCTCTCACACACTGACAGGATGCAGATTCCCCACCCCCCTCTTATTTTACTCCTCAGTTCAGACAAATCTGTTCCTTCTAGTGTAACACCAGTTAAAGGGAAAAGAGGCAAAAATGCAGAAAAATATTTACAGATGCTTCCACAGGTAAGGGAAGCTGCACACAAGTATCGTCAAACTAATCCCCAAGTCAGTAGAAAGGTATACGTCTAATAACCCCTATGTTAATCAGTCACAAATAAGATCAATGCCTTGGACTAATAACTATTTCTCTGCTTTTAAATATGAACCTCAGATAGTTTACTCCAGGGACAAAAATATTGATCGCGGACACAGGTTACCCTGTGCCTGGTGCCGTGCTCTATGTCAGGTTCCTGTTCGGTGAAGCAGAAATAAACAATAAACTACACAATTCTCAGTGTGTATTGATTTATCTTCCACTCTCCGGCACAATCTGACACCCAGTGATAAGATATAGTGAGATGAAGCCAAGACTGAAGCCCAGCGCTCCCCTCCACCATTTAAACCTTCCCGTAACACCACCCATGCATGCTCACAACAGTCCTAGCCTAACCACAAGCCATGTAGGTTTGCCGCCATGCGCAGGTAGTTGTGCTGTGCTTTGGAATGGCAGGATGAGAGTCCCGGGATGTGCTACAATGGTGGTGCACCTCCCTCCCCTTCAGCTATACCGTGAACCCTTACACAGCCTTCTCACCCACCAGCATCCAATGGCAAAGCACTTTCTCTCTCCTGTCTGGACGTACAACAGATTCCTCCAAATGACATCTTTTGGTGTCAAGAGAGGTGAAAGATGGAAATTTTATGCCAACATTCAAAGTGCAGGGGAAGGTCTACCACAGGTTAGGGAGTATCATGGCGGGTCTCAGCAACAGCCTTCATTTCCCCAGATATACTTTGTTGGTGATGATGACAATGAGAGAGATATCCATTGTGGAATCGACCCAGGCATTAATCCACAACTGGTTAGCCAACTACAGAAGTTGCTGCGAGAACACAAGAAGTATATTCTGGAAATTAAGGGTGCTGTTGATTCTGTTCCTAAGGGCCACAAGGACTTCCAAGTGGTGATTAATGCCGATAGGAAGCCTTCTGGAGAGCACAGAGGTCGTTTCAATGCCCCCATGACTACAGAAGTGACTGTTGTCATTGAGGGCCAGGATTTTGAGAAAAGAGATATCGTTCTCCACAGCAGAGAAATAGTGAGATGCACCGTGCCAATGAAGCTCTCCAGTACCCTCTGGTATTCTGTCATGGAAAAGATGGCTCCATCATGATATTTTTCAAAGATTTTCACACCCCAAGGAACTATCGGTGGATTGGAAAATACCTGCTGTAGTTCCCATCTTCAAAAAAGGGGAGAAAAATAGATCCATAAAACTACAGGCCAATTAGCCTGACTTCACTACCTGGGAAGATCCTGCAAAAGATTTGCAATCACCTAGAAGCAAGCAAATATATAACCAGAAGTCAACATGGGTTTGTCAAAACAGATCATTCCGCACAAAGGTTATTTCATTCTTACACAAAGTGACTAAATTAGCAGACCAATTAAATACATTGTATAATTGAATTTCAGTAAGGTAGTTGATAAAATAGACCATAACCTATTTCTTGGTAAATAAGAAAAATGTGGTTTAGTGCATCCATTCACAACTGGTTGAAAAACCACACTCAAAGTGTATTCCTCAATGGGACTATATCTATACGGAGGGAAGTGAGCAGAGGGTATTCCAACGTTCTGTTTTAGTATCTTCATGTAAATGCCTTAGATGAGGGAATTGAATGGGAATGGAAAAAGAAGGTTTTACACTTATGGAAGAAAAACCAAATGTACTGGTACAGAATAAGTATAATCTGGCTCAAGCAGTAACCATGAGAGGACTATTAAAGTTAGATATGGGCCACCAGTTGCGTATTGCAGCAGCAAAAAAAAGCCAATACAATACCATGTTTCCCTCAAAATAAGACAGGGTCTTGGTCCTTATTCTCAGGGGTGGGCTTTGTCTTTTGGGGTTGCCGGGCGGCTGCTCTCTTGCAAGCGAGTTCCCAAAGAACCAGGCACAGCCTCAGGGGCAACCGGCTGTGTTGTACAGTCGCAGGAGCGCAGCACAATAAGGAACAAATGAACAAATTAAAAATAAACAAAACAAACAATAGCCATGAAGCGATCACACCCACAAGCAGCCACCCGGCAAACTCCCTTTCCAGCCGGGCACAGCGCCATTCACTGACCTAAGGGTATCGCCAAGTAGTGGGAGAACCTGTTCGCCACCGCCGAAGACTCAGCTTCCAAACTGAGTCTTCTTGCAGTGGCTGCTCTGGGCACATGCTCTATGGTTGTACGCTCTAGGAGTACGCTCTGCCTGCAGCCGGCCCACAACCATAGAGCATATGCCCAGAGCGGCCACTGCAGGAAGACTCGGTTTAAAAGCCACCGAAAAAGCCATGCTGGGATGGCGGCGGGGGTGGTGGGAGCGGAGGTGCTCTGGCCCTGCAGGGAGAGCTGGGCCAGGACATAGTGAAGCTGGGAGGTACGCGAGTGGTAGCGGAACAGCGACTCATGCAACCCCCCTCTCCAGCCATGTAGAGCGCCATCTACTAGCATTTTGAAGTTGCCAAGCTGTGAGAGCTGGGCGGCGGTGAACAGGCGCTCCCGCAGCTTGGCTGACCCCCTAGGTCAGTGAATTGCCCTGTTCCCAGCTGGAAAGCGGGTTTGCTGTGTGGCTGCTCATGAGCGTGGTTGCTTCATGGCTACTGGGCTACACTGCTACGATAGCACAACACAGCCGTTCATCCCGATGCTGTGCCCGGCTCTTTGGGAGCCCGCTCGCTCGAGAGCAGCTGCCCGACAACCCCCTTCTTCAGATGGGCACAGCACCGTTCACCAACGTAGCACTATCCCGAAGGTGCCAAGCAACACAATCACCTCCCCCCTCCCCCTAGTTCACGTGGCTTAGCACCTTCAAGATATCACTAGGTTGGTGAGCGGCGATCTGCCTGGCCGGAGGTGGGGGGGTTATCCAGTGGGCTTATTTACAAGGGAGGGCTTATATTTTTGCCCACCAGAAAAATGTGGCATGGCCTTATTATAAGGACATATCTTATTTTCGGGGAAACACAGTACTAAGCACCATTAAAAGAGAATCAAAATCATGTGAAGTACTAGTACCACTTTATAAACAGTAAGACCAGACTTAAATAATTGCAGACAGTTTGGTCACCATAGCATAAAAAAGATCTT
Source organism: Thamnophis sirtalis (assembly GCF_051295495.1). Lineage (NCBI taxonomy): Eukaryota > Metazoa > Chordata > Lepidosauria > Squamata > Natricidae > Thamnophis > Thamnophis sirtalis. The sequence goes on along the minus strand of NW_028261383.1, from coordinate 22,898,768 downwards.
GAGATTCTAGAAAGAATGCAGAAAAAGAGCAACAAAGAATTAATATAAAAATGTTATAAGATGCAAGGATTACCAAACTGGGGATTGTACTATCAAGCAGGGGGTCTAGCTTGAATGAAAGAATGGATTTACTGAGAAATACAAAATTATTGACATTGGAGGGGCATAATTTGCAACTGGGTTGGCATGCTTTTTTGTGGTATGATAAAAGTATTGCACATGGCTATTTTCAAAGACATTATGTAAGGAATGGACTATTAACAATATGGGAAAGAGTGAAACGGAAACATTATTCAGAAATACCAATGTGGCTTTCAACAATGGAAGCATTGACACATCCAAATATCAGTAGTATAAAAAATATTATTAGATAGAAAGATGTCTTAACAGAAAGGTGGGAACCAAAAAACCCCCCAAGAATTAGAAAAAACAAGGGATTGATATAGGTTTATTTTCACAATTGCAAATACAATCAAGATGTGAAAAAGATAAAGGGGAGTATGGTTTTAAATTAGAAGTTTAAAGTTGGATAAGATACTTATGGGAACGGGAGTAAGAATAATCAAGGAATTATATAGCTACCTATTAAGAACTATTGCTACAAGAAGAAGTGGAAAAGATACAATGTTAACTTGGGCAAAGAATTTTGGCCATATGATTGAACTAGAAAAGTGGCAACAACTATGGGAATTATAAATTAACCACGTCAACAGCTTAAAAAGAAAACTTATACCAAATGTTTTACAGATGGCACATATCACTAGGAAAACTAGCTAAGATGTTTAAAGATAAGTCAGCAAAATGTTGGAAATGTCAACAAGCAATAGGTTCATACTACCACATGTGGTGGACATGTGCAGAAGCAAGGAAATATTGGTTTAAAATAAGACTTTGGTTAAAGAAAATGTTACAACAAGAAATAGAATTTAGACCAGAGATGTTTTTACTAGGTATTATCCCAGAGAAATTCAAGAAAGAGGATACTTATTTGATTATACATATAACTACAGCAGCCAGAATTGTATTTGCCTAAAATTGGAAATTTAATAAGCTACCAACAGACGAAAAGATAATAAGGGGGGGAGGGGAAAACAGAAAAGAAAATATTAAACATATAAGGATATATTCAAGAACGAGATATAAAGAGGGGGAAACATAACTAGGGTAGACTAGTGAAGGTAAGGGAATAAGAAATGATACTAAAATTATATCTGGGCTGATGGAAATACCATCCCAAGGAAACATAAACTGAGTTTTGAAATATACACCAACAATAATAGAAAAAGAAAGGGAGAGAGGAGGAGAGAAAGAAAGGAACACAGGGGAAAGAAGAAAGAGGCAAGGAGAGGAGGATGGAGGGGGAGAAAGAGAAGGAAAGAGGGTAGGAAGGAGAACAGGAAGGGAAGGAGTAGGAGAAAGGAGAAGGGAAGAAGGGAGGAGAAGGAGAGGAGGAAGGAAGGAAGTAGAGAAGGGAGGAAGGGAGAAAAGAAAGGGAAAATAAGGAGGTGTTACAAAAGGAGGAAGGGATGGCAAATGAAGCACTCAAATTGTACATTATAACTTATTAAATGGAATAATAAATGTATAAGAATGATAAATGTAAAGAATACCAATTATGTGAATATATACTTAAAATGGTAAGAGAATAAAAAGATAAAAATGCTTTGGGGGAAAAAAGAGGATTAGGGGCCTGGAGGCTAAAATATAATTAAGAGGTTGCAGGAATTGGGTACGTCTAGTCAAGTGAAAGGAAGGACTAAGGGAGACATGATAGCCATCTTCCAATACTTGAGGAGTTGCCACAAAAGAGGGAGGGGTGTCAACCTATTCTCCAAAGCCCCTGAAGGCAGGACAATGAACTGCATGGAAACTCATCAAGGAGAGAAGCAACTTCGAACTAAGGAGAAACTTCCTGACACTAAGAACAGTGAACCAGTGGAAGGTTTTCCCTTCAGAGGTTGTGGGGGCTCCATCCCTGGTGGCTTTAATCAGAGACAGGACAGCCATTTGTCTGAAATGAGGTTGGGTCTCCTGCTTGATCAGGGCGTCTGAATAGAAGACCTGAAAGGTCCCTCCCAGCTCTGTCACAAACCCTCCAGTGATGGGAGCCCCCACAACCTCTGGAGGGAAGCCATTCCCAAAGGATCCACCTTCACTTGGAAGAGACTTTTCCAATCTTCCCACCAGAAGGAAAATTGCAGCCACCAGTTTCGCAGCGTGCAGCACCAGTGGGCTTAAATTCGGGGAGGGAAGGAACCTGCAGCAGCAGCAGCTGAGATACTTCAGCCCAGTTGCTTCTCTGCTTCCGGGACTCTCCTCCCACCCGCCCTCAACTCACCTTCCAGCTGCTGCTTCGACCCTGGGAAGAGCACAAAAGCCGCTCTGCACACCACTCTCCTCACATGAGTGATCCGGAAGAGGAAGTTCAGCTGCCCCAAAGGTGCTTTTTTCAAAAGGCAACTGAACTTTCTTCTACTCTTCCCGTCGCTTTCCAACCTTTCTAGCAACACAGTACTCGATGGTTTTAACTCTTTAAAGCACAACCACAAGTATTAGCCTCTTTCTAGGCACAGGTGTTGCCTGTTTGAGCACCATCTCCAGATAAGAGGCATTAAAAAAAATCCTTCTCCAGTTTCTACCCGAGGCGTTTGTAAAATGTTTCCACTGATTAAATGCTATCAAGTAGTTTTTGATTTCTAGCAACCGACTTAGCAGCTGAGCCTAGTGAAATGTGATTTTACGTAACCTTTGTGAAGTTTAGCTATGTGCTGAGCCCTAAAATTCATGAATGTTTTACAGAATCACAGTTGAAAGAAATGACCTTCTGGGTTCGGCTCCAAGTGGGGGAAAAGACACTGGAAACATGGAGGCTGCTTGGAAAGATGGTTTAATGGTGGACAGGACCACATGGCTTGCACTGGAGTCTCCCATTAGGTCACACATAGAAACATATGCAGCAGGGCCTAGAAAATGGAGGGTAAGAAAGAGGGCCTGATTGCCTATATATGGTAGAAGAAATTTCCCCTCCCCCAATTTCTAGCTTTTTATTGTACAGAGGGTTGTTTTTTATATATTCTGCTATTTCCCTCATGTTAGTTTTAATGTGTCTTAGAGAAACACAACGTTCAGTTTCCTCCTTCTGCATCCTGAATGTCTTCCAGATTTTGAGGCCAGAATTTCCTAGCCAGCATCTCCTTTTCACCAAATATCTGTGAGTCAGAGTTTCTAAGTGGTCCCAGTAAGTTGCTGAAGCTTCTAAAAAATACGTGGTAAAAAATATTATTTGTATACTCGTAACCAAAACCATTGCTCTGTCTTGCCTTCTGGGGCTTTGGTTCTGTTGAAAGAAATGTCCTTCTGGGTTCGGCTCCAAGTGGGGAAAAAGACACTGGAGACATGGAGGCTGATTGGAAAGATGGTTTATTGGTGGGCAGAACCACATGACTTGAGTCCTGAACAAAAAAGGTGATCACATTCTTCAATGTTGGTGGAGACCAGAAGGGAAGCCAGGAAGAGAAGCTGAATCCCTGGTTTTATACCCTCTCTGGCCTTTGTTCTTGAGCTTATGTTCTGATTGGTTGTCAGACTCCCATGGAACCATGCAGGGGCAACTCTTTAGGTTGCGTTTTGAATCCAGGTTTGGTTAAGTTCTCAGATGCCATGTGGGGAGTTGGGTAAAGGGCCAATATTATCATGTTTTAATCCCATCCCCCTAGAGTTGAAGGGGAGAACTCTTTATTATGTATAGTGGACTAGTTTGATCTTCTTAATGGCTCATTGATAAAGTGAGGATGGGCAGGAAGCTACAGGGAGCTATTCTGTCTTTTAAAACATGTTTCTTCCTTTTCACATCCAGAGAAATATTCTGCCTTTTAAATATTTCCTAGGATATTTCATTTTTTCTGGGAGAGGGCTGGGTGATAACTTCCTACAAACCCTCCATTTTTTCTAAAACATATGAGTGGAACGCACATGTTCTTGACAAAAGATTAAAGTTGGTCAGATCAGGGAGACTTAATTTTTCTGATAGAAAGACATTGAGACAGTGGCTCCCAGAGAGCTTAGAACCATGGTCTAGCAACCAGGGCACAATTTCTGGAAAGAAATTCAATTTTACATGCCAATTAATATCAGATATCACTTACTGTGAGCTTCCAGACAGGTTTCAAGCAAGCAGAAGTCCCAAAATTCTTCACAGCCATGCTTTTCCTTTAAGTTACAGGCTGCCCATTTTGAAGGGATGGTTCTTGAACCTGCCCTAGCTCTTATTTTAGTGAGGACAAATTGAGTTTAGCTAGTGTGCAATCCAGGCTATTTAGTATTTTTAAAATTACACACAATGAGCCCAGAGACTCCTACTCATGAGACCACCAGTGCAACATATCCTGCTTTACTGGGCAATGGAGCAGCATCATTTTTGAATCAGTCAGGACTCAGGTTTTGAAGATCCTTTCTGCTACTCCTCAAGCGGGAGAATTGTTTGAGGGGAATTGACCTTTCCCCATGGGATTAAAGGGGAGATATCACTGTTTAGGCTTTTGTGCCAGGGCAAAAATCAACCTAGGGGAAGCTTTGTGTGGAGGAGATACTTTCAATCTAATTTTAAATGGGGTCTCTCTCTCTCTCTGTGTGGGTGCATGTGCAGCTGCTTCTACAAGACATTTTGGAGAAAATTTCCCTCCCACTAGACAGAAATCTCAGGTGTTCAGAACTTGCTGTGCTAGCCATTCTGAAATAAAATTCTTACATGAGTATATTAAACTGATTAAAATATAAATGAGACAAGAAAGAAAACCTTACAATGAATTTCTGTGAAGGAAGCAAAGAAAGAAAACTTTACAATCAATTTCCACCCTTCCCCGTAGTCTTTACAGCTGTCTTCTGGGGATAGAAGAGAGTCTTTTGGTCTTTACTTGTCCATTTCAGGGTCTTTTCTTTCATATCTGGTAGATGGTATTAGGCTTAGCTTGCTGGTAAGAGTGGTCAGTCAGGCTTGGTAGAATCTGTCCCAGGTGTGGCTATGTTTTTTCCCCTCATGTCAGGTTTTATCAGGAAGGATGGAAGGCTGAGTCAATCACCAGCAGCCAATTTGAGAGTTATGGTTTGAGCTAGCAGTCCTTTGTTTCTGAGGTTAAAAAAAAAGAGGAGAGGCCAAGTATACCGTTCTTTACAGACATGTCTTAGTCTCATGTTGTGGAATTTCATCCATTCTGTGGAAATCCAAACATTATTTCAGAAGGCAGACGATGTAAATTTCATGGGACAACAACTTGTGTTGAAAACAAACAAACAAACAAACAAACAAAATATCATAGGGTAGAGCACCTTGACTCATAAGCATTTAAAAATGCACTCAGGCATAAAAGGAGGAGGAAAGAAGAACAGCTTCAAAAAAAGTTGCAATTAAAAAAAAGGGGTAGTGTCAAGACTCCATATCAGATTCCATTCAGATGGAAGCAAATTCTCATTAAGTATGTTAAAACATTTACACGTGTAAGCAAAATATCTCAAAATCATTTCTTTTTATAGGTTTAATTAACCATTTTAAACCTCAAAAATTTCCAGAAGAAAAAATCACAATTGTATTAAGAGCAGACAACTGTAACTGCATAGCTTTTATATGCAGATGAAAAGATCACAACAGTGAAAGGTAAAGGTGCAGGAGCAGGTCACCCATTTACTTCAAATTTCTCAGAAGAGAGAGAGAAAAAAAGTGGTTAAAGCAAGCAGAAAAACTTCACCCCCCTTTAATGACCCAAAAGGAAGGAGGGGGGGGGATGCACAGAGGCATTCACAGGTATCATTGGGGGCATTTCATACACACACTCATGGTAAAAATGAGCAGACACTCATTCTCCCCGCCTTTCCTGCTTCCCTCCAGAGAATGACACAGAAGGAAGAGGGGGGAAATACAAGCAGGCAATCACAGGTCTCTGGATCCCTTATCACCCCCTGGGGCATTGGGGACACATACACATTCATACTGCAATCAGATCTTGCCTTGCTAATGCCAACCAAGCCACCAAGCTTCATTTTCTTTTATTAGAGGATCTCACCCTCCCTTCAGGTTTGGAAATGATAACACACATGCATACACACACATACCGTTAAACAACCTTGCAATTTACTGTTTCTTTATATGAAAGGGAATCAAAGTACATTCATACCGACTTTTACCACCAACATACTCACATTTGCACCGCAATCAGACTGCTTATGTAAATTAATTTCACATACAAAAATTCCATTTCATTCTTTCTTCATGCAAAGCAATTATTACAATTATTTCAGAGAGCCGTACATAAGTCAATTAGCTCCATTTTCTATTATTAAGGGATCTCAACTTCCCTCCAGGTCTGGAAATGGTTATACACACTATACATGCATAAATACCATGGAACAACACTTTCAGGCCTGGGGGAGGTTCTGTCCCTTTAAATCTTCAATTTTCTTTTATTGGGGAACATGTGGCTCATTCTCCAAGCATGGGGAAACTCAAGAGAGCAGTTTAAATCCTAACTACACTCCCCTTCCCCACAGCTTCAAGCCCAAGATGAAAAGCTTACTTATTTTGCCAGCTGGTCAAACATATCACAATCAATTCAATGCCATTCAATTCTACATGTTATTAGTGTACATGCACACCTAAGAATTTTTAACAGACCTTACATCAAATTAATCAAGTCCAATTACCTAGGTCTTCCCATTCAGACAGTTTTATCTTATTACCTGCTATCTTTCTTACTTTTGCTCCAAGTTATGCCCATTCTATCTCCTTAAGCACTAGATGGTTAATACCTGTCTCTGCCCTGGAATGTTGTGTCCTCCTTCCTAATTTGGACCTGCCAGCGGATGCTGGCTAATTTTTAAAGATCCAAACTCTTCTATCTTGATCTACCAGCACGTGCTGGCATATTTTTAAAGATCAAGATGTATAGAGACGATATATAGACATTTCTTCACACATTGCTTGCATTCGGCCAGGGTTCCAGGTTGGATCTCCCAGCAAGCGCTGGCATATTTTTAAAGATCCAGCTGTATGGAGATTTTCATTAACACATGGTTTGCATGGGGTGGGGCTCTTGATTCATATGATGGTGGCCCAAAGTAAACAATTTTGCAAGGTTGCAACTCAGACTAAAACTTTTCCCACAATCAGGACATTTAAACAGTTTCTTTGTTTAGGTGTGTTTTCTGGTGTTTCACTAGGTAGGAATTAAAACTAAAGCTTTTCCTACAGTCAGGACATTCAAAGGGTTTCTCTCCTGTGTGTGTCCTCTGGTGGTTCACCAGCCTGAAACGCAGACTAAATCGTTTCCCACAATCAGGACATTCAAAGGGTTTCTCTCCTGTGTGAGTCCTCTGGTGTCTCACCAGGCTGGAATTATCAGTAAAGCCTTTACCACATATAGGACATTCAAAGGGTTTCCCTCTTGTGTGAGTCCTCTGGTGTCTCACCAGGCTGGAATAATCACTGAAACTTTTCGCACAATCAGAACATTCAAAGGGTTTCACTCCTGTGTGAGTCGTCTGGTGTTTCACCAGGTAAGAATTCCGACTGAAACTTTTCCAACAATCAGAACATTTAAAGGGTTTCTCTCCTGTGTGTGTCCATTGGTGTGTCACCAGACTGGACTTCCAAGTAAAACTTTTCCCACAAATAGGACATTCAAACAATTTCTCTCCTGTGTGTGTCTTCTGGTGTATCATCAGGTGGGAATTCTCACTGAAACGTTTCCCACAATCAGAACATTCAAAGGGTTTCTCTCCTGTGTGTGTCCATTGGTGTTTCACCAGACTGGAATTCCAAGTAAAGCCTTTCCCACAAATAGGACATTCAAACGGTTTCTCTCCTGTGTGACTCCTCTGGTGCATTCCCAGGTCGTAATTCTGACTGAAACGTTTCCCGCAATCAGGACATTCAAAGGGTTTTTCTCCAGTGTGAATCATCTGGTGTCTCACCAGTCTGGAATAATCACTGAAGCTTTTCCCACAAATAAAACATTCAAAGGGCTTCACTTCTGTGTGAGACCTCTGGTGTACCACCAGGTAGTAATTCTGAGTGAAACCTTTCCCACAATCAGAACATTCAAAGGGTTTCTCTCCTGTGTGAGTCCTCTGGTGTCTCACCAGAGAGGAATTGCAACTAAATCTTTTCCCACAAATAGGACATTCAAACGGTTTCTCTCCTGGGTGTGTCCCCTGGTGTATCACCAGACTGGAATAATCATTAAAGCTTTTTCCACATAGAGGACATTCAAAGGATTTCACTCCTGTGTGACTTCTCTGGTGTCTCAGGAGGTAGGAATTTCTAGTGAAGCCTTTCCCACAATCTACACACTTGTAAGGTTTCTCCATGGAGTGAATCCTCTGATGTATTTACAGGCAGGACATTCAAATGGTTTCACTTTCGTGGGAGTCCTCGGGTGCTTCACCAGGGTAGAATTCTCACGGAAACCTTTCCCACAGAAAGGATGTTCAAATGGTTTTATTCCTGTGTATGCGTCCTTTAGTGTCTCAAGACGTGGGAATTTCTAATGAAACTTTCACACAATCTGCACAGTCATATGTTTTCTCCCTCCTGTGAGTTATCTCATGCACCACCATGTTGCCATGCTCACTGAAGCATTTACCACATTGGGAGCACTTTTGTGGCTTCCCTCTTTTGTAGAGGTGCTCCCATGAATCACAAGGGAACTGTTGTGACCATAGGTTTTGCCACAATCTGGTAATTAGTATGGATTTTCTCCTTTCTGACTCCTGTAATGCATAATCAGTTGTGATTTGCAATCTGTGCTTTTCCCACAATAGGCAAATCTATGGGGCTTTTGCACAGCTGATATTCTTGAGGAGGTCAAAAATATGGACAATGCCTTGTTAAGTGGTGCTTTTATTCAAGCCGTCTTCTTCCTCACAGGGAGAGGCCTGCATTACTGTCTGTTCTACAGGGATTTACTATTGATCTTTTCCTCTGAACAGACTTCCAGATATTACCCTCTTTTGCTTATAAGATAAATAATCTCCCTTCCCCTGTCATATAATGTATCGAGTTCTGTATAATCTGCTTATTCTTTCTTGATTTGTTCTCTCAAATAGCTGCTGGAGGAGGAGCAGATTTGTATGGTTTTCTGTTGGAAATGGAAAATATTTTGATTTCTAGCTTGAATTTCTTCCCTTTTCAACATTGAGTGTATTTACAGTTGTCCAGTGTGTTCTTATTGGCATCCTGTTCATCTGTATGATAGAAAGAAAATTATAACTTCAATTTTTTGTAAAATGGTTAGAGATGAGTTGAAAAAAAGAAAAAGTATACATCACTTTTCCTCATGGAAGTCCTAAGTGCAAATAAGGGCTGAAAATACTGTCTACACCCCGTCTGATGACGTCCGTGTTCAAATAATCCTCACATAACCTACCGCAATTGGAACTGATATTTGAGTCACTAAGAAGCTCAATCATTAAGCATCATGTCACATGACAGTGCCAACTTACACCTGTTCCTCTGTAAGTGTTAAGGTAATTACTGTGGGTTTTTAAAGGCAATTTCATATAGCAATAGCAATAGCAGTAGACTTATATACCGCTTCATAGGGCTTTCAGCCCTCTCTAAGCGGTTTACAGAGAGTCAGCATATTGCCCCCAACAATCTGGGTCCTCATTTTACCCACCTCGGAAGGATGGAAGGCTGAGTCAACCCTGAGCCGGTGGGATTTGAACCGCTGAACTGCTGATCTAGCAGTAGCTTGCAGTGCTGCATTTAACCACTGCGCCACCTTGGCTCATGACTGTGACTTGCAATTTCCTGCCAGTATATCCACTGATTTTGCTCGTCAGAAGCTAGCTGGGAAGGTCACAGATGGGGATCACGAATGTGGGATGCTGCCGCCATCATAAATATGCAATTATTGGCAGAACCCAAATTGGTGCAATCCTCTTCCTGCTCCTTCAAAACCAGTCACTGCTGACATGCGGTCACGGAACAAGTCCTAGGATTACCACAAATTTTGTGGACCAGGTACACATCTGCTTCTACTGCGCCATAATAACTTTGAAGGCTCATGGAAGAAGTGGTAAGTGAGGACTTACTTGTGCAACCAAAGATGGATTGAGGTCAATTGAACCTGGTCAATACATGGATGGGACAAGAAATACAAAACTTATTGGCAAAACATAAAAAATTTAAAAAAAACTTTTATTCATCTGTCATTTTCAATACACATGTGGATTACAAGTTGTACAAGAGGGCAACATCAAGATATAATGGGAGAGTTTCACTACCATGATATCAGCTGGGAGACAAAGTCTACAGCAAGGAGGAGATCGAACTGCTAGTGAAACCAGCAAAACACAGTAATGGTTTGTAAATGCAGTTTGTAATCTTCCTTTGACACAAACTCATGAAAAAGCACTAAGGCAATGAATAAATTGTCAGAGCTGCCACTCTGTGCTTCCTACCATCTTTTATAGCTGCATTGGTAATTAAGATAAGCCGCACCCCACTCGTGCGCACACCTATCACCTTATGGCCCAGAGCAAAACCACCTGGCAATTAATCATGGATTATTAGCAGGAGTTTATTCAGCTTGTGTAGGTAGGACGGTAAGTCTTGGCAGCTGGCCAAGTCTTCTCCCCAGAATGGCAGCTCCAGGCCTCTGAGCTGGAGATGACATCTAACCAACTTAGCTGACAACTTTGTCATCTAAAAGGTAAAGGAGGAAACTAGAGGAAAAACTATACTCGACTTAATTCTTACAAATAGAGAAGCGATAGAAGGAGTTGAAGTTGTCGGTACCTTGGACGAGTGTCCACGTCTTACTGGAATTCAATATAATGCAAACACAAGCAATAGAATATAATCCAACAAGTGTCTTAAAGTTTGGAAGAGCTGATTTTAAGAAATTCATAGCCTAAGCAAAATTTCATGGATGAAAATCCTAAAGGAGAAAGCAATGCAAGGAGTGTGGGAAATACTGGAAAATCTATATATATAAAATCAAAATACCACTCATGCATTATAACAAAATCTCCAGAACTGTAAAGCCCAAAAACCTCAAATTTGCCATATATGTTCCCCTTGATTTCTAGACGCTATCTAAGAAAGGATTTTTCAAAATGACCATCAGAGCATTAGTATTTCCTATATTATTTTTAACACACTCTCATGCCAACGAGTTCTACTCCCTCCCCTAATGAGAAAAGAAATCTGTTCCAAATACAAAACACAAGCAGAGGAGATAAGATTTCAGTTTTACTTTCACAGAAGGAAGCAGCTGTACTACAGAACAGTTGAGCTAAGCCACATCCAGATGCCTTCCTTTCTCCTTCTTGCTCACACAGCAAATACTGTTTGAATTTCAAAACACACCTCAAATTGCTCACACACTGACAGGACACTAGCCAGATGAATACTAATGGATGCTGGTAGGCAGAGGCAGATCCCCCCCCCCTTATTTTACTCCTACGTTCAGACAAATCTGTTCCTTCAAGTGTAACACCAGTTAAAGGGAAAAGAGGCAAAAATGCAGAAAAAGATTTACAGATGCTTCCACAAGTAAGGGAAGTTGCACACAAGTATCGTCAAACTCATCCCCAAGTTAGTAGGAAGGTATACGTCTAATAACCCCTATGTTAATCAGTCACAAATGAGATCAATGCCTTGGACTAATAACTATTTCTCTGCTTTTAAATATGAACCTCAGATAGATTACTCCAGGGACAAAAATATTGATCGCGGACACAGGTTACCCTGTGCCTGGTGCCGTGCTCTATGTCAGGTTCCTGTTCGGTGAAGCAGAAATAAACAATAAACTACATAATTCTGAGTGTGTATTGTTTTATCTTCCACGCTCCGGCACATCCAACAAACACTCAGTGATAAGATATAGTGAGATGAAGTAAAGGCTGAAGCCCAGCGCTCCCCTCCATCGTTTAAACCTTCCCGTGACTCCACCCACCACCCACGCATGCTCACAACGGTCCCAGCCAAACCACAAGCCATGTCGGTTTGCCGCCATATGCAGGCAGTTGTGCTGTGCTTTGGAATGGCAGGATGAGAGTCCCGGGATGTGCTACAATGGTGGCGCACCTCCCTCCCCTTCAGCCATACCTTACACAGCTTTCTCACCCACCAGCATCCAATGGCAAAGCACTTTCTCTCTCCTGTCTGGACGTACAACAGATTCTTCCAAATGACATCTTTTGGTGCCAAGAGAGGTGAAAGATGGAAATTTTATGCCAACATTCAAAGTGCAGGGGAAGGTCTACCACAGGATAGGGAGTATCATGGCGGGACCTCAGCAACAGCCTTCATTTCCCCAGATATACTTTGTTGGTGATGATGACAATGAGAGAGATATCCATTGTGGAATCTACCCAGCCATTAATCCACAACTGGTTAGCCAACTACAGAAGTTGCTGCGAGAACACAAGAAGTATATTCTGGAAATTAAGGGTGCTGTTGATTCTGTTCCTAAGGACCACAAGGACTTCCAAGTGGTGATTAATGCCAATAGGAAGCCTTCTGGAGAGCACAGAGGTCGTTTCAATGCCCCCATGATTACAGAAGTGACTGTTCTCATTGAGGGCCAGGATTTTGAGAAAAGAGCTATCGTGCTCCACAGCAGAGAAAACAGTGAGATGCACTGTTCCAATGAAGCTCTCCAATACCCTCTGGTATTCTGTCATGGAAAAGATGGCCATGATGATATTTTTCAAAGATCTTCACACCCCAAGGAACTATCGGTGGCTTGGAAAATACTTGATGTACTTCCCATCATCAAAAAAGGGGAGAAAAATTGATCCATAAAACTACAGGCCAATTAGCCTGACTTCACTACCTGGGAAGATCCTGCAAAAGATTTGCAATCACCTAGAAGCAAGCAAATATATAACCAGAAGTCAACATGGGTTTGTCACAACAGATAATTCTGAACAAAGGTTATTTCATTTTTACACAAAGTGACTAAATTAGCAGACCAATTAAATACATTGTATAATTGAATTTCAGTAAGGCAGTTGATAAAATAGACCATAACCTATTTCTTGGTAAATAAGAAAAATGTGGTTTAGTGCATCCATTCACACAGATAGATTCACAACTGGTTGAAAAACCACACTCAAAGTGTATTCCTTAATGGGACTATATCTATACGGAGGGAAGTAAGCAGTGGGTATCCCAACGTTCTGTTTTAGTATCTTCATTACAAAGATATTAAATATCTTTGTAAATGCCTTAGATCAGGGAATTGAATGGGAATGGAAAAAGAAGGTTTTACACTTATGGAAGAAAAACCAAATGTACTGGTACAGAGTAAGTATAATCTGGCTCAAGCAGTAATCATGTGAGGACTTTTAAAGTTAGATATGGGCCAGCTGTGTATTGCAGCAGCAAAAAAAGCCAATACAATACCATGTTTTCCCCAAAATAAGACAGGGTCTTGGTCCTTATTATCAGGGGTGGGCTTTGTGTTTTGGGGTTGCCGAGCGGCTGCTCTCTTGCAAACGAGTTCCCAAAGAACCAGGCACAGCCTCAGGGGCAACCGGCTGTGTTGTACAGTCGCAGCAGCGCAGCACAGTAGCCATGAAGCGATCACACCCATAAGCAGCCACCCGGCAAACTCCCTTTCCAGCCGGGCACAGCACCATTCACTGACCTAGGGGTATCGCCAAGTAGTGGGAGAACCTGTTCGCCACCGCCGAAGACTCAGCTTCCAAACTGAGTCTTCTTGCAGTGGCCGCTCTGGGCATATGCTCTATGGTTGTATGCTATGGGAGTACGCTCTGCCTGCAGCCAGCCCACAACCATAGAGCATATGCCCAGAGCGGCCACTGCAGGAAGACTCGGTTTAAAAGCCACCGAAAAAGCCATGCTGGGATGGCGGCGGGGGCGATGGGAGTGGAGGTTCTCTCGCTCTGCAGGGAGAGCTGGGCCAGGACATCATGAAGCTGGGAGATGCGCGAGTGGTAGAACAGCGACTCATGCAACCCCCCTCTCCAGCCATGTAGAGCGCCATCCACTAGCATTTCGAAGGCACCAAGCTGCAAGAGCCGGGTGGTGAACAGGCGCTCCCGCGGCTTGGCTGACCCCCAAGGTCAGTGAATAGCACTATGCCAGTCTCGAAAGGGGGTTTGCTGGGTGGCTGCTCATGAGCGTGGTTGCTTCATGGCTGCTGAGCTATGCTGCTGCGATAGCACAACATAGCCGTTCGTCCCCTGAGGCTGTGCCTGGTTCTTTGGGAGCACACTCGCTAGAGAGCAGCTGCCCGGCAACCCTCCTCTCCAGCTGCGGCGCTCTGCCTGGCCGGAGGTGGGAGGTTATCCAGTGGGCTTATTTTGGGGTGTGGGGGTGGGCTTACATTTTTGCCCACCAGAAAAATGTGGCATAGCCTTATTATCAGGACATATCTTATTTTCAGGGAAACACGGTATTAAGCACCATTAAAAGAGCGTCAAGATCATGTGAAGTATTAGTACCACTTCATAAAGAGTAAGACCACACTTAGATAATTGCAGACAGTTTGGTCACCATATCATAAAAAAGATGTTGAGACTCTGGAAAGAATGCAGAAAAAGAGCAACAAAGAGGATTATGGGCAAAACAAAACGAACAAAATAGTGGGGAATATATATGGCAAGGGAAAAAAGCAATAATTAATATAAAAATGTTATAAGATGCAAGGATTACCAAACTGGGGATTGTACTATCAAGCAGGGGATCTAGCTTGAATGAAAGAATGGATTTACTGAGAAATACAAAATTATTGACATTAGAGGGGCATAATTTGCAACTGGGTTGGCATGCTTTTTTGTGGTATGATAAAAGTATTGCACATGGCTATTTTCAAAGACATTATGTAAGGAATGGACTATTAACAATGTGGGAAAGAGTGAAACGGAAACATTATTTCAGAAATACCAATGTGGCTTTCAACAATGGAAGCATTGACACATCTAAATATCAGTAGAATAAAACATATTATTAGATAGAAAGATGTCTTAACAGAAAGGGGGGAACCAAAAAAAACCTCAAGAATTAGAAAAACAAGGGATTGATATAGGTTTCTTTTCACAATTGCAAATACAATCAAGATGTGAAAAAGATAAAGGGGAGTATGGTTTTAAATTAGGATCAGACTTGGATAAGATACTTATGGGAACGGGAGAAAGAATAATCAAGGAATTATATAGCTACCTATTAAGAACTATGCTACAAGAAGAAGTGGTAAAAGATACAATGTTAACTTGGGCAAAGAATTTTGGCATATGATTGAACTAGAAAAGTGGCAACAACTATGGGAATTATAAATTAACCATGTCAACAGCTTTAAAAAAAAACTTATACCAAATGTTTTACAGATGGCACATATCACTGGGAAAACTAGCTAAGATGTTTAAAGATAAGTCAGCGAAATGTTGGAAATGTCAACAAGCAATAGGTTCATACTACCATGTGTGGTGGACATGTGCAGAAGCAAGGAAATATTGGTTTAAAATAAGACTTTGGTTAAAGAAAACAACAACAAACAGAATTTAGACAAGATATATTTTTACTAGGTATTATCCCAGAGAAATTCAAGAAAGAGGATACTTATTTGATTATACATATAACTACAGCAGCCAGAATTGTATTTGTCTAAAATTGGACATTTAATAAGCTACCAACAGACGAAAAGATAATAAGGAGGGGGGAGGGGAAAACAGAAAAGAAAATATTAAACATATAAGGATATATTCAAGAACGAGATATAAAGAGGGGGAAACATAACTAGGGTAGACTAGTGAAGGTAAGGGAATAAGAAATGATACTAAAATTATATCTGGGCTGATAGAAATACCATCCCAAGGAAACATAAACTGAGTTTTGAAATATACACCAACAATAATAGAAAAAGAAAGGGAGAGAGGAGGAGAGAAAGAAAGGAATACAGGGGAAAAGAAAAAGAGGTAAGGAGGGGAGGATGGAAGGGGGAGAAAGAGAAGGAGAGAGGGTAGCAAGGGGAAGAGGAAGAGCAGGAGTAGGAGAAAGGTAAGGGAAGGGAGGAGAAGGAGAGGAGGAAGTAGAGAAGGGAGGAAGGGAGAAAAGAAAGGGAAAACAAGGCGGTGTTACAAAAGGAGGAAGGGATGGCAAATGAAGCACCCAAATTGTACATTATAACTTATTAAATAAAATAATAAATGTGTAAGAATGATAAATGTAAAGAAGAATACCAATTATGTGAATATATATTTAAAATGGTAAGAGAATAAAAAAGTTAAAATCCTTTGGGGGGGAAAAAGAGGATTAGGGGCCTGGAGGCTAAAATATAATTAAGAGGTTGCAGGAATTGGGTATATCTAGTCTAGTGAAGGGAAAGACTAGGGGAGAATCCACCTTCACTCGGAAGAGACTTTTCCAATATTCCCACCAGAAGGAAAATTGCAGCCACCAGTTTCACAGCGTGCAGCCCCAGTGGGTTTAAATTCGGGGAGGGAAGGAACCTGCAGCAGCAGCAGCTGAGATGCTTCAGCCCAGTTGCTTCTCTGCTTCCAGGACTCTCCTCCCACCCGCCCTCAACTCACCTTCCAGCTGCTGCTTCGACCCTGGAAAGAGCACAAAAGCCGCTCTGCACACCACTCTCCTCACATGAGTGATCCGGAAGAGGAAGTTCAGCTGTCCCAACGGTGCTTTTTTCAAAAGGCAACTGGACTTTCTTCTACTCTTCCAACCTTTCTAGCAACACAGTACTCGATGGTTTTAACTCCTTTAAGCTCAACCACAAGTATTAGTCTCTTTCTAGGCACAGGTGTTGCCTGCTTAAGCACCATTTTCAGATAGGAGACAAAAAAAATTCCATCTCCAGTTTCTACCTGAGGCGTTTGCAAAATGTTTCCACTGATTAAATGCTATGTAGTCGTTTTTGATTTCTAGCAACCGACTTTGCAGCTGAGTCTAGTGAAATAGTGAAATGTGATTTTACTTAACCTTGTGAAGTTTAGCTATGTGCTGAGCCCTAAAATTCATGAATGTTTTACAGAATTACACTGTTGAAAGAAATGTCCTTCTGGGTTCGGCTCCAAGTGGGGAAAAAGGCACTGGAAACAGGGAGGCTGCTTGGAAAGATGGTTTAATGGTGGACAGGACCACATGGCTTGCACTGAAGTCTCCCATTAGGTCACACATAGAAACACATGCAGCAGGGCCTAAAAAATGGAGGGTAAGAAAGAGGGCCTGATTGCCTATATACGGTAGAAGAAATTTCCCCTCCCCCAATGTCTATCTTTTTATTGTACAGAGGGTTGTTTTTAATATATTCTGCCATTTCCCTCATTAGTTTTAATGTGTCTTAGAGAAATGCAACGTTCAGTTTCCCCCTCCTGCATCCTGAAAGTCTTATTTTGAGGCCAGAATTTCCTAGCCAGCATCTCCTTTTCACCAAATATCTGTGAGTCATAAGCAGAGTTTCTGAGTGGCCCCAATAAGTTGCTGAAGCTTCTAAAAAATATGTGGTAAAGAATATTATTATTTGTATATTTGGAACCATACGCATTGCTCTTTCTTGCCTTCTGGGGCTCTGGTTCTATGCATCAGACATCCCCAAGAGAAAAAAAGAAGTCACATGGACCTGGCCTGGGTAAGGTACCTCCCTTGCTGGCACAGACCCATTGAGTCTGTGGGTGGATTTTTCCCAGACCTTGGCCATTTGGAACAAAGGTTTTAAAGGGGTTTTGAATGTTGAGTTCAAAGGCTGCTTGGAAAGGTCACTATTTCTAAATTTTACCTTTAAAAGCCCAGGAGATGAAAGAGAGTATGTTTCTGTGTGTCTGAATGTGCTTGAAAAAAACTCCCTTCTCTGGATCTTTCTCCCTCTGTGCATTTCCCAAATCCTGGCCTACGAGGGGAGCGTATGGGGATGACACGACACTTCTGGGCCAGTTTGGGCAGGGACTGGTTTATAAAATGGCTGCACAATGTTATACAAATATACATACCCTTGTTTCCCTCTTTTGGACCTCAAAATAAGCATCAAGTCTTAGTTTCGGTGGATGTCTTATCCGCTTTGTTTTAGGACCTTTGCGGTCCACGCCCTGATACACTTAGGAAATAATGTTTTAAAAAGCTGCCATCAGCTACCCTTTTCCTTTTGGCTAAACTCCTCTAAGTGTACTCCAACCATTGCCACTTGATTGCATTTTCTTTCACTCTTGGTTCCCTTCTGAGAAGGCAGAGAAGTATGCAAGTCAAGTATGCGAATGTTATACTGACGCTTGCGCCAGTACGCCATGTGGCACATTACCGTGGTTACCACTGTTCACACCATTCACACCAGGGATCAATCCAGGCCCCACTGAAAATGGCTGCTTCCAGGACAAAGAAATGAGGCCCAAAGATATTTCCCGGGTATGGCGAACCTATGGGACACATGACACAGGGGGCATGCTGAGCCATTTGTTAAAGCACGTAAGGCATTGCCTTGTCAGCTCCAGCGCACATCCGTCGACTGGCCACCTGACTTTGGCCTTCTATTAAGGCTGTTTCGTTGAAGTCTCTGGAGCACAAAAAACCGGCCCTACAGGAAAATCGGAAACTCAGGAACGGACTTCTGATTTGCTCGTAGGGCTGTTTTTCACCCTCCAGAGCCTTCAGGAAGCTTCCCTGAAGGATCCGGAGGGCGAAAAACAGCCCTACAACCAAACTGTACGTCACAGTTCCTGAAGTTCCTGGGTTCCCCGTAGGACCGTTTATGCCCTCTGGAGGCTTCAGGATGGGAGGCTGTTTTCGCCTTCCCCAACCTCCTAGAAAGCCTCTGGAGCCTGAGAGGGCAAAAAAAGGACATCAAAAGCAGAGGGAGAACGCTGGTTGTGCACACATGTGCGCTGGTGATGGGTGCATAGCATTATGGGGGTGGGCATGCCTGTGCACGACCGCCCCTGCGCTCCCCCTGCTTTTGGCACATGATTCAAAACGTGACCCGTCAAAACCGCGTTCCACAAAAGCGCGGTCGATGAAATCGCGTATGTGACGTCATCACAACGCGACGAAAAAGATCGAAAAATTGAAATAAAAATTAAATTACAGCAAGCCGATTCACATAAAGTAAGCATTAGGTTAAGGGTTAGGGTTAGGGTTAGGTTTAGAGCGTTAGCGTTATGTTTAGCGTTAGGTTAAGGGTTAGCGTTAGGTTTTTCGTTAGGTTAAGGGTTAGGTTTAGGGTTAGGTTTAGGGTTAGGTTAAGGGTTAGGTTAAGGGTTAGGTTTAGGATTAGGTTTGGGGGGTTAGGGTAAGGTTTTCGCTTTATTTTTACATTTTTCGATCTTTTTCGTCGCGCTGTGATGACGTCACATACGGGCTTTCGTCGACCGCGATTTTGTCGTCCGCGGTTTTGTGGTGGAACCGATTCAAAAAACATTAGCCATCACTGATACATGTTCCTTCCACCCTGGGGGAGGGGGTGAAGGACCAAGGGGACTCAATGGTTAGGAAATAAAGGAAAAGGATGTCTTGGAGGGTGGGGGAGGCCTAGAGATGCCTACATCAGTCAGTCCTAGCCCTGTGCTAGGCCTCCGAGGAATTTTTTCTAGCTCTGTGTAGACAGTGTTCTGCTTAGCGACTCGCACATTTGATTAATGGCTGCATCAGGGAGAGCAGGTGGATTCGGGTAGTTAAGGAAAGTAATTTCACTTAACAGCCATTGCAACCTGCAACCTTAATTCAAGGCCCAACATAGTTACGTGGCTGAAAACCAAGGTAGAAGACAAACTCCACATCTGGGAATTCCATAAATAACAGACAAAATCTCCACCCCAAATTCCTTATTTCTGGAAAAGGAAATATCCAGAAGCTTTCCTGATAACCAGAAATTAGTAATTAGCCAATTTCCATTTTCCTTTTCACTCCACTTACCAATTTAATCCTGATAAATTTTTGTGCAAAATAAAGCAGGCCAAAATTCAAACAATCAATTTCTCACCTACACTTTCAAGGGAGATCACAAATGAAATTCAAGCATTCTCTAAACTCATCTACCTTTCCTCAAATGGATTACCTTGTGTGCAATAAGGGATGATTTATGTTTGAAGTAATGAGTACAGACTGGACAATTCAAAGATTTCTCCATGGTGTCAGTCCTCTGGTTTATCATTAGGTAGGAATTTCTGACTGAAACCTCTCCCACATTCAGGACATTTAAAGGGTTACTCTCCTGTGTGAGTCATCTGGTGTATCACCAGATGGGAATTCTCACTGAAACGTTTCCCACATAGAGGACATTCAAAGGGTACATCTTTTGTGTGAGTCCTCTGATGTGTCACCAGACTTGAATTCTGACTAAAGCTTTTCCCACAGATAGGACATTCAAAGGGTTTCTCTCCTGTGTGAGTCCTCTGGTGTATCACCAGGTAGGAATTTCGACTGAAACTTTTCCCACAATCAAAACATTCAAAGGGTTTCTCTCCTGTGTGAGTCCTCTGGTGTATCACCAGGTAGGAATTCCGACTGAAACTTTTCCCACAATCCGGACATTCAAAGGGTTTCTCTCCTGTGTGAGTCCTCTGGTGTGCCACCAGGGTGGAATTATCATTAAAACGTTTCCCACAATCAGAACATTCAAAGGGTTTCTCTCCTGTGTGTGTCCAATGGTGTGTCACCAGATGGGAATTCCGAGTAAAACTTTTACCACAAATAGGACATTCAAACGGTTTCTCTCCTGTGTGAGTCCTCTGGTGTGATACAAGGTGGTAATTCTGACTGAAACGTTTCCCACAATCAGGACATTCAAGGGGTTTCTCTCCGGTGTGAGTCCCCTGGTGTCTCACCAGATGGGAATTGTGATTAAAACCTTTCCCACAGATAGGACATTCAAATGGTTTTTCTCCTGTGTGTGTCCTCTGGTGGATGACCAGGTTGCAACTCAGACTAAAACTTTTTCCACAATCAGGACATTCAAAGGGTTTTTCTCCTGTGTGAGTCCTCTGGTGTCTCAGGAGGTAGGAATTTCTAATGAAGCCTTTCCCACAATCTACACACTTATAAGGTTTCTCCATGGAGTGAATCCTCTGATTTATTACCAGGCAGGAATTACGACTGAAACTTCTCCCACAGTCAGGACATTGAATGGGTTTTTCTCATTTATGATTCCTCTGGTGTATCACCAAGATGGAATTATAACTGAAAGTTTTCCAACAATCAGGACATTGAAAACATTTCCCTCCTATGTGAGTCTTCTGGTGTATCACCAGACTGGAATTGTGACTTTCTCATAATCAGGACATTCAAAGGGTTTTTCTTCTGTGTCAGTTCTCTGGTGTCTCTTGAGATGGAAATTTCTACTGAAGCTTTTCTCACAATCTAGACACTCATACAGTTTCTCCCGTGAGTCAATCTACTGATGCATCACCAGACAGAAATTGTGACTAAATTTTTTCCCCCACAATCAGGACATTCAAAGTGTTTCACTTTTGTGGTAGTCCTCGGGTGCTTCACCAGGGTGGAATTCTCACTGAAACGTTTCCCACAGAAAGGATGTTCAAATGTTTTTATTCCTGTTTGTGCGTCCTTCAGTGTCTCAAGACCTGGGAATTTCTAATGAAACTTTCACACAATCTGCACAGTCATATGTTTTCTCCCTCCTGTGAGTTATCTCATGCAGCACCTTCTTGCCATGCTCACTAAAAGCATTTACCATATTGGGAGCACTTTTGTGGCTTCCCTCTTTTGTAGAGGTGCTTCCATGAATCACAAGGGAGCTGTTGTGACCATAGTTTTTGCTACAACCAGGTAATTACTTTGGATTTTCTCCTTTCTGACTCCTCTAGCGCTTAATCAGTTGTGATTTGCAATCTGTGCTTTTCCCAAATCTATGGGGCTTTTGCACAGCTGATATTCTTGAGGAGGTCAAAAAGATGGACAATGCCTTTAATGGTGCTTTTATTCAAGCCGTCTTCTTCCTCACAGGGAGAGCCTGTCTCTTCTACATGACTTTACTATTGACCTTTTCCTCCCAACGGACTTCCCTCTTTTGCTGAATTATAAACAGTCTCCCTTCCCATCTCATGTCATGCATCGAGTTCTGCATAATCTGCTCATTTTTTCTTCATTTTCTCTCTCAAACAGCTGCTGGGGGAGAAGCAGATTTGCATGGTTTTCTGCAGGGAATAGAAAATATTTTGATTTCTGGCTTGATTTTCTTCCGTTTTCAATATTGATTGTTATTTACAGTTGTCCAGAGAGCTCTTATTGGCATCCTGTTCATCTGTAAGATGCAAAGAAAAGTGTACCTTTAATTTTTTGTAAAATGGTTAGAGATGAGGTGAAAATTTTTCCCCCCCGAAAATACGACAGGGTCTTATAATTTTTTTGACCCACAAAATATGGCCTTGGACTTATTAGAGGGGGAGGGCTAATTGTTTTGGGGTTGCCGGGCGGCTGCTCCCTTGCAAGCGGGCTCCCGAAGAGCCGAGCACCCTCTCAGGGGTGAAGCAGCCATGAGGTGACCATGCTCACAAGCAGCCACCCAGCAAACCCCCTGTCTAGCTGGGCAGAGCACCATTCACTGACCTAGGGGGTATCCCTAAGGCGCCAAGCCATGTGGCGCTCTGCCTGCCCCCCAGCTGCTGCGGCTTGGCACATTCGGGGTACCCTCTAGGTCAGTGCATGGAGCTCTGCCCGTCTGGAGAGGGGGTTTTCCAGGTGGCTGCTCATGAGCATGGTCACCTCATGGCTGCTTCGCCCCTGAGGCTGTGCCCAGCTCTTCGGGAGCCCGCTCGCAAGGGAGCAGCCACCCGGCAACACCCCCCTCCAGCCGGGCAGAACGCCACTCCCCAACCTAGCAGTATCCCAAAGGTGCCAAGCAATGTGTCTTTCTTCCGCCCCGCCAAGGTCCCACAGCTTGGCACCTTCGGGATATCGCTAGGTTGGTGAGTGGTGTTCTTCCTGGCCGGAGGGGGGGTTGTCCAGGGGATTATTTTTTGGGGGGGCTTATATATTTGCCCACCCATAAGATGCGGCAAGGCTTTAGTTTCAGGACATGTTGTATTTTCGGGGAAACACAGTATAAACCACTTTTATAGTTTATGGCTGGAAGTCTTCAGCTGCAAATAAGGGCTGAAAATGCTGTCTGCAACCCATCTGGTGACATCCTTGTTCAAGTAGTCGTCACTTAACCTACCACAATTGGAACTGATATTTGCATCACTAAGCAGCTCAATCATTAAGCATCATGTCACATGACAGTGCCAATTTACATCTGTTCCTCTGAAGTGTAAGTGTTAAGCTAATTACTGTGGGTTGTTAAAGGCAATTTCATATGATGGTAACTTGCAATTTCCTGCCAGTATAACCACTGATTTTGCTCGTCAGAAGCTAGTTGGGAAGGTCACAAATGAGGATCATGAGTGTGGGATGCCGTCGCCATCATATATGTGCAACTATTGGCAGACCTCGAATTAGTGCAACTCCTTTTCCTGCGCCTTCAAAACCACAGTCACTGCTGACATGCGGTCACGGAACAAATGCTGGGATTACCACAAATTTTGTGAACCAGGTGCACGTCTGCTTCTACTGTGCCATAGTAACTTTGAAGGCTCAGGGAAGAAGTGATAAGTGAGGACTACCTGTGTAACCAAAGATACCAAAAGGTCCTCAATAGCTACTTTTTAGGAAGTGCTGGATTAAGCACATTTGATCCTGGTTAATACATGGATGAGGCAGGAAATACGATACTTATTGGCAAGACATGGAAGTAAAAAAACTTGTAAATTTTATTCATCTGTCATTTTCAATACACATGTGGATTACAAACTATATCAAGAGAACAACATTAAGATGTAATGGGGAGAGGAGGAGCCATCGTCGCGACGAGATGGATGTGCGGTCTTGATGTTCTCAGACCGCAGCCAATACTTTTGCCGCTGGGTGGTCCAATCGGACCTAAACTGTCCCAAAGAGATGGTGAACAGGAAGAATACGTTTTGCTGACCACAGGGATATCGCAAAATCCCTGAAAGAAGCAAGAGAAGTTCTTCAAGCCGGTGCCAAAAAATCCAGCCAAGGCTGACGAAGTCGGGGCGGCTCCTAAACGGAAGTATACGGAAAGAGAAAGTGTTTCCAGCTGGTGATGAACTTTTACTGTTTTAAAAAGAGACTGCCTATAAAAATTAAAATTAATCTAAATTGGAGAACAGAAGAATCAAGCGGCGGAATTAAATTTGGAATGGTTTTGGACAGTGGTTATCTTACTTTTTAAATGCTATCTTCATGGAGCCGAGGTGGCGCAGTGATTAGAGTGCAGTACTGCAGGCCACTTCAGCTGACTGCTAGCTGCAGTTTGACGGTTCAAATCTCACCGGCTCAAGGTTGACTCAGCCTTCCATCCTTCCAAGATGGGTAAAATGAGGACCCAGATTGTGGGGAAAATATGCTGACTCTGTAAATGCTTAGAGAGGGCTGAAAGCCCTATGAAGCGGTATATAAGTCTAACTGCTATTGCTATTGCTAATTTATGCAAGCCTTTTGAAATGGATGGATTAAGTTTTCTTCTATTTTTTCTTTTATTGTTCTCTGTAACCTATGGACTAAAGTTTTCCTCCTTCATTGCTGTGGGTATTTTTCTAATTCATTTAAAGATTGGACTCTTTTTTTTAAACTAGAAATACATAAAAAGATACAAAAGGAAATTAGAAACAGTAGAAACAGTATTACCATTGCTCAGAGGCTGGGAGGGTTTGTTGATTGGAGTTTGTGTATTGAAAATGGAACGCTTTTTTTCTCCACTGATTGTTTTGACTTGGCACTACAAGGTTACACTGCTTGGCTACAGAGAGTGATAAGAAAGGAAGCACACAGATGTCCCTTTGAAGTATATTTTTAATCAGAGAAAAGTGAAAACAAACGTTTTTGTGAATCTATGCTTTAATTTTATCAACCTTCCAAGCTAGAGCAGTTGTGTTTGTTAAAATGGCACAATTTCAAAAAAGAAAAAAGAAACCTCAAGTTTGCAAAAGATACTTTCAGAAATACAGAAATTATCAAATACATATGAAAGAAAAAAGAAAAAACTGGAAGAGCATATAACAAAATATGATGAAGAAATTGAAGAAATCAAATGCAAAACGGGTGGTTAAAACTTATAAAATCGAAGTGGAAAATGAATATAAAGAGATTAAACCTGCTGATATTTATGATGATTGATTTGTCTCTGAAAATGGAAAGAATGGAATACTGAAAGAGGAATTAAATGGAGAGGAAATTTATTCCAGAGGGCAAGATACAGAAGAAGAAAAAAACCAAAGAATCTATAGATTTAAAGAGAGAAATTCTATTAGCAAAAACATTGATAACACTGCTGACAATCAAAAGATAAGGTGAATCAGGAAACAGAAAGAGGGCATCAAGATTATATGAGAAATCTTATAAGCAAGGAGTTGCTAAGAGGAGTCTATACAAAGCTGACCAAGAAGATGATTAGAGGATTGGCACCACAAATGGCAGAAGATATGAGACTGTTTTGCTATTGGAAAGATACAGGTTGATAAATGGAAGAATATAATTTAAAACTAGTCAAACTTAGTAAAATTTATTGACAATAGATATAGCTTAATAACTGATAATGTTATTAATGTATACAATGTGTAGTGTTATGATCAGGGACGTGCAGTAATTGGAGGCAAGGGCTGCGGGGCCTCACCAGTCTCATAAGGAAAAGGAAAGAATTTTTAAAATAATTAAAAAGGCCTGGGTAGTTACTGCCAGAAATTTTGAAATCTAAATTGAATGGCGGAAATACAATCAAGGCCATAAATACCTGGGCAATACCAGTTATAAGATACATAGCTGGTATAGTTAACTGGATATTTGGACATTTTGGACCGAAAAACCAGGAAACTAATGACAATGCACTACAGTTTACATCCACATGGTGATACTAATAGACTATACCTGCCCCGAAAATCAGGTAGCAGAGGATTATTACAAGTGAAGCAAATAGTTGAAGAAGAAAAACATGCACTGGCTGATTATTTAAAAGAAAGTCAAGAACATCTATTAATCGAAGTAAAGAACAAAAATCTACTGAAGGTCCAACAGACGAAACAAGAATACAGAAAAGATGTGATAAAATCAAGAATGGAGAGTTGGCAGAACAAAGCATTGCATGGCCAATTTCTGGAAAAAATAAAAGATAAAGTGGACAGTGAAAAAACTTGGTTATGGTTAACATCAGGTACATTAAAGAAAGAAACAGAGTCACTAATCTTGGCTGCGCAAGAACAAGCTATCCGCACAAATAGCAATAGCAATAGCAATAGCAATAGCAGTAGACTTATATACCGCTTCATAGGGCTTTCAGCCCTCTCTAAGCGGTTTACAGAGAGTCAGCATATTGCCCCCAACAATCTGGGTCCTCATTTTACCCACCTCGGAAGGATGGAAGGCTGAGTCAACCCTGAGCCGGTGGGATTTGAACCGCTGAACTGCTGATCTAGCAGTAGCCTGCAGTGCTGCATTTAACCACTGCGCCACCTTGGCTCATATGCCATTAAGGCCAAAATCGAAAAATCCTCTGATGATGCCAAATGCAGACTTTGCAAAGTCAAGAAAGCTGATGAAACTGTTCATCACATATTCAGCTGCTGTAAAAAAGAATTGCGCAGACTGATTATAAATTGCAGCACAATTCAGTAGCACAAATGATCCACTGGAATTTGTGCAAAAATTATAATATTAAAACTGCAACCAACTGGTGGGAACATAAGCCTGAAAAAGTCACTGAAAACCAAATGGTCAAGATCTTGTGGGGTTTTCGCATACAAATAGACAAAATACTGGCGCATAATACACCAGACATCACACTGGTTGAGAAAAATAAGGTTACAATCATAGACATCACAATACCAGGTGATAGCAGAGTCGACGAGAAGGAGTATGAAAAAATCGCAAAATACCAGGACTTAAAAATCGAAATTCAATGATAATGCAACAGGCCAGCAGTGGTAATTCCAGTGGTAATCGGGACACTGGGTGCTATTCCAAAAGCACTGGAATTACATTTAAAACAGTTAAAAATTGACAAAATCAACATCAGTCAAATGCAAAAAGCCGTACTGCTTGGATCCGCATGCATATTACAAAAATACGTTACGACGTCCTAGGTCCCTGGGTGGGGCCCGACTAGTAATCAATGCCAAATCCGGCAAAACAACTGGCCGCTGTGATACAATTCTGTTGTTGTGATAATAATAATAATAATAATAATAATAATAATAATTTTAAAAAAGAACTAAGTTAAATACAATTAAAGTTTTGATTATTAGGGGAAAATGTTATGATATAGGATATAGTCAAATAAAAGAGGGATAAGAACAACAACGTATATATAGATATGGGTATAACATAAGGAAACTGGATGTAAACTTTAAATAGTGATTTGGAAAGAAGGATTAGAAAAGTTTTTTATTAAATATCATGCATTTTTAGCTACAATAGGACATAAAGATTTAGTGTCAGTGGAGGATTTTAGAAATAGTAATTGAAAGGCCGTTATGTTGTTATGTATTAAATTTTGGTATATTTTATGATGAAGGATGCTTAAACAATTATAGTCAAATGAAAATGGAGATATGATGATGGTGATATGTATGAATATTTGAGTTAAAATACTTAAGTTAATATGAATTATGTTTGTTGACTGTGGAAAAGATGCACGAAAGTCTTTTTGTAACCACCTGATAAACTTTCTATAGCATGTAAATAAGGATGTTGTATTTGTTTTAAATTAAAAATTAAAAAATATATATTATTAAAAAAATGTAATGGGAAACTTTAACTACCCTGATATCAACTGGGAGACAAACTCTACAGCAAATAGGCGATTGACTAGATTCATAGCCAACTTAGCTGACAACTTTGTCATCTAAAAGGTAGAGGAGGGAACTAGAGGAAAAACTATACCCGACCTAATTCTTACTAACAGAGAAGCGATAGAAGGAGTTGAAGTTGTCGGTACCTTGGGTGAGTGACCATGTCTTACTGGAATTCAATATAATGCAAACACAAGCAATAAAATAAAATCCAATAAGTGTCTTAAACTTTAGAAGAGCTGATTTTAAGAAATTCAGAGCCTAAGCAAAATTTCATGGATAAAAATCCTAAAGGAGAAAACAATGCAAGAAGTGTGGGAAATACTGGAAAATCTATATATATAAAAGCAAAATACCACTCATTCATTATCACAAAGTCTCCAGAACCTTAAAGCCTACAAACCTCAAATTTTCCATGTATGTTCTTCTTGGCTTCTAGGTGCTCACTAAGAAAGGATTTTTCAAGATGACCATCAGAGCATTAGTTATTTCCTATATTATTATTAACATGCTCTCATGCTAACTAGTTCTACTCCCCCTCCTAATCAGAAAAGAAATCTGTTCCAAATGCAAACACAAAGATAGGAGAGGAGATTCAGTTTACAGCAGGAAGCAGCTATACTGTAGAACAGTTGAGCTAACCAATAGCCAGGCTCCTTCTGGTCTCCTTGCTCACACAGCAAATACTGTTTCACTTTCAAAGTAGCCCTCTGATGCTAAGGAGTTCTACTCCCCCTCACCACCTCAAAAGTGGAGTTTCACTTTCACAGCAGCAAGCAGCTTTACTACAGAACAGTTGAGCTAAACCACATCCAGTCTCCTTCCTGTCTCCTTCTTGCTCACACAGCAAATAATGTTTAAGTTTCCAAACACCCCTCAACTCTCTCACACACTGACAGGACACTAGCCAGATGAATACTAATGGATGCTGGTAGGCAGAGGCGGATTTCCCCCAGCCCCCCATTTTTACTCCCCAGTTCAGACAAATCTGTTCCTTCTAGTGTAACATCAGTTAAAGGGAAAAGAGGCAAAAATGCAGAAAAAGATTTACAGATGTGATTAGGAAAACACAAGTAAGGAAAGCTACACACAAGTATCGTCAAACTCATCCCCAAGTCAGTAGAAAGGCTGTAAAAAAGTATACATCTAATAACCCCTATGTTAATCCATCACAAGTGAGATCAATGCCGTTGTCTAATAAGTATTTCTCTGGTTTTAAAGATGAACTTCAGTTTGATTACTCCAGGGAAAAAGTTGTTGATCTCAGATCCTGGTTACCCCCTGTGCCTGGTGCCATGCTCTATGTCAGGTTCCTGTTCAGTGAAGCAGAAATAAACAATAAACTACAGAATTCTCAGTGTGTATTGTTTATCTTCCACGCTCCGGCACGATCCAACAAACACCCAGGGATAATATATAGTGAGATGAAGTCAAGGCTGAAGCCCAGTGCTCCCCTCCACCTTTAAAACCTTCCCGTGACTCCACCCTCCACCCACGGATGCTCACAACAGTCCCAGCAAAGCCACAAGCCATGTTGTTTTGCTGCCATGCACAGGCAGCCATGCTGTGTTTCGGAATGGCAGACTGAGAGTCCCGGCATATGCTACAGTGGCGATGTACCTCTCTCCCCTTCAGCCATACCCTGAATCCTTACACAGCCTTCTCACCCACCAGCATCCAATGGCAAAGCACTTTCTGTCTGCTGTCTGGAAGTACAATGGATGCTTCCAAATGACGTCTTTTGGAGTCAGAGAGGTGAAGAAGGGAAATTTTATGCCAACATTCAAAGTGCAGGGGCAGGTCTACCACAGGACAGGGAGCATCATGGCGGGTCTCAGCAGCAGCCTTCATTTCCCCAGATGTACTTTGTTGGTGATGATAACAAGGAGAGGGACATCCCTTGTGGAATCTACTCAGGCATTAATCCACAATTGGTTAGCCAACTGTAGAAGTTGCTTAAGAACTTAAGGGTGCTGTTGATCCTGTTCCAAAGGGCCACAAGGACTTCCAAGTGGTGATTAATGCCGATAGGAAGCTTTCTGGAGAGCACTGAGGTTGGTTGCCCCCATGACCACAGAAGTGGCTGTTCTCATTGTCGGCAAGGATTTTGAGAAGAAATATATCATTTTCCACAGCAAACAGGTTGTTATGAATCAGTGAGATGCACTGTCCCTATGAAGCTCTCCAGTACCCTCTGATGTTCTGCCATGGAGAAGATGGCTACTACATCAATATACCTCAGTGTGAACCAAACACCAAAATTCCTCTCAAGAAGACCGTGTCTTCTGCTGTCTTTTACAGCTACAGGATAATGGAGCGTGATGGTGAAGAATGCTACCTATTGCTGTTCCAGTTCCGTAACGAAGCACGGGTATCCAATCCACTAGTATGATCATATAAGCCCAGTCCAACACAATATCACTAAAAAGGGAAAACAAAATATCTAAGAAGAAACCAGCATAGTTGCATAAAGACCTCTCTGCTAAACCCAAATGAAAAAAAGGATCAGTATAAAAAATGGAAAGAGGGAAACATAACTAAGGCAGAATAGCAGCATATAGCCTGAATCTGCAAAGATGAAATCAAGCTGATGGTGAGAATGAATAAAACTTGCAAGAAATGTCAAAAATCATTTAAAACATGTATAAAACAAGAAAAAAAGTCAGGGAAACAGTCAGTCCACTAATGGGAGATGATGGCAAGGAAGTAACGAGAAGTAGAGACACAGCAGAGCTACTTAATTCATTATTTGCTTTTATCTTCAGGCAAAAAGAAAAAATAGCCAAACCTACCAAAACAAAACTGTAAAAGGCAAATTAGGAATAAATTAAAACAGACAAGAAAATGGTAAGATAACACCTGTCCATTTCATCGGGACCAGATTGATTACATTCTAGAGTTCCCAAGGAGCCAGCAGACATGATCTAAGAACCATTGAACCATATCTTTCAAAGATCTTCACACACCAAGGAACTACAGGTGGATTGGAAAAGACCCGATGTAGTTCCCATCTTCAGAAAAGGGGAGAAAAATAGATCCATAAAACTATAGGCCAATTAGGCTGACATCACTACCTGGGAATATCTTGGAAAAGATAATGAAACAAAAGATTTGCAAACACCTAGAAGCCACCAAATATATAACCAGAAGTCAATATGGGTTTGTCAAAAACAGATCATTCCAAACAAATGTCATTTCATTCTTACACAAAGTGATTAAATTAGTGGACCAATCAAATACATAGTATCGTTGGATTTCAGTAAGGCAGTTGACAAAGTAAACCATAACCTACTTCTTGGTAAATTAGAAAAATGTGGGTTAGGTACATCCATTCACACAGGTAGATTCATAACTGGTTGACAAATCACACTCAAAGTGTATTCCTTAATGGGACTAAATCTATATTGAAGGAAGTAAGCAGTGGGTACCCCAAGGTTCTGCTTTAGTACTCTTTAATATCTTTGTAAATGCCTTCCATGAGGGAGTCGACTGGGAACGCATCAAATTACGAAATGACACCAAGTAGGCAAGAATAGTCAACACTTCAGAAGCTAGGCTCAAGATATAGAATCTCGATAGATTAGAACACTGGGCCCTACCTAACAAAATGAAAGGGATTATTATTTGTTTATTGAAAGGGATAGTGGGAAGAGTACGGATTGTTTATGCAGGTGCTCTTCTGGATTACTATCAATAACTGGACTGGAGTGAAGAGAAAACCTTGACTTGAAAGATTATAGTGAACTTGTTTGAAACTTAACAAAAAACCTTTGGATGTTTTAGTGGCAGTGTTTATAATCTGGAAGAATGGTGCAACATGAAGAAGAAGAAAAATTAACATTGCAAATGATTATGTTTGAAATTCAAAAAGTACAAATAATTACAAAAAACCTTGAAAACAGGATGGAGAACATAGAACAAAAAACAGAAAAAGTAGAGTGAAGAGGTGAGAATATTTATAAAACAATGATGAAATTTGAGGACAGAGTTCAAAAAATTGAAGAAAAATATGAACAGATTGTTGATATTGACAGCAAATCGAGTGTGGTTGGAAACCACAGGAGTGGAATGTTGAAAGGAGAGAATAACGAACTGGAACCCTATCTCAAACCTCAAAACATGGAAGAAGAAAAGGGAGAAAATTTGGCAGAAACAATGAGAGAAATTCTGGCAGAAGCAGCGGTGATAACTAAAGGCAAACGGATTGAAGGAACAGATGGAGGGTTTCGAGTCTGTACAAGATACGCAAGGAACAATAAGGTGGCAAGAGAAGTCCACATAAGATTTATCAGGGAAATAATTAGAACACAAATACCACAAATGGCAAGAGATATAGGACTACATTACCACTGGAAGGATACAGGATGAAAAAATGAAATGTTAGAATAAAAATTGGGTTAAACTTAGTTAAATTTAGAGTATTATGTATAAAATAAAGCAATAATAGTTATAGCTAAATAAATGATTAATAATGATAATAATGCATATATATACACTAGATTGATAATATAAAAATTTTATATAAATTGTGAGGACTATGGAGAGGATGTTTAAAAGCTTTGTTATAAAAGATAAATAATTCTATATAGAATAGAATATAAAGATGTAATACTATTGGATGATTTCAGGATGATGTAAATGCCATAATATAAATTTATCTTAAATTTAGAATATTTTACATTAAAAGGATGGCTTTGCTTGGCTTGGCTTCTTAAATTTGTGGAAGGAGAGAAGTGGACAAACCCCTCCCAATAAATGGTTGTATTAGGATCTTTGGCCTGCCACACTCTCTTTTATTTCACTGTGCTGTTTCATTAGTGTAGTAGTTGGGAGAGGGGAATAGAAAGGAGTAGAATTGTGGAATGTGTTGTTGTCATTCTTTTCTAGAAGCCCAAGGTCATATTTTGTCTCCGCACTACTGCATCTGACCGGAACTAGATGGGTGGAAATGCCAGCGTGGCTGAAGAAGATTGGACCATGTGATGGATTTATGGGTGTGGGGATAAGATCATGAACTTTCAACTGGGTGGAATCCCAGTAAACTTTAGATTTGGGATTTCCATAGATATGCCAACATGTCTGTCTTATTAAATTGGAACTTTAAGGATAGCTCTGCCTTGGACTCTGATTTAATTCTTCATGATATTTGGAACACTGACATTTAGTTAAATTTAGAGTATTATGTATAAAATAAAGCAATAACAGTTATAGCTAAACAAATGATTAATAATGATAACAATGCATATATATATACACTAGATTGATAATACGAAATTTTATATAAATTGTAAGTGAGGACTATGGAGAGGATGTTTAAAAACTTTGTTATAAAAGATAAATAATTCTATATAGAATAGAATATAAAGATGTAATACTATTGGATGATTTCAGGATGATGTAAATGCCATAATATAAATTTATCTTAAATTTAGAATATTTTACATAAAAAGGATGTAATAATAGCTATAGTCAAAGGAATGTTTAATAACCATAACAATTCTATACATATATATTAGGATGATATGAGTCTTTCTGTAAATTGCAAGTGAAGACTATTGTGAGAAAGCACAAAAGTTTTGTAACCAATCAACACACTGTAAGTAATTGGAGAAGGATTTTTATTTTGTGTTTGTTTATGTCTGTACGTTTTATGTTTCTCTAAAAATAAGAACTTTTATATAATTAAAAAATACCTTCCACAAGGGAGTCGAATGGGAACACATCAAATTTGCAAATGACACCAAGTTGGCAGGAATAGTCAACATCTCAGAACTAGGCTCAAGATAGAGAATCTCGATATATTAGAACACTGGGCCCTACCTAACAAAATGAAATTCAATGCAGGGGAAAAAGGGTTTTACACTTATGCAAGGAAAACCAAATGTTATGGTACATAATAGGTAGCACTTGGCTCAAGTAATAACTATAAGAGAAACCTTGAAGTCCTAGTGGACAATCATTTAGATATGGGCTAGCTGTGTATTACAGTGGCAAAAAAGCCAATACAATACTAGGCTACATAAACAGAGAATCAAGATCATGTGAAGTACTAGTACCACTTTATAAAGAGTAAGACCACACTTAGATAATTGCACACAGTTTGGTCACCATATCATAAAAAAGATGTTGAGACTCTGGAAAGAAGGCAGAAAAGAGCAACAAAGAGGATTAGGGGGCTGGAGGCTAAAATATAATTAAGAGGTTGCAGGAATTGAGTGTGTCTACTCTAGTGAAGGGAAGGACTAGGGGAGACATGATAGCCATCTTCCAATACTTGAGGAGCTGCCACAAAAGAGGGAGGGGTGTCAATCTATTCTCCAAAGCCCCTGAAGGCAGGACAAGGAACTGCATGGAAACTTATCAAGGAGAGAAGCAACTTCGAACTAAGGAGAAACTTCCTGGCACTAAGAACAGTGAACTAGTGGAAGGTTTTCCCTTCAGAGGTTGTGGGGGCTCCATCCCTGGTGGCTCAGAGGCATGACAGCCATTTGCCTGAAATGATATTGGTTCTCCTGCTTGATCAGGGCGTCTGAATAGAAGACCTGCAAGGTCCCTCCCAGCTCTGTCACAAACCCTCCAGTGATGGGAGCACCCACAACCTCTGGAGGGAAGCCATTCCCAAATGATCCACCTTCACTTGGAAGAGACTTTTCCAATCTTCCCACCGGAAGGAAAATTGCAGCCACCAGTTTCAGCGCGCAACACCAGTGGGCTTAAATTCGGGGAGGGAAGGAACCTGCAGCAGCAGCAGCTGAGATGCTTCAGCCCAGTTGCTTCTCTGCTTCCAGGACTCTCCTCCCACCCGCCCGCAACTCACCTTCCAGCTGCTGCTTCGACCATGGGAAGAGCACAAAAGCCGCTCTGCACACCACTCTCCTCCCATAAGTGATCCGGAAGAGGAAGTTCAGCTGTTCCCAAAGGAGCTTTTTTCCAAAAGGCAACTGGACTTTCTTCTACTCTTCCCGTCGCTTTCCAACCTTTCTAGCAACACAGTACTCGATGGTTTTAACTCTTTTAAGCACAACCACAAGTATTAGCCTCTTTCTAGGCACAGGTGTTGCCTGTTTGAGCACCATCTCCAGATAGGAGGCATTAAAAAAAAACCCTTCTCCAGTTTCTACCTGAGGCGTTTACAAAATGTTTCTACTGATTAAATGCTATGTAGTCGTTTTTGATTTCTAGGAACCGACTTTGCAGCTGAGCCTAGTGAAATAGTGAAATGTGATTTTACTTAACCTTGTGAAGTTTAGCTATGTGGTGAGCCCTAAAATTCATGAATGTTTTACAGAATTACACTGTTGAAAGAAATGTCCTAGGTTCGGCTCCAAGTGGGGAAAAATACACTGGAAATATGGAGGATGCTTGGAAAGATGGTTTAATAGTGGACAGGACCACATGGCTTGCACTGAAGTTTCCCATTAGGTCACAGAGAAACATATTCAGCAGGGCCTAGAATTTGGAGCCTAAGAAAGAGGGCCTGATTGCCTATATATGGTAGAAGAACTTTTCCCCTCCCCCGATTTCTATTTATCTTTTTATTGTACAGAGGGTTGTTTTTTATATATTCTGCTATTTCCCTCATATTAGTTTTAATGTGTCTTAGAGAAACGCAACGTTCAGTTTCCTCCTCCCTCCTGCATCCTGAAAGTCTTATTTTGAGGTCAGTGTTTCCTAGCCAGCATCTCCTTTTCACCAAATATCTGTGAGTCATAAGCAGTTTCTGAGTGGTCCCAGTAAGTTACTGAAGCTTCTAAAAAATACGTGGTAAAAATATTATTTGTATACTCGGAACCAAAACCATTGCTCTTTCTTGCCTTCTGGGGCTTTGGTTCTATGCATCAGACATCCCCAAGAGAAAAAAAGAAGTCACATGGACCTGACCTGGGTAAGCCTCCCTTGCTGGCACAGACCATTGAGTCTATGGGTGGATTTTTCCCAGACCTTGGCCATTTGGAACAAAGGTTTTAAAGGGGTTTTGAATGTTGAGTTCAAAGGCTGCTTGGAAAGGTGAGTACCTCTAAATTTTACCTTTAAAAGCCCAGGAGGTGAAAGAGAGTATGTCTCTGTGTCTGAACGCGCTTGAAAAAAACTCCCTTCTCTGGATCTTTCTCCCTCTGTGCATTTACTAACCCCAGAAAGACCAATTGAATCCACCCAGGCCATTTGCCTGAAAAACTGAGGGCTGACCACAGGTTAGAAGGTACATTCACCTGTTGGGGGTGATGTATTCTGCGATTGCAAGGGACCCAAGTAAAAGAAAAGAGTGGACTCTTGTTGCGGACAGTGGGAAGAGCAGACCAGGAAATGGGAAGCTCAGAGTCTAGGATGCCACTGAAATCTCCTCAAGGGAGACTGATGGAGACCTGGGTTTGGGACAAATTACCTGTCCAGACAAGAATGAAGAATACTCACATGGGCCAAGGTATGTGAGAAATGGACTCTGCTCGGGGATGAAGCAAGAAAAACCAATTTGGCTAAATAAAGATACTTAAAAGGGAAATGTATAAATAGGAATGTTGGGGAATTTGGTTTTTTTGTTGATTGCTTCTCTCCGTTTTCCATGCAACCACATGATACATTTGTTAGGATCTGTGCCTTCCCTAATTTAACTGAGATTTATTGTGGGAATGACCAGTGTCATGTGTGTGAGCCTGAGAGTTTTGTTTTTCCACTCGTTTTGGGAAAGGGAAAGTACACTGGTGGAGACAGCAGAGGACTCTCATGATGATTATGGCAGTGGCCCCCAAAAGGAGAGTTTTCAACCCATGAAGGTGTAGCAGCCATGGCAGAAGTTCTGTTAAATAGAAAAGAAATGTATAGTGTGCGATTTTCTGTGCCAATTGTTTTTAAATATCTGATGTCACTTTCTAGGAACTTTCAGTCAGGTTTGAAGCAAGCACATTTCCCAAAATTGATTGCATTCATGATTGTACCTTAGTAGATAATCAAAGACTGCCCATTTCCTATGATTGCTTCCTGAACCTGCCTTAGTTTATTGCATCCAGGATCTGTGAGGCCAAATTTAGCTTAACCAGTGTACAAGCCAGGCTATGAACATTTTTGAAGTTGTGCACAATGAGCCCTGGGACTCCTACTAGTGCAACGTATTCTGCTTTACTGGGCAACTGGGCACCATCATTTGTGAATCACAATCAGGGGTTGGGGTTTGGAAGTCTCTTTTCTGCTACCTCTTCAGAGAGGAAATTGACAGAGGGGGCATGGAATTGGGAGGGAGGTATGCCTATTAGGGCCTTAGTGCCACAGAATAAAAACCAGCCGGGGGAAGCTTTATGTCAGGAGTTCTCAAGCTACAGCTTGCAGGCTGGATATGGCCCACCAACATGATGCATCCATCCTGCGCAATGGTAGGATTAAGCCCTGCCCCTCGACTTACAGCCACTCTTTGTGTGCCTGGCTTTTTCCGCCAGCCTCATCATCCCTCCTCCAGCCGTTGGTCTTATATATACCTTGCAGAATCTAGCAGCTCAGTTGTGTACTTCTGTTCATAGCTGCTCACAAAGGTAAGAAGGAAGGGCACGAGCTGGAGGGTGGGTGGGGAAGGGCGGGGTGGCAGACGGGTGATATTGTTGTTGAATTTACTGACTTGTACAGGTAGTAGGGGAGCATTCAGGAGACCGTGGCATCGGAGCCCTTCTGGGGTGTTTCCCAAATCCGGCCTGGCCTACGTGGGGAGCATATGGGGATGACACAACACTTCTGGGCCAGTTTGGGCAGGGACTGGTTTATAAAATGGCTGCACGTTATACATATATACATACCCTTGTTTTCCTCTTTTGGACCCAAAATATGCATCAAGTCTTAGTTTCAGTGGATGTCTTATCCGCTTTGTTTTAGGACCTTTGCGGTCCACGCCCTGACACCCTGAGGAAATAATGTTTTAAAAAGCTCCCATCGGCAACCCTTTTCCTTTTGGCAAAACTCCTCTAAGTGCACTTCAACCATTTCCACTTGACTGCATTTTCTTTCACTCTTGGTTCCCTTCTGAGAAGGCAGAGAAGTATGCAAGTCAAGTATCCGTATGTTATGCTGACGCTTGCGCCAGTACACCATGTGACACATTGTGTGGTTACCACTGTTCACACCAGGGATCAATCCAGGGCCCCCTGAAAATGGTGGCTGCTTCCAGGACAAAGTTATGAGGCCCAAAGTTATTTCCCCGGTATGGCGAACGTATGGGACACATGACACAGGTGGCATGTTGAGCCATTTGTTAAAGCATGCAAGGCATTGCCTTGTCAGCTCCAGCGCACATCCGTGGGCTGGCCAGCTGACTTTGTCCTTCTTTTAGGACTGTTTCATTGAAGCCTCTGGAGCACAAAAAACCAGCCCTACAGGAGAAAAGCAGAAGTTCAGGAACAGACCTGGTTTGCTCGTAGGGCTGTTTTTCGCCCTCCAGAGCCTTCAGGAAGCTTCCCTGAAGGATCAAGAGGGCGAAAAATAACCCTACAACCAAACTGTACATCACAGTTCCTGAAGTTCCCAGGTTTCCCGTAGGACCGTATACAGCCTCCGCAGGTTTCAGGGAACTACCTGGAGGAAATTAGTAGTTAGCCAATTTCCATTTTCTTTTTCACTCCACTTACCAATTTAATCCCGAGAGATTTTGAGCAAAATAAATCAGGCCAAAATTCAAACAATCAATTTCTCACTACACTTCCAAGGGAGATCAAAATTAAATTCAAGCATTCTCTAAACTCATCTACCTTTCCTCAAATGGATTACCTTGTGTGCAATAAGGGATGATTTATGTTTGAAGTAATGAGTACAGACTGGACAATTCAAAGATTTCTCCATGGTGTCAGTCCTCTGGTTTATCATTAGGTAGGAATTCTGACTGAAACCTCTCCCACAATCAAGACATTCAAAAGGTTTCTCTCCTGTATGAGTCCTTTGATGTGTCACCAGTTTGATATTACTAAAGCTTTTCCCACATTCAGGACATTCAAAGGGTTACTCTCCTGTGTGACTCGTCTGATGTCTCACCAGACTGGAATTCCGACTAAAACTTTTCCCACAATTAGAACATTCAAAGGGTTTCGCTCCTGTGTGAGTCCTCTGGTGTATCACCAGATAGGAATTCCGACTAAATCTCTTCCCACAATCAGGACATTCAAAGGGTTTCTCTCCTGTGTGAGTCCTCTGGTGTGTCACCAGGCTGGAATTATCATTAAAACTTTTCCCACAATCAGAACATTCAAAGGGTTTCTCTCCTGTGTGTGTCCAATGGTGTGTCACCAGATGGGAATTCCGAGTAAAACCTTTACCACAAATAGGACATTCAAAGGGTTTCTCTCCTGTGTGAGTCCTCTGGTGTATCACCAGGTGGTAATTTTGACTGAAACATTTCCCACAATCAGAACATTCAAAGGGTTTCTCTCCAGTGTGAGTCCTCTGGTGTCTTACCAGATGGGAATTCTGATTAAAGCCTTTCCCACAGATAGGACATTCAAACGGTTTTTCTCCTGTGTGTGTCCTCTGGTGGCTCATCAGGTTGCAACTCAGACTAAAACGTTTCCCACAATCAGGACATTGAAACGGTTTCTTTGTTATGTGTGTTTTCTGGTGTTTCACCAGGCTGGAATTATCACTAAAGCGCTTCCCACATAGAGGACATTCAAAGGGTATATCTCTTGTGTGAGTCCGCTGATGTGTCACCAGACTTGAATTCTGACTAAAGCTTTTCCCACAGATAGGACATTCAAACGGTTTCTCTCCTGTGTGAGTCCTCTGATGTATCACCAGGTGGGAATTATCCCTAAAACCTTTCCCACAATCAGGACATTCAAAAGGTTTCTCTCCAGTGTGAATCCTCTGGTGTCTCACCAGTCTGGAATAATCACTAAAGCTTTTCCCACATAGAGGACATTCAAAGGGTTTCTCTCCTGTGTGAGTCCTCTGGTGTCTCATGAGGCAGGAATTTCTAATGAAGCCTTTCCCACAATCTACACACTTATAAGGTTTCTCCATGGAGTGAATCCTCTGATGTATTACCAGGTGGAAATTACGACTGAAACGTCTCCCAGTCAGGACATTGAATGGGTTTTTCTCATTTATGATTCCTCTGGTGTATCACCAAGATGGAATTGTAAATGAAAGTTTTCCAACAATCAGGACATTGAAAGCATTTATCTCCTATTTGAGTCTTCTGATGTATTACCAGGCTGAAATTATGACTTTCCCATAATCAGGACATTCAAGGGGTTTTTCTTGTGGGTCAGTTCTCTGGTGTCTCTTGAGATGGAAATTTCTACTGCAGCTTTTTTCACAATCAAGACACTCATACAGTTTCTCTCTGGAGTCAATCTACTGATGTGTCACCAGACTAATTTTTTTTTCCACAATCAGGATATTCAAAGTGTTTCACTTTTGTGAGAGTCCTTGGGTGCTTCACCACGGTAGAATTCTCACGAAAACCTTTCCCACAGAAAGGATGTTAAAATGGTTTTATTCCTGTGTGTGCGTCCTTTAGTGTCTCAAGACCTTGGAATTTCTAATGAAACTTTCACACAATCTGCACAGTCATATGTTTTCTCCCTCCTGTGACTTATCTGATGCAGCACCATGTTGCCATGCTCACTAAAGCATTTACTGCACTGGGAGCACTTTTGTGGCTTCCCTCTTTTGTAGACGTGCTTCCATGAATCACAAGGGAGCTGTTGTGACCATAGTTTTTGCTACAACCAGGTAATTAGTATGGATTTTCTCCTTCTGGCTCCTCTAGCGCATAATCAGTTGTGATTTGCAATCTGTGCTTTTCCCACAATAGGCAAAATATAGAGCTTTTGCACAGCTGATATTCTTATGGAGGTCAAAAATATGGACAATGCCTTATTTAGTGGTGCTTTTATTCAAGCCGTCTTCTTCCTCACAGGGGGAGGCCTGCATTACTGTCTGTTCTACAGGGGTTTACTATTGATCTTTTCCTCTGAACAGACTTCCAGATATTACCCTCTTTTGCTGAATTATAAATAATTTCCCTTCTCCTCTCATATAATGTATCGAGTTCTGTATAATCTGCTGGAGGAGGAGCAGATTTGTATGGTTTTCTGTTGGGAATGGAAAATATTTTGATTTCTAGCTTGATTTTCTTCTCTTTTCAACATTGATTGTTATTTACAGTTGTCCAGAGTGCTCTTATTGGCATCCTGTTCATCTGTATGATAGAAAGAAAAGTGTAACTTCAATTTTTTGTAAAATGGTTAGAGATGAATTGAAAAAAAGAAAGAAAAGTATACACCACTTTTGCTCATGGAAGTCCTAACTGCAAACAAGGGCTGAAAATACTGTCTACAACCCGTCTGGTGATGTCCATGTTCAAATAGTCCTCACATAACCTACCACAATTGGAACTGATATTTGCTTCATTAAGAAGCTCAATCATTAAGCATCATGTCACATGACAGTGCCAACTTACACCTGTTCCTCTGTAAGTGTTAAGGTAATTACTGTGGGTTATTAAAGGCAATTTCATTTGACTGTGACTTGCAATTTCCTGCCAATATATCCACTGATTTTGCTTATCAGAAGCTAGCTGGGAAGGTCACAAATGGGGATAACGAATGTGGGATGCTGCCGCCATCATAAATATGCAACTATTGGCAGAACCCAAATTGGTGCAATCCTCTTCCTGCACCTTCAAACCACAGTCACTGCTGACATGCGGTTACGGAAGAAGTCCTAGGATAACCACAAATTTGTGGACCTGGTGCACGTCTGCTTCTACTGTACCATAGTAACTTTGAAGGCTCATGGAAGAAGTGGTAAGTGAGGACTTACCTGTGCAACCAAAGCTGGATTAAGGTCAATTGAACCTGGTTAATACATGGATGGGACAAGAAATACAAAACTTATTGGCAAAACATCGAAATAAAAAAAAACTTGTAAATTTTATTCATCTGTCATTTTCAACACACATGTGGATTACAAATTATATAAGAGGGCAACATCAAGATATAATGGGGCGTTGGTTCTTACCTGATACGACCCTTCTCTGGGCAGATGGAGGCAGCAGTCATGCATGGGTTAACTCAGTCAGTAACCAATAGAACTGAGTCTACCAAAGTGATGTCATCGGCTCTGCGGAGCATGCTCCCGCTTTTCCTGATGAAGGAGATTAGTAGACTGCTGTGTGTGACCAATCGCTTTCTCTCCAGACTCAACACAAAAATGCTCACTGTACACCCTTGTGAGGTAGGCCAGAATGCTAGGGTGGGGATGACCGCTGTCTCCACCTGCCCAGAGCAGGGGCGTATCAGATAAGAACCACCACCCCATTCTCCTAAGTTGGTGGAGACAGTGGTCATGCATGGGACATATCAGAGCTGGCATGTCACCGGGAGGGCATGAGACTGGCCTAGGAGCTGGAGGACGGAAGGACCTGCTGGAGCACTCGCCATTCGAAAGCTCTATCAGCCGATGCATACCTATCTACCTTGTAATGTCTGATAAAGGAATTAGGGGTAGCCCAGGTTGCTCCCTTACAGATCTCCTCCTCCAAAGCCTGTCGCGCCCATGCCGCTGACGTGACTGCGCTGCGCGTAGAATGAGCCGTAATGTTCAGTGGAGGAGGGAGATGATGTGCGATGTAAGTTTGTGCAATGGCTGATCTGATCCAACGTCCAATCATGGAAGGAGAAGCTTTTAGGCCCTTGTTGGTCGGATGAAAGGAAACAAAGAGGGCTTCGCTGCATCTGAAGGCAGCTGTCTTGGCGATGTAAGTTTTAAGAGCACGCCTGACATGCTCTTATTTCACACAATTATGCTGTGAAATAAATTAACAATGATACAATGAAAAATTAATATATCTATGAATTGAATATTTTAGAACTTTTTGCTTTAAAAAGGATAAGGATAATAATGATTTTATGTATACTTAACAGAGGACTGGTGATATAATGTATAATGTTAAGAACGTATTATAATGATATCTTGTTGTTGATAAATAATTTTAATAAGGGAATAATTGAAAATTGGTATATATATGTAGTGACTATTTAGAATATTTTGTTCAAAAATGAAGGAATAAGACCTCTGTTTGAAAGTACGACGTACAAGGATAATAATGAATATAAGCATATTTTCTGGGAAAAAATAATATTAATGGTAACTGAATATATATTGTAGAATGAAAGTGAGGTATTTAGTAATACTAGATGAAAAGTCTGAGATGGTAAATATTATTCGAGAATATGGATGTTGTAACCAAACGACATGCTGTGTGTATGTGTTGTTTATGTTTATAGATAGATAGATAGATAGATAGATAGATAGATAGATAGATAGATAGATAGATATAGATATATATAGATATATATATAACACACATACACATATATATATATACATATATATACATGGTTCAAATCCCAGTAAGGGTATGGCTAGCTGATGAGAGCTAAATAGCTTGAAATAGATCTATACTAGTCTCCCTTTATTTATTTATCAGCACAAATAAAAAAAAACATACATATATATATATATATATATATATATATATATATATATATATATATATATATATATATATATATATATATATATATATATATATACACACACACACACACACACACACACACACACATATATATTAGATTTTTTACAACCCCTGGTAAACCCCAATTATGGGAGGAAGCTAACTGCTTCCATCATCAGATCTATACTAGTCTCCCTTTATTTATTTATCAGCACAAATAAAAAAACACACACATATATATATAAAAACACACACATATATATATAAAAAAACACAAATATAACAAAAGGCAACAGTAAAAATATTGGGTTTCTGTCGTGATGGACTCTTGTGACGAGCCGAAGGACAGATGATGGAAGCAGTTAGCTTCCTCCCATAATTGGGGCTTACCAGGGGTTGTAAAAAATCTAATATATATATTAGATGTGTGTGTGTGTGTGTGTGTGTGTGTGTGTGTGTGTGTGTATATATATATATATATATATATATATATATATATATATACTTAAAGTCTCCCTTTATTTATTTATCAGCATAAATATAGCATATATATATATATATATATATATATATACACACACACACACACACACACATATACATACATCATACATACATACATACATACATACATACATGTGACACTAATATATATAATTGGGGCTTACCAGGGGTTGTAAAAAAAAAAAAAAATCTAATAGATACCTTTCACCCTGGCTTCGCTGATAACAGGATAAGAGCCTGTGGCCTAATGGCTAAGAAGTTTGCCTAGGATGTAATATAGCCCAGGTTCAAATCCCAGTAAGGGTATGGCTAGCTGATGAGAGCTAAATAGCTTGAAATAGATCTATACTAGTCTCCCTTTATTTATTTATCAGCACAAATAAAATAAAATAAAAATATAACAAAGGCAACAGTAAAAATATTGGGTTTCTGTCGCGATGGACTCTTGTGACGAGCCGATAGACAGATGATGGAAGCAGTTAGCTTCCTCCCATAATTGGGGCTTACCAGGGGTTGTAAAAAAAAAAATCTAATAGATACCTTTCACCCTGGCTTCGCTGATAACAGGATAAGAGCCTGTGGCCTAATGGCTAAGAAGTTTGCCTAGGATGTAATATAGCCCAGGTTCAAATCCCAGTAAGGGTATGGCTAGCTGATGAGAGCTAAATAGCTTGAAATAGATCTATACTAGTCTCCCTTTATTTATTTATCAGCAAAAATAAAATAAAATAAAATCATATATATATATATATATATATATATATATATATATATATATATATATATATATATATATATATATATATATATATATATATATATATATATGTTTTTATTTGTGCTGATAAATAAATAAAGGAAGACTAGTATAGATCTATTTCAAGCTATTTAGCTCTCATCAGCTAGCCATATCCTTACTGGGATTCGAACCTGTGCTCTATTGCCTCCCAGGCAGGGAGTTAACCATTTGAGCTACAGAGAACGACTCCTTTTATCTATAAATATATTATTTATATTTATATTTATATTATTTATATTTATATTTATATTTATATTTATATTTATATTTATATTTATATTTATATTTATATTTATAT
Organism: Thamnophis sirtalis; assembly: GCF_051295495.1. NCBI lineage: Eukaryota > Metazoa > Chordata > Lepidosauria > Squamata > Natricidae > Thamnophis > Thamnophis sirtalis. The sequence continues at coordinate 22,853,843 of NW_028261383.1, read as the reverse complement.
TTATATTTATATTTATATTATTTATATTATTTATATTTATATTTATATTTATATTTATATATATACACACACATACATACATATATACATGCATACACATATACATATACATATACATACATACAAGCATACATATATATACATATACATATACATATACATACATACATACATACATACATACATACATACATACATACATACATACATATATATAAAGAGCACGCCTGACGTCTAGTTTGTGCCATTTGCGCTCCAGACTGTGATATGGAGCCGGGCAGAAATTTGGAAGGGTGAAATCCAGAGAATGATGAATGATGAATGCTGAATTCACCTTCGCAACAAAGGTGGAGTCAATGCGGAGAACCACACTGTCTGGGTGGAAGACACACAGGTCTGCCCGGATGGAAAGGGCCGCTAACTCTGACACCCTCCGTGCTGATGTTATGGCCACCAGTAAGACAGTTTTGAGAGTGAGGTGGTGTAGAGTTGCCGCCCTGAGGGGCTCAAAGGGCGGTTCTGTAAGGAAGTCGAGGACCTTGGTCAGATCTAAGGAGGGGAATCGGTGCATGACAGGAAGACAGATATTGGATGCCCCTTTAAGGAACCTGCGGACGTGAGGATGCAAGGAGAGGGGTTCATCTCGGTGGAGAGAGAGAACTGAGAAGAGGGCTGCCACCTGCCCTCCAAGGTATTCGGAGAAAGTCCCTTATCAAGACCCTGCTGCAAGAATTCAAGAAGCTGGGGTACTGCAGCTTTCAATGTGTCCTCCCCTCACCCCAGGCACCACGTTATGAAAGTCTGCCATGTAGATTCATATATCCTATTGGTAGCTGGGCGGACTGAGGCTTGAATGGTATGGATCACAGTCTTGGAAATTATCTGCCCTCAGGATCGCCTGCTCAGCCTCCAAGCAGTTAGGCGTAGCCAGCATAGATCTGGGTGGTGAATGGAGCCCTGATGAAGGAGAGACGGAATCATTGGCAGGGGCCATTGAGGTTCCACTGAAAGATTGATCAGGTCCACGTACCATGGTCGGCGCAGCCAATTGGGGGCGACCAGGATGAGCTCAACCTTTTCCTCCAGCATTTTCTGAATCACCCTCTGTATCAGGGGGAAGTGAGGGAAGGCATACAGGAGACCGCGAGGCCACCTGCACCTGAGAGCGTCCGTCCCTTCTGCACCTGGTGTTGTGTATCAAGACAGGTACCTGGGCAGCTGGTTGTTGGCAGATGTTGCAAAGAGGTCCAAGGCTGGAGTCCCGTACCTGGCCGACAGCTAATGAAATATGCAGCGATTCAAGCTTCACTCCGCTGGGTCGATCATTGTGCAGCTCAGCCAGTCTGCTGCGGTGTTGTCCGACCCCGAGATGTGTCCGGTGCGTAGGGAGAGAAGGTTGGCTTCCGCCCAGGTGTCTAGTTGAAAGGCAGATTCCATGAGAGAGACAGCTCTCATTCCCCCCTGGCAGTTGACATGCGCCTTGGCTGTGATGTTGTCTGTCCGGATCAACGCATGTGAGTTTTGGAGAAAAGGCTGGAAGTGAAGGAGAGCTAGATGGATGGCCCTCAGCTCTAGCCAATTCATACTGTGGGATAGGTCTGAATTGGACCAAAGACCCTGTGCTACTTGTTCCTCCAAGTGAGCTCCCCAGCCCTTGAAGCTCGCGTCTGTTGTTACCACACGACGTGGAGGGTCCCTGAAAAAAGAGCCCTGAGCTATGGCCGGGGAGACCCACCATTCCAGGGATGACAGGACTTCTGGGGTCAGGAGGACCTTCACTGAGGAACAGCTGCTGTTGGTCTTCTGGAATGGCAGAAGAAACCACTGGAGGCAATGGCTGTGAAGCCATGCCCAAGGGACGATGGAGAAGCAGGAGACCATCTTCCCCAGCAATTGAGATAGCTGGAGAAGAGGGACCCGCCTCCTCCTCCATACCTCTCTGGCTAACTCCCTGAGATTGCTCTGGCGGTCCTGGGACAGGAAGACGTACCCCTGGGATGAATCTATGAAGGCTCCCAGGTGCACCAGGCAAGGAGTGGGGACAAAGTGACTCTTCTCCCGATTGATGGAGAACCCCACTTCCTCTAATATCTGAAGGGTGTCCTGGAGATCTCTGAGGGCCTGGGTGCATGACCTGGACAACAAGAGGATGTCGTCCAGGTAGCAGAAGATCCAGATGGGCCTGGCCTGCAGATGTGCGGCTACGACTGACAGAAGTTTCGTGAAAACCCTTGGGGCTGATGACAGCCTGAAGGGAAGGGCCCGATATTGGAAATGGAGGCCTGCATAGACAAAGCGGAGAAACCTCCTGTGCCATTTGTGGATCGGCACATGGAGGTAAGCCTCCATCAGGTCCACTGATGTGAGGAGATTGTGTCTACGAACACTCTCTAGAATTGATAGGAGAGAGTGCATCTTGAATCTCCTGTATCTGACGAATTGATTTAAAAATTTTAAATCGAGAATTGCCCTCCAGCCCCCAGAAGACTTTGGCACGATAAAAAGATGAGAGTAAAAACCCCGTCCCTCCTGGCCTGGAGGCACAGGCTGAATGGCCCAAACATGGAGGTGGTGGTGAACGGCCTGTTCTACCAGGACCCTTTTTTGAGAGTCCCTGGGGATAGGAGACGGGACAAAGTGATTCAGAGGGCTGCAGCGCAAGTCCAGGAGAAGGCCGAATCTGATTGTGGACCTGACCCACGCGTTGTTCGTGATGTCGTCCCAACGATCCATGAAAGCTGCTAGACACCCCCATTTTGGGAGATCCTCCAGGCAGTCACTTCTGCCTCTTAAGGGAACGGTTGGAATTGTTCTTGAAGGGCTTTCTGGGCTGGAATCTCTGATTGTTCCTGCCTGATCTATAGGAGAAGGATGGGGCCTGTCTAGGAGGGGCCTGTCGCTGAGGATGGGAGTTGGAAGTACTACCCTCCTGGCCGCGAAAGGGCTGCCTACAGTAAAAGGATTGGTTCCTACCTTCCTGCTCTTTAGTGGCTGGTTGCAGAACCTTCCTCTTATCTTTGGACTCCACCAGAAGGGGTTCTAATAGAGGACCAAAGAAAAGGGATGCAGAGCAGAGAGAGGGTGCAAGCCTCCACTTGGCCCGTGCTTCCGCTTGACACTGCTTCAGCCAGATAAGCCGGTGGATAGAGATGGAGGAGGTAATGGCTTTGGAGGCAAAGCGTGCCGCATCGAGGGAGGCATCTGCAGTGTATTCTAGGGCTGCCTTAATCTTATTGATGTCCTTGCAAGCCCTAGAATCCCTGGCTGGAAGGCAAGCCTGAAGCTGCCTCAGCCACAGAAGAGCGGATCAACTAAAGAAGGAAGCTGAGGTGCCTGCCCTAACAGCCCAAGCTGAGGCCTGGTGACCCTTGACCAGAGTTCAGCTCTGCTGAAATCCGATCCGGCTTTTGGAGGCCAACCTCCACAAGGCGCGGCAAAAACTCTCTAGCCCAGAGGCTTTAGAGAGTTTAACAGGAGCCCAGACTGGAATATCAGTTTAAAGAAACAATTTGCAAGCGAATTTAAAGAAAAGTCAATTAAAAACCCAATTAATCAATCAATTTTAACCAATTAATGTAGGAGAGAGCGATTTAACACAGCCAGTTCAATCAAACTGAGTCTGAAAAAGCAGGAGCATGCTCTGCAGAGCCGATGACATCACTTTGGTAGACTCAGTTGTATTGGTTACTGACTGAGTTAACCCATGTATGACCGCTGTCTCCACCAACTTGGTGGAGAATGGGAGAGTTTTACTACCATGATATCAACTGGAAGACAAAGTCTACAACAAGTAGGAGATCGAAGTGTTAGTGAAACCAGCCAAACACAGTAATGGTTTGTAAATGCAGGTTTACAATGAATAAATTGTCAGAGCTGCCACCCTGTGCTTCCCACCATCTTTTATAGCTACATTGGTAATTAAGATAAGCCGCACCCCGCTCGTTCGCACACCCATCACCTTGTGGCCCAGAGCGAAACCACCTGGCAATTAATCATGGAATATTAGCAGGAATTTCTTCAGCTTGTGTAAGTGGGAAGGTGAATCTTGTCAGGTGGCCCAGTCTTCTCCTCTGAATGGCAGCTCCAGGCCTCTGAGCTGGCCAGAGCTGACATGCACCCCCCTACCATGGAGACAGTATCTGGGGAGCTACGAATTACAGTTAGTTAGGAGTTGAAGGACCCCTTTCCCCTGGTTTTGTGGGATGTCTGTGGTGGAATCTCGCTACCAGGTGGAGTGCCCTACTATCCTTGCTATGAACCCAAGATGCCTCTGACAGGATAACCTTTCCATAAAATAAGGTATTGTAACCGTCCCCTGTGCCACCTGGAATCTAGTATATCTTGCACTATATAGTGCTGTTCCCCATCTACAGTAACTGGGGCTGGCGGCTGTAGCAGGTCTCCTCTGATATCAGAGGCCTGAATTAATTGAAGCAGGCTGCAGTGGAAGATTGGATGTGTTTTCTCCAGCAGAGGGGGGGGGGTCTTAGCTGCACTGTGACTGGGTTAATAACTTGCACGATTGGGAAAGGTCCAATGAATTTGGGTCCGAGTTTCTTACATGGCAATGGCAGCCTGAGATATTTAGTGGAAAGGTATACCCACTGGCCTGCATGGAAAGGTCCTTGCATCTTCCGCCTTTTATCGACATTCTTTTTATATGTGGCAAAAGAGTGACATAACGCATCCCTCACCACTTTCCAAACTTTTTGTATCCTGGCTACCCACTCCTGTGAGGTCGTGTCATCTGGACGCACTTGAGGACACTCCGGAATTGGGACAAACTCCTACCCTGTGGCCACACTGAATGGGGTAAACCCCGTACTTTTGTGTATACAACTTCTGCAAAGGGGAGGAGTTCAGCCCAATCGGACTGTTGGAACTGGACATAATATCTCAAGTAGTGTTCCACCATCACATTTGCCCCCTCCGCTGCACCATTCGTCTCTGGGTGGAAAGCTGTATTAAGTCTCTGTGAAGACCCCACCATTGCCACAAATCTACACCAGAACCAGGTAGTGAATTGCTCTCCCCTGTGTGAAATTATCCTTTTGGGGATGCCATGGAGTCTATAGACATGGGCGATAAACAGTTTGGCCAGCTTCCTAGCAGATGGAAGGCCGGTACATGCTACAAAATGAGCCTGTTTGGAGAACAGGTCTATTATCGTCCAAATGATCTTGTTCCCTTGGCTGTCCAGTAAATCCACAATGAAGTCCATGGCTATCTGTTCCCATGGCCAAATTGCATCTGCCACCTTCTGTAAAGGTTCAGGAGGCCATCCAGGCAGGGCCTTCATGGTAGTGCAAACAACACAACCCCTTATATATTCCTTTGTCCCTCTTCATGTGGGGTCACCAGAACTGGCGATTTACTAAATGCAGAGTCTTGAGGAACCCAAAATGTCCAGCCATGCGAATGTCGTGGCAGTGCTGTAGCACGGCCACATGTACCACACTTGGTACATATAACTTTGACTCCTCCCAGACAAAGCCCTCTCACTATGTTAATAAAGTTTGATTTTCTTGAAATCACTGGTTCATTGGGAGTGCTGCTTTGATCGTTCTGGAGAGGTCCTCGCCCTAGGCACACAAGCTTGGTGCCGATGGGGCCTGTTGAGTGGCTAACACTCTAGGCTGTGAGGCCGGGATGATAGCCTGTACTAGATCCTCCCTTTTATTATGATACTGTGGTTTGAGGGAGAGGACATCAGCTAAGAAGTTCTTCCCCCTGGTATATATTTTAATTGGAAGTTGAATCACCAAAAATACAAGGCACATCTAACTTATTTTGGTGACAATCTTTGCGGGGTTTGGAGGGCCTCCAAATTCTTGTGGTCCATCCAGACCTCGAAGGGTATCCCTTCCCCTTCTAGTAAATGCCACCACATCAAGAGGACCCACCTGGGTGCTCGGGATTACAGGACCCTGGTGTCCGGCTGGTGTTGCTTAAAGCCAGGTCTGTGGTACATAAGCTCCCCTCATTTATGACCTCATACAAGAGGGTAGAGCGGACCTGGCGTGCATTACGGAGACCTGATTGGGCCATGAGGGGGGTGTTCCCCTTAGTGAATTATGCCCACCAGGCTTCCGGGCGTTTCACCAGCCGAGAGCCCAGGGCAGGGGCGGGGGTGTGTGGCCGTGGTTATTAGGGAAAGACCTCACTAGGTCACTGCCTCAAATAGGCATGTATAAGTCCCTTTTTGTGAAATGGGGCCTTGGAGTTCAGGTGGGCCTTTTTGCTATGTACCTTTCTCCCTGCTACATTTCATCGGCCCTGCCGGAGCTGCTCAATGTGTTAGCTGGATTGGCGGTTGATTTCCCCAGGCTTATGATCCTGGGGGATTTCAATCTGCCTTCCATTGGCGAGACATCCGAGTCAGCTCGGGAGTTCATGGCTTCCATGACGGCTATGGACCTAACTCAGTTAATTAAAGACCCCACCCATAATGGGAGACACACGCTCGACCTGATTTTTGTCTCTGGGCAGTGGATGAATGATCTAGATTTAGGGGATATTTCTATCCAACGCTTTTCATGGATGGATCATTTCCTCATCAGGCTTGACTTCCACCCTCACCACAGGGAGGCGGAACCGACTAGATCAGGGGTAGTCAACCTTTTTATACCTACCGCCCACTTTTGTATCTCTGTTAGTAGTAAAATTTTCTAACCGCCCACCAGTTCCATAGTAATGGTGATTTATAAAGTAGGGAAGTAACTTTACTTTATAAAATTTATAACGCAGAGTTACAGCAAACCCCTACCGCCCATCATGAAAGCTGGAACGCCCACTAGTGGGCGCTAGGGACCAGGTTGACTACCACTGGACTAGATGGTTCCGCCCCAGGCGCCTGATGGACCCTGAAAGGTTCCTGATGGAGCTTGGGACATTTCCTGAAGCCCTTGCTCACAATTCGACTGAAGCCCTAGTGGAAGCCTGGGATGGGGCGGCCACTGGGGCTTTGGATCATGTTGTGCCTTTGCGGCCTCTGACCCAGTGTCGATCCCAGGTAGCTGCCTGATTTACCGAGGAGCTCCGGGAGATGAAACACCGGCAAAGATGCCTAGAGAGTGGTTAGAGGGCCAGCTGGTCCGAATCTGATCGAACACTAGTAAGAATTCTTATTAAATCCTACTTAGTGGCGATAAAAGCGGTAAAACGGCAACATTTTTCAGAAAGACAAAGATGGCGCCAAACAGCTTTGTAGGCGTGGTTATGCTGTGATATTACAGATTTTCACGGAGTTTAATCTATTACAGAGTTCAAGACCATCTAAAGATCATTAAATCAGTAGTGATTTATTAGTAAACTTCATAGTAATTATTGGAACAAGCGGCTTGTCTGGATTTAGTAACTGGGTGCAAGAGAAGATTAAATGAGAAATGGCCTCTAAGCATAAATCAAATGCCTCAAAAAGCGCAGGCAGTTCATCTGCTCCGGCATCTAAATTACAGTCATTACTCCACTCCCAACCCCCTCCTACTCCTGCTGGGGAACCTTTGACTCGAGAAATACTGCAAAAATAATTAACTGTGGTTTTAACTGAGACTTTAAAAAATCATGCAGCTGCGATGGAAATTAAAATACAGGAAAAGATCTCTGTTGCTTTTAAGGAATAGTCAGAAGAAGTTATGAATTCGGTCCAGATTTGTAATCAAGAAATTAGAGACGATATTTTAGAGGCTTTTAAATGCCTATCTGGCTATGTATCAGGAATCGAGGACAAATTGGAAGATTTTAGTGACTCCAATATTAACCTGGTAACGAAAATGGATGTGGTCCAATGCAAGGTTGATGATGCAGAAAATGAAATTATAATGTTGCAGTACAGACAGATGAAATTTGCTTTAAGGATAAGGGGCCTTAAAGAGAAAAACCAAGAAAATTTGAAGCAGATCTTCTCAGAAACTTTTGATCAATTGATGGGACGGCCAGGAGGGGATTTCGATTGGCAAATTGACAAGATATATCATGTTAATTCCTGGCTTGCCAGACAAAAACAACTCCCAAGGGACATTGTGGTGTATTTTGCCACGAGAGATACAAGGAATTTGATATTGCAAGAGTCTTACAAAACCAAGTTGCAAATTGGAGGTCAGGAGGTGACTGTCTTGAAGGAAATACCACCCAAAATGTTGAGATCAAGGAAAGACTATGCCTTTTTAATGGATGAACTCAAAAACCGTCAGTTACAGTTCAGATGGGAAGCTCCAGCGGGGCTAGCAGTTAATTACCAGGGACAAAGATATCGTCTTAACTCAGTATGGAAGGCTCAAGATTTTTATAATATACTGAAGGCTGGACATCCCCCCCCTCCTGGACCCAGAGAAAGAGAACAAGAAGGACAGAGCAGATAGCAAGATATCCAAGGATCATTAAGGTTAGACCAACTTCCTCTTTCAGAACTAGACGGAGCGAAGGAGCAAAGGCAAACCCGCGTGGTCACTAGGTGTATGGAACAAGAGTTAAAAAAGCAACAAGCTTCACAACAAACACAAGCAACAGTTCAAGAATTCACAGGTTTCAGCTCAGAAGCAGTGGGAGGAGCCAGGCCGAAAGCCAAACTACAGGATTTTCAGATGGCTCTTGAAAAGCTTCAAGGAGCTAAAGATGACAACTAAGTTCTTAACCTGGAACGTTAATGGCTTAAATTCCCCACAGAAAAGAAAATAAATCATTATTTGAAACAATTTTAAGAATAATTTGCCTGCAAGAGACACATATTAGATTATCTGACCAGAAATATTTGATCAATACAAGACTTGGACAACACTTTATGAGACATCTGGCGAGAAAGGAATGCAAAAGAACAGGACTTTACATTTTTTTCTGATAGACATCAATCCTTTTCCAGGATTGGCTTTATATTAACAACAAATGATTTGCTTTCTAGGGTAAAGAAGACGAAGATATGTCCAGAGCTTTAACAGATCAGAACCCGGTTTGGATGGAGTTGGAATTTGGGAAGGAAGCTAGAAGGACTTGGAGATTAAATGAAAATGTATTTAGACATGAGAAAAATGTTAATGAATGTAAAAAATTGTTGAGAGAATTTTTTTCCTTTAATATAAATAAGGGCACATCTATGGAAATGGTCTGGGATGCAAGTAAAGCGTACATGCGAGGAGTCCTAATAAATTTAAATAGGTTACATAGACATAAACAGGGGGGGGGGAGAAATGAACTAGAGGAAGAGATTAGGAAGAGAGAACAGGAGTTAATATTAAACCCAGGAGATAAGAAGATTAAAGAAGCAATTACCTTATTACGAGCACAATTTAATATGCTGATGTCGGACCAGGTGGCTACTAAACTGTTATATGCAAAACATAATACTTTCTGTAACACAAATAAACCTGGCAGAAGGTTAGCATATTTGACTAGGAAGAAACAAAAATCTCGCAATATATTGAAAATACATTATAAAGGGAATGTGATTCAAAAGGCCTTTCGTGAATTTTTTACAGGATTGTACACGAGTGACAAAATACAAGGTTTAGATATAGATAGATACCTGGACAAAGAAAAAATATTTATAGTTAAGGCCGAGCAGAGGGAAAGATTGAATCAACCAATAACCTTGGGGAAAATGCTCCAGGTAATTAAAGAGCTAAAGGCAGGGAAAGCACCAGGCACAGATGGCTTGACATCAGCTTATTACAAAAATTTACAGTTAGAAATGGTGGAACCCCTTAAGGAATTATTTAATAAAATCCAAGTGGAAGGGAAGGTACCGCCATCTTGGAAGACAGCTTTCATATCCCTGATACCTAAAGAAGATCAAGATCTTAGTCAACTAAAAAATTATAGACCTATATCATTACTTAATATAGATTATAACATTTTTACAAAAATATTAGCGAATAGGTTAATGTTGGTTATTCAGCAACTGATTCATAATGATCAAACCGGTTTTATACAAGGGAGACAAAAGAGAAGTAATGTAAGACAAATTGTTAATATATTGGAATATTTGGGAAAGAATAATCAAATCCCCGCAGCGCTTATATTTTTAGATGCTGAGAAAGCCTTTGATCGAGTGAATTGGCAATTTTTAATGAAAACAATGCAAAAGATGCAAGTAGGAGAGTATTTTCTACAATCAATTAAAACAATATATCAGGAACAAACAGCACAAATTATAGTCAATGGAAGTTTAACAGAACCATTTAAAATTGAGAAAGGTACAAGACAGGGTTGCCCACTATCGCCATTATTGTTTATTATAATCCTGGAATTATTGTTGAATAAAATACGAGGGTCAGATTATTTACAGGGAATCAAGATTAGGCATCAAGAATATAGACTACGTGCATTTGCGGACGACTTGGTTATAACATTAACCCAACCAGAGAAATCTATCAAGGTTTTAATGAATATGATTAATCAATATGGCCAAGTATCTGGATTTAAAATTAACCTAGGAAAAACAAAGATGCTAGTTAAAAATATGAACACTAATCAAAAGGAAGACTTAGAAAAAAATGACAGGGTGTGAAATAGTTAAAAAGGTTAAATATCTAGGAATCTATATTTCAACCTCAAACGGGAATCTATATAAGTATAATTATGAGCCACTATGGCATAGAATACAAGCAGAGATGAAAAATTGGGAAAAATTACAATTATCCTTGTTGGGAAGAATAGCAGCAGTGAAAATGAATGTTCTGCCTAAATTTCTATTTCTTTTTCAAATGATACCAATACTTAAAAAAGATGCAAATTTGCTAGAATGGCAGAAGGGTATTAACAAATTTGTTTGGGCAGGGAAGAAGCTGAGAATAAAACTTAAAATAATGCAATATGTACGGGAGGGAGGAGGTTTGAAATTGCCAAATCTAAAATTATATTATGAAGCAGTAGTTTTATCACTAATCAATGATTGGATTAACTCAACAGATGATAGAATACTTAATATTGAAGGGTATGATCTGGTATATGGTTGGCATGCTTATCTGTTATATCAGTGTTTTTCAACCTTTTTTGTGCAAAGGCACACTTTTTTCATGAAAAAAATCACGAGGCACACCACCATTAGAAAATGTTAAAAAAATTTAACTCTGTGCCTATATTGACTATATATAAAGTAATTCTCTTGAATAGGAATCAAATAAACAAAAAGAAATTATTTTATAATTGTTCATATTTCTGTTTACTTACTCAGTGCGAAACCTGGGCCTGTTTTTCTGAACACAAAGCTGATATTCTGGCAGGAATCGAAGAAAGACACACACGTAGCTCTTCATCAACAGCTCTCAGTCTCTCTCTGTCTTTAGTTTTTATAGCAGTCAGGCTTGAAAAGCTCATCTCACACAGATATGTAGTGGAAAATGGGAGCAATGTCAAAATAGCTTTGTTTGCCAGAACGGGGAACTCCTTGGCAGTATCCAACCAAAAACTGTCCAAAGGTAGATCAGCAAATCTTAGCTTGAAACCACGATTTTGTCTCAGTTCAGTTAGTTCCTCCTGCTCCTGTAAAGTCATGTCCTTTCCACCAATTGATGCTGAGCTAAAAGGGTCCCTAACCCAGTCAAGGCATTCAGTGGAGACTGAAGAGAAATAAAATGACAACTTCTCCTCGAGAGTTTTTAAATGTTTAACTATTATCTCACACAGTGCAGCAGTGTGAACACCTTGCCATTGCTTGGTGAGTGTGAACATTTCAAGATTGCGACTTTCCACGTGTTGATGCCAGAGTTGCACTTTTGAACGGAATCCATTTATTTTATCTGTACTTGTAAGATGAAAAATATCTGCCAGGTATGCCAGCCTTGCACACCACTCATCACTTGCAAGCAGCTTTGCGTAATCTGACCTCTCATTTGTCAGAAACACTTTAAGTTCCTCCCGCAGCTCATACACACGAACCAAGACCTTGCCACGCGACAACCACCGGACCTCCGTATGAAACAGCAAGGTTTTATGCTTCGCTCCCATCTCCTCACACAAAGCTGCAAATATGCGACTTTGCACGGGTCGTGACTTTACAAAGTTTACCATGCGCACAACATCATCCAACACAGGAACTAGGTCTGCTGGTAAAGTCTTGGCTACGAGGGCCTCACGGTGTAAAAAACAATGTGTAACAATCACATCTGGATTTCTTTCCTTCACTCTGCTTACAAAGCCTTTGGTGCGCCCGACCATGGCTGCAGCTCCATCGGTGCAGACACTTGTGCAGTTTTCCCACTTAAGTCCTCCTCGTTCAAGGTATTCTGATGTGACCCGAAAAATTTCTTCTCCTGTTGTTTTTTCTGGCAATGCCTTGCAAAAAAAGAAGTTTTCTCTAATTGCATCACCATCCACAAAACGCACATTGGCCAAAAGTTGAGCATGTCCACTGATATCAGTAGACTCGTCAAGTTGCAATGCAAATTTCTCACTGATACGGATCTTTTCCAAAACCACACTTTCGATGTCTGCAGACATGTCATTAATACGTCTGGAAATTGTGTTGTCTGAGAGTGGGACTTTGGCTATTTCCTTAGCTGCTTCAGGTCCTAGCATCTCCTCTACAATAGCTTTGCAGGCGGGAAGTATTAATGTCTCTGCCACAGTGTGCGACTTTTTTGACTTGGCTATAAGTTCAGCAACTTGATAGCTAGCTTTAAGAGCTCTTTCATTTACATTTGTGGTTTTTCTCATGAAAGTTGCCTGTTTCTCCGTGTTTTCACGCAGGCGAACAAAATAGTCCGCATTCTTATTTTGAAGCGAAGGGTGTTTCGTTTGGAGATGGCGTTTAAGTTTACTTGGGACCATAGCACTGTTAGATAGCTTTTTACCACACACCACGCACAGTGGAGTTGGTTTCTTTGCATCTCCAGTGAAAGTAAATCCAAATGAAATATAGCTTTCGCTATATTGCCTTGTGCCAGAGAATTTGCTTGAGCTAACCATCTTTGCTTTCTTTTGATCCCCACTCATACTTGGGCTCTCATCTGGCTGCGAATTTTGTTCAGAGTCCAGTTCTTTCCTTTTCAAAAACTTGTCCATCACTGCAGACCGTTGGAGGGCCGGACTATAGTTAAAAAAAAACTATGAACAAATTCTTATGCACACTGCATATATCTTATCTTGCATATATCTTATTTTCCCTCACATTAGGTTGGCAGTATAGTTACCCCCACATTAGGTTGTAGTTCCCCAACATTAGGTTGTAATTCCCCCACATTAGGTCCAGTATAGTCACCCACATTAGGTCCAGTATAGTCCCCCCACATTAGGCCCAGTATAGTCCCCCCACATTAGGTGCAGTATAGTCCCCCCACAGACATACAGCCTTCAGCCATACAGTGTATTACTGAAGGCTGTATGCCTGTGTACTGCCCCACTTCGGTGCTCGGAACACCGAAGGAGACGCGCCGCTGGTAACACTTACCAAGTTGACAGCGCGCGTTCCCCTCGCTGCTCCGGTCCTCCGCGATTGTTGCTATGGGCGCACGCATGGGACGTCAGTGACGTCCCTGCGTGCGCTACCTCCCGGCGGTCCCCGCGTTTTTAAAGTAAACGCGGGGCCGCAGGGACTTAATAGAGGCATCCCTGTGTCCCAAAAGCAACTTTCGGGACACAGAGATGTCCCGAGGCAAAAACACCCGGTGGGTGTTTTTCCCACGGCACACCTTACACTATGTCACGGCACACTAGTGTGCCATGGCACAGTGGTTGAAAAACACTGTGTTATATGACAAGAAGGTGGATAAGAATTTCAAAAGTCATATTTTAAGGAATGCTCTACTGCGGGTCTGGAAAAAGTATCAACATAAACTAAACGACAAGATACCTATGTGGGCAGACATGCAATAGAGAACATAAGTATAGTACAAAAACAGGATGTAACTACATACAGACAGCTTCTCACTATAGAAAGAGGTGTATTACAGCTAAAACCCTTGAATGTACTAAAAGAGGAAAAGGTAATTCAAACATGGTTTCAGTATGGACAGTTACAGGCCAGATGGAAAAAATTGGTTTTGCGCAAAATGAGGATAATTTACTAAAACAAATTAGGGATCAAAGTCAAATGCATATAAAAAGATTATATAATGTATTGATAGAAATAGATTCTGAAACAGAACTAGTTAAAGACTGTATAATAAAGTGGGTACAAAAAAACCAAAAAAAAACAAGAATTAGAAAAACAAGGGATTGAATATAGGTTGATTTTCACAATTGCAAATACAATCCAGATATGAAAAAGATAAAGGGGAGTATGGTTTTAAATTAGGAAGTTCAGAGTTGGATAAGGTACTTATGGAAATGGGAGAAAGAATAATCAAGGAATTATATAGCTACCTAGTAAGAACTACGCTAGAAGAAGTGGTAAAAGATACAATGTTAACTTGGGCAAAGAATTTTGGCCATATGATTGAACTAGAAAAGTGGCAACAACTATGGGAATTATAAATTAACCATGTCAACAGCTTAAAAAGAAAACTTATACCAAATGTTTTACAGATGGCATATATCACCAGGAAAACTAGCTAAGATGTTTAAAGATAAGTCAGCAAAATGTTGGAAATGTCAACAAGCAATAGGTTCATACTACCACATGTGGTGGACATGTGCAGAAGCAAGGAAATATTGGTTTAAAATAAGACTTTGGTTAAAGAAAATGTTACAACAAGAAATAGAATTTAGACCAGAAATGTTTTTACTAGGTATTATCCCAGAGAAATTCAAGAAAGAGGATACTTATTTGATTATACATATAACTACAGCAGCCAGAATTGTATTTGCCTAAAATTGGAAATTTAATAAGCTACCAACAGACAAAGAGATAATAAAAAAGATACTAGATTTTGCAGAGATGAATAGGTTGACAATGAAAGAAAAGGATAAAGAGGAATCAGAGTACTTCAAGACATGGGGAAGGTTCTATGACTGGCTAGAGAAAGCAAACTAGAAAAGAAAGTAGGGAGAAGATAAAGTCTCTAGAAGACACACTATTAAATGGAAAAAAGGGGGGGAGAAGGGGAAAACAGAAAAGAAAATATTAAACATATAAGTATATATTCAAGAACGAGATATAAAGAGGGGAAAACATATCTAGGGTAGACTAGTGAAGTTAAGGGAATAAGAAATGATACTAAAATTATATCTGGGCTGATGGAAATACCATCCCAAGAAAAATTAACTGAGTTTTGAAATATACACCAACAATAATAGAAAAAGAAAGGGAGAGAGGAGGAGAGAAAGAAAGGAACACATGGGAAAGAAGAAAGAGGTAAGGAGAGGAGGATGGAAGGGGGAGAAAGAGAAGGAGAGACGGTAGGAAGGAGAAGAGGAAGGGAAGCAGTAGGAGAAAGGGAAGGGAAGAAGGGAGGAGAAGAGGAAGGAAGAAAGTAGAGAAGGGAGGAAGGGAGAAAAGAAAGGGAAAACAAGGAGGTGTTACAAAAGGAGGAAGGGATGGCAAATGAAGCACCCAAATTGTACATTATAACTTATTAAATGAAATAATAAATGTATAACAATGATAAATGTAAAGAAGATACCAATTATGTGAATATATATACTTAAAATGGTAAGAGAATAAAAAAGTAAAAATTCTTTGGGGGGAAAAAAGAGGATTAGAGGCCTGGAGGCTAAAATATAATTAAGGGGTTGCAGGAATTGGGTATGTCTAATCTAGTGAAAGGAAGGACTAGGGGAGACATGATAGCCATCTTCCAATACTTGAGGAGTTGTCACAAAAGAGGGAGGGGCGTCAACCTATTCTCCAAAGCCCCTGAGGATAAATTTCCTTAGACTAAGAACAGTGAACCAGTGGAAGGTTTTCCCTTCAGAGGTTGTGGGAGCTCCCTCCCTGGTGGCTTTTAATGAGAGACAGGACAGCCACTTGTCTGAAATGATGTTGGGTCTCCTGCTTGATCAGGGCGTCGGAATAGAAGACCTGCAAGGTCCCCCCCAGCTCTGTCACAAACCCTCCAGTGATGGGAGCCCCCACAACCTCAGGAGGGAAGCCATTCCCAAAGAATCCACCTTCACTTGGAAGAGACTTTTCCAATCTTCCCACCAGAAGGAAAACTGCAGCCACCAATTTCACAGCGTGCAGCACCAGTGGGCAGTGCTTCAGCCCAGTTGCTTCTCTGCTTCCAGGACTCTCCTCCCACCCGCCCTCAACTCACCTTCCAGCTGCTGCTTCGACTCTGGGAAGAGCAGAAAAGCCGCTCTGCACACCATCTTCCTCCCATGAGTGATCCGGAAGAGGAAGTTCCTCTGCGCTTCTCCTCTCCCATTCTTTCTAGGAATAAAGTACTCCATCGTTTTAACTCCTTTAAGCTCAACCATGGACTCCCCCTGCTGTATTCTCAGCTTTTTAGGCATCCATCGCCAGATAGGAGGGAGAAAAACACATGGACGGCACACCAGCAGGAAATCCTGTGTTTGTTTGTTGGATATGGAATTAAAAACAAAATTCCTGAAGACTTCACTGGCCGATCAGTTTCAAAATGTTGCCAAGAAAAGAACATGCCCATATAATTACAAGGACTTAACACGAAGGAGACTTTTTAAAACTCCCAACACATAGAAAAATGCAGGCACCAGTTTTAAAGCATGTGCCACCAGTGGAATAAAATCTGGGGAGGGAAGGAATATGTAGCAGCTGACATGTTTCAGCCTCCTTGCTTCTCTATTTTTACAACCTGGGGAAACCAAAACAGCCCTACTTGCTTCCGGCCTCTCCTCCACCCGTCCGCAGCTCACCTTTCAGTTGCTGCTTCCACCCTGGGAGGACCAGGAGAACCAACCTCTCAGCGGAGAGCTAGAAGAGCCTCTCCTGCTGTTGTTCTCCTCCTGTCCTCCAAATCCTCTCTAGGAATCTATTGTTCAAATGTTTAAAGTCCTTATGCCTCAGTTACCAATGCTCTGTAGTTGATTAACGCGGGCATTGCCCATCTATAGTGCACCATCTAGTGACATAAAGCTGAAAACCATGTTAATCCATCTCTGCCTAAGGCAGTTGCAAGATTCTTTTAGTTGAATATGTGTGTTGAAGTTGTATTTGACTTCAGGGCTCACATTGATAGATTTTCTCCATGATGATTATCCCTAACTTATTCCTTCGGGCCTCCCGATGAGTCACTCATCACCACAGAAAGAGAGCAAGAAGCTCCCCATTCAAAAAGCGAGAACTACACTGGGGGAAAGAAGGGGGGGTGGAATATGCATACAAACTGCACATCCTTTAAGGATCTGCAAAGATTGCTCCAGCCAGTTATTTGTCTTAGGGGGTGCAGGACAACTCATGAACGCTTAGTTTTGCAAGAGACAGAAACGTGAAGATGGAAACTTGACCAGCTTTTCAAAATTAACTAGGTTCTGGGCCTTAAAAGTTCATCATTCACTTATTTATGTATGGTCCTTTGGTTATTGCCAGCTTGCTGGCTTGATTATGTTAATAGAATAATGCTGGCTTGATTATGTTAATAGAATAATGGAACATGCAACATTAATTCCTTATCTATATTATTGGGGAGCGAATCTTGCTAGATCAGTCTCCCCAATTTCCAGAGTAAGAATTCAACCTTGATTACTTCGGAGCAGAATATTTGGAGGGTGTTAGTTTGCAGATTCAAAGCCGATCAACACATTCCTGCACTTTTGTAGGGGTTTGGCTATCAATAGAGATGAATACTTCTCTACATCCTAAACATTTATGACCGATTTCCTGTGGCTCCCAAGGAATTAGGATCTGGGAGCATCAATAGGCCAGAGACTCCAAGGGAGCAAACTTCATTCATGCAGGCCAGACAGCATCCAAACATGTCCAGTGTGTTTTATTTCTGATGGAAGAAATTTTAAATCTTTTAAATGCCATGTGCTTCTGTAAATTGTCTTGCACAAAAGTTTTCATTAGGACAAAGCTGGAGAAAACATAAGAGGCAGTCTAGAAAAAAGGGGATAGAAAGAGTGGGTGACGCCATATATATGGGAAAAGAAATATAAACTCCCTAAATTGACACTTCAAAGGGTTGTAAAAGTAGATGCAAAAATCTATGAAAGGCTGCCATACTGTTTGTTTTGATTGCATACCTTTCTTAATTTGAAATATTTGAAGTAATATACAAAAGAAAATAATTTTACAAACAGGCTCAGGCAAATACCTCTCTAATTTGCAGGAGCATAAGTTGTTGGGGGAGGCACAACACACTCTGACTTTCAAGATTTTCTATTACCTTCAGTCTCTATTAAAAAAAAGCTGGGAGTCCTCCTGTGAAGTTGATTTCTTTGTACTGGTCTATCAAGTGGGGCTGAGCCTGAAGGACCGTTCATGGCTGAGGAGGGACTGGAACCTGGGTGTCCCCACTCCTCGTCCAGCAACAGCACCTTTCCCCCTGCAGCACACCTTTCTAATAGGAAAGCCATCCAGAGAGACCCCCTACTGCCCATTGGTCTCCTCCCCATCAGCTGCAGGAAGGCAAAGCACAGAGAGTGGAGATGAATGAATGTGGGTAGTCCTCGCTTAGTGACCACAACTATGATTCACAAGTCTGGCAAATAACTTTATTGCAATAGGCTTTTGACCTCACTTCCCTTCTAGTCATTACGTGAATCAACATGGACATTGAGGGAGACAGATTGGTCCTAGAGATGCAAAATTCAGAAGAGACAGGTTACAAGTTAACAATTGTAGTGCTTTAAAAATCCACTGTACGTGGATTTCTCCTCCTCACTGAGCAAGAGTTAGGAAATGAGCTTTATATTACCTTTTTATTATTAAATTCATTTATTATTGAACTTAATCACTGTCTATCTTGCAGTTTGAGGCAACTCTAAGCGTCTTGCTTGCTCAAATGTTTATAGCAACACTGACAATACCCATTTTTCCCTTGTCAAAAGCCACGGATAATTCTAACATGCTGCATTTTTAAAAATGAAACATTTTTAACTGTACATTTTTTCCCCTCATGTTAAGGTAGGAAAACAGAGAGGTTTGTCCTTCTTCTGCCCGACAGTGTGGCAAAATGGTTGCCGCTTCCACAAGTCCACTGCATGGTCCAGGGATGAATGCAGGACCCACTGAAAATGGTGGCTGCTGCTTCCAGGACACAGTCATGAGCTCCAGGGATGCATGTCCCCCCATCAGTAGTGAAATTCAATTTTGTTACTACCGATTCTGTGGGCGTGGCAGGGGAAGGATACTGCAAAATCTCCATTCCCTCCCCATTCCTGGGGGAAGGATACTGTAAAATCTCCATTTCCTCCCCAATCTGCAGCCAGCCAAAGGTGGTATTAGCCAGTTCTCTGAACTACTCAAAATATCTGCTACCGGTTCTCCAGAATCTGTCAGAACTTGCTGAATTTCACCCCTGCCTCCTGTCCTTCCCCGACATGAGGATCAGAGTTCTTCAAAATGTGAGGAGGAGGAGGAGGATGTGAGCCATGGTGGATTGGGAGTGAGGCCATTTTTCATTTTCATTTTCTCTCCACCTACAGATTTAATCCCGAGAAATGTTTGAGCAAAATGAATCAGGCCAAAATTCAAAGAAATCAATTTCTCACCTACACTTTCAATGAGAGATCACAAATGAAATTCAAGCGTTCTCTAAATCATCTACTTTTCCTCATATGGATTACCTTGTGTGCAATAAGGGATGATTTATGCTTGAAGTAATGACCACAGATTGGACAATTCAAAGATTTCTCCACGGTGTGAGTCTTCTGGTGTATCATTAGGTAGGAATTCTGACTGTAACATTTCCCACAATCAGAACATTCAAAGGGTTTCTCTCCTGTGTGAGTCCTCTGGTGTCTCATAAGGTGGGAATTTTGACAGAAACTTTTCCCACAGTCAGGACATTCAAAGGGTTTCTCTCCTGTGTGAATCCTCTGGTGTGTCACCAGACTGGAATTATCACTAAAACCTTTCCCACAGATAGGACATTCAAAGGGTTTCTCTCCTGTGTGAGTCCTCTGGTGTCTCACAAGGCTGGAATTATCACTAAAACCTTTCCCACAGATAGGACATTCAAAGGGTTTTTCTCCTGTGTGAATCCTCTGGTGTCTCACCAGATTGGAATTATCATGAAAACCTTTCCTACAGATAGAACACTGAAAGGGTTTCTCTCCTGTATGAGTCCTATGGTGTATCACCATATTTGAATTGTTAGTGAAACTTTTCCCACAGTCGAGACATTCAAAGGGTTTCTCCCCTGTGTGAGTCCTCTGGTGTAGCACCAGTGTAGAATTGCGATTAAAACTTTTCCCACAAATAGTACATTCAAAGGGTTTCTCTCCTGTATGAGTCCTATGATGCATCACCATATTGGAATTCTTAGTGAAACTTTTCCCACAGTCAAGACATTCAAATGGTTTCTCTCCTGTGTGAGTCCTCTGGTGTTTCCCCAGGCTGGAATTATCACTAAAACATTTTCCACAGATAGGACATTCAAAAGGTTTTTCTCCTGTGTGAGTCCTCTGGTGTATCACCAGGTAGAAATTCTGACTGTAACGTTTCCCACAATCCAGACATTCAAAGTGTTTCTCTCCTGTGTGAGTCCTCTGGTGTGTCACCAAATGGGAACTCTGCGTAAAACCTTTCCCACAATCAGGACATTCAAAGGGTTTCTCTCCTGTGTGAGTCCTCTGGTGTGTCACCAGGCTAGAATTATCACTAAAACTTTTCCCACAAATTGGACATTCAAAGGGTTTCTCTCCTGTGTGAGTCCTCTGGTGTATCACCAGGTGGGAATTCTGACTGTAACGTTTCCCACAATCCAGACATTCAAAGGGTTTCTCTCCTGTGTGAAACCTCTGGTGTATCACCAGGTGGGAATTCTGTCTGAATCTTTTCTCACAGTCAGGACATTCAAAGGGTTTCTCTCCTGTGTGAGTCCTCTGGCGTATCATCATATTTGAATTCTAATTAAAGCTTTCCCCATAGACAGGACATTCAAAGGGTTTCTCTCCTGTGTGTGTGGTCTTGTGTCTCATGAGTTGGGAATTTCTAATGAAACCTTTCCTGCAATCTCGCCACTCACAGGGTTTCTCTGTGGAGTGAATCCTCTGGTGTATTACCAGGCACGAATTATGACTGAAAGTTCTCCCACTGTCAGGACATTGAAAGGGTTTTTCTCCTTTGTGATTCCTCTGATATATCACCAAGTTGGAATTATAACTGAAAGTTTTCCAACAATCTGGACATTCAAAATATTTATCTCCTATGTGAGTCTTCTGCTGTATCACCAGGCTGGAATTGTGACTTTCCCATAATCAGGACATTCAAAGAGTTTCTATTCTGATTTAGTTCTGTGGTGTCTCTTGAGATGGAAATTTCTAATGAAGCTTTTCTCACAATCTAGACACTTACACGGTTTCTCCTTGGAATTCTTACAATGCCTTGTTTAGTGGTGCTTCCATTCAAGCCATTTCTTCCTCACAAGGAGAGGCCTCCATTACTGTCTACATGGCTTTACTATTGACCTTTTCCTCCCCACAGACCCAGATATTTCCCTCTTTTGCTGAATAAAAAATGATTTTTAATGTAATGTATCCTTGAGTTCTGCATAATCTGCTTATTCCGGCTTGAAATTGGTTTTCTCTCATTTGTCTAACAACTGCTAGAGGAGGAGTCGAATTGTGTGGTTTACTGAAGGAAATGAAAAATATTTTGATTTCTGGCTTGATTTTCTTCCCTTTTCAACATTGCTTGTCATTTACCGTTGTCCCAAGTGCACTTATTGTTTGTCTGTAGGATTTAAAGAAAAGTGGAACTTTGTTAATAAAATGCTTAGAGATGATGGGAAAAAAGAAAAAATATATATAAATCACAATGAAAAAGAAAACATGTCCCAATGCTAGAATAGTCTCTTGCCTTATTTATGATTCATTTGACACATGGAAGACTACTGAGATCCATGTTCAAATATCCATTCAATCAAATTCAGTTGTTTAGTTGGGTCAATCACAAATTCTTAGCAATGCAAAGGACTATCATCAATTATATCTTCAAGCGCTGGGGATAGATTATATAATTGCAGACATATCCCTACAGAAAGAAATACAGATACATCAGCCAACACATGTATACATGGAGAAAATCTATGCCTTTCAAGCCTGACAAAATGTCCCAGAATTGTTACAGTCAAATCTTCTGCGCTAAATTTAGAGATGTGGGGGCTTTAACTGATGAAATGATGCCGAAACCTCTGAAAGCTTTGAAGCACCACTTTTGCTCATGGAAGTCCTCAATTGCAAATAAGGGCAGAAAATACTGTCTACAACCCCTCTGGTGACATCCTTGTTCAAGTTGTCCTCACTTAACCTACCACAATTGGAAATGATAGCTGCGTCACCAAGCAGCTCAATCATTAAGCATGATGTCACATGACAGTGCCAATTTACATCTGTTCCTCTGTAGTTGTTAAGCAAATTGAAATAGATCTATACTAGTCTCCCTTTATTTATTTATTAGCACAAATACAACACAAATGTAACAAAGGCAACAGTAAAAATATTGGGTCTCTGTCTGGATGGTCTCTGATGACGAGCCGATGGACAGAGAATGGAAGCAGTGAACTTCCTCCCATATTTGCGCATACCAGGGGTTGTGACTTTAAATATATACCTTTCTCCCTGGCTCAGCTGATAAGGAGAAGAACTCTGTGGCTTAATGGTTCACACATCTGCCTAAGATGCAATACAGCACAGGTTCTAATCCCAGTAAGGGTATGGCTAGCTGATGAGAGCTAAATAGCTTGAAATAGATCTATACTAGTCTCCCTTTATTTATTTATCAGCACAAATACAACACAAATGTAACAAAGGCAACAGTAAAAATATTGGGTCTCTGTCTGGATGGTCTCTTATGACGAGCCGATGGACAGAGAATGGAAGCAGTGAACTTCCTCCCATATTTGCGCATACCAGGGGTTGTGACTTTAAATATATACCTTTCTCCCTGGTCTCTTGTGACGAGCCGATTGACAGATGATGGAAGCAGTTAGCTTCCTCCCACAATTGGGGCTTACCAGGGGTAGTAAAAATCTAATATAGATAGATAGATAGATAGATAGATAGATAGATAGATAGATAGATAGATAGATAGAGAGAGAGAGAGAGATAGATAGATAGATAGATAGATAGATAGATAGATAGATAGATAGATAGATAGATAGATAGATAGATATATGAGGCATACCAGGGGTTGTGACTATATATATATATATATATATATAGTCTCTTGTGACGAGATTGGAAAGAACTAATGTGGTTGCTATCATCAGAAAAGGAAAAAAAATGGACCCAAGAAACTACAGACCAATCAGCCTATCATCGATACCTGGGAAGATACTGGAAAAAATAATCAAAAAATAGACCTGTGAACATCTAGAAACAAATAAAATGATAACTAATAGCCAGCACAGGTTTGTTAAAAATAGATCATGCCAAACCAATCTTATTTCAATCTTTGGCAAAGTGGGTAAATTAGTGGAGCAGCAAAATGCTATGGATTTAGACTTCAGCAAGACATTTGACAAAGTAGACCACAACCTACTTCTTGGTAAGCTAGATAAAAGTGGGATAGATAGCATCACCACCAGATGAATTCATAACTGGCTGACAAACCATACTCAACAAATAGTCCTTAATGGCATGAATTCACGTGGAGGAAAGTAAGCAGTGGGGTACCACAAGGTTCTGTCTTAGGCCCAGTACTTTTCAATATCTTCATTAATGACTTAGATAAGGGTATAGAACAGGGGTGTCAAACTCATTTTCATTGAGGTCACATCAGGGTTGTGTTTGAGCTTGGCGGGCTGGGGTGGGTGTCAACATCATTTCTATTGGGGACCTGAATGCTCTGCCAGCGAAAATGGGCTTATGAGCTGTTTCTGGCTGCGACTGCCTCCTACAACCCTTTGCCAGCTAAAACTGTGACACACACACACACACCCCGGAGCTCCATTTTCACTGGCAGAGGCACCGTAGGCCAGTCCTTTGCTGTTTCCAAGGTGGCCCTGTGGGCTGGATCTGGCCCTCGGGCCTTGAGTTTGACACCCCTGATATAGGAGAACTCATCAGATTTGCAGATGACACTAAAGTGAAATGATGCTAAAATCTTGCTTCTCTCTACATTAGATTTCATGTTGTTAGATAGGGCCCATTGTTCAAGTCTGTCAATATCTTTTTGGATCCTAAGCTTCTCTTCTGGAGTGTTGGATATTCCTGCCAGCTTACTGTCATCTGCAAATTTGATGAGTTCCCCTTCTATTCCCTCATCTAAGTCATGTAGGAAGATACAGAAGAGTACTGGGCCTAAAACAGAATCCTATGGCATATCACTGCTTACCTCCTTTCGTGTAGATGTAGTACCATTAAGGACTACTTATTGAGTATGGTTTGTCAGCCAGTTAGAAATCTATCTGTTGGTGGCGCTGTTTTTCCCATATTTTTCTACCTTATCAAAAAGTAGGTTGTAGTCTAATTTATCATATGTCTTGCTGAAGTCTAAATATACTATGTCCACGGCATTTCTCTAGTCTACTAATTTAGCCACCTTGTCAAAGAATGAAATAAGAAGTTTGGCATGATCTGTTTTTAATAAATCCATGCTGGCTTTTAATTAAAACTTTTTTTGTTTCTAGTTATTCGCAGATCTGCTTTTTAATTATTTTTTCCGGTATCTTCCCAGGTATCGATGGTAGGCTGATTAATCTGTAGTTCTGTAGCTTCCTGGGTCTTGTTTTTCTTTTTCTTTTTTTGAAGCTGGGAACTACATCAGCTTTTTTCTAATCCTCAAGTAATATCCTGGTGAAGCCCACGATTTTTGAAAGATATGGAACAATGGTTCTGCGATAACATCTGCCAGTTCCCTCAGAAGCTTGGTGTTCTGAGAATCAGGTCCTGGTGATTTATATTCACCAAATCAAATTTCAGATGACACCAAGCTGGCAGGAATATCCAACACCCCAGAAGATAGGATCAAAATACAGAAGAATCTCAACAGACTTCAACACTGGGCCCTATTTATCAAAATGAAACTCAATGGAGAAAAAAACCACAATGTTTTACACTAAAGCAAAAAAAGCCCAAATGTACAGATACAGAGCAGATGGAACCTGGCAGTATTGATGAGAGGGAACATTGAATCATAGTGGACAATCATTTAAATATGAGCCAGCAAGGTGTTGCAGTGGCCAAAAAAGCCAATGCAATCTTAGGCTGTAATAACCGAAGGATATAGTCAAGATCAAGTGAAGCATTAGTACCAATTTATATTGCTTTGGTAAGACCAGAGTTGGAGTACTGCAATCATGTATAAAAAGATGCTGAAACTCCATAAAGAGCCCATAGAAGAGCAGCAAGGATGATTAGAGGGCTGGACACTGAAACAAAGAAAGACTGGTTGCAGGAATTGGGTATGTCTAATCTAGTGAAAATAAGAACTGGAGGTGACATGACAGCATCTTCCAATACTTGAGGGGCTGCTACAAAGAAAGGGGGGTGTCAACCTATTCTCCAAAGCACCTGAAGGTAGAACAAGAAACTGGATGGAGCAAGGAGATAAGCAGCCTAGAACTAAGGAGAAATTTCCTGACACCCAAAATAATTAACCAGTGGAACAGCTTAGCCTTCAGAAGTTGTGGGTGATCCATCACTGGAGGCTTTTAAGCAAAGACGGGACAGCCATTTGTCTGAAATGATATAGGGTCTCCTGCTTGATCAGGGAGTAGGAATAGAAGACCTCCAAGGTTCCTCTGTTACACTCTCTAGTGATGGAGCATCTACCACCTCTGGAGAATCAACCTTAGCTTAAAATAAGCATTTTCAATCTATTCACCAGAAGGAAAATTGCAGCCACCAGTTTCACAGCGTGAGGCACCAGTGAGATGCTTCAGCCCAGTTGCTTCTCTGCTTCCAGGACTCTCCTCCCAGCCGCCCTCAACTCACCTTCCAGCTGCTGCTTCGACCATGGGAAGAGCACAAAAGACGCTCTGCACACACCAGTCTCCTCCCACGAGTCATCCAGAACAGGAAGTTCCTCTGCGTTTCTCATCTACTCCCATCCTTTTTAGCAATACGGTACTCGATGGTTTTAACTCCTTTATTATGCACTATGTACTTTAAAGGCATAGATGTTGCTTACCTGATCGCCATCTCCAAGTAGGAGGCAGAAAAATTCGCTTGTCCCGTCTCTACTACCTAAGGCGTTTGCAAGATATTTTCACTGTTGTTAAGTCCTCGAGGCTACGACGCCATTGACTTGCATTGCTAGCTCCTGATTGGGTAAGACGCGAGCAGCCAGCTGGCGGGAGAATCCAGCTATGCTATTGGTTAAGCGTCTGACAGCTCCGGTATAAAAGGGCTGTCAGCTGTCAAATGTTTTGCTGTTTGCCGGTTCGAGGTTTGCCTTACATTGAGCTGTATGTTACTATAATAAAAGGTTGTGTTAGCTTCAACCTGCCTTGCAACCACCCATTGCTTCTTGTCCTATTTCCAGGTGCTTTGGAGAATAGTTTGACTCCCTCTTCTTTGTGGCAACCCCTGAGATATTGGAAGACTGCTATCATGTCTCCCCTAGTCCTTTTCATTAAACTTTACATACCCAATTCCAACAACCCTTCTTTATATATTTTAGTTTCTAGAGTCTCAACATCTTTTTACATTGTGGCAACCAAAACTGGATGTAGTATTCCAAGTGTGGTCTTACCAGGGCATTATAAAGTGATATTAACACTTCTCTTGATTCAATCTGAAACAATTTGGAAGAGGCGTGAAGATGTTTACATTGATAACTGGAGGTGTATAATCAAAATACACCATTATTGTTGATAGATTAAAGAGAGCTAGCTGCTTGAGGTAATCTAAACTGTGATTGGGTGCTTTAAGTGAAAAGGGGGAGTTTCCTTGTTTCCCACCTTTTTGCCCTGTGTGCTCTGTTTTACCTGATGATATTCCTGATTTTACCTCACTATGCTCCTTTTTGCCTCTTATTTACTATAAATAAGTATTGGTCTTCGGATACACTTCAAGGCGCTAGTCGTCACTTATAAAGCCCTTCATGGTATTGGACCTGGGTACTTGAGAGACCACCTGCTGCCAATTACCTCCAATAGACCGATCAGATCCCACAGATTAGGCCTCCTCCGAATTCCATCCGCCGGCCAATGCCGACTGGCGACTACCCGGAGGAGAGCCTTCTCTGTGGCTGCTCCGACCCTCTGGAACGAGCTCCCCGCGGAGATTCGAACCCTCACCACCCTCCAGGCCTTCCGCAAAGCCCTTAAAAGCTGGCTGTTCCAACAGGCCTGGGGCTAAAGAGCTTTCCCCCCCCTCAAATGGTATGGTTGTTGTGTGCTTTTAAATTGTGTATTGTTCTGTTCGTCTTTTTTATCCCTTATCTGTACCTCCTTCCCTGACTTGGATTGTGAGCCGCCCTGAGTCCCCTTCGGGGAAAAGGGCGGCATATAAATGCAATAAATTCAATTCAATTCAATTCAAATATATTTATTGATATAAAAGTACAAGTTCTTGTCAGCATCTCTGACTCCATTTGGACACCGGCTGCACAATTCCCTGATATAAGTTATCTTCCGTGTACCTTCTCCCACCTTCATATATTCCTCTGAATTACAGAGGTTTTTCTGCGAGTCTCTTCTGAATAGGATCTGTATGCTGCAGACTTGTGAGATGTTTTCCCATCATCTCTTTAGTAATGGAGTTTGCATATCTCCCAAGACAATTTCTATGCACTGAGGGCCTCTGGGCATAGGATAGGATGGGTGACAGTGCTAGACTAGAAGCAGGGAGATACAGATTGTGTTCTCCACTGTCATGGGAAGTCCCCAGTGATTGTCCAGACAGACCACTGAGTAACAGCTTGGTTTCTCCACATGCCAGTCCTGATCTGCTCTTGGTCACCGACTATCCTTCAAAGAGATCAGATCTAAAAAAATCGTAACCTGTTTGTTTGAATTGTGCTGGTGAAATGAACACTTTGGAATTCTTTGGTGTCTTCCATTCCCAGCAAAATCGGGATAATCTATCTGCATAGCTAAAATATCACTTTCGCTGCTACCAATAATGTCCTCTTTATATTTGAAGGATAAATGTTCAAAAAAAATTAAGGAGCTCTGGGACAGAAATGAAAAACAAGAAATGTCTCCCATGTGTTGGGGAGAGTGCTGGAATACAAAAATTCTTTGTGGTAAGATTAAAGATTCAATTTCTCATCTGAAATTACAATGGGACATTTGAAATGAAATTCAAGCCTTCTCTACACTCATCACTTTGGGCATCAGGTTTTTAATGTGTGCACTAAGGGTTCCTGAAGCACCGTTCACACTCGGGGACACTTAAATGGTTTCTCCCCTGTGTGTATAAGCATATGATTTAGAAGGCTATCTCTAGTGCTGAAATCTTTCCCACAGTCTGGACACTCATACGGTTTCTCTCCTATGTGAGTCTTCTGGTGACTCACCAGCTGAGAATTCCAAGGGAAACCTTTTTCACAATTTGGACACTTATATGGTTTCTCCCCAGAGTGAGTTCTCCGGTGTGTCACCAGGCTGGAATTTTGACTGAAACATTTCCCACAATCAGGACATTTATAGGGGTTTCTCTCCTGTGTGAATCCTTTGGTGCTTGACCAGGTTGGAATTGCGATTGAAACTTTCCCCACAGATAGGACATTCAAATGGTTTCTCTCCTGTGTGATTTGCCTGGTGTCTAACGAGGTGAGAATTGTTACTGAAACTTTTCCCACAATCAGGACATTGAAAGTGTTTCCCTCTTGAGTTAGTCCTCTGGTGGTTGACCAGGCTGGAATTATAACTGAAACTTTTGCCACAATCAGGGCATTCAAAAGGTTTCTTTCCTACATAAGTCCTCTGTTGTCTCATGAGGTGGGAATTTCCAATTAAACTTTCACATAATCTGGACACTCATGTGTTATGTGAGTCCTCTGATGTATTACCTTGTTGTCATGCTCACTACAGTATTTACCACATTGGGAGCACTTTTAAATCTTTTGTCCTGTGTGGATCTCCTTGTACATAATCAGCTATGATTTACAAGCTGTGCTCTGGTGTCACTCTGGTGACATACTAATTCAAGCAGTCCTCACTTATTGACCACAATTGAGACTGATACCTGGACATTAATCAGTCCCATCATGAGCATGTGGTCACACAAGACTGCACACTTACATCTGTTCCTCTGCAGTTGTTAAGCAAAACACTGTGGCTTGTTAAAGGCAATTTGAAATATGACTGTGACTTGCAAATTCCTTCTAAGGTTTTGCCTCACTTATCCTCTCAAGTCTAGTGTGATCCAAGTTCAAATACCCATTCAATTGAGAAATTTACTTACTGAATCACAAATTCATAGAACTGCAAAGAGTTAAATATATCTGGAAGTGCTGGGGACAGATCATACATATACACTATGAGTGGGTACACTCATACTTTTCAATCTAAATGTAGAGCAACAGGGTAGGTGGGTGGATGGATTAACTGGAGAAATGATCCCAAGAGCCTCATTAAAATTTAATGGACCATTTTTGTTCATAGACGTCCACCACTAGAAATAGACAAGAAATACTTGTCCACAACCACCCTGATGACAATCTAATTCAGGTAGTCGTCATTTACTGAAAGCCATTGCGACCAGCAAGCCTGTTCCTAAATGGCGTGGCCATTAACTATGGTATCACTTAATCATGGCAACTTACATCATCTGTTCTGGCTGTGGTCATTAAGTGAATCACCATGGTCTGCTCAGTACAATGTAACATGACTGTGACTTGCAGCTTCCTGTCATTTTCATTTTGTTTGTTAGAAATCAGTTGTGAAGGTTCCAAACGCTGAGTCCATGACTGTGGGACACCACAACCGTAAGTGCAAGCTAGTGTCATCCCCACATAACTGTGATAGCCACAACTTTGAGGAACACTTTACAGTCTTCTTTTAAGCCCCACTGTAAGACTGAATGGTAAGTAATAAAGTAGGTCTACCTATAAAACAGAACATCACAAATGCACTCAATAAGGACTTTTTTTTTAAGTTGTGGGTTAAACAGTTGTGCCACGTTAATCCATGGATAGCACACCAGCAGGAAATCCTGTGTTTGTTTGCTAGATATGGAAGTATTCACAAAATTCCTGAAGACAGCACTGGCAGATCAGTTCCAAATTGTTGCCAAGAAAAGAACATGCCCATAAAATTACAAAGACTCAACCCTAACACGAAAAAGACTAAAAAAAATCTCCCAACACAGAAAAATGCAGGCACCAATTTTAAAGCATGTGCCACCAGTGGAATACAATCTGGGGAGGGAAGGAATATGTAGCAGCTGACATGTTTCAGCCTCGTTGCTTCTCTGCTTTACACCTGGGGTAACCTAAACATCCAGTGGTGAAATTCATTTTTTTCCCTACAGGTTCTCTGGGTGTGGCTTGGTGGGCATGGCTTGGTGGGGACTCCAGGGTAAGGCCATAGCCGTGGAAAGGTGCATTCCCCAACCTGGTCAAGGTGGGCAGCGGCTTTGGGGCCTCGGGAAATGGCTCGTCCCTAGGCCCCAGGCTCTGACCCAAGGTGAAGGGTGAGTGGGCAGCATGCATTGCTTACCTTTGGTGAGCTGAATGGGTGAGGTGACTGACGAGACGATTAGCTGGGCAAAGGCAACATATATAGAAGGCAACACATATAGAGTGAGCAGCCAGAAGGGGCGAGTGGCCAGAAGAGGTGAGCAGTGAGCAGCCAGAAAAGGCAAGTGAGTGGCCAGAAGGGGTAAGAGGCAAACGAGTGGATGTGGGCATGGGCAGGGCCAACCAGGGTTTACTGGTTCAGTGAACTGATTCAAATTGTCACAACCGGTGTGCCCGAACCGATCTGAACCGGTTGAATTTCACCCCTGCAAACATCCGTACTTGCTTCTGCACTCTCCTTCACCTTTCAGCTGCTGCTTCTACCCTGGGAAGACCACGAGGCCTAGCTATCTACCTCAATGAAGCTATAGCAATAGCAGTTAGACTTATATACCGCTTCATAGGGCTTTCAGCCCTCTCTAAGTGGTTTACAGAGTCAGCATATTGCCCCCAACAATCCGGGTCCTCATTTTACCCACCTCGGAAGGCTGGAAGGCTGAGTCAACCCTGAGCCGGTGAGATTTGAACAGCCGAACTGCAGAACTGCAGAACTGCAGTCAGCTGAAGTAGCCTGCAGTGCTGCATTTAAGCACTGCGCCACCTCAGCTCTGCGAGGCTTGATTCCCCATCCGCCTGCCTATGACAACTCGAGAGCAAGTCAGGAGTGCTTTGCAAGTTGGCATTCGGCTTCCCTTACTTCCCGAAGGCAAATTCATCTCCAGGCTTTTCAAAACATCATGGGGACCTCAACTTTCACGATGTCTGTTGACCCTGATTCATAATTTGGAGAGTCATCAGGGAAGTCAGACAGATCCTCTGTAATGGTATGATTTTCAAAATCCTACAAACCCACTGGCACAACCAATGGCTGCTTTAGAGATTGTAAAGTTAAAAGTAAAACTATAGTTTAGTTGTCCAGTTTGAAACGTCCTAACTCTTCTCTCAGACTGGCAGCGATGGAGAAGACCAGGGGTGAAATTCAGTCGGTTCGGACCGGTTCAGGTGAACCGGATGTTAATTTTACGTCCGGTTCAGCGAACTGGTAGTTCCAACGATTATCTCGCCCCTCCCCTCCCCTCCCAAGAGTCCCAACACGACCCATTTTGGATCCCAGTTAAGTGCAGGGGTCCCTTGGAGTCCATGGAGGTGGAAAATGGGCCTATTTCCAGCCTCCAGAGCCCGTGGAGGTGGGAAATGGGCCTCCCAGAGGAGTAGATATTCAATTAGAAAAAAATGTGAAATATCTAGGAGTCTACTTAACCACAAGGTGCATAACAATTAAGGAGGATCATTATATCAAACTATTAAACCAAATAAAGGTAGACCTGGAGTGATGGAAGAACCTGCAACTTTCCTTAATGGACAGAATAGTGACAATAAAAATGAACATCCTGCCAAAGATACTTTTCATATTTCAAAACATCCCCATAAAATTAGAGAAAGAATATTTTGGAAACCCGGATAAGATAATGTCAAAATTTATATGGCAAGGAAAGAAACCAAGAATTAAAATGAAATTGTTGCAAGAATCAAAAGACAGAGGAGGGTTTGGTTTGCCAGATTGGGAACTGTATTATCAAGCTGCAACAATTACCTGGGTTAAAGAATGGATAATGTTACGGAATAAGAGGTTATTAACACTAGAGGGCCATGATATCCAATCAGGGTAGCATGGTATGGAAAACACACAGCACATCAATACTTCCAAAGGCACTAGAGATGACATGCTCTATTGGTGCTATGGAACAAAATTAAACATCAGAATTACATGAAAATCTCGATCTAGTTCTCCACCTTAGAAGCACTGATACACCCTAATTTTATTAATCTGGGAAAAATCATCTCATACAAGGATATAGTAAACGAAAAAGGAGAATTGAAAACTAGATTAAAACATCAGGGATGGAATTGGAGTGGTGGTCATACTTACAAATTCAACCTCACTATATAAAAGATATGGGGTATTAGTAGAGAATTGACGACTCTAGACAAATTATTTTTGCTGATTGAATATTTATTCCTTTATTCAGATCGTCTTTCTGTTTGTTTGTCATGTTCTTGGCTACCATTTTAGTTTTTTCCTTATTTACTTTTAATCTTCTCTGTAGTCTTCTAAAACCTCCGCAAGGCTCAGGCCCAATTGCAATGGTTCCTCTAGAATAAATACTAAATCATCTGTGAAGGCTTGCAATTTATAAATTTCTCTTTTAATTTCCAATCCTTTGATTTGTATATATTTCCAAATAATCCTTGTAAGTACTTCCAATGTTAATATAAACAATAACAGCGATAACGGACATCCTTGCCTTGTACCTTTCTGAATTTTGACATTTTGTATCACTTCATTCACAATTACTCTAACCTCCTGTTTGGAATATATTGCCATGAACGCGTTCATAAATTTGTCACCAAATTCCATATTTTAATTATTGTAACATAAATTTACATTTAACTTTATCAAATACTTTTTGAACATCTAGAAATAATAATACCACCTGCTTCTCAATATGTTTTTTGTAATATTCTAGTATATCTAAAATTGTTCTCATGTTTATTCTTTATTTGCCTTTAGGGCAGAAATCCATTTTGGTCCACATGTATAAACTCATTCAGGAACCTTTTCAATTGTTCAGCTATTATTGATGTATATATTTTATAATCCGTATTCAGCAAAGAGATAGGTCTATAGTTTTTAATTATGGTTAGATCAGCATCCTCTTTCTGGATCAAGGTGATATTAGCCATGAAGATGCTGGTGTCTTCGCTTCTCTTATTTGATTTTGATTTGATTTGATTTTAGCTTTATTTGTATGCCGCCCTTTTCCCTAAGGGGACTCAGGGCGGCTCACAATTCAGGGGGAGGGAAGTACAAAACAAGTTATACACATAAGACAGTACATCATTAAAAAGCACAACAGTCATACTATTCGGGAGGGGTTGAAGTCTTTAGCCCCAGGCCTGTCGGGACAGCCAGGTTTAAAGGGCTACGCGGAAGGTCTGGAGGGTGGTGAGGGTACGAATCTCCACGGGGAGTTCGTTCCATAGGGTCGGAGCAGCCACCGAGAAGGCTCTCCTCCGGGTAGTTGCCAGTCTACACTGGCTGGATGATGGAATTCGGAGGAGGCCTAGTCTATGGGATCTTATTGGCCTAGTGGAAGTAATTGGCAGTAAGATCCCATAGACTAGGCCTCCTCCGAATTCCATCATCCAGCCAGTGATACAAAATGTATAGGTACAGTATACATGGCACCTTGCCCAATAGTAGTAACTGTGAGAGGGATCTTGTAGTCCTAGCGGACAATCATTTAAATACCAAAAAACAACAACATTGTTCTAGGCTGCATAAACAGAGGGACAGAATCAAGATCACGTGAAGTGTTAATACCACTTTATAATGCTTTGGTAAGGCCACACTTGGAATACTGCATTCAGTTTTGCTCACCATGCTGTTAAAAAAAAATGTTGTGACTCTAGAAAGAGTGCAGAGAGAAGATGATTAGAGGACTGGGGCTAAAACATATGAAGAACGGTTGCTGGAATTGGGTATTTGTAGTCTGATGAAAAGAAGGATCAGGAGTGAGATGATAGCAGTGTTCCGATATCTCAGGGACTGCCACAAAGAAGAGGGAGTCAAGCTATTCTCCAAAACACCTGAGGGTAGGACAAGAAGCAAGAGGTGAAAACTAATCAAGGAGAGAAACAATTTAGAACTAAGGAGAAATTTCCTGACAGTTAGAACAATTAATCAGTGGAACAACTTGCCTCCAGAAATTGTGAATACTCCAACACTGGACGTTTTAAAGAAGATGTTAGATATCCATTTGTCTGAAATGTAGGGCTTCCTGCCTAAGCAGGGGGTTGGACTAGAAGTCCTCCAAGGTCTAGTCTAGTTTACTTTATTCTTTCTCTCTTCTGTGAATATTCTGGTGATACGTGAGATGGGAATTTCGACTGAAACTTTTCCCACAGTCAAGACATTCAAAAGGTTTCTCTCCTGTGTGAATATTCTGGTGGTTGATGAGGTGGGAATTTTGACTGAAACTTTTCCCACAATCAGGACATTCAAAAGGTTTGTCTCCTGTGTGAGTCCTCTGGTGTCTCAGGAGGTGGGAATTCTGAGTGAAACCTTTTCCACAGTCAAGACATTTAAAGGGTTTGTCTCCTGTGTGAGTCCTCTGGTGTCTGATGAGGTAGAAATTTTTAATGAAACTTTCCCCACAATCTGGACATTCAAAAGGTTTCTCTCCTGTGTGAGTCCTCTGGTGGTTCATGAGGTAAGAATTTTGACTGAAACTTTTCCCACAATCTGAACATTCAAAGGGTTTCTCTCCGGTGTGAATCCTCTGGTGTATTACAAGATAGGAATCCTCACTGAAACATTTCCCACAGTCCAGACATTCAAAGGGTTTCTCTCCTGTGTGGGTCCTCTGGTGTCTCATGAGGTGGGAATTTGTAATGAAACTTTTCCCACAATCGTAACATTGAAAGGGTTTCTCTCCTGTGTGAGTCCTTTGGTGTCTCACAAGGTGGGAATTCTGACTAAAACCTTTTCCACAGTTAGAACATTCAAAAGGTTTCTCTCCTGTGTGAGTCCTCTGGTGGTTCATGAGGTGGGAATTCTGAGTAAAACCTTTTCCACAATCAGGACATTCAAAAGGTTTTTCTCCTGTGTGAATTCTCTGGTGATTCATGAGGTGCGAATTCTGACTAAAACCTTTTCCACAGTCAAGACATTCAAAGCGTTTCTCTCCTGTGTGAGTCCTCTGGTGTCTCATGAGTTCGCAATTCTGATTGAAACCTTTTCCACAATGAGGACATTCAAAGCGTTTCTCTCCTGTGTGAGTACTCTGGTGTCTCATGAGGTGAGAATTTCTAATGAAACTATCCCCACAATCTGGACATTCAAAGGGTTTCTCTCCTGTGTGAGTCCTCTGGTGGTTCATGAGTTGGGAATTTTGACTGTAAGTTTTCCCACAATCAGGACATTCAAAGGGTTTTTCTCCTGTGTGAATATTCTGGTGTGTCATCAGGCTGAAATTATCTCTAAAACCTTTCCCACAGATAGGGCATTCAAAGGGTTTCTCTCCTGTGTGAGTCCGCTGGTGTCTCGTGAGGTGGGAATTTGTAATGAAACATTTCCCACAATCAGGACATTCAAAGGGTTTCTCTCCTGTGTGAGTCCTCTGGTGTCTCACCAGCATGGAATTATGACTAAAACTTTTCCCACAGATAGGACATTCAAAGATTTTCTCTCCTTTGTGAATCCTCTGGTGTATGATGAAGTGGGAATTTCTAATGAAAGCTTTCCCACAAACTCGACATTCGTAGGCTTTCTCCATGGAGTGAATCCTCTGATGTATTACCAGGCTGGGATTATGACTGGAACTTCTCCCACAGTCAGGACATTGAACGGATTTTTCACCTTTGGGATTCGTCTAGTCCAGTGTTGTCAAACTTGCAGCCTGCAGGCTGGATGCGTCACACACTGGCCATTCCCATGTCCATTTTAGTGAAGGGAAAAAGTCACGATACATCACAACATTTCTGTGACAATGCAGGTGTGACAATCCTGCTCTAGTGTATCAACAAATTGAAATTACAATTGAAAGTTTTCCCACAATCAGGACATTCAAAGCATTTTTTTTTCCTATTGAGTCCTCTGGTGTATCACGAGGCTGGAATTCTGACTGAAACTTTTCCCACCGAAAGGACGTTTGAATGATTTTTTTCTCTGGTATCCGAGATGGAAATTTCTAATGAAGCTTTTCTCTCAATCTAGACTCTCATAGAGTTTCTCCCTGGAGTCAATCCACTGATGTATTATCAGAATAGAATTGAGAATGTGCACAGTCAGCACATTCAAAGGGTTTCACTCCTGTATGTGTCTTGGGTGATTCACCAGACTGGACTTCTCACTGAAATTTTCCCCACAGAAAGGATATTCAAATGTTGTTGTTTTTTTCTGTGTCTGAGTCCTTTAGTGTCTCATGACCTGGGAATTTCTTTTGAAACTTTCACACAATCTGCAGAGTCATACGTTTTCTACCTGTGGCGAGTCCTCTGATGTATCATCATGTTGCTATTCTCACTATACACATTTACTGAATTGGGAGCACTTTTATGGCTTCCCTCTTGTGTGGTTGCTTCCATGAACCACAAGGGAGCTGTTGCCACATTCAGCTAATTTGTATGGCTTTTCTCCTTTCTGGCTCCTCTAGTACATAATCAGCTGCGATTTGCGATCTGTGCTTTTCCCACAATAGGCAAATCTATGGAGCTTTTGCACAGCTGATATTCTTGAGGAGGTCAAAAATATAGACAATGACTTGTTTAGTGGTGCTTTCATTCAAGCCGTTTTCTTCCTGACAGGCCTGCATTCCTGTCTGATCTACATGGCTTTACTATTGACCTTTTCCTCTCCACTTCCCTTTTTTGCTGATTGAAAAATAATCTCCTTTGACTTTTCATGTAATGTATCCTTGAGTTCTGCATAACCTGCTTATTTCACCTTGAAATCTTTCTTCATTTTCTCTCTTTTGTCTAACAGCTGCTGGAGGAGGAGGAGAATTGTGTGGTCTTCTGAAGGAAATAGAAAATATTTTTATTTCTGGCTCGATTTTCTTCCCTTTGCAATGTTGCTTGTTATTTACAGTTGTTCCGAGTTCTCTTATTGTCATTCTCTTTGTCTGTAAGATTCAAAGAAAAGTGGAACTTTGTTTATAAAATGGTTAGAGATTATGTGAAAAAGAAAAAAGTATATTACAATGAAAAAGCAAACATGCTCCAATGCTTGAATAGTCTCTTATATTTATGATTCATTTGACACATGGAGGACTACTGAGATCCATGTTCAAATAGGCATTCAATCAAATTCAATTGTTTAGTTGAGTCAATCACAAATTCTTAGCAATGCAAAGTGTTGTTATCAAATATATATGGAAGTGCTAGGGATAGGTTATGTAACTGCAAATATATGCATAGAGAGAAATACAGATACACCCACCTACATATGTATATATCTTATACATCTAATACATCTTATACACTAATCTTGCGAAGCTTCTTCTCCAATAATATTGTATTGCTAACTACGGCATACAAAACCTTTGCTAGACCAATTCTCGAATACAGTTCATCTGCCTGGAATCCGCACTGTATATTGGATATTAATACAATTGAGAGAGTCCATTAGTACTTCATGAGAAGAGTACTCCATTCCCCTACTCACAACAGAATACCTTATGCCACTAGGCTTGAAATTTTGGCCTTGGAAAACCTAGAACTACGCCGCCTACAGCCTGACCAAAGCACTGTACACAAAATTATCCACTACTATGTCCTACCTGTCAAGGGCTACTTTAGCTTCAACCACAATAATACACAAGCAAACAATAGATATAAACGCAAGGTAAACTACTCCAAACTCGATTGCAGAAAACACGATTTCAGCAACAGAGTGGTCAATACCTGGAATGCACTACCTAACTTTGTGGTTTCTTCCCCAAACTCTCATAATTTTAACGTAAGACTGTCTACTGTTGACTCACCCCATTCCTAAGAGATCTGTAAGGGGCATGCATAAGCGCACCAGCGTGCCTACCATCACTGTCCTACTGTCTCCATTTATTCATACCCATTTACTGTGTTCATATTTATGTTATCTTTTACATGTTTGACAGACTAAACTAAACTAAATAAATAAACATGGAGAAAATCTATGTCTTTCAAGCCTGACAAAATGTCCCAAAATGGTTAGAGTCAAACCTTCTGAGCTACATTTAGAGATTGTGGGGGCTTTAACTGATGAAATGATGCTATAAGCCTCTGCAAGATTTGAAGCATCACTTTTACTCATAAAAGTCCCCAGCTGCCAATAACAGCAGAAAATACTGTCCAGAACCCCTCTGGTGACATCCCCATTCAAGTAGTCCTCACTTAACTGACTACAATTGGAACTGATATTTGCATCACTAAGCAGCTCAATCATTAAACATGATGTCACATGACAGTGCCAACTTACATCTGTTCCTCTGTAGTTGTTAACCTAATTACTGTGGGTTGTTAAAGGCAATTTCATATGACTGTGACTTGCAATTTCCTGCCAGTATACCCACTGATTTTGCTTGTCAGAAGCTAGCTGGGAAGGTCACAAATGGGGATCATGAGTGTGGGATGCCGCCACCATCATAAATGTGCAACTATTGACAGAACCCAAGTTGGTGCAACTCCTTTTCCTGCACCTTCAAAACCACAGTCAATGCTGAAGTGTGGTCACTGTACAAGTGCTGGGATTACTACAAATTTTGTGATACAGAAGATACAGAAGGATCTTGAAAAACTTGAACATTGGGCACTTTCTAACAAAATGAGATTCAATGGTGAAGAAAGTAAGATTCTACATTTAGGCAAGAAAAACGAAATGCAGAGATACAGTATAGGTGGTACCTTGCTCAATAGTAGCAACTGCGAGAGGGCTCTTGGTGTCCTAGTGGGCAACAATTTAAATATGAGCCAGCAGTGTGCAGCAGCTGCCAAAAAAGCCAACACAGTTCTAGGCTAGAGGAATAGAATCAAGATCATGTGAAGTTAATACCACTTTATAATGCCTTAGTAAGGCCACACTTGGAATACTGCATTCAGTTTTGG
Source organism: Thamnophis sirtalis (assembly GCF_051295495.1). Taxonomy (NCBI): domain Eukaryota; kingdom Metazoa; phylum Chordata; class Lepidosauria; order Squamata; family Natricidae; genus Thamnophis; species Thamnophis sirtalis. Next base: position 22,814,605 of record NW_028261383.1, on the reverse strand, counting down.
TCACCATGATGTAAAAAAAGATGTTGAGACTCTAAAAAGAGTGCTGGTATGGGACACAGGCCATCACTTCCTGTAGAATTTACTGTTCTGACCAAGCATCCCGAGGGATGTCAATTGCTAAACTTGTCTCTATCTCACAGTTCTGGTTCTTACGTCACTTAGTGACGATAGTGGACTCCATTTTGCTCACTTGGCTCAAGTCTCTGGATGGGACCACTCCCTCTGTGGAGAAAGGCCAGAAGGAAATCTCAGAAGAGCCCCCACTTGCAGTGCTACCCCCAAAAGGGCTGTTGGAGTCCGGGTTCTCTTGGCCCTCTTGGTATGGCCACTGGTCCACACTGGTCCCTCACTCAGGCACCTCTACTGGCCTGGGTCGTGGAGTGGAGTGGTGGTCAGTCTCCACTCAGTAGGCAGGTCATGAGGTGGGGGTGATGATCAGTCTTTTCCCAGCAGATGAGTCAGATGATGAGATGGTACTCTCCCTCCCTCTCTCTCCCTCCCTCCCCCCTCTATCTTGAATGACCTGCTGGGCTTTCTTTCCACTGCTTCTGCTCCTTCCTGGATTCCTCAGTTTGTCCCACAGAAGCCTTTCCTCTCCTATCCCCTTCGCCCCCTCAGGCTTGTCCCACAGAAGCCCCTCTTATCCTACCTCTTTCTCTTCCTCCGGCTTGCCCCACGGAAACCTTTCCTATCCTCCCTATTGCCTTCACTCCCTCTCCCTTTCCCCAGGCCTACCTTGCTTCATTTCTCCCTTAAGCCTTTTTCTGTGCTCTCAGGCCGCCTTTTTTCCAGGCCTCTCTTCCTATCCTTACCTTTTTTCCCAGCCAACCCTCCCTCCTTCTCTTGCACTCCCACTCTCTCCTTCCCTTCCAGCCAAAACCTTTTATCCCCCACCCCACACACAGATGGATAAGATAGGAAATACCATACTTATTGGCAAGACATGGAAATAAAAAACAAACATTGAACTATAGAACAGTGTCCCAATCCTGGAGGAGTTGACATAGAGGGCGTCAAGGTCATCTCTAAAGCACCAGAAAACAAAACTGGAAGCAATGGATGGAGTAATCAAGTAGAGAAGCAACCTCGAACTTCCTATTAGGAGAAACTTCCTAACAGTGAGAACAATTAACCAGTGGAACAGCTTATTTTCAGGAGTCTTAGGTGGTGGCTTTTAGAAAGAGACTGCACTGGTGGCTTTTAGAAAGAGACAATGGCACAGCCATTGTCTGAAATGAGCAGGGGATTGGGACAGATGTTTCAGCTCATTCCAGTGATGGGAGCACCCACAACCTCTGGAGGGAAGCCATTCCCAAAGAATCCACCTTCATTTGGAAGAGACTTTTTCAATCTTCCCACCAGAAGGAAAATTGCAGCCACCAGTTTCACAGCGTGCAGCACCAGTGGGCTTAAATTCGGGGAGGGAAGGAACCTGCAGCAGCAGCAGCTGAGATACTTCAGCCCAGTTGCTTCTCTGCTTCCAGGACTCTCCTCCCGCCCGCCCTCAACTCACCTTCCAGCTGCTGCTTCGATCATGGGAAGAGCAGAAAAGCCGCTCTGCACACCACTCTCCTCTCATGAGTCCTCCAGAAGAGGAAGTTCCCTTGTGCTTTTCTCCTCCCATCCTTTCCAGCAATACAGGACTCGATGGTTTTAACTCCTTAAGCGAAACCACAGAGTCCGTCTACTGTAATGTCAGCTTTCTAGGCACAGATGTTGTCCCCTTGACCTCCATACCCGGATCGGAACCGCTTCTCCCGTCTCTACTTAAGGCGTCTGCAAGATGTTTTCACTAATTAAATGCTATCAAGTCGTTTTTGACTTCTAGCAACCGACCTTTGCAAGTGAGCCAAGTGAAATAGTGAAATGTGATGCTACTTAAACTTACGAAGATTTAGCTATGTGCTGAGCCCTAAAAGTTAATGACCTTTTCTATACAATTTCTTGGGAGTGTCTCTTAGTGGAGATCAAAGCCTCTCTATACCCACGTCTTTATAACTTATTTAATGTGGCTCCCAAGGATTTAGGATATGGCAGCACCATCAAGTGAGATGCTCCAGGGGAGCCAGCTTCTCTTGTACTGACCAGGGCTGCATCCAAGAGCACCCAGCATTAAGGTTTATTCCTGAAAGAGGAAATTGTATATTTGCTAAATGTTAAATCCCAAGTGTAAAGTCTGTAAATTTATTTGCAGGGAAGTCTCCATTAGGTCACAGATCAAGGAAAATATGCAGCAGGACCTAGAAAATGGGGGCTAAGAAAGAAGGGACAATTGTCAATATATAGTAGAAGAAATATTTCAAAAATGCATTTAAAAACAAAAACAAAAAGGAAAAATAGAATATCCCACCAAAGCACATGGCTGACTGATTACCAGGCTAACTTTATTATAGGAACACCCTACTCTACCATTTTTAACGCAGATCTAGTAAGGTTTAAATGGTGACAGGGGCCTATTAGCTATCAGATCAAAGCTCTGTTGTATGGAGGAAGCTGAAATATAATAACCTCAACATATACAGGTAGTCCTCAACTTACAACGCACAGTTGAGCCCACCATTTATGTTGCCAAGTGAGAATTTGGTTAAGTAAATTTTGCCCCATTTTACGACCCTTCTTGTCACATTTGTTAAGTGAATCACTGCAGTTGTTGAATTAGTAACATGGTTGTTAAGTGGAGTCCCCATTGGACTTTGCTTGTCAGAAGGTTGGAAAAGGGGATCACGTGACTCCAGGAGACTGCAATTGTCATAAATATGAGTCAGCTGTCAAGCATCCGGATGTAAGTCACATGACCAGAGGGATGCTGCAATGATCATAAGTGTGAAAAAGGTCATAAATCACTTTTTTCAGTGCTGTTGCAACTTTGAACACTCAGTAAAAATGAATTGTTCTGGGTCAAGGACTACCTGTATTTTATTTATTGTCTTTTCATTCAGGAATCCAAGATGGTGTACAATGATGTTTCCTGAGTAGCATGCTGTAATTTGCAGGGTAAATTGTTCCCCAGACATCCTGCCTACTTACCAGATACACCTTTTGCCTCTCAATATTCCACAGCTCATGGAAGGTTTCTTCATGCTTAACCTAACACTGAATGAGAACTCATGGCTTTCCATCCAGCACCCTTGAGATTTATCCCTTATATTTGTTTTTGGTGCTTTTAGGTTAGAATTGATGTCTGGCCTCGCAGTTTCCTTGGCAAGGGTTTTGGAAGAGGTTTCCCTCTTTCCAGTTTCTTAAGCCTGAGAGGACTGGCAGGCGGGACTGGGACTGGGACTGAGCGTTTCCTTGTCTCTAATCTTGTGCCTTCATCACTATACCAAACCAGACCTTCCTCCTCCCCACAAAATCTACCCACTGACCTGTTCCTGCTGCTCCAGTAGCAAATTCAAGTCTGCAGTTTGCAAGATCCAGTCCAAGATCTTTGCAATCGACTGGTCCATGGACATATATTATTATTATTCGCAACAGCAGAATTGTATCACAGCGGCCAGTTGTTTCGCCGGATTTGGCATTGATTACTAGTCGGGCCCCACCCAGGGGCCTAGGACGTCGTAATGTATTTTCATAATATGCGTGCAGATCCAAGCAGTGCGGCTTTTTGCATTTGACTGATGGTGATATTATTATTACTATTATTATTATTATCATCATCATTATTATTATTATTATCCTCATATTGATACATAGAGGTAGTAAGTGTATCTGTTATCGTAACGAGATATTTTGTTGGGTATTTTGCTATTTCTTTTGTGTTAGTTTTAATGTTTCTTCTTTCTATATTGAAATTCCAATTAATTTTATTTTTTATTTTTGCTCTGCACTTAATTTTTAATCATGACATAAATTGTTATTTTTATTCTCATATTGATACGTGTTGTCCACCTTTCTAGCCTTCTGGGGATTTTCTTGTATGCATCAGACATCTCCAATCCCCTCCCCCACAAAAAGGAAAAAAAATTGTAGAGCTGGAATAAAAAGAAAACCACTCTTGGCAATCAACTCTTGTGGTACCCAGCCAACCACAAAATCTTTCAGTTTCTTCAGTTCTGTTCCTTGTCCTATTTTATTCAGAAATCTGTGTCCACTAAATATAATTTGTTCTCACTGGGGTGAATTCTGAACATTGTTTTAGAAAGCAAGATTATGCCCGATGGTATAGCCCTGTAAAAGATTCAGAAGCTTTGGCCCATTCTTTTCAGCTCATAACCATAATGAGACATCATGACAGTTGTGCAACAAGGAAAGGGTGCGAAAAAGGATGAGAGGAAGGAAAAGTTAAGTATGATTTTAATATTTTAAAATTTAGAAACTTTCAACATGTTTACATTTGAAACTATCTGGCAAAATGGGGCAACTCGTCTCTGCCAACTCCTGGATCTTGCAGGACAACCTGACATGGCTAACTTGCTGCAGGGACAACTTGCTGCGGGAGTGAGTTTGTGGGCAGATTGTGTAGGGTTCACGGGCTGGTGATGTGGGATACCTGGGCTGGTTGGCAGAGGGCATGAAGTATGCAGGCAAGTGAATGGGTGAGCAGAGTGCAGAGGTGCCGGGTGGGCAAGCAAACTGGTGGGCCCAGGTGTGCAGGCAGGTGAACAAGCAGGTGGGCAGAAGGCACTGGGTGTGGGGAAAGGATGGACCACGCCACCATCAGCAGCAGCAGCTGGAGCCACAAAGCACAGAATGTGTCCAGGGACACAGAAGTAGCCACAGCCGGCTACATACCTGCCAGCCAGGTGGTGCTCAATGCAAGTTGGCGAGAGCCATGGCAGGGCAGTTCCCAGAGCACCCCTTGCCTTGCTCAGCCTCCTCTGATATGACAATGGTGATGGCACCGGGCAAAAGGGGTCAGGGGCAGCCAGAGTGGGCAGGTGAGATGCCAGCTGTGAGATGTCCAACTATAAATTGGAGGGGCGTGAAGATGTTTACATTGATAACTGGAACAGTGGGGGTTAAGAGAACTAACTGTTTGAGGTAATCTAAACTGTGATTGGGTGCTTTAAGTGAAAAGGGGGAGTTTCCTTATTTCCCGCCTTTTTGCCCTGTGTGCTCTGTTTTACCTGATGATGTTCCTGCTGCGTTGGTTTTACCTCACTATGCTCCTGTTTGCCTCTTATTTGCTTTAAATATATATTTATTGATATAAAAGCACAAGTTCTTGTCAGCGTCTCTGACTCCATTTGGACACCGGCTGCACAATTCCCTGACACAAGTATCTTCCTTGTACCTTCTCCCACCTTCATATACTCCTCTGAATTAGAGATGTTTTTTTGTGAGTCTCTTCTGAATAGGATCTGCATGCTGCAAACTTGGGAGATGTTTTCCCCTCATATCTTTAGTAATGGAGTTTGCATATCTCCCAAGACAATTTCTACGCACTGAGGGCCTCTGGGCATAGGATAGGATGGGTGACAGTGCTGGACTAGAAGCAGGGAGATACAAATTGTGTTCTCCACTGTCATGGGAAGTTCCCAGTGATTGTCCAGACCATTGAGTTACATCTTAGTTTCTCCACACGCCAATCCTGATCTGCTCCTGGTCACCGACTATCCTTCAAAGGGATCAGGTCTAAAAAAATTGTAACCTGTATGTTTGAATTGTGCTAGTGAAATGAATCCCAGCAAAATCTCAGCAAAATCAAGATAATCTATCTGCATGGCTAAAATATTACTTTCGCTGCTACAAATAAATCCTCTCTATATTTGAAAGATAAATATTTGAAAAAAGTTAAGGAGCTCTGGGACAGAAATGAAAAAAACAGGAAAAGCCTCCCATGTGTTGGGAAGGGCGTTGGATTACCTTGTCTCAATGTTTACATAAATGCTGGCACTTTCCTTTCTCTCTCTCTCAAAATCTACAATATTCATGATTCTTATGCAATGCTCTTTTAGAAATGAAATATTATTTACTGTACTATTTTTTTCTCACATTTCCCAACCAAGGGGTGTGTGAGCCCTGGAGGTCATCTTTTTCTTTGGGTCTTCACGGCTGTCTCATTTAGTGCTGTGGGAAAATAGGAGGGGGGTTGCAAGGAATTGGTGGAGATATATAGCCATAATAACATTCTTTTCTCTGGGTGTCAAGGACGTTCAGCCTGCACCCGGGGGCTTTCAGATTTGGGTTTTCCCACATGTGTCAATACAACATCTTTAATAAAATTGAACCTTCAGAAATTGTTGGCTTCGGAGTCTTTGGGGATTGGGGATGTTACTCGGAACACTGACATTAACCCGAATCTCCTTTAAAACCTCAATCCAGCTCCCTGCTTAGCTGGGTGCTGTCTGGAATCCTGAGCCCTGATGGCCTGGCAGCGTAAAGACTCAGGGAAGATGGAAGAGAAGATGGCAACTATAAAGGGTGCTACCAGGACTGGATCTGGATGCTCCTTGAGACCATCTACTCCCAAGGCTGTAGTGGTTGCAGCGGAGGCCACCAAAGCTGAGCACCAATAGAGTGCCTGGCCCAAAGAGCCAGCGCCTTGCCAGGTCACTCAGCTGGATCCTTCCTTATGGGGCCACGCTGCCCCTGGAATTGGCGATCGGGGCGATGCAGGAACCTCGGATAGGAGCAAGCAAAGCGGAGCATGGCCAGGCCTGTGAATGGAGAGCAACGAGACCTCCTGAACCCAGCGATTCCCGGGAGTGGGGTCTCCCACCACCGTCGCCAAGCCAATCGCTAGAGAGTGTCCTGGAGTAGTTCGACCAACTCAGCTTGGGCACCATTGCACAACCTCCTCCTACTGGTCAGCCCTGCTGGGTTCTGGCTCAACCCATGTTCACCTTCCCGGGCCCAGGAGTAGTAACCATCCAGTGGAGCATCAGCTTCATTCTACTCAGCATGAAGCGGATCGTGTCTCAGCCTCCCCTGTTGGGCCTGGGATAACAGCTCCCACAGGATTTGGCGTGGTGACGCAGCAAGGCCTACTAGTGCAGTCCAGCCCGGGACTGCTGGGAGAAACGTTGGGGCTGCCGAGACCCAACACCCCCCCTCCAACCAATCCTCAGGTTGCCTTCTGCTGACCAGATCCCCCCCTAGCTAACTCTAACCTACCACTGGCACCGGTTCTAACTCTAACCTATCACTGGCACCGGTTCTGCAACCTGCCCAGTCAGCAGCCCCTCCATTACGATTCAGAGCAACATTTGACGGAACCCAGAGAAGCTAGCTTATTTATTCAATCAGATTTGGTCCCCACATTGACCATTTTGGGGACCAATATCAGACCGATCGAGGTACAGTGTCAGCCATTGCTGACGGGATGAATGAGGGGGATGTGGCAGATTGGATAGCCCAACTATATGATGATGGCGCTCCAGAGCTAGAGTTTAGACGAGTTTGTGCCCCTGCTCTGGGTCTGATTTGAAGACATGGCCCATAGGCAAGAGGCTGAAGCCCAGATCTAAGCCCTGAAGTAAGTGGGCCAACCCTCAAAAGATTTTGTTTGGGATTTCCAGAGGCTGGCCAGAAAACTGACTGGCCTGAACACCTACTCATCCACCACTTCAAAGAGGCCCTAGACTAGGACCTCAGGCAAGCTTGCAGAATCAGAGGAGTTCTGGATTGTATACAGGACTGGTACAATCACAAGCCTACCCAGGAGAAGCCAGCCAACAGGACCCTGGGTCACCGGCTGAAGTGCCTCAGCCGGCATTGCCAGGGACGATCAAGTGCTTCCAATGCATTCAACATGGGCATCCAAGTGCCTGGCCCCTGCCCGAGTCCCTCGACTTTAGACCCCATTGGCATCCCTAGAAAGGAGGACCCCAAGGAAGCTGCCAGACAAGGGGAGAATCTCCTGACAAGCCATAGAGGTTCCTCTTCCCCCAGCCAGGAGTGAGGAACCTCCAGCTTTGGAGATCCCTTTGGGCTCTTCCAGTGGGAACAGCAGCGAGGAGGACCCAATGGTAAGAGACGCCATCTGCCCCTTCACCATGAAGACTAGGTTAGTAGTGCCAGAAACTGGGGTCCAGGGGGACATAGAGGCCATCATAGACACTGGCTGCAACAGGTGCCTGATCAGCCTCCCCATTGTCCAACAGCTAGGAATAATCGCGAAGCCCCTAATGCATCCCATACTCCTTGAGGAAGTCGATAGGACGCTAATAGTTGGAGCCACAGCCATTTTAGTCATGGAGCTCATTACACTGGAAATGGGGCGCCACTGAGAGCTTATCTCAGTGGCTGAATCAGTTATACTAGTGCTCGCTTGGCTAGACAAATGGGGCCCAACCATCATGTGGGAAGATGGTTACCGGAAACTAAGAATGGGCACTGGTCCACTGCTGCCAATCCCACCAGACAATTACCAATAAGCAACAACCTCTGGCAACTCCAGCAGGTTGGAAAATTCTGCAGCAGCCAGAGACAGAAACTTTAGAAATGAAACATTTCTCCCCATATAATTTCTTTCTCACAGCTCAAACACCAAGGCAGTTGCAACAAATTTCACACCGGGGTAAAAAAATCAGGCACTTCCAAAAAGAAAGGATCACAGCAGGAGTTGTTAACGAACCTAAGAACCCTATAATCAAAACCACAATGCTTTTTCTGCTCAAGCAACGATCTCTGTCCATATTTTTTTTTACAATGTATTCTTTAGAAGCTTCAGCAGCTTACTGGGACCACTTAGAAACCTTACTTATGACTCACAGACAATAGTGTGCAAATGATATGTTGGCTGGGAAATCTGGAAGACACCCAGAGAGCAGGCTGAAACTCTGCATGTTTCATTTGCAAATTGCACTATTTCTGCTAAGATAAATATACATCAACTCTGCTGATGACCAGATATGTACTCTTGGCCTTTATCGAATTAACATTTTCCATTTTTTTCTCTCATCCTTGATGTCTCATGATAAGATGTTTGACTAACAAGAATGAGGAATCTAACAAGAATCACAGAGCAAATAATCAGTTTTTCATCTGGACTTCCAATGGGACACCACAAATGAATTTCAAGACTTCTCTAAACTTATCCCCTCCTGAATAATTTGAATTTTCTTGTGCACAGCAAGGGAATAATTTTTTGTGAAACACAGTCCACTGTCCAGGCATTTGAATGGATTCTCCCATGGATGTACATCTACATGATTTATAAGACTAGTGCTAAAATCTTTCCCACAGTCTGGGCACTCTTACAGTTTCTCTCCTGTGTGACTTTTCTAGTGTATCATCAGCTCCGAATTCCCAAAGAATTTCTTCCCACAATCTGTACACTCATATAGTTTTCCTTCTCCTTTGTGAATCATCTTATGTCTCATCAGATGAGAACCCACAATCTAGATTATCATATGCTTTCTTTCCTGTGTGAGTCTTCTGGTGTATTGCCGGTTTGGAATTCTGACTGAAACTTTCCCCACAAACTGAAGATTCATACGGTTTCTCTCTTCCGTGTGAGTCCTCTGGTGTATCACCAGTTCAAAATTCCAATCAAACTTTTCCCACAATCTGGACAATTATAAGGTTTCTCTCCTGAGTGAAACTGAAGCTGAAAAGGAAATTCGAAATTTATAATGAGGAAGGAAGGGAAGCTGAGAAAGACAGATTGGTCGTAGTGATGCAGAGTGCACAAGAGAGAGATTACAAGTTAACTGTCAGTGTTCCAGAAGAACCCGACCCCAATCACAAACTCGGAGGCAGGCATTTTCTCAAAGTTTCCTTTTATTTGAGTAGTTATACTGACACATCTGGGAAAACCCAAATCCGAGAATTCCAGGTTTTTCCTCAGTAAATCAAAGAACCAAACCCAACCCCTGCACCCATCAGTCCATCACAAGGTCCAATCACAATCCGTCCCAACTCAAGACATCACTTCAATCTCTCCTCCTCCAAGAGCAGGAATACCATGACCTTGACTGAAAAGAAGAATGCTATTATGTCTAACTACATTCCCTCTACTAAGTCCCCCCCTCCTAATTTCCCATGCACAAAAATGTAGCAGCATGGAAGCTTCTAGTATTAATGTGGCTTCCAAAGCTGACATTAATAATTGTAGTGCGTTAAAAACCCACTGTATGTGTGGAGTCCTCATCGCTGAGGAACAGCTGTGAAATGAGCTTTACATTACCTTTTTATTATTAAATTCATTTATTATTAAACTTTATCGCTGCCCATCTCACAGTTTGAGGCAAATCTGAGCATCCTGCCAATAGCCATTTTTTACATGTCAAATGCTTCTGATCATTCTAACATAATACATTTTTTAAAAATGAGACATTTTCTATTGTACATTTTTTTTCTCATGTTAAGATAACAAAATAGCTTAGAGCGGCCTGTTCCTCTTCTGCATAATAGTGTGGACAATGTGGCAAAATAGTAGCAGCTTCCACAAGTCCACCGCATGGTCCAGGGACTAATCCAGGGCCCACTGAAAATGGTGGCTGCTTCCAGGACACACTCAAGAAACCCAAGGATCTGTATCTGTTCTTACCCCCACTCCGTCCGGTGATTAACGCTGACACAGGCTTACTGTTAGCCATGCTTTATTCACAGCATTACAATCCTGTTGGCTGAAAGCCCACACACGATTCACAGGCAAGACGTTGGCAGCAACCCAGACTCCCACAGACAAGAGATACAATACGAACAAGAGCTTCTCCAGATTGTTATGAATGGTTGTGTCCTGCAAAAGGACTCCTCCCAAAGTCTCTTCTTATATACTCTCTTGGGAGGGACCAAGCCACAACTACCTGGGCTTGATTATCTCTTATGAGTCTGTCTCCGTAACTGTTGCCTTCGTTTCTCCACCCTTCGTTGCCTGGCATCAGGGACAAACTCCCTTTGACCTTCCCCATTGCTCCATTGCCTGGTGTCAGGGACAAACTCCCTTTGATCTTCCCCACTGCTGCATGTCTCAGGCGTCTCCTGGTGGCCAACCAGTCTCTCTGGTCCCTGCTCTGAGTCTGAACCCTGCCCAGGGTCCCCCACATCTTCCATAGCATACTCATAGGATTCCTCGCCATCGGAGTCCATCGGCAGCTCCAACGGCTCCTGCTGGGCCACAACAGTATCCTTCCCTCCTTCCCCAACATGAGGATCAGATATCTTCAAAAGGTAAGGAGGTGGAGGGTGTGAAGTCTGGTGGGTGTGAGCCAGGCATAAGGAGATCCTTGGGAGAAGGAGAGGCCTGTGGGGACCATGGGGTGTGTGTGTGGAAGGACGGGGGGGGGAGACCATGTGGAGGAGAAAAGGATTGAGCAGACACAAGGGATAGGAAACAAGAGCACAGGCATCTTGGAGGGTGGGGGAGGCCTAGGGATGCCTATGGCAGGCAAGCATCAAGACACTGCACTAGACTTCTAAGAGTTTTCCCCTGCATTGAGGTAGTCAGTATTCTGTTTAGCGACTTGCACATTCAATTATTGTTTCAGGGAGAGCAGGGGGATTTGGGTAGTTAAGGAAAGCAGTCTCACTTAACAGTCATTGCAACATGGAACCATAATTGCAAATCTCATAATAGTTGCATTTTGAGGACTACTTTTATGCTGGTTGGGGACTTCTGGGGTTAAAATCTGGGCGAAAACAAAGTAGAAGACTGAAAATCCACATGTGGAAATTCCATAATCAACATATGAAAGCACCATCCAAAATTTCATTTTGAGGAATTCCATTACTTTTGCAAAAGGAAATAGCCAGAAGATTCTGCCAATAACAAAAAAATGGCAGTTAGCCATTTTCTACTTTTCTTTTCTCTCTACCTACAAGTTTAGTCCTGATAAAAGTTTGGAGTAAAAAGAATCAGGCCAGAATTCAGTCAATTTCTCATGTACACTTTGTGAATGGAAAATCATAAATGAAATTCAAGACTTCTCTAAACTCTTCAACTTTTGACTCATATGAATTTCCTTGTCTGCAATAAGGGATGGTTTATGCTTAAAGTAAAGTCCACAGACTGGACATTTGAAAGTTTTCGCCATGGTGTGAGTCCACTGGTGCAATACCAGGTAGGAATTCCGACTAAAACGTTTTCCACAGTCAGGACATTCCAAAGATTTCTCTCCTATGTGAGTCCTCTGGTGTCCCATGAGGTGGGAATTTCGACTGTGTGAGTACTTTGGTGAATCATGAGGTTGGAATTCTGACTGAAACTTTCCCCACAATCTGAACATTCAAAAGGTTTCTCTCCTGTGTGAGTCCTCTGATGTGTCACCAGGCTGGAATTATCACTGAAACATTTCCCACAAATAGGACATTCAAAGGGTTTCTCTCCGGTGTGAGTCCTCAGGTGCCTCATGAGGTGGGAATTTCTAATGAAACATTTCCCACAATCAGGACATTGAAAGGGTTTCTCTCCTGTGTGAATCCTCTGGTGTCTTACGAGGTGGTAATTCTGACTAAAACGTTTCCCACAGTCAGAGCATTCAAAGGGTTTTTCTCCTGTGTGAGTCCTCTGATGTGTCACCAGACTGGAATTGTCACTAAAACATTTCCCACAAATAGGACATTCAAAGGGTTTCTCTCCTGTGTGAGTCCTCTGGTGTCCCATGAGGTGGGAATTTCTAATGAAACACTTCCCACAATCAGGACATTGAAAGGGTTTCTCTCCTGTGTGAGTCCTTTGGTGTCGTATGAGGTGGGAATTCTGACTAAAACATTTTCCACAGTCAGAACATTCAAAGGGTTTCTCTCCTGTGTGAGTCCTCTGGTGATTCATGAGAAGGAAATTTCGACTGAAACCTTTCCCACAATCTGGACATTCAAAAGGTTTCTCTCCTGTGTGAGTCCTCTGGTGTCTCATGAGGTTGGAATTTCCGGTGAAACATTTCCCACAATCAGGACATTCAAAGGGTTTTTCTCCTGTATGAATCCTCTGGTGTATTACCAGGCTGGCATTCTCACTGAAACTTTTCCCACAGATAGGACATTCAAAGGGTTTCTCTCCTGTGTGAGTCCTCTGGTGTGTTACCAAATAGGAATTCTCACTGAAACTTTTCCCACAGATAGGACATTCAAAGGGTTTCTCTCCTGTGTGAGTCCTCTGGTGCCTCAGGAGGTGGGAATTTTGATTAAAACCTTTTCCACAGATGGGACAATAAAAGGCTTTCTCTCCTGTGTGAATCCTCTGGTGTCTCATGAGGTAGGAACTTCTAATGAAAACTTTCCCACAATCTGGACACACATAGGATGTCTCCATGGAGCGAACCCTCCGATGTATTTCTAGGTAGGGATTATGACTGGAATTTCTCCTTCAGTCTGGACGTTGAACGGGTTTTTCTCCTTTGAAATTCCTCTGGTGTATCATCAAATTGGAATTACAAATGGAAGTTTTACCACAATAAGGACATTGAAAAAACATTATCCTGTGTGAATCCTCTAGTGTATCACGAGGCTAGAATTCTGACTGAAACTTTTTCCACAGAAAGGACATTTTAATGGTTTTTTTGTGTGAATGCTCTGGTGTCTGACGTGGAAATTTCTAATGACGTTTTTTGCACAATCTAGACACAACCACATGGGGGCTGTTCTGACCAGTTTTTGCTACATTGAAATAATGTGTCTGGCTTTTCTCCTGTCTAGCTCCTCGTTGTATAATCAGCTGTAATTTGCAATCTGTGTTTTTCTCACAATAGGCAAATCTGTGGAGCTTTTCCACAGCTGATATTCTTGAGGAAGTTAAAAATATGGACAATGCATAATCTAATATGAACTATAAGTAATGACAGTGGAAGAAATGCACGAAAGCTATCTGTAACTAATCGACACGCTTTCTACAAGATGTAATGAAGGATAATTCTTTTTTTGTATTTTTGTTCAATTAAAATAAAATAAAAATTCAAAAAAAATGGACAATGCCTTGTTTAGTAGTGCTTTCATTCAAGCAGTCTTCTTCCTCACAGGGTGAGGTCTTCATTCCTATCTGTTCTTCGTGGCTTTAATATTGACGGTTTCCTCTCCACTGAGTTCCACGTATTTCCCTCTTTTGCTGAATGAAAAATAATCTCCCTTGATTTTTCATGCAATGTATCCTTCAGTTCTACATAATCTGCTTATTCCCGCTTGAAGTCTTTCTTGATTTTCTCTCTTTTGTCTAACAGGTCATGAAGGAGGAGGAGATTTGTGTGGTTTTCTGAAGGAAATGGAAAATATTTCGATTTCTGGCTCGATATTCTTCTTTTCAATGTTGCTTGTTATTTAGTTATCCCGAGTGCTGTTATTGCCATCCACTTTGTCTGTAAGATTCAAAGAAAAGTAGAACTTTAATTGTTTATAAAATGGTTAGAGATTATGTGAAAAAAGAAAAAAAGTATATATTACAATGAAAAAGCAAACATGCCTCAATACTACCGTGTTTTCCTGAAACTAAGACCCACCCTGAAAATAAGCCCGAGCCTGATTTTTTGGAGTGGGTCTAATATAAGCCCAACATGAAAATAAGCCTGGGGGTATGGGCATAGCCAGCATGAGAAGCGGCGAGCGCACGGGGGGGGGGGGGGCTGAGGCCTGCCGCCCCCTTAGGGCAGCACAACTTCTAATTCCAAGCATGGAGGCATGTATTGTACCTCCTTTGTAGAAGAGAGGGGAGTCCTTTTCTAATCACTGTGATGCAGCATAGCACAGGGTGGTGGGAGAAGAGAGAAAGCCTCTTGATTCCTGTGGATGTCTTTTCACTAAGTGTAAGTGTCAGGCCTGCAGTCACATTCCTTTTAGGATCTTTGGCCTGCCACACTCTCTATTATTTTTCTATGCTGTTTATTAGTGGGGAATAGGGAAGGGGGAATAGTAAGGAGTAGAATGTGTTGTTGTCAAAATAAAACATTCCTTTCTAGAAACCCAAGGTCATTCTTTGTCTCCGCACCTCTGCACCTGACCGGAACTAGATGGGTGGAAATGCCAGCGGGGCAATAGAAAATTGGACTATGTGATGGACTTGTGGGTGTGGGGACTATTATCATGAACTTTCAACTGGGTGGAAAACCCAGGAAGCTGTCAGATTCGGGTTTTCCACAGATGTACCAACATATGTCTCTCTTATTAAATTGGAACTTTGATGAAAGCTACGCCTTGGACTCTGATTTAATTCTGGATGATATTTGGAACGCTGACAGTAAGTGTGTGTGTGTGTGTGTGTGTGTGTGTATAGTGGAGGGTCAGGTGGGGTGGTGAGGGCTCTGCGAGTGGGAGTAAGTGAGAGCGAAGGTGAGGAGCTACATGTTAATCTGATGGGAGGTGAGAAAGGTTTCACAGGCGCCACACACAACTCTGCCCTCCATCTTCCTTGCTGGGTTCCACAGCTGAGGGGCATTAGAGCAAACCGCATGCAGCTGGCAGCATGACTTTCGCCTGTCTCTTTCTAGGTGCAGCGCTTCTGCTTGTTGGGCTGCTTTGCAAAGCCGGCAGCTCTGCGGCCACCCACTTTGCTTTTCCCTTCTTTTTCCTCATGGGAGGCTTGCAGGAGGCTTGCGCAGTGGCACCAGCAGCAGGCAGAGTCAGAAGCATATGGGAGGCAGAGGCGATCTCAACGCACTGCCGACTCCATCCCACCGTCTCTCGGCTTGCCTGTGGCTGCACCGAACAAGCATCAGCACAGGGTGTCTGGATCGCCTGCCTACCCCATAACTCTACCTGCTGCTGGTGCTGCCATGCAAACCTCCCATGAGCCTCCTGTGAGCCAGGCAGTTGTGCAGCATGTCCAGATCACCTGTCTTCTCCCTGCCGCCTGTCACTCCACGCTTGGAATTAATTATATTTGCACTGTACCAAGAAGGCCGAGGCATGCTGAGAGCTTGGCCCGTTGCAGTCGTGGACAAGCAAACAGTGCAATGGAGAGGGTGAGGCCAGCAGTAATGCTTAAAAAAAAGTAAGACCTTCCCAAAAATAAGCCCGAGTGCTTATTTTCAAGCCCAAAAAATAAGACTGGGTCTTATTTTGTGGAAAACACGGTAGAATAGTCTCTTACCTTATTTATGATTCATTTGACACATGGAAGACTACTGAGATCCATGTTGAACATTCAATCATATTCAGTTGTTTAGTTGGGTCAATCACAAATTCCTAGCAATGCAAAATGTTATTATCAAATATATCTTGAAGTGCTGGGGATAGATTATATAATTACAGACATATCCTTACAGAGAGAAATACAGATACACCCACCTATACATGGAGAAAATCTATGTCTTTCAAACATGACAAAGTATCCCAAAATGATTACAGTCAAACCTTCTGAGCTAAATTTAGAGATGTGGGGGCTTTAACTGATGAAATGATGCTGAAAGCCTCTGCAAGCTTTGAAGCACCACTTTTGCTCATGGAAGTCCTCAGCTGCAAATAAGAGTAGAAAATACTGTCTACAACCCCTCTGGTGACATCCTTATTCAAGTAGTCCTCATTTAACCTATCACAATTGAAATGATATTTCTATCACTAAGCAGCTCAATCATTAAGCATGATGTCACATGACAGTTTACATCTGTTCCTCTGTAGTTGTTAACCTAATTACTGTGGGTTGTTAAAGGGAATTTCATATGACAGTGACTTGTAATTTCCTGCCAGTATATCCACTGATGTTGCTTGTCAGAAGCTAGCTGGGAAGGTGACAAATGGGGATCATGAGTGTGGGATGCTGTGGCCATCATAAATGTGCAACTATTGGATGGAACTAATCAAGGAGAGAAGCAACCTAGATTCTAGAACTTCCTGTTAGGAGAAACTTCCTAACAATGAAAACAATTAACCAGTGGAACAGCTTATCTTCAGGAGTTGTAGGTGCTCCATTACTGGTGGCTTTTAGAAAGCGACTGCACAGCCATTGTCTGAAATGAGCAGGGGATTGGGACAGAAGTTTCAGCTCATTCCAGTGATGGGAGCACCCACAACCTCTGGAGGGAAGCCATTCCCAAAGAATCAACCTTAATTAGAAAGAGACTTTTTAAATCTTCCCACCAGAAGGAAAATTGCAGCCACCAGTTTCATAGCATGCAGCAGCACCAGTGGGCTTAAATTTGGGGAGGGGAGGATCCTGCAGCAGCAGCAGCAGCTGGCATGCTTCAGCCCAGTTGCTTCTCTGCTTCTAGGACTCTCCTTCCACCTGCCCTCAAGTCATCTTCCAGCTGCTGCTTCCAGCTGTGAAAGAGGACAAAAGCCTCCCTGCACACCACCTTCCTCCTATGAGGAATCCAAAAGAGGAAGTGTTCTTCTTCCATCCTTTCTAGCAATTAAATATTTGATGGTTTTAACTCTTTAAACTCAACCACAGAGCCTGCCTACTGTATTGTCAGCTTTCTAGGCACAGATGTTGTCCCCTTGATCTCCATCTCCGGATAGGAAACGCTTGTTCCGTCTCTACCTAAGGCGTGTGGGAGATGTTTTTACTGATTAAATACTATCAAGTCGTTTTTGACTTCTAGCAATTGATCTTTGCAACTGAGCTTAGTGTTGGCTAGGGCTGCATCCAGGAATACCCAGCATGCCATGTTCATTTCCTTCTGAAGGAAAAAAAAATCATATCTGCTAAATGCCATATGCTTCTATAAATTGGCCTGCAAGGAAGTCTCCATTAGGTCACAGAGAGAGGAAAAATATGCAGCGGAGTCTGGAAAATGAGGTCTAAGAAAGAGGGAGTGATAGTCTATATATGGTAGCAGTAATGCTTCCAAAAAAAGATTTGTAAAAAAAGAAAAGGCAAAATAGAATAGCCAAACCACATAGCTAACTGATCACTAGGCTAACCTTTTCAGAAGGACACCCTACAATGCCACTTTTAATGCAGATTTAATAAGATATGGATGGTGATGATGATGATTATTGTGATGATGATAATGATATGTACTCAGCTACTTTTTTTAAAAAAAGTTGTGGGTTAAGCACAGTTGTGCCACTTTAATCCATGGATGGCACACCACCAGGAAATCCTATGTTTGTTTGCTAGATATGGAAGTAAAAACAACATTCCTGAAAACAGCACTAGCAGATCAGTTCCAAATTGCTGCCAAGAAAAGAACACGCCCATAAAATTACAAGGAATCAACCCTAATAGGAAGAAGACTGGAAAAAATCTCCCAACACAGAGAAAAATGCAGGCACCAGTTTTAAAGCATGCACCACCAGTGGGATAAAATCCGGGGAAGGAAGGAATATGTAACAGCTGACATGTTTCACCCTCCTTGCTTCTCTGTTTTTACACCCTGGGGAAACCCAAACAGTCCTACTTGCTTCCGGCCTCTCCTCCACCTGTCCGCAGCAGCTCACCTTTCAGCTGCTGCTTCCACCCTGGGAAGACCAGGAGAGACACCCTCCCCATCTCCAACCTCTCAGCGGAGAGCCGGAAGAGGAACCTCTCCTGCTCATCCTCTCCTCCAAATCCTCTCTAGGAATCTACCGTTCAAATGTTTCAACTCCTTATCCCTGTTACCAATGCTCTACAGTTGTCTAGCGCAGACGTTGCCCATCTATGGTGCGCCATCTAGTGACACAAAGCTGAAAACCATGTTGTTTCGTCTCTGCCTAAGGCGGCTGCAAGATTTTTTTAATTGATTCTGTGCGTTCAAGTCGTTTTTTTTTAAGCCAGTGATCACATCACACAGATAGACTTTCTCCATGATGATTATCCCTAACTTGTTCATTCGGGCCTCCCAAGGATTCGTTCATCACCACAGAAACAGAGCAAGAAGCTTCCCGTGCGAAAAGCGAGAAGTACACGTAGGGGAGGGACCTTTCATGGCTGAGGAGGGACTGGAACCTGGATATCGCCACTCCTCGTCCAACAAAAGCACCTTTCCCCCTGCAGCACACCAGCTCTCTAATAGGAAAGCCATCCAGAGAGTCTCCCTACTGCCCATTGTTCTCCTCCCCATCAATCTCAGGAAGGAGAAGCAAAGAGGGTGGAGATGAATGAATGTGGTTAGTCCTCGCTTAGTGATCACAACTGTGACAGGCGATTCTGACAAATCACTTTATTGCAACAGGCTTTTGACCTCACTTCCCTTCTGGCCATTAAGTGAATCAACATGGACATTAAATGAGACATCAAATGACTGCTGCCTGTGATTTTATTTCTGCCTTCTACATAAACTTTGTCTTAAGCTTGTTGGGAAGCCTGCTAATGGCTATCACAGGATCTGGGGACAATGTGATGGTGGTAAATACAAAGATTGTTTGCCAAACTGTTTTTCATATGCCATCATAATCTTGAATGGTTCTGTAGGAAGTTATCACCAAGCCCTCTCCCAGAAAAATGAAATATCCTAGGAAATATTGAAAAGGCAGAATATTTTTCTGGATGTGAAAGGGAAGAAACATGTTTTAAGGGACAGAATAGCTGCCTGCAGCTTCCTGCCCATCCCCCTTTGTCAATGAGCCATTGAGGCCTGAGCTAGTCCACTTTACATAATAAAGAGTTCTCCCCTTCAGATCCAGAGTGATGGGATTAAGGCATGATAATATTGGCCCTTTGCCCAACTCGCCACATGGCATCTGAGAACTCAACCAAACCTGGATTCAAAACGCAGCTTAGAGAGTTGCACCTGCATGGCGCCATGGGAGACTGATAACCAATCAGAATACATGATCAAGATCAAACGCCAGAGAGGGCATAAAACCAGGGACTCAGCTTCTCTTCCGTCCTTCCCTTCTCTTCTCCACCAACATTGAAGCAAGTGATCACCTTTTCTGTTCAGGACTCAAGCCATGTGGTCCTGTCCACCATTAAAACCATCTTTCCAAGCAGCCTCCATGTCTCCAGTGTCTTTTTCCCCACTTGGAGCCGAACCCAGAAGGACATTTCTTCCAATAGTTCCTAAAACAGGCAAATGATAAGTGAGGACTATGTGTGTTACACCCAGGAAAAAAGCCATTTGCACTGGATGTCATTTGCTGGAAGCATCATAGGGAGGAAATAATAGTTTCCTATCCAGCAGGTGGGTTACCCAGAAGGATGTGGATGATCGTGGGGAGATATTTCTGCTCTGGGGGCTCCCCTTCCTCTGGGACTGATGGAGGAATTTGGGATTATGAGCGCACACAATAGATGGCACTCTCTCAAATGGAAGGGTTTGTGAGTCTGAACTCTTCCCAAGAAAACGCCACCGGGAGCACAGCCACTTCTTAAAAGCCCCCTTACCATGCTTCCTTCTAATTCTTCTCAAAAGCCTACTTATCCTAGCTCCCTCAACTGATCATCATACAATTTAGTGTCCAGACCTTAATCATCTTAGTTGCTCCTCTTTGCACCTTTTCCATAATCTCAACATATTTTTTTGTATTGCAGTGGCCAGAACTGGATGGTAGTATTCTAAGTGTGGTCTCACTAGCGTAGTATGAAGTAGTACTATCACTTCTTGTCGTCTTGATACAATTCCTTTGTTGATGCAGCATAGGACCACATTGTCCTTTTTTAGCAGCTACAGCACACTACTGGCTCATACTTATCCAGTAGGACACCTATATTCCCCTCATACTTAATACTATTGAGCCAGGTACTACCTTATTCCCTACCTGTGCATTTGATTTTTCCTACCTAGAGGTAGGACCTTACTTTTCTCACCACTGAACTGCATTTTGTTGGCCCAATGCTCATGTCTCTCAAGTGCTGGATCTTGAATCTACTAAAATATTGGCTCTTCCACCCAACTTGGTGTCATCTGCAAATTTCATGAGTTAGCAATTGATTGATTTGATTTGATTTATTGCATTTCTATGCCGCCCTATTCCCAGAGGGCGGCTCACAAACCAAGTAGGGGGGGGGAATACAAACAAGAGGGGAAAAACAACAGATAAACAACTACAAACAATTTAAAAAGGCAACATGCCTATTCAAGCGGGGGCGGGGCACCCGTCAGCCCCAGGCCTGTCGGAACAACCAGGTTTTAAGGGCTTTGTGGAAAGCCTGAAGGGTGGTGAGGGTCCAAATCTCCACAGGGAGCTCGTTCCAGAGGGCTGGAGCAGCCACAGAGAAGGCCCTCCTCCGGGTGGTAGCCAATCGGCATTGGCCAGTAGATGGAATTTGGAGGAGGCCTAATCTGTGGGATCTAATAGGTCTGTTGGAGGTAATTGGCAGCAGGCGGTCTCTCAAGTACCCAGGTCCAATACCATGAAGGTATTATAAGTGACAACTAGCACCTTGAAGCATATCCGAAGACCAATAGGCAGCCAGTGCAGCTCGCAGAGGATAGGTGTGATGTGGGTGTACCGGGGTGCACGCACAATCGCTCGCGCGGCTGCATTCTGGACAAGCTGAAGTCTCCGAATGCTCTTCAAGGGCTGCCCCATATAGAGCGCAATAGCAATAGCAATAGCAGTTAGACTTATATACCGCTTCATAGCCCTCTCTAAGCGGTTTACAGAGTCAGCATATCGCCCCCACAGTCTGGGTCCTCATTTCACCCACCTCGGAAGGATGGAAGGCTGAGTCAACCTTGAGCCGGTGAGATTAGAACCGCTGAACTGCAGATAACAATCAGCTGAGGTGGCCTGCAGTACTGCACCCTAACCACTGCGCCACCTCGGCTCATTGAGTTCCCCTTACATCTCCTCATCTAGATGATTTATGAAGTTGTTGGAGAGTCCTGGGCCCAAGCCTGAACCTCAAGGTACCCCACTGACTGGATGCTTCTCTCCATGTATATCTACTTCATTGAAGACTACCGAGTGAATGCGGTTTGTCAGTTGAATCTAGCATGTTGTTCTACATTACAAATAAGTTGTGGTTCACCTTGTCAAATGTCTTGCTGAAGTCCAAGTATATTATCTCCACAACATCTCACAGATCCACTAATTTCGTTACTTTATAAATAAAAAAAATGGCAATAATGTTTGTCTGACATCATATGTTTTTACTAAACCCATTCTGGCTTCAGTTACAGAAATATCATTTCTATTTCTCCAGAAGCATTTGTGGAAACAGAAAAAGAAGTTTGCTTTAATTAAATAAATTGTGAAATCCTCAAACGTTTAAAAGGAATAAAAACAGGGGGCACTAAGCCCAGAAAAACCAAGAGGGGGGTCACAGGAATCTCTAGATACCCCAAGTGCCACACTCGGCATCAGCTTTCACACTGATCAGCCAAGTTCTTCTTATGTTAAAGAAATTCACCCACAGGCTTTTCGAAACATTTGTGTTTGCTCACTGTCTCCATCATGGGGACCTCAACCTTCACGATGTCTACCAAATCCAATTCAGAATTTGGAGAATCATCAGGGAAGTCAGACAGATCCTCTGTAATGGTATGATTTTCTAAAGCTACAAACCCACTGGCATAACCAATGGCTGCTTTACAGGTTGTAAAGTTACAAGGGGGACTGTATCTTAGTTGTCCAGTTTCAAATGTCCTAATTTCCATCTCTCAGACTGGCAGTGATGAGGAAGACCATCCCTGTATCTGAGAACGCCCATCAAAACAGATCCAGTTTAGCCATTTTAATTTTTTAGAAGGGACGATTTTTAACTGTGCCTAATGAAATGTCATTCTTTCATAGAATGTAGGGCTGGAGCAGATAACAATGCAACAAATAAATTAAGAGGCAGAAGCCTAATTGCAGCTCACATCATCAGAGTCACAAAGGCCATGGACTGATGTATGACTGAAACTGAAATTATGAGGAGGGAAGGGAAGCCGAGGAAGACAGATTGGTCATACAGATGCAAAATGCAGAAGAGACAGATTACAAGTTAACAATTGTAATGTGTTAGAAATCCACTGTATGTGTAGAGTCCCCATCACTGAGCAGGAGTTGGGAAATGAGTTTAACATTATCTTTTTATTATTAAATTCATTTATTATTAAACTTAATTGCTGCCCATCTCACAGTTTGAGGCAAATCTGAGCATCCTACTGTGTCCTAATATGGACAGCAACATTGACAATACCCACTTTTTACATGTCAAATGCTCCTGATCATTGCAACATAATGCATTTTTTAAAATGAGACATTTTCTATTTTACATTTTTTTTTCTCATGTTAAGGTAGCAAAACAGAGGTTTGTCCCTCTTCTTTGTGACAGTGTGGCAAAATGGCAGCCGCTTCCACGAGTCTACCGCATGGCAAAGGGACAAATCCAGGACTCACTGAAAATGGTGGTGGCTCTCAGGACACAGTCAAGAGACCCAAAGATGTGTGTCCTTCCCTGCCCTCCCCAACATGAGATCAGAGAAAAGGATGGGAGGTCTGGTGTGAATCAGGTGGAAGGGGACCATGGAGTGGAGTGAAGGGCCGAGTGGAAACAAGGCTGAGGAAACAGAGCACATGGTGTCTTGGAGGCAGTGGTGGGTTTCAAAATTTTTTAGAACCTCTTCTGTGGGTGTGACCTGTTTTGTGGGAGTGGCTTGCCAGCCATGTGACTGGGTGGGAGTGGCTTGCCAGCCATGTGACAGTGGGAGTGGCTTGCCAGCCATGTGACTGGGTAGGCATGGTCAACTTATAAAATATGGTGAAACTCACTTAACAACGCTCTTGCTTAGCAACCAAAATGTTGGCTCAGAAACTGTGGCATTTGAAGCACGCAAGTCTTAAAACTGTCAAGTTACAAGACCCTTGCACCCCTAACCCTTTAGAAAAAAACCCCTAGGGGTGTTCAAATTTGACAGCTTTAAGATTTGTGGACTTCAACTCCCAGAATTCCTCCTCTCTCGCTCTTCATCTTGATGATGTGCAGACGGGCAGGGGGAGGGAGCTGGAACCGGTTCTAAACGGCACTGTAGATTTGTGGAACCTCTTCTATAGAAGAGGTTAGACCTGGCAGGACCTGCTTGGAGGGTAGGGGGGTGCCTAGGGATGCCTACAGCAGGCAAGCCTGGTCCTGCACTAGGTTTCCAAGAGTTTTCCCTAATGCTGAGGTAGCCAGTATTCTACTTAGCAACTCGCACATTCAATTAATAGCTGACTCAGAGAGAGCGGGGGTATTTGGGTAGTTAAGGAAAGCAGTCTCACTTAACAGTCATTGCAACATGCAACCGTAATTGCAAGGCCCATAATAGTTCTAACTTGAGGAGTACTTTTATGCTGGCTGGGGACTTCTAGGGTTAAAATCTGGACAAAAACAAGGTAGAAGCCTGAAACTCTACATGTGGGTCCATAACAGAGGTGGGTTCCTACCAGTTCGCACCAGTTCGGTAGAACCGGTTCGTCAAATCTACCGAACCAGTTAGAAGCGGTTCCACCAATGGACCCGGAAAGCATGCCACACCTAGAGAAGAGGTTCCAAAATTTTTTGAAACCCACCACTCACACACACACACACACACACACACACACACACACACACACACACACACACACACTCACACACAGGGAGAAAGAGAAACAGAAAGAAAGAAAGAAAGAAAGAAAGAAAGAAAGAAAGAAAGAAAGAGAGAGAGAGAGATGAAAGAAAAAAAGGAAAAAGGGACAGAGAGACAAAAGGAGAGAGACAGAGAGAGAGAGAGAGAGAGAGAGAGAGAGAGAGAGAGAGAGAGAGAACACATGGTCGGCAAGCCACTCCCGCCAGGTCACATGGCTGGCAAGCCACTCCCACAAAGGAGGCCACACCCACAGAGTAGGTTCGAAATTTTTTTGAAACCCACCACTGGTCCATAAGCAACATACAAAAGCACCATTCAAAATTTCTTTTTGAGGAATTCCACTACTTCTGCAAAAGGAAATAGCCAGAAGATTCTGCCAATAACCAGAAAATGGCAGTTAGCCATTTTCCACTGTCCTTTTCTCTCTACCTACAATAATACAATACAATAGCAGAGTTGGAAGGGACCTTGGAGGTCTTCTAGTCCAACCCCCTGTCTAGGCAGGAAACCTTATACTGTTTCAGACAAATGGCTATCAAAGTTTAATCCTGATAAAAGTTTTGAGTAAAAAGAATCAGGCCAGAATTCAGTCAATTTCTCATGTACACTTTGTGAATGGGAGATCATAAATGAAATTCAAGACTTCTCTAAACTCTTCAACTTTTGACTCATATGAATTTCCTTGTGTGCAATAAGGGATGGTTTATGCTTGAAGTAAAGTCCACAGACTGGACATTTGAAAGATTTCTCCATGGTGTGAGTCCTCTGGTGTAATACCAGGTAGGAATTCCGACTAAATTTTTTTCCACAGTCAGGACATTCAAAAGGTTTCTCTCCTGTGTGAGTACTCTGGTGGCTGATGAGGTGGGAATTTCGACTGAAACTTTTCCCACATTCAGAACATTCAAATGGTTTCTCTCCTGTGTGAGTACTCTGGTGGTTGATGAGGTGGGAATTCTGACTGAAACTTTTTCCACAATCAGGACATTCAAAGGGTTTGTCTCCTGTGTGAGTCCTCTGGTGTCTCATGAGGTGGGAATTCTGACTGAAGTTTTTTCCACAGTCAGGACATTTAAAGCGTTTCTCTCCTGTGTGAATACTCAGGTGTCTCATGAGGTGGAAATTTCTAATGAAACTTTCCCCACATTCTGGACATTCAAAATATTTCTCTCCTGTGTGATTCCTCTTGTGGCTCATGAGGTAGGAATTTTGACTGAAACTTTTCCCACAATCTGAACATTGAAAGGGCTTTTCTCCTGTGTGATTCCTCTGGTGTATTATGAGATAGGAATACTCACTGAAAGTTTTCCCACAATCAGAACATTCAAAGGGTTTCTCTCCTGGGTGAGTCCTCTGGTGTCTCATGAGGTGGGAATTTTGACTAAAACCTTTTCCACAATCAGGACATTCAAAGGGTTTCTCCCCTGTGTGAGTACTCTGGTGATTCATTAGGCTGGTATTGTGACTGAAACCTTTCCCACAGATAGGGCATTCAAAGGGTTTTTCTCCAGTGTGAGTCCTCTGATGTACTATGAGGGAGGAATTCTGACTGAATCTTTTCCCACAGATAGGACATTCAAAGGGTTTCTCCCCTGTGTGACTCCTCTGGTGTATTACCAGGTAGGAATTCTGACTGAATCTTTTCCCACAGTCAGAACATTCAAAAGGTTTTTCTCCTGTGTGAGTCTTCTGATGTTTCACCAGGCTGGAATTATCACTATAACTTTTCCCACAGATAGGACATTCAAAGGGTTTCTCTCCTGTGTGAATCCTGTGGTGTATCATGAAGTGGGAATTTCTAATGAAACGTTTCCCACAGATAGGACATTGAAAAGGTTTCTCTCCTGTGTGAGTTCTCTGGTGTTTCACCAGGCTGGAATTATCACTAAAACGTTTCCTACAAATAGAACATTCAAAGGGTTTCTCTCCTGTATGAGTCCTCTGGTGTTTCACCAGGCTGGAATTATCACTAAAATGCTTCCCACAGATAAGACATTCAAAGGGTTTCTCTCCTGTGTGAGTCCTCTGGTGTCTCATGAGGTGGGACTTTCTAACGAAACCTTTCCCACATTCTCGACACTCATAAGGTTTCTCCATGGAGTGAATCCTCTGATGTATTACCAGGCTGGAAGTATGACTGGAACTTCTCCCACAGTCAAGACATTGAAATGGATTTTCTCCTTTGTGATTCCTCTAGTGTATCACTGTTGGAATTACACCTAAAAGTTTTCCAATAATCAGGACATTGAAAGCATTTTTCCCTATGTGATCTTCTGGTGTATCATCAGGCTGGAATTATGACTGACAGTTTTTTCATAATTATACATTCAAAGGGTTTCTGTTCTATGTGAGTTCTCTGGTATCTCACGAAATGGATAATGAAGCTTTTCCTATAATCTAGACACTCATACAGTTTCTCCCTGGAGTCAATCCACTGATTTATCACCAGAATAGAATTGAGATCGAATTTTTTCCCAAAGTCAGGACATTCAAAGAGTTTCACTTCTGTGTGAATCTTGGGTGCTTCACCAGACTAGAATTCTCACTGAAACGTTTCCCACAGAAAAGATGTTCAAATGTTTTTTTCCTGTGTGTGAGTCCTTTAGGGTCTCATGACCTGGGAATTTCTAATGAAACTTTCACACAATCCACAGAGTCATATGTTTTCTACCTGCTGTGAGTCCCCTGATGTATCACCATGTTGCCATGCTCACTAAAGCATTTACTGCATTGGGAGCCCTTTTTTTGGCTTCTCTCTTGCGTGTTTGCTTCCATGAACCACAAGGGAGCTATTCTGACTGAAGCTTTTGCCACATTCAGGTAATTTGTATGGCTTTTCTCCTTTCTAGCTCCTCCTCTTGTGCATAATCAGCTGTAATTTTCAACCTGTGCTTTTCCCACAATAGGCAAATCTATGGAGCTTTTCCACAGCTGATATATCAAAAAATATGGACAATGCCTTGTTTAGTGGTGCTTTCACTTCAAGCCGTTTTCTTCCAGACAGGGTGTGGCCTGCATACCTATCTGCTCTACGTAGCCTTACTATTGATCGATTGCTCCCCACTCACTTCCAGATATTGCCCTCTTTTGCTAAATGAAAAGTAATCTATCCTGACTTTTCATGTAATGTATCCTTGAGTTCTGCATAATCTGGTTATTCTTTCTTGATTTTCTCTCTTTTGTCTAAGAAAAGGAGAATTTTGTGGTTTTCTGAAGGAAATGGAAAATATTTTGATTTCTGGGTTGATTTTCCTTCTCTTTTTAATGTTGATTGTTATTTACAGTTGTCCCAAGGGCTCTTTTTGACATCTTCTTTGTCTGTAAGATTCAAAGAAAAGTGTAACTTTAATTGTTTATGATGGTTAGAGATGATGTGAAAAAATAAAAGTCACATTACATAATATAAATACTACATTATACATTACAATGAAAAAGCAAACATGCCCCAATGTTTGAATAATCTTACATTATTTATGATACATTTGATATATGGAAGACTACTGAGATCCATGTTCTAATATCCATTCAAATTCAGTTGTTGATTGGGATCAATCCCAAATTCTTAGCAAATATATCTTGAAGTGCTGGATATAGATTATATAATTGCAGATATATGCATAGAGAGAGAAGTACAGATACACACATCTACATATGCATATATGGCCTGGAAGCAGCGCATCCCTGTTGTGGGCTGGATGTGAGAAGGGAGGGCGAGTGGGCAGTAGCCACCCGGAGGCCCTGTAGAAGCCAAGAGCCAGGCCTGAAAGGTGGTCGAGCTTCGCCCTCCTCGAGGCAGCCTGCGCCCTTTGACAGAGCACGGCAGGCCCGGAGCAGGTCTCCCTCCTCCAACATCAGCCTTATCTTTGTGGGCAGTCACAGTGAACAGAACAACCACCACCCATACCTACCAGCCCAGGCTTCAGCAACTTCATGGTCTACCCATGGCACTGGGTGGGTGGGTGAGGGGACGGGGACATGCACAATGTCATCCTCAGCCCTCTGTCCACTGCATCTCAGCCTCTCTGCAAGGGTGGAGGCAATGGCAGTGGACTTTGGGGTACCTTGGGGCATGCCACCTGAGACCTAGAAGCTCCGACAGCGGTACTGGGAGCAATGGGCACTTCAGTGTGAGTGAACCTGAGAGGCAGGCTGGGTTGTAAGAAGGACAAGTGTGGGAAGCAATGGTTGAAAAAGGACTTCAGTTTAAAAGGAACCTTATTTGGAGGCTGGGGGCCCCTGCCCCTCACATCTCATGGGGTTGCACTTCCATGCACCAAAAACATCCTTTTTTAAAAATGCCATTTGCGAGGGCCAGTACATGCAGATCAGGGGTGGGTTTCTCGCCCCGTTCCAACTGGTTCGGTTGGAACGGGGCCGGCGGCGTCCTCGTGCACGTGCGCGGTGCACACATGCGTACTAGCGTCTGCGTGATGCTCCAGCTGCTCCTGGATGATCGCGCAGGCGCTTTATGCGTCCTGCGCATGTGTGGAAGCGCAGAACTCGTCAAAACCAGGTAAGGACCGCGGGCGGGCGCGCGCCCTTCGCCATTCCCAGAAGTTACTTACTTCCGGGTTCGGCGACCAACCGGTTCGCAGGGACCGCCGCGAACCGGTTGAAACCCACCCCTGATGCAGATGGCCCACACCCTCCCCCCTGGGGCAGCCGCGGAACAACTAAGAAATGTGCAGGAGCTGTGTAAATGAACAGTGATTGCAGCTGGGTAAGAAGATTCTTTTGTGTGTGTGTTTTTAGTCCCTAAACTTAAAGAAAAAAGAAGGAAGTCCAGGAAAAGAGACTCTTAGAATTATCTTTTTAAAGCAGCGAACAACAATAGAGAGAAAAATCCTAGACCCAAATGATGGGAACTAAGGGGAAGAAAGCTAAATACTTTTAAACCATAGCAAATTGGATTTTAAACTGGGTAGGTGTTGTTATGGAACGGCATTGTAAAATGCTGGAACTATTTACCTGAATTTACTCAAGTACTGAATTTTGTCTCTATAAATTTGGATTAATTAACCTATCATGCCTGAAACAATGCTGAAACCTGTTAATGTTGCCATCTATTGGTGAATGGAATACACTACACTAGGAAAATTCTGATAGAAGAAACAAGCAACCTATTGAAAGATTGTGGTGATACTAACTGTTCTATAATTAATTACTTTACTATTGTGAGAATAAGGGAGACTCTTAAGTAACGTAAAGTAAGTTTTGTTTTGTGGAAACTGTCTGGACTACTTAAAGGGAATTGATTAATAAAACTGAGATGTAAAGAGTTCCAATATCTCAGGGGTTGCCACAAAGAAGAGGGAGTCAAACTATTCTCCAAGGCACCTGAGGGTAGAACAAGAAGCAATGGGTGGAAACTAATCAAGGAGAGCAGCAACTTAGAACTGAGGAGAAATTTCCTGACAGTTACCGTGTTTTCCCGAAAACAGGACAGGGTCTTATTTTCTTTTGACCCACAAAATATAGCTTGGGCCTTATTATCAGGGGAGGGCTTATTGTTTTGGGTTGCTGGGAAGCTGTTCACTTGTGAGCAGACTCCCGAAGAGCTGGGCACAGCCTCAGGGTCGAATGGCTGTGTTGTGCTGTCGCAAGCAGCTGCCCGGCAACCCCCCTTTCCAGCCGGGCACAGCGCCATTCATTGACCTAGGGGTACTGGCACGCCGCAGGAGCGCCTGTTCGCTGTCCTCCAACTCCCGCAGCTTGACACCTTCAGAATGTCCCTAGGTCAGTGAATGGGGCTCTGCATAGCTGGAGAGGGGAGTTGCCGGGCGGCTTTTCCGCTCCCCATTTGCGCGACTCCCAGGCTCACGATGCCCTTGCCTAACTCTCCCTGCAGAGCCAGGGCATCTCCGCTGCCGCCACATGATTTTTTCTGCGGCTTCCAAAGCAAGGAGGTAGGATGCCGAGTCTTCCGGCAGTTGCCACTCTGGGAGTACCCTCTATGGTTGTGGGCTGGCTGCCGGCAGAGCGTACTCCCAGAGCATACAACCATAGAGTGTACAACCATAGAGCGTACAACCATAGAGCGTACAACCATACATGCAACCATATGTACAACCATAATGTACAACCATAAACCATAAAGTACAACCATAATGAATGACGCTGCTGAAAGGAAGCACAGAAGGTGTATGTGAATAGGAATGAGGCCAAAAGTCAGCAGAAAAGTCAGATGATGGTATCTATCATTAAAGCAGCCAAAAAGCCTTGAGAAAGAAAGGATTCGGCAGGGGCCGCGGAGTTGGGAAGCCACTTGCCGGGGATCGGTAGAGGCACTCTGGACAAGGAAGAGGGTTTATCCTATAGAAGAAACCAAGTGGCGAGAGTAAGAAATGTTTTGTGTGTGGTAAGGAGGGGCACTTTGCTAGAAACCGCCCAGATAAAAAGAAAGCACAAATGAGAGTAATGGATATACACCCTAATGGAAGAAAAGGAAGATTAGGGAAGTCAAGGGCTATTAATTTTAGGGTCCCACCAAGAGCCCTTGTTAAATGTGGTACTCAAAAAAGAGGAATATGTGTTTTTAATAGATACTGGGGCAACGAGGACATTGGTATGTAAAGTGCTGAGAGGAATTAAACGGGGTGGGAAAAGCGATTGAGAATAGTGGGAGTAAAAGGGGAACCATTTGAAGTACCATCGGTAAAAAAACAATGTTATGTTTAAAACGAGGAAAATGCAATATAGAAATAGATGTAATAATAGTACCCGAAGCTGGGATGAATTTACTGGGAAGAGATGCCCTATCCCTATACTACAAACCTGTTAATCGAGGAACAGGAGAAAACAAATAGACCCTCTAGTTTGCGAGACAAAGGGAAATGGGGGGGGGGCTTGAACATTATACCCTTAACACCAACCTTGAAGGAAGGAGCAGAACCAATAAAACAGAAACAATATAATATCCCAGTGGAGGGAAGGCAAGGACTGAAGGTAGTAATAGAGATACTTTTACAGGACGGGTTAATGGAACCTTCAATGTCACAATTTAATACACCAATACTGCCAGTAAGAAAGCCTCATGGGACCTATCGATTAGTACAAGATATAAGGATAATTAATGAAATAGTGGCTAGTTGTCATGCTGTGGTTCCAAATCCTTACAGGCTCCTCAGTCAAATACCAAATAGCCATAAATATTTTAGTGTGATAGATTTAAAGGATACTTAAATCTATCTAAAGCCGCCCGGAGTCCTTCGGGAGTGGGCGGCATACAAGACCAATAAACTCAACTCAACTTTTTGGGCCTGTCCGTTAGCAGAATAATCAAGGGACCTTTTTGCCTTTCAATGGGCTGACCCAGATAGGCACCGTAATCAACAGTATAGATGGTGTGTTTTTACGGTAAAGATAATATTGGAACAGATAATACCTAGATATGGTCGAAACCATTGGTAGTGAGAAAGCACACAGTTCACTACCCAGGTGTTGAAACAAGTGATGAAGCAATTGGGGATTGATTGGTAATATTACACAGCCTGGCACCCAGAATTGTGTGGTAGGGTAGAATGAATGAACCAAACTTCCTCCCCTTTTTCTTCTTTTTTTTTCTAATATAATGATGGCCTGAGTAAAAACTAGAATAGAGGTAGAAATAAGAATATATGCCTTTATATAAAGGACTATGTCTTAACATAAACATGTGTATTAACATTAGCATTAGTAAGAGCAGAAGTCAGAATAGAGGCTTAAATAAGAAATAAGGGGAATATTAGTAGATATAGCCAAGGTGGCGCAGTGGTTAAATGCAGCACTGCAGGCTACTGCTAGATCAGCAGTTCAGCGGTTCAAATCTCACCGGCTCAGGGTTGACTCATCCTTCCATCCTTCCGAGGTGGGTAAAATGAGGACCCAGATTGTTGGGGGCAATATGCTGACTCTCTGTAAACCGCTTAGAGAGGCCTGAAAGGCCTATGAAGCGGTATATAAGTCTACTGCTATTGCTACTGCTATATAATTTCTATATAAATTGAATATAAGCAATAATTAGATGGAAAGATGAGAGGTTGAAAGGTGGCATTATTATACGTGTTTAAGAAGATCATTAGCATTAGAATGGAACACTGAAATATTGAATAACTACTTTAAAATAATTGTGTACATTAATATTAGGATTGTATAAGTTTGATTAATGTAAAAATTGACTATTGCTATTTGTAATAACATGAACCATACCCAGAGGCCATACTGTTCATCTATTGATGTTAATATATGTTTAAAAATAAAAATCCAATAAAACTTAAAGGAAAAAAGGAGCCACCCCCTGGACGGGCTGCCAGAGAGATTCAGCCAGCTGAGCATCAGCAGCTTGGGCCAGCAACCCCCAGAGGAGTGTGACTGCTCAGAGTGGGATTTCCTCTTCCTTTCACTCAGCGTGGTGCGGATCGTGTCTAAGCCTCCCTCAACAGACCTCATCTACTGGATTGACAGCTCAACCAGAGACAGCTGTCAGCCAACAGCCAGAGCTCCTAGGCCAATCCAGCCTGGGCCTACAACATTTGGCCATGGTCTACTGAGGCCAGGTAGTCTGGCTCGTCATCCACCTCTTAGGCTATCACCGGCAGACCAGATCCCTCTGAGCTGGGCTGGGCATACTACCCTGGACAGGAGTGGTCCCAGTGCCAGTGGATACCAACCTGCCAGCCCCCATTCCCCAGGTGGTCTCAGCTCAGCCGCCAGCAGCACCCCAGCAGCACTCCCCCTCTTCAGAACCACTTTTGATGGGAATCTCGAAAAGCTAGTGTACTTTGTGAACTGGATTTGGTTCCACCTTGATTGCTATGGAGCCCAGTACCAGTCCGATCAAGAAATGTGTCAGGGTTCCAAGTAACACCCCCATCCAAGGCCAGCAGTTCTTCAAAATTCCATTTTATTAGAGATATTATATTGGCACATCTGTGAAAATCCAAATCTGAAAGCCCTAGGGTTTTCCCCACCCAAAGGAAAGTCAAAGTCCCTTCTCCTGCACCCACATATCCATCACGTGGTCCAATCAATCCACTGTCCCAACTGGAGATTTTCCCCAGGTGAAGGCTGAATGTCTTTGACTACCAGAGAAAAGAATGTTATTATGACTATATATCTCCACCAACTCCATGCAACCTGCTTCCCGTTTTCCCACAGCACTGTGTGGCTGTCCTGAATATCCAAAGAAAAATATGGCCTCTAGGACTGACACAATGATCTCAGCCATTGCTGACAACATGGCAAAGCGGCCAAGTGGCTTGCCCAACTGCATGATGAGGAGGCTCCTAAACCTGAGGACGCCAACAAATTCCTGCAGCTATTAAGGACCTGGTTCGAAGAGAACCCACACGTTTCTCCTTCCATTCACAGCAGAGCTGCAGCAGCATGTCCCTTTAAGGTACTTCGACCGGCGGGAGGGAGGGGGCCAGGGGGGACCATAAAGGGAGCAGTAGCTCCGCTGTGAATAGACTCATACACACATTTTTTCCTACTGGCTACTGTGGCGGTAGCTTGGTGGTGTTGGGGCATGTGACTGAGTCACAAGACCACCACCATCAAGCCACGCCCACAGAACCAGTAGTAAAAAAAAAATGAATTTCACCACTGGCTTGTCCCCATGCCTGAGTTGTCCAAGGAACCGCCTTCAGGGTGCTAGTTATTACTTATAAAGCCCGACATGGTATTGGACCTGGGTACTTGAGAGACCGCCTTCTGCTGATTACCTCTCACAGGCCCATTTGATCCCACAGATTAGGCCTCCTCCGTATTCCATCTGCCGGCCAATGTCGGCTAGCGACTACTCGGAGGAGGGCCTTCTCTGTGGCTGCTCCGGCCCTTTGGAACGAGCTCCCCATGGAGATTTGGACCCTCTCCACCCTTCGGGCCTTCCGGACGGCCGTGAAGACCTGGCTGTCCCAGCAAGCCTGGGGTTGAGTCCCCCCCCCCACTCGAATTTGCTGTGTCTGTTGTGCTTTTAAATTGTTCGTATTGTCTGGTTGTTTTTGTCTTACTTTTTGTAATTTCCCCTCCCTTGGCTTTTGTTCAGCCGCCCTGAGTCCCTTCAGGGAATAGGGCGGCGTACAAATTGAATAAACTCCAACTCCAACTTCCTCCATGTCCCTAAGTGAATGGATGGAATCACTGAAGCAGGGTTGGGAAAATACCAAGCGAGCCTTAGTAGAAGTGGCAAAATCTTAAAAAACGCAAGCCGATAAACGCCGCTCCCCCACAACCTCCCTTTCTGAGCCAAAGTGTACTTGTCCACAAAGTATCTAGAACTCAAGCTGCCTAGCAGAAAATGAGGTCCTAAGTTCATAAGGCCTTTCCCGATAGTGAAAGTAATAAATCCTAACACTGTTCACCTTAGACTCAAACACTTGTTAGGGAAAGTGCACCCGGTGTTCCATAACAGCTTGCTAAAACCTGCAGTAGGCTCTTGGCTAAGGCCAGTAGGCTGAGCCATCCCAACGCCTATTTCAGTACAAAGGGAGACCCATTATGAGGTTAAAAAGATCTCAAATTCTTGTTTGCACCTAGTCCATTGGAAGGGATACCCCTTATTTGAAGTTACCTGGGTTAAGACCTGGGATGTAAAAGCAGACGGGTTGATTAAACAGTTTCATGACAAACATCCTAGTCAGCCCAAGGGGCCACCTTGGGGATGGTGGGGAGGTTGAAGGTGAGACTGGTTAACCTCTCTCTGGTTTTTCACTTTTAGGAGTTCCTTCTCAGCTGAGTGGGGTCAGCCTGTCAGCCCTGGAAACCATTTTGGAAATTTTCAGGCTGGTTGCTGCTGTGGGAATGCGAGGGGGGAGGTAGCGATAACTGGGGAAATTGTAGCCAAAGCAACATTCTTTCCCATGGGAACCAAGGATGTCCCCACCAGGCAAGTGTAGGGAAGGCGTGGCTCAAAGACAGCCAAAGGAGGACTGTAACCTGATTGGACCATGTGATGGATGTGTGACCTTTGGGTTTTGATTTGGGTGGGGAAAGCCTCGGGTTCTTCAGAATCGGGTTTACACCAGCAGTGCCAATATGACATTCCTAATAAACCATCCCCTCTGACTCTTAGGTTGGCTTTATTTAATTTTGCTTGATATTTTTATATAGCACCGTAAGAGATTCAGAGGCTTTGGGAACACTGGAAGGGTTTCCAACACCTAACCATAATAGAATGAGACATGATAAAGATGTGTACTAAAATACGACACCAAGGAAAGAGAAAAAGGAAAACTGATTAACCATATTAAGCATTTTACTATTTTAAATTGTAGAAATTTTGCACATATTTAAATTTGATATGGTGGGTGACAGTGCTGGACTAGGAGCAGGGGGACACAGTCTGTGTTCTCCACTCAGTCATGGAAAGTCCTTAGTGATTATCCTGACAGACCATTGAGTTACATCTTGGTTTCTCCACACACCAGTCCTGATCTGTTTCCTGGTCACCAAGTATCCTTCCAAGGGATCAGATGTAATGTGACCAGTGACGTGCGGTGAGGTTTATGGCTGGTGAGGCAATCTTCTCTCCCAATATCCCACTGTCTAAAGTGCTTTCTTTCTTTCGCCTGCCTGAGCTCTGACAGGCTCGCTTTCTTTTGCCGGCCTCTATGTCCGCGGCTGCCGCAAAAGAAAGTGCAAAAGAAAGAAAGCGCCAGCCCACCTGAGCTGCCCGCCTCTGAGCAAAAGAAAGTGCCAGCCCACCAGCCTGCCTGAGCTGCCCACCTCTGGGCAAAAGAAAGAAAGCTGCAGCCCACCAGCTCGCTTTCTTTTGCCAGCCTCTATTGTCCGCGGCTGCCGCAAAAGAAAGAAAGCGCAAAAGAAAGAAAGCGCCAGCCCACTAGAGCTGCCCGCCTCTGGGCAAAAGAAAGAAAGCTGCAGCCCACCAGCTCGCTTTCTTTTGCCGGACTCTATGTCTGCGGCTGCTGCAAAAGAAAGAAAGCGGCAAAAGAAAGTGCCAGCCCACCAGCCCCCGAGCTGCCCACCTCTGGGCAAAAGAAAGCACCAGCCCGCCAGCAGAGGCGGGCAAAAGACCCGCCTCTGCTGGCAGGCAGCTGCGGACAGAGAAGAAAACTGGTGGGCTGCCCTCCCTGCCTCTCCTACCCCCTTCCCTCTCTTCACTCTCAAACAAACTCTCTCTCAAATTGAGAATTTGAGTGAAGAAACAAATACACGCGCGCACACACACACACGCACACACACACACAGTTGCACCAGGAGGATTAATTTTGAATTCCTCCCCCTCCCTCCAACCCACATACTTTTTCCAGCTGTTTCACAGAGGATTTCAACTCTGCTTTTGCCTGCCATCATGAAAATGTAAAAATATAAAAGGCAAGAGCTGAGGTCAGGCTGGGTTAGCTGCTGCCAGAGTCCCCAATGGATGACTCTGCTTAACTGTTTAAAAAAGCCTCTAAAAAAACTCCCTCTACAGGAGGAGGCAAGAGAACCACGTGCCTCATCTACATAAGGAATTTTTCAGCTTTTAACCCTTGCTTAACTCTGCTCGAGTGATCATAAAGTCAGACTAAATGAGGCACGTGGTTCTCCCGCCTCCTCCTGTAGTGGGCACTTTTTAGAGGCTTTTTTTAAACAGTTAATTAAGCATTAAGCAGAGTCATCCACAGTGACTCTGGCAGCAATTAGCTCAGCCTTTTTCCTTTTACATTTTTTTTTCTTTTCATGATGACAGTGGTGAGGCTCTGCCTCCCCTGCCTGCACGTCACTGAATGTGACCTATTAAAAAACATTGTAACCTGTCTTTTCGAATCTTGTTGGTGAAATAAACAATCTTGGAACTCTCTGGTGTCGTCCAATCCCAGCAAAATCAGGCTAATCCATCTGCATAGCTGAAATATCACTTTCGCTGCTACAAATAATGTTCCTCTTTAATTGAAGGGATTTTTGAAACAAATTAAGAAGTCCTGGGAGAGAAGTGAAAGAACAGGAAAGATTTCCCATGTGTTGGGAAGAGAGCTTTACATTACA
Source organism: Thamnophis sirtalis (assembly GCF_051295495.1). Lineage (NCBI taxonomy): Eukaryota > Metazoa > Chordata > Lepidosauria > Squamata > Natricidae > Thamnophis > Thamnophis sirtalis. The sequence continues at coordinate 22,777,421 of NW_028261383.1, read as the reverse complement.
TTGTCCCAATGTTTACAGAAATGCTGGCACGCTCCTTTTTCCCCTCAAAATTTATTCATGATTCTTACACAACGCTGTTTTAGAAATGAAACATTATCTAGTGGACAATTTCCCCCCTCCCATTTCCCTACCAAGGGGGGTACCACAAAAGTATCAATCCCTTTGTTCTGTTCACACCTCCCAGTCATCAAAGACTAATAAGGAGGAACCTCCAAGCAAAGGAGATCACAGCAGGTGTTGCGAATGAACCTGGACATCCTGTGCTCAAAAACACAATCCCTTTTCTCCTCAACTCAATATTCCTACAGCTCTTCTCCATGAAGGTCACCCATAGGGCAGAACAGCCTTTGCATATGAAATTTTACACTGCTTTTTTCACTGCCCCAAATTCCCCCAATATATTTGGTATTCATATGGTTACTTCCATGTATGTGCCTCATTCACAATGTGATCAGACATGCTTGGTGCAACGAATTGTTAGGAAAAGATAAACTCTTTCCTCTTGTTTTCTCCTTGTATGAGGAGCTGCAATCTCTTTTATTATTATTATTATTATTAATTTTTTCTCATATATACATTCACAATTATATGATCTCATAACTGTTATTAATAATATGTATTTGTAACAATTTTTCTCCCCTACAGTTGACAATATACTTGAAATTGCTTTCTTACCATCCCATAAACCCATCTTATCTTACAACAATCCTACTTCTTCCTTGCTTCCCTCCTTTCTTCTCTCCTTCTCTCCTTCTCTCCCTCCTTGCTTCCCTCCCTCCTTCCTTCCCCCCTTTGTTCTCTTTCTTCTCTCCTTCCTTCCTTCCTTCCTCCTCCTTTCCCTTCTCCCCTTCCCCTTCCTCCCCTCTACCCTTCCCCTCTTCTTCCCTTTCCTCCCCTCTCTCCTACTCTTACATTCCCTCCAATTCTTCCTCTGCTTTTCCCCCTCTCCTGTTCTTCTCCTTTCTCCTCACCTTCCTATCTTTCCTTCTACTCCTCCCGGAGCTGCAATCTCTAACTATAGCTTGAGTGCTCTTATCCTGAAGAGATACTGCCTGGTAAATTCTGGGGTGGAAAATCTTGAGGATACCTAGGGAGAAGGCTGGGATTCTGCATGTGGCATTTCTATCATTTATTCTGATCAAAATGCAAAGAACTCTCCTAAAACTATTTTTGCAGAATTGCACAATATCTGCAGAAATAAATAACCAGAGACTTCTGCTGCTGATGGCCAGCCAGATAGCCATTATCAAACTAACATGTTCCATTTTTTTTCTTTCCTCCTCCCCATTTAATACTATGACATATTTGATGAGAAAAACAATCAAGCAAATTCTTTGTAGTCAAATTAAAGAATCAATTTCTCAGCTGGACTTAAAATTCAAGCCTCTACTATATTCATCACTTTAGGTCATCACACATCACTTTGGAAAATCCATGTGGATTTTCTTGTGTGCAATAAGGGTGGAATGTTTCCTGAAGCACCATCCACACTTGGGGCACTTAAATGGTTTCTCCCCTGTGTGTATAAGCACATGATTCAGAAGGTTAAACCTAGTACTGAAATCTTTCCCACAGTCTGGACACTCATACAGTTTCTCTCCTGTGTGAGTCCTATGGTGTCTAACCAGATTAGATTGCTGACTGAATCTTTTCCCACAATCAGGACACACGAAGGGTTTCTCTCCTGTATGAGTCCTCTGGTGTATCACCAGGCTGCAATTGTGACTGAAACTTTTCCCACAATCAGGACATTCAAAGGGTTTCTCTCCTGTGTGAGTCCTCTGATGTCTCACTAGCTCAGAATTCCAAAGGAAACTTTTCTCACAATCTGGACACTGATATGGTTTTTCCCCGGAGTGAGTCTTCTGGTGTGTCACCAGGCTGGAATTGTTACTGAAACGTTTCCCACAATCAGGACATTCAAAATGTTTCTCTCCTGTGTGAGTCTTCCGGTGTGTCACCAGATTGGAATTGTTACTGAAACTTTTCCCACAATCAGAACATTCAAATGGTTTCTCTTCTGTATGAATCCTCTGGTGTGTCGCCAGGCTGGAATTATGACTGAAACTTTTCCCACAATCAGGACATTCAAATGGTTTCTCTCCTGTGTGACTTCTCCGGTGTATCACCAGGTTGGAATTCTTACTGAAACCTTTACCACAATCAGGACATTCAAAGGGTTTCTCTCTTGTGTGTCCCCTCTGGTGTATCACCAGCTCATAATTCTCACTGAAACGTTTCCCACAATCTAGACATTCAAACTGTTTCTCTCCTTTATGAGTCCTCTGGTGTGTCACCAGCTTATAATTCCGACTGAAACTTTCCCCACAATCAGGGCACTGAAAGGGTTTTTCTCCTGTGTGAGTCCTCTGGTGTGCTAGCAGGCTGGAATTGTGACTGAAACGTTTCCCACAAATAGGACATTCAAAGGGTTTCTCTCCTGGGTGAGTCCTTTGGTGTCTCACAAGGTGGCAATTCATTCTGAAACCTTTCCCACAGATAGGGCATTCAAAGGGTTTCTCTCCTGTGCGAGTCCTGTGTTGTCTCATGAGGTAGTCATTTCCAATGAAACTTTCATAGAATCTGGACACTCTTATGTAATGGGCGTCCTGTGATGTATCACCATGTTGCCATGCTCACTAAAGTATTCACATTGGGAGCACTCATATGGCTTCTCTCCTGGGTGGGTTGTTCCATGAACCACAAAGAAGCTGTTCTGACCAAACTTTTGCCATATTCGGATAATTTGTATGGCGAAAGGCGAAAGATTTATACGATCTGAAGAGAAACCAGAGTATTACCAGAGCAATTTGTATGGCTTTTCTCCAGCTTGGATCATCTTGCTTAATCAGCTATGATTTGCAATCTGTGCTTTCCCTATAATAGGCAAATCTACAGAGCTTTTCCACAACTGATATTCTTGAGGTCAAAAGCCGTCTGCTTCTTCCCAGAGCTGGTATCATTGTCTGTCCTATGTGCCCTGCCCAATAAGACCTTTTCCTTCCCCCTAACTTCCAGATATTTCCATCTTTTTCTGAATGAAAAAGAATCTTCCTTTATCTTTCATGCAATGTATCCTTGAGTTTTGTATCCTCTACTTTTTCCATCTCAAAATCTCATGTTAATTTACTCTCTTTTGTCTATCAGCTGCTGGAGAAGGAGAATTGTGTGGTTTTCTGAAGAAAATGGAATATATTTTGATTTCTGGCTCAATTTTATTTCCTTTTCAATGTTGCTTGTTATTCTCAGTTGTCCAGAGTGCTCTTATTGCCATCCTCTCTGTCTAGAAGTTTCAAAGAAAAGTGTAACTTTAATTGTGTATAAAATGGTTGCAGAAAATGTGAAAAAAAGTATACATTACAACAAAGAACCAAACATGCCACAATTCTAAAATAACCTCTTACATTACGATTCATTTGACACACGGAAGACTACCAAGATATCTATTCAACCATGAAATTATGTTGTTAACTTGGGTCAATCACAAATTCTTAGCACTGCAAAGGGTTATCATCAAATATGTCTGGATGTACTGAGGACAGATTATATAATTACAGATATATGCATACAGAAAGTAATATAGATACAAACTACCTACAAATGAATATATGTGGAAGATCCATGAGTTTTCAGCCTGAATATTGTCCCAAAATGGTTACAATCAAACCTTCTGAGCTAAATTTAGAGATGTGGGGATTTAACTGAGGAAATGATGCTGAAATCCTCTGCAAGATTTGAAGCACCAGTTATCCCCATGGAAGCCATGAGCTCCAAATAAGGGCAGAAAATACTTTCCACAATCTCTCTGGTGACTTCCCAATTCAAGCAGTCCTGACTTACCGAGTGCACTTGGGACTGGCTTCTGGGTCACTAAGCAGCTGGTCATGGAGCATGATTTCACATGACAGTGCCAACTTACATCTGTTCCTGTGCAGTTAAGCAAATCCCTGTGGGTTGTTAAAGGCAATTTCACAAACTGCAACTTGCAATTTCCTGCCGGCATCCCCACTGACTTTGCTTGTCAGAATCAAGCTGAGGTGGTCACAAATGGGGATCATGAGTGTGGGATGTTGCAGCCATCATAAATGTGCAACGGTTGGCAGAACCCAAGTTGGTGTCTCTCCTTTTCCTGCACCTTAACAACCACAGGAACTGAAGAAGTGCTACGATGAATACAGATTTCTGGACCAAGTGTCCACCTACTTTTGTAGTGTCATTGTAACTTTGAAGGCTCAGGGAACAAGTGGTAAGTGAGGACTACCTATACAACTGAACATCCTAAAGGTCCTCAACAGCAATTTTTTTAAAAAAGGCTAGATTAAGTTCAGTTGAACCTGGTTAATACACAGATGCAGCACCAATAGGAAATACTGTGCTTATTGGCAAGACATGGAAGTAAAAAAACAAAAATCCCAGAAAAAGACTAGTGGCAGAATCAATGCAATTCGGTTGCCAAGAGAATAGCAAATCCATAACAGAATAATTTATGAGTTGGAAGGGACCTTGCAGGTCTTCTAGTCCTATCTCATTCTCAGGTAGAAGATCCTATCATTCCGGACACTCTGGCCAATCTTGTCTTAAAGCACAGTTGTCAAACGTGCCATGTCATGTTCCTGTCACATGACATTTTGTTCATTTCCCCCTTCGCGGAGCTGGGTAGGGCGTTGCCTGCATGTGACGCATCCAGCCTATGGGTCTCCAGTTTGACACCCCTGTCTTAAAGGTTCTCTGCTAGTAAGAATTTAGATCACTATAGGAGACTCCTAGTTCCCTCTTCTACCTTTTGGATGACAAAGTTGTCATTTGTCATCCAAAAGGTAGAAGAGGGAACTAGGAGTCTCCTATAGTGATCTAAATTCTTACTAGCAGAGAGGAAATTATAGAGGGGGAGGTTGAAGTTGCAAGTAATTTGGGAGAGAGTGACCATGTCATCCTGGAATTCAACATAATGCAGACACAAGCAATAGAGCAAAATCAAACTAATGCCTTAGACTTTAAAGCAGTTGATTTTAACAAACTAAGAGACAGCTTGGGAAGGATTCCATGGATGAAAATCTTAAAGGGGAAAACAACTCAAGAAGCTTTAGATACTCTGGCTCCCTAAACAGAGGAATAGAATCAAGATCACACGAAGTATTGGTACCAACTTATAATGCTTTTGTTAAGATCACACTTGGATTACTGCAACCAGTTTTCATCACCACAATATAAAAAGGTGTTGAGACGCTATAAAGAGTGCAGAGAAGAGCAGTAGGGATAATTAGTGGGTTATGGGAATTGGGAATGAATAGTCTAGTGAAAGGAAGGACTAGGGGTGACATGATAGCAGTCTTCCAATACTTGAAAGGTCAACTCATTTTCCAAAGCACAAGAAGGCAAGACAAGAAGCAATGGATGGAAACTAATCAAGGAGAGAAGCAACCAGGATTTAAGGAGAAATCCCAACAGTGAGAACAATTAGCCAGTGGAACGGAATGGCTGCAATTTTCTGCTGCCTGGAAGATTTAAAAAGTCTCTTGTTAAGGTTGATTCTTTGGGAATGGCTGCCCTTCAGAGGTTGTGCGTGCTCCATCTCTGGTGGCTTTTAAACAGAGACTGGACAGCCATTTGTCTGAAATGATATTAAGACCTCCAAGGTTTTTTCCAGCTCTGTTACAAACCTCCAGTGATGGAGCACCCACAACCTCTGGTAGGAAGCCATCCTCAAAGAATCAACCTTAATTTAAAAGAGATTTTTAAAATCTTCCCACCAGAAGGAAAATTGCAGCCACCAGTTTCACAGCGTGCAGCACCAGTGGGCTTAAATTTGGGGAGGGAAGGAATCTGCAGCAGCAGCAGCAGCTGAGATGCTTCAGCCCAGTTGCTTCTCCGCTTCCAGGCCGCGGAGGGAACCGAACAGCCCCGACTTGCTCCAGGCCTCCCCTCCCACTTTCCCTCAACTCACCTTCCAGCTGCTGCTTCGATCCTGGGAAGAGCACAAAAGCCGCTCTGCATACCACCTTCCTCCCAAGAGCGATCCGGAAGTTCCTCTGCGCTTCTTCCCTATCCCGTCCTTTCTAGCAATACAGCACTTGATGATTTTAACTCCTTAAGCACAACCGCAGACGCGCCTGCTCTAGAGTCCGTTTTCTAGGCACAGGTGTTGCCTGTTTGAGCGCCAGATAGGCAGAAAAACACGCTTGTGCCGTCTCTATCTAAGGCCTTTGCAAGATGTTTTCACTGATTAAATGATATCATTTTTTACTTCTGGCAACTGACCTTTGAAATTGACACCACCACCCCCCAAAATAAATAAATAAATAGTGAAATGTGATGCTACTTAGCTTAGGAAGATTAGCTACGTGTTGAGCACTAAAAGTTCATGACGTTTTGACAGAATATGCTTCCTTAGGGGGTGACTCTCGGTAGAAATCAAAGCCTCTCTACATCCCAAAACTTTAAAACTCAAAGGCCCCCCAGACTCACCCCCCCCCTTGATAGACCAGACCAAGAAATCAACTCCACAGGAGAAGACTTAACACGTGTTATTATTGTGAATGAATGTAATAAGGAAATCTGTTGAACCGCGCCTATCCATTTCTGATGCCCCTGTGAATTAGGGAGGTCTTTGAGCCTGTTTGCAACATTCTCTGTTGTGGACTTGAGGTGGATTGCTGATCTCCTCAGGCTTATTTCCTTTACTCTGTCATGGGCGCTTCTGGGCATAGGTCTGGGAAATGATTAAGGTGCTGGGTGAGCAGCAGGGATGTGCAAGTTACGTTTCCCATTCAGCCATGGAAGGTTCCCATTGACTCTGCACACACAGCACTGAGCTCCATTCACTAGTGAACCTCTAAGATGCTCCCCCTGCCTCTAAACGTCTGAGTTGTTTCAAGTAAGAAAACATTCTTGGTAAGCTGAATTGGCCTTGGATGGGAAAGAATCAGGCAGGAATTTCTGGACCACTGGGCCACATTTTTTGTTATATTTCCTGACTATACCTCAGAGAGAATATAGTTGCTAATGTAACAAATATACATAATCACCCAGATGGGATTTTCAAAAATCATGCAGTAATTTACATAGTGATTGTTCATTTCTAGCCAACAGAAAAGAAGCTAGTTCTAACATTTGCCCCTCACTATGCTCCTGTTTGCCTCTTTATTTTCTGTAAATATATTTATTTATATAAAACCACAAGTTCTTGTCAGCGTCTTTGACTGCATTTGAACACCGGCTGCACAATTCCCTGACACAAGTATGTTCCTTATACTTTCTTCCACCTTCATATACTCCTCTGAATTACAGAGGTTCTTCTGTGAGTCCCTTCTGAATAGGATCCATATGCTGCAGACTCGGGAGATGTTTTCCCCTCATCTCTTTAGTAATGGAGTTTGCATATCTCCCAAGATATTTTCTTTAGTCTGTGCCCTGGGGGCTTCTGGGCATAGGATAGGGTGGGTGACAGTGCTGGGCTAGGAACAGGGAGATACAGGTTGTGTTCTCCACTCTGTCATGGAAAGTCTCCAGTGATTATCCAGACAGATCACCGAGTTACATCTTGGTTTCTCCACATGCCAATCCTGATCTGCTCCTGGTCACCAACTATCCTTCAAAGGGATCAGATCTAAAAATAATTCTAACCTGTTTGTTTGAATTGCGCTGTTGAAATGAACAATCTTGGAATTCTTCGGTGTCTTCCAATCCCAGCAACATCAGGACAATCTATCTGCATATTACTCTCTGTGTTACAAATAATGTTCCTCTCTATATTTGAAGGATAAATGTTTGAAAAAAAATTAAGGAGCTTTGGGAGAGAAATGAAAAACAAGAAACGCTTCCCATGTGTTCGGAAGAGTTTTGGATTACCTTGTCTCAATGTTTCATAAATGCTGACTTTCCCTTTTTTCCTCAAAATCTACTCAATGCTGTTTTAGACATTATTACATTTTTTACTGTACAATTTTCTTCTCACATTTCCCCAGCAAGGGGGAAACCACAAAGGTACAGAGTCTAAGTGATGCTGTCACACTCCAGCCATCAAAGAATAACAAGGAGGCAGGCACCTCCAAATGAAGGATATCACAACAGGAGCTGCAAATAAACCTGGAAATCATGTGCTCAAAAACATAATGTAAGGACTTGCCTCTCCTCTCTCTTCAAGAAAGCAGAACTCTTGAAACAGGAGGGATTTCAAAAAGAAGCTTTTATTGAGGGACAGTGATAGCAATTAGAGCAAGGCAGGAAGTTCCCATTCAGAACTGTTAGGTAAAAAGTTATAGAAACCTCTCCCCTCTGCCCAGTCTAAGGTGAGCCAAGCCACAGGTACGAACTTGTTTTGAGAACTCTGAATTGAGAAGGTGTTCTCAGGCCCCCTTGCTCCTTCTTTTGGAGCTAAGACAAAACAGATGGGCAAAGGCAATTTCTCCCCCCTCCCATTCCCAGGAAAGCACCATATTTTTTGGAGTATAAGACACACCTTTTTCCCTCAAAAAAGAGGCTGAAAATCTGGGTGTGTCTTATACATTGAATACAGCATTTTTTGCCTCTCGAAACCTCGCCCCCTTGACCAAAATGGCCATGCAGAGCCTGTAAGAGGCTTTCAGAGTGCTTCTGGGGGCTGGGGAGGGCAGAAATGAGTGAAAAACAGGCCATTTTTGCTCAATTTTACCCACCCAGCCCCCAGGAGCACTCTATAAGCCTCTTAAAGGCTATGCATGCATATATTTTTTTGACAAAAAACGAGCCCGTTTTCGCGAAAAATGGGCTGTTTTTGGGAGGTCCGCAGAATGCAAAAACTTTTTAAAAAAATGTTCCTCTTCAAAATCTTGGTGCGTCTTATACTCCAAAAATACAATATATCAAATTTGAGAAAAGAGCAGAAACAGGGAAAGGTCATAAAATGGCATTCATGCACTTTGCTCCATAATGGCAGTCTCCCAGTGTCCCAATAGGGGATCTGACACACAATCCCTGTTCTCCTCAACACAATATTCCTACAGCCTTTCTCCCTGAAGGTTACCTGCAGGGCCGAACAGCCTTTATATCTGAAAATTTACACTGGTTTCATCACTGCCCCAAACTCCCCCAATATATTGTATTTGCTATTTATATGGTTTCTTCCACTTGTGTTCCTCATTCTTGACAATCTGAGCAGATATGCTTGGTGCAATGAATTTCTGGCATTGTTAGAAAAAGATAAACGATTTCTCTTCTCCTTGTTTTCTCATACGAGGAGCCACAGTCTCTAACTTTAGCCTGAGTACTGTTACCCCAAAGAAATGCTGGCTGGGGCATTCTGGGGCTGAAAATATCGAGGACATCCAGGGAGAAGAAGGCTGGGACTCTGCATGTAGCATTTCTATCGTTTATTATGATAAAAACGGACACTCTTAAAAAGATTTTTGAAGAATTGTACAATTGTTGCAAAAATAAATATCCAACAATTTTTGCTGCTGATGGCCAATAAGCCCTTATCTAATTAACATGTTCCACTTTTTTATTTCCTCTTTCCCATCTACTATCATGACATACTGTATTTGATGACAAAAAATCAGGCAAATTTTTGTAGTCATATTAAAGAGTCAATTTCTCAGCTGAAATTACAATGGGACATTTGAAATGAAATTCAAGCCTTCTCTACACTCATCACTTTCAGCGTCAGGTGGATTTTCTTGTGTGCGACAAGGTTGGCAGGTTTCCTAAAGCACCGTTCACACTCAGGACACTTAAATGGTTTCTCCCCTGTGTGTATAAGCATATGATTTAGAAGGCTATCTTTAGTACTGAAATCTTTCCCACAGTCTGGGCACTCATACGGTTTCTCTCCTGTGTGAGTCCTCTGGTGACTTACCAGCCGAGAATTCCAAAGAAAACTTTTCCCACAATCTGGACATGTAAATGGTTTTTCCTTCGAGTGAGTCCTCTGGTGTGTCACAAGGCGGGAATTGTTACTGAAACGTTTCCCACAATCAGGACATTCAAATAGTTTCTCTCTTGTATGAGTCCTCTGGTGTTTCACCAGGTCGGAATTCCGACTGAATCTTTTCCCACAATCAGGACATTCAAAGGGTTTCTCTCCTGTATGAATCCTTTGGTGTGCCACCAGGCTGGAATTGTGATTGAAACTTTTCCCACAATCAGGACATTCAAAGGGTTTTTCTCCTGTGTGAGTCCTCTGGTGTATCACTAACTGGGAAATATGATTAAAACTTTTTCTACAATCCGAACATTCAAACGGTTTTTCTACTGTGTGGATTCTCTGGTGTTTCACCAGGCTGAAATTCTCATTGAAACATTTTCCACAATCAGGACATTCAAAGGGTATCCCTTCTTTGTGAATCCTCTGGTGGCTAATGAGGTGGGAATTTCTAATGAAACGTTTCCTACAATCAGGACATTCAAAGTGTTTCTCTCCTGTGTGAGTCCTCTGGTGTATCACCAGATTGGAATTTTGACTGAAAGCTTTTCCACAGTCAGGACATTCAAAGGGTTTCTCTCCTGTGTGATTCCTCTGGTGTCTAACAAGGTGGGAGTTGTTACTGAAATTTTTCCCACAATCTAGACATTCATAGAGTTTCTCTCCTTTGTGAGTTCTCTGGTGTATCACCAGGTTGGGATTTTGACTGAAACCTTTTTCAGAATCAGGGCATTCAAAAGGTTTCTCTCCTGTTTGAGTGTTTTGGTGGTTCATCAGGCTGTAATTGTGACTGAAACGTTTCCCACAGATAGGGCATTCAAAGGGTTTCTCTCCTTCAAATGGTTTTTTACCCCTGAGTGTTGTCTCATGAAGTGGGAATTTCCAATGAAACTTTTACACAATCTGGACACTCATACATGATTTAAGTCCTCTGATGTATCCCCATGTTGCCATGCTCACTAAAATATTTACTACATTAGGTGCACTTTTAAGACTTTTCTCCTGTGTGGATCTTCTTGTACATAATCAGCTGTGATTTGCAATCTGTGCTTTTCCCACAATAGGCGCATCTATAGAACTCTTCCAACACTTACATTCTTGAGGTCAAAAATATGTGTTATCCATTGTTTAGTAGTGTTTTGATTAAAACCAGGTGGAGCCTGCATCTCTGTCTACCCTACATGGCTCTCCAAGATACTTTTTCCTCCCCACTGACTTCCAGATATTTCCATCTTTTGCTGAAAAAAAATAATCTCCCTTGACTTTTCATGTAATGCATGCTTGAGTTCCATATATTCTACTTATTCCAGTTTGAAATCTTTCTTAATTTTCTGTCCGTTATCTCTCACCTGATCAGGAAAAAGAATGATGTGGCTCTCTGAAGGAAATGGAAAATATTTTGATTTTTGGCTTGATTTTCTTTCCTTTTCAAAATTGCTTGTTATTATCAGTTGTCCAGTATGCTCTTATTGCCATATTCTTTGCCTATAAGATTCAAAGAAAAGTGTAATGTTAATTGTTTATAAAATTGTTGTAGATGTGGAAAAAAGTATATGTTACAATGAAAAAGCGAACATGCCACAATGCTGAAAGATCTTCTAATGTTAATCATGATCCATTTGACACATGGAAAACAACCAAGATCCAAATTCAAATATCCATTCAATCATATATATGAATTAATATTCTTGTTGATTTACATCAATCAGAAATTCTTACAGTGGAAAGGCTTATCATCAAATATATCTGGAAGTGCTGGATATAGATTATCTAATTGCAGATATATACACATGCAAAGAAATACAGATACAGACAAATGTATTTATGTCAAAAATCCATGTCTTTCAAACCTGAAAAAATACCCCAAAATGGCCACAGTCAAAACTTCTGAATTACATCTATATGGAAGGAAGGAAGCAATGGAGTACCCCAAGGTTCTGCCTTAGGCCCCGTATCCTTCAGAATCTTTATAAACAATTTTGATGAGTGAACAGAAGCAGAAATCATCAACTTTGGAGATGACACTAAGCTGGCAGGAACAGACAACACTCCAAAAGACAAACTCAAGATACGGAGGAATCTTCATAGATTTGAACACTGGGCCCTATCCAACAAAATGAAATTCCATGGAGAAAAAAAAAAGGTTTTACAGTTCTCCAAGAAAAACCAAATGGCAATGTATAGAATAGGTACAACCTGGCTCAATAGCAGCTGGGGGTTGAGGGCTGAGACGGACCTTCACTGGCACCATTGGTGGATCGTTTGACACTGTGATCAGTGAGCAATAAACAGATGCTATTAAACCTTGCCTTGCCAGTGTGACTTGGGTCAGAACACTGATGTAGTTCCCACCTTCAAAAAAGGGGAAATGGATTTGGAAAACTACAGACCAATCAGCCTTGACATCAATGACTGAAAAGATCCTAGAAAAAATAATCAAGCAACAGATCTGCAAATCACTAGACACAAGCAAACTTATAACTAGAAGCCAACATGGATTTTTCAAAAAAAGATCATGTCAAACAAATCTTACTTCATTCTTTGACAAAGTGATTGAATTAGTGGACCAGCAGAATGCTGTGGGCATAGTATTCTGGAATTTCAGTAAGGCAATTGATAAAGTAGACGGTCTACTTCTTGGTAAGCTAAAAAAAAAAGTGGGATAGATAGCATCATCACCGGGTGGATTTGTAACTGGCTGAAAAATAGCACTCAATGTGTAGCCCTTAATAGAACTACATCTATACGGAGGGCGGTAAGCAATGGGGTATCTCAGGGTTCTGTTTTAGGCCCAGTATTCTTCAATGTCATCATACAAAATTCAAATGAGGGAATAGAAGGGGAACTCATCACATTTGGCGATGACACTAAGCTGGCAGGAATAGACAACACTCCAAAAGTCAAACTCAAGATACAGAAGAATCTTCATAAATTTGAACACTGGGCCTTATCCAACAAAATGAAATTCAATAGAGAAAATAAAATAAGTTTTACACTTAACCAAGAAAAACCGAATGGCAATGTACAGAATAGGTACAACCTGGCTCAATAGCAGTAATTGTAAGATGGACCTTGAAGTCCTAGTTGACAATCCCCTAAATATCACTTAAATAAACAGTGTGATGCAAGGGTCAAAAAAGCTAATTCTATCCTAGTCTGCCTAAAAAGAGGGATAGAATCAAGATCACATGAATTATTAGTACCAATTTATAATGCTTTGGTAAGATCACACTTGGATTACTGCAACCAGTTTTCATCACCACAATATAAAAAGGTGTTGAGACTCTATAAAGAGTGCAGAGAAGAGCAGTAGGGATGATTAGGGGGAAACATACAAAGAAAGGCTGCAAGAATTGGAAATGAATTGTCATATGAAAGGAAGGACTAGAGGGTGACATGATAGCAGTGTTCCAATATTGAGGAGTTGCCACGAAGAAAAGGAGGTCAACCTATTCTTCCAAAGCCCCTGAAGGTAAGACAAGGAACTGGATGGAAACTATTCAAGGAAAGAAGCAGCCTAGAACTGAGGAGCAAGCTCCATCACTGGTGGCTTTTAAACAGAGAATAAACAGCCATTTGTCTGAAATGATGTTGGGTCTCCTGCTTGATCAGGGCGTCTGAATAGAAGACCTGCAAGGTCCCTCCCAGCTCTGTCACAAACCCTCCAGGGATGGGAGCCCCCACAACCTCTGGAGGGAAGCCATTCCCAAAGAATCCACCTTCACTCGGAAGAGACTTTTCCAATCTTCCCACCAGGAGGAAAATTGCAGCCACCAGTTTCGCAGCGTGCAGCCCCAGTGGGCTTAAATTCGGGGAGGGAAGGAAAGTGCAGCAGCAGCAGCTGAGATGCTTCAGCCCAGTTGCTTCTCTGCTTCCAGGTCGTGGAGGAAACCGAACAGCCCGACTTGCCCTCTACTCACCTTCCAGCTGATGTTTCGACCCAGCGAAGAGCACAAAAGCCCCTCTGCACAACACCTTCCGCCCATGAGTGATCCCGAAGTTCTTTAGGCTTCTCCTATCCTTTCTAGCAATAGGGTACTCGATGGTTTTAACTCCTTTATTACCTTTTTATGCACTTTTCACGGACAGACGTTGCCTACCTGATCGCCATCTCCAGATAGCAGGCGGAAAAACACGCCTGTCCCGTCTCTACTACCTAAAGCGGTTGCAAGATGTTTTCACTGATCAAATGCTATCAAGTCGGGTTTGACTTCTAGCAACTGAGCCAAGTGAAATAGTGAAATGCGATGCTACTTAGCCTTACGAAGATTAGCGATATGCTCAGACCTAAAAGTTAATTACAGAATCAGCTTTCTTGGGGGTGTCTCTCACTGGAGATCAAAACTTCTCTACATCCCAAAACTTCATGACTGATTTCTTGTGGGTGCCAAGGATTTATTGCATGGCAGCACCATCAAGTGAGATGCTCCAGGTGAGCCAGCTTCAATTCACCTGACCAAGGCTCCATCCAAGAGCACCCAGCATGCCATGTTCATTCTTGAGAGAGGGAATTTTATATCTGTTAAATGCTAAATACCATGATCATCTGTAAACTGGCCTGCATCTAAGTCTCCATTAGACCACACAGAGAGAAAAAGTATGCAGCCTAGAAATTGGGGCTCTAAGAGAGAGGGAGTGATAATCTATATTTGGTAGAAGAAATGTTTCCAAAAAGGAGTTGTAAAAAAAACAAAAGGCAAAATAGAATAGCCCATCAAACCACATGGCTAACTGATCACCAGGCTAACCTTTTTAGAAGGACACCCTACAATGCCATTTTTAATATAGGCTTAATAAGGCATGGATGATGATAGAAGTATTCCAGTGTTTGAATGGCTTCCACACAGAGGAGGGGGGGGGGTCCATTTATTTACCAAAGCCTTAGAAAGCAAGACAAGAATCAATGGATGGAAACTAATGAAGGAGAGAAGCAACCAAGAAGTAAGGAGAAACTTCGTAACAGAATAATTAACCAGTGGAACAGGTTGTTTTCAGAAGTTGTGGGTGCTTCATCACCGAGGCCTTTAAGAACAGAGAAGACGGTCAGTTCTCTGAAATGGTATAAGTTCCCCCGTTTGAGCCGGAGGTTGGACTAGAAAACCGCCAATGCCCCTTCCATTTCTGTTCTATTCTGATGATATTGGCTCTGAGCTCTGTTGCATGAAGGAATCTGGAATATAATAACCTCAACGTTTTTTTGATTCCATTTTTATTCAGAAACTCAAGATGGCATACAAAGCACTTCCTTGGTAGCATGCTGTAATTTAAGGGTAAATGTCTCCCATACATCCCCTACTTACCTACCATGACATATTGATTTTCCTGTCAATGTTCCATAGCTCATGGAAGGCATCTTTACGTTTGACTTAACACTGAATTATAACCTGTAGCTTTCCATCCAGCATCCTTGAGCCCTTACACTAGATGTTTGGTTTCAGTTCCTTTTAAGTCAGTCAGTCAGTCGTCAATTCTTTTCCTTTGTTGCTTTTAGGCCTAGGCCTGATAGGACTGTCCAAAGATGCAAAGATGGTTTCGCACTTTAAGGCGGGACTGGAGCTGAGTATTTCCAAGTCTCTAACCTGGTACCTTCACCACTACCCCAACCTGCATCTTCCTCCCCACAAAATCTACCCATTGAGCTCTTCCTTCTGCTTCAACAGCAACATCAAGGCTGCAGCATTCAAGATCCAGTCCAACATCTTTGCAATCAGCTCGCCCTCACTCTCCAGAAAAAGACTTTCATCTGAGCTTCAGACTTTTTTTCTGAGGAAATGGAGTATTCTTGATTGTGGACTGGTGGCTTCTGGGGTGGCCCTGTGTCCAACTGCTCTGGCGTTTGGGCTGCCTTTTAATTTGCTCAGTTTTGTTAGTAGTGGCAGCAAGTTTTGAGGGTCTAATTTATCTTTTTATTGTAAAGAGGTTTTTCTTTGTTGGACATTCTCTTGTGTTTTAATGTGTCTTGTATGTTTTGCTTCTCATCCAAGAAGATGCTACAGTTTCTTCATAGCTGAAGCTTCTTGGATGATAAATGAAACTCCTTCAAGGAAACAAACTAAAAAAGTCCAGTTGCCCTTTAAAAAACACCTTTGGACAACCATGACCCAGATGATTGAGAACCTGCATAGATGTTCAAGCTGTTATAAGGAAATATGAGGAATCAGGAGAAGTCAGGGGGAAAAAAGAGGATTCGAAAGGTCAAGGAAACTTTCACACTCGGATGAGAAGTTCCTTTGAGAGATCAGAGGAAATCCACTCAGGAACTGCCTCAGCATCTGGCAACTTCATCAGGTGACCAAGTTGACCACTCTACTGTCTGAAGAAGCTCAATCAGGAATGGTCTTTGTGGATCGGTAGTAGCCAAGGAACCACACATACAATACAATACCATAAAATACAAATATAAATACAATACAATACAATACCAGAGTTGGAAGGGACCTTAGAGGTCTTCTAGTCCAACCCCCTACCTAGGCAGGAAACCCTATACTATTTCAGACAAATGGCTATCCAACATTTTCTTAAAGTGTTGGGGCATTCACAACTTCTGGAGGCAAGCTGTTCCATTGATAAATTGTTCTAGCTGTCAGGAAATTTCTCCTCAGTTCTAAGTTGCTTCTCTCCTTGATTAGTTGTCACCCATTGCTTCTTGTTCTACCTTCAGGTGCCTTGGAAAATAGTTTGACTCCCTCTTCTTTGTGGCAACCCCTGAGATATTGGAACACTGCTATCATGTCTCCCCTAGTCCTTTTCATTAAACTAGACATACCCAGTTCCTGCAACCATTCTTAATATGTTTTAGTCTCCAGTCCCCTAATAATTTTTGTTGCTCTTCTCTGCACTCTTTCTAGAGTCTCCACATCTTTTCTATATTGTGGCAACCAAAACTGAATGCAGTATTCCAAGTGTGACCTTACCAAGGCATTATAAAGTGATATTAACATTTCACATGATCTTGATTCTATCCCTCTGTTTATGTAGCCTAGAACTGTAATGGCTTTTTTGGCAGCTGCTGTACACTGCTGGCTCATATTTAAATGGTTGTCCCCTAGGACTCCAAGATCCCTAATAGATACTACTATTGAGCAAGGTACCACCTATACTGTACCTGTACATTTTCAGCCTCTTTTTTGAGGAAAAAAGGTGGGTCTTATACTCCGAAAAATATGGTATGTCTTGCTGGTGTTTAGATGCAAGTTGTTTTCTAAGCACCATATGGATAACTTCTGGACGTCTTCCCACTATGCTAATTTGTCTCCTCCTTTAATCAGACCCAATAAGGTGGTACCATCTGCAAATTTATTATCACGTTAGATGGATCAGAAGATATGAAATCGTATGTGTACAATGAGTACAGGTAGCAACAGAGCACACAGCCCTGAAGAGAGCCAGTGCTGAGCTTCAGAGCAACAGGGAAAATGAGTGTGCTCTCTTGGGAGACCTGAAGTAAAAGGTATAGGATAGATTGTCACGGACAAAAGCTATTCCTGTGCTCAGTGGGAGTCGACCACGACTTGATAGCGCCAAAGGAAGCACAGAATCCATGAAAGCCTCTTGCAAACGCGTCAGGGTAGATATAAGACAAGGATGATTTTCCACCTTATGTCGCTAGATGGCGATCTACAAAGAAGCAACACTCGCGCCTTAGAAAGCACAGAATAGAGTACAGCAGCGGCATCGCTACTATTGACATTCCACCAGCGGGAGAGAGGCTGAGCTGGTACAAATTGAAACGATAGAGGATTAGATTGCTAGAGAGGTGTACAAAGGGAGTTCCTCTTCCGGTTCACACACGGAAAGAGGATGGGGTCGGCTGAGCCTCTTGTGCCATTTGGAGGGTCGAAGCGGCTCCTAGGAGGTGAGTGGAGGGAAGGTCGAAGGAGAAGCGGGGAGAAAGTCGGGCCCTTTGGGTTCCCCCACGGCCTGGAAGCAGCGAAGGGGGAAGAATGAAACCTGCGGGCTGCTGTTGCTGCTGCTGCTGCATATTCTTTCTCTCCCCAAATGGTTTTATCCTTTTGCTCCAGGATTTAAAGTTGCTTGGCCACCCGCCTCCCTCACCCTTCACGTAGCACTTGGATCCTTGTGGTCTCATTGACATGTCGCTTTCCTGGCCAGCGAGGAGTTTCATGGGCAAAAGGGATGTTTGCATCGGATTTGTTCACCGTTTCATCTGTTAGTGACCCCCACCTTTTAAAAAATAGATTAAAAAATTAGAGGCAATGCACTTCTTAGTCATCTTGCAGACTGAAATGCACATAATTGTTTACATCAATAGATTCTGTATTTCTGTGTCAATAGGAACACACATTTAGTTCATTCAGACAGTATCCAGACCCCCTTCACTTCTGTCAATTTTGTTATTCTGCAGCCTGATTTTACACTTGTTGAAATTCATTTTTTCTCATTCATGCACATTCCTAATGACAGAGTGAAAACAGAATTTTAGAAATGTCTGTAAATGTATTAAAAACAAAAACACCTGAGATATCACATTGGCATAAGTATTCAGATCCTTCACTTGAAGCACCTTTGGCAGTGATAACAGCCTCAAGTCTTTTTGGGTATGAGTCAATAAGCTTTACACATCTGAGGGATTGGTGGTTTTTTTGCCATTCTTCCTTGCAAGTCCTCTCAAGCTCAGTCAGGTTGGATGGCAACTATCGATGGAGAGCCATTTTTAGATGTCTCCAGAGATATTCAATAGGGTGCAAATCAGAGCTCTGGCTGGGCCCCTCTGGGACATTCACAGAGTTGTCCCTAAGACACTCCTATGTTGTCTTAGTTGTGTCCTTTCATTTTGAGAAGTGAACCTTCGTCCAGTGTGAAGTCCTGAACGGTTTTCATTGAGGATATCACTGTACTTCGCTCCATTCCGCTTTCCCTCAACCCTGACCAGTCTCCCAGTCCCTGCTGCTGAAAAACACCTCCACAGCATGATGTTCTTCAGGTGCTCTTTTGCAAACTAAGGGGGCATTCATGTGTTGGGCACTGAGGAGAGGCTTCTGTCAAGTGACTCTGCCATAAAGCCTAGAACAGTGGAGGGCTACACTGATAGTTGTCCTTCTGGAACTCTGTCCCATCTCCACACAGGAACTCTAAAGCTCAGTCAGTGACCATCGGGTTCTTGGTTACCTCTCTTACTAAGGCCCTTCTACCCCAATTGCTTAGTTTGACCTGACGACCAGCTCTTGGAAGAGGCCTAGTTGTGCCAGATTTTTTCCATTGAGAGTTATAGAAGCCACTATGCCCTTAGGAACCTTTGGTGCCGCATAAATTTTGTTGTAGCCTTCTCCAGATCTGTGTCTTCCAATAATCCTGTCTCTGAACTCTACAGGCAGTTCCTTTGACCTCATGGCTATTATTCTACAGTACGCATTGTCATCTATGAGGTCTTCTATGGGGAGGTGTGTGCCTTTCCAAATCATGTCCAATCAATTTAATTTATCACAGGTAGACTCCAATCAAGGTGTAGAAACATGTTTTTTCCTTTTACTAAATGTACAGACATTTCTAAACTTCTGTTTTCACTTTGTCATTATGAGGTATTCTATATACATTAAGGAGGAGAAAAATGAAATCAAGGCACATAATTTCCTTGTGCCTTTTCACCTTTGTTTTCATAACATTCTCTTTCTGTATAGCCAACAAACATGGTACAAACATGGTATCCAAATTGGCATTATCAAATGACATCATGCTTAACTGTTGGGCTGCTTATTGACATAGATGCCAGTCACAATTGCTGTCAGTAAGTGAGCACTACTTGAATTAGGATGTCACCAAAGTGGTTGTGGAAAATATTTGCCGCCCTTACTTGGAGCTGAGGACTTCCATGGGCAAAACTAGTACATGAAATCTCGCAGAGGGTTCAGGTATCATTTCATCAAATAAAAACCCACGTCACTAAAGTTAGCTCAGAAAATTCGACTGTAAACCTTTTGGGATAATTTTCAAGCTAAAAACACACGGATTTTCCACACACGTATAGTTATAGGTCTGTGTATTTAAATTTCTCTCTATGCATATGTTTATAACTGTACAATCTATCCCCAGCATTTCCAGATATATGTGATGATAAGCCTTTGCACAGATAAGAATTTATGAATCAGCAAAGTGAAAAAGAGAATGTCATGATTGAATGGATATTTGAACTTGGACACAAATGTGTCAAATGAATCATATCTAATATAAGAAGTTATTCTTTATTGGGGCAAGTTTGCTTATTTATTGTAATGTATACTTTTTCCTTTTTTTCACATCTTCTGCAACCATTTTATAAACAATTAAAGCATTTTTTTTAAATCTTATAGACAGAGAAGATTCTTGTCAGTAAGAGCACTCTGGAAAACTGAGAATAACAAGCAACATTGGAAAAGAAAGGAAAGCCATCCAGAAATCAAAACGTTTTCCATTTCCTTCAGAGAACCACAATATTTTTCTTCTTTTCCAGAAGTTGAGACAAAGGAGAGAAAATTAAGAGGAGATTTCAAGCTAGAAAAAGTAGAGTATGAGAAACTCAAGAATAAGTTAAATGAAAGATCAAGAGAGAATATATTTCATTCAGAGAAAGACAAAGGATCAAAAGGTCTATTGGATAGCTACATAGGGCAAACAGTGATGCAGGCCTGGCCCTGTGAGGAGGAAAACAGCTGGAATTAAAGCACCACTCAACAAATGATCACACATATTTTTGACCTCAAGAACGTCAGTGTTGGAAAACTCCTATTGTGTCTATGGTGGGAAAAGTACAGATTGTAAACCACAACTGATTATGTACGAAACAATGCATATTGTAGAAAAGCCATAGCAATGCTATAAATGCGAGAAATGATACAGCTCTCTTGTGGTTCATCGAAGGACATAAGCATAGCAACATAGCAGTTAGCAGTTAGACTTATATACCGCTTCATAGGGCTTTCAGCATATGAATGTCCAAAGAGTGAGAAAAGTTTCAGTCAGAAATCCACCCTGGTGACACACCAGAGGACACACACGAGAGAAAAACCGCATCAGTGTCCAAAGAGTGGGAAAAGTTTCAATAATTATTCTGACCTGATCACACACCACATGACTCATTCCCAGGACAAACTGTATGAATGTCCTGAGTGTGAGAAAAGTTTCAGTAAGAATTACAACCTGGTGACACACCAGAGAACACACTCAGGAGAAAAACCGTATGAATGTCCTGAGTGTGGGAAAAGTTTCAGTCAGTATTCCAGCCTGGTAGCACACCAGAGGACTCACACGGGAGAGAAACCGTATGAGTGTCCAGAGTGCGGGAAAAGTTTCAGTAAGAATTCCAATCTGGTAACACACCAGAGGATTCACACAGGAGAAAAACCGTATGAATGTCCAGAATGTGGGAAATGTTTCACGAAGAATTCCCACCTGGTGACACACCAGAGCACTCACACGGGAGAGAAACCTTATGAGTGTCCAGAGTGTGGGAAAAGGTTCTGTTATAATTCCGACTTGGTAACACACCAGAGGACTCACACGGGAGAGAGACCATATGAGTGTCCAGAGTGTGGGAAAGGTTTCAGTCAGAAATCCAGCCTGGTGACACACCAGAGGACTCACAGAGGAGAAAAACCGTATGATTGTCCAGAGTGTGGGAAATGTTTCAGTAAGAATTCCAGCCTGGTAACACACCAGAGGACTCACACGGGAGAGAAACCGTATGAGTGTCCAGAGTGTGGGAAAAGTTTCAGTCATAATTCCAATCTGGTAACACACCAGAGGATTCACACAGGAGAAAAACCGTATGAATGTCCAAAGTGTGAGAAAAGTTTCAGTACCAAATACAGTCTGGTGAAACACCAGAGGACTCACACGGAAGAGAAACCGTATGAGTGTCCAGAGTGTGGGAAAAGTTTCAGTCAGAAATCCAGTCTGGTGACACACCAGAGCACTCACACGGGAGAGAAACCGTATGAGTGTCCAGAGTGTGGGGAAAGTTTCAGTCAGAAATCCAACCTGGTGACACACCAGAGGACTCACAAAAGAGACAAACCATATGACTGTCCAAAGTGTGAGAAAAGTTTCAGTACCAAATACAGTCTGGTGAAACATCAGAGCACTCACACGGAAGAGAAACCGTATGAGTGTCCAGAGTGTGGGAAAAATTTCAGTCAGAAATCCAGTCTGGTGACACACCAGAGCACTCACACGGGAGAGAAGCCATATGAGTGTCCAGAGTGTGGGAAAAGTTTCAGTCAGAAATCCAACCTGGTGACACACCAGTGGACTCACAGAAGAGACAAACCATATGAGTGTCCAGAGTGTGGGAAAAGTTTCAGTCATAAATCCAACCTGGTGAAACACCAGTGGACTCACAGAAGACACAAACCATATGAGTGTCCAGAGTGTGGGAAAAGTTTCAGTCATAAATCCAACCTGGTGACACACCAGTGGACTCACAGAAGAGACAAACCATATGATTGTCCAGAGTGTGGGGAAAGTTTCAGTCAGAAATCCAACCTGGTGACACACCAGAGGACTCACAAAAGAGACAAACCATATGACTGTCCAAAGTGTGAGAAAAGTTTCAGTACCAAATACAGTCTGGTGAAACATCAGAGCACTCACACGGAAGAGAAACCGTATGAGTGTCCAGAGTGTGGGAAAAGTTTCAGTCAGAAATCCAGTCTGGTGACACACCAGAGCACTCACACGGGAGAGAAGCCATATGAGTGTCCAGAGTGTGGGAAAAGTTTCAGTCAGAAATCCAACCTGGTGACACACCAGTGGACTCACAGAAGAGACAAACCATATGAGTGTCCAGAGTGTGGGAAAAGTTTCAGTCAGAAATCCAACCTGGTGAAACACCAGTGGACTCACAGAAGAGACAAACCATATGAGTGTCCAGAATGTGGGGAAAGTTTCAGTCAGAAATTCAACCTGGTGACACACCAGAGGACTCACAAAAAAGAGAAACCATATGACTGTCCAAAGTGTGCGAAAAGGTTCAGTCATAATTCCCACTTGGGAAGACACCAGAGGACTCACACGGGAGAGAAACCGTATGAATGTCCAAAGTGTAGGAAAAGTTTCAGTCAGAAAGGCAACCTGATGATACACCAGAGGACTCATACCCTGGAGAAACCATATCAATGTCCTGAATGTGGTAAAAGTTTCAGATGGAATTCCAGCCTGGTGACACACCAGAGGACTCACAGCCATGATAAAGGCTAGCTACCTGTTTCTGGTGATCAACAGAACTTTCTATATATTTCCTTTTGCAGTAGTGTTAAATTCTTCAAAAAGGCTTCTAGGTGTTATTTTTTTATATTGATTATGAAATTCCCACAATTTGAGTTTCCATCTTCTATCTTGGGATTCTCCAGCTTTTGAGTGCCAGAATTTTCCAGCCATCACAGAAGTAGTCCTGGATATAAGAGTAATGGGGCCTATCAATTAGAGTTTTATGTTGCAATAACAATTATGAATTTATTTTGCAATCACCGTTAAATGAGACTGCTTGTTTAACTGCCCCACCCCCTTCTCTCCCTGATAAAGCTGTTCAATAAATGTGTGATTTATTAAGCGGAAACCTGGCTACCTCAGGGTTGGAGGCATAGCCCACACCCAGGCTTGCGTTCCAAAGGCATCCTCTACATCAACCCTTTGATTGTCCAAGTTCGTTCTCTTTTCCACAGTGTCCCTACAGGCTTTTTCCCACTCCCACTGGGTCCCTGCAGTCCATAGACCTGACTCCCCAGGAGGCCTCACAGCCTCCTCTTCCTTATCTTTTGAGGAGCATTGAACCTCATTTTTGGGAAAGAGGGCAGCAGCATCATGTATTTGTTGCACCCCCTTGGTGGTGATGATTTGAGAAAAAACTGTACAGTGGAAAACGTATTGTGTAAGCACTCTCAATAGCTTTTGACAAGGAAAAAATGAGTATTGTCAGTGTTGCTATGAAAATTAGGGCAAAGCAAGAGTTGCTCCAAACTCTGAGATGTGCAGTCAATAAGTATAATAATAAAATTATATGACAAAGGGTTGAATGACCTTGGTATGTCTAGGCTATCGAAGTGAAGGATTGGGGGGATATGAAAGCCGTCTTCCAGTAATTGAGCGTCTGTCACAAAGAAGAGGGGGTTGACTTATTCTCTATGGCACCAAAGAATGGGACAAGAAGTAATGGGTGGAAGTTCATGAAAGAGATCCAATCTAGAAGTAAGGAGAAATTCTCTGAGAACAATTAATGGAATAGCTTCCCTCCTGGGTTTGTGGGTGCTCTGTCACTGGAGGTTTTCAACAATAGACTGGACAATCGTTTGACCTTGAGCAGGGTGTTGGATTAGAAGACCTCCAATGTCCCTTCCAACCCTATCTTCCTGCGATTCTGTGAGAGAGAAAGTAGCTTACAGGTAGTCCTCAACTTACAACAGTTTATTGACCATTTGAAGTTTATGAATCAATGATGTTCGCAATTATGAAACCTTTTTCCAGTAATTGGAAAAAAAAGGAGTTATTCAGAGATGCAGTGGTGTTTAGAAAAGCATTTTCACAAATACCTGATAATCTAAATGAATAATAGAGTGAGAAATGACCTAAGAGGTTTTGCAGTCCAATCCTTTGTTCAAACAGGAGATCCTATACCATTTCAGACAAGTGGCTGTCCAATCTCTTCTTAAAAGCCTCCATTGATGAAGCACCCCGAGCAACTGAATGCAAACCCTTTTACTGATTAATTGTTCTCACTGTCAGGAAACTTTTCCTTAGCTGTAGGGTACTTGTCTCTTCAGTTAGTTTCCATCCATTGTTCCTTGTCTCACCTTCTGCTGCTTTGGAAGATAGGTTGAATCCCTTGTTCCTTGTGGTAGTCCCTCAAATATTGGAACGCTGCTATCATCTCATTTTTAAAGGTGCTTGATTAACCTGACAACTTTGCCATCCAAAAGGTAGAGGATGGAATTAGAGGGCCTTAATATTTACTAACAGAGATGAAACGAAAGGGCAACGAACATATTTGTGGACTGGATCTAAAACACACAAAGATGGTTGCAGGAAGTGGATATGTCTAGTCTAGAGAAAAAAACTAATGTGGGGGGAGGGTGACGTGATTGCAGTATTCCAAGATTTGGGGACCTGCCACAAAGAAGAGAGGGTCATGAAACAACTGATGGAAACTAAACAAGGAAAGAAGCAACCCAGAAGTAAGGAAAAACATCCTAACAGTGAGAACAATCAACCAGTGGAACGGCTTCCCTCCAGAACTTGTGGGTGCTCTAACAATGGGAGTTCTTGAGATTGGACAGTCATTTGTCTAGAAAGGTATAGGCCTAGCCCTCATCTTCTTTTGGGGTCTCACAGGAATGCCCTCATTGTTGCTCCAAGTCAGTCAGCAGCTTCTTTGGCAGGAACGAAGCCCAGGGAAGCATCCCTGGGGAGAAGACAATGTGCCATCAGGCAGGGACAAAGCGCACCTCCCTTGAGGATCAGTGAAGACTATTCCAGCCAGTTTTTTCTTTGGGGGGGTTCAGGATAACTCTCCAAAACTATATTTGCGACTGAGGGAAGCTTGAAGAGTGATGCTTACCCCTATTTAGCTTCACAAGATTAGGCAGGTGCTGAATCACAAAAGTTGATAATGGCCTTGTTTCTATGTGCAGCCTTAAACAATAGTCAGCTTCATCCCATTCATAAAAAAATCAAATAAAGGTCAAAACCTGGAAGCTCCCACCCACATTGCTTCCAAACCCATTTAGATAGGAGATATTATTTTTCCCTCTGCATTCTTGCAGCTGGAACTGTCCAGATTTCCCTCAGCAAGTAATGTGGTTTAACATCTACATGAAATCTCTAGGAGAGGCCATCCATCCTATCATATCCAATTATGTAATGGTAGTCTTTGATTTACACCACTTCATTTAGTGACCAGGGGTTGGGGATCCATGATCTGGACAGTGATTTATCCTTTCAAAGCCCTTGGGGAAAATGGACCTCTCCCTTCCCCTTTAAAAAAGCCTAGTCAAAATATCAGCAACAACCAGCAACATGTATTTAACTGGAGGGGGTGGGATGGGGTATGATTTTCATAAGGGCAAAAGAGGGACTTGGCACTGAAGGCTCCACTCCTGAGACACCCTGTCTTCCTATTTATAACTGTAGGCATTGAAAGACTGGCTTTCTCGCAGCAATCCCAATAGAGACACAGCACTTCAGTCCTTCTGGACCTTGCCATCTCACAAACATGTTGCCAGGCTTCCCAGCAAGCCCCCTGAACCTTTGCTGCTTCAGTCAGAGCCCGATTCCTGAAGTGGCTCTGGGAAACGTGGGGGTCAGGACTCAGCGAAGCGGGCATTGCACAGGAGGCATAAGGCAATTGCTGCGATCTCCGCCGCCTGAAACACCTTCGTTTCAGATCTGCTGCCTTCTGACTCCCGATTGAAGATCCACCATTCTCTTCCCTCTATATTCATACAACAGGGCAGCTTTACTATGACAGCCATTCGAGTGGACCTTGAACTGTCTCCACGTTCGATTGTGCTCCACATGGATGGGGAAGTCACCACTGCTGGGCTCCAGCAGGTGCTACTTGCACCATGGAGGAACCTCTCACCCTGTGCCTTCCCCCTCCTCTTCCACACTGCCAGCTGCTTCGTCTTTGTCCTTGCATGGAGGGGAGGAGCTCGGAGGAAAGCCCGGGCGGGGGAGAGAGCCTGGATTGCACACTGACTAACCTCAATTTGGACTCAAAAATCCTGCATGTACTAAAGAGCTAAGGCAGGCTCAGTAACCAACTCTTGGAAATGGGCAGTCTGTAGTTACATAAAAGAAAACAATGGCTGTGAAGAATTTGGGACTTTTGCTTGCTTGAAACCTGACTGGAAGGTCATAGAAATGATATCTGATGTCTGAAAATAATTGGCATAGAAAATTGGATACTGTAAATTTCTTTCCAGAACTTTTCCCCTGGCTGCTAGACCTTCATGGTTGAAAGCTCTCCTTTTGGGAGTCACTGAAGGAATACTTTTCTGCTGCCTCTATCACTGCCTTCCCCTACGGACCAGAAAAATTTAAACATGCATCAAGTCCCCTTGATCTGATCAAATTTTAATCTTTTGCCAATAACATTTGTTCCATCCATATATTTTGACAAAAAAGGGGGGGATTGTAGGACGTTAGCACCCACCCCTTTCCCAAAAGAATGAAATATTCTAGGAAATATTAAAAAGGAAGAATATTATATATCTCTGGATTAGGAGAAACTTGCTCTTGGAAAGCAGCCCGAGGGAGAGAAGGGGATGGGATAGAAGAGAACTCTATGGGGCAAGGCTGAGGGAGAGGAGGGGATAGGATCAGAGATGTTTCTGTGAGGCATGCCTGAGAGAAAGAAGAGGATAGGATAGGGGAGGTTTCTGTGGGGCAAGCCTGAGGGAGAGAAGGGGGATATGATGGAAGATTCTATGGGGCAAGCCTGAGGGATAGAAGGGGATAGGATAGGAGATGTTTCTGTGGGGCAAGGCTGAGGGACAGAAGGAAATAGGATAGGATAGGGGAGGATTCTGAGGGAATCTCCTGAGGGAGAGAAGGGGAGAGGCCGATTGTAACTACTCATTAATTTTCAAGCTGTGTCAATTTATCAAGCCCAATCCCATAGTTTGGGAATGAACTTCCGGTTTGCTCGTAGGGTTGGTTTAAGCCCCTCCTGAAGGTCCCTGAAGCCTTGAAGAGCCAAGGTGGCGCAGTCGTTAAATGCAGCACTGCAGGCTACTGCTAGATCAGCAGGTCAGCGGTTCAAATCTCACCGGCTCAGGGTTGACTCAGCCTTCCATCCTTCCGAGGTGGGTAAAATGAGGACCCAGATTGTTGGGGGCAATATGCTGACTCTCTGTAAACCGCTTAGAGAGGCCTGAAAGGCCTATGAAGCGGTATATAAGTCTACTGCTATTGCTATTATTGCTATTGCTATTGGGGAGGGAGGCTGTTTTCTCCCTCTCCAAACTCCTATAAAGCTTCTGGAGCCTGGGGAGGGCAAAAAAAGCATGCAAAAAATGGGGGGGGGGACAGGCTCTCATGCGTGCATGCACAATGGGGGGGTTTGCGCATTGCATTATGGGTGCAACACACCCACGCACTCCCCCCCTGCACTCCCCCCCTTATGGCACACAAGCCAAAAAAGGTTCGCCATCACTGCCCTATACCATTCTATACAAATGACTGTCCAATCTCCTCTTAAGAACCCCCATTGTTGGAGCACCCACAACTTCCGGAGAGAAGCCATTCCACTGGTTAATTGTTTTCACTATTCGGAAGTTTCTCCTTAATTCTAGGTTACTTCTCTTCTTGATTAGTTTCCATCCATTGTTTTTCTACCTTCTAGTACTTTGAAAAATAAGTGGAACCCCTCTTCTTTCTGGCAGCCCCTCGAATCTTGGAACACTGCTATCATGTGTCCCCCCCCCCTAGTTTTTCTTTTCACTAGAGTAGACATATCCAGTTCCTGTAATCATCTTTGTGTTTTAGCCTCCAGTCCACAAATATGTTCATTGGTCTTTCATTTCATCTCTGCTAGTAATTAAGTCCCGTATACCTGACCCTCTAATTCCATGTTTTGGATGGCACAGTTGTCAGGTTAATCAAGCACCTTTAAAAAGTAACTTAAGAAGAAAAAACATTTTTTTCCAGGATGGTAAAAGATCATCTGCATGGAGTTGATCTCTAAGATCCTTTCCAACTCTTGTCCTGGTATGGATCGTCTGTTTCCTTGACAACATCATCATACTAACCTTCCACTGTCTCTTCGGAGATTTTTCTTTTTTTACTTAAGCACTTGTTCATTGATTGCACCTCAGCAGTTCCTGTGGTTATGAAGGTGCTGGAAAAGGAGTTGCATCAATTTGGGTTCTTCCTACTGGTGCACATTTATGATCATTGCAGCATCCCACATTCATGATCCCGTTTGTGACCTTCCCAGCTGGCTTCTGACAAGCAAAATCAGTGGAGCTGCTGGCAGGAAGTTGCAAGTCAGGGTCATGTGAAATTGCCTATTAACATACCACAGTGATTTGCTTAACAATGGCAGCGGAACAGATATAAGTTGGCACTGTCATGTGACATCCTTAATGATCTGGCTGCTTAGTGACAGATGTTAGTCCCAACTGCAGTCAGTAAGTGAGGACTACTTCAATTGGAATGTCACCAGAGGGACTGTGAACAATATTTTTGCCCTTACTTGGAACTCAAGACTTCCATGGGCAAAACTGGTACTTTAAATCTTGCAGAGGCTTTAGGCATCATTTCATCAGTTAAAGCCCCATCTCTAAAATTACAATGACTGTAACCATGTTAAGACATTTTTCAGGCTGAAAACACATGGATTTTCCACACTTATATATTTGTAGGTGTATTTGTAATTCTCTCTGTATATATGTATATATGTATATATGTATATATGTATATATGTGTATATATATATATATATATATATATATATATATATATATATATATATATATATATATATATATATATATATATATATATATATCTGCAATTGGACAATCTATCTTCAGCACTTCCAGATATATTTCATAATAACCCTTTACAATGCTAAGAATTTGTGTTTTTAATACAAATATTGTATTAATTCATCAAAATCTAAAATGCAGAAGTCAAAGAAAAATGAAAATAATGGTAAAATAAGGGAAGAAAAGGAGAAGAGAAAAAAGTGTAGGGTAAAGGAGAAAAGAAAAAAAAACCATTAGCTTCAAACTCCCTTTGGTGCAGTAGAATAGTAACATAAAACCTCAATATTTTACTTTTATAATATATACTAGTCATTTGTATATAAACAAACGTATCTAATGAAAAAAACCCAAAATCAAAGTTTCATTTTTTTCTACCTCACGCACAAAGTCCAAAAGCAGTTTCCCTGTAGAAACAAAATGAATCCTGTTCCTTTCTTTAATCAAAGCAGTCGCTTTAGCCATCTCTGCTAACTCCATCAAGTTTTGCAACCATTTGTCCTCTGTGGGAATGAAAATATTCTTCCATATTTTTCCACAAAATATTCTTGCCGCCAATATATATAAACACCATAGTTCCATTTTTTTTCAAGTTCTTTAAAACTAAAGGAAAACTCTCTGGTTTTATATTCACTTTAAGAGTCTTCTGTAGTAAGATGTGTAACTTACTCCAAGGTTTCTTTGCTTTGTCACATGTCCACCATAAATGCTAAAAAGCTCTTCTTTGCATTTCCAAGATTCATTTTAGGTGCCTTTATACATTCTGGACAATTTGTCCAGAGTTAGATACCAACAGTACATTATCTTACAGAAGTTCTCTTTTAAACTATATTATAATGTAAATTTTAGAACTCTTCTCCACGTATTCTCCCATTGTTCAAGCGTTACATTACATCCAAACTTCTCTGTCCACTGAATCAATGCAGGAATTCTACACTTCTGTAAAAGGAAATATCCAAAGAGTTCTACTGATCACCAGAAACAGGTAGCTAGCCTTTGTTGAGGCTGTGAGTTCCCTGGTGTATCAACAGGCTGGAATTATTACTGAAACTTTTCCTACAATGTGAACACTCATACGGTTTCTCTTCTGTGTGAGTCCTCTGGTGTGTCACCAGGCTGGAATTCTGACTGAAACTTTTCCCACACTCTGGACATTCATATGGTTTGTCCTGGGAATGTGTCCTCTGGTGTTTCACCAGGCAGGAATTCTTACTGAAACTTTTCCCACACTCTGGACACTCATACGGTTTTTCTCCTGTGTGAATCCTCTGGTGTGTCACCAGGCTGGAATTCTGACTGAAACGTTTCCCACACTCTGGACACTCATACGGTTTTTCTCCTGTGTGAATCCTCTGGTGTGTCACAAGATTGGTATTCTGACTGAAACCTTTCCCACACTCTGGACACTGATATGGTTTGTCTCCCGTGTGAGTACTCTGGTGTTTCATAAGGTTGGAACTGTCACTGAAACTTTTCCCACAAACAGGACATTCATACAGTTTTTCTCCTGAGTGAGTTTTCTGGTGTTTCACAAGGCCAGAATTATTACTGAATCTTTTCCTACAATGTGAACACTCATACGGTTTCTCTCCTGTGTGAGTCCTCTGGTGTGTCACAAGGTTGGTATTCTGACTGAAACTTTTCCCACAATCTGGACATTCATACGGTTTTTCTCCTGTGTGAATCCTCTGGTGTGTCACCAGGTTGGAATTCTGACTGAACCTTTTCCCACACTCTGGACATTCATATGGTTTGTCCTGGGAATGAGTCCTCTGGTGTGTCACCAGACTGGAATTCTTACTGAAACGTTTCCCACAATCTGGACACTCATATGGTTTCTCTCCTGTGTGAATCCTCTGGTGTTTCACAAGGCCAGAATTCTGACTGAAAAATTTCCCACATTCTGGACATTCATATGGTTTTTCACTTGCGTGAATCCTCTGGGGTGTCAACACACTGGAATGATGATGGAAACTTTTTTCACATTCTAGATATTCATATGGATTTTCTCCTGTGTGAATGCTCTGGAGGGTTACCAGACTGGAATTATGACTGAAAACTTTCCCATACTCAGTACATTCATACAGTTTGTCCTGGGAATGAATCCTCTGGTATGTCATTAGGCTGAAATTCTGACCGAACCTTTTTCCACACTCTGGACAATCATATGGTTTCTTTCCTATGTGAGTCTTCTGATCTGTCATCAGGTTGGTGATATTCTTGAGGTCAAATATATGTGTGATCATTTATTTAATGGTGTTTTAATTCCATCTGTTTTCCATCTGCTTTGCTTTCCTTTCCAATGTTGCTTGTTATTCTCAGTTTTCCAGAGTGCTCTTATTGCCATCTTCTTTGTCTATAAGATTAAAAAAATATGTAATTTTACATTCTACATTGTTGGCTTTACAGAAAGGGAATGCTATGAAAGCAAAAATGGAAACACACAGAGAAATTATATGCCTTAAATAGACAGAATTTGGAGAAAAACTGAAAATTGGAAAGGGAAGATGGAAATGGAATAACTAGAGGAAGCAGGACTGGGTCTATAGAATATAAACAAAAACTCTACACAAGGCATTTTATTCCAACAACTGAAATCTCTTTGTTGCTCAACCAACCTGCCTCTTGTGAACACTAGTGTCTCTTCCCCAAAATTCTCTGCAGGCACACTGAGCTGAAGGTTCACTTCTCAACATGACAAGGACACAGCCAAGACAACAAAGGAGTGGCTTAGGGACAACTCTGTGCATGTCCCAGAGGGCCCCAGCCAGAGTTCTGACTTCAACCCTTTTGAATATCTCTGGAGGCACATAAAAATGGCTCTCCATCAATGGTTGCCATCCAGCCTGACTGAGCTTGAGAGGACTTGCAAGTACAATGGCAGTAAACTCCCCCAATCTCCCAGGTGTGCAAAGCTTATTGCGTCTTACCCCAAAAAAACTTGAGGCTGTAATCGCTGCCAAAGGTGCTTCAACAAAGTACTGAGTGAAGGGTACGAATACTTATGCCAATGTGTTTTTGTTTTTAATAAATTTATAGAAATTTCTTTTAAGTCTCCCAAATCTCCCAGCAGGAAATCACGGGCAGCAACTTTAAATCATGGAGCAAAAAGGATAAAACCATTTTGGGAGAGAAAGAATATGCAACAGCAGCCCGCAAGTTTCATTCTTCCCCCTTCGCTGCTTCCAGGCCGTGGAGGAACCCAAAGGGCCCGACTTTCTCCCCGCTTCTCCTCCGACCTTCCCTCCACTCACCTCCTAGGAGCCGCTTCGACCCTCCAAACGGCACAAGAGGCTCTGCCGACACCATCCTCCTTCCGTGGGTGAACCCGAAAAGGAACACCCTCTGTACACCTCTCTAGCAATCTAATCCTCTATCGTTTCAATTCGTTCCAGCTCGGCCTCTCTCCCTCTGGTGTAATGTCAATACAAGCGATGCCGCTGCTGTACTGTATTTACTTCTTTGCAAAGCGCGAGTGTTGCTTCTTTGTAGTTCGCCATCTAGCGACAGAAGGTGGAAAATCACCCTCGTCCTATCTCCACCCTGAAGTTTCGGGTGGTTCATTACTGGAGATTTTAAAGAAGAGACTGGGGAGCCACCTATCGGAAACGGTAGGTTCCTTTGCTTGAGCAGAGGGCTGGACTAGAAGACCTTCAAGATCCCTTCCAGCTCTACAGGTAGTCCTCAACTTACAACAGTTCGTTTTGTATTGTTCAGTCACAATGACACTGAAAAAGTGATTATGACCACTTTTCACACTTGTGACCATTGTTACATCACCACGTTCACATGGTTTACATTGTGATGCTTGACAACTGACTCACATTTATGACAGTTGCATGTCCCATGTCACCTTTTTCAACCTTCTGACAAAGGCAAAGGGGAAGCCAGATTCACTGAACAATCCTGTCACTAGTTTGAGGATTATCTATATTTTGACTTCATTTTGCAAATACATAACAGCGAGGACAATTGATTGGTGTAACAGCTTGCCTTCAGAACTTGTGGGTGCTTCATCATTGGAGATTTTTAAGAAGAGATTGGACAGCCACATGTCTGAAATGGAGTAGATCAGTGATGGTGAACCTTTTATGGCTTGCGTGCCAAAAGTGGGGGGAGCATAGAGGGGTCGTGCATGGGCATAGCAGACCCATAATGCTATACGCACAATTCCAGTGCACATATGCACACAACCAGTGCTCCCCGCACTTTTAGTGTGCTTTTTGTGCCCTCCCCAGACTCCAGAGGCTTTATAAGAGCCTGAGGAAGGCGAAAACAGTCCCCCTGGGCCCCCTGGAGTTCCCCAGTAGCTGCAGGACCTTCCCTGAAGCCTACAGGGCCTTCGGGGAAGAGAGTATTATATGCATTTTATGCAGATAAAAACAAAGTTTACCCAATCAGAGACAAAGTTTCATTAACAACATGATCTTTAAAGCATTCTTTGTTCAGGCCCCTGTCTCTGTCCACCTTTATCTATGGATATTCCTATAGCCTTGTGTAGGGGCGGCTCTCCCTCCCACTTGGATAAGTTGTTTATTCGGCAGAATGCTTTCAGGATTCAGAATTTATGAGGCAGGAAAACTCCCTACTCTGGTCCCATTATCTATGGAGCCTGATATTCCTGGGTAATGCTTTCTTCTACATTTTCAAGGATGCACCTAGCTTGGGAGCCAAGAATAGAAGCGAGACACAGCAGCGAGATAACAAACTTTGCACTAATGCCAACCAGTATTAAGGTTACAATTTACTAAACTAGAATTAGTTCCTAACAGTTCCACCACAAAACCACGGTAGAGTAAAGCGCGCTCGACGAAAGCGCGTACCTGACATCATCACAGCGCGACGAAAACATCACACTGTGAGCGGTAAACTTAAAATTAACGCGAAAACCTTACCCTAACCCCTCCAAACCTAACCCTAAACCTAACCCTTAACCTAACGCTAAACCTAACGCTAACCCTTAACCTAACCCTAAACCTAACCCTAACGCTTAACGTAACCCTAAACCTAACCCTAACCCTAACCCTAACCCTAACCCTAACCCTTACCTTTACGTGAATCAGCTTGCTTTAAAAGCGCTTTTTAAAGCGCCCTTTTTTCTCTGCGGTCGTATTTGTCACGCTGCTGATGACGTCAGGTACGCGCTTTAATCGGGCGCGCTTTAGTGGACTGTGGTTTTGTCGTGCCACGGTTCCTAACAAGTGACGGTATACAATAATATAAGCAGAAGCCAATAACAAAGCTTAATTCCTAATAAATGATTTCTAGCAGTATATCATATCAGAAGCAAACAGCAAATACTAGTTTAATGAGTAACAATTATATAGTAGTATAAGTAATTCATTGTAAAAGTAAATAGTCAATATTAGTTTGATTCATATACTCCTTTATTCCCCCCCCCTTTTTTATTTTTGGACAGGTTACTTCCTGTCAATGATGAAGTAGGGGAGCATATTCCTTGGATATGGTGTTAAGAACCATGATTTTAGCTGGGCGACCTCAGGTGGTAAAGGTCACGAAGGAAGGAGGCAATGACAGTCATCCCAGTGAAGGGAGATGTAACCATAAACTGGATTAGGGGGATGAAACGGGAGGAGAAGGAGACCCACAAAGGTTAAGAACACTAGAAATCCAATCCTTTTCCAGTCAGAGAAGATACTGCCAAACCAGTTGAAGCCAACTTTCCCAGTCCAAATCTGCACTGGGACATGGACAGCTTTCCCCATCCTGGCAGTAATCTCCTCTATAGGTTTTTCTGGACTATCTATTTGCAAACAATAATTTGTGAGATCACATTTTCCATATACACCTCCTTCTGTTGGTAACAAAAAGTGTAAAGCAAGTCTATTCAGATAAAGTGTTGGTTTAAACTGAGTCTGCTATTTAGCCATTAAAGTTAAAGCAACAGCAGTTTAATTAATTATTATTTCAAGCACAGCCTGTAACCTTATAAGTCTATTCAACATATAAATGGGCTTCCCTAGCAGCCATCCACTTTGTCTCCGCACAGAGCAGCTCTCCCCGCAACCACCCAGCAGCAAAGCCCACAGGAAAGAGAGAGAAAGAGACTCTGCCAGTCCCATGATCCTTAGGGGAAACACATCTGATTGGCTGGCAGTTGCTCCCTCCCCCCTCCATCTGGGATATCCTATTCAGACCAGGCCCTAGGAAATGCACTTTAACAAAGACAACAATAGGTAATGAAACCCAGCTGTTTCATCACAAATATATAAGAACAATTAGCGGGCTTTCAAAAATTCAGTTGACCCCATTAAAAAACAAATTTCCCTTCACTGCTTTAAGTTCATCAAGCCAGGTAGGGAGGGAGGGAGGGAGAGAGAATAGTTAAGTAGGTAGGTAGATAAAGGGATAGAGAGGG
Source organism: Thamnophis sirtalis (assembly GCF_051295495.1). Classification (NCBI taxonomy): domain Eukaryota; kingdom Metazoa; phylum Chordata; class Lepidosauria; order Squamata; family Natricidae; genus Thamnophis; species Thamnophis sirtalis. The sequence goes on along the minus strand of NW_028261383.1, from coordinate 22,741,669 downwards.
GGAGAGGGAGAGAGAGATACAGTAGGTTGGTAGGCAGAGGGAGGAAGGGAGGGAGGGAGAGAAAGAGAGATAGAGAAACACAGTAGGTAGTGTGGGAAGTTATCATCCATCCATCACTGCTTTAAGTTCATCAAGCCAGCATAACATACCGTAACACAACACGTAAGGACGCTTTCTATCGTAGACCGGTAAAGGGAAATCATCAGTCATTGTTCCACCTGATTTTTCCGCAAGATCCTAATGAAATGGAGTCTCGGTTGAGCCTTCCTGACCACTTCGATTGTGTTATTTTTCCAGGTGAGATCTTGGCTAAGGTGAATTCCCAGAAATTCGGAGGAGACCCTCTCCACACAACCCTGCTTGATGTCGAGTGAGGCAGGTTCCTCTCTCGGTTTCCAGAAGTCTAACACCAGAACCTACTGTATTTTTCAGAGTATAAGACGCAGCTGAGTATAAGATGCACCAAGGTTTTGAAGAGGCAAATTAAAAAAAAGTAGGTAGATAGAGAGAGAAATACAATAGGGAGGGAGGGAGGGAGGGAGAGAGTGTAGTTAGGTAGATAAAGGGATAGAGAGAGGGAGAGTGGGGAGGGGGAGAGAAATACATTAGGTAGGTAGGAAGAGAGAGAGAGAGAGAGAGAGAGAGAGAGAAAGAGAGTGAGAGAAACAGTAGGTAGATAGGTAGATGTTTCCAGGTGTATTTATCCATGTGCTGGAGAAGGAAATAGCTGACAATCTGCAGCACCTAAGACTTTGTTTCTGCTGGCACAGCACTTGATCAATCTAATTCTCATCAATCAGTTAAAGAGCTTTCCAAAAGGGGTGGAGAAGTTTTTGCACTCTGCAAATCTCCCAAAAAAGGCATGAATAGCCTTGGGGGGAGGGGCTTGTAGAGTGCTCCCTGGGGGATGGGGAGCAAAAATGGCCCGTTTCTCATGAAAACGGGCCCGTTTTTGTCAAAAAAATTGCATGCATAGTCTTATGGAGGTGTTGAAAGAAATGTCCTTCTGGGTTCAGCTCCAAGTGGGGAAGAAGACACTGGAGACATGGAGGCTGCTTGGAAAGATGGTTTATTGTTGGACAGGACCACATGGCTTGAGCCCTGAACAGAAAAGATGATCACATGCTTTAATGTTGGTGGAGAAGAATAAGAGAAGGGCTGAGGAAGAGGCTTGCTAGGCTTTTTATACCCTGTTTAGTCCCACCTCTCTGTTTCCTGTTCCTGTGTAAGTAATGTATTCTGATTGGTTGTCAGACTCCCATGGTGCCATGCAGGGGGCTACTCTCTAGGCTGTTTTGAATCCAGGTATGAGTTCTCAGATGCCATGTGGAGAGTTGAGTAAAAGGCCAATATTATCATGCCTTTCTGTAGCTGTATCATGCCTTTCTGTAGCTGCTGCTGAAGTCTTTATTATGTAAAGTGGGCCAGCCTGGCTAGTCTTAATGGGCCTATTGACAAAGTGGGGGTGGGCAGGAAGCTACAGGCAACTATTCTGTCTTTTAAAACACGCTTCATTTCACATCCACAGAAACATTCTGCCTTTTCAATATTTCCTAGGATATTTCCTTTTTCTGGGAGAGGGCTGGATGATAACTTCCCACAGAGGCTTATAGAGTGCTCCTGAGTTCTGGGGGGGGGGTGTAAAAAAATGGCCCATTTTCTGCGCATATTTGCCCTCCCCAGCCCCCAGGAACTCTCTGAAAGCCTCCATAAGGCTTTGCACAGCCATTTTGGTGAAGGGGCGGGACTTTGGGAGGAAAAAAAAGGTGTATTTGATGTATAAGACGCACCCAGATTTTCAGCCTCTTTTTTTTGAGGAAAAAAGGTGCATCTTATACTCTGAAAAAAATATGGTATGTCTTGCTGGTGTTTAGATGCAAGTTGTTTTCTAAGCACCATATGGATAACTTCTGGACGTCTTCCCACTATGCTAATTTGTCTCCTCCTGTAATAAGACCCAGTACGGTGCTACCATCTGCAAATTTATTATCACGTTAGATGGATCAGAAGATATGAAATCGTATGTGTACAATGAGTACAGGTAGCAACTGAGCATGCAGCCCTGAGGAGAGCCAGTGTTGAGCTTCAGAGCAACAGGGAAAATGAGTGTGCTCTCTTGGGAGACCTGAAGTAAAAGGTATAGGATAGATTGTCACGGACAAAAGCTATTCCTGTGCTCAGTGGGAGTCGACCACGACTTGATGGCACCAAAGGAAGCACCGAATCCATGAAACCCTCTTGCAAACGCCTCAGGGTAGATAGGACAGGATGATTTTCCATCTTATGTCGCTAGATGGCGATCTACAAATAAGCACCACTCGGGCCTTAGAAAGCACAGAATAGAGTACAGCAGCGGCATCGCTACTATTGACATTCCACCAGCGGGAGAGAGGCTGAGCTGGTAGAAATTGAAACGATAGAGGAGTAGATTGCTAGAGAGGTGTACAGAGGGTGTTCCTTTTCGGGTTCACCCACGGAAGGAGGATGGTGTCGGCTGAGCCTCTTGTGCCGTTTGGAGGGTCGAAGCGGCTCCTAGGAGGTGAGTGGAGGGAAGGTCGGAGGAGAAGCGGGGAGAAAGTCGGGCCCTTTGGGTTCTTCCACGGCCTGGAAGCAGCGAAGGGGGAAGAATGAAACCTGCTGGCAGCTGCTGCTGCATATTCTCTCTCTCCCCAAATGGTTTTATCCTTTTGCTCCACGATTTAAAGTTGCTGCCTGTGATTTCCTGCTGGGAGATTTGGCAGATTTAAAGAAATCTTGATATATTTTTCATATTTCTGAGCCACCCGCCTCCCTCACCCTTCACCTAACACTTGGGTCCTTGTGGTCTCATTGACATGTCGCTTTCCTGGCCAGCGAGGAGTTTCATGGGCAAAAGGGATGTTTGCATCGGATTTGTTCCCCGTTTCATCTGTTAGTGACCCCCACCTTTTAAAAAATAGGTTAAAAAATTAGAGGCAATGCACTTCTGAGTCATTTTGCAGACTGAAATGCACATAATTATTCTGTATTTCTGTGTCAAAAGGAACACACATTTAGTTCATTCAGACAGTATCCAGACCCCCTTCTGTCAATTTTGTTATTCTGCAGCCTGATTTTACACTTGTTGAAATTCATTTTTTTTCTCATTCTTGTACATTCCTAATGACAGAGTGAAAACAGAATTTTAGAAATTCTTTAAATTTATTAAAAACAAAAACACCTGAAATATCACATTGGCATAATAAGTATTCAGATCCTTCACTCAGTACTTTGTTGAAGCACCTTTGGCAGTGATAACAGCCTCAAGTCTTTTGGGGTATGAGTCAATAAGCTTTACACATCTTGGAGATTGGTGGTTTTTTTGCCATTCTTCCTTGCAAGACCTCTCAAGCTCTGTCAGGTTGGATGGCAACCATAGATGGAGAGGCATTTTTAGATGTCTCCAGAGATATTCAATAGGGTGCAAATCAGAGCTCTGGCTGGGCCCCTCTAGGACATTCACAGAGTTATCCCTAAGCCACTCCTATGTTGTCTTAGCTGTGTCCTTGTCATTTTGAGAAGTGAAGTCCTGAACGGTTTTCATTGAGGATATCACTGTACTTAGCTCCATTTAGCTTTCCCTCAACCCTAACCAGTCTCCCGGTCCCTGCTGCTGAAAAACACCTCCACAGCATAATGTTCTTCTGGTGTTCTTTTGCAAACTAAGGGGGCATTCATGTGTTGGGCACTGAGGAGAGGCTTCTGTCAAGTGACTCTGCCATAAAGCCTAGAACAGTGGAGGGCTACACTGATGGTTGTCCTTCTGGAACTCTGTCCCATCTCCACACAGGAACTCTAAAGCTCAGTCAGTGACCATCGGGTTCTTGGTTACCTCTCTTACTAAGGCCCTTCTATTGCAATTGCTCAGTTTCACCGGATGACCAGCTCTTGGAAGAGTCCTGGTTGTGCCAAACTTTTTCCATTTGAGAATTATGGAGGCCACTGTGCCCTTAGGAACCTTCGGTGGCGCAGAAATTTTACTGTGGCCTTCTAAAGATCTGTGTCTTGAAATAATCCCACCTCTGAACTCTACATGCAGTTCCTTTGACCTCATGGCTATTATTCTACAGTATGCATTGTCAGCTATGCGGCCTTCTATGGGGAGGTGTGTGCCTTTCCAAATCATGTCCAATCAATTTATCACAGGTAGACTCCAATCAAGGTGTAGAAATATGTCGGCAACAATCAAGGGAAATGGGAGTCATCTGAGCTAAATTTCAAGTGCTGTTGCTGAATACTTAAGCCAATGTGATATTTCAGTTTTTTCCTTTTACTAAATGTACAAACATTTCTAAACTTTTGTTTTCACTTTGTCATTATGGAGTATTCTATGTACATTAAGGAGGAGAAAAATGAAATTAAGGCACATAATTTCTCTGTGTCTTTTCACCTTTGTTTTCATAACATTCCCTTTCTGTATAGCCAACAACAATGGTATGTAAATTGGTATTGTCAAATGACATCACGCTTAACTGTTGGGCTGCTTACTGACATAGATGCCAGTCACAATTGCTGTCAGTAAGTGAGCACTACTTGAATTAGGGTGTCACCAAAGTGGTTGTGGAAAATATTTGCTGCCCTTACTTGGAGCTGAGGACTTCCATGGGCAAAACTAGTACATGAAATCTCGCAGAGGGTTCAGGTATCATTTCATCAGATAAAAACCCACGTCACTAAAGTTAGCTCAGAAAATTCGATTGTAAACATTTTGGGATAATCTTCAAGCTAAAAACACATGGATTTTCCACACACGTACAGTTATAGGTCTGTGTATTTAAATTATTCTCTATGCATATGTTTACAACTGTACAATCTATCCCCAGCATTTCCAGATATATGTGATGATAAGCCTTTGCACAGATAAGAATTTATGAATCAGCAAAGTGAAAAAGAGAATGTCATGATTGAATGGATATTTGAACTTGGACACAAATGTGTCAAATGAATCATCTAATATATGAGGTTATCCTTTATTGTGACAAGTTTGCTTATTTATTGTAATGTATACATTTTCCTTTTTTTCACATCTTCTGCAACCATTTTATAAACAAAGTTACATTTTTCTTTGAATCTTATAGACAGAGAAGATGTCAATAAGAGCACTCTGGAAAACTGAGAATAACAAGCAACATTGGAAAAGAAAGCAAAGCCAGCCAGAAATCAAAACATTTTCCATTTCCTTCAGAGAACCACAATATTTTTCTCCTTTCCCAGAAGTTGAGACAAAGGAGAGAAAATTAGGAGGAGATTTCAAGCTAGAAAAAGAAGAGTATGAGAAACTCAAGAGTAAGTTAAATGAAAGATCAAGAGAGAATATATTTCACTCAGAGAAAGATGAAGGATCAAAAGGTCTATTGGATAGCTACATAGGGCAAACAGTGATGCAGGCCTGGCCCTGTGAGGAGGAAAACAGCTGGAATTAAAGCACCACTCATCAAATGATCACACATATTTTTGACCTCAAGAACGTCAGTGTTGGAAAACTCCTATTGTGTCTATGGTGGGAAAAGTACAGATTGTAAACCACAACTGATTATGTACAAAACGATGCACATTGTAGAAAAGCCATAGCAATGCTATAAATGCGAGAAATGGTACAGCTCTCTTGTGGTTCATCGAAGGACATAAGCATAGCAACATAAGAGCACTCACCAGCTAGAAAGTGTATATGCCCAGTTTGATGAAAAGGTTTCATTAGAAATTCCACCTCATGAGACACCTGAAGACTCTTCCCGGGGAGAACATGTTGAATGTACTTACAATGGGAAAAGTTTCATTGGAAATGTCCAGCTCATTAGCCACCAGAGGACACATACGAGAGAAAAACCCTTTGCATGTCCTGACTGAGAAATGTTTCAGTCAAATGTCCAGCCTGGTGACACATCAGAGGCCTCACAGAGGAGACAAACCATATGAGTGTTCAGAGTGTGGAAAAAGGTTCAGTAAGAATTCCCACTTGGTGATACATCAGAGGACTCACAAAGGAGAGAAACCATATGAATGTCCAAAGTGTGAGAAACGTTTCAGTCAGAAATCCAGCCTGGTGACACACCAGAGGACACACACGAGAGAAAAACCGCATCAGTGTCCAAAGGGTGGGAAAAGTTTCAGTAATTATTCTGACCCGATCACATACCACATGACTCATTCCCAGGACAAACTGTATGAATGTCCTGAGTGTGGGAAAAGTTTCAGTCATAATTACAACCTGGTGACACACCAGAGAACACACACAGGAGAAAAACCGTATGAATGTCCTGAGTGTGGGAAAAGTTTCAGTCATTATTCCATCCTGGTAACACACCAGAGGACTCACACGGGAGAGAAACCATATGAGTGTCCAGAGTGTGGGAAAAGTTTCAGTAAAAATTCCAATCTGATAACACACCAGAGGATTCACACAGGAGAAAAACCGTATGAATGTCTACAATGTGGGAAATGTTTCACGGAGCATTCCCACCTGGTAACACACCAGAGCACTCACACGGGAGAGAAACCTTATGAGTGTCCAGAGTGTGGGAAAACGTTCTGTTATAATTCCCACTTGGTAACACACCAGAGGACTCACACGGGAGAGAAGCCGTATGAATGTCCTGAGTGTGGGAAAAGTTTCAGTCATAATTCCAATCTGGTAACACACCAGAGGATTCACACAGGAGAAAAACCGTATGAATGTCCAAAGTGTGAGAAAAGTTTCAGTCAGAAATTCAGCCTGGTGAAACACCAGAGCACTCACACAGAAGAGAAACCGTATGAGTGTCCAGAGTGTGGGAAAAGTTTCAGTCAGAAATCCATCCTGGTGACACACCAGAGGACTCACAGAGGAGACAAACCATATGATTGTCCAGAGTGTGGGAAATGTTTCAGTAAGAATTCCAGCCTGGTAACACACCAGAGGACTCACACGGGAGAGAAGCCGTATGAATGTCCTGAGTGTGGGAAAAGTTTCAGTGATAATTCCAATCTGGTAACACACCAGAGGATTCACACAGGAGAAAAACCGTACGAATGTCCAGATTGTGGGAAAAGTTTCAGTCAGAAATTCAGCCTGGTGAAACACCAGAGCACTCACACAGAAGAGAAACCGTATGAGTGTCCAGAGTGTGGGAAAAGTTTCAGACAGAAATCCAACCTGGTGACACACCAGAGCACTCACACGGGAGAGAAGCCATATGAGTGTCCAGAGTGTGGGAAACGTTTCAGTCAGAAATCCAACCTGGTGACACACCAGAGGACTCACAGAAGAGACAAACCATATGAGTGTCCAGAGTGTGGGAAAAGTTTCAGTCAAAAGTCCAACCTGATGTCACACCAGAGGACTCACAGAACAGACAAACCATATGACTGTCCAAAGTGTGAGAAAAGTTTCAGTCAGAAATTCAGCCTGGTGAAACACCAGAGGACTCACATGGGAGAGAAACCATATGAGTGTCCAGAGTGTGGGAAAAGATTCAGTCATAATTCCTACCTGGGAAGACACCAGAGGACTCACACGGGAGAGAAACCGTATAAATGTCCAAAGTGTAGGAAAAGTTTCAGTCAGAAAGCCAACCTGATGACACACCAGAGGACTCATACCCTGGAGAAACCATATCAATGTCCTGAATGTGGTAAAAGTTTCAGATGGAAATCCAGCCTGGTGACACACCAGAGGACTCACAGCCATGATAAAGGCTAGCTACCTGTTTCTGGTGATCAACAGAACTTTCTGTATATTTCCTTTTGCAGTAGTGTGGAATTCTTCAAAAAGAATGTTTTTTTAATATTGATTATGACATTCCCACAATTTGACTTTCCATCTTCTATTTTGGGATTCTCCAGCTTTTGAGTGCCAGAATTTTCCAGCCATCACAGAAGTAGTCCTGGATATAAGAGTAATGGGGCCGATCAATTACAGTTTTATGTTGCGATCACAATTATGATTTTATTTTGCAATCACCGTTAAATGAGACTGCTTGTTTAACTGCCCCCCACCCCCTTCTCTCCCTGATAAAGCTGTTATTAAGCGGAACCCTGGCTACCCCACGCCCAGGCTTGCATTCCAAAGGCATCCTCTACGTCAACCCTTTGATCGTCTGAGTTCTTTTTCTTTTCCACAGTGTCCCTACAGGCTTTTTCCCATTCTCACTGGGTCCCTGCAGTCCTTAGACCTGACTCCCACCCCAGCAGGCCTCACAGCCTCCTCTTCCTTACCTTTTGAGGAGCACTGAATCTCATTTTGGGGAAAGAGGGCAGGACATGCATCCCTGGGTCACATGACTGTTGTGGAAGCAGCCATTGTTTTCATTCTGCCTGGAATTCCCCCTTGGTATGATTTGAGAAAAAACTGTACAGTGAAAAACGTATTGTGTAAGCACTCTCAATAGCTTTTGACAAGGAAAAAAATGGGTATTGTCAGTGTTGCTATGAAAATTAAAGCAAGAGTTGATCCAAACTCCGAGATGTGCAGTCAATAAGTTTAATAATAAAATTATATGGCAAAGTTGAATGTCTAAGCTATCAAAGTGAAGGATTGGGGGGGACATGAAAGCTGTCTTCCAGTAATTGAGCGTCTGTCACAAAGAAAAGGGAATTGACTTATTCTCTATGGCACCAAAGAACGGGACAAGAAGTAATGGGTGGAAGTTCATGAAAGAGAGATCCAATCTAGAAGTAAGGAGAAATTCTCTGAGAACAATTAATGGAATAGCTTCCCTCCTGGGTTTGTGGGTGCTCTGTCACTGGAGGTTTTCAACAATAGACTGGACAATCGTTTGACCTTGAGCAGGGTGTTGGATTAGAAGACCTCCAATGCCCCTTCCAACCCTATCTTCCTGCAATTCTGTGAGAGACAACTTAGAAAATAGCTACAGGTAGTCCTCAACTTACAACAGTTTGTTTATTGACCATTTGAAGTTTATGAATCAATGATGTTCGCAATTATGAATCCTTTTTCCAGTAATTGGAAAAAAGAGGAGTTATTCAGAGATGTAGTGGTGTTTAGAAAGGCATTTTCACAAATACCTGATAATCTAAATGAATAATAGAGTGAGAAATGACCTAAGAGGTCTTGCAGTCCAATCCTCTGCTCAAACAGGAGATCCTATACCATTTCAGACAAGTGGCTGTCCAATCTCTTCTTAAAAGCCTCCATTGATGGAGCACCCCGAGCAACTGAACGCAAGCCCTTTTACTGATTAATTGTTCTCACTGTCAGGAAACTTTTCCTTAGCTGTAGGGTACTTGTCTCTTCAGTTAGTTTCCATCCATTGTTCCTTGTCTCACCTTCTGCTGCTTTGGAAGATAGGTTGAATCCCTTGTTCCTTGTGGTAGTCCCTCAAATATTGGAACGCTGCTATCATCTTATTATCATCTCATTTTTAAAGGTGCTTGATTAACCTGACAACTTTGCCATCCAAAAGGTAGAGGATGGAATTAGAGGGCCTTAATATTTACTAACAGAGATGAAACGAAAGCACAATGAACATATTTGTGGACTGGATCTAAAACACACAAAAGATGGTTGCAGGAAGTGGATATGTGTAGTCTAATGAAAAGAAAAACTAATGGGGGGGGGAGGGTGACGTGATTTTAGTATTCCAAGATTTGAGGACCTGCCACAAAGAAGAGAGGGTCATGAAACAACGGATGGAAACTAAGCAAGGAGAGAAGCAACCCGGAAGTAAGGAGAAACATCCTAACAGTGAGAACAATCAACCAGTGGAACGGCTTCCCTCCAGAACTTGTGGGTGCTCCAACAATGGGAGTTCTTGAGATTGGACAGTCATTTGTCTAGAACGGTATAGGCCTCGTCTTCCTTTGGGGTCTCACAGGGATGCCCTCATTGTTGCTCCAAGTCAGTCAGCAGCTTCTTTTGCAGGAAGGAAGCCAAGGAAAGCATCCCTGGGGAGAATACAATGTGCCATCAGGCAGGGACAAAGCGCACCTCCCTGGAGGATCAGTGAAGACAATTCCAGCCAGTTTTTTCTTTGGGGGGTTCAGGATAACTCTCCTAAACTATATTTGCGACTGAGGGAAGCTTGAAGAGTGATGCTTACCCCTATTTAGCTTCACAAGATTAGGCAGGTGCTGAATCATAAAAGTTGATAATGGCCTTGTTTGTATGTGCAGCCTTAAACAATAGGCAGCTTCATCCCATTCATAAAAAATGAAATAAAGGGCAAAGCCTGGAAGCTCCCACCCACACTACTTCCAAACCCATTTAGATAGGAGAAATTATTTTTTCCCTCTGCATTCTTGCAGCTGGAACTGCCCAGATTTCCCTCAGCAAGTAACGTGGTTTAACATCTACATGAAATCTCTAGGAGAGGCCATCCATCCTATCACATCCAATTATGTTACGGTAGTCTTTGATTTATACCACTTCATTTAGTGACCAGGGGTTGGGGATCCATGATCTGGACAGTGATTTATCCTTTCAAAGCCCTTGGGGAAAATGGACCTCTCTCTTCCCCTTTAAAAAAGCCTAGTCAAAATATCAGCAACAACCAGCAACATGTATTTAACTGGAGGGGGTGGGATGGGGTATGATTTTCATAAGGGCAAAAGAGGGACTTGGCACTGAAGGCTCCACTCCTGAGACATTCTGTCTTCCTATTTATAACTCTTGGCATTGAAAGACTGGCTTTCTCGCAGCAAGCCCGATAGAGACACAGCACTTCAGTCCTTCTGGACCTTGCCATCTCAGAAACATGTTGCCAGGCTTCCCAGCAAGCCCCCTGAACCCTTTGCTGCTTCAGTCAGAGCCCAATTCCTGAAGTGGCTCTGGGAAACATGGGGGTCAGGACTCAGTTGGCGAAGCGGGCATTGCACAGGAGACATAAGGCAATTGCTGCAATCTCCGCTGCCTGAAACACCTTCGTTTCAGATCTCCCGCTTCTGACTCCCAGTTGAAGATCCACCATCCTCTTCCCTCTATATTCATACAACAGGGCAGCTTTATTATGACCGCCATTCGAGTGGACCTTGAACTGTCTCCACGTTCGATTGTGCTCCACCTGGATGGGGAAGCCACCACTGCTGGGCTCCAGCAGGTGCTACTTGCACCGTGGAGGAACCTCTCCCTGTGCCTCTCACCCCTCTTCCACACTGCCAGCTGCTTTGTCTTTGTCCTTTCATGGAGGGGAAGAGCTTGGATTGCACACTGACTAACCTCAATTTGGACTCAAAAATCCTGCATGTACTAAAGAGCTAAGGCAGGCTCAGTAACCAACCCTTGGAAATGGGCAGTCTGTAGTTACTTAAAAGAAAACCATGGCTGTGAAGAATTTGGGACTTTTGCTTGCTGGAAGGTCATAGAAATGATATCTGATGTCTAAAAATAATTGGCATAGAAAATTGGATACTGTAAATTTCTTTCCAGAACTTTTCCCCTGGCTGCTAGACCTTCATGGTTGAAAGCTCTCCTTTTGGGAGTCACTGAAGGAATCCTTTTCTGCTGCCTCTATCACTGCCTTCCCCTATGCAACAGAAAAATTTAAAGCATGCATCAAGTCCCCTTGATCTGATCAAATTTTAATCTTTTGCCAATAACATTTGTTCCATCCATATATTTTGACAAAAAGGGGGGATTGTAGGACGTTAGCACCCACCCCTTTCCCAAAAGAATGAAATATTCTAGGAAATATTAAAAAGGAAGAATATTATATATCTCTGGATTAGGAGAAACTTGCTCTTGGAAAGCAGCCCCCACCTTTGTTAACAGTCCCAGAAAGTCTACAACACAAAAGACCTTCATCTCCAGGGTGATAGGATTGATCCAAACCCTTAAGATCCAAACCAGGACAGTCATTAAGCCATAATAGGAATTGCCCCAAACCCCTTCATTACCATCACACAGCAAGAATCAACCAAGCCTGGGACTCAAGATAATCTACAAAGTTACCCCTGCATGGCCCATGGGAGACTGACAATCAATGAGGATACATTTCTTGCCACAGGAACAGGAAGCAAGTTAAAAGCCCAACAGAGGGTATTGCTCGTCTTTGCCCAGGACCATGTGGTCCTATCCACCATTAAACCATCTTTCCAAGCTGTCTCCATGTTTCCAGTGTTTTTCTTCCCACTTGGAACTGAACCCAGATGGACATTTCTTCTAATGATAGCATGTAATCTGTGAAAACTTCTGACCAATGCATAGTTTGAGATGGGACAAGCCTGTTTTTTTGGCCTCCTGTTGTGAGATGGCTGTCAGATAGGCAGTATGTGGGACTGGAAAGCCAACAATACAACAGTGGCCTGTCTGGTTGAGCTTAAAGGAGTTAAAACCATCAAGTACTGTATTGCTAGAAAGGATGGAAGGAGAGAACTACAGAGGAATTTCCTCTTCCAGATTACTCATGGGAGGAGGGTTCAGAGAGGCTGTCACATGTTTCCCATGGTCAAAGTGTGAGCTGGATGATAAAGAATAGGTCAGAGGACAGGCTGGGAGCAAGTCAGGCTGTTTCCTCCATGGCACAGAAGCAGAAAAGCAGCTACTAGAATATAGAATATCAGAGTTGGAAGAGATATTTGAGGTCATCTAGTCCAATTCCCTGCTCGAGCAGGAGACCCTATACCCGGGACGAAGTTCAGCCTTTTTTAAAGCCATTTTTCGCCCTTCCCAGGCTCCAGAGGCTTTATAGGAGCCTGGGGAGGGTGAAAGGAGCCCCCCCCCCCGAGGTCTTCCAGAGGCTTCAGGGGCTTCCGGAGCGCAAAAAAACCGGCCCTATGGGCATTTCTCAAAATAATCATCAGATCATTAGTATTTTTTATATTATTATTGACACACTCTGATGCTAAGATGTTCTCGTCCCCATCCCAACCTGAAAACAACACTGTTCCAACTGCCACTTGGATGTGGGCGTGGCCAGCATGTGACTCACCTGGCCTGCTGGCTGGGACTTTGGAGAGGAGCCTGAGGGAGAGAAGGGGATGGGATAGGAGAGGACTCTATGGGGCAAGGCTGAGGGAGAGGAGGGGATAGGATCAGAGATGTTTCTGTGAGGCATGCCTGAGAGAAAGAAGAGGATAGGATAGGGGAGGTTTCTGTGGGGCAAGCCTGAGGGAGAGAAGGGGGATATGATGGAAGATTCTATGGGGCAAGGCTGAGGGATAGAAGGGGATAGGATAGTAGATGTTTCTGTGGGGCAAGGCTGAGGGAGAGAAGGAAATAGGATAGGATAGGGGAGGATTCTGAGGGAATCTCCTGAGGGAGAGAAGGGGAGAGGAGAGGCCAATCGTAGCTAATCATTAATTTTCAAGCTGTGTCAATTTATCAAGTCCAATCCCATAGTTTGGGAATGAACTTCCGGTTTGCTCGTAGGGTTGGTTTAAGCCCCTCCTGAAGGACCCTGAAGCCTTGGGGAGGGAAGCTGTTTTCACCCTCTCCAAGCTCCTATAAAGCCTCTGGAGCCTGGGGAGGGCAAAAAAAGCATGCAAAAAATGGGGGGGAGCAGCTGTCATGCGCGCATGCACAATGGGGGGGTTGTGCATTGCATTATGGGTGCAACACGCCCACGCACTCCCCCCCTGCACTCCCCCCCCTTATGGCACACAAGCCAAAAAAGGTTCGCCATCGCTGCCCTATACCATTCTATACAAATGACTGTCCAATCTCCTCTTAAGAACCCCCATTGTTGGAGCACCCACAACTTCCGGAGAGAAGCCGTTCCACTGGTTAATTGTTTTCACTATTCGGAGGTTTCTCCTTAATTCCAGGTTGTTTCTCTTCTTGATTAGTTTCCATCCATTCTTTCTTTTTCTACCTTCTAGTACTTTGAAAAATAAGTGGAACCCCTCTTCTTTCTGGCAGCCCATCGAATCTTGGAACACTGCTATCATGTCCCCCCCCCCTAGTTTTTCTTTTCACTAGAGTAGACATATCCAGTTCCTGTAATCATCTTTGTGCTTTAGCCTCCAGTCCACAAATATGTTCATTGGTCTTTCATTTCATCTCTGCTAGTAATTAAATACTGTATACGTGACCCTCTAATTCCATGTTTTGGATGGTAAAGTTGTCAGGTTAATCAAGCACCTTTAAAAAGAAACTTAAGAAGAAAAAACATTTTTTCCCAGGATGGTAAAAGATCATCTGCATGGAGTTGATCTCTAAGATTCTTTCCAACTCTTGTCCTGGTATGGATCGTCTGTTTCCTTGACAACATCATCATACTAACCTTCCACTGTCTCTTCAGAGATTTTTCTTTTTTTACTTTAGCACTTGTTCATTGATTGCACCTCAGCAGTTCCTGTGGTTATGAAGGTGCTGGAAAAGGAGTTGCATCAATTTGGGTTCTTCCTACTGGTGCACATTTATGATCGTTGCAGCATCCCACATTCATGATCCCGTTTGGGACCTTCCCAGCTGGCTTCTGACAAGCAAAATCAGTGGAGAGAGTGGAATGTCACCAGAGGGATTGTGAACAGTATTTTTGCCCTTACTTGGAACTAGAGACTTCCATGGGCAAAACTGGTACTTTAAATCTTGCAGAGGCTTTAGGCATCATTTCATCAGTTAAAGCCCCATCTCTAAAATTACAATGACTGTAACCATGTTAAGACATTTTTCAGGCTGAAAACATGGATTTTCCACACTTATATATTTGTAGGTGTGTGTATTTGTAATTCTCTCTGTATATATATATCTGTAATTGGACATCTCCAGCACTTCCAGATATATTTCATAATAACCCTTTACAATGCTAAGAATTTGTGTTTTTAATACAAATATTGTATTAATTCATCAAAATCTAAAATGCAGAAGTCAAAGAAAAATGAAAATAATGGTAAAATAAGGGAAGAAAAGGAGAAGAGAAAAAAGTGTAGGGTAAAGGAGAAAAGAAAAAAAAACATTAGCTTCAAACTCCCTTTGGTGCAGTTAGAATAGTAACATAAAACCTCAATATTTTACTTTTATAATATATACTCATAGTCATTTGTATATAAACAAACGTATCTAATGAAAAAAACCCAAAATCAAAGTTTCATTTTTTTCTACCTCACGCACAAAGTCCAAAAGCAGTTTCTCTGTAGAAACAAAATGAACCCTGTTTTTTTCTTTAATCAAAGCAGTCGCTTTAGCCATCTCTGCTAACTCCATCAGGTTTTGCAACCATTCGTCCTCTGTGGGAATGAAAATATTCTTCCATATTTTTCCATAAAATATTTTTTCCGCCAGCATATATAAACACCATAGTTCCATTTTTTTCCCAAGTTCTTTAAAACTAAAGGAAAACTCTCTGGTTTTATATTCACTTTAAGAGTCTTATATTCACTTTAAGAATCTTCTGTAGTAAGATGTGTAACTTACTCCAAGGTTTCTTTGCTTTGTTACATGTCCACCATAAATGCTAAAAAGCTCTTCTTTGCATTTCCAAGATTCATTTTAGGTGCCTTTATACATTCTGGACAATTTGTCCAGAGTTAGATACCAACAGTACATTATCTTACAGAAGTTCTCTTTTAAACTATATTATAATGTAAATTTTAGAACTCTTCTCCACGTATTCTCCCATTGTTCAAGCGTTACATTACATCCAAACTTCTCTGTCCACTGAATCAATGCTTTACATACTCATTCTGCAAGTTCAATTTTAATTATATTTTATAAACCTTAGCCATAATAGGTTGACCACTACCACACACATTGAGATGAACACCTTCGAATGGTGCAGGAGTATGCATGGAATCTCCAGGAAAAGGACCTCCAAATTTTATTAGTAAAGTTGTTGATTGCACATCTCAAGAGTTTCGAGCAACTCTGAGCATCTTGCCATGCCCCAATTTTCATAGTAACACTGCCAATACCCATTTTTTCCTTGTCAAAAGTTATTGAGAGCTCTTACACAATACATTTTTTAAAAATGAAACATTTTCCAGTGTAGTGTTTTTTTCTCAAATCACCATCACCAAGGGGGATGCAATAAATACATCGTCATTATGGTGCTGCTGTCACCTAGCAGCCATCAAAGGGAAACAAGCTGGCACCTCCAAATAAATGAGTTCCCAGCAGGATTTGCTAATAAACCTGGAGATGCTGTAATCAAAACCACAATCCCTTTCCTCCTCAACTCAATATTCCTATAGCTCTTCTCCGTCAGGTTCATCTGCAAGGCAGAACAGCCTCTACATGTGAAATTTTACACTGCTTTTTTTCACAGGGCTTTGTGCCCACGCCCAGCACACCTGTCACCCATTGCACACTTACGGTTTTTAAGATCTCCTGGAAGCAGTCATCATTTTCAGTGCACCCACAATCCATTAAGGCAGTCTACAAAGTGTTAAGGTAGGAAAACAGGGTAGATTCTCCCTTTCCTGAAGATCAATGACACAGAAACAGCCTTTATTTTGGCCCTCAGGCAGGTGGCAACATGGCAGCTGCTTCCACAAATCCACTGGGCCAAGGATGAGTTTCAGGCACAATGAACAGGATGGCTGCTTCCACAATAGTCATGGGGGCCCAGGGATGCTTGATCTGCCCTCTTCCCCCAAAATAATGTTCAGTGATTTTCAAAAGGTAAGAGGAGGCTGTGAGGCCTGCTGGGTTGGGAAACAGGTCAAAGGACAACAGTGACCCAGTGAGAGTGGGGAAAAGCCTGTAGGGACCCTGTGGAATAGGGAAAGAACTGGGGCGATAAAAGGGTTGAGGTAGGAAGCCTTTGGAATGCAAACCAGGGCCTGGGCTATGCCTCCAACCCTGAGGTAGCCAGGGATTCGCTTAATAACAAACACATTCATTGCACGGCTTTATCAGGGAGAGAAGGGGGTGGGGGCAGTTAAGCAAAGCAGTCTCATTTAATGCAACATAATAACATAATTGACAGGCCCCATAATGGTTATATATCAAGGACTACTTTTATAGTGGCTCGGAAATTCTGGCACTCAAAATCTGGAGGACACCAAGGTACAAGATGGAAACTCCAATTGTGGGTACCGTATTTTTCAGAATATAAGGTACTCCAAAGTATAAGACGCAACTAGATTTTGGGGAGGAAAATAAGGGAAAAATATCTGCCTCTGCCTCCCAGCAATTTGACTCCTTGCAATAAACAGTACAGGCAATATACACTGTTTGTAGTGTTATATTTCAGATTATACTTGTACAGATGCTGTTAAAATTGATGTGTTTTCTGGAAGTATAGTTATTTTTGCCTATTTAAAAGAATAGCACTTTTAAAAACAATAGCACTGGGCCTCTTCGGATCAAGCATTTATTTTAAAAAGCTTCATTTTGTTAAGTTGTCTAGAATAATAATAAAGCAGTCTTTAAAAAATAAGTCTAATAATTTGAATATTCTATAGGCATTTATGGTTGTTGACTTACCTCCTTGCAGCAAACAGCCTGGTTAGCACAAGAAAAAAAAATCTGTTTCTGCCTCTCAGCAATTTGCCTAGTGGAGCAAACAGCAAGTTTCACTTTCAATTTCTCCCGATCATCAGCTGTTTGAGGCTGCAGGGGTTGCTATAGCTTATTGAAGCCTCCACAAGCGCCTCCCCCCTTGCTGCAAAGAGGTAAATTGCTGGGAGACAGAAGCCAAAGGGTTGGGACCAGTGGGTGGGTGGGGCTACATTCAGTGTATAAGATTTTCACCCTCTTTTAGGGGGGGAAAGGTGCGTCTTATATTCTGAAAAAAATGGTAATTCATAATCAACATTAAAAAACACACAATACAAAAGGCTTTTTGAAGAATTCTACACTTCTGTAAAAGGAAATATCCAAAGAGTTCTACTGATCACCAGAAACAGGTAGCTAGCCTTTATTGAGGCTGTGAGTTCCCTGGTGTATCAACAGGCTGGAATTATTACTGAAACTTTTCCTACAATGTGAACACTCATACGGTTTCTCTCCTGTGTGAGTCCTCTGGTGTGTCACCAGGCTGGAATTCTTACTGAAACTTTTCCCACACTCTGGACATTCATATGGTTTGTCCTGGGAATGTGTCCTCTGGTGTTTCACCAGGCAGGAATTCTTACTGAAACTTTTCCCACACTCTGGACACTCATACGGTTTTTCTCCTGTGTGAATCTTCTGGTGTGTCACCAGGCTGGAATTCTGACTGAAACCTTTCCCACACTCTGGACACTCATACGGTTTTTCTCCTGTGTGAGTCCTCTGGTGTGTCACAAGATTGGTATTCTGACTGAAACCTTTCCCACACTCTGGACACTGATATGGTTTGTCTCCCGTGTGAGTACTCTGGTGTTTCATAAGGTTGGAACTGTCACTGAAACTTTTCCCACAAACAGGACATTCATACAGTTTTTCTCCTGAGTGAGTTTTCTGGTGTTTCACAAGGCCAGAATTATTACTGAATCTTTTCCTACAATGTGAACACTCATACGGTTTCTCTCCTGTGTGAGTCCTCTGGTGTGTCACAAGGTTGGTATTCTGACTGAAACTTTTCCCACAATCTGGACATTCATACGGTTTTTCTCCTGTGTGAATCCTCTGGTGTGTCACCAGGTTGGAATTCTGACTGAAACTTTTCCCACACTCTGGACATTCATATGGTTTGTCCTGGGAATGAGTCCTCTGGTGTGTCACCAGACTGGAATTCTTACTGAAACGTTTCCCACAATCTGGACACTCATATGGTTTCTCTCCTGTGTGAATCCTCTGGTGTTTCACAAGGCCAGAATTCTGACTGAAAAATTTCCCACATTCTGGACATTCATATGGTTTTTCACTTGCGTGAATCCTCTGGGGTGTCAACACACTGGAATGATGATGGAAACTTTTTTCACATTCTAGATATTCATATGGATTTTCTCCTGTGTGAATGCTCTGGAGGGTTACCAGACTGGAATTATGACTGAAACCTTTCCCATACTCAGTACATTCATACAGTTTGTCCTGGGAAGGAATCCTCTGGTATGTCATTAGGCTGGAATTCTGACTGAACCTTTTTCCACACTCTGGACAATCATATGGTTTCTTTCCTATGTGAGTCTTCTGATCTGTCATCAGGTTGGTGATATTCTTGAGGTCAAATATATGTGTGATCATTTATTTAATGGTGTTTTAATTCCATCTGTTTTCCATCTGCTTTGCTTTCCTTTCCAATGTTGCTTGTTATTCTCAGTTTTCCAGAGTGCTCTTATTGCCATCTTCTTTGTCTATAAGATTAAAAAAAAATGTAATTTTACATTCTACATTGTTGGCTTTACAGAAAGGGAATGCTATGAAAGCAAAAATGGAAACACACAGAGAAATTATATGCCTTAAATAGACAGAATTTGGAGAAAAACTGAAAATTGGAAAGGGAAGATGGAAATGGAATAACTAGAGGAAGCAGGACTAGGTCTATAGAATATAAACAAAAACTCTACACAAGGCATTTTATTCCAACAACTGAAATCTCTTTGTTGCTCAACCAACCTGCCTCTTGTGAGCACTAGTATCTCTTCCCCAAAATTCTCTGCAGGCACACTGAGCTGAAGGTTCACTTCTCAACATGACAAGGACACAGCCAAGACAACAAAGGAGTGGCTTAGGGACAACTCTGTGCATGTCCTAGAGGGGCCCAGCCAGAGTTCTGACTTGAACCCTATTGAATATCTCTGGAGGCACATAAAAATGGCTCTCCATCAATGGTTGCCATCCAGCCTGACTGAGCTTGAGAGGACTTGCAAGTACAATGGCAGTAAACTCCCCCAATCCCCCAGGTGTGCAAAGCTTATTGCATCTTACCCAAAAAACTTGAGGCTGTAATCGCTGCCAAAGGTGCTTCAACAAAGTACTGAGTGAAGGGTACGAATACTTATGCCAATGTGTTTTTGTTTTTAATAAATTTATAGAAATTTCTTTTAAGTCTCCCAAATCTCCCAGCAGGAAATCACGGGCAGCAACTTTAAATCATGGAGCAAAAAGGATAAAACCATTTTGGGAGAGAAAGAATATGCAACAGCAGCCCGCAAGTTTCATTCTTCCCCCTTCGCTGCTTCCAGGCCGTGGAAGAACCCAAAGGGCCCGACTTTCTCCCCGCTTCTCCTCCGACCTTCCCTCCACTCACCTCCTAGGAGCCGCTTCGACCCTCCAAACGGCACAAGAGGCTCTGCCGGCACCATCCACCTACCGTGGGTGAACCCGAAAAGGAACACCCTCTGTACACCTCTCTAGCAATCTAATCCTCTATCGTTTCAATTCATTCCAGCTCGGCCTCTCTCCCTCTGGTGTAATGTCAATACAAGCGATGCCGCTGCTGTACTGTATTCACTTCTTTGCAAAGCGCGAGTGTTGCTTCTTTGTAGTTCGCCATCTAGCGACAGAAGGTGGAAAATCACCCTCGTCCTATCTCCACCCTGAAGTTTCGGGTGGTTCATTACTGGAGATTTTAAAGAAGAGACTGGGGAGCCACCTATCGGAAACGGTAGGTTCCTTTGCTTGAGCAGAGGGCTGGACTAGAAGACCTTCAAGATCCCTTCCAGCTCTACAGGTAGTCCTCAACTTACAACAGTTCGTTTTGTATTGTTCAGTCACAATGACACTGAAAAAGTGATTATGACCACTTTTCACACTTGTGACCATTGTTACATCACCACGTTCACATGGTTTACATTGTGATGCTTGACAACTGACTCACATTTATGACAGTTGCATGTCCCATGTCACCTTTTTCAATCTTCTGACAAAGGCAAAGGGGAAGCCAGATTCACTGAACAATCCTGTCACTAATTTGAGGATTACCTATATTTTGACTTCATTTTGCAAATACATAACAGCGAGGACAATTGATTGGTGTAACAGCTTGCCTTCAGAACTTGTGGGTGCTTCATCATTGGAGATTTTTAAGAAGAGATTGGACAGCCACATGTCTGAAATGGAATAGATCAGTGATGGTGAACCTTTTGTGGCTTGCGTGCCAAAAGTGGGGGGAGCGCAGAGCGGTCGTGCGTGGGCATAGCACACCCATAATGCTATGCGCACAATCCCAGTGCACATATGCACACAACCAGTGCTCCATGCACTTTTAGTGTGCTTTTTGTGCCCTCCCCAGACTCCAGAGGCTTTATAGGAGCCTAGGGAAGGCGAAAACAGTCCCCCTGGCCCCCTTGGAAAAGAGCTGATGTGGTTCCCATCTTCAAAAAAGGAAAAAAAAATAGATCCAGGCAACTACAGACCTATCAGCCTGACTTCAATACCAGGAAAGATTCTGGAAAAGATAATCAAGCAACGAATTAGCAAACACCTAGAAGTAAACAAAGTAATAGCCAAAAGCCAACATGGGTTTGTCAAAAACAGATCATGCCAGACTAATTTTATTGCATTCTTTGACAAAGTGACAAAATTAGTGGACCAGAGGAATGCCGTCAATATAATTTACTTGAACTTCAGTAAGGCATTTAACAAAGTAGACCATAACCTACTACTAGATAAAGTAGAAGAATGTGGGTTAGACAGCATAACCACCAGATGGATTCGTAACTGGCTGACCCACCGCACTCAACGTGTAGTCCTCCATGGAACTGCATTTACATGGAGGGAAGTACGCAGTGGAGTACCCCAAGGCTCTGTTTTGGGCCCAGTACTCTTCAACATCTTCATCAATGATTTAGACAAGGGAATAAATGGGGAACTCATCAAATTTTCAGATGACACCAAGCTGGCAGGAATAGCCTACATTTTCATTACGTCTCTGGTCTCCATCATCCAGGACTGCTGGTGGATTAGTAACAAGCGTCCACAACTCCTCCCTCCCTCCCATCTCCATGTTCACATTCCAGGAGAGGTGGTTTGTCTCATTCAGCCAAGACACCATGAAACATCTTCCCATTACGCCAACAGATGCCATGGTGCCTTTGCTAACCACGATTTAAACCACTTACTCTGGTGCACGCTCCCACTGGGTTACTCTTCTCTAAGCTCTCCAGTCACTCTGAGACAGCTTCTTAAAATGGCAATTCCTGCCTTCCTAAAGCAGCAATACCTCTGCTGACTCCTCATTTCATCATCTTAATGTATAGTCTTGTAAATTACAGTCTTGTAAAGCTGGCTGGTCAGCTTTAAATCACCATTACCTTGACAAGATGGTATTATGGCTAGGCTTTTCTAAAGGGGAAGGGAGAGGTCCATTTTCCCCAAATGCTTTGAAAGGATAAATCACTGTCTAGATCAGGGATCCCCAACCCCTGGTCACTAAATGAAGTAGTGTAATCAAAGACTACCATTACATAATTGGATATGATAGGATGGATGGCCTCGCCTAGAGATTTCATGTAGATGTTAAACCACGTTACTTGCTGAGGGAAATCCGGGCAGTTCCAGAATTATCCTGAAACCCCCCACCAAAGAAAAAAACTGGCTGGAATAGTCTTCACTGATCCTCAAGGGAGGTGCGCTTTGTCCCTGCCTGATGGCACATTGTGTTCTCCCCAGGGATGCTTCCCTTGGCTTCGTTCCTGCAAAAGAAGCTGCTGACTGACTTGGAGCAACAATGAGGGCATCCCTGTGAGACCCCGAAGGAAGATGAGGGCTAGGCCTATACCGTTCTAGACAAATGACTGTCCAATCTCAAGAACCCCCATTGTTGGAGCACCCACAAGTTCTGGAGGGAAGCAGTTCCACTGGTTGATTGTTCTAACTGTTAGGATGCTTCTCCTTACTTCTGGGTTGCTTCTCTCCTTGTTTAGTTTCCATCCATTGTTTCTTGTCTTGCCTTCTGGTAGTTTGGAAAATAATTTTGTTAAGTAAGCTCCCCATTAGAAGAGTGAGTGTGCAGAGAAGCGTGAAAGTGGTGTGGAAGAAATGCATAAACCCGCATACGGGGACACTGAATAATAAAACAGTATTTTACTTGAATACAGGTATTCAGAATTCAATTTACACACGGTTCAGTCAGTCAGTTATCAATGTTCTCAGTTAAGGCGTGATCCATCAAACACAGTCCAGTATCATATAATTAGTTCAGCACAGAATGTCACTAACGGTAGCAAAACTCACAGTAACTCACGATACAGTATCCACCAATCAGCATCTAACAAACAGAGAGCTAACAGTCATTCTGCCTCCATCTTATGGCTGCTTGAGGTAACAGCAACCAATCACATTACAGCAGTACTTAAAGAAACAGTGCTACTCTCATGGCTTATATATTGCTGACTCAACTGTTAGCTTACATTCCTAACATTCTCCCCTTTGGGTAAGCAATATATGCAACCTTACAGTCTGAGTCCGTATTCATTCACAACGTTTATGTTTTACAGTACCTTGGGTTTTAGTAAAATGATCTGCAATGTTTTCTTCAGACATACAATACTCTAGTGTAATCATGTTACTACTAATACTTTGTTGTACCTTTAAATATCTTAGGTCAGTATGCTTTGTCCTTGTCTTTACAGCAAGATTGGATGCCATCTGAATCACTGCTTGGTTGTCCTCATAAATGACAATAGGCTTCCCGTACATCAATCCCCATATCCAGTAGGAGTTGCTTGTAACAAACCAAATCCGTACATAACAAAGACAAACATGAGAATTCAGCCTCCATTATTGATAAGCTTAAATGTTTTTGACGAATAGACCGCCATCCAATTAACGCTTTACCTAAGAATATTGCGATACCTGATGTGGATTTACGTGTTGACACGTCTGTAGCGAAACTTGCATCAGTGTATGCGGTTAATCTGAGTTCATCCCTAGGCTCTAAATATAAGGCATAGTGTATTGTCTGTTTAAGATATCTCAATACACGTTTAACAGCTTGCCAGTGCCTTTCAGTAGGTTCAGCATTAAACCTGGCTAATTGGTTAACACTATATGCTATATCTGATCTTGACCAATTACTAAGATAAGATAAGCTACCAATTAGAGACTGATAAATACCTTTATTAAATACATCATGCTTCACTCATCAAACAGTCCCTATTTGTTGCTATGGCTACTCCAGCTCATGAATTCTTAGACACTGACAAAAGTTTATGCAGGAATACTCAGATCTAGCTTTGCTCCTACTGTAACCACTTAAATTTACTAAAAGAACCTTTCACTTCAAAGAATGGACTTGAGGGTCTTTCTTTGCTAAATGTCTAAATCGGGACGAGCCTGATATTAAGCTGGATCGGCAGTAGTGGTCAACCCAGAGATGCATCTCTACTGTGGAGACTATGCACGACCTGTCTATACCAGAGGTGGGATTCAAATTTTTTTACTGCCAGTTCTGTGGCCGTGGTTCGATGGGTGTGGTGTGGCTTGGTGGGCATGGCAGGGGTAGGTTACTGCAAAATCCCCGTTTCCTCCTGATCAGCTGGGACTCGGGAGGCAGAGAATAGATGAGGGCGGAGCCAGTCAGAGGTGGTATTTACCAGTTCCCCGAACTACTCAAAGAAAGTGAGATTCAAGATGAAGCTTGCGAAAAATATCAGCTTTTATTTATGGCCAAAGCAAAAGCTGGGTGACAAAAAATATATCCAAAACATACAAACAAAATGCATGTAAGGAATAGCCACACCCCTGCGAGAGTGGCTCAGAGTATTATATACATTTTATGCAGATAAAAACAAAGTTTACCCAATCAGAGACAAAGGTTCATTACCAACATGATCTTTAAAGCATTCTTTGTTCAGGCCCCTGTCTCTGTCCACCTTTATCTATGGAGTATTCCTATAGCCTTGTGTAGGGGCGGCTCTCCCTCCCACTTGGATAAGTTGTTTACTCAGCAGAATGCTTTCAGGATTCAGAATTTATGAGGCAGGAAAACTCCCTACTCTGGTCCCATTATCTATGGAGCCTGATATTCCTGGGTAATACTTTCTTCTACATTTTCAAGGATGTAGCCTAGTTTGGGAGCCAAGAATAGAAGCGAGACACAGCAGCGAGATAACAAACTTTGCACTAATGCCAACCAGTATTAAGGTTACAATTTACTAAACTAGAATTAGTTCCTAACAGTTCCACCACAAAACCACGGTAGAGTAAAGCGCGCTCGACGAAAGCGCGTACCTGACATCATCACAGCGCGACGAAAACATCACACTGTGAGCGGTAAACTTAAAATTAACGCGAAAACCTTACCCTAACCCCTCCAAACCTAACCCTAAACCTAACCCTTAACCTAACGCTAACCCTTAACCTAACCCTAAACCTAACCCTAACGCTTAACGTAACCCTAAACCTAACCCTAACCCTAACCCTAACCCTTACCTTTACGTGAATCGGCTTGCTTTAAAAGCGCTTTTTAAAGCGCCCTTTTTTCTCTGCGGTCGTATTTGTCGCGCTGATGATGACGTCAGGTACGCGCTTTAATCGGGCGCGCTTTAGTGGACTGTGGTTTTGTCGTGCCACGGTTCCTAACAAGTGACGGTATACAATAATATAAGCAGAAGCCAATAACAAAGCTTAATTCCTAATAAATGATTTCTAGCAGTATATCATATCAGAAGCAAACAGCAAATATTGGTTTAATGAGTAACAATTATATAGTAGTATAAGTAATTCATTGTAAAAGTAAATAGTCAATATTAGTTTGATTCATATACTCCTTTATTCCCCCCCCCTTTTTATTTTTGGACAGGTTGCTTCCTGTCAATGATGAAGTAGGGGAGCATATTCCTTGGATATGGTGTTAAGAACCATGATATTAGCTGGGCGACCTCAGGTGGTAAAGGTCACGAAGGAAGGAGGCAATGACAGTCATCCCAGTGAAGGGAGATGTAACCATAAACTGGATTAGGGGGATGAAACGGGAGGAGAAGGAGACCCACAAAGGTTAAGAACACTAGAAATCCAATCCTTTTCCAGTCAGAGAAGATACTGCCAAACCAGTAGAAGCCAACTTTCCCAGTCCAAATCTGCACTGGGACATGGACAGCTTTCCCCATCCTGGCAGTAATCTCCTCTATAGGTTTTTCTGGACTATTTGCAAACAATAATTTGTGAGATCACATTTTCCATACACACCTCCTTCTGTTGGTAACAAAAGGTGTAAAGCAAGTCTATTCGGATAAAGTGTTGGTTTAAACTGAGTCTGCTATTTAGCCATTAAAGTTAAAGCAACAGCAGTTTTATTAATTATTATTTCAAGCACAGCCTGTAACCTGATAAGTCTATTCAACATATAAATGGGCTTCCCTAGCAGCCATCCACTTTGTCTCCCCACAGAGCAGCTCTCCCCGCAACCACCCAGCAGCAAAGCCCACAGAAAAGAGAGAGAAAGAGACTCTGCCAGTCCCATAATCCTTAGGGGAAACACATCTGATTGGCTGGCAGTTGCTCCCCCCCTCCATCTGGGATATCCTATTCAGACCAGGCCCTAGGAAATGCACTTTAACAAAGACAACAATAGGTAATGAAACCCAGCTGTTTCATCACAAATATATAAGAACAATTAGCGGGCTTTCAAAAATTCAGTTGACCCCATTAAAAAACAAATTTCCCTTCACTGCTTTAAGTTCATCAAGCCAGGTAGGTAGGGAGGGAGGGAGAGAGAATA
Source organism: Thamnophis sirtalis (assembly GCF_051295495.1). Classification (NCBI taxonomy): domain Eukaryota; kingdom Metazoa; phylum Chordata; class Lepidosauria; order Squamata; family Natricidae; genus Thamnophis; species Thamnophis sirtalis. The sequence continues at coordinate 22,715,246 of NW_028261383.1, read as the reverse complement.
GTTAGGTAGGTAGGTAGATAAAGGGATAGAGAGGGGGAGAGAGAGAGAGAGATACAGTAGGTTGGTAGGCAGAGGGAGGAAGGGAGGGAGGGAGAGAAAGAGAGATAGAGAAACACAGTAGGTAGTGTGGGAAGTTATCATCCATCCGTCACTGCTTTAAGTTCATCAAGCCAGCATAACATACCGTAACACAACACGTAAGGACGCTTTCTATCGTAGACCGGTAAAGGGAAGTCATCAGTCATTGTTCCACCTGATTTTTCCGCAAGATCCTAAGGAAATGGAGTCTCGGTTGAGCCTTCCTGACCACTTCGATTGTGTTATTTTTCCAGATGAGATCTTGGCTAAGGTGAATTCCCAGAAATTCGGAGGAGACCCCCTCCACACAACCCCGCTTGATGTAGAGTGAGGCAGGTTCCTCTCTCGGTTTCCAGAAATCTAACACCAGCACCTACTATATTTTTCAGAGTATAAGACGCAGCTGAGTATAAGATGCACCAAGGTTTTGAAGAGGCAAATTAAAAAAAAAGTAGGTAGAGAGAGAGAGAAATACAGTAGGGAGGGAGGGAGGGAGGGAGGGAGGGAGAGAGTGTAGTTAGGTAGATAAAGGGGTAGAGAGAGGGAGAGTGGGGAGGGGGAGAGAAATACATTAGGTAGGTAGGAAGAGAGAGAGAGAGAGAGAGAGAGAGAGAGAGAGAGAGAGAGAGAGAGAGAGTAGCAGGGGTGGGTTTCGACCGGTTCGCACCGGTCCCTGCGATCCGGTTGGTCGCCGAACCCGGAAGTAAGTAACTTCAGGGAACGGCGAAGCCCCCCCCCCGCGCCCGCGCGCGCCCGCACACCCGCGCTCGCTCCTTACCCGGTTTTTTCGAATTTTGCGCTTTCCACGCATGCGCAGGAGCAGCTGGAGCATCGCGCAGACGCTAGTACGCATGCGCGTGCCGCGTGCGTGCGTGAGGACGCCGCCGGCCTCGTTCCAACCGATCCGGTTGGAACGGGGCGAGAAACCCACCCCTGGAGAGTAGGTAGATTGGTAGGCAGAGGGAGGGAGAGAAAGAGAGTGAGAGAAACAGTAGGTAGGTAGGTAGATGTTTCCAGGTGTATTTATCCATGTGCTGGAGAAGGAAATCGCTGACAATCTGCAGCACCTAAGACTTTGTTTCTGCTGGCACAGCACTTGATCAATCTAATTCTCATCAATCAGTTAAAGAGCTTTCCAAAGGGGGTGAAGAAGTTTTTGCATTCTGCAAATCTCCCCAAAAAGGCATGAATAGCCTTGGGGGGAGGGGCTTGTAGAGTGTTCCCTGGGGGATAGGGAGCAAAAATGAGCAAAAATGGCCCGTTTCTCATGAAAATGGGCCCGTTTTTGTCAAAAAAATTGCATGCATAGTCTTATGGAGGTGTTGAAAGAAATGTCCTTCTGGGTTCAGCTCCAAGTGGGGAAGAAGACACTGGAGACATGGAGGCTGCTTGGAAAGATGGTTTATTGTTGGACAGGGCCACATGGCTTGAGCCCTGAACAGAAAAGATGATCACATGCTTTAATGTTGGTGGAGAAGAATAAGAGAAGGGCTGAGGAAGAGGCTTGCTAGGCTTTTTATACCGTTTAGTCCCACCTCTCTGTTTCCTGTTCCTGTGTAAGTAATGTATTCTGATTGGTTGTCAGACTCCCAGGGTGCCATGCAGGGGGCTACTCTCTAGGCTGTTTTGAATCCAGGTATGAGTTCTCAGATGCCATGTGGAGAGTTGAGTAAAAGGCCAATATTATCATGCCTTTCTGTAGCTGTATCATGCCTTTCTGTAGCTGCTGCTGAAGTCTTTATTATGTAAAGTGGGCCAGCCTGGCTAGTCTTAATGGGCCTATTGACAAAGTGGGGGTGGGCAGGAAGCTACAGGCAACTATTCTGTCTTTTAAAACACGCTTCATTTCACATCCACAGAAACATTCTGCCTTTTCAATATTTCCTAGGATATTTCCTTTTTCTGGGAGAGGGCTGGATGATAACTTCCCACAGAGGCTTATAGAGTGCTCCTGAGTTCTGGGGGGGGGTGTAAAAAAATGGCCCATTTTCTGCGCATATCTGCCCTCCCCAGCCCCCAGGAACTCTCTGAAAGCCTCCATAAGGCTTTGCACAGCCATTTTGGTGAAGGGGCGGGACTTTGGGAGGAAAAAAAAGGTGTATTTGATGTATAAGACGCACCCAGATTTTCAGCCTCTTTTTTTGAGGAAAAAAGGTGCGTCTTATACTCTGAAAAAAATATGGTATGTCTTGCTGGTGTTTAGATGCAAGTTGTTTTCTAAGCACCATATGGATAACTTCTGGACGTCTTCCCACTATGCTAATTTGTCTCCTCCTGTAATAAGACCCAGTACGGTGGTACCATCTGCAAATTTATTATCACGTTAGATGGATCAGAAGATATGAAGTGGTATGTGTACAATGAGTACAGGTAGCAACTGAGCATGCAGCCCTGAGGAGAGCCAGTGTTGAGCTTCAGAGCAACAGGGAAAATGAGTGTGCTCTCTTGGGAGACCTGAAGTAAAAGGTATAGGATAGATTGTCACGGACAAAAGCTATTCCTGTGCTCAGTGGGAGTCGACCACGACTTGATGGCACCAAAGGAAGCACAGAATCCATGAAACCCTCTTGCAAACGCCTCAGGGTAGATAGGACAGGATGATTTTCCATCTTATGTCGCTAGATGGCGATCTACAAATAAGCACCACTCGGGCCTTAGAAAGCACAGAATAGAGTACAGCAGCGGCATCGCTACTATTGACATTCCACCAGCGGGAGAGAGGCTGAGCTGGTAGAAATTGAAACGATAGAGGATTAGATTGCTAGAGAGGTGTACAGAGGGTGTTCCTTTTCGGGTTCACCCACGGAAGGAGGATGGGGTCGGCTGAGCCTCTTGTGCCGTTTGGAGGGTCGAAGCGGCTCCTAGGAGGTGAGTGGAGGGAAGGTCGGAGGAGAAGCGGGGAGAAAGTCGGGCCCTTTGGGTTCTTCCACGGCCTGGAAGCAGCGAAGGGGGAAGAATGAAACCTGCTGGCAGCTGCTGCTGCATATTCTCTCTCTCCCCAAATGGTTTTATCCTTTTGCTCCACAATTTAAAGTTGCTGCCTGTGATTTCCTGCTGGGAGATTTGGCAGATTTAAAGAAATCTTGATATATTTTTCATATTTCTGAGCCACCCGCCTCCCTCACCCTTCACCTAACACTTGGGTCCTTGTGGTCTCATTGACATGTCGCTTTCCTGGCCAGCGAGGAGTTTCATGGGCAAAAGGGATGTTTGCATCGGATTTGTTCCCCGTTTCATCTGTTAGTGACCCCCACCTTTTAAAAAATAGGTTAAAAAATTAGAGGCAATGCACTTCTGAGTCATTTTGCAGACTGAAATGCACATAATTATTCTGTATTTCTGTGTCAACAGGAACACACATTTAGTTCATTCAGACAGTATCCAGACCCCCTTCTGTCAATTTTGTTATTCTGCAGCCTGATTTTACACTTGTTGAAATTCATTTTTTTTCTCATTCTTGTACATTCCTAATGACAGAGTGAAAACAGAATTTTAGAAATTCTTTAAATTTATTAAAAACAAAAACACCTGAAATATCACATTGGCATAATAAGTATTCAGATCCTTCACTCAGTACTTTGTTGAAGCACCTTTGGCAGTGATAACAGCCTCAAGTCTTTTGGGGTATGAGTCAATAAGCTTTACACATCTTGGAGATTGGTGGTTTTTTTGCCATTCTTCCTTGCAAGACCTCTCAAGCTCTGTCAGGTTGGATGGCAACCATAGATGGAGAGGCATTTTTAGATGTCTCCAGAGATATTCAATAGGGTGCAAATCAGAGCTCTGGCTGGGCCCCTCTAGGACATTCACAGAGTTATCCCTAAGCCACTCCTATGTTGTCTTAGCTGTGTCCTTGTCATTTTGAGAAGTGAACCTTCGCCCAGTGTGAAGTCCTGAACGGTTTTCATTGAGGATATCACTGTACTTAGCTCCATTCCGCTTTCCCTCAACCCTGACCAGTCTCCCAGTCCCTGCTGCTGAAAAACACCTCCACAGCATGATGTTCTTCAGGTGCTCTTTTGCAAACTAAGGGGGCATTCATGTGTTGGGCACTGAGGAGAGGCTTCTGTCAAATCACTCTGCCATAAAGCGTAGAACAGTGGAGTGCTACACTGATGGTTGTCCTTCTGGAACTCTGTCCCATCTCCACACAGGAACTCTAAAGCTCAGTCAGTGACCATCGGGTTCTTGGTTACCTCTCTTACTAAGGCCCTTCTATTGCAATTGTTCAGTTTCACTGGATGACCAGCTCTTGGAAGAGTCCTGGTTGTGCCAACCTTTTTCCATTTGAGAATTATCGAGGCCACTGTGCCCTTAGGAACCTTCGGTGGTGCAGAAATTTTACTGTGGCCTTCTAAAGATCTGTGTCTTGAAATAATCCCACCTCTGAAGTCTACAGGCAGTTCCTTTGACCTCATGGCTATTATTCTACAGTACGCATTGTCAGCTATGAGGCCTTCTATGGGGAGGTGTGTGTCCTTCCAAATCATGTCCAATCAATTTAATTTATCACAGGTAGACTCCAAGCAACGTGTAGAAACTTGTCGGCAACAATCAAGGGAAATGGGAGTCATCTGAGTTAAATTTCAAGTGCTGTTGCTGAATACTTAATCCAATGTGATATTTCAGTTTTTTCCTTTTACTAACTGTACAGACATTTCTAAACTTCTGTTTTCACTTTGTCATTATGGGGTATTCTATATACATTGAGGAGAAAAATGAAATTAAGGCACATAATTTCTCTGTGTCTTTTCACCTTTGTTTTCATAACATTCCCTTTCTGTATAGCCAACAAACATGGTATGCAAATTGGTATTGTCAAATGACATCACGCTTAACTGTTGGGCTGCTTACTGACATAGATGCCAGTCACAATTGCTGTCAGTAAGTGAGCACTACTTGAATTAGGATGTCACCAAAGTGGTTGTGGAAAATATTTGCTGCCCTTACTTGGAGCTGAGGACTTCCATGGGCAAAACTAGTACATGAAATCTCGCAGAGGGTTCAGGTATCATTTCATCAGATAAAAACTCACGTCACTAAAATTAGCTCAGAAAATTCGACTGTAAACCTTTTGGGATAATTTTCAAACTAAAAACACACGGATTTTCCACACACGTACAGTTATAGGTCTGTGTATTTAAATTTCTCTCTATGGATATGTTTACAACTGTACAATCTATCCCCAGCATTTCCAGATATATTTGATGATAAGCCTTTGCACAGATAAGAATTTATGAATCAGTAAAATGAAAAAGAGAATGTCATGGTTGAATGGATATTTGAACTTGGACACAAATGTGTCAAATGAATCTCATCTAATATACGAGGTTATCCTTTATTGTGACAAGTTTGCTTATTTATTGTAATGTATACATTTTCCTTTTTTTCACATCTTCTGCAACCATTTTATAAACAATTAAAGTTACATTTTTCTTTGAATCTTATAGACAGAGAAGATGTCAATAAGAGCACTCTGGAAAACTGACAATAACAAGCAACATTGGAAAAGAAAGCAAAGCCAGCCAGAAATCAAAACATTTTCCATTTCCTTCAGAGAACACAATATTTTTCTCTTTTCCCAGAGGTTGAGACAAAGGAGAGAAAATTAGAAGGAGATTTCAAACTAGAAAAAGTAGAGTATGAGAAACTCAAGAATAAGTTAAATGAAAGATCAAGAGAGAATATATTTCATTCAGAAAATACAAAGGATCAAAAGGTCTATTGGATAGCTACATAGGGCAAACAGTGATGTCCTTTGAGGAGGAAAACAGCTGGAATTGAAGCACCACTCAACAAATGATCACACATATTTTTGACCTCAAGAACGTCAGTGTTGGAAAACTCCTATTGTGTCTATGGTGGGAAAAGTACAGATTGTAAACCACAACTGATTATGTACGAAATGATGCACAGTGTAGAAAAGCCATAGCAATGCTATAAATGCGAGAAATGGTACAGTTCTCTTGTGGTTCATCGAAGGACATAAGCATAGCAACATAAGAGCACTCACCAGCTAGAAAGTGTATATGCCCAGTTTGATGAATAGGTTTCATTAGAAATTCCCACCTCATGAGACACCTGAAGACTCTTCCCGGGGAGAACACGTTGAATGTACTTACTATGGGAAAAGTTTCATTGGAAATGTCCAGCTCATTAGCCACCAGAGGACAAATACGAGAGAAAAACCCTTTGCATGTCCTGACTGAGAAATGTTTCAGTCAAATGTCCAGCCTGGTGACACATCAGAGGCCTCACAGAGGAGACAAACCATATGAGTGTTCAGAGTGTGGAAAAAGGTTCAGTAAGAATTCCCACTTGGTGATACATCAGAGGACTCACAAAGGAGAGAAACCATATGAATGTCCAAAGTGTGAGAAAAGTTTCAGTCAGAAATCCAGCCTGGTGACACACCAGAGGACACACACAAGAGAAAAACTGCATCAGTGTCCGAAGGGTGGGAAAAGTTTCAGTAATTATTCTGACCTGATCACACACCACATGACTCATTCCCAGGACAAACTGTATGAATGTCCTGAGTGTGGGAAAAGTTTCAGTCATAATTACAACCTGGTGACACACCAGAGAACACACACAGGAGAAAAACCGTATGAATGTCCTGAGTGTGGGAAAAGTTTCAGTCATTATTCCAGCCTGGTAGCACACCAGAGGACTCACACGGGAGAGAAACCATATGAGTGTCCAGAGTGTGGGAAAAGTTTCAGTAAGAATTCCAATCTGATAACACACCAGAGGATTCACACAGGAGAAAAACCGTATGAATGTCTACAATGTGGGAAATGTTTCACGGAGAATTCCCACCTGGTGACACACCAGAGCACTCACACGGGAGAGAAACCTTATGAGTGTCAGGAGTGTGGGAAAACGTTCTGTTATAATTCCCACTTGGTAACACACCAGAGGACTCACACGGGAGAGAAACCATATGAGTGTCCAGAGTGTGGGAAAAGTTTCAGTCAGAAATCCATCCTGGTGACCCACCAGAGGACTCACAGAGGAGACAAACCATATGATTGTCCAGAGTGTGGGAAATGTTTCAGTAAGAATTCCAGCCTGGTAACACACCAGAGGACTCACACGGGAGAGAAGCCGTATGAGTGTCCTGAGTGTGGGAAAAGTTTCAGTCATAATTCCAATCTGGTAACACACCAGAGGATTCACACAGGAGAAAAACCATATAAATGTCCAAAGTGTGAGAAAAGTTTCAGTCAGAAATTCAGCCTGGTGAAACACCAGAGCACTCACACAGAAGAGAAACCGTATGAGTGTCCAGAGTGTGGGAAAAGTTTCAGACAGAAATCCAACTTGGTGACACACCAGAGCACTCACACGGGAGAGAAGCCATATGAGTGTCCAGAGTGTGGGAAACGTTTCAGTCAGAAATCCAACCTGGTGACACACCAGAGGACTCACAGAAGAGACAAACCATATGAGTGTCCAGAGTGTGGGAAAAGTTTCAGTCAGAAGTCCAACCTGATGTCACACCAGAGAACTCACAGAACAGACAAACCATACGACTGTCCAAAGTGTGAGAAAAGTTTCAGTCAGAAATTCAGCCTGGTGAAACACCAGAGGACTCACGTGGGAGAGAAACCATATGAGTGTCCAGAGTGTGGGAAAAGGTTCAGTCATAATTCCCACCTGGGAAGACACCAGAGGACTCACACGGGAGAGAAACCATATGTATGTCCAAAGTGTAGGAAAAGTTTCAGTCAGAAAGCCAACCTGATGACACACCAGAGGACTCATACCCTGGAGAAACCATATCAATGTCCTGAATGTGAGGATAGTTTCAGATGGAATTCCAGCCTGGTGACACACCAGAGGACTCACAGCCATGATAAAGGCTAGCTACCTGTTTCTGGTGATCAACAGAACTTTCTGTATATTTCCTTTTGCAGTAGTGTGGAATTCTTCAAAAAGAATTTTTTTTTATATTGCTTATGAAATTCCCACAATTTGACTTTCCATCTTCTATCTTGGGATTCTCCAGCTTTTGAGTGCCAGAATTTTCCAGCCATCACAGAAGTCCTGGATATAAGAGTAATGGGGCCTATCAATTACAGTTTTATGTTGCGATCACAATTATGATTTTATTTTGCAATCACTGTTAAATGAGACTGCTTGTTTAACTGCCCCCAGTCCCTTCTCTCCCTGATAAAGCTGTTCAATAAATGTGTGAGTTATTAAGCGGAAACCTGGCTACCTCAGGGTTGGAGGCATAGCCCACGACCAGGCTTGCGTTCCAAAGGCATCCTCTACATCAACCCTTTGATCGCCCGAGTTCTTTCTCTTTTCCACAGTGTCCCTACAGGCTTTTTCCCATTCTCACTGGGTCACTGTTGTCCTTAGACCTGACTCCCACCCCAGCAGGCCTCACAACCTCCTCTTCCTTACCTTTTGAGGAGCACTGAATCTCATTTTGGGGAAAGAGGGCAGGAAATGCATCCCTGGGTCACATGACTGTTGTGGAAGCAGCCATTGTTTTCATTCTGCCTGGAATTCATTATTGTGACAGCAGCACCATAATACCAATGTATTTGTTGCATCCCCCTTGGTGGTGATGATTTGAGAAAAAACGGTACAGTGGAAAACGTATTGTGTAAGCACTCTCAATAGCTTTTGACAAGGAAAAAAATGGGTATTGTCAGTGTTGCTATGAAAATTAGGGCAAAGCAAGAGTTGCTCCAAACTCTGAGATGTGCAGTCAATAAGTTTAATAATAAAATTATATGACAAAGTTGAATGTCTAAGCTATCGAAGTGAAGGATTGGGGGGACATGAAAGCTGTCTTCCAGTAATTGAGCGTCTGTCACAAAGAAAAGGGAATTGACTTATTCTCTATGGCACCAAAGAACAGGACAAGAAGTAATGGGTGGAAGTTCATGAAAGAGAGATCCAATCTAGAGGTAAGGAGAAATTCTCTGAGAACAATCAGTGGAATAGCTTGCCTCCTGGGTTTGTGGGTGCTCTGTCAATGGAGGTTTTCAACAATAGATTGGACAATCGTTTGACCTTGAGCAGGGTGTTGGATTAGAATACCTCCAATGCCCCTTCCAATCCTATCTTCCTGCAATTCTGTGAGAAACAACTTAGAAAATAGCTACAAGTAGTCCTCAACTTACAACAGTTCATTTATTGACCATTTGAAGTTTATGAATCAGTGATGTTCGCAATTATGAATCCTTTTTCCAGTAATTGGAAAAAAGAGGAGTTATTCAGAGATGCAGTGGTGTTTAGAAAGGCATTTTCACAAATACCTGATAATCTAAATGAATAAGAGAGTGAGAAATGGGCTAAGAGGTCTTGCAGTCCAATCCTCTGCTCAAACAGGAGATCCTATACCATTTCAGACAAGTGGCTGTCCAGTCTCTTCTTAAAAGCCTTCATTGATGGAGCACCCTGAGCAACTGAATGCAAGCCCTTTTACTGATTATTAATTGTTCTCACTGTCAGGAAACTTCCTTAGCTGTAGGGTACTTGTCTCTTCAGTTAGTTTCCATCCATAGTTCCTTGTCTCACCTTCTGCTGCTTTGGAAAATAGGTTGAATCCCTTGTTCCTTGTGGTAGTCCCTCAAATCATGGAACGCTGCTATCATCTTATTATCCTCTCATTTTTAAAGGTGCTTGATTAACCTGACAACTTTGCCATCCAAAAGGTAGAGGATGGAATTAGAGGGCCTTAATATTTACTAACAGAGATGAAACGAAAGGGCAACGAACATATTTGTGGACTGGATCTAAAACACACAAAGATGGTTGCAGGAAGTGGATATGTCTAGTCTAGAGAAAATAACTAATGGGTGGGGGGGGTTTGACGTGATTGCAGTATTCCAAGATTTGAGGACCTGCCACAAAGAAGAGAGGGTCATGAAACAACGGATGGAAACTAAACAAGGAGAGGAGCAACCCGGAAGTAAGGAGAAACATCCTAACAGTGAGAACAATCAACCAGTGGAACGGCTTCCCTCCAGACCTTGTGGGTGCTCCAACAATGGCGGTTCTTGAGATTGGACAGTCATTTGTCTAGAACGGTATAGGCCTAGCCCTCGTCTTCTTTTGGGGTCTCACAGGGATGCCCTCATTGTTGCTCCAAGTCAGTCAGCAGCTTCTTTTGCAGGAACGAAGCCAAGGAAAGCATCCCTGGGGAGAAGACAATGTGCCATCAGGCAGGGACAAAGCGCACCTCCCTTGAGGATCAGTGAAGACTTCCAGCCAGTTTTTTCTTTGAGGGGTTCAGGATAACTCTCCAAAACTATATTTGCGACTGAGGGAAGCTTGAAGAGTGATGCTTATCCCTATTTAGCTTCACAAGATTAGGCAGGTGCTGAATCATAAAAGTTGATAATGGCCTTGTTTGTATGTGCAGCCTTAAACCATAGGCAGCTTCATCCCATTCATAAAAAAATGAAATAAAGGTCAAAACCTGGAAGCTCCCACCCACATTGCTTCCAAACCCATCTAGATAGGAGATATTATTTTTCCCTCTGCATTCTTGCAGCTGGAACTGCCCGGATTTCCCTCAGCAAGTAACGTGGTTTAACATCTACATGAAATCTCTAGGAGAGGCCATCCATCCTATCACATCCAATTATGTAACAGTAGTCTTTTATTTACACCACTTCATTTAGTGACCAGGGGTTGGGATCCATGATCTGGACAGTGATTTATCCTTTCAAAGCACTTGGGGGAAAATGGACCTCTCCTTTCCTTTTTAAAAAAGCCTAGTCAAAATACCAGCCACTACTCCGGAGCCCATCCGCTGGAAAACGAGGGGGGGTCTAAACTTTAGAGTTCCAATGGTCCTAGCGACCTCTGTGAAACGGTTGTTCGACCCCCAAAAGGGGTCGCGACCTACAGGTTGAGAACCGCTGACTTAAATGGACTATGGGGGGATTGTATTTGGGAATGGTTGACACCGCAAGTTTTGAACCCCTTAGATTTCTGTCTGGTAAGAGGGAAATTTGTCCAGCATGTCTATATTGCCTGTATTTTAGAAGCAGCTGCATAGACAAGCACACACAGAGAGACAGGCTATTCAGAATTAGGCTGAGGTTATCCCCTTCTACTTCCACACAAATCTCCTCCTAGGCTAATTTTTGCTCTGTGGCATTAAGGCCCAAGCAGTCCTATCTCCCTGCTAATCCCATGGGGGAGGGGGTAATTCCCCTCAAGCAATTCCCTCACTTGAAGAGAGAGCAGAAAAGAGATTTCCAAGCCCCAAAGCCCTGACTATGACTCATAAATGATGCTGCCCAGTTGCCCAGTAAAGCAGGAAATGTTGCACTGGTGGCCTCATGAGGAGGAGTCCCAGGGCTCATTGTGTGTAACTTTAAATTACTAATGGCCTGGATTACACACTGGCTAACCTCAATTTGGATTCACAAATCCTGGATGAACTAAAGAACTAAGGCAGGTTCAGTAACCAACTCTTGGAAATGGACAGTCTGTCATTATTTAAAGGAAAACCATGGCTGTGAAGAATTTGGGAGTTTTGCTTGCTTGAAACCTGACTGGAAGGTCACAGAAAGTGATAACTGACCTCTGAAAACAAAAAAATTGGATACTGTAAAATGCTTTCCAGAACCTTTCCCCTGGCTGCATGGAGTTGATCTCTAAGATCCTTTCCAACTCTTGTTCTGGTATGGATCGTCTGTTTCCTTGACAACAATATCATACTAACCTTCCACTGTCTCTTCAGATATTTTTCTTTTTTTACTTTAGCACTTGTTCATTGATCGCACCTCAGCAGTTCCTGTGGTTATGAAGGTGCTGGAAAAGGAGTTGCATCAATTTGGGTTCTTCCTACTGGTGCACAATTATGATGGTTGCAGCATCCCACATTCATGATCCCGTTTGGGACCTTCCCAGCTGGCTTCTGACAAGCAAAATCGGTTCCACCACAAAAGCGCGTAGGACAAAATCGCGCTCGACAAAAGCGCGCTGTGACGTCATCACAGCGCGACGAAAAAGATCGAAAAAATGTAAAAATAAAGCTAAAACCTTCCCCTAACCCCCCCAAACCTAACCCTAAACCTAACCCTAACCCTAACTCTTAACCTAACCCTAAACCTAACCCTAAACCTAACCGTTAAAGTAACGAAAAACGTAACGCTAACCCTTATCCTAACGCTAACGCTAACGCTAACGCTCTAAAGCTAACCCTAACCCTTACCCTTACCCTTACCCTAACCCTAACCCTAACCCTTACCTTTATGTGAATCGGCTTGCTTTAATTTAATTTTTATTAATTTTTATTTGAATTTTTCGATCTTTTTCGTCGCGCTGTGATGACGTCAAAGGCGCGATTTTGTCGATCGCGCTTTTGCCGTCCGCGCTTTTGACGGGTCACGGCAAAATCAGTGGAGCTGCTGGCAGGAAGTTGCAAGTCAGAGTCATGTGAAATTGCCTATTAACATACCACAGTGATTTGCTTAACAACGGCAGCGGAAGAGATGTAAATTGGCACTGTCATGTGACATCCTTAATGATCTGGCTGCTTAGTGACAGATGCTAGTCCCAACTGCAGTCAGTAAGTGAGGACTACTTCAATTGGAATGTCACCAGAGGGATTGTGAACAGTATTTTTGCCCTTACTTGAAACTCAAGACTTACATGGGCAAAACTGGTACTTTAAATCTTGCAGAGGCTTTAGGCATCATTTCATCAGTTAAAGCCCCATCTCTAAAATTACAATGACTATAACCATGTTAAGACATTTTTCAGGCTGAAAACACATGGATTTTCCACACTTATATATTTGTAGGTGTGTGTATTTGTAATTCTCTCTGTATGTGTATATATCTGCAATTGGACAATCTATCTCCAGCACTTCCAGATATATTTCATAATAACCCTTTACAATGCTATGAATTTGTGTTTTTAATACAAATATTGTATTAATTCATCAAAATCTAAAATGCAGAAGTCAAAGAAAAATGAAAATAATGGTAAAATAAGGGAAGAAAAGGAGAAGAGAAAAAAGGGTAGGGTAAAGGAGAAAAGAAAAAAACAACATTAGCTTCAAACTCCCTTTGGTGCAGTAGAATAGTAACATAAAACCTCAATATTTTACTTTTATATGATAATATATACTAGTCATTTGTATATAAACAAACGTATCTAATGAAAAAAACCCAAAATCAAAGTTTCATTTTTTTTCTACCTCACGCAAAAAGTCCAAAAGCAGTTTCTCTGTAGAAACAAAATGAATCCTGTTGTTTTCTTTAATCAAAAGCAGTCGCTTTGGGTGACTTTGTGAGGAGATTGAAAAAGGTGACATGGGACATGCAACCGTCACCAAGGGGGATGCAATAAATACACCGTCATTATGGTACTGCTTTCATCCAGCAGCCATCAAAGGGAAACAAGCAGGCACCTCCAAATAAATGAGTTCCCAGCAGGATTTGCCAATAAACCTGGAGATGCTGTAATCAAAACCACAATCCCTTTCCTCCTCAATTCAATATTCCTATAGCTCTTCTCCGTCAGGTTCATCTGCAAGGCAGAACAGCCTCTACATGTAAAATTTTACCCTCTTTTTTTTAATGGGGCTTTGTGCCTACGCCCAGCACACCTGTCACCCATCGCACTCTTACGATTTTTAAGATCTCCTGGAAGCAGTCATCATTTTCAGTGCACCCACAATCCATTAAGGCAGTCTACAAAGTGTTAAGATAGGAAAACAGAGTAGATTCTCCCTTTCCTGAAGGTCAATGACACAGAAACAGCCCTTATTTTGGCCCTCAGGCAGGTGGCAACATGGCAGCTCTTCCACAAATCCACTGCATGGCCCAAGGATGAGTTTCAGGCACAATGAACACAATGGCTGCTTCCACAAGTCATGGGGCCCAGGGATGCTTGATCTGCCCTCTTCCCCCAAAACAAGGTTCAGTGATTTTCAAAAGGAAGAGGAGGCTGTGAGGCCTCCTGGGTTGGGAATCAGGTCAAAGGAAAACAGTGACCCAGTGAGAGTGGGGAAAAGCCTGTAGGGACCCTGTGGAATAGGGAAAGAACTGGGGCGATTAAAGGATTGAGGTAGGAAGCCTTTGGAATGCAAACCTGGGCCTGAGCTATGCCCCCAACCCTGAGGTAGCCAGGGTCTCGCTTAATAACGAACACTTTTATTGCACAGCTTTATCAGGGAGAGATGGGGGTGGGGGCAGTTAAGCAAAGCAGTCTCATTTAATGCAACATAATAATATAATTGATAGGCCTCATAACGCATATATGAAGGACTACTTTTATAGTGGCTCGGAAATTCTGGCACTCAAAATCTGGAGGACACCAAGATACAAGATGGAAACTCCAATTGTAGGTATCGTATTTTTCAGAATACAAGGCGCTCCGAAGTATAAGACGCAACTAGATTTTGGGGAGGAAAACAAGGGAAAAATATCTGCCTCTGCCTCCCAGCAATTTGACTCCTTGCAATAAACAGTACAGACAATATACACTGTTTGTAGTGTTATATTTCAGACTATACTTGTATAGATGCTGTTAAAATTGATGTGTTTTTATATTCCAATATAAAATAATTCCAATAATTTGAATATTTATTCTATAGGCATTTATGGTTGTTGACTTACCTCCTTGCAGCGAACAGCCTGAAAAAAAAAAAGCACAAGAAAAAAAATCTGCTTCTGCCTCCCAGCAATTTGCCTTGTGGAGCAAACAGCAAGTTTCACTTTCAATTTCTCCCGAACATCAGCTGTTTGAGGCTGCAGGGGTTGTTATAGCTTATTCAAGCCTCCACAAGCGCCCCCCCCCCCGTTTGCTGCGAAGATGCAAATTGCTGGGAGGCAGAGGCCAAAGGGTTGGGGCCGATGGGTGGGTGGGGCTACATTCAGTGTATAAGACGCTTACAAATTTTCACCGTCTTTTAGGGGGGGAAAAGGTGCGTCTTATATTCTGAAAAAAATGGTAATTCCATAATCAACATTAAAAAAAACAATAGAATAGCCTTTTTAAAGAATTCCATACTTCTGAAAAAGGAAGTATCCAAAGAGTTCTACTGATCACCAGAAGTAGGTAGCTAGCTTTTATCGAGGCTGTGAGTTCCCTGGTGTGTCACCAAGCTGCAATTATTACTGAAACTTTTCCCACACTCTGGACACTCATACTGTTTCTCTCCTGTGTGAATCCCGTCGTGTTTCAAAATGTTGGCATTCT
Source organism: Thamnophis sirtalis (assembly GCF_051295495.1). Classification (NCBI taxonomy): domain Eukaryota; kingdom Metazoa; phylum Chordata; class Lepidosauria; order Squamata; family Natricidae; genus Thamnophis; species Thamnophis sirtalis. The sequence continues at coordinate 22,699,976 of NW_028261383.1, read as the reverse complement.
GACTGAAACTTTTCCAAAAATCGGGACATTCATATTGATTGTCCCGTGTGTGAGTTCTCTGGTGTGTCACCAGCTGGTAATTCCTACCGAAACGTTTCCCACACTCTGGACACTCATACGGTTTTTCTCCTGTGTGAATCCTCTGGTGTGTCACAAGACTGGTATTCTGACTGAAATGTTTCCCACAATCTGAACACTCATACAGTTTCTCTCCTGTATGAGTCTTCTGGTGTTTACAAAGGTTGGAACTGTCACTGAAACTTTTCCCACAAACTGGACATCCATATGGTTTTTCTCCTGTGTGAACCCTCTGGTGTGTTACCAGACTGGAATTAAGACTGAAACATTTCCCACATTCAAGACACTCATACTGTTTTTCTCCTGAGTGAGTTCTCTGGTGTTTCACAAGGCCAGAATTATTACTGAATCTTTTCGTACAATGTGAACACTTATATGGCTTCTCTCCTGTGTGAGTCCTCTGGTGCGTCACAAGGTGGGAATTCTGACTGAAACTTTTCCCACAATCTGGACATTCATACGGTTTTTCTCCTGTGTGAATCCTTTGGTGTGTCACCAGGCTGGAATTCTGACTGAAACTTTTCCCACACTCTGGACATTCATATGGTTTGTCCTGGGAATGTGTCCTCTGGTGTTTCACCAGGCAGGAATTCTTACTGAAACTTTTGCCACACTCTGGACACTCATACGGTTTTTCTCCTGTGTGAATCCTCTGGTGTGTCACAAGATTGGTATTCTGACTGAAACCTTTCCCACACTCTGGACACTGATACGGTTTGTCTCCCGTGTGAGTCCTCTGGTGTTTCATAAGGTTGGAACTGTCACTGAAACTTTTTCCACAAACTGGACATTTATACGGTTTTTCTCCTGTGTGAACCCTCTGGTGTGTTACTAGATTGGAATTATGACTGAAACATTTCCCACATTCAGAACACTCATACAGTTTTTCTCCTGAGTGAGTTTTCTGATGTTTTACAAGGCCAGAATTATTACTGAATCTTTTCCTACAATGTGAACACTCATACGGTTTCTCTCCTGTGTGAGTCCTCTGGTGTGTCACAAGGTTGGTATTCTGACTGAAACATTTCCCACAATCTGGACATTCATACGGTTTTTCTCCTGTGTGAATCCTTTGGTGTGTCACCAGGCTGGAATTCTGACTGAAACTTTTTCCACACTCTGGACAATCATATGATTTCTTTCCTATGTGAGTCTTCTGATCTGTCATCAGGTTGGTGATATTCTTGAGGTCAAATATATGTGTGATCATTTAATTAATGGTGTTTTAATTCCATCTATTTTCCATCTGCTTTGCTTTCTTTTCCAATGTTGCTTGTTATTCTCAATTTTCCAGAGTGTTCTTATTGCCATCTTCTCTGTCTATAAGATTCAAAGAAAAATGTAATTTTAATTGTTTATAAAATGGTTGAAGAAGATGTGAAAAAAAGAAAAAAACATACATTACAATAAATAAACAAACATGCCACAATAAAGAATAACTTCTTACATTAGTTATGATTCATTTGACACATTTGTGTCCAAGTTCAAATATCCATTCAGTCATGAAATTTTCTTTTTCATTTTGCTGATTCATAAATTCTTATCTCTGAAAAGACTGATCATCAAATATATCTGGAAATGCTGGGGATAGATTGTACAGTTGAAAATATATGCATAGAGAGAAATTTAAATACACAGATCTATAACTGTACATATGTGGAAAATCCATGTGTTTTTAGCTTGAAAATTATCCCAAAATGTTTACAGTTGAACTTTATGAGCTAACTTTAGTGATGTGAGTTTTTACCTGATAAAACGATACCTAAACCTTCTGCACGATTTCATGTTCAGTTTTCCACAACCACTCTGGTGACATCCTATTTCAAGTAGTGTTCACTGACAGCAATTGTGACTGGCATTTGTCAGTAAGCAGCCCAATCGGTAAGCATGTCGTATGATAATGACAATTTACAAACCATGCTTGTTGGCTTTACAGAAAGGGAATGCTATGAAAGCAAAAATGGAAACACAAAATAAATTATATGCCTTAAATAGACAGAATTTGGGGAAAAACTGAAAATTGGAAAGGGAAGATGGAAATGGAATAACTAGAGGAAGCAGGACTGGGTCTATAGAATATAAACAAAAACTCTACACAAGGCATTTTATTCCAACAACTGAAATCTCTTTGTTGCTCAACCAACCTGCCTCTTGTGAACACTAGTGTTCACTAGTGTTCCCCAAAATTCTCTGCAGACACTCTGAGCTGAAGGTTCACTTCTCAACATGACAAGGACACAGCCAAGACAACAAAGGAGTGGCTTAGGGACAACTCTGTGCATGTCCTAGAGTGGCCCAGCCAGAGTTCTGACTTGAGCCCTATTGAATATCTCTGGAGGCACCTAAAAATGGCTCTCCAACGATGGTTGCCATCCAGCCTGACTGAGCTTGAGAGGACTTGCAAGTACAATGGCAGTAAACTCCCCCAATCTCCCAGGTGTGCAAAGCTTATTGCGTCTTACCCAAAAAAACCTGAGGCTGTAATCGCTGCCAAAGGTGCTTCAACAAGGTACTGAGTGAAGGGTACGAATACTTATGCCAATGTGTTTTTGTTTTCAATAAATTTATAGAAATTTCTAAAATTGTTGTTTCACTTTGTCATTAGGAATGTACATGAATGAGAAAAACATGAATTTCAACAAGTGTAAAATCAGGCTGCAGAGTAACAAAATTGAGAGAAGTGAAGGGGGTCTGAATATTGTCTGAATGAACTGAAGGTGTGTTCCTATTGAAACAGAAATACAGAATCTATTGATGTAAACAATTATGTGCATTTCAGTCTGCAAAATGACTCAGAAGTGCATTGCCTCTAATTTTTTAATCTATTTTTTAAAAGGTGGGGGGTCACTAACAGATGAAACGGGGAACAAATCCGATGCAAACATCCCTTTTGCCCATGAAACTCCTCGCTGGCCAGGAAAGCGACATGTCAATGAGACCACAAGGATCCAAGTGTTAGGTGAAGGGTGAGGGAGGCGGGTGGCTCAGAAATATGACAAATATATCAAGATTTCTTTAAATCTGCCAAATCTCCCAGCAGGAAATCACAGGCAGCAACTTTAAATCGTGGAGCAAAAGGATAAAACCATTTTGGGAGAGAAAGAATATGCAGCAGCAGCAGCAGCAGCAACAGCAGCCCGCAGGCTTCATTCTTCCCCCTTCGCTGCTTCCAGGCCCGACTTTCTCCCGGCTTCTCCTCCGACCTTCCCTCCACTCACCTCCCAGGAGCCGCTTCGACCCTCCAAACGGCACAGGAGGTTCCGCCGACGCCATCCTCCTTCCGTGGGTGAGCCGGAAGAAGAACTTACTCTGTACACCTCTCTAGCAATCTAATCCTCTATTCATTCAATTCGTTCCAGCTCGACCTCTCTCCCTCTGATGTAATGTCAATACAAGCGATGCCGCTGCTGTATTCTAGTCTCTGCTTTCTAAGGCGTGAGTGTTACTTCTTTGTAGTTCGCCATCTAGCGTCAAAAGTTGGAAAATCACCCTCGTCCTATATCTCCACCCTGACGCGTTTGCAAGAGGCATTCATGGATTCTGTGCTTCCTTTGGTGCCATCAAGTCGTGGTCGACTCCCACTGAGCACATGAATAGCTTTTGTCCGTGACAATCTATCCTATACCTTTTCCTTCAAGTCTCCCAACAGTGCACACTTAAGATTAGATTAACAGATTTGGAAGGGACCTTATACGATTTCAGTCATATAGTTATCCAACATCTTCTTTAAAACTTCCAGTGTTGGCACACATCCACAAATTCTGGAGGCAAGCTATTCCAAATTTTTGGTCTCTGCAAAGAAATGAAAACACTCCAAAGGAAACCCGATTTTAGAGGATTGGAGGAGAGACTCAGCTGGCTGGACCAAAACTGGGGAAAAAAATCAAGTTGTCATGATTCAGCCTGCGGACATATTAAGTGCTTGCAGGACAAGAAACGATGGAAAGTAATCAAGAAGTGATTAAGGAGAAACTTCCTAACGGAGGACATTGAACCGGTGGAACAGCTTGCTACCAGAAGTTTTGGGTGGTTCATTACTGGAGGTTTTAAAGAAGAGACTGGGAAGCCAGGTTCCTTTGCTTGAGCAGAGGGCTGGACTAGAACACCTTCAAGGTCCCTTCCAGCTCTACAGGTAGTCCTCAACTTACAACAGTTCTTTTTGTATTGTTCAGTCACAATGGCACTGAAAAAGTGATTATGACCACTTTTCACACTTGTGACCATTGTTACATCACCACGTTCAGGTGGTTTACATTATGATGCTTGACAGCTGACTCACATTTATGACGGTTGCATGTCCCATGTCACCTTTTTCAAACTTCTGACAAAGGCAAAGGGGAAGCCAGATTCACTGAACAATCCTGTCACTAATTTAACAACTGCAAGTGATTCACTTAACAATTGCAGTGAAAAAAGTCATAAAATGGGGCAAAACTCACTGGACAAATTTCTCACTTAGCAGCCAAAATTTGGGATTCAGCTATAGTTGCAAAGTTGAGGATTATCTATATTTTGACTTCATTTTGCAAATACATAACAGCGAGGACAATTGATTGGTGTAACAGCTTGCCTTCAGAACGTGTAGGTGCTTCATCGAAGTTTTTAAAGAAGAGACTGGACAGCCACATATCTGAAATGGAATAGATCAGTGATGATGAACCTTTTGTGGCTTGCTTGCCAAAACCGGGGGGAGCGCAGAGGGGTCGTGCGTGGGCATAGCACACCCATAATGCTATGCGCATGATCCCAGTGCACATACGCACACAACCAATGCTCCCCCCCACTTTTGGTGTGCTTTTGTGCCCTCCCCAGACTCCAGAGGCTTTATAGGAGCCTGGGGAAGGCAAAAACAGTCTCCCCGTGCCCCCCCCCCCACGGATGTCCCCCGTAGCTGCAGGACCTTCAATTAAGCCTCCGGAGCGTGAAAAACTGGTCCTATGGGCAAACCGGAAGTTCGGGAGTGGACTTCTGGTTTGTTCATAGGGCCGGTTTTAGCCCTTCGGGGCCTTCGGGAAAGCTCCTGAAACCTCCGGAGACGGAAAAATGGCCTCAAAAGAAGGCCGAAGGAAGCTGGCCAGCGTGTGCATGTGGGCTGGCCAGCTTAAAGGGCAACACCTTGCGTGCCTGGACAAATGGCTCCATGTGCCACCTGTGGCATAGGTTCATCATCACGGGTATAGGTCATCTAGTCCAGCCCCATGTAGGGTCTCCTGCTTGAGCAGGGAGGGAGGGGGTTTGGACTAGATAACTTATAAGGTTTCTTCCAATTCTATTATTCGAATCTTGAGTATGCCCTCTTGAGAGACCAAAAGGGAAAGGTATAGGATAGATTGTCATGGATGAAAGCTATTCCTGTGCTCAGTGGGAGTCGAATACGACTTGATGGCACCAAATGTAGCACAGAATCCATGAAAGCCTCTTGCAAACACTTCAGGGTAGAGACAGGACAAGGGTGATTTTCAACCTGTTGCTTGAACGAAACCAAAGGAAAGAGTCCCAGGAGGGGAAAGATGTATAACAGCCAAGCAGAAAGTGTATCTCCCTTGGGGGCTGGTGAAGATTGTTCCAGCCAGTTTTACATCAGTGGCATGCAGGATAAGCCTTCAAGACCTGCCTTGGCAAATGATTGAAGCTGTAACAGTGAAGCTGTTGAATGGAAGGCTATAGCCCAGGAGTCTGCAACCTTAAACTCTCAGAGCCATTTGGACCCGTTTCCCACAAAATAGAAAACACGGAGAGCGGGTGGGAAAGGCCAATTAAATGTTACTCACTCCCAGTCACATTACTCCCGGAGCCACGCCTACCCAGCTGGTCATTTGGGCAGAATATAATTGTGACACTGGGAACCACAATACTCTTTTGACATCTCTCTTTCCCCCACCCTCTCTGTATTTCTGTCTCTCTCCCCCTCTCTCTGTATCCCTCTTTGTGCCTATGTCTCCCTGTCCCCTCCTCTCTGGGTGCTCCCTGTCTCTGTGTCTCCTGCCTCTCTCTCCCCAGTTCTTAGAGCTCCCAGGCTTGTCCCTTGACCTGAGAATCTTTTATCTTTCTAATTCTAATTCTACTCTACCAGCACCACAAAAATCAGATTAGGAACACAAGTTGAAATAGGGAAGAAAATGGTAAGTGAGCACCTGTCTACCCTAGACGAGTCCAAATCACCAGGACCGCACGGATTACACCCCAGGGTTCTGAAGGAACTGGCAGACGAGATCTCAGAACCACTGAACTATATCTTTCAGAGATCCTGGAGCACTGGGGAACTGCCAGAGGACTGGAAAAGAGCTGAGTGGTTCCCATCTTCAAAAAAGAAAAAAAAATAGATCCAGGAAACTACAGACATATTAGTCTGACCTCAATACCAGGGAAGATTCTGGAAAAAATAACCAAGCAATGAATTAGCGAACACCTAGAAGTAAACAAAGTAATAGCCAAAAGCCAACATGGGTTTGTCAAAAACAGATCATGCCAGACTAATCTTATTGCATTCTTTGACAAAGTGACAAAATTAGTGGACCAGAGGAATGCCGTCAATATGGTTTACTTGGACTTCAGTAAGGCATTTGATAAAGTAGACCATAACCTACTACTAGATAAAGTAGAAAAATGTGGGTTAGACAGCATCACCACCAGATGGATTTGTAACTGGCTGACCATCCGCACTCAACGTGAAGTCCTCAATGGAACTGCATCTACATGGAGGGAAGTATGCAGTGGAGTACCCCAAGGCTCTGTTTTAGGCCCAGTACTCTTCAACATCTTCATCAATGATTTGGATGAGGGGATAAATGGGGAACTCATCAAATTTGCAGATGACACCAAGCTGGCAGGAATAGCCAACACTCCAGAAGATAGGCTTAAGATACAGAAGGATCATGACAAACTTGAACATTGGGCACTATCTAACAAAATGAAATTAAGTTGTGAAACAAGTAAGGTTCAACATTTAGGCAAGAAAAATGAAATGCACAGGTACAGTATAGGTGGTACCTTGCTCAACAGTAGTAACTGTGAAAGGGATCTTGGAGTCCTAGTGGACAACCATTTAAATATGAGCCAGCAGTGTGCAGCAGCTGCCAAAAAAGCCAACACAGTTCTAGGCTGCATAAACAGAGGGATATCATCAAGATCACGTGAAGTGTTAATACCACTTTATAATGCCTTGGTAAGGCCACACTTGGAATACTGCATTCAGTTTTGGTTGCCACAATGTAGAAAAGATGTGGAGACTCTAGAATGAGTGCAGAGAAGAGCAACAAAGATGATTAGGGGACTGGAGACTAAAACATATGAAGAACGGTTGCAGGAACTGGATATGTCTAGTTTAATAGAAAGAAAGACTAGGGGAGACATGATAGCAGTGTTCCAATATCTCAGGGGTTGCCACAAAGAAGAGGGAGTCAACCTATTCTCTGGGGCACCTGAGTGTAGAACAAGAAGCAATGGGTGGAAACTAATCAAGGAGAGAAGCAACTTAGAACTGAGGAGAAATTTCCTGACAGTGAGAACAATTAATCAGTGGAACAGCTTGCCTCCAGAAGTTGTGAATGCCCCAACACTGGAAGTCTTTAAGAAGATGTTGGATAGCCATTTGTCTGAAATGGTATAGGGTTTCCTGCCTAGGCAGGGGGTTGGTCTAGAAGACTTCCAAGGTCCCTTCCAACTCTGCTATTGTATTGTATTGTATTGTATTGTATTGTATTGTATTGTATTGTATTGTATTGCATTGCATTGCATTGCATTGCATTGCATTGCATTGCATTGCATACCAAATATAGATGATCACTCCCTCTCTCTTAGAGCCCCAATTTCTAGGCTGCATACTTTTTCTCTCTGTGTGGTCTAATGGAGACTTCCATGCAGGCCAGTTTACAGAGGAACTTAGCATTTAGCAGATATAAAATTCCCTCCCTCAAGAATGAACATGGCATGCCGGGTGCTCTTGGATGCAGCCCTGGTCAGTTGAATTGAAGCTGGCTCACCTGGAGCATCTCTCTTGATGATGCTGCCATGTAATAAATCTTTGGCAGCCACAAGAAGTCAGTCATGACGTTTTAGGATGTAGAGAAGTTTTGATCTCCAGTGAGAGACACCCCCAAGAAAGCTGATTCTGTAATTAACTTTTAGGTCTGAGCATATCGCTAATCTTCGTAAGGCTAAGTAGCATCGCATTTCACTATTTCACTTGGCTCGGTTGCTAGAAGTCAAAACCGACTTGATAGCATTTGATCAGTGAAAACATCTTACAAACGCTTTAGGTCGTAGAGACGGGACAAGCGTGTTTTTCCGCCTGCTATCTGGAGATGGCGATCAGGTAGTCAACGTCTGTGCCTGAGAAGTGCATAAAAGGTAATAAAGGAGTTAAAACCATCGAGTACCCTATTGCTAGAAAGGATAGGAGAAGCGTAAAGAACTTCGGGATCACTCATGGGAGGAGAGTGTTGTGCAGAGCGGCTTTTCTGCTCTTCCCATGGTCGAAGCAGCAGCTGGAAGGTGAGTTGAGGGCGGGTGGGAGGAGAGTCCTGGAAGCAGAGAAGCAACTGGGCTGAAGCATCTCAGCTGCTGCTGCTGCAGGTTCCTTCCCTCCCCGAATTTAAGCCCACTGGGGCTGCACGCTGTGAAACTGGTGGCTGCAATTTTCCTTCTGCTGGGAAGATTGGAAAAGTCTCTTCCGAGTGAAGGTGGATTCTTTGGGAATGGCTTCCCTCCAGAGGTTGTGGGGGCCCCCATCACTGGAGGGTTTGTGACAGAGCTGGGAGGGACCTTGCAGGTCTTCTATTCCGACGCCCTGATCAAGCAGGAGACCCAACATCATTTCAGACAAATGGCTGTTTACTCTCTGTTTAAAAGCCACCAGTGATGGAGCTTGCTCCTTAGTTCTAGGCTGCTTCTTTCCTTGATTAGTTTCCATCCAGTTTCTTTTTTGTCAATTTTATTTATTTATTTATTTTTAAATTTAACAGACAAAATCATCCTCCATTACATAATTGTAGAAAGTGTGTCAATTGGTTACAAAAAGTTTTCGTGCATCCCTTCCACTGTCATCACCTCTGATTCATATCAAATTATCTATTTTACATATATTATTTACACATATATTCACATATATTTTTATATATTGCTATCATCATACCTCATCCTTCATATGACTATAGTTGTTTTAACGTCCCTTTATAACAAACATTCCAAAATTTAAAACAAAACCACATAATGGCATTCCCTTATCTATTTTCAATATCATCCAATCACATTATACCTTTATAACACATTCAAAATAAAAAAATAATTATGTTTAATAACAAAATTTTTAAAACTCTTTTCTTAATCATTATTTACAATTTACATCCAATTTCCCTTTTATCCAGTCAATACAAATTATTACATTATTATCATTATCAGTCATTTAGTTTGACTAAGTTTAACTTACTTTTCCCCTTTTTTCACCATTTAAATTTTTTACCAAATTTCCTCTTATCAAACCAATTATATATATGTGTGTGTGTGTGTGTGTGTGTACATACATATATATATACATACATACACACACACACATTGTTATCTTTATCAATTATTTAACTAACTTTATCCATTAACACTACATTTTTAACATAATGCTCTTATCAAGCCAATACATAGTTTCCATCCAGTTCCTTGTCCTACCTTCAGGGGCTTTGGAAGAATAGGTTGACCCCCTTTTCTTTGTGGCAACTCCTCAAGTATTGGAACACTGCTATCATGTCACCCTCTAGTCCTTCCTTTCATATGACAATTCATTTCCAATTCCTGCAGCCTTTCTTTGTATGTTTTAGCCTCCAGCCCCCTAATCATCCCTACTGCTCTTCTCTGCACTCTTTAGTCTTTAAATAGTATTTTTTTAAAAAAATATTATCGCAATCAAAACTGGTTGCAGTAATCCAAGTGTGATCTTACCAAAGCATTATAAATTGGTAGTAGTAATTTATGTGATTTTGATTCTATCCCTCTTTTTAGGCAGACTAGGATTGCATTAGCTTTTTTGTCCATTGCATCACAGTTTATTTAAATGATATTTAGGTGATTGTCCACTAGGACCTCAAGATCCATCTTTCAATTATTGCTATTGAGCCAGGTTGTACCTATTCTGTACATTGCCATTTAGTTTTTCTTGGTTAACTGTAAAACCTATTTTTTTTCTCCATTGAATTTCATTTTGTTGGATAGGGCCCAGTGTTCAAATCTATCAAGATTCTTCTGTATCTTGAGTTTGTCTTTTGGAGTGTTGTCTATTCCTGCCAGCTTAGCGTCATCTCCAAAGTTGATGATTTCCCCTTCTATTCACTCATCAAAATTGTTTATAAAGATACTGAAGGATACGGGGACTAAGATAGAACCTTGGGGTACCTCATTGCTTCCTTCCTTCCATATAGATGTAATTCAGAAGTTGTCAAATGACTGTGACCATTTTTGGATTTTTTTTCAGGTTTGAAAGACATGGATTTTTGACATAAATACATTTGTATGTGTCTGATTGACCCAAATCAACAAGAATATTTCATGATTGAATGGATATTTGAACTTGGATCTTGGTTGTTTTTCCATGTGTCAAATGGATCATGATTAACATTAGAAGCTATTACAGCATTGTGGCATGTTGGCTTTTTTATTCTAACATATACTTTTTTTCACATATTCTACAACAATTTTATAAATAATTAACATTACACTGTTCTTTGAATCTTATAGGCAAAGAATATGGCAATAAGAGCATACTGGACAACTGATAATAACAAGCAATTTTGAAAAAGAAAGAAAATCAAGCCAAAAATCAAAATATTTTCCATTTCCTTCAGAAAGCCACATCGTTCTTCTTTTTCCTGATCAGGTGAGAATAACAGACAGAAAATTAAGAAAGATTTCAAATGGGAATAAGTAGATTATATGGAACTCAAGCATACATTGCATGAAAAGTCAAGGGAGATTATTTTTTCCCAGCAAAAGAGGGAAATATCTGGAAATCAGTGGGGAGGAAAAAGTCTCTTGGAGAGCCACGTCGGGTAGACAGAGATGCAGGCCTCACTTAAACTTAATTTAATCAAAACACTACTAAACAACGGATAACACATATTTTTGACCTCAAGAATAAAAGTGTTGGAAGAGCTCTATAAATGCACCTATTGTGGGAAAAGCACAGATTGCAAATCATAGCTGATTATGTACAAAATACTCCACACAGGAGAAGGCTCCCAATGTGGAAAATATTTTAGTGAGCATGGCAACATGGTGATACATCAGATGACTCACATCACATATGAGTGTCCAGATTGTGTGAAAGTTTCATTGGAAATTCCCACTTCATGAGACAACACACAGGGGTAAAAAACCATTTGAAGGAGAGAAATCCTTTGAATGCCCTATCTGAGGGAATCGTTTCAGTCACAATTACAGCCCGATGAACCACCAGAGGACTCACACAGGAGAGAAACCTTTGGAATGCCCAGATTTTGAAAATGGTTTCAGTCAAAATCCCAACCTGGTGATACACCTGAGAACTTACAAAGGAGAGAAACCCTATGAATGTCTGGATTGTGGAAAAAGTTTCAGTAACAACTCCCACCTTGTTAGACACCAGAGGAATCACACAGGAGAGAAACCCTTTGAATGTCCTGACTGTGGAAAAGCTTTCAGTCAAAATTCCAATCTGGTGATACACCAGAGGACTCACACAGGAGAGAAACACTTTGAATGTCCTGATTGTAGGAAACGTTTCATTAGAAATTCCCATCTCATTAGCCACCAGAGGATTCACAGAGAAGGGATACCCTTTGAATGTCCTGATTGTGGAAAATGTTTCAGTGAGAATTTCAGCCTGGTGAAACACCAGAGAATCCACACAGTAGAAAAACCATTTGAATGTTCGGATTGTAGAAAAAGTTTTAATCATATTTCCCAGCTAGTGATACACAAGAGAACTCACACAGGAGAGAAACCCTTTGAATGTCCTGATTGTGGGAAACGATTCAGTCAGAATTCCAGCCTGGTGACACACAAAAGGATTCATACAAGAGAGAAACCATTTGAATGTCCTGATTGTGGGAAAAGTTTCAATAACAATTCACGCCTGATGACACACCAAAGGATTCATACAGGAGAGAAACTATTTGAATGTCCTGATTGTGGGAAAAATTTCAGTAACTATTACCGCCTGGTGGCACACCAGAGGACTCACTCGAAGGAAAAACCATATATGTGTCCAGATTGTGGGAAAAGTTTTCTTTGGAATTCTCGGCTGGTGAGTCACCAGAGGACTCACACAGGAGAGAAACCGTATGAGTGCCCAGACTGTGGGAAAGATTTCAGTACTAAAGATAGCCTTCTAAATCATATGCTTATACACACAGGGGAGAAACCATTTAAGTGTCCTGAGTGTGAACGGTGCTTCAGGAAACCTGCCAACCTTGTCGCACACAAGAAAATCCACCTGACGCCCAAAGTGATGAGTGTAGAGAAGGCTTGAATTTCATTTCAAATGTCCCATTGTAATTTCAGCTGAGAAATTGACTCTTTGACTACAAAGAATTTGCCTGATTTTTTGTCATCAAATACAGTATGTCATGATAGTAGATAAGAAGGAGGAAAGAAAAAAGTGTTAATTTGATAATGACTTTTTGGCCCTCAGAAGCAAAAACTGCTGGATATTTATTTTTGCAACAATTGTACAATTCTTCAAAACCTTTTTAAGAGTGTTCGTTTTTATCATAATAAATGATAGAAATGCTACATGCAGAGTCCCAGCCTTCTCCCTGGATGTCCTCGATATTTTCAGCCCCAGAATTCCCTAGCCAGCATCTCTTTGGGGTAACAGTAGTCAGGCTAAAGTTAGAGACTGTGGCTCCTTGTATAATGAGAAAACAAGAGGAGAAGAGAAATCGTTTTATCTTTTTCTAACAATGCCAGAAATTCATTGCACCAAGCGTGTCTGCTCAGATTGTGTCAAGAATGAGGAACACAAGTGAAAGAAACCATATCAATACCAAATATATTGGGGGAGTTTCGGGCAGTGACAAAGACTGTTCTGCCCTACAGGTGACCTTCATGGAGAAGAGTTGTAGGAATATTGAGGAGAAAAGGGATTCTGTGTCAGATCCTTATAGATCACCTGTGGCACGCGGAGCCATTTCTTAGGCCATGCGAGGCATTGCCCTGTCAGCTCCAGTTTGGGAATGGAGTTCCGGTTTGTGCATTGGGCCATTTTTTCTCCCTCTGGAGGCTGCAGGGAACAAAAATTTTAAACCTCTTTTCTTAATCATTGTTTACCATTTATATCCAATTTTCCCTTTTATCATGTCAATACAAATTATTGTATTGTATAATAATTACATTATTATCATTATCAGTCATTTAGTTTGACTATGTTTAACTTACTTTTTCCCCTTTTCTCACCATTTAAAAATTTATACCAAATTTCCTCTTATCAAGTGTTAGATTGGGTAATGGATAGGCACACACAGGCTTAACGGTAACAACAGCTCTTTATTGAATACAACAAGTGAGAACAATCCAGCGAAGGTTTGAGTCTGACAGCAGCCCTTTTATAGGGAGCTGTCAGACCCTTCGACCAATAGGATTAAACCTCTGTTCCCGCCGGAACAGAGGACCTTGGTGGAAACCACTGTAGTTATAGTAAATATCTAACACCCCTCCCCTCTTGGTTGGAACAATCCTACTTGTGACATAGTCACGCAGGTAGGCGGGCTTTTGGGTATCTCTGCCTGACCTGCGCAGTTCAGTAGGAGGGGTTTTCTTGGACAGGTCGGACGGACCTGTTTGCTCCGCAGCTCCACTTGGTGGAAGCTCCTGGAAGCCTTCACAGACCACGGCTGGAGCTTCTAGAGCTGGTTCGCTCGGAGCTCACGGCGGGCCTGCAACAAAACCAGATAAGTTTTCCGGTACCCTCGGGCTTGAGCTGGCTGTGGAAGGAGTGAGTGTTTGCTCCATTTGGGTAGGGCTTTGGCTAACTTGTGCAGGAGTTACCTCTGGTTGTCTAAGGAGTTGGAGAGGTGGCCACGGAGTTGGTCAATATGCCTCCTCCATGTCCTACTGTCCTCGAGCTCTAAGAGGTAAGAGCGAGGGTCGATGATTCCTATCACTGTGGCAGGAATCCACAGAGTTCCCCCTGCGTAGTTGTGGGCGTATACCGAATCTCCTACGCTAAATGTCCAAATCTTGCTTGTGGAGTCTGGGGACGATGAGGCAGAATAATTGGGGTGTAGCTGGTCTAAGTGGGACCTTAGCCGGTGACCTATGAGAAGCTTGGAGGGGCTTCTCCCTGTAGTGGCACTGAGTGTGATATGCTGAATTAGTAAATAGTGATCAACACGTGTTTGCCAATCTCCTGGGCCCATCCTAGAGAGGGCCTCTTTTGCAGATCTCACCATTCTCTCCGCCTGACCATTGGAGGCTGGATGGAATGGTGCGACCAGGGCATGCCTGATTCCCTGAGCTGCTAGGAAGGTCTCAAATTGCATGGCCATGAATTGGGGCCCGTAGTCCGAGACCAAGATGTCGGGCAGGCCGTGCGTGGAGAAAAGTTTCCGTAGCACCTTGATGACCCCTTCTGCCATAGTGGAGGTCATCAGGACTACCTCTAACCATTTCAAGTAGGCGTCCATAACTACAAGAAATGTCTGGCCATGAACTGGGCCAGCAAAGTCAACATGCACCCCAGACCATGGTGCTTGAGGTCACTCCCACTCTTTAGCGGGTGCCTCTGGGGGAGCTGGTCTGGACTCCTGGCACGGTGTGCAGGTAGCCACCCACTCTTCGATCTCCCTGTCCATGTTAGGCCACCACACATAACTCCTAGCCAAAGACTTCATCCTGACAATTCCAGGATACCTTACATGTAAAGCCTCTAATACTGCAAACATAGTTTCACATTGATGAAGATGTTGAAGAGTACTGGGACTAAAACAGAGCCTTGGGGTACTCCACTGCATACTTCCCTCCATGTAGATGCAGTTCCATTGAGGACTACACGTTGAGTGCGTTTGGTCAGCCAATTATGACTCCATCTGGTGGTGATGTTGCCTAACCCACATTCTTCTACTTTATGTAGTAATAGGCTATGGTCTACCTTGTCAAATGCGTTACTGAAGTCCAAATAAACTATATTGACGGCATTCCTCTGGTCCACTAATTTTGTCACTTTGTCAAAGAATGCAATAAGATTAGTCTGGCATGATCTATTTTTGACAAACACATGTTGGCTTTTGGCTATTACTTTGTTTACTTCTAGATGTTCGCTAATTCGTTGCTTGATTATCTTCTCCAGAATCTTTCCTGGTATTGAGGTCAGGCTGATAGGTCTGTGGTTTCCTGGATCTATTTTTTTTTCCTTTTGTGAAGATGGGAACCACATCAGCTCTTTTCCAGTCCTCTGGCAGTTCCCCAGTGCTCCAGGATCTCTGAAAGATATAGTTCAGTGGTTCTGAGATCTCATCTGCCAGTTCCTTCAGAACCCTGGGGTGTAATCCATCCGGTCCTGGTGATTTGAACTCGTCTAGGGTAGACAAGTGCTCAGTTATCATTTTCTTCCCTATTTCAACTTGTGTTCCTAATCTGATTTTTGTGGTGCTGTTAGAGTAGAATTAGAATGAGAAAGATAAAAGATTCTCAGGTCAAGGGACAAGCCTGGGAGCTCCAAGAACTGGGGAGAGAGAGGGGCAGGGAGACACACAGAGACAGAGCAGACAGAGAGGAGGGAACAGAGAGACATAGACACAAACAGAGATACAGAGAGAGGGGGAGAGAAAGAGAGACAGAGAAATACAGAGAGGATGGGGGAGAGAGGTCAAAAGAGTATTGTGGTTCCCAGTGTTACAACTATATTCTGCCCTAATGACCGGCTGGGTAGGCGTGGCTAAGTGGGTAATTTGATTGGGAGTGAGTAACATTGAATTGGCCATTCCCACCCAGGTTTTGTGGCTCTCGGTGTTTTCTGTTTTTGGGAAACGGGTCCTTCCATTCAACAGCTTCACTGTTACAGCTTCAATCATTTGCCAAGGCAGGTCTTGAAGACTTATCCTGCATGCCCCTGATGTAAAACTGGCTGGAACAATCCTCACCAGCCCCCAAGAGATGTGCACTTTCTGCTTGGCTGTTATGCATCATTCCCCTCTTGGGATGCTTTCCTTTGGTTTCGTTCAAGCAACAGATTGCAGATCACCATCGTTCTGTCTCTACCCTCAAGCGTTTGCAAGAGGGTTTCATGGATTCTGTGCTTCATTTGGTGCCATCAAGTCGTATTCGACTCCCACTGAGCACAGGAATAGCTTTCATCCATAACAATCTATCCTATACCTTTTCCTTTTGGTCTCTCAAGAGGGCACACTCAAGATTAGATTAACAGAACAGTATATAAGTGATTGTATAAAATGAAAATGAAAATGAAATAAATAAAATGTATTATGAAAAGATTAGATTAACAGAGTTGGAAGGAACCTTATAGGTTATCTAGTCCAACCCCCCTCCCTCCCTGCTCAAGCAGGAGACTCTACACGGGGTTGGACTAGATGACCTATACCTGTGATGACGAACCTATGCCACAGGTGGCACATGGAGCCATTTGTCCAGGCACGCAAGGTGTTGCCCTAAAAGCTGGCCAGCTTCCTTTGGCCTTCTTTTGAGGCCATTTTTTGCCAACACTGGAAGTTTTAAAGAAGAGATTGGATAACTATTTGCCTGAAATGGTATAAGGTCCCTTCCAACTCTGTTAATCTAATCTTGAGTGTGCTCTCTTGGGAGACCTGAAGGAAAAGGTATAGGGTAGATTGTCACGGACAAAAGCTATTCCTGTGCTCAGTGGGAGTCGACCACGACTTGATGGCGTCAAAGGAAGATCGAAATCCACGAAAGCCTCTTGCAAACGCGTCAGGGTGGAGATAGGACGATGGTGATTTTCCACCTTTTGTCGCTAGATGGCGATCTACTCACGCCTTAGAAAGCAGAGAATACAGTACAGCAGCGGCATCGCTTGTATTGACATTACACCAGAGGGAGGGAGGCCGAGCTGGAACGAATTGAATGAATAGAGGATTAGATTGCTAGAGAGGAGTACAGAGGGTGTTCCTCTTCCGGCTCATCCACGGAAGGAGGATGGCGTCGGCGGATCCTCTTGTGCCATTTGGAGGGTCGAAGCGGCTCCTAGGAGGTGAGTGGAGGGAAGATCGGAGGAGAAGCGGGGAAAAAGTCGGAACCCTTTGGGTTCCTCCACGGCGTGAAAGCAGCGAAGGGAGAAGAATGAAACCTGCGGGCTGCTGCTGCTGCTGCTGCATATTCTCTCTCTCCCCAAATGGTTTTATCCTTTTGCTCCACGATTTAAAGTTGCTGCCTGTGATTTCCTGCTGGGAGATTTGTCAGATTTAAAGAAATCTTGATATATATTTTCATATTTCTGAGCCACCCGCCTCCCTCACCCTTCACCTAACACTTGTATCCTCGTGGTCTCATTGACATGTCGCTTTCCTGGGCAGCGAGGAATTTCATGGGCAAAAGGGATGTTTGCATCGGATTTGTTCCCCGTTTCATCTGTTAGTGACCCCCACCTTTTCAAAAATAGATTTAAAAAATTGAGCCAATGCACTTCTGAGTCATTTTGCAGACTGAAATGCACATAATTGTTTACATCAATAGATTCTGTATTTCTGTGTCAATAGGAACACACATTTAGTTCATTCAGACAATATTCAGATCCCCTTCACTTCTCTCAATTTTGTTACTCTGCAGCCTGATTTTACACTTGTTGAAATTCATTTTTTTCTCATTCATGTACATTCCTAATGACAAAGTGAAACAACAATTTTAGAAATTTCTATAAATTTATTAAAAACAAAAACACATTGGCATAAGTATTCGTACCCTTCACTCAGTACTTTGTTGAAGCACCTTTGGCAGCGATTACAGCCTCAGGTTTTTTTGGGTAAGATGCAATAAGCTTTGCACCCCTGGGAGATTGGGGGAGTTTACTGCCATTGTACTTGCAAGTCCTCTCAAGCTCAGTCAGGCTGGATGGCAACCATTGATGGAGAGCCATTTTTATGTGCCTCCAGAGATATTCAATAGGGTTGAAGTCAGAACTCTGGCTGGGCCCCTCTAGGACATGCACAGAGTTGTCCCTAAGCCACTCCTTTGTTGTCTTGGCTGTGTCCTTGTCATGTTGAGAAGTGAACCTTCAGTTCTGTGTGCCTGCAGAGAATTTTGGGGAAGAGACACTAGTGTTCACAGGAGGAAGGTTGGTTGAGCAACAAAGAGGCTTCAGTTGTTGGAATAAAATGCCTCATGTAGAGTTTTTGTTTATATTCTATAGACCCAGTTCTGCTTCCTCTAGTTATTCCATTTCCATCTTCCCTTTACAATTTTCAGTTTTTCTTCAAATTCTGTCTATTTAAGGCATATAACTTCTCTGTGTGTTTCCATTTTTGCTTCCATAGTATTCCCTTTCTGTAAAGCCAACAAGCATCGTTTGTAAATTGTCATTGTCATATGACATGCTTACCGATTGGGCTGCTTACTGAGAGATGCCAGTCACAATTGCAGTCAGTAAATGAGCACTATTTGAATTAGGATGTCACCAGAGTGGTTGTGGAAAATATTTTCTGCCTGTACTTGGAGCTGAGGACTTTCATGGGCAAAACTGAACATGAAATCTTGCAGAGGGTTTAGATATCATTTCATCAGGTTAAAAACTCACATCACTAAAGTTAGCTTAGAAGGTTCGACAGTAACCATTTTGGGATAGATTTCAGGCTAAAAACACATGGATTTTCCACATATGTACAGTTATAGCTGCATTTCTATTTCTTTGTGTATGCATATATTTACAATTGTACAAACTATCCCCAGCATTTCCAGATGTATTTGATGATAAGCCTTGGCAATGCTAAGAATTTGTGAGTCACCAAATTAAAAAAGAGAATTTCATGATTGAATGGATATTTGATTGGACACATATATGTCAAATGAATCATAACTAATGTAAGAAGTTATTCTTTATTGTGGCATGTTTGTTTATTTATTGTAATGTTTCTTTTTTTCTTTTTTTCAGATCTTCTGCAACCATTTTATAAACAATTAAAATTACATTTTTCTTTGAATCTTATAGACAGAGAAGATGGCAATAAGAGCACTCTGGAAAACTGAGACTAACAAGCAACATTGGAAAAGAAAGCAAAGCAGATGGAAAACAGATGGAATTAAAACACCATTAAATAAATGATCGCACATATATTTGACCTCAAGAATATCACCAACCTGGTGACAGATCAGAAGATTCACAAAGGAAAGAAACCATATGATTGTCCAGAGTGTGGAAAAAGGTTCAGTCAGAATTCCAGCCTAATGACATACCAGAGGATTCATTCCCAGGACAAACTGTATGAATGTACTGAGTATGGGAAAGGTTTCAGTCATAATTCCAGTCTGGTAACCCTCCAGAGCATTCACACAGGAGAAAATCCATATGAATATCTAGAATGTGAAAAAAGTTTCCATCATAATTCCAGTGTGGTGATACCCCAGAGAATTCACACAAGTGAAAAACCATATGAATGTCCAGAATGTGGGAAATTTTTCAGTCAGAATTCTGGCCTTGTGAAACATCAGAGGATTCACACAGGAGAGAAACCATATGAGTGTCCAGATTGTGGGAAACGTTTCAGTGACAATTCCAACCTTTTGAAACACCAGAGGACTCATACAGGAGAGAAACTGTATGAGTGTCCAGATTGTGGGAAATGTTTCAGTCAGAATACCAATCTTTTGACACACCAGAGGATTCATACAGGAGAAAAACCATATGAATGTCCAGAATGTGGAAAATGTTTCAGTCATAAGTACCAGTTGGTGACACACCAGAGGGACCACACAGGAGATAAATTGTATGAGTGTCCAGATTGTGGGAAAAAGTTCAGTAATAAATCTGGCTTTGTGAAACACCAGAGGACTCACACAGGTGAGAAACCATATGAATGTCAAGATTGTGGGAAAAGTTTCAGTGACAATTCCAACCTTGTGAAACACCAGAGGATTCATACAGGAGAGAAACTGTATGAGTGTCCAGATTGTGGGAAACGTTTCAGTCAGAATACCAATCTTGTGATACACAAGAGGATTCACACAGGAGACAAACCATATGAATGTCTAGAATGTGGACAATGTTTCAGTCATAAGTACCAGCTGGTGACACATCGGAGGGCCCACACAGAAGACAAATCGTATGAGTGTCCAGATTGTGGGAAAAGCTTCAGTAATAATTCTGGCCTTGTGAAACACCAGAGGATTCACACAGGAGACAAACCGTATGAGTGTCCTGAGTGTGGGAAAGGTTTCAGTGACAAGTCCAACCTTGTGAAACACCAAAGGACTCACACGGGAGACAAACCGTATCAGTGTCCAGAGTGTGGGAAAAGTTTCAGTCATAATTACAATTTGGTGACACACCAGAGGACTCACACAGGGGACAAACCGTATGAGTGTCCAGAGTGTGGGAAAAGTTTCAGTAAGAATTCCAGCCTGGTGACACACCAGAGGACTCATTCCCAGGACAAACCATATGAATGTCCAGAGTGTGGGAAAAGTTTCAGTCAGAATTCCAGCCTGGTGACGCACCAGAGGATTCACACAGGAGAAAAACCGTATGAATGTCCAGATTGTGGGAAAAGTTTCAGTCAGAATTCCCACCTTGTGACACACCAGAGGACTCACACAGGGGAGAAACCGTATGAGTGTTCACATTGTAGGAAAAGATTCAGTAATAATTCTGGCCTTGTGAAACACCAGAGAACTCACTCAGGAGAAAAACTGTATGAGTGTCCTGAATGTGGGAAATGTTTCAGTCATAATTCCAGTTTGGTAACACACCAGAGGGTTCACACAGGAGAAAAACCATATGGATGTCCAGTTTGTGGGAAAAGTTTCAGTGACAGTTCCAACCTTATGAAACACCAGAGGACTCATACAGGAGAGAAACTGTATGAGTGTCCAGATTGTGGGAAACGTTTCAGTCAGAATACCAATCTTGTGACACACCAGAGGATTCACACAGGAGAAAAACCGTATGAGTGTCCAGAGTGTGGGAAACGTTTCGGTAGGAATTACCAGCTGGTGACACACCAGCGGACTCACACAGGAGACAACCCGTATGAGTGTGAAGATTGTGGGAAACGTTTCAGTCATTATTCCCAGTTGGTAACACACCAGAGAACTCACACACGGGACAAACAATATGAATGTCCCGATTTTTGGAAAAGTTTCAGTCAGAATTCCAACATTTTGAAACACCAGGGGATTCACACAGGAGAGAAACTCTATGAGTGTCCAGAGTGTGGGAAAAGTTTCAGTAATAATTCCAGCCTGGTGACACACCAGGGAACTCACAGCCTCGATAAAGGCTAGCTACCTGTTTCTGGTGATCAGTAGACCTCTTTGGATACTTCCTTTTACAGAAGTATGGAATTCTTCAAAAAGGCTTTTTTTTTAATGTTGATTATGGAATTACCATATTTTCAGAATATAAGACACACCTTTTTCCCCCATAAAAGAGGGTGAAAATTTGGGTGCGTCTTATACACTGAATGTGTATAAGACGTCCCACCCCTTTGGCCTCTGCCTCCCAGCAATTTACCTCTTTGCAGCAAAAGGGGGCTTGTGGAGGCTTCAATCCCTGCAGCCACAAACAGCTGATGATCGGGAGAAATTGAAAGTGAAACTTATTGTTTCCTTCACAAGGCAAATTGCTGGGAGGCAGAAGCAGATTTTTTTCTTGTGCTAATCAGGCTGTTTGCTGCAAGGAGGTAAGTCAACTTTAAATCCCTATAGAATATTCAAATTATTAGAATTATTTTTTAAACACTGTTTTATTATTATTCTAGACAACAACAAAATGAAGCTTTTTAAAATAAATGCTTGATCCGTAGAGGCCCAGTGCTATTGTTTTAAAAAATGCTATTCTTTTAAATAGGCGAAAATAACTATACTTTGAGAAAACACATCAATTTTAACAGCATCTGTACAAGTATAGTCTGAAATATAACACTACAAACAGTGTATATTGTCTGTACTGTTTATTGCAAGGAGTCAAATTGCTGGGAGGCAGAGGCAGATATTTTTCCCTTGTTTTCCTCCCCAAAATCTAGTTGCATCTTATACTTCGGAGCGCCTTGTATTCTGAAAAATACGATACCTACAATTGGAGTTTCCATCTTGTACTTTGGTGTCCTCCAGATTTTGAGTGCCAGAATTTCCGAGCCACTATAAAAGTAGTCCTTGATATATATGCGTTATGGGGCCTATCAATTATGTTATTATGTTGCATTAAACGAGACTGCCCCCACCCCCTTCTCTCCCTGATAAAGCTGTGCAATGAATGTGTTCGTTATTAAGTGGGGTTGGAGGCATAGCCCAGGCCCAGGTTTGCATTCCAAAGGCTTCCTACCTCAACCCTTTGATCGCTCCAGTTCTTTCCCTATTCCACAGGGTCCCTACAGGCTTTTTCCCACTCTCACTGGGTCACTGTTGTCCTTTGACCTGATTCCCAACCCCAGCAGGCCTCACAGCCTCCTCTTCCTTACCTTTTGAAAATCACTGAATCTTGTTTTGGGGGAAGAGTGCAGATCAAGCATCCCTGGGCCCCATGACTGTTGTGGAAGCAGCCATCGTGTTCATTGTGCCTGAAACTCATCCTTGGGCCATGCAGTGGATTTGTGGAAGAGCTGCCATATTGCCACCTGCCTGAGGGCCAAAATAAGGGCTGTTTCTGTGTCATTGATCTTCAGGAAAGTGAGAATCTACTCTGTTTTCCTATCTTAACACTTGGTAGACTGCCTTAATGGATTGTGGGCGCATTGAAAATGATGACTGCTTCCAGGAGATCTTAAAAACCGTAAGAGTGCGATGGGTGACAGGTGTGCTGGGCGTGGGCACAAAGCCCTGTGAAAAAAAGGAGTGTAAAATTTCACATGTAGAGGCTGTTCTGCCTTGCAGATGAACCTGACGGAGAAGAGCTATAGGAATATTGAGTTGAGGAGGAAAGGGATTGTGGTTTTGATTACAGCATCTCCAGGTTTATTAGCAAACCCTGCTGGGAATTCATTTATTTGGAGGTGCCTGCTTGTTTCCCTTTGATGGCTGCTGCGTGACAGCAGTACTATAATGACGATTTATTTATTGCATCCCCCTTGGTGATGGTGATTTGAGAAAAAAACACTAAACTGGAAAATGTTTCATTTTTAAAAAATGTACTGTGTAAGAGCTCTCAATAACTTTCGACAAGGAAAAAAATGGGTATTGCCAGTGTTACTATGAAAATTAGGGCATGGCAAGATGCTCAGAGTTGCTCCAAACTCTTGAGATGTACAGTCAACAAGTTTACTAATAAAATTTGGAGGTACTTTTTCTGGAGATTTCATGCATACTCCTGCACCATTCGAGGGTCTTCATCTCAAAGTGTGTGGTAGTGGTCAACATATTATTGCTAAGGTTTATAAAATGTAATTGAAATTGAACTTGCAGAATGAGTATGTAAAGCATTGATTCAGTGGGCAGAGAAGTTTGGATGTAATGTAATGCTTGAACAATGGGAGAAAATGTGGAGAAGAGTTCTAAAATTTACATTATAATATAGTTTAAAAGAGAACTTCTGTAAGATAATATACTGTTGTTACAAATTGTCCAGAATGTATAAAGGCACCTAAAATGAATCTTGGAAATGCAAAGAAGAGCTTTTTAGTATTTATGGTGAACATGTGACAAAGCAAAGAAACCTTGGAGTAAGTTACACATCTTACTACAGAAGACTCTTAAAGTGAATATAAAACCAGAGAGTTTTCCTTTAGTTTTAAAGAACTTGAAAAAATTGAACTATGGTGTTTATATATGCTGGCAGCAAGAATATTTTGTGGAAAAATATGGAAGAATATTTTCATTCCCACGGAGGACGAATGGTTGCAAAACCTCATGGAGTTAGCAAGCGACTGCTTTGGTTAAAGAAAAGAACAGGATTCATTTTGTTTCTACAGAGAAACTGCTTTTGGACTTTGTGCGTGAGGTAGAAAAAAAATGAAACTTTGATTTTGGGTTTTTTTCATTAGATACGTTTGTTTATATACAAATGACTAGGATATATTATCATATAAAAGTAAAATATTGAGGTTTTATGTTACTATTCTACTGCACCAAAGGGAGTTTGAAGCTAATGGTTTTTTTTCTTTTCTCCTTTACCCTACACTTTTTTCTCTTCTCCTTTTCTTCCCTTATTTTACCATTATTTTCATTTTTCTTTGACTTCTGCATTTTAGATTTTGATGAATTAATACAATATTTGTATTAAAAACACAAATTCTTAGCATTGTAAAGGGTTATTATGAAATATATCTGGAAGTGCTGGAGATAGATTGTCCAATTGCAGATATATATATACTGCAACCATATATATATACACACATACAGAGAGAATTACAAATACACACAAATATATAAGTGTGGAAAATCCATGTGTTTTCAGCCTGAAAAATGTCTTAACATGGTTACAGTCATTGTAATTTTAGAGATGGGGCTTTAACTGATGAAATGATGCCTAAAGCCTCTGCAAGATTTAAAGTACCAGTTTTGCCCATGGAAGTCTTGAGTTCCAAGTAAGGGCAAAAATACTGTTCACAATCCCTCTGGTGACATTCCAATTGAAGTAGTCCTCACTTACTGACTGCAGTTGGGACTAGCATCTGTCACTAAGCAGCCAGATCATTAAGGATGTCACATGACAGTGCCAACTTACATCTCTTCCGCTGCCATTGTTAAGCAAATCACTGTGGTATGTTAATAGGCAATTTCACATGACTCTGACTTGCAACTTCCTGCCAGCAGCTCCACTGATTTTGCTTGTCAGAAGCCAGCTGGGAAGGTCACAAACGGGATCATGAATGTGGGATTCTGCAATGATCATAAATGTGCACCAGTAGGAAGAACCCAAATTGATGCAACTCCTTTTCCAGCACCTTCATAACCACAGGAACTGCTGAGGTGCAATCAATGAACAGGTGCTAAAGTAAAAAAAGAAAAATCTCTGAAGAGACAGTGGAAAGTTAGTATGATATTGTTGTCAAGGAAACAGACGATCCATACCAGAACAAGAGTTGGAAAGGATCTTAGAGATCAACTCCATGAAGCCAGGGGAAAAGTTCTGGAAAGCAATTTACAGTATCCAATTTTTTTATGCCAATTATTTTCAGAGGTCAGTTATCACTTTCTGTGACCTTCCAGTCAGATTTCAACCAAGCAAAACTCCCAAATTCTTCACAGCCATGGTTTTCCTTTAAATAACGACAGGCTGTCCATTTCCAAGAGTTGGTTACTGAACCTGCCTTAGTTCTTTAGTGCATCCAGGATTTGTGAATCCAAATTGAGGTTAGCCAGTGTGTAATCCAGGCTATTAGTATTTTTAAAGTTACACACAATGAGCCCTGGGACTCCTCCTCATGAGGCCACCAGTGCAACATATCCTGCTTTACTGGGCAACTGGGCAGCATCATTTATGAGTCATAGTCAGGGCTTTGGGGCTTGGAGATCTCTTTTGTGCTCTCTCTTCAAGTGAGGGAATTGCATGAGGGGAATTATCCCCTCCCCTGTGGGATTAGCAGGGAGATAGGACTGCTTGGGCCTTAATGCCACAGAGCAAAAATTAGCCTAGGAGGAGATTTGTGTGGAAGTAGAAGGGGATAACCTCAGTCTAATTCTGAATAGCCTGTCTCTCTGTGTGTGCTTGTCTATGCAGCTGCTTCTAAAATACAGGCAATATAGACATGCTGGACAAATTTCCCTCTCACCAGACAGAAATCTAAGGGGTTCAAAACTTGGGTGTCAACCAGTCCCAAATACAATCCCCCCAGAGTCCATTTAAGTCAGCTGTTCTCAACCTGTGACCCCTTTGGGGGTCGAACAACCTTTTCATAGGAGTCACTAAAACCATTGGAACTCTAAACTTTAGACTCCCCCTCGTTTTCCAGCGGATGGGCTCCGGAGTCATTGCCAGCCGCGCAGAGGGTCGCCACGGCTCCCCGGTTAAAAACATAAGTGTGCGCGCACACCCCATACAATTACAGCCTCGGAGACTTTGTAATAGCAGGAACTTGTTCTCGCTCGCCCGGGCTTCTGCAATAGGTGCCCTCCGAAGCCCTCCGAGGGTACTGCCAGGTACTTTTAAGTGTGAGTGATTAAGTGAGTGAGTGAGACAGACAGATTAGGGGTAGGTTGCTCCCTCTTCTGGTTTGAATGCGAGCGGTTTAGTCGCCCGCCTTCTTTGCTAGTTTGGGCGGGTGGAGAAAGAAGGCATGTAATAGTCGAGGGCGAAGGTGCTCCCCTTCGCCCTTGGTGGCAGGGGTTCCTTTTCACAAGCCTCCTTTCTTTCTCCGCCTGCCCGAATGAGCGAAGGAGGTTCTGGCCCCAAACCGCCCGCTCGCCCGCATTCAAACCAGCCCGCCCCCTCCTGTCTTTCGGCATGGGCTCTCTGGAGGGGGAGGGAGGTTCTTTCCAAAGACTGGCTTCTTTCCTTCCCTCTTGCGGCTGGAAAACAGACATTTTCACAGCGGCTGC
Organism: Thamnophis sirtalis; assembly: GCF_051295495.1. Classification (NCBI taxonomy): domain Eukaryota; kingdom Metazoa; phylum Chordata; class Lepidosauria; order Squamata; family Natricidae; genus Thamnophis; species Thamnophis sirtalis. Next base: position 22,673,279 of record NW_028261383.1, on the reverse strand, counting down.
AGAAACGCAATCCTGGGAAGTCAGTTCCGGCTCTCCCTGTCCCAAGCATGTCCTGTTGCTGCTAGAGCAGCTTTTGCTGAATCCGGCGCAGCGGCAAGAAGCGGCTGCCAGCGAAGTTCTCGCGGCAAGAGTCCCGCGGATTCAGCAAAAGCGGCTCCAGCAACAACGGGACCAATAGGGGGTGGGAAATCCATGCAGAGGGAGGAAAACACATGCCTTCCCCACCCCCTCCATTGGAAACGAAGCAACTGTCAAGAAAGAAGAGGGCAGCGCACGCCACCTGGGCTTGTGCAGCAGTCGAAGAAAAGGAGCCGAGGGGACCACAGTGTATGTGTGTGTGTGTGTGTGTGTGTGTGTGTGTGAGAGAGAGAGAGAGAAAGAGACAGACAGACAGAGGGACAGGAAGGGAGGGGAGAGAGACACACAGACAGAGAGGGAGGAAGGGAGGGGAGAGACAGAGACACACAGAGAGACAGAGATGGGGGAGGGAGGAGAGAGAGACAGAGAGGGAGGAAGGGAGGGGAGAGATAGAGACACACAGAGAGACAGAGATGGGGAAGGGAGGAGAGATACAGAGAGAATTACAGAGAGGGAGGAAGGGAGGGGAGAGATAGAGACACACAGAGAGACAGAGATGGGGAAGGGAGGAGAGATACAGAGAGAATTACAGAGAGGGAGGAAGGGAGGGGAGAGATAGAGACACACAGAGAGACAGAGATGGGGAAGGGAGGAGAGATACAGAGAGAATTACAGAGAGGGAAGGAGACAAAGAGCCACACAGAGAGAGAGAGACAGACACAGAGAGAGAGAGACAGAGACAGAAAGAGAGAGAAAGAGAAAGAAAGGAAGAATTGGTGGCTGTTTTGTTTTTTCTTTCCTTTTTTTCTTTTTTAATAGAAAGGCACTCTTTCCACCTAGATCCGGGAGCCTGCTCTTAAACTTCCCAGACAATTAGAAATAAATATTTCACAATATATAATTACATATTGTTTTTGTGATTAATCACTATGCTTTAATTATGTTCAATTTATAACAATAAAAATACATTCTGCATATCAGATATTTACATTACGATTCATAACAGTAGCAAAATTCCCATTAGAGTAGCAACGAAAATAATTTTATGGTTGGGGATCACCACAACATGAGGAACCGTATTAAAGGGTCGTGGCATTAGGAAGGTTGAGAACCACTGATTTAAGTGAATACAGCATAAATGAGACAAGAAGAAAATTTTACAATGAATTTCCACCCTCCCCATAGTCTTTCTAGCTGTCTTCTGAAGATTGAAAAGATGTGTCCAGGTGTTTGTAATGTGACTACTATTAGGAGACAACCCAGGAGCAAAACACAGTACACAGAGACTTAGACATTTAACAGTGGTTTATATACAACATATTCAGAAATACATATGGTAGCAAATACCTGACAAGTAATCAATCTTCTTAATCTTATACTGAGAACTTAGCAATAGCTGGTCACAGGGAGAGGAGGAGAGAGACACACCCTCTCTTGCTCTCCTTTATATAGACAGCTTCTTAAAGTGGCAATACTTTGGCTTCTTAAAACAGCAATACCTCTGCTGACTCATCCTCATTTCATCATCTTAATTTACAGTCTTACATTGATTGATCAGCTTTAAATCATCATTACCCTGACACTCCTCCCATTTAAAGCTGAACAACTGATAATCTGAACACTTTAACATAGTCCTTATACTTTTCCACAGATACAGGCTTTGTTAACATATCAGCTGTTATACCTACAAGCTATCTTTTCTTCTGGACTTCAGGCCTGCCACACTTTCTACTGTGGGAAAATGGGAGGGGGGATTATACGGAGTCGGGTGATATGTAGTCATAACAACATTCTTCTTAGAAATACAAGGTCATCATTGTCTCTGCACCTGCCCGAATCTGGATGGGAGGAATCTGTCGTTGTGGCAGTGGAAGATGGACTATGTGATGAACTTGTGGGTGTTGGGGCAGGATCTTGAACTTTCAACTGGGTCGAGAAAACTGGAAGCTTTCAGATTTGGGTTTTCCCAGATGTGCCAACATGACATCTCTAATAAAGTGGAACTTTGAGGAAACACAAGCCTGAGTGTTTTATTTCATTGGGGGTGTTTTTTTGGAACCCTGACACCAGCAATATTACAATCACTAGAACAATGCTGTAATTAGATCAGTTTCTCCAATTGCTGGTTTCAAACAAGGAAAGGTTTGTGACTTGTTAACAATATGCTGGCTTGCCCCAGTGTCCAACAACCAAGTATTCCTGGTGTGTTCAGTTGTTGATGCTACCAGTGAAAATGGCGCTGAAGAACCGTTCCACATTTGCTGAGTAATCCTGTTTCCTTGTCTAACTGCGTCTCTGTTTCTCCTCTCAGGACAGTGCCTCTGGAGATGCTTAGTAGACCCACATGCGTAGCATCGCTTCACAAAGTTCACTTTCTCAGCTGGTCTGCCGCTATCCTTAACCTTTGTAGATGTTGGTCTATGATGAATGCTCTCTCCTTCCTTTCCTGGTCTCCTTTCCAGCTGTTTCTGCTCCTCAAACAATCAACTAGTTAAATATGCATGTTAAATCTTGCTCTTGCATGAACTCTAGACTGATCACAGGAGCATCCTATGAACTGTCCAAGGCACTGAGCACTACAGACATCTTGTATGCCTCAGTAAATGTCATTCTTCTTGCTTCCAATTCAAGGAATGCCCTGCTCATATTCTGCAGATGTGTAGACATACACTGTCCCGGCTTCAGCTGTGCCTTATACAATCTCCTAGTCAGCAACACTTTGCTGCCCGGAGTCTCTCTCATGTACACGCTGTACAATGCCTCCCAGCACTATTTCACAGACTGGAAACCTCTCACGCGTATTAACTGACTGTCTTCCAAGGCAAGAATTATGCTGGCTAATGCCTCTGGTCTCCATCATGCAGGACTGCTGGTGGATTAGTAACAAGCGTCCACAACTCCTCCCTCTGCAGGAACATCTCCATCTTCACATTCCAGGAGAGGTAGTTTGTCTTATTCAGCCAAGACACCATGAAACCTCTTCCCATTATGCCAGTGGCCCCCAAACTTGGCAACTTTAAGACTTGTGGACTTCAACTCCCAGAATTCTCCAGCCAGCTCTCCAGTCACTCTGAGACAGGCTTCTTAAAATGGCAATCCCTGCCCTCCTAAAGCAGCAATACCTCTGCTGACTCCTCATTTCACCATCTTATTGTCTTGTAAATTAGTCTTGTAAAGCTGGCTGGTCAGCTTACCATTACCCTGACAAGATGGTATTTTGACTAGGCTTTTTTAAAGGGGAAGGGAGAGGTCCATTTTCCCCAAGTGCTTTGAAAGGATAAATCACTGTCTAGATCAGGGATCCCCAACCCCTGGTCACTAAATGAAGTGGTTGTAAATCAAAGACTACCGTTACATAATTGGATGTGATAGGATGGATGGCCTCTCCTAGAGATTTCATGTAGATGTTAAACCACATTACTTGCTGAGGGAAATCCGGGCAGTTCCAGCTGCAAGAATGCAGAGGGAAAAATAATATCTCCTATCTAAATGGGTTTGGAAGCAATGTGGGTGGGAGCTTCAAGGTTTTGACCTTTATTTCATTTTTTTATGAATGGGATGAAGCTGACTATTGTTTAAGGCTGCACATACAAACAAGGCCATTATCAACTTTTATGATTCAGCACCTGCCTAATCTTGTGAAGCTAAATAGGGGTAAGCATCACTCTTCAAGCTTCCCTCAGTTGCAAATATAGTTTTGGAGAGTTATCCTGAACCCCCCAAAGAAAAAAACTGGCTGGAATAGTCTTCACTGATCCTCAAGGGAGGTGCGCTTTGTCCCTGCCTGATGGCACATTGTCTTCTCCCCAGGGATGCTTTCCTGGGCTTCCTTCCTGCAAAAGAAGCTACTGACTGACTTGGAGCAACAATGAGGGCATCCCTGTGAGACCCCAAAGGAAGACGAGGGCTAGGCCTATACCGTTCTAGACAAATGACTGTCCAATCTCAAGAACCCCCATTGTTGGAGCACCCACAAGTTCTGGAGGGAAGCCGTTCCACTGGTTGATTGTTCTCACTGTTAGGATGCTTCTCCTTACTTCCGGGTTGCTTCTTTCCTTGTTTAGTTTCCATCAGTTGTTTCATGACCCTCTCTTCTTTGTGGCAGGTCCTCAAATCTTGGAATACTAAAATCACGTCACCCTCCCCCCCCCATTAGTTATTTTCTCTAGACTAGACATATCCACTTCCTGCAACCATCTTTGTGTTTTAGATCCAGTCCACAAATATGTTCATTGCGCTTTCGTTTTATCTCTGTTAGTAAATATTAAGGCCCTCTAATTCCATCCTCTACCTTTTGGATGGCAAAGTTGTCAGGTTAATCAAGCACCTTTAAAAATGAGATGATAAGATGATAGCAGTGTTCCAATATTTGAGGGACTACCACAAGGAACAAGGGATTCAACCTATTTTCCAAAGCAGCAGGTGAGACAAGGAACTATGGATGGAAACTAACTGAAGAGACAAGTACCCTACAGCTAAGGAAAAGTTTCCTGACAGTGAGAACAATTAATCAGTAAAAGGGCTTGCATTCAGTTGCTCGGAGTGCTCCATCAATGGAGGCTTTTAAGAAGAGACTGGACAGCCACTTGTCTGAAATGGTATAGGATCTCCTGTTTGAGCAGAGGATTGGACTGCAAGACCTCTAAGGTCATTTCTCACTCTATTATTCATTTAGATTATCAGGTATTTGTGAAAATGCCTTTCTAAACACCACTACATTTCTGAATAACTCATCTTTTTTCCAATTACTGGAAAATGGTTTCATAATTACGAACATCATTGATTCATAAACTTCAAATGGTCAATAAATGAACTGTTGTAAGTTGAGGACTACTTGAAGCTATTTTCTAAGTTGTCTCTCACAGAATTGCAGGAAGATAGGGTTGGAAGGGACATTGGAAGTCTTCTAATCCAACACCCTGCTCAAGGTCAAACGATTGTCCAGTCTATTGTTGAAAACCTCCAGTGACAGAACACCCACAAACCCAGGAGGCAAGCTATTCCACTGATTGTTCTCAGAGAATTTCTCCTTACTTCTAGATTGGATCTCTCTTTCATGAACTTCCACCCATTACTTCTTGTCCCGTTCTTTGGTGCCATAGAGAATAAGTCAATTCCCTTTTCTTTGTGAGAGACGCTCAATTACTGGAAGACAGCTTTCATGTCCCCCCAATCCTTCACTTCGATAACCTAGACGTTCAACTTTGCCATATAATTTTATTATTAAACTTATTGACTGCACATCTCAGAGTTTGGAACAACTCTTGCTTTGCCCTAATTTTCATAGCAATACTGACAATACCCATTTTTTTCCTTGTCAAAAGCTATTGAGAGTGCTTACACAATACGTTTTCCACTGTACAGTTTTTTTTCTCAAATCATCACCACCAAGGGGGATGCAACAAATACATTGGTATTATGGTGCTGCTGTCACCATAATGAATACCAGGCAGAATGAAAACAATGGCTGCTTCCACAACAGTCATGTGACCCAGGGCTGCATGTCCTGCCCTCTTTCCCCAAAATGAGGTTCAGTGCTCCTCAAAAAGAAGCAAGAGGAGGCTGTGAGGCCTGCTGGGGTCGGAGTCAGGTCTAAGGATTGCAGGGACCCAGTGGGAGTGGGAAAAAGCCTGTAGGGACACTGTGGAAAAGAAAAAGAACTGGGGCGATCAAAGGGTTGACGTAGAGGATGCCTTTGGAACGCAAACCTGGGCGTGGGCTATGCCTCCAACCCTGAGGCAGCCAGGTTTTCGCTTAATAACTCACACATTTATTGAACAGCTTTATCAGGGAGAGAAGGGGGTGGGGGCAGTTAAACAAGCAGTCTCATTTAACAGTGATTGCAAAATAAAATCATAATTGTGATCGCAACATAAAACTGTAATTGATAGATCCCATTACTCTTATATCCAGGACTACTTCTGTGATGGCTGGAAAATTCTGGAACTCAAAAGCTGGAGAATCCCAAGATAGATGGAAACTCAAATTGTGGGAATTTCATAATCAATATAAAAAAATAACACCCAGAAGCCTTTTTGAAGAATTCCACACTACTGCAAAAGGAAATATACAGAAAGTTCTGTTGATCACCAGAAACAGGTAGCTAGCCTTTATCATGGCTGTGAGTCCTCTGGTGTGTCACCAGGCTGGAATTCCATCTGAAACTTTTACCACATTCAGGACATTGATATGGTTTCTCCAGGGTATGAGTCCTCTGGTGTGTCACAAGTCTGGAATTCTGACTGAAACTTTTCCCACACTCTGGACACTCATACGGTTTCTCTCCCGTGTGAGTCCTCTGGTGTCTTACCAGGCTGGAATAACAACTGAAACTTTTCCCACACTCTGGACACTCATATGGTTTGTCTCTTCTGTGAGTCCTCTGGTGTGTTACCAGGTAGGAATAATGACTGAAACTTTTCCCACTCTGGACACGCATACGGTTTCTCTCCCGTGTGAGTCCTCTGGTGTCTTACCAAGTGGGAATTATGACTGAACCTTTTCCCACACTCTGGACACTCAAATGGTTTCTCTCCTGTGTGAGTCCTCTGGTGTGTTACCAGATTGTAATTATGACTGAAACTTTTCCCACACTCTGGACACTCATACGGTTTCTCTCCCGTGTGAGTCCTCTGGTGTCTTACCAACTTGGAATAAGGACTGAAACTTTTCCCACACTCTGGACACTCATATGGTTTGTCTTTTCTGTGTGTCCTCTGGTGTGTTACCAGGCAGGAATAATGACTGAAACGTTTCCCACACTCTGGACACTCAAATGGTTTCTCTCCCGTGTGAGTCCTCTGGTGTCTTACCCAGTGGGAATTATGACTGAACCTTTTCCCACACTCTGGACACTCAAATGGTTTCTCTCCTGTGTGAGTCCTCTGGTGTGTTACCAGATTGCAATTATGACTGAAACTTTTCCCACACTCTGGACACTCATACGGTTTCTCTCCCGTGTGAGTCCTCTGATGTCTTACCAAGTGGGAATTATGACTGAACCTTTTCCCACACTGTGGACACTCAAATGGTTTCTCTCCTGTGTGAGACCTCTGGTGTGTTACCAGATTGGAAACATTACTGAAACTTTTCCCACACTTTGGACACTGATGCAGTTTTTCTCCCGTGTGTGTCCTCTGGTGTGTCACCAGATAGCAATTATGACTGAAACTTTTCTCACACTCTGGACACTCATACGGTTTCTCTCCCGTGTGAGTCCTCTGGTGTCTTACCAAGTGGGAATTATGACTGAACCTTTTCCCACACTCTGGACACTCAAATGGTTTCTCTCCTGTGTGAGTCCTCTGGTGTGTTACCAGATTGCAATTATGACTGAAACTTTTCCCACACTCTGGACACTCATACGGTTTCTCTCCCGTGTGAGTCCTCTGGTGTCTTACCAAGTGGGAATTATGACTGAACCTTTTCCCACACTCAGGACACTCATATGGTTTCTCTCCTGTGTGAGACCTCTGGTGTGTTACCAGATTGGAAACATTACTGAAACTTTTCCCACACTTTGGACACTGATGCAGTTTTTCTCCCGTGTGTGTCCTCTGGTGTGTCACCAGATAGCAATTATGACTGAAACTTTTCTCACACTCTGGACACTCATACGGTTTCTCTCCCGTGTGAGTCCTCTGGTGTCTTACCAAGTGGGAATTATGACTGAACCTTTTCCCACACTCTGGACACTCAAATGGTTTCTCTCCTGTGTGAGTCCTCTGGTGTGTTACCAGATTGCAATTATGACTGAAACTTTTCCCACACTCTGGACACTCATACGGTTTCTCTCCCGTGTGAGTCCTCTGGTGTCTTACCAAGTGGGAATTATGACTGAACCTTTTCCCACACTCAGGACACTCATATGGTTTCTCTCCTGTGTGAGACCTCTGGTGTGTTACCAGATTGGAAACATTACTGAAACTTTTCCCACACTTTGGACACTGATGCAGTTTTTCTCCCGTGTGTGTCCTCTGGTGTGTCACCAGATAGCAATTATGACTGAAACTTTTCTCACACTTTGGACATTGATACGGTTTTTCTCCTGTGTGAATCCTCTGGTGAGTCACCAGCTGGGAATTCTTACTGAACCTTTTTCCACACTCTGAACACTCATATGGTTTGTCTCCTCTGTAAGGCCTCTGATGTGTCACCAGGCTGGAATTTTGACTGAAACATTTCTCAGTCAGGACATGCAAAGGGTTTTTCTCTGGTATGAGCCCTCTGGTGGCTAATGAACTGGACATTTCCGATGAAACTTTTCCCATAGTAAGTATATTCAACGTGTTTCTCCCCGGGATGGGTCTTCAGGTGTCTCATGGGGTGGGAATTTCTAATGAATTCCAGCTGTTTTCCTCCTCAAAGGGCATCACTGTTTGCCCTATGTAGCTATCCAATAGACCTTTTGATCCTTCATCTTTCTCTGAATGAAATATATTCTCTCTTGATATTTCATTTAACTTATTCTTGAGTTTCTCATACTCTACTTTTTCTAGTTTGAAATCTCCTCTTAATTTTCTCTCCTTTGTCTCAACTTCTGGGAAAGGAGAAAAATATTGTGTTCTCTGAAGGAAATGGAAAATGTTTTGATTTCTGGCTGGCTTTGCATTCTTTTCCAATGTTGCTTGTTATTCTCAGTTTTCCAGAGTGCTCTTATTGACATCTTCTCTGTCTATAAGAGTCAAAGTAAAATGTAACTTTAATTGTTTATAAAATGGTTGCAGAAGATGTGAAAAAAGGAGAAAGTATACATTACAATAAATAAGCAAACTTGTCACAATAAATAATAACTGCTTATATTAGATACGATTCATTTGACACATTTGTGTCCAAGTTCAAATATCCATTCAATCATGAAATTCTCTTTTTCACTTTGCTGATTCATAAATTCTTATCTGTGCAAAGGCTTATCATCACATATATCTGGAAATGCTGGGGATAGATTGTACAGTTGTAAACATATGCATAGAGAGAAATTTAAATACACAGACCTATAACTGTACGTGTGTGGAAAATCCGTGTGTTTTTAACTTGAAGATTATCCCAAAATGTTTACAGTCGAATTTTCTGAGCTAACTTTAGTGACGTGGGTTTTTATCTGATGAAATGATACCTGAACCCTCTGTGAGATTTCACGTACTAGTTTTGCCCTTGGAAGTCCTCAGCTCCAAGTAAGGGCAGCAAATATTTTCCATGACCACTTTGGTGACATCCTAATTCAAGTAGTGCTCACTTACTGACAGCAATTGTGACTGACATCTATGTCAGTAAGCAGCCCAACCGTTAAGCGTGATGTCATTTGACAATGCCAATTTGCATACCGTTTGTTGGCTATACAGAAAGGGAATGTTATGAAAACAAAGGTGAAAAGACACAGAGAAATTATGTGCCTTAATTTCATTTTTCTCCTCCTTAATGTATATAGAATATCCCATAATGACAAAGTGAAAACAGAAGTTTAGAAATCTCTGTATATTTAGTAAAAGGAAAAAACTGAAATATCACATTGGCTTAAGTATTCAGCAACAGCACTTGAAATTTAGCTCAGATGACTCCCATTTCCCTTGATTATTGCCGACATATTTCTACACATTGATTGGAGTCTACCTGTGATAAATTAAATTGATTGGACATGATTTGGAAGGGCACACACCTCCCCATAGAAGGCCTCAAAGCTGAAAATGCGTACTGTAGAATAATAGCCATGAGGTCAAAGGAACTCCCTGTAGAGTTCAGAGGTGGGATTATTTCAAGACACAGATCTTTAGAAGGCCACAGTATAATTTCTGCGCCACCGAAGGTTCCTAAGGGCACAGTGGCCTCGATAATTCTCAAATGGAAAAAGTTTGGCACAACCAGGACTCTTCCAAGAGCGGGTCATCCGGTGAAACTGAGCAATTGCAATAGAAGGGCCTTAGTAAGAGAAGTAACCAAGAACCCGATGGTCACTGACTGAGCTTTAGAGTTCCTGTGTGGAGATGGGACAGAGTTCCAGAAGGACAACCATCAGTGTAGCCCTCCACTGTTCTAAGCTTTATGGCAGAGTCACTTGACAGAAGCCTCTCCTCAGTGCCCAACACATGAATGCCCGCTTAGTTTGCAAAAGAGCACCTGAAGAACATAATGCTGTGGAGGTGTTTTTCAGTAGCAGGGACTGGGAGACTGGTCAGGGTTGAGGGAAAGCTGAATGGAGCTAAGTACAGTGATATCCTCAATGACACTGGGCGAAGGTTCGCTTCTCAAAATGAAAGGACACAGCTAAGACAATATAGGAGTGTCTTAGGGACAACTCTGTGAATGTCCCAGAGGGGCCCAGCCAGAGGTCTGATTTGCACCCTATTGAATATCTCTGGAGACATCTAAAAATGGCTCTCCATTGATAGTTGCCATCCAACCTGACTGAGCTTGAGAGGACTTGCAAGGAAGAATGGCAAAAAAAAACCACCAATCCCCCAGATGTGTAAAGTTTATTGACTCATACCCCCAAAGACTTGAGGCTGTTATCACTGCCAAAGGTGCTTCAACAAAGTACTGACTGAAAAATCTGAATACTTATGCCAATGTGATATTTCAGGTGTTTTTGTTTTTAATAAATTTAAAGAATTTCTAAAATTCTATTTTCATTAGGAATGTACAAGAATGAGAAAAACATGAATTTCAACAAGTGTAAAATCAGGCTGCAGAGTAACAAAATTGACAGAAGTGAAGGGGGTCTGGATACTGTCTGAATGAACTAAATGTGTGTTCCTATTGACACAGAAATACAGAATCTATTGATGTAAACAATTATGTGCATTTCAGTCTGCAAAATGACTCAGAAGTGCATTGCCTCTAATTTTTTAATCTATTTTTTTAAAGGTGAGGGTCGCTAACAGATGAAACGGTGAACAAATCCGATGCAAACATCCCTTTTGCCCATGAAACTCCTCGCTGGCCAGGAAAGCGACATGTCAATGAGACCACAAGGATCCAAGGGCTACGTGAAGAGTGAGGGAGGCGGGTGGCCAAGCAACTTTAAATCCTGGAGCAAAATGATAAAACCATTTGGGGAGAGAAAGAATATGCAGCAGCAGCAGCCCGCAGGTTTCATTCTTCTCCCTTCGCTGCTTTCACGCCGTGGAGGAACCCAAAGGGCCCGACTTTCTCCCGGCTTCTCCTTCGACCTTCCCTCCACTCACCACCCAGGAGCCGCTTCGACCCTCCAAATGGCACAAAAGGCTCTACCGACACCATCCTCCTTCCGCGGGTGAACCGGAAGAGGAACTCCCTTTGTACACCACTCTAGCAATCTAATCCTCTATCGTTTCAATTCGTTCCAGCTCAGCCTCTCTCCCGCTGGTGGAATGTCAATAGTAGCGATGCCGCTGCTGTACTCTATTCTGTGCTTTGTAAGGCGCGAGTGTAGCTTCTTTGTAGATCGCCATCTAGCGACGTAAGGTGGAAAATCATCCTATCTACCCTCACGCGTTTGCAAGAGGCTTTCATGGATTCTGTGCTTCCTTTGGTGCAATCAAGTCGTGGTCGACTCCCACTGAACACAGGAATAGCTTTTGTCCGTGACAATCTATCCTATACCTTTTCCTTCAGGTCTCCCAAGAGAGCACACTCATTTTCCTTGTTGCTCTGAAGCTCAGCACTGGCCATTTTTGCTCATTCCCCCCCCCCCCCCAATCCTGCCGGGAGCACTCTACAAGCCCCCAAAGGCTATTCATGCCTTTTTTGGGAGATTTGCAGAGTGCAAAAACTTCTCCCCCCCCCCTTTTGGAAAGCTCTTTAACCGATTGATGAGAATTAGATTGATCAATGCTGTGCCAGCAGAAACAAAGTCTTAGGTGCTGCAGATTGTCAGCTATTTCCTTCTCCAGCACATGGATAAATACACCTGGAAACATCTACCTACCTAGTGATGAAAGAAATGTCCTTCTGGGTTCAGCTCCAAGTGGGGAAAAGACACTGGAGACTTGGAGGCTGCTTGGAAAGATGGTTTATTGTTGGACAGGGTCACATGGCTTGAGCCCTGAACAGAAAAGGTGATCACATGCTTCAATGTTGGTGGAGAAGAAGAAAAAAGGGCTGAAGGAGGGGCTTGCTAGGCTTTTTATAACCTGTTCAGTCCCACCTCTCTGTTTCCTGTTCCTGTGTAAGAAATGTATTCTAATTGGTTGTCAGACTCCCATGGGGCCACACAGGGGCTACTCTCTAGGCTGTGTTTTGAATCCAGGTATGGATGAGTTCTCAGATGCCATGTGGTCAGTTGAGTAAAGGGCCAATATTATCATGTTTTCCTGTAGCTGCTGGTGAAGTCTTTATTATCTAAAGTGGACTAGCTGAGCCGTCTTAATGACCCATTAACAGTGGAGATGGGCAGGAAGCTACAGGCAACTATTCTGTCTTTTAAAACATGTTTCTTTCTTTTCACATCCAGAGAAATATTCTGCCTTTTCAATATTTCCTAGGATATTTCATTTTTCTGGGAGAGGGCTGGATGATAACTTCCCACACTACCTACTGTGTTTCTCTCTCTCTCTTTCTCTCTCTCTCTCCCTCCCTTCCTTTTTCAGGCTCTGTCCTTGATCCTGTTTATTCCAGATTGACCACTCTGGTTCTGGTCTCCATGTCATCCCCCGCTCTTTCTCTGCCCATTCCCATGCCCATTCCTTACTTCTCTAATTACCTCCCCACTTCCTTGCATTTTATGGCAGGATGCCAGCAAAGCAGAGTATGCTGGAGATGGCAGGCCTGACACAAGAGTTTCGACTTGATTATTCCTCAAGAACCACCAGGAATGTTCTACTGTACTGCATTTTCCCCTGGTCAGCAACTCTTGATTGCTAATAATTCTACCCTTTGACATAAATCAATGGGAGCACTAATGCATGTTTCTCAAGATGCTGGATTATAATCCAGCCAGTTGGACCATTTGGTCTCCTGGAGATCTTCAGCATGAGTCCTTCTCTATCCCAGGCAGGAGCTGCTGTCCCAAAATTCGCTGTTCTCTCTTTTTACAATCTATCAGACCAGTGGAGCAAATCCAGGAAAAATATCCAGATCTTTGCACTTCTGCAAAGTGACAAGGTGTCCTGATCAAGTTTTTTTCTAAAAATGCTTCCTTCTCCCCCTATTGATGGCACAGACGATGAGATTCAGTCACAGCTGCTGCTCCAATTTAAAATTGGCTCAAAGGTGAGCCTGACTATTGCTGAAGTCTATTTAACAGGTAAAACTATCTGGCTTGTGTGTGTGTGTTGAGGAGGGGGAGAATTCATCCTCTAGTGCAGTGGTTCTCAACCTTCCCAATGCCATGACCCTTTAATACAGTTCCTCATGTTCAGAGGTGGTGTTCCTACCAGTTTGCACCTATTCGGTAGAACCGGTTCGTCAAATCTACCGAACCAGTTAGAAGAGGTTCCACCAGTGGACCCGGAAAGCAGGCCACACCTACAGAAGAGGTTCCAAAATTTTTTGAAACCCACCACTGACTGTCATGCTCATATTTATAAAACTCAGTGCCTCTGTGAAAGGTAAGGATGACTACTGCGTTTGTGGTGCAATCAGAACATTGCGTGTGTTGAAGTTGTTTTAACGCAAACCAAAGATGCCTTTTAAAAAACAAGTTTACATCATATTCTCTTCCATGCCAGTGCTGTGTGTGAGGTAATTTAAGATGGTTCTGAAAAGTGTCGTCGGCATCTTCATATCCGGTCACATGGGCAGCAAGCCACTCCCATAAAGGAGGCCACACCCACAGAGTAGGTTCGAACAATTTTTGAAACCCACCACTGCTCATGTTGTGGTGACCCCCCAATCATAAAATTGGTGTCTCGGTTACTAAGACCATAGAAAATATGTCTTTTCCGATGGTCTTAGTTGACCCCTGTGAAAGGGTTGTTCGACCCCCAAAGTGGTCCCGACCCACAGGTTGAGGACCACTGCTCTAGTGTCTCTGAGGGAAGAATGTGGGACAGGGAAGGCAACAGGAGGACTACACAGAGGGGCAAAGAATGGGGGCTGGAAATAAGGGGGCGGGATATCCAGGAAAAAAAGTTCCTAGATGAGGATCAGTAACAGGAATGGAACTTTAGAGAAGGATCCCTCTCCGAGAATTCCTCTCTCCAGGGAGGGGCTGTCTCTGTGCACGAGAATTGCAAACCTTTGTCCAGTTTGACTGCTTGTTCCCATGCCTGCTGGAGGTTGCTGTGGGGGGGGGGGGAGAGGGAGCCAAGGAACGGAAAGAAAGTCCCCCCCCCCCCCGGTCAAGCACCATGGAAACCAGAAGATCCGGGCTGTTCAAATGGATATAATGATTTAGTGCAAGCTTAAGATCTCTGCAAGAATCTGAACAACGATCAAAGCAATTTGGAAGTAGATAAGAGTCAAAGCAATTCAAGGTGGGCTGGACTTAAATCTCTTGTGGGCATGAAAGGATTCATAACTGGTGGCACATTTGATCCCTGCTGTCACCATAATGAATTCCAGGCAAATGAAAGTAATGGCTGCTTCCACAACAGAGTCATGGGGCCCAGGGATGCACGTCCTGCCTTCTTTCCCCAAAATGAGGTTCAGTGATCCTCAACAGGAAGAGGAGGCTATGAGGCCTGCTTGGGGTGGGAATCAGGTCTAAGGACTGCAGGGACCCAGGGGGGGAGTAGGGAAAAGCCTGTGGGGACTTGCAGGGGGTGGGCGGGGATGGAAGAAGCCATTAGGGACACTGTAGAAAAAGGAAAGGCCTGGGGCGACTGAAGGGTTGAGGTAGAGGCCTTTGCAATGAAAGCCTGGGTCTGTTTCGCTTAATAACGAACACATTCATTGCACAGCTTTATCAGGGAGAGAAAGGGATGGAGGCAGTTAAGCAAAGTAACCTCGTTTAACGGAGATTGCAACATAAAGCCATAATTGTGATTGCAACATAAAACCACAATTGATAGACCCGATTACCCTTATATCTTGAAGACTACTTGTATGGTGGTTGGGAAATTCTGTCACTCAAAATCTGGGAGTTACCAAGTTAGAAGATGAAAACTCCAATTGTGGGAAATCCATAATCAATATAAAACAACAACAACAACAACACCCTGAAGCCTTTTTGAAGAATTCCACACTTCTGCAAAAGGAAATACCCAAAACTTCTGCTGATTACCAGAAACAGGTAGTTAGCCTTTATCAAAGCTGTGAGTCCTCTGGTGTGTCACCAGGCTGGAATTATGATTGAAACATTTCCCACACTCTGGACACTCATACAGTTTCTAACCTGTGTGAGTCCTCTGGTGTTTCCCAAGGCTGAAATTCTGACTGAAACGTTTGCCACAATATGGAGAACCATACAGTTTGTACTGTGTGTGAGTCCTCTGGTATGTTACCAGGGTGCAATTATAACTGCAACTTTTACCACACTAGACCAGCAGTCACCAAGTGGTGGTCCGCGAGAAAATTTTTGTGGAAAAATTATTTCCATTTTTTTATATTGCACTAAGGGTTCTCAAACTATGGCCCCTGGGCTGGATATATGCAATGAATGTTTGTGTTGCTGCAGTCTCCCCCTTTGGGGTCCTTTTGTGTGGGTTGGAGGGGGGGCAGAAATTCCAACTTGGGGTCTGCTTCAGATTCCTGATGCAGGGCTTTGGCTGAAGGGAAGTACCGCTGGTAGCAAAGAGCCGGAGAGCCTTGTTCCAGTGGGATTGCATCATGGCCTGGAACTGGCTGACCATCTCATCCTGCTGAGCCTCCAGGCGCCATCGCTTATCCTTGCACTCCTGCAGGTCTTCCATCTGTTTGGAAAGCCTATACTCTTAGTCTTAAGTGAGCTGCTTCTGCTGAGCCTCCTTCTTGGTCAGATCCAATTTGAACTGAGCCCGCTTTTCTGCCGACTCTTTCTGGTGGTGGCTGCTTAGCTTCCACAACTGCTTCCTGTTGGGGCCCTAAGGAGCTCAGGTAGGAAGATGAGTTGCTGGGAGGGGAGGGGTGAATAGGGGCCTACGAGGCACCCCTCAATGTGAGTGACATCAAGTTGGCCATGCCCACCCAGTCACATGTCCACCTAGCCACGCTCACCCAGCTGGTAATTAGGCAGATCATATTAGTGGTCTGCGGGATTTAATATTATGAATTTAGTGGTCCCTGAGGTCTGAAAGGTTGGCGACCCCTGCGCTAGACACCGATATGGTTTGTTTCCCGTGTGTGTCCTCTGGTATGTCACCCAAGTTGGAATATGTGTGTGTATTTTGTGTCACAACTCCTGGTATGCCCAAATATGGGAGGAAGCATACTGCTTTCTTTCTCTGTCTCACCCTAGGAGAGACAGCTCACCCTAGGAGACCATCCTAGCTCACCCTAGGAGACCATCCAGACAGAAAGCCATTATCAGCACAAATGCAACATAACTATATATATATATATATATAGTTTTTTATTTTTTCATTTTTATAACATAGAATCGCATGTATACTAGTACATAACCAACATCATATGGTATTATTAAATGTTTACATCAGTTCATCTTGAAGGAAATAATATTGTTACTCTTTTATAAAATGTTAAAAGGTTGCTTTTGTATTCTTTTACAATGCTAAATGTATAAGCCATTATATTCTTGCATAAAATGTGTAATGAGTAAACTATGTTTTTACTAATTACAAAATGTATTAAGTAAACAGGACAAGACAAAACTTTGTTATTACAGGAGTCTACGTACAAGTTAGATAGGAAGCCATCTGCTCAGAGGAAAGGCACCAGAAAAACCAAATAAGAGATAGGGGCCTCTCAAGAATATGTCAAGTTGACCCTTTACAGTATGACGAAAGAAATGATGTAAATGAATGAGCAGGAAGAGGGGGAGTTTCTTAGTAGTGTCTATAAAATGTATTGTTTGAATGCCATTCTTTGCTCTCGAACCACTTGGGAGGAGGCTTGGAGGCCGCCTTTGCAAACGCATTTTATTTTTCTGTAAATAAACCTTTTTGAATTGTGAACCAGACTTGTCTCTGTGTTATGAGGATTTAATAATTGGGTTTTTATCTCACAATCTTACCAACTCCCCAAAACCAATTGGCTCTGCTGCTCTCCATATACCATATTTGTACCTTATCCATCACTTTCTTCTCCCTCTCTCCTCCCCCTCCCTACCTCCTTTCTTCCCTGTCATCTTTCCCTTCTCTACTTCCCCTTCCTCTCTCCTTCTCCTCCCTTCCCTTTCCACTCATTTCTCTCCTCCTTTCCCCCCCCCCTTTCCTCTCTCCTATCCCTCTCTTCTTTCCTTACCTCTCTCCTCTACGTCCCACTCTTCATCTCATTTACTTGGTGTATTTCAGCTTCTGAGCAAACTCCATTTTATGTTGATGGTATTTATAGTTCCTTTATTTAATTTTAACCTGTATTCTCCTCCTTTTAAAAAAATAACAAAAAAATATACATATATAGTCATTATGCTTTAGCTCCCCACCCCGCCCTAGTCTAATTTTGGCCAAGATGTAGACCTGGTTACAATTCTCTCCTCTTCTCATCATTATCTTTATATAATTATACATCCTTACTTGCCCCCAATTTGTGATTCTGTCTTTTAATCTCAATAGTTTCCCATTGTAGGTATATTTCAGGTTCCCCCTACATTTTTCCATATCTTGGATTATATCACCCTTAATTATCTCTAAATGGCAATCCTCGCTGTTCAATGTTCATTATAATTTCCTTAATCTATTATATAAAATAACAAGGGGCAAACATCTCACTTTATTCATCATCTTAAAAGTTCTATGTATGTCCATGTTTCCTATATTTCAACCCATGCTTAGTTGTCTTTCTATTGTCATATTCAATCAATTCACAACTCAATTTAATTATTCTGTATAAAAGTGGATCACAAACCTCTGCTTTATTTGTATTTGTATTTGTATTTATTGTCACTTATAGGCCGCCCTTTTCCCTGAGGGGACTCAGGGCGGCTTACAACTCATGGGAAGGGAGTGCAAGACAGAACGTAAAATAATATGTGGGTACAAATAAAAATAGCAATAAAACACAACATTCATTCAACATTCAGGTGGGGTGTATGAAGATCTTATCCCCAGGCCTGATGGAATAGCCAGATCTTAAGGGCTGTGCGGAAGCTCTGGACTGTGGTGAGGGTACGAATCTCTACGGGGAGATCGTTCCAAAGGGTTGGAGCTGCTACTGAGAAGGCTCTCCTCCGCGTAGTCGCCAGTCGGTTTACCACCTCCCCTTATCAGTTTCATATTTATCCTTATTCCATATACACCGGGGAACTACCAGAGGATTTTAATAAGAGCCGATGTGGTTCCCATCTTCAAAACAGGAAAAAAAAGAGATCCAGGAAACTAAGGACTTATCAGCCTGACTTCAATACCAGGAAAGATTCTGGAAAAAATAATCAAGCAATGAATTAGTGAACACCTAGAAGCCAGCAAAGTAATAGCCAAAAGCCAACATGGGTTTGGCAAAAACAGATCATGCCAGACTAATCTTATTGCATTCTTTGATAATGTGACAAAATTAATGGACCAGAGGAATGCTGTCGATATAGGTTACTTGGACTTCAGTAAGGCATTTGATAAGGTAGACCATAACCGACTACTAGATAAAGTACAAGAATGTGGGTTAGACAGCATCACCACCAGATGGATTTGTAACTGGCTGACCAACCGCACTCAACATGTATTCCTCAATGGAACTGAATCTACATGGAGGAAAGTATGCAGTACCCCAAGGCTCTGTTTGGGCCCAGTACTCTTCAACATCTTCATCAATGATTTGGATGAGGGAATAAATGGGGAACTCATCAAATTTGCAGATGACACCAAGCTGGCAGGAATAGACAACACTCCAGAAGACAGGATTAAGATACAGAAGGATCTTGACAAACTTGAACATTGGGCACTATCTAATAAAATGAAATCCAATGGGGAAAAGAGTAAGGTTCTACATTTAGGCAACAAAAACGAAATGCACAGGTACAGTATAGGTGGTACCTGTCTCAACAACAATAACTGTGAAAGGGATCTTGGAGTCCTAGTGGAGCCAGCAGTGTACAGCAGCTGCCAAAAAAGCCAACACAGTTCTAGGCTGCATAAACAGAGGGATAGAATCGAGATCACGTGAAGTGTTAACACCACTTTATAGTGCCTTGGTAAGGGCACACTTGGAATACTGCATTCAGTTTTGATCACCACGATGTAGAAAAGATGTGGAGACTCTAGAAAGAGTGCAGAGAAGAGCAACAAAGATGACTGGAGACTAAAACATATGAAGAAGGGTTGCAGGAACTGGGTATGTCTAGTTTAATAGAAAGAAGGACTAAGGGAGATGATAGCAGTGTTCCAATATCTCAGGGCTTGCCACAAAGAAGAGGGAATGAAACTATTTTCCAAGGCACCTGAAGGTAGAACAAGAAGCAATGGATGGAAACTAATCATGGAGAGAAGCAACTTAGAATTAAGGAGAAATTTCCTGACAGTTAGAACAATTAATCAGTGGAACAGCTTGCCTCCAGAAGTTGTGAATGCCCCAACACTGGAAGTCTTTAAGAAGATGTTGGATAGCCATTTGTCTGAAATGGTATAGGGTTTCCTGCCTAGGCAGGCGGTTGGACTAGAAGACCTCCAAGGTCCCTTCCAACTCTGCTATTGTATTGTATTATATTTTAACCTTTATTTAGCTATCTTTCCATTATCATGTTCAACCAGTTAGAAACTCAATTTTATTGTCATATTTAGGAATAAAGCCCTTATCTTAACTTTATATTTTCCCATATAACAGTTTCTAGTTGTCTGATTTTTTCCTAGTAAGTCTTTTGTCCCACTTCTCTGTTCCTGTATTCTCCCTTTTCTTTATTTTGACACATCCACTCTCTTCAAATTTCCCCAAGTCACCATCAAAAGGATATTTTATATTTCTCTTTGTTGGGGCATAATCTCCTACTTCAATTTTCCTTAGGCCACTACCAACCTCCAAAACCACTTTTTTTTTAAATAGGAATTTTTTTTTATTTTGTTACATAGACAACATAGTCACATAACAATAGAAAAAGAAAGGCAGAGAAAAAAAAAAGGAAAAAAAGGAAAACAAAGCCCATCATCCCATGCAGTATGTCATTTGATTACAGGTGTTTTAACCTTTATCATTCTTATACATTCATTGTTTCATTTAATAAATTATAATTTCGTATCATTTCTTATTCCCCTGCCTGTAGCAATCCATCCCTACTACGTTTCCCCCCATACATACACCCCGTATCTCTCTGTTATATATTTGATGGACACCACAATAACCTAGGATTGAAAAAAAAGGAAAAAAAAAAGGATAAAGACACAAAAAGAAAAAGAAAAAAAAACCCTCATCACATGCAGCATGTCGTTTGGTTACAAGTGTTTTAACATCTACATCTTCAAATAATATTTACCATCTCAAATGTTTCATCTAGTATAGCTAAAAGCCTCATTTTCATTCTACAATATATATTCAGTTAACATTAGCATTATTTTTTCCCAGAAAGTATACTTATATTCATTACTGTCCTTGCATTTCATACCTTCAGACAGAGATCTTATTCCTTCATTTTTCAACAAGACGTCGCTGCCTATATATACCAGTTTTCATTTGTTCCCTTATTAAAATTGCTTATCAGCAGCGAAGTATCATTATAATAAGTTCTTAACATTATACATTATATCACCAGACCTTATATTAATTCTTAATTGTATCATTGTTAGATTATTTCACAGCATAATTATATCATCATTCCCTTTCTTCAATTAAAGCATAAGTATATCATTTTTCATTTCCAAGGTTTTTTCCCCCCTAGCCACCGATAAAACCACTTTTGTCTGCTTTTTAGATAGATAGATAGATAGATAGATAGATAGATAGATAGATAGATAGATAGATAGATAGATAGATAGATAGATAGATAAATTTATTTATAGGCCGCCCTTTTCCCTGAGGGGACTCAGGGCGGCTTACAACGTATAGGGAAGGGAGTACACACAATGACATATAAAAACAGTACGTAATTAAAAATAGAAGCAACATTCATTCATCATTCGGGAGGGGACGGATTATAATCTTTAACCCCAGGCCTGACGGGGTTTTATTCCCTTTTGTTGGGACACCTCCACTTTTTACAATTTTGTTTACACGACTACCAGGACCAACGGAGTTTTTTGTCTGCTTTTTATTTCCCTCCATTTCTACCTCTTCATTGTCTTACCCCACGTTTCTTCTTTGAATTCTTCTTTAGATATGTGCTTCTCTGCATTCAGAATTCTATTTAGGCTTGATATTAATTATTTATGCAATTTTTTAATAATTTCACATAGTTCTTCACGTTCCCAGTTTTCCATGATGTCCAATTCCAAAGTTACAGTTAGTTATACAGTTCTTATTTCAGAGTTCTGTTCCACCTTAAATTTATCTACTTTAGTTGCTGTGGGGAAGAACGATGGGAGCCATTTTGGTCTTTTGTTCTTCCTTAACGTCTAGTTCCAAAATGGCAGTTAGTTATACAGTTCTTATTTCAAAGTTCTGGTCCACCTTAAATTTAATTCAACTGTGAAACCGGAAGAGAAGCTGGGGCCATCTTAATCTTTTGCAGATAGAAAAAAAAGAAGAAAAAAACCTTCATATTTCCCAGTTTTTGACTCTGTTATTATTCTTTCCCCCGCCAGGTCCAGTCAATCATAGCTGCTCAAAATATATCACTTGGAACAAACTTGCAAACAGCCAAATTCGGGTATTTCTCTTTGCCTCCTGCTTTTCCAAATTCTGATTTATGGCAGTTGGTTAATTAAAACTTCCCGCACAGTCAAGGTTAGGTTATCAATTATCAGTGAGAAGAAGCGCTTTTTTTGGGGAGTTGCTTAGGATATATTAGTTGGAAGAAATTCAAACAAAGTAAATCCTTTAGAATCTTTAGTTTCTATTTCAAGTCCAAAACCAAATTTAGAGTTTATATTTGAGTGAGTTTGTCACTTCTGTGCTTTCTCCCTTTCTGTTCGAAATTGTTTCAAACAGATAGCTTTTGGGGGGAGCTGGTGTTTCAACACTTCATTTTCCTTTCCTTTTTTTCTTTCTTTTTGAAAAAATCCCAATCTGACCATCAATATTATTTATGTTCTCAAGATTTCTTTGTCTTTTCCAGGTTTGATTTATAGCTATGGGTTAGATAAATTTTCTTATTAGTCTTTCATCTCTTCCACACTCTCCTGTTCATTTGCTTTGATTGGAAGCCAGCATCTTGTCAGCCATGTTAGAGGCTGCTGCCCCGACTCTGATTCATAGGGCAAATCTCCGACCTGCGAGGAACCTATTGCCTCCCTCTGGGTCTGATGAGCCGCTGCCCTCTTCGCGCCCCCTCTAGGGGGCTTCTGATCCAAAAAAGGACCCCCGGAGTCGATTTGTCAGACAAGGTTCATGTGAGACTTTTCAGAGCTCACATCTCCCACGTCTGTCCAGCTGAAGAACTTCCTGTCTTCTCACCAAGTTGGAATTCTTACTGAAACATTTTCCACATTCTGGACATTCATAAGGTTTTTCACTTGTGTGAGTCATCTGGGGTATCAAGTGGGCTGGAATTCTGACTGAAATATGTCCCACATTCTGGACACTGAAACGATCCTTCTCCTGTGTGAATCCTCTTCTGTGTCACCAGAATGGATTTTTTACTGAAATACGTCCCACATTCTGGACAATCATACGGTTTGTCTCCTACGTGAGTCCTCTGGTGTTTCACAAGGTTGGAATTCTGACTGAAACGTTTCCCACAAACTGCACACTCATACGGTTTGTCTCCCGTGTGAGTCCTCTGGTGTGTCATCAGGTTGAAATTCTTACTGAAACATTTCCCACACTCTAGACATTCATATGGTTTTTCTCCTGTGTGAATCCTCTGGTGTCTCACCAATGTGGAATTATGACTGAAACTTTTCCCACACTCAGGACATTCATACGGTTTCTCTCCTGTATGAGTCCTCTGGTGTGTCACCAGGTCGGAATTATTACTAAAACATTTCCCACATTCTAAACAATCATATGGTTTTTCTCCTGTGTGAGTCCTCTGGTGACTTATTAGACTGGAAATATGGCTGAAACTTTCTCCACACTCTGGACACTCATACGGTTTCTCTCCTGTGTGAGTCGTCTGGTGTCTTATAAGACTGGAAATATGACTGAAACATTTCCCACAATCTGGACACTCATACGGTTTGTCTCCTGTATGAGTCCTCTGGTGTGTCACCAGAGTGGAATTCTTACTGAAACATTTCCCACATTCTGAACATTCATATGGTTTCTCTCCTGTGTGAGTCCTCTGGTGTATAACAAGGGTAGAATTCCGACTGAAACTTTTCCCACACTCAGGACATTCATACGGTTTCACTCCTGTGTGAATCCTCTGGTGTACTACCAGGCTGGAATTATGATTGAAACTTTTCCCACACTCAGGACATTCATACAGTTTGTCCTGGGAATGAGTCCTCTGGTGAGTCATTAGTCCAGAATTCTGACTGAAACTTCTGCCACAATCTGAACACTGTGTGATCTGTGTGTGTGACCATCTGTTGCCTGGTGTTTTAAATCCAGCTGTTTTCCTTCTCACAGGGCCAGGCCTGCATCACTATCAGCCCTTTGTGGCTATCCAATAGACCTTTTTCTCCCCGCTGACTTCCAGAAATACCCCTCTTTTTCTGAATGAAATATAATCCCCCTTGATCTTCCATTTAATGTATTCTTGAGTTTCTCATACTCTCCTTTTTCTAGCTTGAAATCTCCTCTTAATATTCTTTCCTTTGTCTCTCAACTGCTGGGAAAGGAGAACAATTTTGTGGTTTTCTGAAGGAAAAGGCTGGCTTTACGTTCTTTCCAATGTTGCTTGTTGGTCTCAGTTTTCTACAGTACTCTTATTGACATCTTCTTTGTCTATAAGATTCAAAGAAAAATGTAACTGTTTATAAAATGGTGGCGGATGATTTGTAAAAAAGAAAAAAGATTGCTTACAATAAATAAGCAAACATGCCACAACAAAAAATAACTTCTTACATTACCTATGATTCATTTTATACATTTGTGACCAAGTTCAAATATCATTCAGTCATGAAATTCTCTTTTTTACTTTGCTGATTCAAATATTATTAGCAGTGCAAAGGATTATTATGAAATATATCTGGAAATGCTAGGGATAGTTTGTACAATTGTACATATATGCATACAGAGAGAAATAAACATGGACACACCTATAACTGTACAAATATGGAAAATCCATGTATTTAGCCTCAAAATTATCCCAAATAGACAGAATTTGTAGAAAAGAGGAAGCAGGACTGGGTCGGTAGAATATAAACAAAATCTCTGCACAAGGCATTTTATTCCAACAACCGAAGCCTCTTTGGAGCTCAACCAACCTGCCTCTGTACACACTAGTCTCTCTTCCCCAAAACCATCTGCAGGTATTTTGGGCAAGACACCCCAGGCCTGTCACTTAACCTAAAATGTTTCTATCTTTCTAAATACAGTGCATTCAGAAAGTATTCAGACCCCCTTTACTTTTGTCTATTTTGTTATGATGCAGCTTGATGCTAGTTGTTGAACTTCATTTTTCCCTCCTTAATGTACATAGGATACCCCATAATGACAAAGTGAAAACAGAAGTTTAGAAATGTCTGTAAATTTAGTAAAAGGAAAAAACTGAAATATCACATTGGCATAAGTATTCAAACCCTTTGCAACAGCACTTGAAATTTTGCTCTGGTACCACCCATTTCCCTGGATAGTTGCTGACATGTTTCTACACCTTGATTGGAGTCTACCTGTGGTAAACTAAATTGATTAGACATGGTTTGGAATGGCACACATCTCTCCATAGAAGGCCTCATAGTTGTCAATGCATACTGTAGTTGAACAATAGCCATGAGGTCAAAGGAACTGCCTGTAGAGTTCAGAGACAGGATTATTGGAAGACACAGATCTGGAGAAGGCTACAACAAAATTTATGCGGCACCAAAGGTTCCTAAGGGCATAGTGGCCTCCATAACTCTCAATGGAAAAAAATCTGGCACAACTAGGATTCTTCCAAGAGCTGGTTGTCAGGTCAAACTAAGCAATTGGGGTAGAAGGGCCTTAGTAAGAGAGGTGACCAAGAATCCAATGGTCACTATAACCTTCAGAGATCCAGTGTGGAAATGGGACAGAGCTCCAGAAGCACAACCATCACTGTAGCCCTCTACTACTCTGGGCTTTATAGCAGAGTGACTTGACAGAAACCTCTCCTCAGTGCACAACACATGAATGACCCCTTAGAGTTTGCAAAAGAGCACCTGAAGAACATTATGCTGTGGGGTATTTTTCAGCAGGTCAGGATTGAGGGAAAGCTGAATGGAGCAAAGCACCGGGATATTCTCAATGAAAACCTGTTCCACACTGATCAGGACCTCACCCTGGGCCGAAGGTTCACTTCTCAACATGACAAGGACACAGCTAAGACAACATAGGAGTGGCTTGGGGACAACTCTGTGAATGTCCTAGAGGGGCCCAGCCAGAGTTCTGACTTGAACCCTATTGAATATCTCTGGAAGCACCTAAAAATGGCTCTCCATCGATGGTTGCCATCCAACCTGACTGAGCTTGAGAGGACTTGCAAGGAAGAATGGCAGAAAAACTCCAAATCTCCAAGATGTGCAAAGCTTATTGATTCATACCCAAAAAGACTTGAGGCTGTAATTGCTGCCAAAGGTGCTTCAACAAAGTACTGAGTGAAGGATCTGAATACTTATGCCAATGTGACATTTCAGGTGTTTTTGTTTTTAATGTATTTCAGTCTGCAAAATGACTCAGAAGTGCATTGCCTCTAATTTTTTAATCTATTTTTTTTAAAGGTGGGGGTCACTAACAGATGAAACGGTGAACAAATCCAATGCAAACATCCCTTTTGCCCATGAAACTCCTCGGATCCAAGTGTTAGGTGAAAGGTGAGGGAGGCGGGTGGCTCAGAAATATGAAAATATATATATCAAGATTTCTTTAAATCTCCCAAATCTCCCAGCAGGAAATCACAGGCCCGACTTTCTCCCCGCTTCTCCTCCGACCTTCCCTCCACTAACCTCCCAGGAGCAGCTTCGACCCTCCAAGCAGCACAAAAGGCTCCGCCGACACCATCCTCTTTCCGTGGGTGAACCAGAAGAGGAATTTTTTCTCTCTTCTTCCACCTCCTCCTCTCTAGCAATCTAATCCTCTATCGTTTCAATTCGTTGCAGCTCGGCCTCTCTCCCTTCTGTGGAATGTCAACAGCAGCGATGCCGCTGCTGTACTCTATTCACTTCTTTCTAAAGCGCGAGTGTTCCTTCTTTGTTGATCGCCATCTAGCGACAGATGGTGGAAAATCACCCTCGTCCTATCTATACCCTAAGGGGTTTGCAAAGGGCTTTGGTGGATTCCGTGCTTCCTTCGATGCCATCAAGTCCTATTTGAGACCTCCCAAGAGGGCACACTCAAGATTAAGGCACCTTATTGGTCATCTAGTCCAAAACACACACACACACACACACACACACACACACACACACACACACACACACACACACGTAGGGTCTCCTATAGATCAGTGGTCTCCAACCTTGGCAACTTTAAGACTTGTGGACTTCAACTCCCAGAGTTCCTCAGCCAGCTTTGCTGAGTTGAAGTCCACAGGTCTTAAAGTTTCCAAGGTTGGAGACCACTGCTATAGATGACCTATAAGGCCCCTTCCAACCCTGTTAATCTAATCTTGAGTGTACACTGTTGGGAGACCTGAAGGAAAAGGTATAGGATTGATTGTCATGGACAAAAGCTATTCCTGTGCTTAGTGGGAATCGACCAGGACTTGATAGCACCGAAGGAAGCATGGAATCCATGAAAGCCTCTTGCAAACGCGTCATGGTGGAGATAGGACAAGGATGATTTTCAACCTCTTGCTACAACTAAACCAAAGGAAAGCATCCCTGTAGGGGAATGACGCATAATAGCCAAGCAGAAAGTGCACCTCCCTTTGGGATCTGGTGAAGATTGTTCCAGCCAGTTTTACAGCTGGCGGTGTGCAGGATAAAGCCTTCGAAACCCACCATGGCAAATTATTGAAGCTGTAACAGTGAAGCTTTTGAATGGAAGGCTCTAGCCTAATCTGACAAGCCTCCCAGGGATGCCCTCATTGTCACTTCAACTCAGCCAGGAGCTTCTTTTGCAGGAACGACACTAAGGAAAGCATCCCTGGGGAGAACACAATGTGCCATCAGGCAGGGACAAAGTGCACCTCCCTTGAGGCGTGACCCGACAAAAGCGTGAACGTCATAAGCGCGCCGACAAAACCACGGCGTTAAAACCGCGATGTCAAAAGCGCGCCGACAACAGCGCGCCGACAGAAGCGCAATTTAAGTTAAGGTAAAGTTTAGGGTTAGGTTTAGGGTTAGGTTTAGGGTTAGGGTTAGGGTTAGGTTTAGGGTTAGGTTACAGCGCGCTTCTGTCGGCGCGCTGTTGTCGGCGTGCTTCAGGGCTCATTCGTCGCTCATTTGTCACGCGGTTTTCTTGGCGTGGTTTTGTCACCGCGGTTTAGTCAGGTGCACTTTTTTCGTTCGCGCATTTGTGGTGGAACCCCCTTGAGGATTAGTAAAGACTTTTCCAGCCAGTTCCTTCTCTTGGGGGATGCAGGATAACTGTATTTGCTACTGAAGGAAGCTTGAAGAGTGATGCTTTACACCTACTTAGCTTCACAAGATTAGGCAGGTGCTGTATCATAAAAGTTGATAATGGCTTTGTTTGTATGTGCAACCTTAAACAATAGTCAGCTTCATCCCATTGATAAAAGAATGAAATAAAGGGCAAAACCTTGAAGTGGCCACCCACATTGCTTCCAAACCCATCTAGATAGGAGATATTATTTTTCCCTCTGCATTCTTGCAGCTGGAACTGCCCGGATTTCCCTCAGTCAGCAACGTTGTTTAACATCTACATGAAATCTTTAGGAGAGGCCATCCAACCTATCATATCCAATTATGTAATGGTAGTCTTTGATTTATACCACTTCATTTGGTGACAAAGGGTTGGGGATCCCTGATCTGGACAGTGATTTATCCTTTCAAAGCACTTGGGGAAAATGGACCACTGCCCTTCACCTTTAAAAAACCCAGTCAAAATACCATAATCCATGCGCCAGGCTGAGGTTCATAAGTTCTGAAGTGCTCCAAGGTTTACATAATATTAAAATACTTTCAGAAATCTTTACAAAAAGGAGAAGGTATGAAAGTGAAAGTGGAGACACTCAGAAATTCCTTATATATCATGGACATGAAATTTCGGAAGGGAAGTTTGTAATGGAATAACTAGAGAAAGCAGCATTGGCTCAACAGAATATAAGCAAAAATTCTCCAAAGGATATTTTATTCCAAAAACTGAAGCCTCTTTGGAGCTCAACCAACCTGCCTCTTGTGCACACCAGTCTCTCTTCCCCAAAATGCTCAAAGGCAGTTCTTAGAGTTCCCAGGTCTCTCTCTTGACCTTAGAATCTTTTATCTTTTTAATTATTTCACAGAAGCCTCTTGATCTCTTTGCAAAGCTGTTTATAAAAAACAGTGGAGAGCTTCTTTTTCAGAATGGATACAGTATACAATCCGTAAAAGATCTGAAATTTAAATTGGAAAGGTCTGCAGACAGGTCGGCTCCCTTACACGGGGACAGAGAAACAGGGATGCAGCAGTCACCAGAAAGGGAATCTGGGCAGGTAAGAGAGGCAGATTCAGGTGCTGCATCTCAAAGCAAGCCCACCTGGACAGGGCTGCCCATTGGCCAAGCCCACCTGGACGCTTCTCTGATCTCCGCCACCCTCGAGATGCCAATGGACTCCCCCTAGAAGGGTTCACGCCCTCGGAGGGAGCCCTTCAGCCACGATCCCTCTGCCTCCACTCCAGACCCTGGGAGGTACAGCAGCTACAGGGGACCGTGGGAACGGTGGTGCCCAATCTTCCGGAAAATACCAGGCGGCCTTCCCCTGGGAGCAGGGCTGCACCAAAGGTTGGGCTGCGCTGCGGGGAAGGTGGGAGGCTTGGAGGGAGGATTTTAAGGGGAGTCGGAAAGCCGTTCGCAGAAGCAACAACCGAGGAGGAGGAGGAAAAGAAGCCGCGGCGTAGCGGTTCCCACGGAGCAGAAAACCTTGCAAGGAAAGGCGGAGACTGGGAAGGGGAGGGGGCGCAACTGGGGAAACCCCACCTCGCTCTCCTTCCCTCCCCCAAGGAATCCCCCCTCCCCTTCCCGCACCTGGGGATCCCCCCTCCTCCCCCCATCCCCTCCCCCACTCGCAGCGCCGTTGCCCACCTGGCAGCCCTTGAGCGCCTCTCCCCACGAGGGAATCTCCGCAGCACTTGGCGTAAGAGACATCTGGAGAGCAGGAAGGAGGGGTCGGAGATTGGCTTCTAGCCCCCTTACCCACCCTTTCCCCTTTCCTGCCTCCCCTCTAGGCGCAAAAGCTCTCTGCGTTTAACCCGTTCGCTGAAGCCGATAAGGTGAGGGAGTGACTGGGGCGTCCCCGAGTAATCCCAACGCCCTTCACCCGGGCATTATTACTTATATTTTCGTCTCTGTAACTGTTGGCACTTCTCATTGAGCCTTGAAGCTCCCTTCGGTGCATAGCTTGGAGTGTTACAGAAAGGAGCTTTGGGGAAAGCTCCCTGCCCTCAGGCTTCCTGTTGACCGTTTGCTCGTAATTTAGGAACTCTCATCTTGCAAAACATGCCTTTAAAGAAAAATAAGAAGAGGAAAAAGTGGAGTGGCTGCTTTACAAAGAAATTCAAAAGGCCCATCAAGATAAGCCTTTTGCTTGTTTATTCACAAGAATCAGGCACTTTCCAGAAGGAATAAAGGCATGATGAATTAAAACCTTTCTTAAAAGTCTTTAAGAAGATGTTGGATAGCCATTTGTCTGAAATGGTATAGGGTTTCCTGCCTAGGTAGAGGGTTGGACTAGAAGACCTCCAAGGTCCCTTCCAACACTGCTATTGTATTGTATTGTACATCAGGCACTTTCCAGAAAAATGGCAGGATGAATTAAAACCTATCTGTACTTCTCAGCATTCATGATACCATGAATATCGCCAACACCACTGGCAGAAATGCAGTCCCAAAAAAGGACAGACACTCCATGTTCCCTTGAAGGCGGCAAACACTCATTTGTCCATCTCTCTCCAACTCTTCTCACATAAGGTGTCGACAATTGGATCCAAAAATTTCAAACTTGGGTTCATTATTCCACAATATTCTTTCCCACTGATCCTTAGTCCAATTTTTGCGAGCTTCAACAGATTTTAGCCTTTTCACTGTGTTCCCCTTCTGTAAGTGTGGTGCCTTGGCTGCTACCCATCCACAAAGACCATTCCTGATTGAGCTCCTTCAGACAGTAGAAGGGTCAACTTGGCCACTCGATGAAGTTGCCAGATGCTTAGGCAGTTCCTGAGTGGATTTCCTCCGATCTCTACAAAGGAACTTCTCATCCGAGTGGGAAACTTTCCCTGACCTTTCCAATCCTCTTTTTTTCTCCTTGACTTCTTCTGATTCCTCATATTTCCTTATAACAGCTTGAACATCCATGCAGATTCTTAATCATCTGAGCCATGGTTGTCCAACACTTCTTTTTCAAAGGGCAACTGGACTTTTTTAGTTTGCTTCCTTGAAGGTGTTTCATTTATCATCCAAGAAGCTTCTTCAGTTTTGAAGAAACTGTGGCATCTTCTAGGATGAGAAGCAAAACATTTTCAAGGAAAAAAAACTAAGAAAGACCGGTCATGTTTTGAAAAGCATCTTTGGGACATACCACATCTTGAATCTCCATTTTGCATGACTTAGATGAAGAACTTGAAGGGGAACTCATAAAATTTGCAGAGGACAACGACTTGCGGGTAACAGCCAACACTTTTAAAGATAAACCCAAGATCCAGAAGGATCTTGACAGACTTGAACATTGGGCCCTTTCCAGCAAAATGCAATTCAGTAGTGAGAAAAATAAGGTTTTACACTTAGGCAAGAAAAACTAAATGGGCATCTACAGAAGAGATTTTAGAATATTAAAATATATGAGGAGCAGTTACAGGAAATGGATATGTCTAGTCTAACACAAAGAAGGACTAGGGATGACCTAATAACTGTCTTCCAGTATTTCAGGAGCTGACAAATTAAGAGGGGAGGTGTCAACCTATTCTCCAAAGTGCCAGAGATCAGTAAAAGAAGTGTCAGATGGAGACTGATCAAAAACAGACCCCTAGATCTGCCTAGAATTAAACAGAAAATTCCCCCTGCTTTTGGCACGGTTCTGTGCTCGTCGGCCTCCAGATTCCTACCACACAGCACCAGTTCAGGGATTCTTTCCCCCCCCCCCCAAGAGAGAAAACAAGAGAGGGAGACAAAGAGCTGGGGAAGAAACAGGCACAGACACAGACACACAGATGGGGAGGGGGAAGAGTGAGAGAGCGAGGGAAATAGAGAAAGAGACAGAGAGAGAGGGAAAGAGAGAGACAGGAAGGGAGAGACAGAGAAAGAGAGAGGGGGAAGAGAGAGAGAGAGGGAAAGGGAGAAAGAGAAACAGAGATTCAGAGAAGGGGAGAGACAGCAGAGGGGGAAGCGGGAGAGATGTCAAAAGGTTTTATGGTTCCCTTTGTTTTTTAACAACCATTCTCGGCTCTAATGACTAGCTGGGTAGGCGTGGCCATTGGAAGCCATGTGACTAGGAGTGAGTAACACCAATTTGGCCACGCCCACCCAGATTTTGTGGCTCCCAGTGTTTTCTTTTCTGTGGGAAAGGGGTCCAAATGTCTGTTTGAGTATTTAAGCTTGCAGACCCCTAGGCTAGAGCCTTCCATTCAACAGCTTCACAGTTACAGCTTCAATCATTTGCCAAGGCTTACCCTGCATGCCCCCAGATGTAAAACTGACTGGAATAACCTTCAACAGCCCCCAAGGCAGGTGCACTTTCTGCTTGGCTGTTATACATCATTCCCCACCTAGGAAGCTTTCCTTTGTTTTGTTCCAGCAAGAGGGAAAATGAGTGTGCCCTCTTGGGATACCTGAAGGAAAAGGTATAGGATAGATTGTCATGGACGAAAGCTATTCATGTGCTTGATGGGAGTCGAATACGACTTGATGGCATCGAAGGAAGCACGGAATCCATCAAAGCCCCTTGCAAACGCGTCAGGGTATAGATAGGACGAGGGTGATTTTCCATCTTCTGTCGCTAGATGGCGCAACACTCGCGCCTTAGAAAGCAGAGAATAGAGTACAGCAGCGGCATCGGTACTATTCATATACTATTGACCGGAGGGAGAGAGGCCGAGCTGGAACGAATTGAAACGATAGAGGATTAAATTGCTAGAGAGGATGTGGAGGAACAGGAGGAGGAGGAGGAGGAGGACAGAGAAAATTCCTCTTCCGGTTCACCCATGGAAAGAGGATGGTGTCGGCGGAGCCTTTTGTGCGGCTTGGAGGGTCGAAGCGGCTCCTGGGAGGTGAGTGGAGGGAAGGTCGGAGGAGAAGCGGGGAGAAAGTCGGGCCCTTTGGGTTCCTCCACGGCCTGGAAGCAGCGAAGGGAGAAGAATGAAACCTGCCGGCTGCTGTTGCTGCTGCTGCATATTCTTTCTCTCCCCAAATGGTTTTATCCTTTTGCTCCACGATTTAAAGTTGCTGCCTGTGATTTCCTGCTGGGAGATTTGGCAGATTTAAAGAAATCTTGATATATTTGTCATATTTCTGAGCCACCCGCCTCCCTCACCCTTCACCTAACACCTGGATCCTTGTGGTCTCATTGACATGTCGCTTTCCTGGCCAGCGAGGAGTTTCATGGGCAAAAGGGATGTTTGCATCGGATTTGTTCACCGTTTCATCTGTTAGTGACCCCCACTTTTTAAAAAATAGGTTAAAAAATTGGAGGCAATGCACTTCTGAGTCATTTTGCAGACTGAAATGCACATAATTATTTACATCAATAGATTCTGTATTTCTGTGTCAATAGGAACACACATTTAGTTCATTCAAACAGTATCCAGACTCCCTTCACTTCTGTCAATTTTGTTATGCTGCAGCCTGATTTTACACTCATTCATGTACATTCCTAATAACAAAGTGTAAACAGAATTTTAGAAATGTCTGTAAATGTATTAAAAACAAAAACACCTGAAATATCACATTGGCATAAGTATTCAGATCCTTCACTCAGTACTTTGTTGAAGCACCTTTGGCAGCAATTACAGCCTTAAGTCTTTTTGGGTATGAGTCAATAAGCTTTGCACATCTTGGCAACTGGGGGATTTTCTACCATTCTTCCTTGCAAATCCTCTCAAGATCAGCCAGGTTGGATGGCAACCATTGATGATCTATTTTTATGTGCCTCCAGAGATATTCAGTGGGGTCAGAGCTCTGGCTGTGCCCCTCTAGACCATTCACAGAGTTGTCCCTAAGCTAAGGTGACCAGATTTTCAAATTGGTAAAGAGGGACACCTTTGATCCGGGGGGGGGGGGGGGGGCTTGATTAAAAATTTTATACGGAGCAAAAAAAAATTTCATACAACGCAAAAATAGTATTGTAATATTTTTTTTATTTCAACATAACTACAATTTACAAATATAAATTGTAACTGTTGCCAAACATCAAAATTTTGATCGCGTGACCATGAGGAGGCTGCAACGGTTGCTAAGTGTGGAAATGGTCGCTAAGTGTGAAAAATGGTCATCAGTCACTTTTTTAAATGCCATTGTAACTTTGGTCACTAAACCCATTATACCACCTTTTTTGCCCCAGTTCTTAAGTGAATAACTGCAGCTGATAAGTTAGTAACATAAGTGAATCTGATTTCCCCATTGGACTTTGTCAAAAGGTCACAAAAGGTGATTACATGACCCCAGGACACTGAAACCATCATAAATACGAATCTGTTGCCAAACATCAAAATTTTGATCGCGTGACCATGAGGATGCTGCAACGGTCGCTAAATGTGAAAATGGTCGCTAAGTGTGAAAAATGGTCATCAGTCACTTTTTTCAATGCCATTGTAACTTTGGTCACTAAACCCATTATACCACCATTCTTGCCACATTTCTTAAGTGAATAACTGCAGCTGGTATTTTGTATTTGGGATAGAATCTTTTTTTAAATAGTTTTAGTTTAGTTTTATTTTATTTATATGCCGCCCTATTCCCTATAGGGACTCAGGGCGGCGAACAACTCAAACGGGAAAGGGAACATACAAGACAGGCATTTAAAATAACCAACAACCACACCTGTCGAGAGGGGAAGGGAGCTCATCAACCCCAGGCCTGCCGACACAGCCAGGTCTTAACGGCTTTTCGGAAGGCCAGGAGAGAGGTGAGGGTCCGAATCTCCGCGGGGAGTTCGTTCCAAAGGGCCGGAGCTGCAACAGAGAAGGCCCTCCCCTGGGTCGTAGCCAGGTAGCATTGGCTGGTGGATGGAACCCGGAGGAGGCCGACCCTGTGCGATCTAATGGGTCTTTGAGAGGTAATTGGCAGCAGGCGGTCTCTCAAGTACCCAGGTCCAATACCATGAAGGGCTTTATAAGTAATAACTAGCACCTTGAAGCGTATCCGAAGACCGATTGGAAGCCAGTGCAGCTCACGGAGGATAGGTGTAACGTGGATGTATCGAGGTACACCCACAGTCGCTCGCGCAGCTGCATTCTGGACAAGTTGAAGTCTCCGAAAGCTCTTCAAGGGCTGCCCCATGTAGAGCGCATTGCAGTAGTAGTCTAAGACAATTTAAAAAAAGAATCCATACAGAATAAATTGAAGTAAAACATTTCAAACTATTCCACACAGAATAAATTGAAGTAAAACTATTTTTAAAAATTCTATGCACAATACATTTCAAAGTATTGTGCATATAATTTTTAAAAATGGTTTATTTCAATTTATTTTGGACAGAATATTTTTTTAAATAGTCTAAGACAATTTAAAAAAAGAATCCACACACAATAAAACTATTTTTAAAAATCCTATGCACAATAAATAAAATATTATTTTAAAATACATTAAAAAAGAAAAGAAAAAAAACCCGGCTCACTTACCAGCAGGCAGGCACTCCAAGTCAATCCAGAATGATGTAGATGTTAATACAAAGAACTGAGCAAATTAAAATGGTGAAATTAGTCCCAGGGAAATATTTTTCAAAGAAACCTTGCTACCATTTTTCCCACATGAGCCGACCTTCAAGATCCGTGCCCATCCCCTCCGGAAAATCCAAGAAGGAACAGTCGCTACTTCTCTAGCCAAAGTATTTCCTGGAGCCCTATGGTACTGGGTCATCTTTTCTTATAAAAAGAAGTAAAAGGGGTGGGGTGGGGTTCCGTTTTCTTGCTTTAACGTTTTAATATCTTCAATGAAAGTACTGAGACATAGAGAGGGGTTAGACAGAATGTCTTTTGTCTTGCCCCGGTTAGGATTTCTTAAGCAAATCCACTGCACTTTCAACATGAAGCCAGAAAATCGGGACTTTTTAAAAACACCGCGGGACAGGGGACAAATTGTTAGAAATCGTGACTGTCCCGCCAAAATCGGGACGTCTGGTCACCTTACCCTAAGCCACGCTTATGTTGTCTTAGCTGTGTTCTTGTCATGTTGAGAAGTGAACCTTCAGCCCAGTATGAGGTCCTCAGCACTGTGGAACAGGTTTTCATTGAGGATATCCATGTGCGTTGCTCCATTCAGCTTTCCCTCAGCCCTGACCAGTTTCCCAGTCCCTGCTGCTGAAAAATACCCCACAGTTTGATGTTCTTCATATGCTTTTTTTTTTTGCAAAATCCAAGCTGGTTTTCATGTGTTGTGCACTGAGGTGAGCCTTCTGTCGAGTCACTCTGCCATAAAGCCGAGAGCAGTAGAGGGTTGCAATGATAGTTGTCCTTCTGGAACTCTGTCCCGTCTCCACACCGAATCTCTGAAGCTTAGTCAGAGTGACCATCGGGTTCTTGGTCACCTCTCTTACTAAGGCCCTTCTACCCCAATTGCTCAGTTTGATCGGACGACCAGCTCTTGGAAGAGTCCTGGTTGTGCCATACCTTTTCCATTTGACAATTATGGAGGCCACTTTGCCCTTAGGAACCCTCAATACAGCAGAAATTTTACTGTAGCCTTCCCCAGATCTGTGCTTTGCAATAATCCTGTCTCTGAACTCTACAGGCAGTTCCTTTGACCTCATGGCTATTGTTCTGCTACAGCAGAGAGGTCAAACTCATGGTCTGTGTCATGTGCTGCCCTGCCCCTGCCGTTTTAGCAACAGGGGAAAAAGTCCCAATACGTCCTGTGACACTGCCATGATGTCTCTATATCTTTCCACCATTGCTTTCATAACATTCCCTTTCGGTAAAGCCAAAAAGCATGGTATGTAAATCGTCATTGTCATATGACATCATGCTTAATGATTAGGCTGCTTAAAGACACAGATGCCAGTCACAATTGCAGTCAGTAAGTGAGCACTACTTGAATCAGGATGTCACCAGAGTGGTTGTGGAAAATATTTTCTGCCCTTATTTGGAGTCGAGGACTTCCATGGGCAAAACTGAACATGAAATCTTGCAGAGGTTTAGGTATCATTTTATCAGGCAAAATCCCATGTCCTAAAGTTATCTCAGAAGGTTCGACTGTAACCATTTTGGGATTATTTGGAAGCTAAAAACACATGGATTTTCTACATACGTATAGTTATAGGTGTGTGTATTGGTATTTCTCTCTCTATGCATATATTTACAACTGTACAATCTATCCCCAGCATTTCCAGATATATTTGATGATAAGCCTTTGCACTGGTAAAGAATTTGTGAATCAGCAAAATGAAAAAGAGAATTTCATGATTGAATGGATATTTGAACTTGGACACAAATGTGGCCAATGAATCATAACTAATGTAAAAGCTTATTCTTTATTGTGGTATGCTTGTTTATTTATTGTAATGTATACTTTTTTTTCACATCTTCTGCAACCATTTTATAAACAATTAAATTTACATTTTTCTTTGAATCTTACAGACAGAGAAGGTGTCAATAAGAGCAGTCTGGAAAACTGAGAATAACAAGTAACATTGGAAAAGACAAGCAACATTGGAAAAGTAAAGCCAGCCAGAAATCAAAATATTTTCCATTTCCTAAAGAAAACCAGAAAATTCTTCTCCTTTCCCAGCAGTTGAGAGACAAAGGAGAGAAAATTAAGAGGAGATTTCAAGCTAGAAAGAGTAGAGTATGAGAAACTCAAGAATACATTAAATGGAAGATCAAGGGAGATTATATTTCATAATATTCACACAGGGAAGACAGTGATGCAGATCTGGCCCTGAGAGGAGGAAAACAGCTAGAATTAAAGCACCTGGAAACAAATGATCACACATATATTTGACCTCAAGAATATCAGTGATGGAAAAGCTCCTATTGTGCCTATTATGGGAAAAGTACAGATTATAAACCACAACCAGTGACACATCAGAAGACTCACACAGGAGAAAAACCATATAATTGTCTAGAGTGTAGGAAATGATTCAGTCAGAATTTCAGCCTCGTGACACACTGGAGGACGAATTATGAGTGCTCAGAATGTGTGAAAAGGTTCAGCATTAATTCTGCCCTTGTGCAACACCAGAGGACTCACACAGGAAAATAACTCTGTGAGTCTCCAGAGAATTCCAGCCTCATGACACACCAGAGGACTCACACAGAAGAAAAACCGTATGAATGTCCAGAATCAGAAAAATGTTTCAGTTATATTTACAGTCTTATGACACAACAGAAGACTCAAACAGGAGACAAACCACATAAGTGTTCAGATTGTGGGAAAAGTTTCAGTAATAAATCTGGCCTTGTAAAACACCAGAGGACTCACACGGGAGAGAAACTGTATGAATGTTCAGATTGTGGGAAACGTTTTGGTCAGAATTCCCACCTGGTGACACACCAGAGGACTCACACTGGAGACAAACCATATGAGTGTCCAGATTGTGGGAAAAGTTTCAGTGACAATTCGAACCTTGTGAAACACCAGAGGATTCATACAGGAGACAAACCGTATGAGTGTCTAGATTGTGGGAAAAGTTTCAGTCAGAATTCCCACCTTGTGAAACACCAGAGGACTCACACAGGAGACAAACTGTATGAGTGTCCAGAATGTGGGAAAAGTTTCAGTCACAATGCCCAGCTGGTGACACACCAGAGGACTCACACAGGAGAAAAACCATATGAATGTCCAGAATGTGAGAAATGTTTCAGTTATATTTACAGTCTGATAACACACCAGAAGACTCACACAGGAGACAAACCGTATGTGTGTCCAGATTGTGGGAAAAGTTTCAGTGACAATTTGAACCTTGTGAAACACCAGAGGATTCATTCAGGAGACAAACCGTATGAGTGTCTAGATTGTGGGAAAAGTTTCAGTCAGAATTCCCACCTTGTGCAACACCAGAGTACTCACACAGGAGACCAACCGTATATATGTCCAAAATGTGGAAAATATTTCCGTCACAATTCCCAGTTGGTGACACACCAGAGGATTCCCACAGGAGCCAAACTAGATGAGTGTCCAGATTGTGAGAAACATTACAGTGACAGTTCCAACCTTGTGAAAAATCAGAGAACTAACACAGGAGAGAAACCGTATGAATGTTCAGAATGTGGAAAACGTTTCAGTTATATTTACACTCTGATGACACACCAGAGGACTCACGCAGGAGACCAACCATATGAATGTCCAGAATGTGG
This sequence comes from Thamnophis sirtalis, assembly GCF_051295495.1. NCBI lineage: Eukaryota > Metazoa > Chordata > Lepidosauria > Squamata > Natricidae > Thamnophis > Thamnophis sirtalis. Next base: position 22,634,448 of record NW_028261383.1, on the reverse strand, counting down.
AAAATGTTTCAATTATATTTACAGTCTGATAACACATGAGAGGACTCACATAGGAGAGAAATTCTATGAGTGTCCAGTTTGTGGGAAATGTTTCGGTCAGAATTCCCAGCTGGTGACACACCAGAGGATTCACACAGGAGGAAACCTGTATGAATGTCCAGAATGTGGGAAATGTTTCAGTCAGAATTCCCACCTGGTGACACACCAGAGGACTCACACAGGAGACAAACCCTATGAGTGTCCAGATTGTGGGAAAAGTTTCAGTGACAATTCCAACCTTGTGAAACACCAAAGGACTCATACAGGAGAGAAACCATATATGTGTCCAGAGTGTGGGAAAAGTTTCAGTCAGAATTCTCACCTTGTGACACACAAGAGGACTCACACAGGAGAGAAACCATATGAGTGTTCAGAGTGTAGAAAAAGGTTCAGTGATAATTCTGGCCTTGTGAAACATCAGAGGACTCACACAGGAGAGAAACTGTATGAGTGTCCAGAGTGTGGGAAAAGTTTCAGTCACAATTCCCAGCTGTTGACACACCAGAGGACTCACACAGGAGACAAACCATATGAGTGTCCGGATTGTGGGAAAAGTTTCAGTGACAATTCCAACCTTGTGAAACACCAGAGGATTCATACAGGAGACAAACCATATGAGTGCCCAGATTGTGGGAAAAGTTTCAGTCAGAATTCCCACCTTGTGAAACACCAGAGGACTCACACAGGAGAGAAACCGTATGAGTGTACAGAATGTGGGAAAAGGTTCAGTAAGAATTCCCAGCTGGTGACACACCAGAGGATTCACACAGGAGGAAAACCGTATGAATGTCCAGAATGTGGAAAATGTTTCAATCAGAATTCCCACCTGATGACACACCAGAGGACTCACACAGGAGACAAACCATATGAGTGTCCGGATTGTGGGAAAAGTTTCAGTGACAATTCCAACCTTGTGAAACACCAGAGGACTCATACAGGAGAGAAACCATACGAGTGTCTAGAGTGTGGGAAACGTTTCAGTCAGAATTCCCACCTTATGACACACCAGAGGATTCACACAGGAGAAAAACCGTATGTGTGTCCAGAGTGTGGGAAATGTTTCGGTAGGAATTACCAGCTGGTGACACACCAGAGAACTCATAGCCTTGATAAAGGCTAACTATCTGTTTCTGGTGATCAGTAAAACTTTCTGGATCTTTCCTTTTGCAGAAGTGTGGAAAAGGCTTTTGTGTTGTTTTATATATATATATATTGTGTATGGAATTCCCACAATTGGAGTTTCCATCTTGTTCCTTGGTGTCCTCCAGATTTTGAGTGCCAGAATTTCCCAGCCACTAAGTAGTCCTTGAGATATAAGTGTTATGGGGCCTATCAATTATGTTTTTATGTTGCAATTACCATTAAACAAGACTGCTTTGCTTAACTACCCCTTTCTCTCTCTGTTAAAGCTGTTCGATGAATGTATGAGTTATTTAGCGAAACCCTGGCTACCTCAGGGTTGGAGGCATAGCCCAGGCCCAGGATTGCATTCCAAAGGCCTCCTACCTCAACCCTTTGATCCCCCCAGTTCTTTCCCTATTCCACAGGGTCCCTACAGGCTTTTTCCCACTCTCACTGGGTCACTGCAGTCCTTAGACCTGATTCCCACCCCAGCAGGCTTCTCAGCCTCCTCTTCCTTTTGAAAATCACTGAACCTCATTTTGGGGAAAGAGGACAGGACATGCATCCCTGGGTCGCATGACTCTCTTGTGGAAGCAGCCATCATGTTCGTTGTGCCTGGAACTTATCCCCGGGCCATGCAATTGATTTGTGGAAGCAGCTGTCATTTTGCCACCTGCCTGAGGGCCAAAATAAGGGCTGTTTCTGTGACATTGATCTTCAGGAAAGGGAGAAACTATTCGGTTTTGCTACCTTAACACTTTGTAGACTGCCTTAATGGATTGTGGGTACACTGAAAATGATGACTGCTTCCAGGAGAACTTAAAAATCATTAGTGTGCGATGGGTGACAGGTGTGCTGGGCGTGGGCACAAAGCCCTGTGAAAAAAAGGAGTGTAAAATTTCACATGTAGAGGCTGTTCTGCCTTGCAGATGAATCTGACAGAAGAGCTATAGGAATATTGAATTAAGGAGGAAAGGGATTGTGGTTTTGATTACAGCATCTCCAGGTTTATTAGCAAATCCTGCTGGGAACTCATTTATTTGGAGGTGCCTGCTTGTTTCCCTTTGATGGCTGCTAGGTGACAGCAGCACCATAATGACGATGTATTTATTGCATCCCCCTTGGTGATGGTGATTTGAGAAAAAAACACTACAATGGAAAATCTTTCATTTTTAAAAAATGTACTGTGTAAGAGCTCTCAATAAGTTTCGACAAGGGAAAAATGGGTATTGCCAGTGTTATTATGAAAATTAGGGCATGGCAAGATGCTCAGAGTTGCTCCAAACTCTTGAGATGTACAGTCAATAAGTTTACTAATAAAATTTGGAGGTACTTTTTCTGGAGATTTCATGCATACTCCTGCACCATTCGAAGGTGTTCATCTCAAAGTGTGTGGTAGTGGTCAATGTATTATTGCTAAGGTTTACAAAATATAATTGAAATTGAACTTGCAGAATGAGTATGTAAAGCATTGATTCAGTGGACAGAGAAGTTTGGATGTAATATAATGCTTGAACAATGGGAGAAAATGTGGAGAAGAGTTCTAAAATTTACATTAAAATATAGTTTAAAAGAAAACTTCTATAAGATAATGTACTGTTGGTACAAATTGCCCAGAATGTATAAAGGCACCTAAAATGAATCTTGGAAATGCAAAGAAGAGCTTTTTAGCATTTATAGTGGACATGTAACAAAGCAAAGAAACCTTGGAGTAAGTTACACATCTTACTACAGAAGACTCTTAAAGTGAATATAAAACTAGAGAGTTTTCCTTTAGTTTTAAAGAACTTGAAAAAAAATTGAATTATGATGTTTATATATGCTGGCAGCAAGAATATTTTATGGAAAATTATGGAAGAATATTTTCATTCCCATAGAGGACGAATGGTTGCAAAACCTGATGGAGTTAGCAGAGATGGCTAAAGTGACTGTTTTGATTAAAGAAAAGAATAGGATTCATTTTGTTTCTACAGAGAAATTGCTTTTGGACTTTGTGCGTGAGGTAGAAAAAAAATGAAACTTTGATTTTGGGTTTTTTTCATTAGATACGTTTGTTGTATACAAATGACTAGTATATATTATCATATAAAAGTAAAATATAGAAGTTTTATGTTATTATTCTATTGCACCAAAGGGAGATTTAAGTCAATCTTTTCTTTTCTCCTTTACCCTACACTTTTTTCTCTTCTCCTTTTCTTCCCTTATTTTACCATTATTTTAAAAATTGGATAATGCTTAAAAATAAAAGGATATTACCAATAGAGGGGCACAATTTACAGCTTGGCTGGTATGCATCTATCTAGGAAGGGAGACATCAGAGACATCAAGTAAGGGAGGCTCTGCTAGGTGGGGGAGAATTAAGAGAAACTATTATACCAGAATCCCATTGTGGCTATCAACTATGGAAGCGATATATCCCAACGTATTAGATTTAAATAAGGTAGTGAGATATAAAGAGATACTGGATGGGCAAGGGAAACTTAAGTCTAACCTAAAATCCCAAGACCTAAAATCCCAAGGAATAGAAATAGACTGGTGGCCATATCTACAAATCCAGACAAAGTACAAAAAAGACTTAGAACAAATACAGCTTTTAAAGAGAACAACAAAAACTGGATGAAATATTATTGGGGACAGAAGAAAAAATGATGACTAAAGCATACAATTGTTTCTTAAAATTTAAACTGGAAAAAGAAACAGTGAAAGAGACTGATAATTGGGGCCAAAGATTTTTGGCTGTAACATTGAATTGGAACAGTGGGAAAAATTATGGGAGAAAAATTATAAATTAACGATGTCGGCAGCATATAAGGAAAACGTACAAAATGTTTTATTGTTGGCATTTACGCCCAGCAAGATTGACCAAAATGTTTCCTAATAGATTGGCAAACTATTGGAGATGCAATCATGAACAAGGGACATTCCACCATAGGTGGTGGACCTGCCCAAAAACTAAGAAATATTAGGTGAAAATGTAAAAAATGATTAGGAGAAATTACAGAACAAAAAAATAGAGATGAAACCAGATCTCTTTCTATTGGGGATTATAAAGGGAAACCTAAGCAAAGAAATTCAATACATCATAGACCATATAATAGCCATAGCTAGAATTACTTTTGCTCAGAGTTGGAGACAAGAAAACATTCCTTCGAAAGCAGTGATAATAAAAAAAAGGTGCTTCACTCTGCAGAAATAGATAAATTAGTCATGGAATTAAAAGATAGAGAGGAAACAGAATACTATAAGATTTGGAGTAGGTGGTACAATTGGCTAGACATTAGATACAAAATTAATGCATAAAGAGTAACTAGGAACAATAGTAAAGTGAAAAACTATATATCTGTAAAAATAGCAAATAACGCTAAAAGTTAAAGGTATGTATATGTGTTGAAAAATGTGTAAATAGAATGAACACCAGTATTGGAATGCTGTAAACATTGGAAATGCTGTTTTAAAAGTTTTAAAAGGTTGAATAAAAATTATAAAAAAATATCTGGAAGTGCTGGACATAGATTATCCAATTGCAGATATATGTATACAAAGAGAATTACAAATACACACCTACAAATATATGTGTGGAAAATCCATGTGTTTTCAGCCTGAAAAATGTCTTAACATGGTTACAGTCATTGTAATTTTAGAGATGGGGCTTTAACTGATGAAATGATGCCTAAAGCCTCTGCAAGATTTAAAGTACCAGTTTTGCCCATGGAAGTCTTGAGTTCCAAGTAAGGGCAAAAAATACTGTTCACAATCCCTCTGGTGATATTCCAATGGAAGTAGTCCTCATTTACTGACTGCATTTGGGACTAGCATCTGTCACTAAGCAGCCAGATCATTAAGGATGTCTCATGAGCGTGCCAACTTACATCTGTTCAGCTGCCATTGTTAAGCAAATCACTGTGGTATGTTAATAGGCAATTTCACATGACTCTGACTTGCAACTTCCTGCCAGAAGCTCCACTTATTTTTCTGGGAAGGTCACAAACAGGATCATGAATGTGGGATTCTGCAACGATCATAAATGTGCACCAGTAGGAAGAACCCAAATTGCTGCAACTCCTTTTCCAGCACCTTCATAATCACAGGAACTGCTGAGGTGCAATCAATGAACAAGTGCTAAAGTAAAAAAAGAAAAATCTCTGAAGAGACAGTGGAAGGTTAGTATGATGATGTTGTCAAGGAAACAGACGATCCATACCAGAATAAGAGTTGGAAAGGATCTTAGAGATCAACTCCATGTAGATGATCTTTTACCATCCTGGAAAAAATGTTTTTTCTTCTTAAGTTTCTTTTTAAAGGTGCTTGATTAACCTGACAACTTTGCCATCCAAAACATGGAATTAGAGGGTCAGGTATACTTATTTTTTATTTTTTATTTTATTTTATTAATATTTATAGGCCGCCCTTTTCCCCGCGGGGACTCAGGGCGGCTTACATAAAATAGGGAGCGGGGGGTATAAACAATAAACATAAAACAATACATAAGAGTAAAATAGTACGCAACATTCATTCTTTTTTTTTTTTTTTTTTTTTTTTTTTTTTTTGTGAATTACGTTTCCCCTTTGGTTTTAAATATTTTATTTCATTTTCATTTTCATTTTCATTTTGTACAATCACTTATATACTGTGCAAAGAAAAAAGGAAAAAAAAAAAAACCCCCCAACATAACACTTCATTCCCCCATACACCCTCTCTTCCCCCTCCAACTTTCCTTTCACCCCTCCAACATTCCCCTCTTCTACTTCCCTTCCCCCTCAGACATCTCCCCCTCCCTCCATTTACCCTCCTTACATTCCCTCTCACTCCCTCTTTACTTCTCCCTTCTCTTTCCCTCTTCTCCCCACTTTGGTGTATCCATACAATTCAATTTGTTTTTTACAATAAAAGTAGAAAAAGAAAAAAAGAAAAAGAAAAAAAAAAACGGCAGTACACAAGTGAATTCTTATTGTTCTAAGGATTGAAACTGTAATTCCACCCTCCCCCCTCCCCCCTATAATCCCCCCTCCCTAACCCCCTTACGGCTTCGCAGGTCCCATGCCCGGCATAATTCTTTAACAAGCATTTAAGTATAATAAGGCCAACTAACTTTAAAATTTAAAAAAAGTAAGATAAAAGTAGCCAAAAAGAAAAAGGAAAAATAGTAGAAAATAAGAAATAATAAAAAAAAAAACACCCACACTCACACACAAAAAGGAGAAAGAAACAAAAAGGGTCATAAGCCCACTACGTTACCACAGCTTCCCATTATCTATAAATCTTAATCAATGTGACTCATTCCAAATTTCGATTATTTTACTACTTGCAGGGTTTCAAACTATATTAGAGCCAGGTAAGTTGATCAGTTAGAATTCCCCAACTAAAAATCTCCTTGCTTTGTCTATCTATTCAAACCTTTAATTTATCTCCTTTTTTATCCAAGTATCCAAACCTTTCTATAACACCATTAACTCAAATACTTCTTTCATTTTTCATTTCCAACACCTCCCTTTCTATCCTTACCCACCTCCGCATATAAATTTTTTACCTTCCACCCTGCCTTTATCCATATCCACATATATATTTTATCCATATTCGTTGCTCCTCCCATATTTACTCCACTTTCCTGAAGATTCTCCGACCAAACTTTCTTAACCTTATATTAATATAGCAACTCAAACAAACATCAGCTTACGTTCTAGCCCCATGTGATCTAATTAAACTTTCGCTGCCCTTCCCTCTCCCACGCACCTCCCAACTCCGTTTGTCCCAAACCACAACTCAAAAAGATCACAATTTCCGCTCTCTTCACCTAAAAGAATAGTTCATGCGCAATTAAAGTTAGAGTTCAAACAAAATTTCTGTACAATATATGTCCCCAATCAGCAACGCTTCTTTCAGTCTCCATGTCTCATCATCGATATGCCACTTTTCCATTTTATCCCAGACGGAAATCATAAAGCTTTAAAAACATCGCTAGTCTTTATTCTTTAGTCTTCTGCCCTTCCGGAAGAGAAAAGCAACACGCTCCACCTTGTAACCACGTGTCTCGCTGTTTATCTTCTCCTTCTCCCTGTCTCTCCCCAGATCCGGATGAATCAGGAAGTCCCGCCTTCAGGGTCTCGTAGTAAAATTTTCGGGCTTCACAGACAGAGTTAATGCGGTGTTTTTGGTCGCCAAATGTAACTGTAATACCAGCTGGGACTTCCCATCTATATGAAATCTGAGAGTTTCTGAGTTCTTCGGTTAAGAAAGCATACTGTCTCCTTGATCTTAACATTTGAAATGGTATTTCCTTAAAAACAATCAAGTCGTCCCCGTCAATTCTCAACCTCTTTCCGTAGAGCCTCTGTGTTATCTCATTTCTAGATTCCCTTGTAGTAAAGTATATTATTATGTCCCTCGGAAGCTGTCGCTGTTTTGCTACCCAGGAATTCTGGCGGTAAATTCTTTGAATCTGCCAATCAAAGTTAAGTCCCGGACTTCCCACCAAGCGGCTGAAAGCCTCAAAGAATGTCTGTTTCAAATTCTCCTGTTGGTTTTCACGCAGCCCTCTAACACGTATAGCAAAGGCAGACTTGTTATAATTTAATTTGACAATTTCTTTTTGTGCAGATTCAATTTCCTGTTCTAACGTTTGAATTTTTGATATCAGATTAAGGTTACTTTCTTCCAAAAGTTCCAATTTGTCCTCCGTTTCAGCAATATAATCTGTCATGACTGTCATTACCCCGATTATATCCTGCTTTGCCTGAGCAATTTTAGCATCAAATTCATCAGATAAATCCGAAATCAGTTGATTAATCTCCTGTCTGAAATCATTAAGCGTTTTAAGAAGGAATTCTTGTGTTAGCAAATCTCCCGTGGAGGGTGTAGGAAACAAGGGTAGCGGCTTCATGGCATTTTTGGGAGATATATTATTAAGGAGGCGCTTCTGTCTAAGTTTGGGAGCCATTCCAGAATAAAAATAAGAGAATCCAGCGAGCCAAAAATCAAAGTCTGTGCTCCCCTCAGATAATCTTTTAGCAATTAGTACGGAGAAGCCTTCAGGAGGGTAGGGTCAGCTAGCTGCGTCAGATCAAACACAAAAGCTACGAGATCGCCATCTTGTGACGCAGTTAAAAAAAGAAGAGAGGGAGCCTTTTGCGAGATTGAAGCTGGTATTTTAAATAGTAATAGAGAAAGTTCCTCGGGAATGTTCCCCGCCCGAATTGGCTTTTAAATAGCTTAGTTTTGTCCTGGGGGGGAGGCAATCTGCCTAGGCTGCAAAAAAAAGCAGCGCGGAAAACTGGCCGGAGTAAAGGCTCAGCTAATGTTGAACCTCTTCTCCATTCACAGCAAAAAAAAAAAAGCTATGAATTACAAAGAGATCCTAACGACTGACCTTCTCCCTGCCCCTTTCTGCCAGAAAGGAGAGATATCTATAGATCTTATAAGATATACGAACCAGAGTCCTGGCAGGAGCTTTACTTAGCTCCCGACGGCGGCAGCCCCTCCCCTCGAAGCCCCGCAACATTCATTCTTCATTCGGGTGGGGACAGATTGTGATCTTATCCCCAGGCCTGACGGGATAGCCAGGTCTTGAGGGCTGTGCGGAAGGTCTGGACGGTGGTGAGGGTACGAATCTCCACGGGGAGATCATTCCAAAGGGTCGGAGCTGCTACTGAAAAGGCCCTCCTCCGTGTAGTTGCCAGTCGGCACTGACTGGCGGATGGTATTCGGAGGAGGCCCAATCTATGTGATCTTATAGGTCGCAGGGAGGTAATTGGCAGGAGGTGGTCTCTCAAGTACGCAGATCCACTACCATGGAGGGCTTTATAGGTGGTGAGTAGCACCTTGAAGCGCATGGGATTTACGGGACTTAATTACTAGCAGAGATGAAATGAAAGACCAATGAACATATTTGTGGACTGGAGGCTGAAACACAAAGATGATTACAGGAACTGGATATGTCTATTCTAGTGAAAAGAAAAACTAGGGGGGGGGGGGACATGATAGCAGTGTTCCAAGATTCAAGGGGCTGCCAGAAAGAAGAGGGGTTCCACTTATTTTTCAAAGTACCAGAAGGTAAAAAAAGAAACAATGGATGGAAACTAATCAAGAAGAGAAGCAACCTGGAATTAAGGAGAAACTTCCGAATAGTGAAAACAATCAGTGGAACGGCTTCTCTCCGGAAGTTGTGGGTGCTCCAACAATGGGGGTTCTTAAGAGGAGATTGGACAGTCATTTGTATAGAATGGTATAGGGCAGCGATGGCGAACCTTTTTTGGCTTGCATGCCATAAGGGGGGGGGGAGTGCAGGGGGGTCGTGCGTGGGCATGCCGCACCCATAATGCAATGTGCAACCCCCCCATTGTGCATGCACGCATGAGAGCCACTCTCCCCCCCCCATTTTTTGCATGCTTTTTTTGCCCTCCCCAGGCTCCAGAGGCTTTATAGGAGCTTGGAGAGGGCGAAAACAGCCCCCCCCCCCCGAGGCTTCAGGGACCTTCAGGAGGGGCTTTAACCAACCCTACGAGCAAACCAGAAGTTCATTCCCAAACTACGAGATTGGGCTTGATAAATTGACACAGCTTGAAAATTAATGATTAGCTACGATTGGCCTCTCCTCTCCCCTTCTGTCCCTCAGGCTAGCCCCACAGAATCCTCCCCTATCCTATCCTATTTCCTTCTGTCCCTCAGCCTTACCCCACAGAAACCTCCCCTATCCTATCCTCTTCTTTCTCTCAGGCATGCCTCACAGAAACATCTCTGATCCTATCCCCTCCTCTCCCTCAGTCTTGTCCCATAGAGTCCTCTCCTCTCCTATCCCCTTCTCTCCCTCAGGCTCCTCTCCAAAGTCCCAGCCAGCAGGCCAGGTGAGTCACATGCTGGCCACGCCCACATCCAAGTGGCAGTTGGAACAGTTTTAGATCAGTGTTCCATCGCTCAGGCTGGGGGGTCAAATTTTATACCCCTCAGAGAGGGTTCGCAACTTGGGAGTCCTCCTGGATCCACAGCTGACTTTCGACCACCATTTGACGGCTGTGACCAGGGGGGCATTTGCCCAGGTTCGCCTGGTGCGTCAGTTGCAACCCTACCTGAACCGGGAGGCCCTCACAACAGTCACTCGGGCCCTTGTGACCTCTAGGCTGGAATACTGCAATGTGCTCTACATGGGGCTGCCCTTGAAGAGCATCCGGCGACTTCAGCTAGTCCAGAACGCGGCCGCGCGAGTGATTGTGGGTGCACCTTGGTTCGCCCACATAACACCCATCCTCCGCGAGCTGCGCTGGCTACCTGTTGATCTCCGGGTGCGCTTCAAGGTGCTACTTGTCACTCATAAAGCCCTCCATGGTAGTGGATCTGCGTACTTGAGAGACCGCCTCCTGCCAATTACCTCCCTGCGACCAATTAGATCGCATAGATTAGGCCTCCTCTGAGTTCCATCTGCCAGTCAGTGCCGACTGGCAACTACACGGAGGAGAGCCTTTTCAGTAGTAGCTCCGACCCTTTGGAACGATCTCCCCGTGGAGATTCGTACCCTCACCACCCTCCAGACCTTCCGCACAGCCCTCAAGACCTGGCTAGCCCGTCAGGCCTGGGGATAAAGATAATCTGTCCCCACCCGAATGATGAATGAATGTTGTTTACTATTTTACTTCTATGTATTGTTTGTGTCTATTGTCTGTACCTTCCCTTCCTTATTTTATGTAAGCCGCCCTGAGTCCCCTCAGGGAAAAGGGCGGCCTATAAATATTAATAAAACCAAAACCAAACCAAACAGTGTTATTTTCAGGTTGGGATGGGGACGAGAACATCTTAGCATCAGAGTGTGTCAATAATAATATAAAAATACTAATGATCTGATGATTATTTTGAGAAATGTCCATAGGGCCCTTTTTTTTGCGCTCCGGAGGCTTCAGGGAAGCTCCTGAAGCCTCTGGAAGACCTCGGGGGGGGGGGATCCTTTCACCCTCCCCAGGCTCCTATAAAGCCTCCGGAGCCTGGGAAGGGCGAAAAATGGCTTTAAAAAAGGCTGAACTCCATCCCGGGTATAGGGTCTCCTGCTCGAGCTGGGAATTGGACTAGATGACCTCAAATATCCCTTCCAACTCTGATATTCTATATCCTAGTAGCTGCTTTTCTGCTTCTGTGCCATGGAGGAAACAGCCTTACTTGCTCCCAGCCTGTCCTCTGACCTATTCTTCACCTCACACTTTGACCCTGGGAAACATGTGACAGCCCCTCTGAACCCTCCTCCCATGAGTAATCTGGAAGAGGAAATTCCTCTGTACTTCTCTCCTTCCATCCTTTCTAGCAATACAGTACTTGATGGTTTTAACTCCTTTAAGCTCAACCAGACAGGCCACTATTATATTGTTGGCTTTCCAGTCCCACATACTGCCTATCTGACAGCCATCTCACAACAGGAGGCCAAAAAAACAGGCTTGTCCCATCTCAAACTATGCATTGGTCAGATGTTTTCACAGATTACATGCTATCATTAGAAGAAATGTCCATCTGAGTTCAGTTCCAAGTGGGAAGAAAAACACTGGAAACCATGAAGGTCTAGCAGCCAGGGGAAAAGTTCTGGAAAGAAATTTACAGTATCCAATTTTCTATGCCAATTATTTTCAGACATCAGATATCACTTTCTATGACCTTCCAGTCAGGTTTCAAGCAAGCGAAAGTCCCAAATTCTTCACAGCCAGACTGCCCATTTCCAAGGGTTGGTTACTGAGCCTGCCTTAGCTCTTTAGTACATGCAGGATTTTTGAGTCCAAATTGAGGTTAGTCAGTGTGCAATCCAGGCTCTCTCCCCGCCCGGGCTCTCCTCCAAGCTCTTCCCCTCCATGAAAGGTGGAGGCAGTTAAAGGTCCACTCGAATGGCTGTCATAGTAAAGCTGCCCTGTTGTATGAATGTAGAGGGAAGAGGATGGTGGATCTTCAATCGGGAGTCAGAAGGCAGCAGATCTAAAACGAAGGTGTTTCAGGCGGCGGCGATCGCAGCAATTGCCTTATGCCTCCTGTGCAATGCCCGCTTCGCTGAGTCCTGACCCCGTTGTTTCCCAGAGCCACTTCAGGAATCGGGCTCTGACTGAAGCAGCAAAGGTGCAGGGGGCTTGCTGGGAAGCCTGGCAACATGTTTGCAAGATGGCAAGGTCCAGAAGGACTGAAATGCTGTGTCTCTATTGGGATTGCTGCGAGAAAGCCAGTCTTTCAATGCCTAGTTATAAATAGGAAGACAGGATGTCTCAGGAGTGGAGCCTTCAGTGCCAAGTCTCACTTCTGCCCCTATGAAAATCATATCCCACCCCACCCCCTCCAGTTAAATATGTGTAGGGTCATAGGGTTTGTTTTAAATGAATAAAAAGCTTGTTATCAAAATCAGTGTGGGAGAATCCCACTGCCTGGAACCACCCGAAAATGCGATGTGCAGAGCTGGTGGGTGGGGCTACATTTGGAGTATAAGATACACCCAGATTTTCACCCTCTCTCTTGGGGGGGGAAAAGGTGCATCTTATACTCCATAAAATACAATAAGGGGTTACAGTGTAAGCAAAGCTGAATCTGAGTATGCCGGCATAAACTTTTGTCAGCATATAAAAATTCATGAGCTGGAATAGTTATAGCAACAAGTCCTGCTGAATTATTTGTTTGCGTGCTGGATGGATCGCTATAAACTCTAACAAAAGTTTTAATATTTTTCCCTGGCCCTCTCCCCTTAACCAGGCCATCAGTGTCCAATAGCCTTTGTTTTATTTTAAAGTTCTTTGTTTTTCTACAAACATATCGTCGTGTGAACATTGTGGAACCAGTTACATTTTAGTACGAATAAAACAATACTCTTCATATTTAACACAATTAACAATCTTATAAACTTTTAGTAGTAATACATATATTTTATTAGTATAAAGTTTTTTATTAGATAAACATTAAAAACATTGGACATAGTGCGACATTTCTGGCACAGACATTTCCATATAGTGATTAGATCTTATAACAATTACGTTTTGTATCCATTACATAGGTGTATGTAGTCGGTCAGATTACCTGTCTGTTGATCCTTTCCTTTATATAATTGCTAATCATACAAATACATATCCATTTTCTACATATCACACATTAATACCCTAATTTTCAATTCTTAACTTGTCTGTTTTTCCCTCATTTTTAACCATCGGTACCATTTGTTCCAGATTTCGTGATATTCCATCTCACCCTTGTCTCTGAGCTCTAGAGTCAGTCTGTCCATCTCTGTGCACGTCAGCATCTTATTTATATTTCTTGTTCCAAGGGAGTCTCCTTATTTTTCCATTTCTGTGCAAAAACCAGTCTTGTCACTGTTAAAATATGCAGCATTAAATATAGTCCACCTTTGCCATGTTTTTTTTGTGATTCCTAATAGAAATAATTTTGATCTCAACTCCATACTTTGATTTAGCATCTCTTCCAAATACTTTCTTATCTGGTGCCAAAATGTCCTAGCTTTCGTGCACTCCCACCACATATGGTAGAAGGTCCCTAGTGCAGCATTACATTTCCAACATCGTGGTGATAAATTTTTGTTAATTTTAGCTAATCTTGTGGGTGGGATGTGTCTCCTGTAGAACATCTTGTATAAGTTTTCCTTATACAAGGTGGCTAAAGTTAACTTTCTGTTTCTTTCCCATAACTTTTGCCAATTGTCCAAATCTATGCTGTAACCAAAGTTCCTACTCCATGCTAACATGGTTTCCTTTACCTGCTCTTCCGCCATTGTATAGTCCAATAGATATTGATATAATTTTGTAGTCATTTTATCCTCTTCACCTAGTTAAGATTTCATCTAATTCTGTAGGTTTGACTCCCTCTTCCTTGTGGCAACCTCTGAGATATTGGAACACTGCTGTCATGTCTCCCCTAGTCCTTCTTTTCATCAAACTAGACATACCCAGGAACCTAGAGGACTGGAGACTAAAACATATGTTTTAATCTCCAGTCCCCTAATCATCTTTGTTGCTCTTCTCCACATAGAGTCTCCATATCTTTTCTACATCGTGGTGATCAAAACTGAATGCAGTATTCCAAGTGTGGCCTTACCAAGGCATTATAAAGTAGTATTAATACGTCACATGATCTTGATTCTATCCCTGCTATGCAGCCTAGAACTGTGTTGCTTTTTTGGCAGCTGCTGTGCACTGCTGGCTCATATTTCAAAGGTTGTCCACTAGGACTCCAAGATCCCTCTCACAGTTACTACTATTGAGCAAGGTACCACCTATACTGTACCTGTGCATTTCGTTTTTTAGCCTCTCTCCCATTATGGCTATGAATATTTTATAGTCCGAATTTAACAAAGAAATGGGCCTATAGTTTTTTATTAGTATCAAATCAGAATTCTCCTTAGGGATAAGAATAAACAATAGCAATATTTGTTATGTTTAACAGACATATAAGTCTAATAGTAATACACACACACACACATGCGAAAACCACTCAGGCCACATCACAAAATCTCCAGAACTGTAAAGCCTACAAACTTGAAATGTGGCACATATGTTCCTCTTGATTTCTAGCTGCTGGCTTAGAAAGGATTTCTCGAAATAACCATCAGATCATTAGTATTTTTATATTATTATTAACACACTCTGATGCTATGGAGTTAAACGTTCTAGTCCCCATCCCAACCTGAAAACAACACTGTTCCAACTGCCACTTGGATGTGGGCGTGGCCAGCATGTGACTCATCTGGCCTGCTGGCTGGGACTTTGGAGAGGAGCCTGAGGGAGAGAAGGGGATGGGATAGGAGAGGACTCTATGGGACAAGACTGAGGGAGAGGAGGGGATAGGATCAGAGATGTTTCTGTGGGGCATGCCTGAGAGAGAGAAGGGGATAGGGTAGCGGAGGTTTCTGTGGGGCAAGCCTGAGGGAGAGAAGGGTAATAGGATAGGATAGGTTTCTATGGGACAAGCCTGAGGGAGAGAAGGGGATAGGATAGGAGACGTTTCTGTGGGGCAAGGCTGAGGGACAGAAGGAAATAGGATAGGATAGGGGAGGATTCTGTGGGGGCTAGCCTGAGGGAGAGAAGGGGAAAGGAGAGGCCGATCATAACTACTCATTAATTTTCAAGCTGTGTCGATTTATCAATTCCGATCCAATAGTTTCGTAGCCAAGCAGTTATTCAGCTAGTATTGAATTATTATTTTATCTTCTTCCCATTTCCAATTTTTAGTTATGCCAGTTATATTTTAAAAGCATCCCCTTTCTAATACACATTTTCAACAAATAGAACAATGTTCATTTAGTTATATTTGACAAGTTATATAATTCTAATAATGATAATGCACATTTTGTTGAATTATGATCTTTCCTTCTTATTCAATGTTATTTTCATGCCAATCAAATTCTACCTATCATTTATTTTACTACACGTAAAATGTTGATAATCGTTACATTTTTAAATTTTTTATATAGTTATACTAATACACATATTTATATCGTTATAATCAATCTTTTGCTTATTCAATATTTCTATGTTATTTTTGATAGCCATCACCCTTTTATTCATATTCAAAATTTTCAGCACTAAAAGCTTAGATTCCCTTATTAATTCACCTGAAAAATATATATTACATTAATCCTCCTTTCTCTACCTTCTAGCTGTATTTTAACTTATCTCACTGCTATTTTGAAGAAATACTCCCCTTTTATCCATCATCTCTCATCCGCTTTAAGGCTTTACTTTTCCATTTCTTAGCTTATCTCCCATATTCCTCTCTTGGGTCTTCTCTATCTGCTTGCACTGCTTGGTCAATCCTCTTAAATCTTTCTCCCTTCTCTACCCTATTCCCTTGTCTCAGTTTCAAATTATTTATTCTTGCCCCTATATCTTATTATTATTGTATTTCCAGTTTCTGTTTAACTTCCCTAAAAACATTCACCCCTTAGTTTATTTCATCAATCATTCTTACTTTTACTTTTAACTATTTTATTTTTACTTTTTGACTTGTCTTTTTGTTTTGTCTGTTGTTTTTCTATCTGCTCTTTCAGTTGACTCTTCCTCTTCCTTAGCATCCTGGTTTCTCCTTGTCTTTTGTGTTATAGTTTCTGGCTTTTCATCTATATTCTGCTTTTTATTCATAATCTCATCTCTTGTCAAGGTGTCTTTGATACCCTGGATTATTGGCGCAATTTCTTCCCAGGTTCCATTCATTTTTATTTTGTTTCTTTTTATCTTACAGTCCACCAATCTTATTTTCAAAGCCACTTATCAAACAATTCGATATCCAACATCAAGAGTCTTTGTATCCCAAAATTAAATTAATAAATCTGTTCCTCTAGTTAGTCTAACAATGAAACTTCATAACTCCCTCTGCCAATTCAATCTTAGTTTGAAGATTTTAGGGGCCTTTTTAGTAATTACATTTTCTTGATCTCCCACTTTAATTTTCACAAGCCAGGTCTTTCCAGGATATTGGGGGTATATTGTATCTTCGTTCCTTCGTCAGCAGGTGGCATTCTTAAATCAGATTTCAATCTTATTCTTCTTTATACAATTTTACTGTAATACTCCAAAATTTAAATGTAGTATTTGCTTTTTATATAAATAGTTCCAGCATTTTAAAATGCTTATCCAACGCCAACTCCTGTCCAACTTAAAAATCCAATCTTCTGTATTTTAACAATTTTTTTCTTCCTTTAATTCTTTTGTCTCCCATTTCAAAGTTCTAAAGTTTTACTCAAAATAGCTAGAATGCAGCCAATTTAAAAATAATTATGAGTCTCTCTTTCCTGAATATTCTTTTGGTGTTACACTTCGAATTAAAAAGGATTCTTCTCACCCAGGTCCAAACACTGTTCACCAAATCTGCCTAAGTACTTTTCTTGGATCTTAAGCCGTCACCGGCTTTGTGGCACCTTAGGCCCTTTCTTCTTTCAACGTGGCTGAGGAAAAAAGGCCCAGGGCTTCACAGGAGAGTTGTGATCTCTCCTGAAACCTCACAGGACACTCCCCCTTAGCTTCACCCCTCCCCGCAAGGGTTTTTTGGCTTTTTTCAAAGCCCATGAACAAGACAAAGTCAGCGCAGGGGAAGAAGAGCTTCATTCCCTTGCTGCTGGTTGACATCAGGACATCACTTGCCAATAGTGTTTGTTTTTGACGCTTTGGGAATGGCTTTGAGGTTTGGCATTTCTCTAATATAGTTTCGCATTCTGTTTTCAGGCTCTGTCCTTGATCCTGTTTATTCCCGATTTGACAACTCTGGTTCCGGTCTTGCTGTCATCCCCCGCTCTTTCTTTGCCCATTCCCATTCCCATTCCTTACTTCCCTAATTACCTCCCCCCTTCCTTGCATTTTATGGCAGGATGCCAGCAAAGCAGAGTATGCTGGAGATGGCAGGCCTGACACAAGAGTTTCAACTTGATTATTCCTCAATAACTCCCAGGAATGTTCTACTGTATTCCATTTTCCCCTGGTCAGCAACTCGATTGCCAACAATTCTGCCCTTTGATATTAATCAATGGGAGCACTAATGCATGTTTCTCAAGATGGTGGATTATAATCCAGCCAGTTGGACCATCTGGGTCTACTGGAGATCTTCAGCATGAGTCCTTCTCTATCCCAGGCAGGAGCTGCTGCCCCAAAATTCGCTGTTCTCTCTTTTTGCAATCTATCAGACCACTGGAGGAGATCCAGGAAAAATATCTGGATCTTTGCACTTCTGCAAAGTGACAAGATGCCCTGATCAGGTTTTTCTAGAAATGCTTCCTTCTCCACCTATTGATGGCACAGAGGATGAGATTCAGTCACAGCTGCTGCTCCAACTGAACCTTTTCCCACACTCTGGACACTCATACGGTTTCTCTCCCATGTGACTCTTTTGATGAGTCACCAGGGTGGAATTATAACTGAAACTTTTCCCATACTCAAGACCAGCAGTCACCAAATGGTGGTCAGTGGACCACTGGTGGTCCGCAAGAAAATTTTAGTTGTCCGCAGAAAAAATATTTCCATTTTTTATATTGCACCAAATCAGGGGTCCTCAAACTACGGCCCCTGGGCCAGATACATGCACTGAATGTTTGTGTTGCTGCAGAATCGCCCCCTTTGGGGTCCTTTTGTGTGGGTCAGAGGGGTGGTGGTAGAAATTCCGATTTGGGGTCTGCTTCAGCCTCCTGTTGCAGGGCTTTGGGTGAAGTCTGGAAGTAAGTGCCACTGGTGACAAAGAGTCGGAGGGGTTTTGTTCCAGTGGGACTGTATCATGGCCTGGGACTGGCTGACCATCTCAGCCCACTGAGCCTCCAGGCACCGTCACCTGGCCTTGCACTCCTGCAGGTCTTCTCTCTGCTTGAAAAGCCTATGCTCATAATCCTCAGTGAGGTGCTTCTGCTGAGCCTCCTTCTCGGTCAGATCCAATTTGAACTGAGTCAGTTCAACTGAGCTGAGCTATTTTGCCAACTCTTTCTGGTGCTGGCTGCTTAGCTCCCACAACTACTTCCTGTTGGGGTCCTAAGGAGCCCAGGTGGGCAGATGAGGAGTGGCTGGAAGTGGAGGGGTGAGTAAAACCCAGCAAGGTGCCCTTCGATGTGAGTTACATCAAGTTGGCCATGCCCACCCAGTCACGTCTACCTAGCCATGCCCACCCACCTGGTTATTAGGCAGATCATATTAGTGGTCCGCGGGATTTAAAATTATGAATTTAGTGATCCCTGAGGTCTGAAAGGTTGATGAGCCCTGCTCTAAACACTCATACGTTTTTTCTCCTGTGAGAGTCCTCTCGTGTGTCACAAGGCTGCTATTTTGACTGAAACATTTCTCATATTCTGGAGATTCATGCAGTTTTCCCCTTGTGTGAGTCATCTGGGGTGTGACAAGGCTGGAATTCTCACTGAAATATGTCCCACATTCTGGACACTCATATGCTTTTTCTCCTGTGTGAATCCTCTGGTGTGTCACCAGGTTGGAATTCTTACTGAAATATGTTCCACATTCTGGACAATCATAAGGTTTGTCTCCTGTATGAATCCTCCGGTGTGTCACCAGGTGAGAATTCTTACTAAACCTTTTCCCACCCTCTGGACACTCATACTGTTTCTCTCCTATATGAGTCCTCTGGTGTTTCACAAGGTTGGAATTCTGACTGAAACGTTTCCCACAAACTGCACACTCATACGGTTTCTCTCCTGTGTGAGTCCTCTTGTGTGTCAGCAGGTTGGAATTCTTACTGAAAAATTTCCCACACTCGAGACATTCATACGGTTTTTCTCCCGTGTGAGTCCTCTGGTGTCTTACCAGGCTGGAATTATGACTGAAACTTTTCCCACACACAGGACATTCATACGGTTTCTCTCCTGTATGGGTTCTCTGGTGTATCACCAGGTCGGAATTATTACTGAAACATTTCCCACATTCTAAACATTCATATGGTTTGTCTCCTGTGTGAGTCCTCTGGTGTCTTATCAGACTGGAAATATGACTGAAACTTTCCCCACACTCTGGACACTCGTATGGTTTCTCGCCTGTGTGAATCGTCTGATGTCTTATGAGACTGGAAATATGACTGAAACATTTCCCACAATCTGGACACTCATATGGTTTGTCTCCTGTGTGAGTCCTCTGGTGTGTCACCAGGTGGGAATTCTTACTGAAACATTTCCCACATTCTGAACATTCATAAGGTTTCTCTCCTGTGTGAGTCCTCCGGTGTATCACAAGGGTGGAATTCCGACTGAAACTTTTCCCACACTCAGGACATTCATACGGCTTAACTCCTGTGTGAATCCTCTGGTGTACTACCAGTCTGCAATTATGACTGAAAGTTTTCCCACAATCAGGACATTCACATGGTTTGTCCTGGGAATTAGTCCTCTTGTGTGCCATTAGGCCAGAATTCTGACTGAAACTTTTGCCAGAATCTGGACACTAATACGATTTGTCCTGTATGAGTTCCCTGGCGTATCACCAGGATGGAATTATGACTGAAAATTCTCCCAATCTCTGGACACTCATACATTTTCTCTCCCATGTGAGTGTTTGGATGTGATACCCAGTGGGAAACTTTTCCCACGGTCAGGACATTCATATGGTTTCTCCAGGGTATGAGTCCGCTGGTGTGTTACCAAGTGGGAATCCCTACTGAAAACGTTTGTCACACTTTGGGCACTCATTTGGTTTCTGTCCTGTGTGAGTCCTCTGCTGATGTGAATTCTGACTGAATTTTTTCCCCACAGTCAGGACATGCAAAGAGTTTCTCTCACATGTGAGTCTTCTGGTGAATTACTAGGATGGAATTGTGTTCTCAGAGACAGGACATTCAAAGGGTTGACTCCCTGGGATACGTCTTCAGATATCTCATGAGGTGGGAATTTCTAATGAAACTTTTCCCTCAAACTGGGCATTTACAGTTTCTCCCTTGTGTGAGTCCTTTGATGTGGCTATGCTTGCTAAAGTTTTTACCACATTGAAGGCACTTGCAGGCCATCTGTCCTAGATTTGTCCTTCGATGAACCACAAGAGAGCTGTTCAGACTAAACCATTTCTCACATTTATAGCATTGCTATGGATTTACTACAATGTGGATCCTTTCATGCACAATCAGTTGTGGTATATAATCTGTACTTTTCCCACAATAGGCACAATAGAGTTTTTCCAACACCGATATTCTTGGGGTTAAATATATGTGTGATCATTTGTTTAGTGGTGCTTTAATTCCAGATGTAATCCTCCTCACAGGGCCAGGCCTGCATCACTGTCAGCCCTATGTGGCTATCCAGTAGACGTTTTTATTCTCTGACTTCGTCTTTCTCTGAATGAAATATAATCTCTTCATTTAACATATCTTTGAGCTTCTCATACTCTATTTTTTTCAGCTTGAAATCTCATCTTATTTTTTTCTCTTTTGTCTCTCAACTGCTGGAAAAAGAGAAGAATTTTGTAGTTTTCTTTAGGAAACGGAAAATATTTTGATTTCCTGCTGACTTTATTTTCTTTTCCAATGTTGCTTGTTATTCTCAGTTTTTCAGAGTGCTCTTTTTCATATCTTTTCTGTCTATAAGATTCAAAGAAAAATGTAACTTTAATTGTTTATAAAATGGTTGCAGAAGATGTGAAAAAAAGAAGAAAGTATACATTACAATAAATGGGCAAGCATGCCACAATAAAGAATAACCTCTTCCTTTAGTTATGATTCATTTGACACATTTGTGTCCAAGTTCAAATATCCATTCAATCAAGAAATTTTCTTTTTTACTTTGCTGATTCACAAATTCTTAGCTGTGCAAAGGGTTATCATCAAATATATCTAGAAATGAGAGAGAAATACGAATACACAAACCAATAACTGTATGTATGTGGAAAATCCCTGTCTTTTTAGCCTGAAAATTATCCCAAAATAGTTACAGTCAAACCTTATGAGCTAACTTTAATGGCATGGCTTTTTACCTGATGAAATGATATCTAAACTCTCTGCAAGATTTAATGTACTAGTTTTGCCCATGGAAGTCCTCAACTCCAAATAAGGGCAGCAATTATTTTCCACAACCACTTTGGTGACATCCTAATTCAAGTAGTGCTCACTTACTGACTGCAATTGTGACTGGCATCTGTGTCAGTAAGCAGTAAGCTTACTGAAACAGTACAGTAAGCATCATTAAGCATGTCATATGACAATGACAATTTACATGCCATGCTTGTTGGCTTTATAGAAAGGGAATGCTATTAAAGCAAAGTGGAAGGACCCAAATAAAATATATGCCTTAAATAGACAGAATTTGGAGGAAAACTGAAAATTGGAAAGGGAAGATGGTGATGGGATAACTAGAGGAAAAAAAACTGGGAGAATATAAACAGAAACTCTGCACAGGGCATTTTATTCCAACAACTGAAGCCTCTTTGGAGCTCAACCAACCTGCCTCTTGTGCATACCAGTCCCACTTCCCCAAAACCATCTGCAGGTGTTTTGGGCAAGACACCCCAGGCCTGTCACTTAACCTAAAATGTTTCTATCTTTCTAAATACAGTACATTTAGAAAGTATTCAGACCCCTATAACTTTTGACAATTTTGTTATGCTGCAGCTTGATTCTACAGTTGTTGAACTTCATTTTTTCCCTCCTTAATGTACATAGAATACCCCATTATGACAAAGTGAAAAAAGAAGTTTAGAAATGTCTGTAAATTTAGTAAAAGGAAAAAACTGAAATATCACATTGGCATAAGTATTCAGACTCTCTGTAACAGCACTTGAAATTTAGCTCAGATGCCTCCCATGTCCCTTGATAGTTGCTGACAGGTTTCTACACCTTGATTGGAGTCTACCTGTGGTAAATTAAATTGATTGGACATGATTTGGAAAGGCACACACCCTTCCATAGAAAGCCTCATAGCTGACAATGCATACTCTAATACAGTGGTTCCCAAACTTGGCAACGTTAAGACTTGTGGACTTCAACTCCCAGAATTCTCCAGCTACCTCTTCTGGCTGGAGAACTCTGGGAGTTGAAGTCCACAAGTCTTAAAGTTGCCAAGTTTGGGAACCACTTCTGTAATAGAACAATAGCCATGAGGTCAAAGGAACTGCCTGAAGAGTTCAGTGACAGGATTATTGGAAGGCACAGATCCGGAGAAGGCTACAGCAAAAGTTCTGTGGCACCAAAGGTTCCTAAGGGCACAGTGGCCTCCATAATTCTCAAATGGAAAAAGTTTGGTACAACCAGGATTCCTCCAATAGCTGGTCTTTCAGTAAAATGGAGCAATTGTGGTAGAAGGGCTTTGGTAAGACGGGTGACCAAGAATCTGATGGTCTCTCTGACTGAGCTTTAGAGATCCTGTGTGGAGATGGGATAGAGTTCCAGAAGGACAACCATCACTGCAGCCCTCCACTGTTCTGGGCTTTATGGTGGAGTGACTCGACAGATGTCTTCCGCAGTCCATAACACATAAATGCCCCCTTAGAGTTTACAAAAGAGCACCTGAAGAACATCACAGTGTGGGGTGTTTTTAAGCAGCAGGGACTGGAAGACTGGTCAGGGTTGAGGGAAAGCTGAAACCTCACACTGGACCGAAGGTTCACTTCTCAACATGACAAGGACACAGCTAAGACAACATAGGAATGGCTTAGGGACAACTCTGTGAATGTCCTAGAGAGGCCCAGCCAGAGCTCTGACTTGAACCCTATTGAATATCTTTGGAGGCACCTAAAAATGGCTCTCCATCGATGGTTGCCATCCAACCTGACTGAGCTTGAGAGGTCTTGCCAAGGAAAAATGGCAGAAACCCCCCCCCCATACCCCAGGTGTGTAAAGCTTATTGACTCATACCCAAAAAGGCTTAAGGCTGTAATTGCTGCCAAAGGTACTTCAACAAAGTACTTAGTGAAGGATCTGAATACTTATGCCAATGTGATATTTCAGGTGTTTTTGTTTTTAATACATTTACAGACATTTCTAAAATTCTGTTTACACTTTTTATTAGGAATGTGCATGGATGAGAAAAAATGAATTTCAACAAGTGTAAAATCAGGCTGCAGCATAACAAAATTGACAGAAGTGAAGGGGGGTCTGGATACTGTCTGAATGAACCAAATGTGTGTTCCTATTGACACTGAAATACAGAATTTATTGATGTAAACAATTATGTGCATTTCAGTCTGCAAGATGACTCAGAAGTGAATTGGCTCAATTTTTTAAATCTAGTTTTTAAAAGGTGGGGGTCACTAACAGATGAAACGGTGAACAAATCCGATGCAAACATCCCTTTTGCCCATGAAACTCCTCGCTGGCCAGGAAAGCGACATGTCGTTAAGACCACAAGGATCCAAGTGTTAGGTGAAGGGTGAGGGAGGCGAGTGGCTCAGAAATATGAAAAATATATCAAGATTTCTTTAAATCTCCCATATCTCCCAGCAGGAAATTACATGCAGCAACTTTAAATCGTGGAGCAAAAGGATAAAACCATTTTGGGAGAGAAAGAATATGCAGAAGCAGCAACAGCAGCCCACAGGCTTCATTCTTCTCCCTTCGCTGCTTCCAGGCCGTGGAGGAACCCAAAGAACCCGACTTTCTCCCAGCTTCTCCTCCGACCTTCCCTCCACTCACCTCCCAGGAGCCGCTTCGACCCTCTAAACGGCACAAGAGGCTCCGCCGACGCCATCCTCCTTCTGTGGGTGAACCGGAAGAGGAACTTCCTCTGTTCTCTTCCTCCTCCTGTTCCTCCACAACCTCTCTAGCAATCTAATCCTCAATCGTTTCCATTTGTACCAGTTCGGCCTCTCTCCCTTTGGTGTAATGTCAATACTACGATGCCGCTGCTTTACTCTATTCTCTGCTTTCTAAGGCGTGAGTATTGCTTCTTTGTTGATCGCCATCTAGCAACATAAGGTTGAAAATCACCCTCGTCCTGTCTCTACCCTGACGCGTTTGCAAGAGGCTTTCATGGATTCTGTGCTTCCTTTGGTGCCATCAAGTCGTGGTCGACTCTCACTGAGCACAGGAATAGCTTTTGTCCGTGACAATCTATCCTATACCTTTTCCTTCAGGTCTCCGAATGGAGCATCCTGAAGATCAGATTAACAGAGTTGGAAGGGACCTGTCCACTCTTCCAACCTCCCCCCTGAGGGCCCCCCTTAGGGTCTCTTGACTTCCCCATTGATTTCACTTACCAGAAGGTTTTAAAAAGTATTCACACCACCCCTGGACAGTGCAATGATCACATACAGGTAGTCCTGGGCTTACAACAGTTCATTTGTTGACCATGCAAAGTTACAACTCTGAAAAAAATGACTTATGACCAGTTTTGTTAAGTGATTCACTTAACAAATGTAGCAAGAAAGGCCATTAAATGGGGCAAAACTCTTCCTTACTGAGGCTGAAATTATTGTCCTTACAATCGGCTCCCACATTTGAGAATAAACTTATACATGATTAAGTAATTAACTTCCTTCAAACTGCTTTAGGTCCTCTCGAGGCATATTGCCTTTTTTGGTACGGTACTGCAAATTTAAGTTCTTAGCATTTTGTGCTTATTCCAGGGATGCTTCGGGGAGGGGGCCAACCCTGGTGCTTCTGCTGTGGGTGCCGGACCTCTTGAGCCTGGAGGGAGGAAGAGAGGAAGGTAGGGGACTGGAAAGTTACCATCTGGGGACAGCTGGCGAGCCCCCCCCCCAGTCCCTGCCACAGCTGCAACGCTGGGAAGTTTGACGGGCCACCACCCCCTGTCCCGCTGGGCTAGCATCTCCCAACGGCATTGCAAAGATCAGGCGGGCACGTTTTGGGCGGGGTGAGCAACAGTGACAGGGGTACCAATTCGGGGGCATGGCCAGCCAGCCAGATTCTCCAATCTCTGGGAAATGACCACCACTACTTTGAGTGAACCGGTGCAAACTGGAGGAATACCACCTCTGCCTAACATCAATACCCGGGAAGATACTGGGGGGGGGGGGGGAACAGATCTGTCAGCACCTAGAAATGAGTAAAGTAATAACTAGCAGCCAGCCCGGCTTTGTTAAAAACAGATCATGCCAAACAAATCTTATTTCATGCTTCAACATAGTGACTAAATTAGCAGACCAGCGAAATACTATGGACATAATATACTTAGACTTCAGCAAGGCATTCAACAAAGTAGACCACAACCTACTTCTTCGTAAGCTAGAAAAAAGTGAGATAGATAGCAATACCACCAGATGGATTTGCAACTGGCTGACAAACCATACTCAAAGAGTAGTCCTTAATGGGTCAAAGTCTACATGGAGAGAAGTAAGCAGTGGCGTATCACAAGGTTCTGTCTTAGGCCCAGTACTCTTCAATATCTTCATAAACGACTTAGATGAGGGAATAGGGGAACTTACCAAATTTGCAGATGATACTAAGCCGGCAGGAATAGCTAACACCCTAGAAGATAGGCTCAAGATCCATCTGAACCATGACAGACTTGAACACTGAGCCCTATTTAACAAAATGAAATTCAATGTAGAGAAAAGTAAAGTCCTACACTTAGGTAAGAAAAACCAAAAGTACACATATAAACTGGATGAAACCAGGCTTCATAATAGTGATTGTGAGAGGGATCTTGGGTTCTTAGTGTACAACCAGTTAAATATGAGCCAGCAGTATCCAGCAGCAGCCAAAAAAGCCAATGCAATCCTAGGTTGCATTAACAGAGGGATACAATCTAGATCAAATGAGGTAATAATACCACTCTATAAAGCCATAGTAAGACCACACCTAGAATACTGCATCAAATTTTGGTCACCATACTATAAAATGTTGATACTCTAGAAAAAGTGCAGAGGAGAGCAAGCAGGATGATTAGGGGACTGGAGACGAAAACATATGAAGAATGGTTACAGGAACTGGGCATGGCTAGTCTAGTGAAGAGAAGGACCAGGGGAGACACGATAGCAGTCTTCCAATATTTGGGGGGCTAGCACAGAGAGGAAAGGGTCAAGCTATTTTGCAAAGCATGTAATGCCAGCCAAGGAATAATCAATGGGAATTGACCAAGGAGAAATTCAACCTAGAAATAAGGAGGAGCTTTCTGACAGTGGGAACAATCAACCAATGGAACAGCTTGCCCTCGAAAGTTGTGGGAGTTTCGTCACTTGAGACTTTCAAGAAGAGATTGGACTGTCATTTGTCAGAAATGGTATAGGATCTCCTGCTTGAGTGGGGTTGGACTAGATAACCTATAAGGTTCCTTCCAACTCTGTTAATCTGCCCAACATCTAATGTTTGTGTAGTATTATTTTTAGCAGACTGTGTTTTTCTATTGTTGTGACTTAGATTAAGTTCAGAGCACATATTATGACCAATTCATGCAAAACCCCACATAATCCCAAGGGGTTCACATACTTTTTCTTGCAACTGTACATACAGTTATAGATGTGCGTATTTGTATTTCTCTCTCTGTGCATATATTTGCAACTGTACAATCTATCCCCAGCAATTCCAGATATATTTGATGATAAGCCTTTGCACTGCTAAGAATTTGTGAATCACCAAAGTGAAAAAGAGATATTTGAACTTGGACACAAATGTGTCAAACGAATCATAACTAATGTAAGAGGTTATTCTTTATTGTGACATGTTTGCTTATTGATTGTAATGTGCACTTTTTTTCTTTTTTCCACATCTTCTGCAACCATTCTATAAACAATTAAAGTTACATTTTCTTTGAATCTTACAGAAAGAGAAGATGTCAATAAGAGCACTCTGGAAAACTGAGAATAACAAGCAACTTTGGAAAAGAAAGTAAAGGCAGCCAGAAATCAAAATATTTTCCATTTCCAAAAAAAAATCACAAAATTCTTTTCCTTTTCCAGAAGTTGAGAGACAAAAGAGAAAAAATTAAGCAGAGATTTCAAGTTTAGAAAGAGTAGAGTATGAGAAACTCAAGAATACATTAAATGAAAGATCAAAGGAGATTATATTTCATTCAGAGAAAGACGAAGTCAGAGAATAAAAAGGTCTACTGGATAGCTACCTAGGGCTGACAGTGATGCAGGCCTGGCCCTGTGAGGAGGAAAACAGATGGAATAAAGCACCAGTAAATGATCACACATATATTTGACCTCAAGAATATCACCAACCTGGTGACACCTTAGAAGACTCAGACAGGAGAGAAATCATATGATTGTTCAGACTGTGGAAAAAGGTACAGTCAGAATTCCAGCCTAATGACATGCCGGAGAACTCATTCCCAGAAGAAACCGTGTGAATGTCCTGAGTGTGGGAAATGTTTCAGTCATAATTCCAGCCTGGTAATACACCAGAGGATACACACAGGAGAAAAACCATATGAATGTCCTGAGTGTGGGAAATGTTTCACTAATAATTCCAACCTGGTTCAACACCAGAGGATACACACAGGAGAAAAACCATATGAATGTCCTGAGTGTGGGAAATGTTTCACTAATAATTCCAACCTGGTTCAACACCAGAGGACCCACACAGAAGACAAACCGTATGAGTGTCCAGAGTGTGGGAAAAGTTTCAGTCATAATTCGACCCTGGTGACACACCAGAGGACTCACACAGGGGACAAACCGTATGAGTGTTCAGATTGTGGGAAACATTTCAGTCAGAATTCAAACCTGGTGGTACACGTAAGGACTCATTCCCAAGACAAACCATATGAATGTCCTGAATGTGGGAAAACTTTTAGTCATAATTCCAATCTGATAAGACATCGGAAGGTTCACAGAGGAGAAAAACCGTATGAATGTTCAGAATGTGGGAATAGTTTCAGTAAGAA
Organism: Thamnophis sirtalis; assembly: GCF_051295495.1. Classification (NCBI taxonomy): domain Eukaryota; kingdom Metazoa; phylum Chordata; class Lepidosauria; order Squamata; family Natricidae; genus Thamnophis; species Thamnophis sirtalis. The sequence goes on along the minus strand of NW_028261383.1, from coordinate 22,606,094 downwards.
TTCTCATCTGCTGAAACACCAAAAGATTCACACGGGAAACAAACCGTATGAGTGTTTAGATTGTGGGAAACATTTCAGTCGGAATTCAAGCCTGGTGGTACACCAAAGGACTCATTCCCAACCCAAACCATATGAATGTCCTCAATATGGGGAAACTTTTAGTCATAATTCCAATCTGATAACACATTGGAAGGTTCACAGAGGAGAAAAACCGTATGAATGTTCAGAATGTGGGAAAAATTTCAGTAAGAATTCTCATCTGCTGACACACCAAAGGATTCACACGGGAGACAAACCGTATCAGTGTCCAGAGTGTGGGAAATGTTTCACTAATAATTCCAACCTGGTGTTACACCAGAGGACTCACACAGGGAAGAAACCGTATGAGTGTCCAGATTGTGGCAAACGTTTCAGTCAGAATTCCAATCTGGTGACACACCAGAGGATTCATTCCCAGGACAAACCATATCAATGTTCTGAATGTGGGAAAAGTTTCAGTCAGAAGGCCAACCTTTTGAAACACCAGAGGATTCACACAAGAGAGAAACTGCATGAGTGTCCAGAGTGTGGGAAAAGTTTCAGTCATAATTTGACCCTGGTGACACACCAGAGGACCCACATAGGAGACAAACCGTATGAGTGTCCAGAGTGTGGGAAAAGTTTCAGTAATAATTCTACCCTAGTGACACACTTGAGAACTCACACAGGAGTGAAACCGTATGAATGTCCTGAGTGTGGGAATAGTTTCAGTCAAATCTCCAGTCTGATAAGACATCAGAGGATTCACGCAGGAGAAAAACCGTATGAATGTTCAGATTGTGGCAAAAGTTTCAGTCATAATTCCAACCTGGTGACACACCAGAGGATTCATTCCCAGAACACACCATATCAATGTTCAGAATGTGGGAAAAGTTTCAGTAAGAATTCTCATCTGCTGACACACCATAGGATTCACACGGGAGACAAACCGTATGAGTGTCCAGAGTGTGGCAAAAGTTTCAGTCAAAATAACAACCTGGTGACACACCAGAGGACTCATTCCCAGGACAAACCATATGAATGTCCTGAATGTGGGAAAAGTTTCAGTCAGAAGGCCAACCTTTTGAAACACCAGAGGATTCACACAAGAGAGAAACTGCATGAGTGTCCAGAGTATGGGAAAAGTTTCAGTAATACTTCCAGTTTGGTAACACACCAGAGGATTCACAAACTTGATAAAGTCTAACTATTTCTTTCTGTTAATTAGCAGAACTTTCTGGATATTTCCTTTTGCAGAAGTGTGGAATTCTTCAAAAGGCTTTTGGAGTTATTGTTTTTTATATCGATTATTGAATTCCCACAATTGGAGTTTCCATCTCCTACCTTGGCATCCTCCAGCTTTTGAATGCCAGAATTTCCCAGCCACCAGAAATGTAGTCCTTGAGATATAAGTGTTATGGAGCCTATCAATTTTATGTTGCAATCAGCGTTAAATGAGACTGCTTTGCTTAACTTCCCTCTCTCCCTTTTCTCCCTGATAAAGCTGTTCTATGAATGTGTGAGTTATTAAGCGGAACACTGACTAACGCAGGGTTGTAGGCATAACCGAGGCCCAGGCTTGCATTCCAAAGCCTTCCTCTACCACAACCCTTTGGTCACCCCAGTCCTTTCTCTTTTCCACAGGGTCCTCACAGGCTTTTTCCCACTCCCACTGGGTCCCTGCAGTTCTTAGACCTGACTCCCACCCCAGCAGGCCTCAAAGCCTCCTCTTCCTTACCTTTTGAGGAGCACTGAACCTCATTTTGGGGAAAGAGGGCAGGACATCCATCCCTGGGCCGCTTTGAGTTGCTCCCAACTCTAAGATGTGTAGTCAATAAGTGTAATAATAAAATTATATGACAAAGGGTTGAAGGACCTTGGTATGTGTAGGCTATCAAAGTGAAGGATTGGGGGGACATGAAAGCTGCCTTCCAGTAATTGAGCATCTGAGCGTTGACTTATTCTCTGTGGCACCAAAGAATGGGACAAGAAGTAATGGGTGGAAGTTCATGAAAGAGAGATCCAATCTAGAAGTAAGGAGAAATTCTCTGGAACAATCAGTGGAATAGCTTGCCCCCTGGGTTTGTGGGTGCTATGTCACTGGAGGTTTTCAACAATTGTTTGGCCTTGAGCAGGGTATTGGATTAAAAGAAGACCTCCAATGTCCCTTCCAACCCTATGTTCCTGCGATTCTGTGAGAGGCAACTTAGAAAATAGCTACAGGTAGTCCTCAACTTACAATAGTTCATTTATTAATCATTTGAAGTTTATGAATCAATGATGTTCTCCATCTATTATGAAAACTGCTCCAGTAATTGGTAAAAGGTGAGTCATTCAGAGATACAATGATGTATAGAAAGGAAATTTCACAAATATCTGATAATTGAAATGAATAATAGTGTTAGAAATGACCTAGGGCAGTGATGGCGAACCTTTTTGACACCGAGTGCCAAAAAGGGAGTGCGCATGCTTGTTGTGGAAGTGACCCGGGAAAGGAGCTGCCCGGTGTGCATGTGTGCACTGGAAACTAGAACATCCAGTTTCCAGCGCATGTGTGTTCCTGGTTTCTGGCATGTATGCGTGCGTGACAATCAGCTGGGCGGGGCCCATGCACACGTGGAAACCGGAAGACCAGCTCTAAGAATTGCCTTTGACCATTTTGGGGAAGAGAGACTTGTATGCACAAGAGGCATGTTGGTTGAGCTCCAAAGAGGCTTGGGTTGTTGGAATAAAATATCCTTTGGAGAGTTTTTGCTTATATTCTGTTTGGCCAATGCTGCTTCCTCTAGTTATTCCGTTGCAAACTTCCCTTCCAAATTTCATGCCTACTGTATATAAGGCACAGAATTTATCTGAGTCTCTTTCACTTTCATACCTTCTCCTTTCTATAAAGATTTCTATTTTTATTTTTTTTATTTTTTTCATTTTCATAACATATAATCACATGTATACGATTACATAGCCAACATCATATTGTATTATTAAATGTTTACATCAATTCATCTTACCATCAACTCCCAAAAAGAATTATTGGCTCTTCTGTTCTTCATACACCATATTTGTACCTTATCCATCACTTTCTTCTTTCTTTCTCTTCCCCCTCCCTACCTCCTTTCTTCCCTCTATCATCGTTCCCTTCTCTACTTCCCCTTCCTCTCTCTTCTTCTTCTCTCCCCTTTCTATTCCTCATTTCTCTCCTCCCCTTCCCATCTCTCTTATCCCTCTCTTCTTCCCTCTTTCTTTTCGGTTTCCCACTCTTCATCTCATTTAATTGGTGTATTTCAGCTTCTGAGCAAGCTCCATTTTATGTTGATGGTATTTATAATTCCTTTTCAATATACATATTTAATTTTAACATATATTCTCCTTTTAAAAAAAATAGAACAAAGTATACATATATAATCATTGTACTTTTAAAAGCCTCTCCCCCACCCAGCCTAATTTTAACCGAGATGTAAATCTTTATCTTAGCTTTATATTTTCCCATATAAAAGTTTCTAGTTATCTGATTTTTTTCCTAGTCTTTTGTCCCACTTCTCTGTTCCTATCTTCTCCGTTTTCTTTGTTTTGACACATCCACTCTCTTCAATTTCCCCAGGTCACCATCAAAAGGATATTTTATATTTCTCTTTGTTGCGGCAAAACCACCTATTTCAATTTTCCTTATGCCACTAACAGCCTCAACCTCTTTTGTCTGCTTTTTATTCCCTTTTTTTGCGACACCTCCTCTTTTTACAGTTTTCCCTATACCACTGCCAAGACTAAAGAAGTTTTTTCTCTGCTTTTTATTTCCCTCCATTTCTACCCCTTCGTTGCCTTGCCCCCTTCTTCTTTGAATTCTTTAGATATCTGCTTCTCTGGGTTCAGAATTCTATTCAGGCTTGATTTTACAAATTTTAATGATTTATGCATATCCATGATGTCCAGTACCAAAGAGAATTAGTTGTACAGTTCTTATTTCAGAACTTTCCACCTTAAATTTATCTACTGCTGTGGGGAAGACCGATGGGAGCCATCTGAAAACGTTTGTCACACTTTGGGCACTCATTTGGTTTCTGTCCTGTGTGAGTCCTCTGGTGTACCAACTGATGTGAATTCTGACTGAATTTTTTTTCCCCACAGTCAGGACATGCAAAGAGTTTCTCTCACATGTGAGTCTTCTGGTGTATTACTAGGGTGAAATTGTGTTCTCAGAGACAGGACATTCAAAGGGTTGACTCCCTGGGATACATCTTCAGATATCTCATGAGGTGGGAATTTCTAACGACACTTTTCCCTCAAACTAGGCATTTACAGTATCTCCCTTATGTGAATCCTTTGATGTGGCTATGCTTGCTAAAGTTTTTACCAGACTGAAAGCACTTGCAGGCCATCTGTCCTAGATTTGTCCTTCGATGAACCACAAGAGAGCTGTTCAGACTAAACCATTTCTCACATTTATAGCATTGCTATGGATTTTCTACAATGTGGATCCTTTCATGCACAATCAGGTGTGGTATATAATCTGTACTTTTCCCACAAGAGGCAGAATAGGAGTTTTTCCAACACCGATATTCTTGGGGTTAAGTATATGTGTGATCATTTGTTTAGTGGTGCTTAATTCCAGATGCAATCCTCCTCACAGGGCCAGGCCTGCATCACTGTCAGCCCTATGTGGCTATCCAGTAGACATTTTTTATTCTCTGACTTCGTCTTTCTCTGAGTGAAATATAATCTCTTCATTTAACATATTGTTGAGCTTCTCATACTCTATTTTTTCCAGCTTGAAATCTCATCTTATTTTTTTCTCTTTTGTCTCTCAACTGCTGGAAAAAGAGAAGAATTTTGTAGTTTTCTTTAGGAAATGGAAAATATTTTGATTTCTTGCTGACTTTATTTTCTTTTCCAATGTTGCTTGTTATTCTCAGTTTTCCAGAGTGCTCTGAATGTTGAATGTTGAATGTTGATTTTATTTATATGCCGCCCTTTTCCCCCGAAGGGGACTCAGGGCGGCTCACAACTCAACCAAGGGAGGGGGATACAGACAAAAAATTAAAACAACGCGCAACAATACATAATTTAAAACACACAACAGTCATAACATTCGAGAAGGGGGTAGAAGCTTTTTTAGCCCCAGGCCTGTCGGAATAGCCAGGTTTTGAGGGCCTTGCGGAAGGTCTGGAGGGTGGTGAGGGTTCGAATCTCCACGGGGAGTTCGTTCCAGAGGGTTGGAGCGGCCACAGAGAAGGCTCTCCTCCGGGTAATCGCCAGTCGACACTGGCCGGCGGATGGAATTCGGAGGAGGCCTAATCTGTGGGATCTAATCGGTCTAGAGGAGGTAATTGGCAGCAGGCGGTCTCTCAAGTACCCAGGTCTTTTTGATATCTTCTCTGTCTATAAGATTCAAAGAAAAATGTAACTTTAATTGTTTATAAAATGGTTGCAGAAGATGTGAAAAAAAGAAAAAAGTATACATTACAATAAATGGGCAAGCATGCCACAATAAAGAATAACCTCTTCCTTTAGTTATGATTCATTTGACACATTTGTGTCCAAGTTCAAATATCCATTCAATCAAGGCATTTTCTTTTTCACTTTGCTGATTCACAAATTTTTAGTTGTGCAAAGGCTTATCATCAAATATATCTAGAAATGCTGGAGATAAATTGTACAGTTGTAAATATATGCATAGAGAGAGAAATACAAATACACAAACCAATAACTGTATGTATGTGGAAAATCCATGTGTTTTAGCCTGAAAACTATCCCAAAATAGTTACAGTCGAACCTCATGAGCTAACTTTAATGACATGGCTTTTTACTTGACGAAATGATATCTAAACTCTCTGCAAGATTTCATGTACTACTTTTGCCTATGAACTTCCTCATCTCCAAATAAGGGCAGCAATTATTTTCCACAACCACTCTAGTGACATCCTAATTCAAGTAGTGCTGACTTACTGACTGCAATTGTGACTGGCATCTGTGTCAGTAAGCAGCCCCATCATTAAGCATGATGTCATATGACAATGCCAATTTACATGCCATGATTGTTGGCTCTATAGAAAGGGAATGCTATGAAAGCAAAGGTGGAAAGACCCAGATAAATTATATGCCTTAAATAGACAGAATTTGGAGAAAAACTGAAAATTGGAAAGGGAAGATGGTGATGGGATAACTAGAGGAAGAAGGACTGGGTGAATATAAACAGAAACTCTGGACAGGGCATTTTATTCCAACAACTGAAGCCTCTTTGGAGCTCAACCAACCTGCTGCTTGTGCACACCAGTCCCACCTCCCCCAAATGATCTGCAGTTATTTTGGGCAAGACATCCAGGCCTGTCACTTAATCTAAAATTTTTCTATCTTTCTAAATACAGTGCATTCAGAAGGCTACAGCAAAGGTTCTGTGGCACCAAAGGTTCCTAAGGGCACAGTGGCCTCCATAATTCTCAAATGGAAAAAGTTTGGTACAACCAGGATTCCTCCAATAGCTGGTCTTTCAATAAAACGGAGCAATTGTGGTAGAAGGGCCTTGGTAAGACGGGTGACCAAGAATCTGATGGTCTCTCTAACTGAGCTCTAGAGATCCTGTGTGGAGATGGACAGAGTTCCAGAAGGACAACCATCACTGCAGCCCTCCACTGTTCTGGGCTTTTATGGTGGAGTGATTCGACAGAAGCCTCTCCTCAGTCCATAACACATAAATGCCCCCTTAGAGTTTGCAAAAGAGCACCTGAAGAACATCACACTGTGGGGTGTTTTTCAGTAGCAGGGACTGGGAGACTGGTCAGGGTTGAGGGAAAGCTGAAACGTCACACTGGGCCGAAGGTTCACTTCTCAACATGACAAGGACACAGCTAAGACAACATAGGAGTGGCTTAGGGACAACTCTGTGAATGTCCTAGAGAGTCCCAGCCAGAGCTCTGACTTGAATCCTATTGAATATCTCTGGAGGCACCTAAAAATGGCTCTCCATCTATGGTTGCCATCCAAGCTGACTGAGCTTGAGAGGTCTTGCCAAGGAAAAATGGCAGAAACCCCCCCTCCCAAGTGTGTAAAGCTTATTGACTCATACCCAAAAAGGCTTAAGGCTGTAATTGCTGCCAAAGGTGCTTCAACAAAGTACTGAGTGAAGGATCTGAATATTTATGCCAATGTGATATTTCAGGTGTTTTTGTTTTTAATACATTTACAGACATTTCTAAAATTCTGTTTACACTTTTTATTAGGAATGTGCATGGATGAGAAAAATTGAATTTCAACAAGTGTAAAATCAGGTTGCAGCATAACAAAATTGACAGAAGTGAAGGGGGTCTGGATACTGTCTGAATGAACCAAACGTGTGTTCCTATTGACACTGAAATACAGAATTTATTGATGTAAACAATTATGTGCATTTCAGTCTGCAAAATGACTAAGAAGTGAATTGGCTCAATTTTTAATCTATTTTTTAAAAGGTGAGGGTCACTAACAGATGAAACGGTGAACAAATCCGATGCAAACATCCCTTTTGCCCATGAAACTCCTCCCTGGCGAGGAAAGCGACATATCAATGAGACCACAAGGATCCAAGTATTAGGTGAAGGGTGAGGGAGGCGGGTGGCTCAGAAATATGACAAATATATCAAGATTTCTTTAAATCTCCCAAATCTCCCAGCAGGAAATCACAAGCAGCAACTTTAAATCGTGGAGCAAAAGGATAAAACCATTTGGGGAGAGAAAGAATATGCAGAAGCAGCCCGCAGGTTTCATTCTTCTCCCTTCGCTGCTTTCAGGCCGTGGAGGAACCCAAAGGGCCCGACTTTCTCCCGGCTTCTCCTCCGACCTTCCCTCCACTCACCTCCCAGGAACCGCTTTGACCCTCCAAATGACACAAGAGGCTCTGTCGACGCCATCCTCCTTCCGTGGGAGAACCGGAAGAAGAACTTACATGATTAAGTAGTTAACTTCCTTCAAACTGCTTTAGGTCCTCTCGAGGCATATTGCCTTTTTTGGCACGGTACTGCAAATTTAAGTTCTTAGCATTTTGTGCTTATTCCGGGGATGCTTCGGGGAGGGGGCCAACCCTGGTGCTTCTGCTGGGGGTGCCGGACCTCTTGAGCCCGGAGGGAGGAAGAGAGAAAGGTAGGGGACTGGAAACTTACCATCTGGGGACAGCTGGCGAGGCCTCCCCCGTCCCTGCCACAGCTGCAACGCTGGGAAGTTTGACAGGCCATCCCCCCCCCCCCCCCTACGTCCCCGCTGGGCTAGCATCTCCCAAAGTGAACGGCGTTGCAAACATGAGGCAGGGCATGTTTTGGGTGGGATGAGCAACAGTGACAGGGGTACCAATTCGGGGGCATGGCCAGCCAGCCAGGTTCTCCAATCTCTGGGAAATGACCACCACTACTTTGGGTGAACCGGTGCAAACCGGAGGAATACCACCTCTGCCTAACATCAACACCCGGGAAGATACTGGGAGGCGATAATCATGTCAATTATTCCTTCTGGAAAGTGCCTGATTGGGAAGGGAATGAGTTCATTTCTTGTGAATAAACATGCAAAAGGCTTATCTTGATGGGCCTTTTGAATTTCTTTGTAAAGCAGCCATTCCACTTTTTCCTCTTCTTATTTTTCTTTAAAGGCATGTTTTGCAAGATGAGAGTCCCTAAATTACGAGCAAACGGTCAACAGGAAGCCTAAGGGCAGGGAGCTTTCCCCAAAGCTCCTCTCTGTAACACTCCAAGCTATGCACCGAAGGGAGCTTCAAGGCTCAATGAGAAGTGCCAACAGCTACAGAGACGAAAATAGAAGTAATAATGCCCGGGTGAAGGACGTTGGGATTACTCGGGGATGCCCCAGTCACTCCCTCACCTTATCGGCTTCAGTGAAGGGGTTAAACGCAGAGAGCTTTTGCGCCTAGAGGGGAGGCAGGAAAGGGGAAAGGGTGGGTAAGGGGGCTGGAAGCCAATCTCCGACCTCTCCTTCCTGCTCTCCAGATGTCTCTTACGCCAAGTGCTGCGGAGATCTCCTCGTGGGGAGAGGAGCTCAAGGGCTGCCAGGTGGGCAACGGCGCTGCGAGTGGAGGGGGCAGGAGGAGGGGGGATCCCCAGGTGCGGGAAGGGGAGGAGGGATTCCTTGGGGGAGGGAAGGAGAGAGAGGTGGGGTTTCCCCGGTTGCGCCCCCTCCCCTTCCCAGTCCCCGCCTTTCCTTGCAAGGTTTTCTGCTCCGTGGGAACCGCTGCGCCGCCGCCGCTTCTCCTCCTCCTCCTCCTCCTCCTCGGTTGCTGCTTCTGCGAACGGCTTTCCGACTCCCCTTAAAATCCTCCCTTCATTCCACCCCCTCCTTCCCTGCAGCCCCATATTTGGTGCAGCCCTGCTCCCTGGGGAAGGTTGGGCACCACCGTTCCCACGTTCCCCTGTGGCTGCTGTGGAGGATCAGCCTCTCAGGTTTTGGAGGGGAGGAAGAGGATCTGGGCTCAGAAGGATCGTGGCTGAAGGGCTCCCTCCGTGGGCGTGAACCCTGCTAGGGGAACGCCAGTGGCATCTCGAGGGTGGCGGAGACCAGAGAGGCGTCCAGGTGGGCTTGCTTTGAGATGCACCACCTGAATCTGCCTCTCTGACCTGTCCAGATTCCCTTTCTGGTGACAGCTGCATCCTCCTTTCTCTCTGCCCATGTAAGTGAACATCCCTTTCTATGGAGGTTTTCAATTTAAATTTTAATTCTTTTACGGATTGTATAATCCATTCTGAAGAAGAGGCTCTCAGCTCTTTTTTTACAGCCAGCTTTGCAAAGAGATCAAGAGGGTTCTGTGAAATAATTAGAAAGATAAAATATTCCCAGGTCAAGGGCCTGAGATCTCCAATAACTGCCTGCAGAGCATTTTGGGGAAGAGAGACTGATGTGCACAAGAGGCAGGTTGGTTGAGCTCCAAAGAGGCTTCAGTTGTTGGAATAAAATGCCCTTTGCAGAGTTTTTGCTTATATTCTATCGAGCCAATCCTGCTTCCTCTAGTTCAGGAATCTGCAACCATAAACACTCAAAGAGCCATTTGCACCCGTTTCCCACAGAAAAGAAAACACCGGAGTCAATAACTTAACAACCGGTGTGGCTGGGTGAGCATGGCCAACTCATGATCACTGACTCCCATCCAATAACATGACATACACCTCAGCTACGCCTACCCAGCTGATCATTAGGGCAGAGAAGGGTTGTTAAATTAGTTGCCCTGCCCAGCCCCTCCTCACCCCTCCCCTCCCAGCCACCTTGCCACACCCGGTCTAAGGTGTGTTGTTCACCCCCCCTCTCTATGTATGTCTCTCTATGTCTCTCTATCTCTGTCTTTTTTCATTTTTCCTCTCTGTCTGTCTGTCTCTCTCCCTGTCCTTCACTGTCTCTCTCTCTCTCTCTCTCACGCTCTCTGTCTCCTTTACACACACTCTATGTCACTCTCTCTCTCTCTCTGTTTCTGTTGTTGAGTGCGAGCTGCGGCAGCAGCTTCCCCAAAGACAATACTCTTCCTGTAACACCCTGGCTTACTGTGGTGGGGGGCGGGAGTGTGCACACGAGCAGGAAGACCCTCCTCAAGCAGCCAGCCTCAGCCAAACCGCAGTGAAGGTGTAAGGGGCAGATGGGTTGACCGGCTGATGGGTGAGCATTTTTTGTGAGGGCGCTCTGGCTTTCTTGAAGCCTGACGCCCCGGGATCAGCATGTGAGTTTCAGTGGGGCCAGCTCCCCTTTTCTCGCTACCCTGAGAGTCTTTACTTCTCCAGTGGAGCGATGCCGCCACTGGCGTTGATGGAAAAGCATCACCTGTGTGAGGTTTAAAGCCACGGATGGGCGCTGTGTGCCCAACCCCCTTTCCCTCGCCCTTGAGCAAGAGATCAGGCACCAGAGAATTGGCCCTGGCTGCTTATCTCTGCAGCAGAGGGATGAAAAGAGGGAGCTGCAGCAGAGGGATAAAAGAGCCACATGCGGTCCCTGCTCTGGATATTCCATTACCATCTTCCCTTTCCAATTTTCAGTTTTTCTCCAATTCTATTTAAGATACAGAATTTCTCTGAGTCCTTCCACATTTGCTTTCATAGCATTCATAGATTCCCTTTCTGTAAAGCCAGCAAGCATGGCATTTCCTATTGGAAATAAGATTTTCTACATACATACAGTTATAGATGTGCGTATTTGTATTTCTCTCTGTGTGCATATATTTGCAACTGTACAATCTATCCCCAGCATTTCCAGATATATTTGATGATAAGCCTTTGCACTGCAAAGAATTTGTGAATCACCAAAGTGAAAAAGAGATATTTGAACTTGAACACAAATGTGTCAAACGAATCATAACTAATGTAAGAGGTTATTCTTTATTGTGACATGTTTGCTTACTGATTGTAATGTGCACTTTTCCCCCCCCACATCTTCTGCAACCATTCTATAAACAATTAAAGTTACATTTTTCTTTGAACCTTACAGAAAGAGAAGATGTCAATAAGAGCACTCTGGAAAACTGAGAATAACAAGCAACATTGGAAAAGAAAGTAAAGGGAGCCAGAAATCAAAATATTTTCCATTTCCTAAAGAAAACTACAAAATTCTTCTCTTTTTCCAGCAGTTGAGAGACAAAAGAGAAAAAATTAAGCGGAGATTTCAAGTTTAGAAAGAGTAGAGTATGAGAAACTCAAGAATACATTAAATGAAAGATCAAAGGAGATTATATTTCATTCAGAGAAAGACGAAGTCAGAGAATAAAAAGGTTTATTGGATAGCTACCTAGGGCTGACAGTGATGCAGGCCTGGCCCTGTGAGGAGGAAAACAGATGGAATAAAGCACCGGTATCACACATATATTTGACCTCAAGAATATCACCGCCCGAGTGTTGATTGCTGAACGAAAGTTGTGTTTTATTATTTTTCTTTGTTCACATTTTGTTTTGTTTTTTGATACTGCACCCCCCTCCCTCGTGATTGTAAGCCGCCCTGAGTCCCCTCAGGGAAAAGGGCGGCCTATAAATTTTAATAAATGACAAAAATGACAAATGACAAATCACCAATCTGGTGACACATTAGAAGACTCAGACAGGAGAGAAATCACATGATTGTTCAGACTGTGGAAAAAGGTACAGTCAGAATTCCAGCCTAATGACATGCCGGAGGACTCATTCCCAGAAGAAACCATGTGAATGTCCTGAGTGTGGGAAATGTTTCAGTCATAATTCCAGCCTGGTAATACACCAGAGGATACACACAGGAGAAAAACCATATGAATGTCCTGAGTGTGGGAAATGTTTCACTAATAATTCCAACCTGGTTCAACACCAGAGGACCCACACAGGAGACAAACCGTATGAGTGCCCAGAGTGTGGGAAAAGTTTCAGTCATAATTCCACCCTGGTGACACACCAGAGGACTCACACAGGGGACAAACCGTATGAGTGTTCCGATTGTGGGAAACATTTCAGTCAGAATTCAAGCCTGGTGGTACACCAAAGGACTCATTCCCAAGACAAACCATATGAATGTCCTGAATGTGGGAAAACTTTCAGTCATAATTCCAATCTGATAACACATCGGAAGGTTCACAGAGGAGAAAAACCGTATGAATGTTCAGAATGTGGGAAAAATTTCAGTAAGAATTCTCATCTGCTGACACACCAGAGGATTCACACGGGAGACAGACCGTATCAGTGTCCAGAGTGTGGAAAAAGTTACAGTCATAATTCCACCCTGGTGATACACCAGAGGACTCACACAGGGAAGAAACCGTATGAGTGTCCAGATTGTGGCAAATGTTTCAGTCAGAATTCCAACCTGGTGACACACCAGAGGATTCATTCCCAGGACAAACCATATCAGTGTTCTGAATGTGGGAAAAGTTTCAGTCAGAATTTCAATCTAGTAACGCACCAGAGGATTCACACAGGAGAGAAACCATATGAGTGTCCAGAGTGTGGCAAAAGTTTCAGTCAGAATTCCGGCCTAGTGGCACACCAGAGGACTCATTCCCAGGACAAACCATATGAATGTCCTGAATGTGGCAAAAGTTTCAGTCAGAATTTCAATCTGGTAACACACCAGAGGATTCACACAGGAGAAAAACCATATGAATGTCCTGAGTGTGGGAAAAGTTTCAGTCAGAATGCCAACCTTTTGAAACACCAGAGGATTCACACAAGAGAGAAACTGCATGAGTGTCCAGAGTGTGGGAAACGTTTCAGTCATATCTCCAGCCTGATAAGACATCAGAGGATTCACAAACTTGATAAAGGCTAACTATCTGTTTCTGTTAATCAGCAGAACTTTCTGGATATTTCCTTTTGCAGAAGTGTGGAATTCTTCAAAATGGCTTTTGGAGTTATTGTTTTTTATATTGATTATTGAATTCCCACAATTGGAGTTTCCATCTCCTACCTTGGCATCCTCCAGCTTTTGAGTGCCAGAATTTCCCAGCCACCAGAAATGTAGTCCTTGAGATATAAGTGTTATGGGGTCTATCAATTTTACGTTGCAATCAGCGTTAAATGGGACTGCTTTGCTTAACTTCCCTCTCTCCCTTTTCTCCCTGATAAAGCTGTTCTATGAATGTGTGAGTTATTAAGCCGAACACTGGCTAACTCAGGGTTGTAGGCATAACCGAGGCCCAGGTTTGCATTCCAAAGCCCTCTACCTGAGCCAAGGTGGCGCAGTGGTTAAATGCAACACTGCAGGCTACTGCTAGATCAGCAGTTCAGCGGTTCAAATCTCACCGGCTCAGGGTTGACTCAGCCTTCCATCCTTCCGAGGTGGGTAAAATGAGGACCCCGATTGTTGGGGGCAATATGCTGACTCTCTGTAAACCGCTTAGAGAGGGCTGAAAGCCCTATGAAGCGGTATATAAGTCTACTGCTATTGCTATTGCTATTGCTACCGCAACCCTTTGGTCACCCCAGTCCTTTCTCTTTTCCACAGGATCCCCACAGGCTTTTTCCCACTCCCATTGGGTCCCTGCAGTTCTTAGACCTGACTCCCACCCCAGCAGGCCTCACAGCCTCCTCTTCCTTAACTTTTGAGGAGCACTGAACCATATTTTGGGGAAAGAGGGCAGGACATGCGTCCCTGGGCCGCATGACTATTGTGGAAGCAGCTGTCATTTTCATTGTGCCTGGAATTAATTACGGTGACAGCAGCACCATAATACCGATGTATTTGTCGCAACTCTCTTGGTGGTGGTGATGGGTATTGTCAGTGTTGCTATGAAAATTAGGGCAAAGCAAGATTCTTTGAGTTGCTCCCAACTCTGAGATGTGTAGTCAATAAGTGTAATAATAAAATTATATGACAAAGGGTTGAAGGACCTTGGTATGTGTAGGCTATCGAAGTGAAGGATTGGGGGGACATGAAAGCTGTTTTCCAGTAATTGAGCGTCTGTCACAAAGAAGAGGGGGTTGACTTATTCACTATGGCACCAAAGAACAGGACAAGAAGTAATGGGTGGAAGTTCATGAAAGAGAGATCCAATCTAGAAGTAAGGAGAAATTCTCTGAGAACAATCAGTGGAATAGCTTGCCTCCTGGGTTTGTGGGTGCTCTGTCACTGGAGATTTTCAACAATTGTTTGGCCTTGAGCAGGGTATTGGATTGGAAGACCTCCAATGTCCCTTCCAACCCTATGTTCCTGTAATTCTGTGAGAGGCAACTTAGAAAATAGCTACAGGTAGTCCTCAACTTACAACAGTTCATTTATTAATCATTTGAAGTTTATGAATCAATGATGTTCTCCAACTATTATGAAAACTGAACTGCTCCAGTAATTGGAAAAAAGATGAGTCATTCAAAGATGCAATGATGTATAGAAAGGCAATTTCATAAATATAATTGAAATGAATAAGAGAGTTAGAAATGACCTAGGGCAGTGATGGCGAACCTTTTCGACACCGAGTGCCAAAATGGGAGTGCATATGCTTGTTGTGGAAGTGACCCAGAAAAGGAGCTGCCCGGTGTGCATGTGTGCACTGGAAACTAGAACATCCAGTTTCCAGCGCATGTGTGTTCCTGGTTTCTGGCATGTATGCGTGCGTGACAATCAGCTGGGCGGGGCCCATGCACACGTGGAAACCGGAAGACCAGCTCTAAGAATTGCCTTTGACCATTTTGGGGAAGAGAGACTTGTATGCGCAAGAGGCATGTTGGTTGAGCTCCAAAGAGGCTTGGGTTGTTGGAATAAAATATCCTTTGGAGAGTTTTTGCTTATATTCTGCTGAGCCAATGCTGCTTCCTCTAGTTATTCCGTTACAAACTTCCCTTCCAAATTTCATGACTACCGTATATAAGGCACAGAATTTATCTGAGTCTCTTTCACTTTTATATCTTCTCCTTTCTGTAAAAAATTCTTTTTTTATGTTTTTTTTTCATTTTCATAACATATAATCACATGTATACAAAGTATACATATATAGTCATTGTACTTTTAAAAGCCTCCCCCCCCCCCCAGCCTAATTTTGACCGAGATGTAGACCTGGTTACAGTTCCCAGCTGTTCTCATCATTATCTTTATATAATTATACATCCTTACATTCCCCCGGTTAGTGATTCTGTCTTTAAATCTCAATAGTTTCCCATTGTAGGTGTATTTCATGTTCCCTCTCCATTTTCCATATCTTAGATTAGATTACCCTTAATTGTCTATAAATGGCAATCCTCACTGTCCAATGTTCATTACAATTCCCTTAGTCTATTGTATAGAATAACAGTGGTAAACATCTCACTTTATTCATCATCTTAAAAATTTTATATACCGTATGTCCATGTTTCATATATTTTAACCCATGCTTAGTTGTCCTATTGTCATATTCAGTCAATTCACAACTCAGTTTAATTATCATGTATAAAAGTGAATCACAAACTCTGCTTTACAACCTCCCCATATCAGTTTCATATTTATCCATATTCCATAAATTTTAACTTTTGTTTAATTATCTTTCCATTATTATATTCAACCAATTAGCAACTCCTTTTTATTATCATGTTTAGGAATAAAACCCTTATCTTAGCTTTATATTTTCCCATATAAAAGTTTCTAGTTATCTGATTGTTTTCCTAGTCTTTTGTCCCATTTCTGTTCCTATCTTCTCCGTTTTCTTTGTTTTGACACATCCATTCTCTTCAATTTCCCCAGGTCACCGTCAAAAGGATATTTATATTTCTCTTTGTTGGGGCAAAACCACCTACTTCAATTTTCCTTATGCCACTAACAGCTTCAACCTCTTTTGTCTGCTTTTTATTCCCTTTTGTTGGGACACCTCCTCTTTTTAGTTTTCCCTATATCACTGCCAAGACTAATGGAGTTTTTTCTCTGCTTTTTATTTCCCTCCATTTCTACCCCTTCATTGCCTTGCCCCCCTTCTTCTTTGAATTCTTCTTTAGATATCTGCTTCCCTGGGTTCAGAATTCTATTTAGGCTTGATTTTAATGATTTTAATGATTTATGCATATACTATCACTGCTTGTGAAGCAATTATCAGTAGTAAAGTACTTGTTTTTACTAGTAATGTCTGAAACTCTATTTGTGTGTTTCTACTAGCAATATTCTTTCTCTCTAGCTGTACATTCCGCTGCACTACTTTCTGTCTCCCAATGGAGATACCCTTAACATTACTGATTTTAATGATTTATGCATATTTTTTATAATTTCATGTAGTTCTTCAAATTCCCAGCTTTCCATGATGTCCAGTTCCAAAGATACAGTTAGTTGTACAGTTCTTATTTCAGAGTTCCGTTCCACCTTAAATTTATCTACTGCTGTGGGGAAGAGCGATGGGAGCCATCTTGGTCTTTTGTTCTTCCTTAATATACAGTTCCAAAATTGCAGTTAGTTATACAAGTCTTATTTTGAGGGTCTGGTCCACCTGAAATTTCAAATACTGTGGGACCGGAAGGGAAGCCGGGGCCATCTTATTCTTATGCAGAGAAAAAAAAGGACGAAAGAAGGAGGGAAAAAAACCCTTGCGTTTCTCAGTTCTTGACCCTGTAATAATTCTTTCCCCTGTTACATTCCGCCTCCGGTCAGCCGCAGCTGCTCAAAACATATCAATTGGAACAAACTTGCAAACAGCCAGATTTAGGTATGTTACTTTTTTGCCTCCTGCTTTCCCGAATTCTGATTTATGGCAGTTGGTTAATTAAAACTTCCCGCACAATCAATGTTAGGTTATCAGTTATCAGTGGGAAGAAGTGTTTTTTTTCCCCTTGATTTTTTGGAGTTGGTTCAAAGCAAAGTAATTCTCCGGAATGTTTAATTTCTATTTCATATCCAAAACCAAATATAGAGTTTATATTTGAAGGGGTTTGTCACTTCTCTGCTTTCTCCTTTTCTGTCCGAATTTGTTTAGCTTTTTTTTTGGGGGGGGGGGTGTTTCAACTCTCCGTTTTCCTTTTCTTTCCTTCTTTCTTTCCTTTGGAGAAAATCCCGGTCTGACCATCAATATTGTTTATGCTCTCAAGATTTCTTTGCCATTACCAGGTTTGATTTATGGCTGTGAGTTAGATAAATTTTCTTACCGGTCTTTCATCTCTTCCACACCCGCCTGTTGATTTGCTTAGACGAGAAGTCAGCATCTTGTCAGCCGTATTGCAGACTGCCGCCCCGACTCCAAATCATAAGGCAAATCTCCGACCTGCGAGGGACCTGTTGCCTCCCTCTGGGTCTGGTGAAATGCTGCCCTTCCCCCCCCCCATCCTTTAGGAGGGTTCTGATTAAAAAAAAAAGGATCACCGGAGTAAGTTTGTCAGACAGGGTTCATGTGAGACCCTTCAGAGCTCACATTCCCCATGTCTGTCCAGCTGGAGAACTTCCTGTTGAATTCCCCTTTCTGTAAAGGTTTCTGAAAGTATTTTAATATAATGTAAACCTTGGAGCTCTTCAGGACTTACTAACCTCAGCCTGGTGCATGGATGATGCTATTTTGACTGGTGTTTTTAAAGGTGAAGGGCAGTGGTCCATTTCCCCCAAATGCTTTGAAAGGATAAATCACTGTCTAGAGCAGGGATCGGCAACCCTTTGTCACTAAATGAAGTGGTATAAATCAAAGATTACCGGTACATAATTGGATATGATAGGATGGATGGCCTCTCCTAGAGATTTCATGTAGAAGTTAAACCATGTTACTTCCTGAGGGAAATCCAGGCAGTTCCAGCTGCAAGAATGCAGAGGGAAAAATAATATCTCCTATCTAAATGGGTTTGGAAGCAATGTGGGTGGGAGCTTCAAGGTTTTCACCTTTATTTCATTTTTAATGAATGGGATGAAGCTGCCTATTGTTTAAGGCTGCACATACAAACAAGGCCATTAGCAACTTTTATGATGCAGCACCTGCCTAATCTTGTGAAGCTACGTAGGTGTAAAGCATCACTCTTTAAGCTTCCCTCAGTAGCAAATATAGTTTTGGGGAGTTATCCTGCATCCCCCAAGAGAAGGAACTGGCTGGAAAAGTCTTCACTAATCCTCAAGGGAGGAGGTGCACTTTGTCCCTGCCTAATGGCACATTGTTTTCTCCCCAGGGTTGCTTTCCTTAGTTTCGTTCCTGCAAAAGAAGCTCCTGGCTGAGTTGAAGTGACAATGAGGGCATCCCTGGGAGGCCTGTCAGACTAAGCTAGAGCCTTCCATTCAACAGCTTCACTGTTACAGCAGCAATCATTTGCCAATGCAGGTTTCAGAGACTTATCCTGAACACCCCTTGGTTCGGTGCAGCAAGAGGGAAAATGAATGTGCCCTCTTGGGAGACCTGAAATAAAAGGTATAGGGTAGATTGTCATGGACGAAAGCTATTCATGTCCTTGCTGGGAGTCGAATACGACTTGATGGCATCGAAGAAAGCACGGAATCCATGAAAGCCTCTTGCAAACGCGTCAAGGTATAGATAGGACGAGGATGATTTTCAACCTTCTGTCGCTAGATGGCGATCTACAAAGAAGCAACACTCGCGCCTTAAAAAGCAGAGAATGGAGAACAGCAACGGCGTCGCTGCTATTGACATTACACCGGAGGGAGAGAGGCCGAGCTGGAGCACATTTGAAACTATAGAGGGTTAGATTGCTAGAGAGGAGTACAGAGTAAGTTCCTCTTCCGGTTCACCCACGGAAGGAGGATGGGGTCGACAGAGCCTCTTGTGTCATTTGGAGGGTCGAAGCGGCTCTTGGGAGGTGAGTGGAGGGAAGGTCGGAGGAGAAGCCGGTAGAGAGTCGGGCCCTTTGGGTTCCTCCACGGCCTGGAAGCAGCGAAGGGAGAAGAATGAAACCTGCGGGCTGCTCTTGCTGCTGCTGCATATTCTTTCTCTCCCAAAATGGTTTTATCCTTTTACTCCATGATTTAAAATTGCTGCCTGTGATTTCCTGCTGGGAGATTGGGAGATTTAAAGAAATCTTGATATATATTTTCATATTTCTGAGCCACCCGCCTCCCTCACCCTTCACGTAGCACTTGGGTCCTTGTGGTCTCATTGACATGTCGCTTTCCTGGCCAGCGAGGAATTTCATGGGCAAAAAGGATGTTTGCATCGGATTTGTTCACCATTTCATCTGTTAGTGACCCCCACCTTTTCAAAAATAGATTTAAAAAATTGAGCCAATGCACTTCTGAGTCATTTTGCAGACTGAAATGCACATAATTGTTTACATTAATAGATTCTGTATTTCTGTTTCAATAGGAACACACGTTCTGTTCATTCAGACAATATTCAGACCCCCTTCACTTCTGTCAATTTTGTTATGCTGCAACCTTATTTTACACTTGTTGAAATTCATTTTTTCTCATTCATGTATATTCCTAATAACAAAGTGTAAACAGAATTTTAGAAAGGTATTAAAAACAAAAACACCTGAAATATCACATTGGCATAAGTATTCAGATCCTTCACTTAGTACTTTGTTGAAGCACCTTTGGCAACAATTACAGCCTCAGGTCTTTTTGGGTATGAGGCGATAAAGCTTTGCACACCTGGAGGATTGGGGGTGGGTTTCTGCCATTCCTCCTTGGCAAGACCTCTCAAGCTTAATCAGGTTGGATGGCAACCATCGTTGGAGATTCATTTTTAGGTGCCTCCAGAGATATTCAGTAGGGTTCAAGTCAGAGCTCTGGCTTGGCCCTTCTAGGACATTCACAGAGTTGTCCCTAAGCCACTCCTATGTTGTCTTAGCTGTGTTCTTGTCATGTTGAGAAGTGAACCTTCGGCCCAGTATGAGGTCCTCAGGGCTATGGAACAGGTTTTCATTGAGGATATCACTGTTGCTGAAAAACACCCCTAACAGCGTGATGCTGCCACCAGCATGCTTCACCATGGTATGTAAATTGGCATTATCATATGACATCATGCTTAACGATTGGGCTCCTTACTGACACAGATGCCAGATATAGTTGCAGTCAGTAAGTAAGCACTTGAATTAGGATGTCACCAGAGTGGTTATAGAAAATATTTTCTGCCCTTACTTGGAGTTGAGGACTTCCGTGGGCAAAACTGAACATGAAATCTTGCAGAGGGTTTAGGTATCATTTTATCGGGTAAAAACCCATGTCCTAAAGTTATCTTAGAAGGTTTGGCTGTAACCATTTTGGGATTATTTTCAAGATAAAAACATATGGATTTTCCACATACGTATAGTTATAGGTGTGTGTATTTGTATTTCTTTCTGCATATACTTACAACTGTACAATCTATCTCCAGCATTTACAGATATATTTGATGATAAGCTTTTGCACTGCTAAGAATTTGTGAATCACCAGAGTGAAAAAGAGAATTTCATGACTGAATGGATATTTGAACTTGGACACAAAGGGCTGACAGTGATGGAGAACCATAACTAATGTAAAAGGTTATTCTTTATTGTGGCATGTTTGCTTATTTATTGTAATGTATACTTTTTTCACATCTTCTGCAACCATTTTATAAACAATTAAAGTTTAATTTTCCTTTGAATCTTACAGAACGAGAAGATGTCAATAAGAGCACTCTGGAAAACTGAGAGTAACAAGCAACATTGGAAAAGAAAGTAAAGCCAGCCAGAAATCAAAATATTTTCCATTTCCTTCAGAAAATCATAAAATTCTTCTTCTTTCCAAGCAGTTGAGAAACAAAAGGAAAAAAAAGTAAGAGGCGATTTCAAGGTAGAAAAACTCAAGAATACGTTACATGAAAGATCAAGGGTGCTTATGTTTCATTCAGAAAAAGAGGGGTATCTCTGGAACTCGGCTGAAAGAAAAAGGTATTTTGGATAGCCACATAGGGCTGACAGTGATGGAGACCTAGCCCTGTGAGGAGGAAAACAGCTGGAATTAAAGCACCAGTAAATAAATCATCACACATACAGTATATTTGACCTCAAAAATATCGCTGTTGGAAAAGCTCCAAATGTGCCTATGATGGGAAAAGTACAGATTGTAAATCACAACTGATTATTCAGGATAGGATCCATATTGTAGAAAAGCCATAGCAATGCTATAAATGTGAGGAATAGTTTACTCTGAACAGCTCTATTGTGGTTCATCGAAGGACACATATAGGACAGATGGCCTGCAAGTGCTTTCAATGTGGTAAAAATTTTAACAAGCATAGCAAAATCAGAGGATTGACACCAGGAAGAAACTAAGTGCACAGTTTGAGGGAAAAGTTTTATTAGAAATTCCCACCTCATGAGACACCTGAAAACACACCTGTGGAGAAACCCTTTGAATGTCCTGACTGGGAAAATTTTCAGTCACAATTTCACCCTGGTAATACACCAGAAGACTCACACTGGAGGTAAACTCTTTGCATGTCCTGACTGTAGGAAAAGTTTCAGTCACAATTCCCATCTGGTGTTACGGAAACGTTTCAGAAGGAATTCCCACCTGGTGACACACCAGAGAACTCATACCCTGGAGAAACCATATGAATGGAGAAACCATATGAATGTTCTGAGTGTGGAAAAGGTTTTCGATGGAATTCCAATCTAGTATCACATCAGAAGACTCACACGGGAGAGAAACCATATGAGTGTCCAGAATGTGGACGATTTTTCCGTCATAATTCTACCCTAGTGACACACTTGAGAACTCACACAGGAGTGAAACCGTATGAATGTCCTGAGTGTGGGAATAGTTTCAGTCATATCTCCAGTCTGATAAGACATCAGAGGATTCACGCAGAAGAAAAACCATATGAATGTTCAGATTGTGGCAAAAGTTTCAGTCATAATTCCAACCTGATGACACACCAGAGGATTCATTCCCAGAACAAACCATATCAATGTTCTGAATGTGGGAAAAGTTTCAGTCAGAATTTCAATCTAGTAACGCACCAGAGGATTCACACAGGAGAGAAACCGTATGAGTGTCCAGAGTGTGGCAAAAGTTTCAGTCAGAATTCCGGCCTAATGAAACACCAGAGGACTCATTCTCAGGACAAACCATATGAATGTCCTGAATGTGGCAGAAGTTTCAGTCAGAATTTCAATCTGGTAACACACCAGAGGATTCACACAGGAGAAAAACCGTATCAATGTCCAGTTTGTGGGAAAAGTTTCAGTCAGAATTCTAACCTATTGAAACACCAGAGGATTCATACAAGAGAGGAACTGCATGAGTGTCCACAGTGTGGAAAACGTTTCAGTCATATCTCCAGCCTGATAAGACATCAGAGGATTCACAAACTTGATAAAGTCTAACTATCTGTTTCTGTTAATTAGCAGAACTTTCTGGATATTTCCTTTTGCAGAAGTGTGGAATTCTTCAAAAAGGCTTTTGGAGTTATTGTTTTTTATATTGATTATTGAATTCCCACAATTGGAGTTTCCATCTCCTACCTTGGCATCCTCCAGCTTTTGAGTGCCAGAATTTCCCAGCCACCAGAAATATAGTCCTTGAGATATAAGTGTTATGGGGCCTATCAATTTTACGTTGCAATCAGCGTTAAATGAGACTGCTTTGCTTAACTTCCCTCTCTCCCTTTTCTCCCTGATAAAGTTGTTCAATGAATGTATGAGTTATTAAGCCGAACACTGGCTAACTCAGGGTTGTAGGCATAACTGAGGCCCAGGCTTGCATTCCAAAGCCGCCCTCTACCGCAACCCTTTGGTCACCCCAGTCCTTTCTCTTTTCCACAGGGTCCCCACAGGCTTTTTCCCACTCCCATTGGGTCCTTGCAGTTCTTAGACCCGACTCTCACCCCAGCAGGCCTCAAAGCCTCCTCTTCCTTAACTTTTGAGGAGCACTGAACCTCATTTTGGGGAAAGAGGGCAGGACATGCATCCCTGGGCTGCATGACTATTGTGGAAGCAGCCGTCATTTTCATTGTGCCTGGAATTAATTACGGTGACAGCAGCACCATAATACCGATGTATTTGTTGCATCCCCCTTGGTGGTAGTGATTTGAGAAAGATGTGGAGTGGAAAAAGTTTCATTTAAAAAAAAAATATTTTGTAAGAACACTCAAATAGCTTTTGACAAGGAAAAAAATGGGTATTGTCAGTGTTGCTATGAAAATTAGGGCAAAGCAAGATGCTCTGAGTTGCTCCCAACTCTGAGATGTGTAGTCAATAAGTGTAATAATAAAATTATATGACAAAGGGTTGAAGGACCTTGGTATGTCTAGGCTATCGAAGTGAAGGATTGGGGGGACATGAAAGCCGTCTTCCAGTAATTGAGCGTCTGTCACAAAGAAGAGGGGGTTGACTTATTCTCTATGGCACCAAAGAACGGGACAAGAAGTAATGGGTGGAAGTTCATGAAAGAGAGATCCAATCTAGAGGTAAGGAGAAATTCTCTGAGAACAATCAGTGGAATAGCTTGCCTCCTGGGTTTGTGGGTGCTATGTCACTGGAGGTTTTCAACAATTGTTTGGCCTTGAGCAGGGTATTGGATTGGAAGACCTCCAATGTCCCTTCCAACCTGATGTCCCTGCGATTCTGTGAGAGGCAACTTAGAAAATAGCTACAGGTAGTCCTCAACTTACAACAGTTCATTTATTAATCATTTGAAGTTTATGAATCAATGATGTTCTCCAACTATTATGAAAACCGCTCCATATCTTAGATTAGATTACTCTTTAATTGTCTATAAATGGCAATCCTCGCTGTTCAATGTTCATTATAATTCCCTTAGTCTATTGTATAGAATAACAGCGGTAAACATCTCACTTTATTCATCATCTTAAAAATTTTATATACAGTACTGTGCCAAAGTTTTAGGCAGGTGTGAAAAAAATGCTGTAAACAATGCTTTCAGAAATATAAATAATGATTGTTTATTTCTGTCAATGTTCACAATGCAAAGTGAGCGAACAAAAGAAAAATCTAAATCAAATCAATATTTGGTGTGACCACCCTTTGCCTTCAAAACAGCAGCAATTCTTCTAGGTACACTTGCACACAGTTTTTGAAGGAACTCGGCTGGTAAGTTGTTGCAAACATCTTGGAGAACTAACCACAGATCTTCTGTAGATGTAGGCTTTCTCACATCCTTCTGTCTCTTCCTGTAATCCCATACACACTCGATGATGTTGAGATCAGGGCTCTGTGGGGGCCATGCCATCACTTCCAGTACTTCTTGTACTTCTTTATGCTGAAGATAGTTCTTAATAGCAATAGCAGTAGACTTATATACCGCTTCTTAGGGCTTTCAGCCCTCTCTAAGCAGTTTACAGAGAGTCAGCATATTGCCCCCAACAATCCGGGTCCTCATTTTACCCACCTCGGAAGGATGGAAGGCTGAGTCAACCCTGAGCCGGTGAGATTTGAACCGCTGAACTGCTGATCTAGCAGTAGCCTGCAGTGCTGCATTTAACCACTGCGCCACCTCGGCTCTTGGCCGTATGTTTGGGGTTGTTGCCCTGCTGCAGAATAAATTTGGGGCCAATCATATGCCTCCCTGATGGTATTACATGATGGATAAGTATCTGCGTGTGTTTCTCAGCATTGAGAACACCATTAATCCTGTACAAATCTCCAACTCCATTTGCAGAAATGCAGCCCCAAACATTCAAGGAACCTCCATCATGCTTCAATGTTGCCTGCAGACACTCATTATTGTACCGCTCTCCAGCCCTTCAACAAACACTGCCTTCTGCTACAGCCAAATATTTCAAATTTTGACTCATCGGTCCAGAGCACCTGCTGCCATTTCTCTGCACCCCAGTTCCTATGTTTTCGTGCATACTTTAGTTGCTTGGCCTTGTTCCCACATCGGAGGTATGGCATTTTGGTGGCAGCTCTTCCATGAAGACCATTTCTGGCCAGACTTCTCTGGACAGTAGATGAGTGTACCTGGGTCCCACTGGTTTCTGCCAGTTCTGAGCTGATGACACTGCTGGACATCTTCCGATTTCGAAGGGCAATAAGCTTGATGTGTCTTTCATCTGCTGCACTAAGTTTCCTTGGCCAACCACTGCATCTACGATCCTCAGTGTTGCCCGTTTCTTTGTGCTTCTTCAAAAGAGCTTGAACAGCACATCTTGAAACCCCCCGTCTGCTTTGAAATCTTTGTCTAGGAGAGACCTTGTTGATGCAGTATAACTACCTTGTGTCTTGGTGCTGTGCTCAATCCTGCCGTGACATGAAACAGTCTTTCACAACCTCACCTTGGTAGCAGAGTTTGGCTGTTCCTCACCCAGTTTAAAGCCTCCTTCACAGCTGTTTCTGTTTCAGTTCATGACTGGGTTTCAACCTAGGTGTGACATTGATGATCATTGGCACCTGTTTGGTATAATTGGTTGATCATACACCTGACTATAATCCTATAAAATCCCTGACATTGTGCAAGTATATCTATGACAATCGATGCTGGTTTGAAGGCAGAGGGTGGTCACACCAAATATTGATTTGATTTATATTTTTCTTTTGTTCGCTCACTTTGCATGTTGAAACTTGACAAAAATAAACAATCATTATATTTCTGAAAGCATTCTTTATTTACAGCATTTTTTCACACCTGCCTAAAACTTTTGCACAGTTCTCTCCACTCTTCAATTTTCCCCAGGTCACCATCAAAAGGATATTTTATATTTTTCTTTGTTGGGGCAAAACCACCTATTTCAATTTTCCTTATGCCACTAACAGCTTCAACCTCTTTTGTCTGCTTTTTATTCCCTTTTGTTGGGACACCTCTTTTTAGTTTTCCCTATATTACTGCCAAGACTAATGGAGTTTTTTCTCTGCTTTTTATTTCCCTCCATTTCTACCCCTTCGTTGCCTTGCCCCCCTTCTTCTTTGAATTCTTCTTTAGATATCCGCTTCTCTGGGTTTAGAATTCTATTTAGACTTGATTTTACTGATTTATGCAAATTTTTTATAATTTCATGTAGTTCTTCAAATTCCTACCTTTCCATAATGTCCAGTACCAAAGATACAGTTGGTTATACAGTTCTTACTTCAGAGTTCTGTTCCACCTTAAATTTATCTACTGCTGTGGGGAAGAGCAATGGGAGCCATCTTGATCTTTTCTTCTTCCTTAATGTCCAGTTCCAAAATTGCAGTTAGTTATACATGTCTTATTTTGAGGGTCTGGTCCACCTTAAATTTCAAATGCTGTGGGACTGGAAGGGAAGCCAGGGCCATCTTATTCTTATACAGAGAAAAAAAAGGACGAAAGGAGGGAAAAAAACCCCTTGCATTTTCCAGTTCTTGACCCTGTAATAATTCTTTCCCCTGTTACATTCCGCCTCCGGTCAGCCGCAGCTTCTCAAAACATATCAATTGGAACAAACTTGCAAACAGCCAGATTCAGGTATGTTTCTTTTTTGCCTCCTGTTTTTCCGAATTCTGATTTATGGCAGTTGGTTAATTAAAACTTCCCGCACAGTCAATGTTAGGTTATCAGTGAGAAGAAGTGGTTTTTTTCCTCCTTGATCTTTTGTAGTTGGTTCAAAGCAAAGAAATTCTTCGGAATGTTTAATTTCTATTTCATATCCAAAACCAAATATAGAGTTTATATTTGAAAGGCTTTGTCAATCTCTGCTTTCTCGTTTTCTGTCCGAATTTGTTTAGCTTTTGGGGGGGGGCTGGTGTTTCAACCCTCCGTTTTCCTTTTCTTTCCTTCTTTCTTTCCTTTGGAGAAAATCCCGGTCTGACCATCAATATTGTTTATGCTCTCAAGATTTCTTTGCCTTTACCAAGTTGGATTTATGGCTGTGGGTTAGATAATTTTTCTTACTGGTCTTTCATCTCTTCAACACCCGCCTGTTGATTTGCTTAGACGAGAAGTCAGCATCTTGTCAGCTGTATTGCAGACTGCCGCCCCGACTCCCAAATCATAAGGCAAATCTCCGACCTGCGAGGGACCTGTTGCCTCCCTCTGGGTCTGGTGAAACGATGCCCTTCCTTGCCCCCCCCCCCAGGATGGTTCTCATCCAAAAAAAGGATCACCCGAGTAAATTTGTCAGACAGGGTTCATGTGAGACTCTTCAGAGCTCATATTCCCCACGTCTGTCCAGCTGGAGAACTTCCTGTTGAACTCCCCATTCTGTAAAGATTTCTGAAAGTATTTTAATATAATGTAAACCTTGGAGCACTTCAGAACTTATGAACCTCAGCCTGGCGCATGGATTATGGTATTTTGACTGGGGTTTTTAAAGGTGAAGGGCAGTGATCCATTTTCCCCAAATGCTTTGAAAGGATAAATCACTGTCTAAATCAGGGATCCGCAGCCCCTAGTCACTAAATGAAGTGGTGTAAATAAAAAAAACTACCGTTACATAATTGGATGATAGGATGGATGGCCTCTCCTAGAGATTTCATGTAGAAGTTAAACCACGTTACTTTCTGAGGGAAATCCGGGCAGTTCCAGCTCCAAGAATGCAGAGGGAAAAATAATATTTCCTATCTAAATGGGTCTAGAAGCAATGTGGGTGGGCACTTCAAGATCTTGACCTTTATTTCTTTTTTTTACGAATGGGATGAAGCTGACTATTGTTTAAGGCTGCACATACAAACAAGGCCATTAGCAACTTTTATGATTTAGCACCTGCCTAATCTTCTGAAGCTAAGTATGTGTAAAGCATCACTCTTCAAGCTTCCCTTAGTCGCAAATATAGTTTTGGGGAGTTATCCTGCATCCCCCAAGAGAAGGAACTGGCTGGAAAAGTCTTCACATCTTCAAGGGAGGAGGTGCACTTTGTCCCTGCCTGATGGCACATTGTGTTCTCCCCAGGGTTGCTTTCCTTACTTTCGTTCCTGCAAAAGAAGCTCCCTGCTGAGTTGAAGTGACAATGAGGGCATCCCTGGGAGGCCTGTCAGATTAGGCTAGAGCCTTCCATTCAAAAGCTTCGCTGTTACAGCTTCAATCATTTGCCAAGGCAGGTTTCAGAGACTTATCCTGCACACCCCTAGGTGTAAAACTGGTTGGAACAATCTTCACCAGCTCCCAAAGGGAGGTGCACTTTCAAGTTGTGTATTGTATGTCATTCCCCTCCTAGAACGTTCTCCTTTGGTTTCGTTGCAGCAAGAGGGAAAATGAGTGTGCCCTCTTGGGGGACTGAAAGAAAAGGTATAGGATAGATTGTCATGGACGAAAGCTATTCATGTGCTTGATGGGAGTCGAATACGACTTGATGGCATCGAAGAAAGCACGAAATCCATGAAAGCCTCTTGCAAACGCGTCAGGATAGAGATAGGCCGAGGGTGATTTTCCACCTTATGTCGCTAGATGGCGATCTACAAAGAAGCAATACTCACGCCTCAAAAAGCAGAGAATGGAGAACAGCAACGGCATCGCCGCTATTGACATTACACCGGAGGGAGAGAGGCCGAGCTGGAACACAATTGAAACTATAGAGGGTTAGATTACTTAATCATGTAAGTTCCTCTTCCGGTTCACCCACAGAAGGAGGATGGCGTCGGCAGAGCCTCTTGTGTCATTTGGAGGGTCGAAGCGGTTCCTGGGAGGTGAGTGGAGGGAAGGTCGGAGGAGAAGCCGGGAGAAAGTCGGACCCTTTGGGTTCTTCCACGGCCTGAAAGCAGCGAAGGGAGAAGCTGCTGCTGCACATTCTTTCTCTCCCAAAATGGTTTTATCCTTTTGCTCCACGATTTAAAGTTGCTGCCTGTGATTTCCTGCTGGGAGATTTGGGAGATTTAAAGAAATCTTGATATATTTGTCATATTTCTGAGCCACCCGCCTCCCTCACCCTTCACCTAACACTTGGATCCTTGTGGTCTCATTGACATGTCGCTTTCCTGGCCAGCGAGGAGTTTAATGGGCAAAAGGGATGTTTGCATCGGATTTGTTCACCGTTTCATCTGTTAGTGACCCCCACCTTTTAAAAAATAGATTTAAAAATTGAAGGCAATGCACTTCTGAGTCATTTTGCAGACTGAAATGCACATAATTGTTTACATCAATAGATTCTGTATTTCTGTTTCAATAGGAACACACGTTCTGTTCATTCAGACAATATTCAGACCCCCTTCACTTCTGTCAATTTTGTTATGCTGCAACCTTATTTTACACTTGTTGAAATTCATTTTTTCTCATTCATGTATATTCCTAATAACAAAGTGTAAACAGAATTTTAGAAAGGTATTAAAAACAAAAACACCTGAAATATCACATTGGCACAAGTATTCAGATCCTTCACTCAGTACTTTGTTGAAGCACCTTTGGCAACAATTACAGCCTCAGGTCTTTTTGGGTATGAGGCGATAAAGCTTTGCACATCTGGGGGTTGGGGGGGGGGGTTCTGCCATTTTTCCTTGGCAAGACCTCTCAAGCTCAGTCTGGTTGGATGGCAACCATCGTTGGAGATTCATTTTTAGGTGCCTCCAGAGATATTCAGTAGGGTTCAAGTCAGAGCTCTGGCTGGGCCCTTCTAGGACATTCACAGAGTTGTCCCTAAGCCACTCCTATGTTGTCTTAGCTGTGTTCTTGTCATGTTGAGAAGTGAACCTTCGGCCCAGTATGAGGTCCTCAGGGCTATGGAACAGGTTTTCATTGAGGATATTACTGTTGCTGAAAAACACCCCTAACAGCGTGATGCTGCCACCAGCATGCTTCACCATGGTATGTAAATTGGCATTATCATATGACATCATGCTTAACGATTGAGCTCCTTACTGACGCAGATGCCAGATATAGTTGCAGTCAGTAAGTAAGCACTTGAATTAGGATGTCACCAGAGTGGTTATAGAAAATATTTTCTGCCCTTACTTGGAGTTGAGGACTTCTGTGGGCAAAACTGAACATGAAATCTTGCAGAGGGTTTAGGTATCATTTTATCGGGTAAAAACCCATGTCCTAAAGTTATCTCAGAAGGTTCGGCTGTAACCATTTTGGGATTATTTTCAAGATAAAAACATATGGATTTTCCACATACGTATAGTTATAGGTGTGTGTATTTGTATTTCTTTCTGCATATACTTACAACTGTACAATCTATCTCCAGCATTTACAGATATATTTGATGCTAAGCTTTTGCACTGCTAAGAATTTGTGAATCACCAGAGTGAAAAAGAGAATTTCATGACTGAATGGATATTTGAACTTGGACACAAATGTGTCCAATGAACCATAACTAATGTAAAAGGTTATTCTTTATTGTGGCATGTTTGCTTATTTATTGTAATGTATACTTTTTTCACATCTTCTGCAACCATTTTATAAACAATTAAAGTTTAATTTTCCTTTGAATCTTACAGACCGAGAAGATGTCAATAAGAGCACTCTGGAAAACTGAGAGTAACAAGCAACATTGGAAAAGAAAGCAAAGCCAGCCAGAAATCAAAATATTTTCCATTTCCTTCAGAAAATCATAAAATTCTTCTTCTTTCCAAGCAGTTGAGAAACAAAAGGAAAAAAAAGTAAGAGGCGATTTCAAGGTAGAAAAACTCAAGAATATGTTACATGAAAGATCAAGGGTGCTTATGTTTCATTCAGAAAAATAGGGGTATCTCTGGAACTCGGCTGAAAGAAAAAGGTATTTTGGATAGCCACATAGGGCTGACAGTGATGGAGACCTAGCCCTGTGAGGAGGAAAACAGCTGGAATTAAAGCACCAGTAAATAAATCATCACACATACAGTATATTTGACCTCAAAAATATCCTGTTGGAAAAGCTCCAAATATGCCTATGATGGGAAAAGTACAGATTGTAAATCACAACTGATTATTCAGGAGAGGATCCATATTGTAGAAAAGCCATAGCAATGCTATAAATGTGAGAAATAGTTTACTCTGAACAGCTCTATTGTGGTTCATTGAAGGACACATATAGGACAGATGGCCTGCAAGTGCTTTCAATGTGGTAAAAACTTTAGCAAGTATAGCAAAATCAGAGGATTCACACCAGGAAGAAACTAAGTGCCCAATTTGAGGGAAAAGTTTCATTAGAAATTCCCACCTCATGAGACACCTGAAAACACACCCTGTGGAGAAACCCTTTGAATGTCCTGACTGGGAAAATTTTCAGTCACAATTCCACCCTGGTAATACACCAGAAGACTCACACTGGAGGTAAACTCTTTGCATGTCCTGACTGTGGGAAAAGTTTCAGTCACAATTCCCATCTGGTGTTACGGAAACGTTTCAGAAGGAATTCCCACCTGGTGACACACCAGAGAACTCATACCCTGGAGAAACCATATGAATGGAGAAACCATATGAATGTTCTGAGTGTGGAAAAGGTTTTCGATGGAATTC
Source organism: Thamnophis sirtalis (assembly GCF_051295495.1). Classification (NCBI taxonomy): domain Eukaryota; kingdom Metazoa; phylum Chordata; class Lepidosauria; order Squamata; family Natricidae; genus Thamnophis; species Thamnophis sirtalis. The sequence continues at coordinate 22,574,492 of NW_028261383.1, read as the reverse complement.
CAATCTAGTATCACATCAGAAGACTCACACGGGAGAGAAACCATATGAGTGTCCAGAATGTGGACGATTTTTCCGTCATAATTCTACCCTAGTGACACACTTGAGAACTCACACAGGAGTGAAACCGTATGAATGTCCTGAGTGTGGGAATAGTTTCAGTCATATCTCCAGTCTGATAAGACATCAGAGGATTCACGCAGAAGAAAAACCGTATGAATGTTCAGATTGTGGCAAAAGTTTCAGTCATAATTCCAACCTGATGACACACCAGAGGATTCATTCCCAGAACAAACCATATCAATGTTCTGAATGTGGGAAAAGTTTCAGTCAGAATTTCAATCTAGTAACGCACCAGAGGATTCACACAGGAGAGAAACCGTATGAGTGTCCAGAGTGCGGCAAAAGTTTCAGTCAGAATTCCGGCCTAATGAAACACCAGAGGACTCATTCTCAGGACAAACCATATGAATGTCCTGAATGTGGCAAAAGTTTCAGTCAGAATTTCAATCTGGTAACACACCAGAGGATTCACACAGGAGAAAAACCGTATCAATGTCCAGTTTGTGGGAAAAGTTTCAGTCAGAATTCTAACCTTTTGAAACACCAGAGGATTCACACAAGAGAGGAACTGCATGAGTGTTCACAGTGTGGAAAACGTTTCAGTCATATCTCCAGCCTGATAAGACATCAGAGGATTCACAAACTTGATAAAGTCTAACTATTTGTTTCTGTTAATCAGCAGAACTTTCTGGATATTTCCTTTTGCAGAAGTGTGGAATTCTTCAAAAAGGCTTTTGGAGTTATTGTTTTTTATATTGATTATTGAATTCCCACAATTGGAGTTTCCATCTCCTACCTTGGCATCCTCCAGCTTTTGAGTGCCAGAATTTCCCAGCCACCAGAAATGTAGTCCTTGAGATATAACTGTTATGGGGTCTATCAATTTTATGTTGCAATCAGCGTTAAATGAGACTGCTTTGTTTAACTTCCCTCTCTCCCTTTTCTCCCTGATAAAGCTGTTCAATGAATGTGTGAGTTATTAAGCCGAACACTGGCTAACTCAGGGTTGTAGGCATAACCGAGGCCCAGGCTTGCATTCCAAAGCCCTCCTCTACCGCAACCCTTTGGTCACCCCAGTCCTTTCTCTTTTCCACAGGGTCCCCACAGGCTTTTTCCCACTCCCACTGGGTCCTTGCAGTTCTTAGACCCGACTCTCACCCCAGCAGGCCTCAAAGCCTCCTCTTCCTTAACTTTTGAGGAGCACTGAACCTCATTTTGGGGAAAGAGGGCAGGACATGCATCCCTGGGCCTCATGACTATTGTGGAAGCAGCCGTCATTTTCATTGTGCCTGGAATTAATTACGGTGATAGCAGCACCATAATACCGATGTATTTGTCGCAACTCCCTTGGTGGTGGTGATTTGAGAAAGAAATGTGGAATGGAAAAAGTTTCATTTTAAAAAATGTATTTTTTAAGAACTCTCAATAGCTTTTGACAAAGGAAAAAATGGGTATTGTCAGTGTTGCTATGAAAATTAGGGCAAAGCAAGATGCTTTGAGTTGCTCCCAACTCTGAGATGTACAGTCAACAAATGTAATAATAAAATTATATGACAAAGGGTTGAAGGACCTTGGTATGTCTAGGCTATCGAAGTGAAGGATTGGGGGGACATGAAAGCTGTCTTCCAGTAATTGAGCGTCTGTCACAAAGAAGAGGGAATTGACTTATTCTCTATGGCACCAAAGAACGGGACAAGAAGTAATGGGTGGAAGTTCATGAAAGAGAGATCCAATCTAGAGGTAAGGAGAAATTCTCTGAGAACAATCAGTGGAACAGCTTGCCTCCTGGATTTGTGGGTGCTCTGTCACTGGAGGTTTTCAACAATAGATTGGACAATCGTTTGGCCTTGAGCAGGGTATTTGATTAGAAGAAGACCTCTAATGTCCCTTCCAACCCTATGTTCCTCCAGTTCTGTTAGAGACAACTTAGAAAATAGTTACAAGTAGTCCTCAACTTCCAACAGTTCATTTATTAATTATTTGAAGTTTATGAATCAATGATGTTCTCCAACTATTATGAAAACCGCTCCATATCTTAGATTAGATTACTCTTTAATTGTCTATAAATGGCAATCCTCGCTGTTCAATGTTCATTACAATTCCCTTAGCTATTGTATAGAATAACAGCGGTAAACATCTCACTTTATTCATCATCTTAAAAATTTTATATACAGTACTGTGCAAAAGTTTTAGGCAGGTGTGAAAAAATGCTGTAAACAATGCTTTCAGGAATATAAACAATGATTGTTTATTTCTGTCAATGTTCACAATGCAAAGTGAGCGAACAAAAGAAAAATCTAAATCAAATCAATATTTGGTGTGACCACCCTTTGCCTTCAAAACAGCAGCAATTCTTATAGGTACACTTGCACACAGTTTTTGAAGGAACTCGGCTGGTAGGTTGTTCTAAACATCTTGGAGAACCAACCACAGATCTTCTGTGGATGTAGGCTTTCTCACATCCTTCTGTCTCTTCATGTAATCCCATACACACTCGATGATGTTGAGATCAGGGCTCTGGGGGGGCCATGCCATCACTTCCAGTACTTCTTGTACTTCTTTATGCTGAAGATAGTTCTTAATGACTTTGGCCGTATGTTTGGGGTTGTTGTCCTGCTGCAGAATAAATTTGGGGCCAATCATATGCCTCCTGATGGTATTACATGATAGCAATAGCAATAGCAGTTAGACTTATATACTGCTTCATAGGGCTTTCAGCCCTCTCTAAGCGGTTTACAGAGTCAGCATATTGCCCCCAACAACAATCCGGGTCCTCATTTTACCCACCTTGGAAGGATGGAAGGCTGAGTCAACCCTGAGCCGGTGAGATTTGAACAGCCGAACTGCAGAACTGCAGTTAGCTGAAGTAGCCTGCAGTGCTGCATTTAACCACTGCGCCACCTTGGCTCTATGATGGATAAGTATCTCCGTGTGTTTCTCAGCATTGAGAACACCATTAATCCTGTACAAATCTCCAACTCCATTTGCAGAAATGCAGCCCCAAACATTCAAGGAACCTCCATCATGCTTCACTGTTGCCTGCAGGCACTCATTATTGTACCGCTCTCCAGCCCTTCAACAAACACACTGCCTTCGGCTACAGCCAAATGTTTCAAATTTTGACTCATCGGTCCAGAGCACCTGCTGCCATTTTTCTGCACCCCAGTTCCTATGTTTTCGTGCATACTTTAGTTGCTTGGCCTTATTCCCACATCGGAGGTATGGCTTTTTGGTGGCAACTTTTCCATGAAGACCATTTCTGGCCAGACTTCTCTGGACAGTAGATGAGTGTACCTGGGTCCCACTGGTTTCTGCCAGTTCTGAGCTGATGGCACTGCTGGACATCTTCCGATTTCGAAGGGCAGTAAGCTTGATGTGTCTTTCATCTGCTGCACTAAGTTTCCTTGGCCGACCACTGCATCTACGATCCTCAGTGTTGCCCGTTTCTTTGTGCTTCTTCAAAAGAGCTTGAACAGCACATCTTGAAACCCCCGTCTGCTTTGAAATCTTTGTCTAGGAGAGACCTTGTTGATGCAGTATAACTACCTTGTGTCTTGGTGCTGTGTTCAATCCTGCCATGACATGAAACAGTCTTTCACAACCTCACCTTGGTAGCAGAGTTTGGCTGTTCTTCACCCAGTTTAAAGCCTCCTTCACAGCTGTTTCAGTTTCAGTTCATGACTGGGTTTCAACCTAGGTGTGACATTGATGATCATTAGCACCTGTTTGGTATAATTGGTTGATCTTACACCTGTCTATAATCCTATAAAATCCCTGACATTGTGCAAGTATATCTGTGACAATCGATGCTGGTTTGAAGGCAGAGGGCGGTCACACCAAATACTGATTTGATTTATATTTTTCTTTTGTTCGCTCACTTTGCATTTTGAAACTTGACAAAAATAAACAATCATTATATTTCTGAAAGCATTCTTTATTTACAGCATTTTTTCACACCTGCCTAAAACTTTTGCACAGTTCTCTCCACTCTCTTCAATTTTCCCCAGGTCACCATCAAAAGGATATTTTATATTTTTCTTTGTTGGGGCAAAACCACCTATTTCAATTTTCCTTATGCCACTAACAGCCTCAACTCTTTTGTCTGCTTTTTATTCCCTTTTGTTGGGACACCTCCTCTTTTTACAGTTTTCCCTATACCACTGCCAAGACTAATGGAGGTTTTTCTCTGCTTTTTATTTCCCTCCATTTCTACCCCTTCGTTGCCTTGCCCCCCTTCTTCTTTTAATTCTTCTTTAGATATCCGCTTCTCTGGGTTTAGAATTCTATTTAGACTTGATTTTAATGATTTACGCATATTTTTTATAATTTCATGTAGTTCTTCAAATTCCTACCTTTCCATAATGTCCAGTACCAAAGATACAGTTGGTTATACAGTTCTTACTTCAGAGTTCTGTTCCACCTTAAATTTATCTACTGCTGTGGGGAAGAGCAATGGGAGCCATCTTGGTCTTTTGTTCTTCCTTAATGTCCAGTTCCAAAATTGCAGTTAGTTATACAAGTCTTATTTTGAGGGTCTGGTCCACCTTAAATTTCAAATACTGTGGGACCAGAAGGGGAGCCGGGGCCATCTTATTCTTATGCAGAGAAAAAAAAGGACGAAAGAAGGAGGGAAAAAAAACCCTTGCATTTCCCAGTTCTTGACCCTGTGATAATTCTTTCCCCTGTTACATTCCGCCTCCGGTCACCCGCAGCTGCTCAAAACATATCAATTGGAACAAACTTGCAAACAGCCAGATTCAGGTATGTTTCTTTTTTGCCTCCTGCTTTTCCGAATTCTGATTTATGGTAGTTGGTTAATTAAAACTTCCCGCACAGTCAATGTTAGCTTATCAGTTATCAGTGAGAAGAAGTGTTTTTTTTTCCTCCTTGATCTTTTGTAGTTGGTTCAAAGCAAAGAAATGTTTAATTTCTATTTCATATCCAAAACCAAATATAGAGTTTATATTTGAAGGGGTTTGTCAATCTTTGCTTTCTCCTTTTCTGTCCGAATTTGTTTAGCTTTTTGGGGGACTGGTGTTTCAACCGTCCGTTTTCCTTTTCTTTCCTTCTTTCTTTCTTTTGGAGAAAATCCCGGTCTGACCATCAATATTGTTTATGCTCTCAAGATTTCTTTGCCTTTACCAAGTTGGATTTATGGCTGTGGGTTAGATAATTTTTCTTACTGGTCTTTCATCTCTTCAACACCCGCCTGTTGATTTGCTTAGACGAGAAGTCAGCATCTTGTCAGCTGTATTGCAGACTGCCGCCCCGACTCCCAAATCATAAGGCAAATCTCCGACCTGCGAGGGACCTGTTGCCTCCCTCTGGGTCTGGTGAAACGATGCCCTTCCTTGCCCCCCCCCCCAGGATGGTTCTCATCCAAAAAAAGGATCACCCGAGTAAATTTGTCAGACAGGGTTCATGTGAGACTCTTCAGAGCTCATATTCCCCACGTCTGTCCAGCTGGAGAACTTCCTGTTGAACTCCCCATTCTGTAAAGATTTCTGAAAGTATTTTAATATAATGTAAACCTTGGAGCACTTCAGAACTTATGAACCTCAGCCTGGCGCATGGATTATGGTATTTTGACTGGGGTTTTTAAAGGTGAAGGGCAGTGATCCATTTTCCCCAAATGCTTTGAAAGGATAAATCACTGTCTAAATCAGGGATCCGCAGCCCCTAGTCACTAAATGAAGTGGTGTAAATAAAAAAAACTACCGTTACATAATTGGATGATAGGATGGATGGCCTCTCCTAGAGATTTCATGTAGAAGTTAAACCACGTTACTTTCTGAGGGAAATCCGGGCAGTTCCAGCTCCAAGAATGCAGAGGGAAAAATAATATTTCCTATCTAAATGGGTCTAGAAGCAATGTGGGTGGGCACTTCAAGATCTTGACCTTTATTTCTTTTTTTTACGAATGGGATGAAGCTGACTATTGTTTAAGGCTGCACATACAAACAAGGCCATTAGCAACTTTTATGATTTAGCACCTGCCTAATCTTCTGAAGCTAAGTATGTGTAAAGCATCACTCTTCAAGCTTCCCTTAGTCGCAAATATAGTTTTGGGGAGTTATCCTGCATCCCCCAAGAGAAGGAACTGGCTGGAAAAGTCTTCACATCTTCAAGGGAGGAGGTGCACTTTGTCCCTGCCTGATGGCACATTGTGTTCTCCCCAGGGTTGCTTTCCTTACTTTCGTTCCTGCAAAAGAAGCTCCCTGCTGAGTTGAAGTGACAATGAGGGCATCCCTGGGAGGCCTGTCAGATTAGGCTAGAGCCTTCCATTCAAAAGCTTCGCTGTTACAGCTTCAATCATTTGCCAAGGCAGGTTTCAGAGACTTATCCTGCACACCCCTAGGTGTAAAACTGGTTGGAACAATCTTCACCAGCTCCCAAAGGGAGGTGCACTTTCAAGTTGTGTATTGTATGTCATTCCCCTCCTAGAACGTTCTCCTTTGGTTTCGTTGCAGCAAGAGGGAAAATGAGTGTGCCCTCTTGGGGGACTGAAAGAAAAGGTATAGGATAGATTGTCATGGACGAAAGCTATTCATGTGCTTGATGGGAGTCGAATACGACTTGATGGCATCGAAGAAAGCACGAAATCCATGAAAGCCTCTTGCAAACGCGTCAGGATAGAGATAGGCCGAGGGTGATTTTCCACCTTATGTCGCTAGATGGCGATCTACAAAGAAGCAATACTCACGCCTCAAAAAGCAGAGAATGGAGAACAGCAACGGCATCGCCGCTATTGACATTACACCGGAGGGAGAGAGGCCGAGCTGGAACACAATTGAAACTATAGAGGGTTAGATTACTTAATCATGTAAGTTCCTCTTCCGGTTCACCCACAGAAGGAGGATGGCGTCGGCAGAGCCTCTTGTGTCATTTGGAGGGTCGAAGCGGTTCCTGGGAGGTGAGTGGAGGGAAGGTCGGAGGAGAAGCCGGGAGAAAGTCGGACCCTTTGGGTTCTTCCACGGCCTGAAAGCAGCGAAGGGAGAAGCTGCTGCTGCACATTCTTTCTCTCCCAAAATGGTTTTATCCTTTTGCTCCACGATTTAAAGTTGCTGCCTGTGATTTCCTGCTGGGAGATTTGGGAGATTTAAAGAAATCTTGATATATTTGTCATATTTCTGAGCCACCCGCCTCCCTCACCCTTCACCTAACACTTGGATCCTTGTGGTCTCATTGACATGTCGCTTTCCTGGCCAGCGAGGAGTTTAATGGGCAAAAGGGATGTTTGCATCGGATTTGTTCACCGTTTCATCTGTTAGTGACCCCCACCTTTTAAAAAATAGATTTAAAAATTGAAGGCAATGCACTTCTGAGTCATTTTGCAGACTGAAATGCACATAATTGTTTACATCAATAGATTCTGTATTTCTGTTTCAATAGGAACACACGTTCTGTTCATTCAGACAATATTCAGACCCCCTTCACTTCTGTCAATTTTGTTATGCTGCAACCTTATTTTACACTTGTTGAAATTCATTTTTTCTCATTCATGTATATTCCTAATAACAAAGTGTAAACAGAATTTTAGAAAGGTATTAAAAACAAAAACACCTGAAATATCACATTGGCACAAGTATTCAGATCCTTCACTCAGTACTTTGTTGAAGCACCTTTGGCAACAATTACAGCCTCAGGTCTTTTTGGGTATGAGGCGATAAAGCTTTGCACATCTGGGGGTTGGGGGGGGGGGGTTCTGCCATTTTTCCTTGGCAAGACCTCTCAAGCTCAGTCTGGTTGGATGGCAACCATCGTTGGAGATTCATTTTTAGGTGCCTCCAGAGATATTCAGTAGGGTTCAAGTCAGAGCTCTGGCTGGGCCCTTCTAGGACATTCACAGAGTTGTCCCTAAGCCACTCCTATGTTGTCTTAGCTGTGTTCTTGTCATGTTGAGAAGTGAACCTTCGGCCCAGTATGAGGTCCTCAGGGCTATGGAACAGGTTTTCATTGAGGATATTACTGTTGCTGAAAAACACCCCTAACAGCGTGATGCTGCCACCAGCATGCTTCACCATGGTATGTAAATTGGCATTATCATATGACATCATGCTTAACGATTGAGCTCCTTACTGACGCAGATGCCAGATATAGTTGCAGTCAGTAAGTAAGCACTTGAATTAGGATGTCACCAGAGTGGTTATAGAAAATATTTTCTGCCCTTACTTGGAGTTGAGGACTTCTGTGGGCAAAACTGAACATGAAATCTTGCAGAGGGTTTAGGTATCATTTTATCGGGTAAAAACCCATGTCCTAAAGTTATCTCAGAAGGTTCGGCTGTAACCATTTTGGGATTATTTTCAAGATAAAAACATATGGATTTTCCACATACGTATAGTTATAGGTGTGTGTATTTGTATTTCTTTCTGCATATACTTACAACTGTACAATCTATCTCCAGCATTTACAGATATATTTGATGCTAAGCTTTTGCACTGCTAAGAATTTGTGAATCACCAGAGTGAAAAAGAGAATTTCATGACTGAATGGATATTTGAACTTGGACACAAATGTGTCCAATGAACCATAACTAATGTAAAAGGTTATTCTTTATTGTGGCATGTTTGCTTATTTATTGTAATGTATACTTTTTTCACATCTTCTGCAACCATTTTATAAACAATTAAAGTTTAATTTTCCTTTGAATCTTACAGACCGAGAAGATGTCAATAAGAGCACTCTGGAAAACTGAGAGTAACAAGCAACATTGGAAAAGAAAGCAAAGCCAGCCAGAAATCAAAATATTTTCCATTTCCTTCAGAAAATCATAAAATTCTTCTTCTTTCCAAGCAGTTGAGAAACAAAAGGAAAAAAAAGTAAGAGGCGATTTCAAGGTAGAAAAACTCAAGAATATGTTACATGAAAGATCAAGGGTGCTTATGTTTCATTCAGAAAAATAGGGGTATCTCTGGAACTCGGCTGAAAGAAAAAGGTATTTTGGATAGCCACATAGGGCTGACAGTGATGGAGACCTAGCCCTGTGAGGAGGAAAACAGCTGGAATTAAAGCACCAGTAAATAAATCATCACACATACAGTATATTTGACCTCAAAAATATCCTGTTGGAAAAGCTCCAAATATGCCTATGATGGGAAAAGTACAGATTGTAAATCACAACTGATTATTCAGGAGAGGATCCATATTGTAGAAAAGCCATAGCAATGCTATAAATGTGAGAAATAGTTTACTCTGAACAGCTCTATTGTGGTTCATTGAAGGACACATATAGGACAGATGGCCTGCAAGTGCTTTCAATGTGGTAAAAACTTTAGCAAGTATAGCAAAATCAGAGGATTCACACCAGGAAGAAACTAAGTGCCCAATTTGAGGGAAAAGTTTCATTAGAAATTCCCACCTCATGAGACACCTGAAAACACACCCTGTGGAGAAACCCTTTGAATGTCCTGACTGGGAAAATTTTCAGTCACAATTCCACCCTGGTAATACACCAGAAGACTCACACTGGAGGTAAACTCTTTGCATGTCCTGACTGTGGGAAAAGTTTCAGTCACAATTCCCATCTGGTGTTACGGAAACGTTTCAGAAGGAATTCCCACCTGGTGACACACCAGAGAACTCATACCCTGGAGAAACCATATGAATGGAGAAACCATATGAATGTTCTGAGTGTGGAAAAGGTTTTCGATGGAATTCCAATCTAGTATCACATCAGAAGACTCACACGGGAGAGAAACCATATGAGTGTCCAGAATGTGGACGATTTTTCCGTCATAATTCTACCCTAGTGACACACTTGAGAACTCACACAGGAGTGAAACCGTATGAATGTCCTGAGTGTGGGAATAGTTTCAGTCATATCTCCAGTCTGATAAGACATCAGAGGATTCACGCAGAAGAAAAACCGTATGAATGTTCAGATTGTGGCAAAAGTTTCAGTCATAATTCCAACCTGATGACACACCAGAGGATTCATTCCCAGAACAAACCATATCAATGTTCTGAATGTGGGAAAAGTTTCAGTCAGAATTTCAATCTAGTAACGCACCAGAGGATTCACACAGGAGAGAAACCGTATGAGTGTCCAGAGTGCGGCAAAAGTTTCAGTCAGAATTCCGGCCTAATGAAACACCAGAGGACTCATTCTCAGGACAAACCATATGAATGTCCTGAATGTGGCAAAAGTTTCAGTCAGAATTTCAATCTGGTAACACACCAGAGGATTCACACAGGAGAAAAACCGTATCAATGTCCAGTTTGTGGGAAAAGTTTCAGTCAGAATTCTAACCTTTTGAAACACCAGAGGATTCACACAAGAGAGGAACTGCATGAGTGTTCACAGTGTGGAAAACGTTTCAGTCATATCTCCAGCCTGATAAGACATCAGAGGATTCACAAACTTGATAAAGTCTAACTATTTGTTTCTGTTAATCAGCAGAACTTTCTGGATATTTCCTTTTGCAGAAGTGTGGAATTCTTCAAAAAGGCTTTTGGAGTTATTGTTTTTTATATTGATTATTGAATTCCCACAATTGGAGTTTCCATCTCCTACCTTGGCATCCTCCAGCTTTTGAGTGCCAGAATTTCCCAGCCACCAGAAATGTAGTCCTTGAGATATAACTGTTATGGGGTCTATCAATTTTATGTTGCAATCAGCGTTAAATGAGACTGCTTTGTTTAACTTCCCTCTCTCCCTTTTCTCCCTGATAAAGCTGTTCAATGAATGTGTGAGTTATTAAGCCGAACACTGGCTAACTCAGGGTTGTAGGCATAACCGAGGCCCAGGCTTGCATTCCAAAGCCCTCCTCTACCGCAACCCTTTGGTCACCCCAGTCCTTTCTCTTTTCCACAGGGTCCCCACAGGCTTTTTCCCACTCCCACTGGGTCCTTGCAGTTCTTAGACCCGACTCTCACCCCAGCAGGCCTCAAAGCCTCCTCTTCCTTAACTTTTGAGGAGCACTGAACCTCATTTTGGGGAAAGAGGGCAGGACATGCATCCCTGGGCCTCATGACTATTGTGGAAGCAGCCGTCATTTTCATTGTGCCTGGAATTAATTACGGTGATAGCAGCACCATAATACCGATGTATTTGTCGCAACTCCCTTGGTGGTGGTGATTTGAGAAAGAAATGTGGAATGGAAAAAGTTTCATTTTAAAAAATGTATTTTTTAAGAACTCTCAATAGCTTTTGACAAAGGAAAAAATGGGTATTGTCAGTGTTGCTATGAAAATTAGGGCAAAGCAAGATGCTTTGAGTTGCTCCCAACTCTGAGATGTACAGTCAACAAATGTAATAATAAAATTATATGACAAAGGGTTGAAGGACCTTGGTATGTCTAGGCTATCGAAGTGAAGGATTGGGGGGACATGAAAGCTGTCTTCCAGTAATTGAGCGTCTGTCACAAAGAAGAGGGAATTGACTTATTCTCTATGGCACCAAAGAACGGGACAAGAAGTAATGGGTGGAAGTTCATGAAAGAGAGATCCAATCTAGAGGTAAGGAGAAATTCTCTGAGAACAATCAGTGGAACAGCTTGCCTCCTGGATTTGTGGGTGCTCTGTCACTGGAGGTTTTCAACAATAGATTGGACAATCGTTTGGCCTTGAGCAGGGTATTTGATTAGAAGAAGACCTCTAATGTCCCTTCCAACCCTATGTTCCTCCAGTTCTGTTAGAGACAACTTAGAAAATAGTTACAAGTAGTCCTCAACTTCCAACAGTTCATTTATTAATTATTTGAAGTTTATGAATCAATGATGTTCTCCAACTATTATGAAAACCGCTCCATATCTTAGATTAGATTACTCTTTAATTGTCTATAAATGGCAATCCTCGCTGTTCAATGTTCATTACAATTCCCTTAGCTATTGTATAGAATAACAGCGGTAAACATCTCACTTTATTCATCATCTTAAAAATTTTATATACAGTACTGTGCAAAAGTTTTAGGCAGGTGTGAAAAAATGCTGTAAACAATGCTTTCAGGAATATAAACAATGATTGTTTATTTCTGTCAATGTTCACAATGCAAAGTGAGCGAACAAAAGAAAAATCTAAATCAAATCAATATTTGGTGTGACCACCCTTTGCCTTCAAAACAGCAGCAATTCTTATAGGTACACTTGCACACAGTTTTTGAAGGAACTCGGCTGGTAGGTTGTTCTAAACATCTTGGAGAACCAACCACAGATCTTCTGTGGATGTAGGCTTTCTCACATCCTTCTGTCTCTTCATGTAATCCCATACACACTCGATGATGTTGAGATCAGGGCTCTGGGGGGGCCATGCCATCACTTCCAGTACTTCTTGTACTTCTTTATGCTGAAGATAGTTCTTAATGACTTTGGCCGTATGTTTGGGGTTGTTGTCCTGCTGCAGAATAAATTTGGGGCCAATCATATGCCTCCTGATGGTATTACATGATAGCAATAGCAATAGCAGTTAGACTTATATACTGCTTCATAGGGCTTTCAGCCCTCTCTAAGCGGTTTACAGAGTCAGCATATTGCCCCCAACAACAATCCGGGTCCTCATTTTACCCACCTTGGAAGGATGGAAGGCTGAGTCAACCCTGAGCCGGTGAGATTTGAACAGCCGAACTGCAGAACTGCAGTTAGCTGAAGTAGCCTGCAGTGCTGCATTTAACCACTGCGCCACCTTGGCTCTATGATGGATAAGTATCTCCGTGTGTTTCTCAGCATTGAGAACACCATTAATCCTGTACAAATCTCCAACTCCATTTGCAGAAATGCAGCCCCAAACATTCAAGGAACCTCCATCATGCTTCACTGTTGCCTGCAGGCACTCATTATTGTACCGCTCTCCAGCCCTTCAACAAACACACTGCCTTCGGCTACAGCCAAATGTTTCAAATTTTGACTCATCGGTCCAGAGCACCTGCTGCCATTTTTCTGCACCCCAGTTCCTATGTTTTCGTGCATACTTTAGTTGCTTGGCCTTATTCCCACATCGGAGGTATGGCTTTTTGGTGGCAACTTTTCCATGAAGACCATTTCTGGCCAGACTTCTCTGGACAGTAGATGAGTGTACCTGGGTCCCACTGGTTTCTGCCAGTTCTGAGCTGATGGCACTGCTGGACATCTTCCGATTTCGAAGGGCAGTAAGCTTGATGTGTCTTTCATCTGCTGCACTAAGTTTCCTTGGCCGACCACTGCATCTACGATCCTCAGTGTTGCCCGTTTCTTTGTGCTTCTTCAAAAGAGCTTGAACAGCACATCTTGAAACCCCCGTCTGCTTTGAAATCTTTGTCTAGGAGAGACCTTGTTGATGCAGTATAACTACCTTGTGTCTTGGTGCTGTGTTCAATCCTGCCATGACATGAAACAGTCTTTCACAACCTCACCTTGGTAGCAGAGTTTGGCTGTTCTTCACCCAGTTTAAAGCCTCCTTCACAGCTGTTTCAGTTTCAGTTCATGACTGGGTTTCAACCTAGGTGTGACATTGATGATCATTAGCACCTGTTTGGTATAATTGGTTGATCTTACACCTGTCTATAATCCTATAAAATCCCTGACATTGTGCAAGTATATCTGTGACAATCGATGCTGGTTTGAAGGCAGAGGGCGGTCACACCAAATACTGATTTGATTTATATTTTTCTTTTGTTCGCTCACTTTGCATTTTGAAACTTGACAAAAATAAACAATCATTATATTTCTGAAAGCATTCTTTATTTACAGCATTTTTTCACACCTGCCTAAAACTTTTGCACAGTTCTCTCCACTCTCTTCAATTTTCCCCAGGTCACCATCAAAAGGATATTTTATATTTTTCTTTGTTGGGGCAAAACCACCTATTTCAATTTTCCTTATGCCACTAACAGCCTCAACTCTTTTGTCTGCTTTTTATTCCCTTTTGTTGGGACACCTCCTCTTTTTACAGTTTTCCCTATACCACTGCCAAGACTAATGGAGGTTTTTCTCTGCTTTTTATTTCCCTCCATTTCTACCCCTTCGTTGCCTTGCCCCCCTTCTTCTTTTAATTCTTCTTTAGATATCCGCTTCTCTGGGTTTAGAATTCTATTTAGACTTGATTTTAATGATTTACGCATATTTTTTATAATTTCATGTAGTTCTTCAAATTCCTACCTTTCCATAATGTCCAGTACCAAAGATACAGTTGGTTATACAGTTCTTACTTCAGAGTTCTGTTCCACCTTAAATTTATCTACTGCTGTGGGGAAGAGCAATGGGAGCCATCTTGGTCTTTTGTTCTTCCTTAATGTCCAGTTCCAAAATTGCAGTTAGTTATACAAGTCTTATTTTGAGGGTCTGGTCCACCTTAAATTTCAAATACTGTGGGACCAGAAGGGGAGCCGGGGCCATCTTATTCTTATGCAGAGAAAAAAAAGGACGAAAGAAGGAGGGAAAAAAAACCCTTGCATTTCCCAGTTCTTGACCCTGTGATAATTCTTTCCCCTGTTACATTCCGCCTCCGGTCACCCGCAGCTGCTCAAAACATATCAATTGGAACAAACTTGCAAACAGCCAGATTCAGGTATGTTTCTTTTTTGCCTCCTGCTTTTCCGAATTCTGATTTATGGTAGTTGGTTAATTAAAACTTCCCGCACAGTCAATGTTAGCTTATCAGTTATCAGTGAGAAGAAGTGTTTTTTTTTCCTCCTTGATCTTTTGTAGTTGGTTCAAAGCAAAGAAATGTTTAATTTCTATTTCATATCCAAAACCAAATATAGAGTTTATATTTGAAGGGGTTTGTCAATCTTTGCTTTCTCCTTTTCTGTCCGAATTTGTTTAGCTTTTTGGGGGACTGGTGTTTCAACCGTCCGTTTTCCTTTTCTTTCCTTCTTTCTTTCTTTTGGAGAAAATCCCGGTCTGACCATCAATATTGTTTATGCTCTCAAGATTTCTTTGCCTTTACCAAGTTGGATTTATGGCTGTGGGTTAGATAAATTTTCTTACTGGTCTTTTATCTCTTCCACACCAGCCTGTTGATTTGCTTAGACGAGAAGTCAGCATCTTGTCAGCCATATTGCAGACTGCCGCCCCGACTCCAATTCATAAATCTCCGACCTGCGAGGGACCTGTTGCCTCCCTCTGGGTCTGGTGAAACGATGCCCTTCCTTGCTCCCCCCCCCCCGATGGTTCTCATCCAAAAAAAGGATCACTCGAGTAAATTTGTCAAGACAGGGTTCATGTGAGACTCTTCAGAGCTCATATTCCCCACGTCTGTCCAGCTGGAGAACTTGCTGTTGAATTCCCCTTTCTGTAAGGATTTCTGTAAGTATTTTAATATAATGTAAACCTTGGAGCACTTCAGAACTTATGAACCTCAGCCTGGCGCATGGATTATGGTATTTTGACTGGGGTTTTTAAAGGTGAAGGGCAGTGGTCCATTTTCCCCAAATGCTTTGAAAGGATAAATCACTGTCTAGATCAGGGATCCGCAGCCCCTAGTCACTAAATGAAGTGGTGTAAATCAAAAAAACTACCATTACATAATTGGATATGATAGGATGGATGACCTCTCCTAGAGATTTCATGTAGAAGTTAAACTACGTTACTTGCTGAGGGAAATCCGGGCAGTTCCACCTCCAAGAATGGAGAGGGGAAAATAATATTTCCTATCTAAATGGGTCTAGAAGCAATGTGGGTGGGCACTTCAAGATCTTGACCTTTATTTCTTTTTTTTTACGAATGGGATGAAGCTGACTATTGTTTAAGGCTGCACATACAAACAAGGCCATTATCAACTTTTATAATTTAGCACCTGCCTAATCTTCTGAAGCTAAGTAGAAAGCATCACCCTTCAAGCTTCCCTTAGTCGGAAATATAGTTTTGGGGAGTTATCCTGCACCCCCAAGAGAAGGAACTGGCTGGAAAAGTCTTCACTTATCTTCAAGGGAGGTGCACTTTGTCCCTGCCTGATGGCACATTGTCTTCTCCCCAGGGTTGCTTTCCTTAGTTTCGTTCCTGCAAAAGAAGCTCCTGGCTGAGTTGGAGTGACAATGAGGGCATCCCTGGGAGGCCTGTCAGACTAGGCTAGAGCCTTCCATTCAACAGCTTCCCTGTTACAGCTTCAATCATTTGCCAAGGCAGGTTTCAGGGGCTTATCCTGCACACCCCTAGGTGTAAAACTGGCTGGAACAATCTTCACCAGCTCCCAAAGGGAGGTGCACTTTCAAGTTGTGTATTGTTATTGTATGTCATTCCCCTCCTAGGACGTTCTCCTTTGGTTTCGTTGCAGCAAGAGGGAAAATGAGTGTGCCCTCTTGGGGGACTGAAAGAAAATGTATAGGATAGATTGTCATGGACGAAAGCTATTCATGTCCTTGATGGGAGTCGAATACGACTTGATGGCATCGAAGGAACGAAATCCATGAAAGCCTCTTGCAAACGCGTCAGGCTAGAGATATGCCGAGGGTGATTTTCCACCTTATGTCGCTAGATGGCGATCTACAAAGAAGCAACACTCGCGCCTTAAAAAGCAGAGAATGGAGAACAGCAACGGCATCGTCGCTATTGACATTACACCGGAGGGAGAGAGGCTGAGCTGGAACACAATTAAAACTATAGAGGGTTAGATTGCTAGAGAGGAGTACAGTCTTCCGGTTCACCCGCAGAAGGAGGATGGCGTAGACAGAGCCTCTTGTGTCATTTGGAGGGTCGAAGCGGCTCCTGGGAGGTGAGTGGAGGGAAGGTCGGAGGAGAAGCGGGGAGAAAGTCGGGCCCTTTGGGTTCCTCCACGGCCTGAAAGCAGCGAAGGGAGAAAAATGAAACCTGCGGGCTGCTGTTGCTGCTGCTGCATATTCTTTCTCTCCCCAAATGGTTTTATCCTTTTGCTCCATGATTTAAAGTTGCTGCTTATGATTTCCTGCTGGGAGATATGGGAGATTTAAAGAAATCTTGATATATTTCTCATATTTCTGAGCCACCCGCCTCCCTCATCCTTCACCTAACACTTGGATCCTTGTGGTCTTAACGACATGTCGCTTTCCTGGCCAGCGAGGAGTTTCATGGGCAAAAGGGATGTTTGCATCGGATTTGTTCACCGTTTCATCTGTTAGTGACCCCCACCTTTTCAAAAATAGATTAAAAATTAGAGACAATGCACTTCTGAATCATTTTGCAGATTGAAATGCACATAATTGTTTACATAAATAAATTCTGTATTTCTTTGTCAATAGGAACACACATTCAGTTCATTCAGACAGTATCCAGACCCCCTTCACTTCTGTCAATTTTGTTATGCTGCAGCCTGATTTTGCACTTGTTGAAATTCATTTTTTCTCATTCATGTATATTCCTAACAACAAAGTGTAAACAGAATTTTAGAAATGTCTGTAAATGTATTAAGAACAAAAACACCTGAAATATCACATTGGCATAAGTATTCAGATCCTTCACTCAGTACTTTGTTGAAGCACCTTTGGCAACAATTACAGCCTCAAGTCTTTTTGAGTATGAGGCGATAAAGCTTTGCACACCTGGAGGATTGGGGGCGGGTTTCTGCCATTCCTCCTTGGCAAGACCTCTCAAGCTCAGTCAGGTTGGATGGCAACCATCGTTGGAGAGCCATTTTTAGGTGCCTCCAGAGATATTCAATAGGGTTCAAGTCAGAGCTCTGGCTGGGCCCCTCTAGGACATTCACAGAGTTGTCCCTAAGCCACTCCTATGTTGTCTTAGCTGTGTTCTTGTCATGTTGAGAAGTGAACCTTCGGCCCAGTTTGAGGTCCTCAGGGCTATGGAACAGGTTTTCATTGAGGATATCACTGTTGCTGAAAAACACCCCCAATAGTGTGATGCTGCCACCACCATGCTTCACTGTTGCGATAACCACCATGCTTCACTGTTGCGATAACGTTGGGCAGAGTGACCATCAGGTTCTTGGTCACCTGTCTTACTAAGGCCCTTCTAGCCCAATTGCTCAGTTTGAATGGACAACCAACTCTTGGAAGAATCTTGGCTGTGCCAAACTTTTTCCATTTGAGAATTATTGAGGCCACTGTAGCCATAGGAACCCTTGGTGCAGCAGAAATTTTATTGTAGCCTTCCCAGATCTGTGCCTGGGAATAATCCTCTCTCTGAACTCTGCAGGCAGTTCCTTTGACCTCATAGCTATTCTTCTGCTACAATATGCATTCTCAGTATGAGGCCTTCTATGGGGAGGTATGTGCCTTTCCAAATCATGTAATAAAATGCCCTGTGCAGAGTTTTTGTTTATTTTCTATAGACCCAGTCCTGCTTCCTCTAGTTATTCCTTTACCATCTTCCCTTTCCAATTTTCAGTTTTTCTCCAAATTCTGTCTATTTAAGGCACATAATTTCTCTGTGGGTTTCCATCTTTGCTTTCATAGCATTCCCTTTCTGTAAAGCCAACAAGCATGGTATGTAAATTTGCATTATCATATGACATCATGCTTAATGATTGGGCTCCTTACTGACACAGATGCCAGATACAATTGCAGTCAGTAAGTGAGCACTACTTGAATTAGGATGTCACCAGAGTGGTTGTGGAAAATATTTTCTGCCCTTACTTGGAGTTGAGGACTTCCACGGGCAAAACTGAACATGAAATCTTGCAGGGGGTTTAAGTATCATTTTATCAGATAAAAACCCATGTCCTAAAGTTATCTCAGAAGGTTCGACTGTAACCATTTTGGGATTATTTTCAAGCTAAAAACATATGGATTTTCCACATATGTACAGTTATAGGTGTGTGTATTTGTATTTCTCTCTCTGCATATATTTACAACTGTACAATCAATCTATAGTATTTACAGATATATTTGAGCCGAGGTGGCGCAGTGGTTAAATGCAGCACTGCAGGTTACTGCTAGATCAGCAGTTCAGCGGTTCAAATCTCACCGGCTCAGGGTTGACTCAGCCTTCCATCCTTCCGAGGTGGGTAAAATGAGGACCCAGATGGTTGGGGGCAATATGCTGACTCTCTGTAAACCGCTTAGAGAGGGCTGAAAGCCCTATGAAGCGGTATATAAGTCTACTGCTACTGCTATTGCTATTGATGATCAGCCTTTGCACTGCTAAGAATTTGTGAATCACCAGAGTGAAAAAGAGAATTTCATGACTGAATGGATATTTGAACTTGGACAAAAATGTGTCCAATGAATCATAACTAATGTAAAAGGTTATTCTTTATTGTGGCATGTTTGCTTATTTATTGTAATGTATACTTTTTTTCACATCATCTGCAACTGTTTTATAAAAAATTAAAGTTACATTTTTCTTACAGACCGAGAAGATGTCAATAAGAGCACTCTGGAAAACAGAGAATAACAAGCCACATTGGAAAAGAAAGCAAAGCCAGCCAGAAATCAAAATATTTTCCATTTCCTTCAGAAAAATCACAAAATTCTTCTTTCCAAGCAGTTGAGAGACAAAGGAAAGAAAATTAAGAGGAGGTTTCAAGGTAGAAAAAGTAGAGTATGAGAAACTCAAGAATACGTTACATGAAAGATCAAGGGTGCTTATGTTTCATTCAGAAAAAGAGGGGTATCTCTGGAACTCAGCCGAAAGAAAAAGATATTTTGGATAGCCATATAGGGCTGACAGCGATGCAGACCTAGCCCTGTGAGGAGGAAAATAGCTGGAATTAAAGCACCAGTAAATAAACCATCACACATACAGTATATTTGACCTCAAGAATATCGCTGTTGGAAAAGCTCCTATTTTGCCTATGATGGGAAAAGTACAGATTGTAAATCACAACTGATTATTCAGGAGAGGATCCATATTGTAGAAAAGCCATAGCAATGCTATAAATGTGAGAAATAGTTTAGTCTGAACAGCTCTCTTGTGGTTCATCAAAGGACACATATAGGACAGATGGCCTGCAAGTGCTTTCAATGTGGTGAAAACTTTAGCAAACATAGCAAAATCAGAGGACTCGCACAGGAGAGAAACCATATGAGTGTCCAGAGTGTAGGAGATTTTTCAGTCATAATTCCACTCTAGTAACACACCAGAGAACTAACACAAGAACAGAAGTGTATAAATGTCCTGAATGTGGAAAAAGTTGCAGTTGTATTTCTAGACAAATAAGACACCAGAGGATTAACACATGTTCAGAATGTGGGAAATGTTTCAGTAATAATTCCGACCTGGTGACACACCAGAGGACTCACACAGAGGACAAAACATGTGAGTATCCCGATTGTGGCAAAAGTTTCAGTCAGAATTCCGGCCTAATGACACACCAGAGGACTCATTTCCAGGACAAATTGTATGAATGTCCTGATTGTGGGCAAAGTTTCCATAAGAATTCCAGCCTTGTGATACACCAGAGGACACACACAGGAGAAAAACCATATGAGTGCCCAAAATGTAGGAAACGTTTCAAAAGGAATTCCCACCTGGTGACACACCAGAGGACTCATACCTTGGAGAAACCATATGAATGTTCTGAGTGTGGAAAAGGTTTCCGATGGAATTCCCACCTAGTATCACATCAGAAGACTCACACGGGAGAGAAACCATATGAGTGTCCAGAATGTGGGCGATTTTTCCGTCATAATTCTACCCTAGTGACACACTTGAGAACTCACACAGGAGTGAAGCCGTATGAATGTCCTGAGTGTGGGAATAGTTTCAGTCATATCTCCAGTCTGATAAGACATCAGAGGATTCACACAGGAGAAAAACCGTATGAATGTTCAGAATGTGGGAAATGTTACAGTAATAATTCTGATCTGGTGACACACCAGTGGAGTCACACAGAGGACAAACCATATGAGTGTCCAGATTGTGGCAAAAGTTTCAGTCAGAATTCCAGCCTAATGATACACCAGAGGACTCATTCCCAGTATGAATGTCCAGAGTGTCAGAAATGTTTCAGTCATAATTCCTGCCTGGTAACACACCAGAGGACTCACACAGGAGAAAAACCATATGAATGTTCAGAGTGTGGAAAATGTTTCAGTAAGAATTCCAACCTGGTAACACACCAGATGACACACACAGGAGAAAAACCGTATGAATGTTCAGAGTGTGGAAAAAAATTCAGACAGAATTCCACCTTGGTGAGACATCAGAAGACTCACACACAGGAAAAACCATATGAGTGTCCAGAGTGTGGGAAAAGTTTCAATTATATTTCCTGTCTGATAAGACACCAGAGGACTCACACAGGGGACAAACCGTATGAATGTCCAGATTGTGGCAAACGTTTCAGTCAGAATTCCCACCTGGTGACACACCAGAGGATTCATATCCTGGAGAAACTCTATGAATGTCCAGAGTGTGGGAAAAGGTTCAGTAATAATGGCAGCCTGGTGACACACCAGAGGATTCACACAGGAGAAAAAATGTTTGAATGTCCTGTGTGTAGAAAAAGTTTCAGATGGAATTCCCATTTGGTGACACACCAGAGGACTCACACAGGAGAAAAACCGTATGAGTGTCCAGAGTGTGGGAAAAGTTTCAATCATATTTCCAGTCTGATAAGACACCAGAGGACTCACACAGGGGAGAAACCGTATGAATGTCCAGATTGTGGCAAAAGTTTCAGTCAGAATTCCCACCTGTTGTCACACCAGAGGACTCATAACCTGTAGAAACTATATGAATGTCCTGAGTGTGGGAAAAGTTTCAGATGGAATTCCCACCTGGTATCACATCAGAACACTCGCAGGGGAGAGAAAGTGTATGAGTGTCCAGAATGTGGGAAAAGTTTCAATTATATTTCCAGTCTGATAAGACACCAGAGAACTCACGCAGGACAAACCTTATGATTGTCCAGATTATTGCAAAAATTTCAGTCAGAATTGTGGTCTAATAACACACTAGAGGACTCATTCCCAAGACATACCATATGAGTGTTCCAGAGTGTGGGAAATGTTTCAGTCATAATTCCAGTCTGGTGACACAGAGAACTCATACCCTTTATAAAAGCTAAGATCAGCAGAACTTTCTGGATATTTTCTTTAGCAGAACTGTTGAATTCTTCAAAAAGGCTTTTTGGGTGGTGTTTTTTTATATTGATTATGGAATTCTCACAATTGGAGTTTCCATCTTCTACCTTGGTGTTCTCTAGATTTTGAGTGCCACAATTTCCCAAGCACCATACAAGTATAGTGCTCAAGATATAAGGCTAATGGGGGGGGGGGGTATCAATTGCGGCTTTATGTTGCAATTACAATTACTGTTTTATGTTGCAATCACCGTTAAGCAAGACTGCTTTCCTTAACTACCCCCACCCCCTTTTCTCCCTGGATAGAGCTGTTCAATGAATGTGTGAGTTATTAAGCCGAACACTGGCTACCTCATGGTTGGAGGCATAGCCCATGCCCAGGCTTGCATTTCGAAGCCCTCCTCTACCACAACCCTTTGGTCTCCCCAGTCCTTCCTCTTTTCCACAGGGTCCCCACAGGCTTTTTCCCACTCCCACTGGCAGGCCTCAAAGCCTCCTCTTCCTTACAGTTTGAAGATCACTGAACCTCATTTTTTTTGTAATGCATTTTTTTATTTTTTCCAATATAAACATATGTTATGGATAATGCATTGACTGGGTCACGTCTTTTTTTTAAAGAACTCTTGTTAATAATAATAATACAAATAGTATCTGGAATTCCAATCTTCCAACTTCAACAATACTAGTCTCATTTCATATTCCTTTTACATTTTCCCATTCATTCATTAAAACATAAATAACATTTTGTTTGCACCTTATATTTTGTTATCCCTTACATAGGGTTCTGATTCAATATTTTAAAACCACTCATTATTCCATCATAGTATCAATATTCCAAATATGTGGGATTACTAATAACACCAATTATTAACAATATTCAGTCTATCACAGGAGTATATCTCAAAGTCCCACCATTTCTAATCCTTAATATCTTAAATTCACACCGTTAGCATTAACAATACAGTCAAATTATCCACCCTTAAATTACCATCTACTAATCTAAGTTTATTGGTGTTATAATATTTCCCCATTGTATTAATATATTTTCTCATTATTCATCATCTCTTAATCTTTCTAAATTTTCATCATTTCTTAATTTTTTGATCAGACTTTTATCTTGTATTTGTTATCCCTTACTAAGTGTTATCAACCAATATTTTAAAATCTCTCATTATTCCACCATAGCATCAATATTCCAAATGTGTGGGATTACTAACAATATTCAATCCATCACGGGAATGTATCTCAAAATCCATTTCTAATCTTTAATATTTTAAATTCACAAATATTTTAGCACACTTAGTATTAATAAGAGTTAAATTACCTACTCTTAAATTACCATCTACTAATCTAAGTTTATTTGGGTTATATTTCCCCATTTTATTAATATACAGTATTTTCTCATTATCCATCATCTCAATCTTTCTAAAATTCCATCATTTATTGAATTGATTTTTTGATCAGCCTTTTGTCTCTGTCTCTTGGAATCTTATATCACTTTTTGATTTTTTAATATCTACTAAACTTTCCCTTCTGGGCGCCTTTCATCTCTTTCTGTTGCATTATTTGAACATCCATCCACAAAACTTCATTTTGTTTTTTTTAAACATATTTTTATCTTTTCTCTCTCTACCATTATAAATTGAGGGTTTAAGTAATTGTCTTCTACTTACTGGTGGGGGGATCACTGAACCTCATTTTGGGGAAAGAGGGCAGGACATACCTCCCTGGCACACATGACTGTATTGTGGAAGCATCCGTCATTTTCATTGTGCCTGGAACTCCTCCCTGAGCCATGCACTGGGTTTGTGGAAGAGCTGCCATTTTGCTACCTGCCTGTGGGTCAAAATAAGGGCTGTTTCTGGATCATTGACTTTCAGGAAGGGGAGAAACTACTCTGTTTTGCTACCTTAACACTGCAGACTGCCTTAAAGGATTGTGGGTGCACTAAAAATGATGACTGCTTCCAGGAGATCTTCAAAATGTAAGTGCAATGGGTGACAGGTGTGCTGGGCGGAAAAAAAAGCAGTGTAAAATTTCACATTTAGAGGCTGTTCTGCCTTGAACATGAACCCGATGCAGAAGAGCTGTAGGAATATTGAGTTGAGGAGAAAAGGGATTGTGTTTTGATCACAGCATCTCCAGGTTTATCATTTTTTGGAGGTGTCTACTTGTTTCCTTTTGATGGCTGCTGGGTGACAGCAGCACCATAATGTGCCGAGGTGGCGCAGTGGGTAGAGTGCAGTACTGCAGGCCACTTCAGCTGACTGCTAGTTCAGCGGTTCAAATCTCACCGGCTCAAGGCTGACTCGGCCTTCCATCCTTCCGAGGTGGGTGAAATGAGGACCCAGATTGTGGGAGCGATATGCTGACTCTGTAAACCGCTTAGAGAGGGCTGAAAGCCTTATGAAGCGGTATGTAAGTCTAACTGCTACTGCTATTGCTATTTGTTGCATCCCCCTTGGTGGTGATTTGAGAAAAAACTCTACACTGGAAATTTTCATTTTTAAAAGGAAAAGAAAAAATGGGTATTTTAAAATGACAAGGGAAAAAATGGGTATTGTCATTGTTGCTATGAAAATTAGGGCAAGGCAAGATGCTCAGAGTTGCTTCAAACTCTGAGAGGTGCATTCAATAAGTTTAATAATAAAATTATATGACAAAGGGTTGAAGGACCTAGGTATGTCTAGGCCGGGTGTTGACATCCTGCAGCTCCAGAGCCACATGCAGCTCTTTCATCCCTCTGCTGTGACTCCCTGTTGGGTGATCCCACCACTGGCTGGCCCCACCCCTCACCCTCCCTTCCCAGAAGGTAAAGGCAACAGTGGGGGATGGAGAGTCGATCCATATTCCAGAATTGGAGCAAAGGCACAAATTTACTCCACCTTCTGCGTTCCCATCCTGCACTAAAGCAAATCAAATGGGCCAGGGTCCACCTGGAATAGCTTTCGCAGAGCTCATTTGCCTGTACCTTCTGGGT
The DNA here is from genome assembly GCF_051295495.1 of Thamnophis sirtalis. Classification (NCBI taxonomy): domain Eukaryota; kingdom Metazoa; phylum Chordata; class Lepidosauria; order Squamata; family Natricidae; genus Thamnophis; species Thamnophis sirtalis. The sequence goes on along the minus strand of NW_028261383.1, from coordinate 22,549,582 downwards.
TTCTGCTGCCTTCTGCAGGGCTTTTTTCACCACTTCCCACACCCCTGGCAGGGTGTCTAGCCATTCCTTTTGGGGATATCCCATCCATTCACCACCCAGAAGGGGGTAAATCCTATGGACTGCATTATAGTAGGCCACCTCTGCAAATGGCAGAGGATCCTCCCAGTGTGACTGTTGATAAGTGACATAGCAGCTAAGGCAGTGATGGCAAACCCTTTTTGGCTCACTTGACAAAAGCAAGGTGAGCGGAGGGGGGTCATGCGTGGGCATGCCACACCCATAATGCTATGCGCATGACCCCAGTGCGCATGTACACACGACCAGCGCTCCCCCCATTTTTGGTGTTCTTTTTTCGTCCTCCCCAGGCTCCAGAGGCTTTCTAGGAGCCTGGGGAGGGTGAAAACAGCCTCCCCGACTCTTCCCCCGGAGGCCGAGGGTGGTGCAGTGGTTAGGGTGCAGTATTGCAGGCCGCTTCAGCTGACTGTTATCTGCAGTTCAGCGGTTCAAATCTCACCGGCTCAGGGTTGACTCAGCCTTCCATCCTTCCGAGGTGGGTGAAATGAGGACCCGGATTGTTGTTGGGGGCAATATGCTGACTCTGTAAACCGCTTAGAGAGGGCTGAAAGCCCTATGAAGCGGTATATAAGTCTAACTGCTATTGCTATTCAGGGAAGCTTCTGAAGCCTCCGGAGTGCCTTCCGGGGGGAGGGGGAGGCTGTTTTCGCCCTCCCCAGGCTCCTAGAAAGCCTCTGGAGTCTGGGGAGGGTGAAAAACAGATCTACCGGGCCCATTGGAAGTTGGAAAACGGGCCATTTCTGGCCTCCAGAGGGCCTGGGGGGGGGGGCATTTTCACCCTCCTCAGGCTCCAAGAAAGCTGTGCATGCATGCATGGGGCAGCAGGGGGCACTAAATTATGGGGGTGTATGTTTGTACTTTTGGCACCCAAGGCGGAAAAGGTTCGCCATCAGTGCCCTATACAATTTCAGACAAACCTCTCCTTAATTAGTTTCCATCCATTTTTTCTTGTCCTACCCTCTGTTGCTTTGGAAAATAAGTTGACTCCCCTATTTTTTTGTGGTAGCCACTCAAATATTGGAATGCAGTTATGATGTCATCCCTAGCTCTTCTTTTCTCTAGCCCTACCCAAATCCTGCAACCATTCTCAACCAAAATCTTAAGGAAAAGTTTTATTATTAAGAATCAACAATCATCTGGTCCTTAGTTCTTAAAAGCAGGTCAATAAACGTCAGAGGAACAAAAACATATAACGTATTATACCATGCGATCATTTTCATTTCAAAGAAAGATAAAAATGTATTTAAAGTTTTCCGAAGAATTGCTACAAGTAAAGAGAGCCACACTACTTGGAGCAATGAATGGATGTTTAAGCTATGCAGATGAATGATCCTGATTTTGCTGAGTTTAGAAGACCCAAAGAATTACAAGTTTGTTCAATTCAGTAACACAATTCAGAAGACCGATTCCAATGTTTTTCTGCTGTCTGGGGAACATTTACATTTACCCTGTAAATCACAGCATGCAACACAGGAAGTGCTTTGTATGCCATCTTGAGTTCTGAATGAAAAGGGAATCAATAAAATATACCCTGCGCATCTTGTCAGCGCTCCAAATAGCATCCAAAATTTATTCCAGATTTCTCCATGCAAGAGCTCAGATCCGATAGCTGAAATGGCAACTCTCACCATCCAAACCTTACTAAATCTACATTAAAAATGGCAACCTAAAAAGGTTGGTCTGATTATTAGCCAATCATATGCTTTGATAGGATATTCTTCCCTTTTGTTTTCTTTTTTTAAATGTATTTTGGGAAAAAATTCTTTTACCATATATAGTATTGACAACCATCCCCTTTCTTAGCACCTTTTTTCTAGAGCTTGCTGCATATTTTTTTCTCTATGACATAATGGAGACTTCAGTGCAAGCAAATTTACAGAAGTACATGGCATTTTAGCATTTAATAGATATATGGTGGGTGCTCTTGAATGCAGTCCTGGTCAGTAGAAGTGAAGCAGGCTCGCTCGGAGCCTCTGGCTGGCCTGATGGTGCTGCCAGGACCAAAATCCTTCAGTGCCAGTCAGAGTCATAACGTTTTGGGATACAGAGAGGTTTTGATCTCCACTGAGAGTCATCCCTAAGAAAGCTGGTTGTATAATTCTGTAAAACCTTCATGAACTTTTAGGGCTGAGCACAAAGCTAATCTTGGTAAGCCATGTAGCATCACATTTCACTACTTCACTTGGCTCGGTTGCAAAGGTCAGTTGCTAGAAGTCAAAAACGACTTGATAGCATTTAATCAGTGAAAACAGCTTGTAAACGGCCTGAGGTTTGAGATGGGAGAAGCGGGTTTTTCTGCCTGCTATCAGGAGATGGCAGTCAGATAGTTGGCATCAGTGACTAGAACTCTCAAGTAGCGCCACTCTGGTTGAGCTTAAAGGAGTTAAAACCATCAAGTACAGTATTGCTAGAACAGGTGGGAGGAGAAGCACAGAGCAACTTTCCCTTCCGGATCACTCATGGGAGGAAGATGGTGTGCAGAGCGGCTTCTGTGCTCTTTCCAGGGTCGAAGCAGCAGCTGGAAGATGAGTTGAGGGCGGGTGGGAGGAGAGTCCTGGAAGCAGAGAAGCAACTGGGCTGAAGCATCTCAGCTGCTGCTGCTGCAGGTTCCTTCCCTCCCCGAATTTAAGCCCAATGGTGGTGCACGCTGTGAAACTGGTGGCTGCAATTTTCCTCCTGGTGGGTAGATTGGAAAAGTCTCTTCCAAGTGAAGGTGGATTCTTTGGGAATGGCTTCCCTCCAGAGGTTGTGGGGGCTCCCATCACCGGAGGGTTTGTGACAGAGCTGGGAGGGACCTTGCAGGGCTTCTATTCCGACGCCCTGATCAAGCAGGAGACCCAACATCATTTCAGACAAATGGCTGTCCTGTCTCTGATTAAAAGCCACCAGGGATGGAGCCCCCACAACCTCTGAAGGGAAAACCTTCCACTGGTTCACTGATCTCACTGTTAATAAATTTATCCTTAGTTCTAGGCTGCTTCTCTCCTACATTAGTTTCCATCCATTGCTTCTTGTCTTGCCTTCTGGTGCTTTGGAAAATAAATTGACCCTCTCTTCTTTGTGGCAATCCCTCAAGTATTGGAACATGCTACCCTCTCACCCCTAGTCCTTCCTTTCACTAGACTAGACGTACCCAATTCCTGCAACCCTTCTTTATATGGTTTATCCTCAAGCTACCTTAATGATATTTGTTGATGTTCTCTGCACTCTTTCCAAAGTTTCAATATTTTTATATTGTTGTGAGCAAAAATGGATGCAGTATTCCACATTTGGTCTTACCAAGGCATTATGAAGTGATACTAACACTTCAGATGGTCTTGATTCTACTCTTTCTGTTAATACAGCCTAAGATTTCATTGGCTTTTTTTGACCACTGCAGCACACTGTTGGCTCACATTGAACTTATTGTCCATTAGGACTCCATGTTCCCTCTCACAGATACTGCCAGGTTCCACCTATTCTATACCTGTACATTTGTGCCATCTCAAATTTAATGAGTTCCCCTTCTATTCTGTCATCTAAATTGTTTATGAAGATATTGAAATCTACTGGATGTAACACAAAACCTTGGGATGCTCCATTGCTTACTTCTCTCCGTAGAGATGTAGATCCATTAAAAATACACACTGAGTGCAGCTTGTGAGCCAATTATGAATTTATCAGTGAGGATGTATGTGCTTATGTTTTTCTAACGTACCAAGAAGTAGGCTGTGGTTTACTTTTTCAACTGCCTTGCTGACATCCAAATAGACCATGTTCACTGCATTTTGCTGGTCCACTAATTTAGTCAAAGAATTAAATAAGATTTATTTGCCATGGTCTGTTTTTGACAAACCCGTGTTGGTTTCTGGTTATAATTTTGCTTGCTTCTAGGAGTTCACAGATCTGTTGCTTGATTATCTTTTCCAGGGTCAGGTATTGATATCAGGCTGGTTGGTCTGTAGTTTCCTGGATCTTTCCCTGCCCCCCCCCTAATTTTTTAAAGATGGGAGCCACATTATCTCTGTTCCTGTCCTCTGGTACTTACCTGATGCTTTAGATCTTTGAAAGATATGATTCAATGGATCTAAGATCACAGGTGCCAGCTCCTTCAGAACCTTGGCATGTACAGTAATTCATTTGGTCTGGTCCTGGGGATTTGAACTCATCTAGAGCAGACAGGTGTTCTCTTACCATTTTCTTACGCATTTTAATTGGTATTCCTAGTCTGTCACTTACCGTTCTATTTTTGGTATGTTGCGCTATTTATTTATTTTTTTGGCATGAAAACAGATACAAAGAATGAATTACACAGCTTTGCTTTTGGACTAGAAGACCTCCAAGGACCCTTCAAACTGTGTTATTCTATTATTGATTTGCTGTTTTCATGTCAACAATATCAGACTGAATCTGCACTGGTTCTTTTCTGAGAGTTTTGTTGTTTTAATTATATGTCTGGCCAACAAGCATGGTATCTCCTATTAGTGCCATATCCATCTATTAACACGGGTCAACTGTGCTTAATACAGCACTTATTAAAAAAACAGCTATTGAAGACCTCTTGGGATCTTCATTTGTATAGGTAGCCTTCACTTGCGACTTCTTCCCTGAGCATTCAAAGTTATGAAAGCATTGTAAAAACAGGTGCATTTTCTACATATATACCTTCATAGGTGTAAGTATTTGTATTTCTCTCTATATACATATATCTACAATTCTATAATCTATCCCCAGCACTTCCAGAAATGTTTGGTTTCTTTCTTTGCACTGCTAAGAATTTGTGATTTACCCACCTCAACAAGAGAATTTCAAGATTGAAAAGATATCTGAACATGGATCCTGATAGTTTTCCACGTGTCAGATGAATCATAATTAATGTAAGACGTTATTTTAACAATGTGGCATGTTTACTTTTTTATTGTAATGTATACTTTTTCCCCCACATCTTCTACAACCATTTTATACGCAATTAAAGTAACATTTTTCTTTGTATCTTATAGATAAAGAGAATGGCAATAAGAGCACTCCGGACAACTGAGAATAACAAGCAACGTTGAAAAGGAAAGCGAATGGATCCAGAAATCAAAATATTTTCCATTTCCTTCAGAAAACCCCACAATTCTCCTTCCCCGACAGCTGATAGACAAAAGAGAGAAAATCAAAAGAGATTCTGAGCTGGAAAAAGTAGGTTATGTAGAAGGATAAGGATACATTATGTGAAAGTCAAGGAAGATTATTTTTCATTCGGAAAAAGAGGGATATATCTGTAACTCAGTGGAGAGAGGAAAAGGTCAATTGGGAAGCCATGTAGAGCAGACAGTGATGCAGGCCTCATTCTAGGAGGAAGGAAACAGCTTGAATCAAAGGACCACTAAACAAGGAATCAGCCATATTTTTCACTCAATAATATCAGTAGTAGAAAAGCTCCATAGATGTCCCAGTTATGGAAAAAGTACAGATTGCAAATCATAGCTGATTATGCCTGAGAGGATCCACACTGGAGGAAAACCATACAAACACTCTGGCAAAAGCTTCTGTCAGAACAGCTCTCATGGTTCATGGAAGAACCCACACAAGGGAGAAAGCCCTATAAATGCTCCCAATGTAGTAAGCATGGCAACTTGGTAATATATTAGAGGACTCACACTAGGGAGAAACTGTATGACTATTGAGATTGTGGGAAAAATTTCATTAGAAATTCCTACATCATGAGAAACCTGAAAACTCACACAGGAGAGAAACCCTTTGAATGCTCTCATTGTGGGAAAGGTTTCAATCACAATCCCAGCCTGGTAATACACCAGAACACTCAAGCAAGAAACCCTATAAGTGTCCAGATTGTGGGGAAAGTTTTGTTCAGAATTCCCACCTGGTGATACACCAGAGGATTCACAAGCGAGAAACCCGTTGAATGTTGTGATTGTGGGAAAAGTTTCATTGAAAATTCTACCGTGATGAAACACCAGAGGACTCACACAGGTGATAAACCTTATCAGTGTCCTCATTGTGGAAAATGTTTCATTCGGAATTACAGTCTGGTGATACACCAAAGGACTCACACAGGAGACAAACCCTTTGAATGTCCTGATTGTGGGAAAAGTTTCAGTCACAATTGCAGCCTGGTGACACACCAGAGAACACATACTGGTGAGAAACCATATAAGTGCACAGATTGTGAGAAAGGTTTCTGTGACAATTCCAGCCTGGTGAAACACCAGAGGACTCACACAGGCGAGAAACCATATCAGTGTCCTCATTGTGGGAAATGTTTCATTCGGAATTACAGCCTGGTGATACACCAGAGAATTCATACAGGCGACAAACCATATCAGTGTCCTGATTGTAGGAAAAGTTTCAGTCATAAATTCAGCCTAGTGAAACACCAGCGGACTCACACAAGAGAAAAACTCTTTGAATGTCCTGAGTGTGGGAAAAGTTTTTTTCAGAATTCCAATCTTGTGATACACCTGAGGGCTCACACAGGAGAGAAACCCTTCAAATGTCCTGTCTGTGGGAAAAGTTTCAGTCAAAATTCTAGCCTGGTGAAACATCAGAGGACTCATACAAGAGAGAAACCCTTTGAATGTCCTGATTGTGGAAAACATTTCAGTCAGGATTCCTACTTGGTGATACATCAGAGGACTCACTCCATAGAGAAACCATATGAGTGTCGAGATTGTGGGAAAGGTTTCGTTAAAAATTCCCAGTTCTTGAGCCACTTGAAAACTCACACAGGAAATAAACCCTTCGAATGTCCTGATTGTGGGAAAGCTTTCAGTCAGAATTCCAGCTTGGTGAACCACTGGAGAGCTCACACAGGAGAGAAATGCTTTGAATGTCCTGATTGTGGGAAAAGTTTCAATTGTAATTCTGATCTGGTGATACACCAGATGTCTCACACAGGAGAAAAACCCTTCAAATGTCCTGACTGTGGGAAAAGTTTCAGTCTTAATTCGAGGCTGGTAAAACATCAGAGGACTCACACAGGAGAAAAACCATTTGAATGTCCTATCTGTGGGAAGAAATTCAGTCACTCTTTCAGCCTGGTCATACACCAGAGGACTCACACAGGAGAGAAACCTTATCAGTGTCCAGACTGTGGGAAATGTTTCAATTGTACTTCTGACCTGGTGAAACACCACAGGACTCACACAGGAGAAAAACCTTTTGAATGTCCTGACTGTGGAAAAGGTTTCAGTCGTAATTCCAGCTTGGTGATACACCAGAGGACTCACACAGGAGAGAAACCCTTTGAATGTCCTGTTTGTGGGAAAAGTTTCAGTGAGAATTCCAGCTTGGTGAACCACCAGAGAATTCACACAGGAGAGAAACCGTATCAATGTCCTAATTGTGAGAAAAGTTTCAGTCAGAGTTCCAACTTAGTGATACACCAGAGAATTCACACAGGATATAAACCCTTCAAATGTACAGTCTGTGGGAAAAGTTTTTGTCAGAATTCCAACCTAGTGATACACCAGAGGACTCACACAGGAGAGAAACCCTTCAAATGTACAGTCTGTGGAAAAAGTTTTAATCAGAAATCCAGCCTGGTAAATCACCAGAGGACTCACACGGGGGAGAAATCCTTTGAATGTCCTGATTGTGAAAAAAGTTTCAGTCAGTATTCCAGCCTGGTGAAACACCAGAGTACCCATACAAATGGGATTCCCCCATTGCAAAATTAACTATTTTAATTCTGGCCTGATTGTTTTGTACTCAAATACAGTATGTCTCAAGATTAAACTTGTAGGTGGAGAGAAAAGAAAAATGGAAAAACAGCTAATTACCTGTTTCTGTTTAGAGGTCCGTTTTGTTGCTTTAATGTTTTAATATCTTCAATGAAAGTACTGAGACAGAGAGAGGGATTATACAGGGTGTCTTTTGTCTTGCCCCGGTTAGGATTTCTTAAGCAAATCCACTGGGCTTTCAACATGAAGCCAGAAATTCGGGACTTTTTTAAAAGGCAGAGGGACACGGGAAAAATTGTTATAAAGCGTGCTTGTCACACTGAAATCGGTACGTCTGGTCACCTTATGCATTTCCTGCCTCTTTAGGATTATCTCTATCTGCTCCTGTGAAGCATTCCTTGTTCCTGTTGTATGTATAGACTTATATTCTCGATGGCTTGTATAGCGTTTTAACTGCATTTTAATTAAACTACTTGAAACAGAAGCCTCCTGGAACCAAAACTGGGGGGGGGGGGTTGGCCTGTTTTTGTTCCCAGGAGGTTTCAGGGAGGCCTGTTAAGCCCAAAATAGGGGGGCGGCACACACCCCTCCCCTGAACATGCACACACAACCTCCCCCACCCCACATGTGTGTGGATTTCCTGCATGCGTGGCAGGGACCTGAAAATCACCTATATGGCAGGAGCGCATGTGCAGTGAGCTGGGGTGATGACTCGTGTGCCTGCAGAGATGGCTCCATGTGCCACCTGTGACACACATGCCACAGGTTTGCCATCATGGATCTAGGCTGAAATATATTGGCTGCTGCTTGTTTTATAAATAAAATAAATTCTATTCCACTGGTGCTGAATGCTTTAAAAGCAGTGCCTGACATTTTCTGGTGGTTGAGAGATTTAAAAAGTCTGCTTCGGGTTAACTTTGACTCCTTGTGGTTTTATGGACACTGTTTTCTGGACAACAATATGGGACAGATCTGCCTCTGCTGTCCTGTTGAGAGAGCAGGCTGAACCAGAGTAGGCCTCAAGCCTGAACCAAACTAGGGCCTCATGATATTAAGCTTTAGCTGTTCATATATAGAAATTGCAAACGTTCGCTTTTAGAAAGTCTGCACATAAAAGCTGCTGTAGCAAAAGTCTCTATTTTAATATATCTGCTGGCTTGACTGTAAAAACTGTCTGAAAGGACACAATTTACTTCCTCAAATGTATGCTATGTTGGCTGTTAGCTGACTATGTATTATTACTTCCTGTAGACATAATTTTACTGTAATTCAAGGGCACATCTTGGGGGTGTATCCAAAATCTAGCAGGTGGCTTAGCTAAAAGCTAAGGACTATAAAAAGGAATTTCCTGATGTCATTCGGGGTTCAGGCCTTTGTCTCTGGACCTGCGCAATAAACTATTCCTTCCCTGAAGAGCTGGCTTGCGTGTCCTGTTTTTTTCTACAACAGTTTTTGGCGACTCCTTTGCCGGGACACTAAGCGAGGCAATGTTTCGCTGAGGGCAGCCTGACCCCTTGGACCCTGCAGGGGACCACCTCCAAACATTCTTCAGGCGCCACGGGGGATTGAGCCTCCAGGAGACGGCTGTGGTACCTCGTTGGGGCCAATGGTGCTGAAAGCTAGTCCAAGATCCCTTAAGGGAAGGAAAGTAGGTCTGAACTGTATCCTGGCCAGGAAGGAGCTTTTGTGAAGACGTCTCAGGCGAGTATTTGTAACTGGTGTTGTACCTATCTCATTTGAAGATAGAAGAGGGGGCCTGATCACCTCCCTGGACTCGGGATGGCGTTCCTAATGAAGTCCGTATAGGTTGGGTGGGTGGTTAAACCAGCGCAGTTCCTGCAGGTGGCCATTGAGTTCCGGCTTCTGGGGCCTCAGGTCGCTGGTAATGTGTTAGAATGGGTGGTAATGGCAGTGTGCCCCACACGCTGATGGAATTTATGTTGAAATCAGGGAACGTGATTATTTATGTTGGAATCAGGGAACGTGATTATTTTAATCATACTGAATATAGGGTGTCATATCTTAGGGTGTCAAGAGAAGGAGAGAGTGTGTCTCTGAGATCAGTGCCCTCCACCTGTTGACACTGAAGGGGTAGGAGACCCAGGGAGATAAAGAGTGGAATCAGATATTGGTTAGAATGAACAAACGGTCCCATTGGGTGGGGCCAGGAGGAAGGAAACCAGATCAAGTGGACCACAAACCTGGTCCAAGGGAGCGGTTGAGACAAAACTCAAGTTGCCCCTAAGGGATCTTTCATTGCCAGAAGCTGAGGGGGAGCTACATAAGATGTGGATATGCTCCATTCTCACTGGCTGATTTATATAATTGGAAAAATCAAATTCCTGCTTATAGAGAAACTCCAGATGAGATGCATGTCCTTTTTGCATCCATTTTTCTGAACTCACCAGTATGCTTGAGCTGACATACAAATTCTGATGGAAATTGTATAAACCCCCGAGAAAAGAAGGCTGGTGAAGATAACCATGAATAAGCCTTTGCAAAAGGATCATGGAAAAAAAATCCAGATTGGTTACTGAAGGAACCAGATTGGGAACCTAGTCCATTCAGCTGAAAAAGTACTGGACCTTAGTTTTGTTAGGATTCAACAAAAGTTGAGAATTTAGGGAAGGTCTATTAAATTCAACAGGAACAGGATGAAAATCCAGGGGTAATCCTAGAATGCATTTATCACAAGCTCAGATCCTGAGCTTGAAGAAAGTAAGGGAATGATCAATATGATCTTCATTGGTCATTCTGCAAATGACATTAGTGTACATAAATAAACAAAATACAGAAGACAGAAAGGGGGGCCAGGAAAGGCATCTCTGAACTTGTGGAATAGGCATACAAAGCGTATGTTCATGGGGCTCAACTTTCAGAGAAGGAAGATAGAAAGAATGGGAGGCTAGGGGACTTGCTGGAAGAATTGTCGAGGAGTGGCCAAGTAGATAGAATCCATGCCCAGTCGGAGAAAGAGCCTTCCAGTTAGCAAGAAGAGAAAGCAACAAAGATCTGTGTGGCTTGAATAAATGGAAATTGCATGAAAGATCTTTGCGAAGAGCCAAACCAGTTTCAGTATATAGATCAGTGAGGAGATGCGGTGGCAGACAAGTCTGATGAATTGTTGCAATATCAAGCTAAAATGGTGTGCCTCGGTGTGGCGAGACCGAAAGGAAGGAGCTTGAAGGCAACGTCTGAAAGAATTAAGGAAGTGAGGGTGCCTGAGATCAGGGAACGTGAAAGGCAGAAGACGGTTTTAGTGCAAGATGAGGAGGAACTCCTGAGGCCCCTCCATATGCGCCCGTGCCTGTGGGGGAAGTGGCTGCTGCAGTTGTGGAAGGAGGAAGGGAGGATAGCTGGTGAATATGGTAAGCCAGAACAGGATATGTGATATAAGGAGAAAAAGCCCACAAAAAAACAACTATTTGCTCTGGGTGAGGAGGTTGAAAGTGATGAGGATGAGGGGGCTATTGGGGGTGATATACCGATTGGAGTAGTGACTAGGGTGGTGGAGGCGGCGGCTGCGCAGCAGGACTTTTTTTTTGTTTGAGACAGATAGCTACACAGGTTGTGAATGTGCAGGGTGTCAGAGTCTGAATGTGCAAGATTTAGGACCAGAGTTGGTAGCTAGGGTTCTAGAATGGGATCCAGGGTGGTGTCCTAGGAACCAGGATCAGATGATAGCATTGAAGGAATATCAGAATTTAACAGTGGAAGCTCTTAGGAGAGAGGGGAAACCCCCAGTGAATTCGTTGAAGCTGTCTTTAGTAATACAGGAAGCAGATGGCAGCAGATGACCAATGGTTGATTGAAGCTTATGAATTGTACACACAGGTTGATTAGAGGGCTCCAGAGGATGTGAGGATGTTGAATGATTTATTGCACAGTCAATAAATCCGGAAAACATTGCAGAAACTAGAGGACGCTTTAGGGAAAATACTGCAGAATTGTTGGAAGTAGCTAGGAAAGTGTTCATTAATAGGGACAGGGCAGAGAAAAAGGGAAAGGATGCCCGCATGCATGAGAAGACTGAGCTATTGGCTGTGGCATTGCACAGGTACAAAAGCAGGCATTTGTAGAGTTTTGTAGATTTGTAGATGGCTTTGACAAGGGCTCCAGCTTTAGCTTTACCAAATTTAAGTAAGCCTTTTAATTTGTATGTGGATACAAGAAAGAACATGGCTTTGGGGGAGTTGACCCAATAACTTGGAAAGTGGCAACAGTCAGTAGCCTATTTGTCTAAACAGCTGAATTATGTGGCACACGGATGGCCACATTGTTTGAAAGCCTTGGCAGCTGTTGCTGAGTTGCTACAGGATTGCAACAAGCTCACAGTTTCATGTCCCATTAATGTATATACACCGCGTGCTGTTGATTCTGTTTTAGTCCGGAAGGGCCATTTGTGGATAAGCAGTCAATGAATAGTAAAATATCAGGCAATGATGATAGAAAATCCGCCTGTGAATTTGGTGGAATCTAACAGGTTGAACCCTGCTACTCTTTTGCCTATAGAGACAGAATTGGAACATGATTGTGTACAAGTGTTGGAAAATGTGTATTCTACCCCGGCTGATTTGTCAGATATAACCATGCCACAAGTGGGAAGAGGGTAGCAGGATATGCTATTGTAGAAGATGAAGGAGTGGTGGAAAGTGGACCAATGGGAGGAGGCAAATGTGCATAGGTTGCTGACTTGTGGGCTCTTATTCGGGCATTAGAAAGAGCAGAAGGAAAGAAATTAAGAGTGTGGACTGATAGTAGGGGTATGCTTTCTTGATGTTGCATGCACATGGAGCAGTTTATAAAGAAAGGGGATTTCGAGATTCTACAGGCAAATATATACAACATGGATACTTAGTTCAGATGTTGATAGAGGCAGTTCAGAAGCCTGCTAGAATTGCTGTGATGCATTGTCGTGGGCATCAACGTGGGAGTGATAGAATTGCGCTTGGGAATCGAGCTGCAGATTTGGAAGCCCGTGTGTAGTAGCCTTAAGAATAGAACCATTGCCTGAACTTTATGTCAATGTAGCAATGGATTTGAGAGTAATACCAGAAAGCATTAAGCCATCGTACTCACAGTCTGAATGTCACAAAGCAGTAAATGACTTAAGAGCAATAGTGAAGGAAGGGTGGTATATTCTTCCAGATGGAAGAATATATGTACCGTCCTCTATGGCCTGGCAATTGGTACAGTTATCCCATAATGCCACTCATATGGGAAAGACAGCATTGGAATTTGCAATACTGAGGGAATATTATGTGGATAGGTTGGCAGGTAGTGCAAGGAAGGTTACAGCACAGTGTGGAACATGTGCAAAGGTTAACCCTAGTTAGGGCTAGATGCTTTGCCACTTGCTTTGTATGCAATTAGAAGTGCACCAAGAAAGCAGCATAAACTCTCACCATATGAGCTGATGTTTGGTCGCCCTCCCACTTTGCTTAGAAGGAACATAGCAGGCTGGCCAGATTTGGGCCATAAAGGGGTTGGGGTGGGCCATGGAAATGGTGCAAGAGTTGAATAAACAAATTGAAAAGCCCAAAACGTATGGTCCTGAACAATCCCCACCTAGATTAGTGACCAAGTGTCATACTTTTAAACCAGGAGACAGAGTGTGGGTAAAGCACTGGAAAAAGGAACAGTTAGAGGGGAGATGGAAGGGTCCTTATGTTGTAATCGTGTCATCTCCACTTGCCATTAAGATTGCTGAATCCAAGACCTGGATTTATTGGACCCGTGTTAAAAGAGCTGCTGAGGAGCAACGGGCTATGTGACCAAGTGAACATCCAACGAAATTAAGGTTCACTTGAAAATGACCTCGGACTATATCCTTTTCTGCCTTGCTATAGGTGTATTGCTAGTTGCTTGCATAGTGTGTATTGATTTGTATCTGGACTAGGTGTAATCCCCTTCCTGCTGGGCACCAGTCTGGGACCTCAAGGCCACTCTGTAGAGACCTTACCTGCAATAGGTCTCCTTCACACAGTGGTGAAGAAAACCCCTGCTAAGCCACACCCAGGAAGCTGGCTTTTGACTCACGGGAGAAGACAGGATGAAGAGGATCCTTTTGCTTATTGCATATATTATAGTAGTGAGTAGTAATGATGTGTGTATTCGCAACTTAGGACAATGGAGCCCCCCTAGTAAAAAGCCTCGCATCATCCAATCATTTGCAATGGGCTCTGGAGAGTGTGACGGACAACCCCCAATCACCTTTAGGCCTGAATGCTGGATAGGTGTTTTGCCCCATCCTTGTCAATTTCCTCACGTCTTTGACAGGGTGGTCAAGGACACTTGACACTTGACGTTACACAAATCATCAAACATGTCAATATGTAGGATACATACTTAGAAAAAGGCATGTGCTGCTACAATGCACAAAAGGGGGTAATATCAAGGTAATACCAGGACTAACACTGGATTGTGGGCCTCCTTTATTTTGGGGATGGATATCAGTCACTGATATACAACAATTGAGACCAGGCTGGGAAGGGACATGCATCATTCGTACCAACCCGGTGGGTGGCACTGTGAAGGGGAGGACTACCAAAGGTGGTAGGTATCGAACTACTAGAGGGATACTGACACAGACTCTACATGCTAGTCCACACTTTAGAACCATTTTAAGCATTGCCAATGGATCTATGCAGCACACACCTGCTCTAAAGGAAGACTGTACCCCTTGTATTACTAAAGCCAGAAGTAGAAGGTAAATTGTATTTTCTACATCACACGTTACAATTACAACAGGGCAAACAGCCACTCACTCTGACATTTGGTGCATGCACAGCCACAAGGAAAGAGTAGGCCACCCCTTTGGACACCCCTTATATCCTTCCCCTGTACAATCACAAACACAATCCCATCCTGAGCAGCTAGTGGATCCTGCATAAGGCTTCCACTCATTTGGGTTACCATGGGCCCATGAGAGGGTGGTTTCACACAGGTATTTATGATTAGCCTTATATGCTTCAATCCACGTTCTATCCCCACATGGTTTTTAATAACCTCTCCCAAGCAGGTAATATAACAAGTTACTGGAATAGCGTGGACTCTTTCTACCAATTTAGTAGGAAGAAAGTGTTTTGTGAGAACAGGAACTGTTAATGTAGGAGATTCAACTTGTTTGGGATTTTGGGACATGAAATACCAAAGCTGGTCTTTTCCAAGTAATGCTACTGACCCACTACATTCAACATGATATATCTATCTTATTTACACTCAACATCCATAGACGATGAATGGATGGCTCCTAAAAACATGTATTGAATTCTACCTAAAAATTGGTCTGGGCCATGTGTGTTGGGATGGATACAACCATCATTTTTCCGTTTACCTATGAAGGCTCGCCAGATATTAGGGATTCCATTGTATGAGCAGATAGGTCAAAAGGGGAAAAAGGTGGGACAGAAACTGCATTCTCGAGCTTCCCATGTAATGAATTAGCTGAATATGAAAGAAGTAATATGTGGAGTTCTGAAAGAATTGTGTGCACATATGGAAGGGCTACCTGGGCTGAAGATGGATCCTGGGCATAACGAAGCCCTATATATATACAGTGTTGAATCGTATCATACGACTACAGGCAGTTCAGGATTTGGCTGGACAAAGACTAGATAAAGCTCTTAATGTTTTATCGGAAGCTACAGACAAAATCAGAACTGCTGTATATCAAAATAGGCTAGCCCTGGACTATCTGTTGGCGAAAGGTGGTGGTGTCATGGAAAATTCAATCTCTCAAACTGTTGTCTATAAAAAGATGAAACTGGGAAGATAATCAAATAATTGACAACGGGGATGCGACAACTCACATACAATCCTGACCAGATATAGAATGGAGTTGATGTTAAGGTAATGGCTATGTGGGAATATGCTCACCAAGAATCTGAATATACTACCCTTCAGCCTGAATCAAATTATGTGACTCTTCTTGCAGGTGAAGATGAGTCACAAAGGGGGGACTGAGAGAGCAGGCTGAACCAGAGTAGGCCTCAAGCCTGAACCAAACTAGGGTCTCATGATATTAAGCTTTAGCTGTTCGTATATAGAAATTGCAAACGTTCGCTTTTAGGAAGTCTGCACATAAAAGTTGCTGTAGCAAAAGTCTCTATTTTAATATATCTGCTGGCTTGACTTAAAAACTGTCTGAAAGGACACAATTTACTTCCTCAAATGTATGCTATGTTGGCTGTTAGCTGACTATGTATTATTACTTCCTGTAGACATAATTTTACTGTAATTCAAGGTCACATCTTGGGGGTGTATCCAAAATCTAGCAGGTGGCTTAGCTAAAAGCTAAGGACTATAAAAAGGAATTTCCTGATGTCATTCGGGGTCCAGGCCTTTGTCTCTGGACCTGCGCAATAAACTATTCCTTCCCTGAAGAGCTGGCTTGCATGTCCTGTTTTTTTCTACAACATTGTGGGGCTTTTCCCCCCCACGTCTAGCTCTTGGATGCAGCTCTGGCCAGCAGGATTGAAGTTGGCTCCCTTGGAGTGTCTGGCCTGATAGGGCTGCTATGTGATAAATCCTAGGCAGCCATGGGAAATCAGTCATAAAGATTTGGGATGTATAAAGGTTTTGATCTGCACTGAGAGTCACTCCTAAGAAAGCTGATTGTGTAATTCTGTAAAAACCTCATGAACATTTAGGGCTTGGCGTATAGTTAGCCTCCAAACGTTGCATCATATTTCATTATTTCACTTGGTTCAGTTGCAAAGGTGGGTTGCTTAACATCAAAAACTACTTGATAGCATGTCATCAGTGAAAATATCTTGCAAATGCCTTAGGTAGGGATGAGACAAATATGTTTTTCTTCCCCCTAGCTGGAGATGGCGATCAAATAGGCTTTCTTAAAATAGGTTTTTAAGAAAATCTATTTTTCTTATGGGGCTGTATAGGGTTGAGCAGGAGGTTGGACTAGAAGATCTCCAAGATCCCTTCCAGCTCTATTCTGATTGAATAAATAGGCAACATCTGTGTCTAGAAAACGGGCAATGCAGTAGGCAGCATCTGTGGTTGAACCTAAAGGAGTTAAAACCATCAAGTACTGCATTGCTAGAAAAGATGGGAGAAAGGCAGAGAAACTTCCTCTTTTGGAGCACTCAAAAGCAGAAGGGTGTGTGCCAAGTGGCTTTTGTTCTTTTCCCAAGATTGAAACAACAGATGGAAGGTGAGTTGAGTCAAGTCATAGGAGACTCCGGAAGCAAGTCGGGCTGTTTGGTTTCTCTCCATGATGTGGAAGCAGAGAAGCAACTGGGCTGAAGCATATCAGCTGCTGCAGGTTCCTTCCCTCCCCAAATTTAAGCCCACTGGTACTGCACACTTTAATACTGGTGGCTGCAGTTTTCTGCTGGTGGGAAGATTTAAAAAGTCTCTTTTGATGCTTTGGGAATGGCTTCCCTCCAGAGGCTGTGGGTGCTCCATCACTGAAGGTTTGTAACAGACTAATAGACCTGGAAAGAATCTTAATATCATTTCAGATAAACGGCTGTCTCATCTCTGTTTAAAAGCCTGCAGTGATGGAACCACCCACAACTTCTAAAGGCAAACTGTTCCACTGGTTAACTGTCCTCACTGTTAGGAATTTTTTCTTTGTATGTTGCTTCTCTTCTTGATTGGTTTCCATCAATTCTTTCTTGTCTTGCCTTCTGTTGCTAAGCTGACCCCCTCTTCCTCTTGGCAGTCCCTCAAGTATTGGAACACTGCTATCATGTCACCCCTAGTCCTTCCTTTCACTAGACTAGACATACCCAATTCCTGCAACTGTTTTAGCCTTCAGCCCTCTAATAATCCTTACTGCTCTTCTCTGTGCTCTTTATAGTCTCAACACCTTTTTTTATATTGTGGTGACCAAGACTGGATGCAGCATTCCAAGTGTGGTCTTACCAAAGGATTATAAATTGTTACTAACACTTCACGTGGTCTTGATTCTATCCCACTGTTTATGCCGCCTAGGATTGCATTGGCTTTTTTGGCCACTGCATCACACTGTTGCCTCAGATTTAAGTGATTGTCCACTAGGGTCCACTTTGTCCACTAAGACAAAGATGTCATAAAATTGAGTTCAAGCCACTCAAAGTGCAGTTTTTTACTCTTTTATTTTTACTACTTTTATTCTTGTGTTATTCTAACAAAAAGCAAGGCAAGCTTGCAATGAAACTTAATTAGTTCCTTTATATTTGTACATATACTTGTCTAATTTCAAAGTTATCTTAATACAGTAAATTATGCCCAACAAGGCTATTCAGATTAGTATGTCTAAAAAGTCTATTCAAATAACTGTGCCCAACACGACTACTCAAATTGCTGTAAGTATTGTTGCCCAACTAGGCTACTCATTCACACAATGCTCACATACACTCTCAACACAGGTGATCAGGCTGAATTCAAGTGGGCTGGAAGCTGAGTCAGGCCTCCCCTGCTCCAAGAAGAGTTGTCTTGAACTTCAGGGTCTGGGTTCATTACAGTCTTCCCTTTACAGCCAACCTGTTTACTCAGAATCCACGTGTAAGGGTACATTTTGCCCCAGCCACATTAGGAACTTTACATCCTCACACTTTGCTTCATGACTCCATGAAAAGTGCAATCCACTACACTCCTTAAGCCCATTAATGTTGTCCTGGTATCACCAACAATAAATCATTCACACCACACTCACAATCTTTCCTTATCAGTAGTAGTACACACACTAATACACACAGTCCAGCAATGTGAGTTTCCCAGTGAGCTCATAAAACAGTTAATTTTGGTTGTATTACAGGCCCTCTATATTCATAACTTGTATTATATTTGTGATATAGTCATAACATATAACAAAATATGTAACAAAGATCCTTCTCACACTTACTACTATTGAGCCATGTTCCGCCTATTCTGTATCTTGACATTTGCTTTTTCTTGGTTAAGAATAAAACCTATTTTTTCTCTCCATCGAATTTCATTTTTTTAGATAGGGCCCAGTGTTCAAATATATCAAGATTCTTCTATATGTCGAGCTTGTCTTCTGGGGTGTTGGCTATTCCTTCCAGCTTAGTGTTGTCCCCAAATTTCATGAGTTCCCCTCTGTTCTCTCATGTAAATTATTTAGAGCCAAGGTGGCGCAGTGGTTAAATGCAGCACTGCAGGCTACTTCAGCTGACTGCAGTTCGGCTGTTCAAATCTCACCAGCTCAGGGTTGACTCAGCCTTCCATCCTTCCGAGGTGGGTAAAATGAGGACCCGGATTGTTGTTGGGGGCAATATGCTGAAAGCCCTATGAAGCAGCATATAAGTCTAACTGCTATTGCTATTATGAAAATATTGAATAGTGAGCCTAAGATAGAGCCTTGGGGTACCCTGTTGCTTACTTCCCACTGGATATATGTAGTTCCATTAAGGACTAACCATTGAATGCGGTTTGCCAGCCAATTGCAAAACCATCTGATGGTGATGCTATCCCAGTGGTCCCCAAACATTTTCCCACCTGGGAGGGGGAATGATACCAAGATGACACACAGGAAAGCCTTCACTAAATTAGGCTTTCTTTTGCTCCAGGGTGAAACTCAGAAGACACAGAGAACCCTTCACTTGAAGAGGCTCTCTGCTTCTGTTCCAGAGAAAAACCCCAATTGAAGATCCAAGAAAAGGTGTGAATGATAACTGCCTGCACTTTTCAATAGCTCAACACAATTTTTCCCTTCCAGATTGCATCAGTGACTTTCTGTTCCTAAGGAAGTGGGAAGGAAGAGGGGGAATAGAGATAATCCTAACAGCCTTCCAGAAAAAGTAGCCAGACCCAGCCGATTAAGGAAGTGCTGAGGAGAGGGAGGGGGAGGGAGGGAGGGAGGGAGAGAGAGAGAGAGAGAGAGAGAGAGAGAGAGAGAGAGAGAGAGAGAGAGAGAGAGAGAGAGAGAGAGAGAGAGCCAACTCTGCATAGAGCGATACAGCTTTGCAAAAAAACCTGAAGCGTGCAGCCCACAGCAATTTGCTCCATTCCCACACACCCCATAGGCGACCAAACACTTTTCACCCGGATGGAGAAATGATAGAGACTCAAAGCTTCGTGTCTTTGCAAAGTGGAGAGTTTAAAATGAAATGATTAGCTCCATTTCAAACCGTCCACTTTGCAAGCACACAAAGCTTCGTCTCCCTCTGGGCGAAAAGTGCACAGCAGAACAGACAGAGGCAGAGGCAATACCAATACGCCGCCCACTTTTCCCACCATCTCTTGCTTGCTTGTGGCCATGCTGACCAGGCACTCGCATGGGGTGTCAGGATCTCCTGCCTCCCCCATGCCTCTGCCTGCTGCTAGTGCCACCAGGCAAGCCTCCCGTGAGTCAGGTAGCTGCGCAGCATGTCCAGATCGCCTATCTTCCCCCCCTGCCTCTGCCACCACACTCAGACTTACCGGTATTTGTGTTCTGCCAAGGGGCCAGCAGGCTTTGGGATGTCACCAGAGTGGTTGTGAACAGTATTTTCTGCCCTTATTTGGAACTGTGGACTTCCGTGAGCAAAATGGGTACTTTAAATTTTGCAGAGGTCTTAGGCATCATTTCATCAATTAAAGCCCCATCTTTAAAATTAGCTCAGAATGTTTGACTGTAACCATTTTAGGACACTCTTTCAGGCACGAAAAACATCGATTTTGCACATACATACAGTTACATGTGTGTGTATTTCTATTTCTTTCTATATGCATATATCTACAATTATATAATCTATCCCCAGCACTTTCAAGTATATTCGATACGAACTCTTTGCAATACTAAGAATTTTTGATTGACCCAAGTCAACAAGAGAATGGATATTTTAACTTGGATCTCAGTAGTCTTCCATGTGTCAAATGAGTCATAATGTAAAAGGTTACTAATTGTGGCATGCTTGCTATTTCATTGTAATATATAGATTTTGCTTTTTTCACATCTTCTGCAACCATTTTATGCACAATTAAAGTTAAACTTTTCTTTGAATCTTGTAGACATATGGCAATAAGAGCACTTCGGACAACTGAAAATAACAAAGAAAGTTGAAAAGAAAAGAAAATCAAGCAAGGCATCAAAATGTTTTCCATTTCCTTCAGAAACCCATACAATTCTCCAGCAGCTGACAGACAAAAGAGAGAAATTTAAGAAAGATGTCAAACTGGAATATGTAGATCATATGGAACTCAAGGATATATCACTTGATGTATCAAGGGAGAATATTTTTATTCAGTAAAAGAGAGAAATATCTGGAAGTTAGTGGGGAGGAAAACATCATTTGGAAAACCATTTATAGCGGACAATGATGAGACCTCACTCTGGGAGGAATTAAATGGCTTGAATCAAAGCACCACTAAACATAAATACTTTTGATTTCCACAGAAATATCAATAGTGGAAAGGTTCCATAGATGTGCTTATTATGGGAAAGATACAACTTGGAAATCACAGTTGATTATACCTGAGAGGATCCATTCTGGAGAAAAGCCGTACGAATACAGATATGATGAATTTGGCAAAAGCTTTGGGCAAAACCCCTCCCTTGAGCTATATGGAAGGACCCACACAGGAGAAAAACCATAAAAGTTCTCCCAATGTGGTAAATACTTTAGTGAGCATGGCAATGGGATGATGAGGACTCATCATGTAGGAATGTCCAGATTGTGTGAAGTTTCATGGGAATTTCCTACCTCGTTAGGCAACAAATGAGTTACACAGGGGAAAAACCCTTTGAATGCCCTATCTGTGGGAAAGGTTTCAGCCAGAATTCCCACCTTGTGAAACACCAGAGGATTCACACAGGAGAGAAATCCTTCGAATGTCCTGATTGTGATAAAGGTTTCAGCACCAATTCCAGCCTGGTAACACACCAGAGGACTCACACAGGAGAGAAACCCTTTGAATGTCCCGATTGTGGAAAAAGTTTCAGTCAGAGTTCCCACCTCATTATACACCAAAGGACTCACACAGGAGTGAAACCTTTTGAATGTCCTGATTGTGGGAAAAAATTCAGTCAGCGTTCCAGCCTGGTGAGACACCAGAGGACTCACACAGGAGAGAAACCCTTTGAATGTCCTGATTGTGGGAAAGGTTTCAGTGAAAATTCCCACCTCGTGAGACACCAGAGGACTCACACAGGAGAGAAACCCTTTGAATGTCCTGATTGTGGGAAAGGTTTCAGCAACAATTCCAGCCTGATAATACACCAGCGGACTCACACAGGAGAGAAACCCTTTGATTGTCCTGATTGTGGTAAAAGTTTCAGCAACAATTCCAGCCTGGTAACACACCAGAGGACTCACACAGGAGAGAAACCTTTTGAATGTCCTGACTGTGGGAAATGTTTCAGTCACAAATCCAGCCTGATGACACACCAGAGGACTCACACAGGAGAGAAACCCTTTGAATGTCCTGATTGTGGTAAATGTTTCAGTGAAAATTCCCACCTCATGAGACACCAGAGGACTCACACAGGAGAGAAACCCTTTGAATGTCCTGATTGTGGGAAAAGTTTCAGTGAAAATTCTAACCTGGTGACACACCAGTGGATGCACACAGGAAAGAAACCCTTTGAATGTCCTGACTGTGGGAAAAAATTCAGTCAGCGTTCCAGCCTGATGAGACACCAGAGGACTCACACAGGAGAGAAACCATATGAGTGTCCAGACTGTGGGAAAGATTTCAGTCGTAGATCTAATCTTATAAATCATGTGCTTATACACATAGGGGAAAAACCATTTAAGTGCCTCAAGTGTGGACGTTACTTCAGGAAACAGTCCACCCTTATCGCACACAAGAAAATCCATGTGAGGGCCAAAGTGATGAGTGTAGAGAAGGCTTGAATTTCATTTCTAATGTCCCATTGTAAGTTCAGCTGAGAAATTGAGTATTTAATTTGACTACAAAGCATTTGCCTGATTTTTTGTAGGCAAATATGTCATGGTAAAAAAAAACCTTTCTGGGAGTGTTCTTTGCATTTTTATCATGATACATGATAGAAATGCCATGTGTAGAGTCCCGACCTCACTCTCCCTGTGTGTCCTTGAGTTTTTCAGTCTGAGAATTCCCCAGGTAGCATCTCTTCAGGATAGGAGCACTCAGACTAGTTAGAGATTATGGCTCCTCACATAAAGGAGAAAGCAGATTGTACAGTAATGTTTCATTTGTAAAACAGTACTGTGTAAGAATGATAAATAGCTTTGAAAAAGAAAAAGGAACTCTCAGCATTTCTGTAAACATTGGGACAAGGTAATGAAAAGCTCTTCCCAACAGATGAGAGATGATTCCTGTTCTTTCAATTCTACCCCAGGGCTCCTTAATTCTTTTCAAAAGTCCCTTCAAATAAAAAGAGGAACATTATTTGTAGCACAGTGATGGGATTCAATTTTTTCCCCTACCGGTTCTATGGGCGTGGCTTGGTGGGCATGGCAAGCGAAGGATACTGTAAAATCTCCATTCCCATCCCACTCCAGGGGAAGGTCACTGCAAAATTCCCATTTCCTCCCGATCAGCTGGTACTCGGAAGGCTGAGAATGGATGGGGGTAGAGTCAGTTAGAAGTGCTATTTACCAGTTCCCCGAATTCAAAATTTCCACTACCGGTTCTCCAGAACTGGTCAGTACCTGCTGAATACCACCTCTGTTGTAGCATCGGAAGTGATATTTTAGCTATGCAAACAAATGATCCTGATTTTGCTGGGATTAGAAGACAACAAAGAATTCCAAGATTGTATATTTCAAAACACCATTCAAAAAGACAGGTTGCATTTTTTTTAGTAGGTCACATTGCATCTGATCCCTTTGTAGGACACCCAACAACCTGGACGAATCAAGGTAATCCAAGAAACTCTTGGCTTGAGTCTTAAGCTCCAAGTGACTTTGTATTTAATGTGCAAATATTTTAAACTTTAAAATAGTACAATTATATTTAATCATTTTTCTTTTTTTCTTTCCTTGGTGTGGTATTTTAGTGCAAATCTTTATCATGTCTCATCTTCTTATGATTAGGAGTTGGAAGCTCTTGCAATGATCCCAAAACTCTGGATCTCTTACAGGGATATATAAAAATATAAAGCAAAATTAAATAAAGTCAACCTGAGTCAGAGGAGATGGTCTACAGGGTGAGGTCAAAAGCTGCAAGTTCCCAGTCAGAGGAACAGTCCATTTTCTCAGAATCAAAGTTTGAAGCTCAGATGTAAAGGTATAAAGTATGTTATTTGGAGGGTACTGGATCTTGAAAGCTGCAGCCTTGAATTTGGGGCTGGAGTAGCAAGAACGGCTGAATGGATAGATTTTGTGGGGGAAAAGAAGGCCCAGTCTGGTAGTCACCAGGCTAGAGCCTGAGAGATATTGAATTCTGGTCCTGCTTGAGGCACAAAGCCATCGTGGAGTTCTTGACCTGTCCAGTCCTCTCAGGACTAGGAAAGTGGGAATCCACTTCCAAAAACCAAGGAAACTGCAGGGAAGTGGGAATGCAGGATAACTCCCCAAAACCTATTTTTGCAACTGAGCAAAGCTTGAAGAGTGAATCTTGACCTACTTAGCTTCTCAAGGCTAGGGAGGTGCTGTGCTATAAACATTTGTGAATGTCTTGTTTGTGCACAGCTGCTAATGATGTGCAGTTTCATCCTATCAATAAGAACATTGAACAGTGTCTGAAAACATCATCCTTGCTTCTAAACACATCTAGATAAAAGATATTATCTTTCTATCTGCATTCTTGCAGAGCCTAAATCTCAGTAGACTATAGACTTTCTCTCCCACCTTGTTATCTCTCTGGAATGGAGTTCTTTTCTGACTGAGTTGCAAATCATTATTGTAATCTCTAGTCTTTTCTGTTCTTCTAAAAGCCTCCCAGTTGCCTAAGTCACAGTTAACTGACACTTGTTCATTAACTCAAGACTTATTACTAACATCTTTATGCTTCCTTCCCTTTATGCTTCATCTCTTTTTAGAGGAACTACAGAAAATTCCCCTTGCATTTCTATAACACATAGCATTGTGCTGCCTTTACAAGCCAATCATCCTCAACCTCCCTCAGGTTCATGAAGAAACTTTTACCTCAGAAAAACTTTACTTCTGGCTCTTGGGGGCAGGGAATTTCATAACCGAGTTACAGCAAACTAGATAGGAGGAGCATCATCAGGTAAATCAACACAGCAGGAACATCATGAGGTAAATTACAGATAACACACACAGAGGGAAAAATGGCGGGAAACAAGGAAACTCCCCTTTACACTCACAGCAGCCAATCTCATCTTAGATCGCCTCATGCAGCAGCCAATTAGTTATAACTGCGTATTCTTACTCATTTTCTAACCCGTCACAGCAATTAATTTAAATATTGTAACAAGCTGCCTCCCCTGAGAGCATCTGTCCTGAAGCTGCAATGTCCTAAATCTTTAGGAGCCGCATTAAATCAGTCATAAAGATTTGAGACGTAGAGAGGTATTGATGCCCGCTGAGAATCACCCCTAGGAAAGCTTATTCTGTAATTGAACTTTTAGAACTCAATGCGGAGCTAATCTCCGTAAGCTAAGAGGCATCATGTTTCACTTGGCTCAGAAGTCAAGGCAACGTCTGTGCCTGAAAACCCCATAATACAATACGGGGTCCCTGTGGTTGAGTTTAAGGAGTTAAAACCGTAGAGTACTATATTTCTAGAAAGGATCTGAGAAGCGAAGGGTAAAAGATCTTCCTCTTCCGGATGACTAATGGGTGGAAGGTGATGTTCAGAGCGGTTCTTCCAGGGATCGAAGCAGCAGCTGGAAGGTGAGAGGAGGGCAGGGGGGAGGAGAGTACGGGAGCAAGTCGGGCTGTTTGGTTTCCTCCACTGCCTGGAAACAGAAGCAACTGGGCTGAAGCATCTCAGCTGCTGCCCTCCCCAAATTTAAGCCCATGAGTGCTCCACGCTGGCTGCAATTTTCTCCTGGTGAGAAGTATCTTTAAAGACTAGGTTGATTCTTTGGGAATGGCTTTCCTCCAGACGTTGTGGTTGCTCCGTCGTTGGAGGTTTTTAACAGGGTTGGAACTTGGAAGGGTGCTTGGAGGTTGTCTATTCCAACCCCTTTCTCAAGCAGGAGACCCAGTAACATTTCAGACAATTGGTTATCCAGTCTTTTCTTAAAAGCTTCAGTGATGGAGCCCCCACAACTTCTGGAGGCTAGTTAATTGTTCTTGCTGTTAGGAAGTTTCTCCTTAGTTCTAGGTTGCTTCTCTCCTTGATTACATTCCAGTCATTGCTCAATTGTCTTGCCTTCTTGTATTTTGGAAACTAAGTTGGCCTTCTCTTCTTTTTGGCAAATCCTCAAATATTTGAACACTGCTATTATGTCACCCCTAGTTCTTCTTTTCACTAGACTACACATAGCCAATTCTTAAAACCTTTCTTTATATGTTTTGGCTTCCAGCTCCTTTTTCCAGAGTCTCAACATTTTTTATAACATGGTGACCAAATATGGATGCAGTATTCTAAGTGGGGTCTTTACTATTTATAAAATGGAATTAGTACTTCATGTGATCTTGATTCTATCCCTCTGTTAATACAGCCTAGGATTCCCTCATCTAAGCTGAAAAGTACTAGGACTAAAACAGAAACTTGGAGTATTCCAACTTGGGGTACTCCATCTCCATATTATTTCTAGGTATTTACAAATCTGTTGTTTGATTACCTTTTCCACAAACTTCCCAGTATTGATGTCAGGCTGATTGGTCTGTAGTTTTGTGGATCCATTTCCCCCCCTTTTTTGAATATGGGAACTACATCAGCTCTTTTCCAGTCCACTGGTAGTTTTTTGGTCTCAAAGATCTTTGAAAGATGTGATTCAATGGTTCTGAGATCATGTCTGCCAGGTCCCCCGAACTCTGGGATGTAATCAATCTGGTTCTGGTAGTTAGAGCTATTTTAGAGTGGACAGGTGTTCTCTTACCATCTTCTTGCCTATTTTAATCTTTCATTCCTAGTATGTCTTTGTGGGATCTGTTTTTAGTATACTGAGTTAATTTTTCTTTTTGCGTGGTCTGCTTTGTCTCTACTGCCTGTTATTTCCTTGACATCTTCTCTCATTAGTGGACAAACAGTTTCCTTGACTTTTTGTTTGTTACTTATCTATTGAAAAAAAGTTTTGCTATTTTCTTTCAGTTTTGTTGCAAGTCTTAGTTCATTGTGAGTGTGAGCTTTCCTGATTTCACCTTTGAAGATTCAGGCTATATGCTGGTATGCTGCCTTAGTTATGTGTCCCTCTTTCAGTTTATCGGAGAGTTTTTTATGCAACCATCCTCGTTTCTTTTGCATTTTCTATTTTTATTTTTTAGTAATATTGTTGGACTGGGCTTTTGTAACTATATTTTTCAGAGTTTCTCAAGCATCTTGAGTTTCCTCTTTAAGATTTTAAAATCCTTCCCAAGCTATCTCTAAGTTTGTTGACACCAGTTCTTTTAAAGTCTAAGATGCTTGTTTAATTTTGCTCTATTGCTTGCGTCCACATTGTATTGAATTCCAATATGACATGGTCACTTTTCCCCAATGTTCCTGATGTTTTGACCCCCCCCCCCTCTATCAATTCATCACTGCTAGTAAAAATTTAGATAATTATAGGAGACCTGCTAGTTCTCTCCTCTAGCTTTTGGATGACAATATTGTCAGATAGATTCATCAGCAACCTCTAAGACAAGATTGGACAGCTATTTGTCCGGAATGGTATAGGGCCATGATGGCGAACCTATGCCATGTGTGCCGGAAATGGCACACAGCCACATCTATCTGGGCACGCGAGCTGTCGCTTGTTGCTCTTCCGGGTTCTGGCGTATTTCCTATTGGTGCCCCATCTGTGTATTAGCCAGGTTTATGTGTTCTCACCCCAGCACTTTTTAAAAAAAAAAAGCTACTGAGAACCATTTGGAAATGTTCCGTTGTATACACTGTCCTCACTTACCACTTCTTCCCTGAGCCTTCAAAGTTACTATGGCCCCATAAAAGAAGGTTTACACCTGATCCACTAATTTGTGATTATTGTAGCATTTGTTCATTGACCACCATTCAGCAGTACATGTGGGTGTGAAGGTGCAGAAAAAGGAGATGCACCAATTTGGGTACTACACACTGGTGTAAATATATGGTGGTTTCAGCATCCTACAGCCTTTTGTAGCCTTCCCAGCTAGTTTCTGACATGCAAAATAGCTATTGCAGGCCTTTGGGATGTACAGTTGCATAAGTAGTCCTCGTTTACCATTGGTTCCCTGAACCTTCAAAGTTGCAATGGCAGTGGAAAAGAAAACTTACACGTAGCCACATAAATTTGTGGTCATCATAGCAATTGTTGTGACCACACATCAGCAGTTCCTGTGATTATGAAGATTTAAGAAAAAGAATTGCACCAAATTGTGTTCTGCCAAATGGTGCACATTTATGATGGTTGCTGCATCCCACACTCATATTTCCAATTTGTAACCTTCCCAACTAGCTTCTGGCAAGCAAAATCAGTGGGTATATTGCAGAGGTGGTATTCAGCAGGTTCTGACCAGTTCTGGAGAACTGGTAGTCGAAAATTTGAGTAGTTTGGTGAACCAGTAAATACCACCTCTGACTTGCCCCACCCTCATCTATTCTCTCCCCAGTCCCAGTTGATCAGGAGGAAATGGAGATTTTGCAGTAACCTTCCTCTGGAGTGGGAGAGAATGGAGATTTTACAGTATTCTTCCCTGGAGTGAGGTGGGGATGGAGATTTTACAGTAACCTTCCCCTGGCGCACCCACCAAGCCACACCCACCAAGCCATGCCCACAGAACTGTTAGTAAAAGATCTTGAATCCCACCACTGGTATACTGGCAGGAAATTAAGTCATGGTCATACAAAATTGCCTTTAACAACCCAGATTAATTAGCTTTAACAACTATAGAGGAGCAGATGTAAGTTGGCACTGTCATGTGACACCATGCTTAATGATTGGGCTGTTTAATCACTCACATACCAGTTCCAATTGTGGCTGGTAAGTGAGGACTGTTTGAACTGGGATGTCACCAGAGTGCCTGTGGACACTGTTTTCTGGCCTTATTTGGAGCCGAGGATTTCCACAAGGAAAACTGGTACCTCAAATCTTGCAGAGACTTTAGGCATCATTTTATCAGTTAAAGCCGCCACATGCCTCAAGTTAGCTCAGAAGGTTTGACTGTAACCATTTTGGGACATTTGGTCCGACATAGATTTTCTTCATTTATTCAAGTGTGGTTGTATCTGTATTTATCTCTGTATGCATATGTCTGAAATTATATGATTTATCCCCAGGAGTTCCAGATATATTTGATGATAATCCTTTGTACTGCTAAAAGTTTGACCCAAATCAATGAGAATTTCATAATTAATTAATGTAAGAGGTTATTCTAGCATTGTGGCATGTTTTCTTTTTCTCCATAGTGAGGGGAGGAGTATGCAGGATGGGTTGACCTCATCTTCTCGTTGATTGGACTGAGTCAGATAAGCTCTTGGTATACGCCCATGGCCCACCAGGCACCGCCCAGTTATCGACTCAGTCCCTCAACTGGACGGTTTGCCATCCTGGATCCGATAAATTTGAAGATATTTGAAGAAAGGGAAAAAATTCAATTGTCTTCCTACCGCAGCAGCCGCATGCGAGCTGGAAGCTCCCTGAGCTGCAAGGGATTGCCAAAAGCAGCCCCGGGGTGGTATGCTGCCCAGGCCTCTGAGTGAGACAAGCATCACTCAGAAAAGAAATTTGCCATGCAAGCAGGAGACACAGGGCACAAGCCTTCCAAAGGCAAGCCCTGCCGCGGGGGTTCCAGCGGCGCCGGAGCGCTCTGCCGCTCCCAGCAAAGGTTGAGCGGTGAGCCGTGGCTGTTTAAAACACCCCGGAATGGGAGGAGGAGGATATCCGAACGGCAGGCTCTGTCTACCAGGGAAGATCTCTGCGTGTTCCACCAGGACAGGGTAGTTCTAAGGTTGGACCCCTCCTTCATATCCAAGGTGTACTCTTGTTTCCATCACTCGCAGGAACTGATATTGCCAATTTCTGCCTGGACCCTTCTCACCTATTTGAGAGGAAGTGGCACACCTTGGACGCAAGGAGGGCTCTGAAGATTTACCTCAGAAGAACCAGGCCGAACAGGAAGTCGGAAGTCCCATTTGTTTCCTTCCACTTGGGTCCCTGGGGAACAAGGTGACCTCCACCACAACAGGCAGGCGGTTAAGAACCTGTATGGCTTCTGCCTATGAGGCACAGGGTCTGCAAACACTGAAAATGATCACAGCGTGTTCTACACATCAGTGTGGCCACTTTGGCAGCCTGGGCCATGCAGGCCTCACTATCTGAGATCTGTAGGGCAGCCACGGGGTCTTCCCCCTCACCATTCGTGAGGCAATACAATTTGGAGTTCTTTGCTTCTGCGGAAGCCTCATTTGGACGTAGGGTGTTGCAGGCTGTTCATAAGGCGGGGGAGAGGTCTCACCAGGCATCAGTTTGGGCATAAACTCAAATGTATACCCCTCCCTAGGGACATGTAGGCTTTGGTACATCCCATCCTGGATACTCCTCCCCTAACTATGGAGAAAGGGTGTTGGTACTTACCTAATACTCCTCTTCTCATAGTGGGGGAGGAGTATCCAGACCCTCCCTGACATGGTAATGTAACATGTGTTATGAAGGATTGTTGCACTAATATGTTAAAGTTATAACTCAATAAAAAGTTTGAAACCATAATAAAGGTCTGGAGTGGATAGCACAACGAGTCGGATAGAGTTCTTCGCCAATAACTGGGCAGTGCCTGGTGGACCAGGGGTGTATACCAAGGGCTTATCTGACTCAGTCCAATCAATGAGAGGATGAGGTCAACTCGTCCTGGATACTCCTCCCCCACTATGAGAAGAGGCGTATCAGGTAATACCAACACCCTTTTTGTTGTAATGTATACTTTTTTATTTTTCTTATATCTTCTGCAATCATTTTATAAACAAGTAACATTACACTTTTCTTTGAATCTTATAGACAAAGAGAATGGCAATGAGAGCACTCTGGACAACTGAGAATAACAAGCAACTTTGAAAAGGAAAGCAAACAGATCCAGCAATCAAACTATTTTCCATTTCCTTCAGAAAACCACACAGTTCTCCTTCCCCAGCAGCTGAGACAAAAGAAGGAAAGTCAAAAAGATTCTGACCTGGAAAAAGTAGATTATGTGGAATGATAAGGATATACTATATAAAAAGTCAAGGGAGATTATGTTTCATTCAGAAAAAGAGGGATATATAACTCTGGAAGTCAGTGTGGAGGAAGAGGTCTCTTGGAAACCCATATAGAGCAGACAGTGATGCAGACCACGCTCTGGGAGGGGAAAAAACGGCTTGAATCAAAGCTTCAGTAAACAGCGGACCATCCATATTTTTGACCTCCTCAGGAATTTCAGTTGTAGAAAAGCTTCATAGACATGCCTTTTGTGAGAAAGAGAAAGATTGCAAATCACAGCTGATTATGCATGAGAGGATCCACAAAGGAGAAAAACCATACAAACACTCTATGACAAACCTTTGGTTAAAACCTGTTGTGGTTTATGGGGGGCTCCACACAGGAGATAAGACGTACAACTGCTCAAAATGAGGTAAATACTTTAGTGAGCATGGCAAATTGGTGATATACCAGAGGACTCACACAGGGGAGAAATCTTTTGAATGTCCTGACTGTGGGAAAAGTTTCATTAGAAATTGCCATCTTCTGAGACACCAGAGGGCTCAAACAGGAGAGAAACCCTTTGAATGTTCTGATTGTAGAAAGTTTCAGTCAGAATTGCAACCTGGTGAAACACTGGAGGACTCACACAGGAGAGAAATGCTTTGAATGTCCTGACTGTGGGAACAGTTTCAATTGTAATTCTGACCTGGTGATACGCCAGATGTCTCACACAGGAGAAAAACCCTTCAAATGTCCTGACTGTGGGAAAAGTTTCAGTCTTAATTCCAGCCTGGTAAAACATCAGAGGACTCACACAGGAGAAAAACCATTTGAATGTCCTATTTGTGAGAAGAAATTCAGTCACTCTTTCAGCCTGGTCATACACCAGAGGACTCACACAGGAGAGAAACCTTATCAGTGTCCAGACTGTGGGAAATGTTTCAATTGTACTTCTGACCTGGTGAAACACCACAGGACTCACACAGGAGAAAAACCTTTTGAATGTCCTGATTGTGGGAAAGGTTTCAGTCGTAATTCCAGCCTGGTGATACACCAAAGGACTCACACAGGAGAGAAACCCTTTGAATGTCCTATTTGTGGGAAAAGTTTCAGTGAGAATTTCAGCTTGGTGAACCACCAGAGAATTCACACAGGAGAGAAACCGTATCAATGTCCTAATTGTGAGAAAAGTTTCAGTCAGAGTTCCAACCTAGTGATACACCAGAGAATACACACAGGAGAGAAACCCTTTAGATGTTCTTATTGTGGGAAAAGTTTTTGTCAGAATTCCAACCTTGTGATACACCTGAGGACTCACACAGGAGAGAAACCCTTTGAATGTCCAGATTGTGGGAAAAGTTTCATTACAAATTCACACCTCATGAGACACCAGAGGACTCACACAGGAAATAAACCCTTCGAATGTACAGTTTGTGGGGAAAGTTTTAATCAGAAATCCAGCCTGGTAAAACACCAAAGGACTCACATGGGGGAGAAATCCTTTGAATGTCCTGATTGTGAAAAAAGTTTCAGTCAGTATTCCAGCCTGACGAAACACCAGAGTACCCATACAAATGGGATTCCCCCATTGCAAAATTAACTATTTTAATTCTGGCCTGATTGTTTTGTACTCAAATACAGTATGTCTCAAGATTAAACGTGTAGGTGGATAGAAAAGAAAAATGGAAAAAACAGCTAATTACCTGTTTCTGTTTATCAGCAGCAGTTTCTGGATATTTCCTTTTGCAGAAATGGTGGAATGCTTCAAAAAAGGCTTTTGGGTGGTGTTTTTTGTATATCGATGAAAGAATTCCCACGTCTATTATTTCAACTTCTACCTTGATGTGTCCTCCAGCTTTTGAGCCTTACCAACAAAGAAATAGTCCTCAAGATAAAAGTCTGGTTGCACGTTGCAATGGTTAAGTGAAGTTACCTGGCTTAACTACACCCACCTCTCCCTGATGAAGCTGTTAAACAAACATGCAGATCATAAGTGGAACATTGGCTACCTTAGTGTTGAGGGCATAGAGCAGGCCCAGGCTTGCCTTCCAAAGGCGTCCCCTGCCTTAACCCTTGGCAACCCCCCCCCCAACTGGCCTTTCCCTCTCTCACAGGGTCCCCACAAGCTTTTTCTCATTTCCACTGGGTCCCTGGAGTCCTTAAGCGTGACTCTCGTACCACCAGGACTCACATCCTCCTCCTTACCTTTAAAGATCTTTGATTCTCATGTTAGGAAAGGAGGGCAGGTCACACATCCCTGGGCCACATGATTGTGTCCTGGAAACAGCAGTCACTTTCTATTCCCACTGCTTGGGGTTCATCCCTGGGTCATGTGGAGGACTTGTGGAAGTGATTGCCATTTTGCCACACATGCCTCGGGGACCAAAATGGTAGCTGCTCACCTGCCTTTACTCGCATATGAACTTATTGTAAGTGACATCCCATTCCTAATCCATAGGGTTCAATATGACGTCGGTCCACCCTTTGCAGCTATAACAGCTTCAACTCTTCTGGGAAGGCTGTCCACAAGGTTCAGGAGTGTGTTTATGAGAAATTTTGACCATTCTTCCAGAAGCGCATTTGTGAGGTCACACACTGATGTTGGACTGGTTTATGTGGCCTACCACTTTGTGGCTGAGTTGCTGTCATTTCCAAACGCTTTCACGTTCTTAGAAAGCAGTAGGAGAATGAAATTTTATATTCGAAAACCTTTTGTTGCTAAGTTATTACACACAAAATTTCCCATTTCTTATACCTTTCCTTCCAGATATAAAGAGCCAACCAGAGCTAACAGCGCAATCAGGAAGAGGTGGAGGGGTAGCCTGGGCCAGTTTCAGAGCCTTTGGAAGGCTCTGATGTGGAGGCAGAATCAGAGGCAGATGCAGAGCTGGGATCTTCTGTCCGCCTCCAACTGGAGAGGCAGCTGTTTTCAGGGCCTTAGCTGAGTGAGGAGGAAGAAGGGATGGGGCCCATCCCAGATGGACAGAGCAGAGGAGGGCAACGGAAGGCAATAAGCCAGCTCTCATCCACTCCACTCTTTCTTTCCTGGAGCTGGGGACTCATGAAATCCTGGACTGACTTGGAAAGGTGCTTTTGTTGTCATTCTTACAACCCACACTGCTGTCAAGATTCTTGGCATTCGCACTTGGATCCACCATACCAGGGGTCGGTTCCTGCTGGCATTATTACCAGTTTGGTGCTTGAAAAAGTTTGCGCATGTAGCACATCCCTGAGCAAATCGACATTAGCAGCAGCTGGAACCCACCCCTGATATGATGGTTGCAACACACTCATGATCCCATTTGTGACCTTCCCAGGCATCCTCTGACAAGCAAAATCAGTGGGTATACTGGCAGGAAATTGCAGGTCACACAAATGTGAAGTTGCCTTTAACAACCCAATGATTTGTTTAACTGGTGTGTCAAATTTTGCAGAGCCATTAGGCAACATTTCATCAGTTAAAGCCTCCTCTCCCCCCCCCCCCATATCTAAAATTAACTCTGAAGGTTTGATTGTAACCATTTTAGGTGATTGTTCATGGATTTTCCACATATATATATATATATTTGCAGGTAAGAATTTGTGATTGACCCAACTCAACAAGAGAATTTCATGATAGAATGGATATTTGAACTTGCATATTGGTAGTCTTCCATGGAACCCACCCCTGATATGATGGTTGCAACACACTCATGATCCCATTTGTGACCTTCCCAGGAATCCTCTGACAAGCAAAATCAGTGGGTATACTGGCAAGACCCATTCTTTCACAAATGTTTATAATAACAGTCTGCATGCCTATGCTCTTGATTTTATACAGCTGACAGTTGACTATGGAATATTTAGGAGCGAGGAAATTTCATGACTGGATTTGTTGCACAGGTATCATCCTATCAGAGTTCCATGCTGGAATTCACTGAGCTCCTGAGAGCGATCCATTCTTTCACAAATTGGTTTGGTTTGGTTTGGTTTTATTCAACTTGTATGCCGCCCTATTCCCGAGGGACTCAGGGCGGCTAACAAAACCAGAAGGGAAGGGAAACAATACAAAAGGAAAGAACAAAAACAAACAACAATACAGAATCAATTTAAAAGGTCTCAACAAGCACACCTGTTTGAGTGGGGATGGAACTCAGCATCCCCAGGCCTGCTGGAACAGCCAGGTCTTAACGGCTATACGGAAAGCCTGAAGGGTGGTGAGGGTCCGAATCGCCACGGGGAGATCGTTCCAGAGGGCCGGAGCAGCCACAGAGAAGGCCCTCCTCCAGGTAGTTGACAGCCGGCATTGGCCGGCAGATGGAATTCGGAGGAGGCCTAGTCTGGGATCTAATGGGTCTCTGGGAGGTAATCGGCAGGAGGCGGTCTCTCAAGTACCCAGGTCCGATACCATGTAGGGCTTTATAAGTGACAACTAGCACCTTGAAGTGTATCTGGAGACCAATAGGCAGCCAGTGCAGCTTGCGGAAGATAGGTGTAACGTGGGTGTACCGAGGCGCACCCACAATCGCTCGTGCGGCTGCATTCTGGACAAGCTGAAGTCTCCGAACACTCTTCAAGGGCTGCCCCATGTAGAGCGCGTTGCAGTAGTCCAGTCTTGAGGTCACAAGGGCATGAGTGACTGTTGTGAGAGCCTCCCGGTTCAGGTAGGGATGCAATTGGTGCACCAGGCAGACCTGGGCAAATGCCCCCCTGGTCACAGCCGACAAATGGTGATCTAAAGTCAGCTGTGGATCCAGGAGGACTCCCAAATTGCGAACCCTGTCTCAGGGGCGTATTATTTCACCCCCCAGCCTGAGAGTTGGAATACATGGCCAATTATTGGGAGGGAAAAACACAAGCCACTCGGTCTTGTCAGGATTGAGCGCGTTTGTTTACCCCCATCCAGACCCTGACAGCCTCCAGGCAGTGACACATCACATCAAGCGCTTCACTGAGTTGGCACGGGGCGGACAGATACAACTGTGTATCGTCCGCATACTGGTGATATTTTATCCCGTGCCGCCGAATGATCTCACCCAGTGGCTTCATGTAGATGTTAAACAGGAGGGGGCACAGGACCGAGCCCTGTGGCACCCCATACTTAAGGGGCCTAGGGGTCGACCTCTGCCCTCCAACACCGGCTGCGACCTGTCTGGTAGGAGGTAGGAGGAGAACCACCAAAGAACAGTGCCTCCCACCCCCACCTCTCGCAACCGTCGCAGAAGGATACCATGGTCAATGGTATCGAAGGCCGCTGAGAGGTCAAGGAGC
This sequence comes from Thamnophis sirtalis, assembly GCF_051295495.1. NCBI lineage: Eukaryota > Metazoa > Chordata > Lepidosauria > Squamata > Natricidae > Thamnophis > Thamnophis sirtalis. The sequence continues at coordinate 22,513,456 of NW_028261383.1, read as the reverse complement.
ACTAGGACGGAGGCATGGCCCCCGTCCCTGTCTCTCCAGAGATCATCGGTCAGTGCGACCAAAGCAGTTTCCGTGCTGTAGCCAGGCCTGAATCCAGACTGAAAGGAGTCTACAAATGTTTGTAATAATAGTCTGGATGCCTAGGTACTTGATTTTATACACCTGTGGCCATAGAAGTGATTGGAACACCTGATTCTGATTATTTGGTTGGGTGAGCGAATACTTTTGGCAATATAGTGTACCTGCAATATCCGTGGGTCATTCCATGTCAAGTGGTCTGGGAGTCCCTGCTCGACCATCACAGATTTCAATGAAATTTTGTGTGAATATGCACTCATGTCCCCAATGAATATTGGTAAAGTGTTACATTTGCCGATGCAATACTTGCGGAAACATAGTAATTTGTTTGACCCCCGTACTGCAGCCTTCTACAGTATGACTCTGAGGTTCCAGCAACTTTGAGACCTATCATCTTCACCAAGCATTGGAAACGGCAACCCTTCCTGCTGGAACCTCAGCCCAAAAGGCTGAGCTCATTGCCTTGACAAGAGCCTTCGAGCCGTGATGGCTATGGCACACGTGCCACAGATGGAACACAAAACCACTGCTGAGGGCACGCAAGGTGTTGCCCTGTCAGCTCCCGCACGCATGCACATGCTGGAAAGCTGATTTTCAGCTTTGATATTCAGCCATTTTTCACCCACCAGAAGCTTCCCTGAAGTCAAAAACCCACCCAACGTGCAAACCGGAAGTCAGTCCCTGAACTTCCGGGTTGCACATTGGGTGGTTTTTGCCCTTCGGAGGGAGAAAAACAGCTCAACGGGCTACCTGGAAGTCCGTTCCTGAACTTCCCATTTGCGTGTTGGGCCATTTTTCACCCTCTCCAGGCTTCAAGTGTTTCCCTGAAGCCTGGGTAGGGTGAAAAATGGCCCAATGGGGCCCACCAGAAGTTCAGGAACGAACTTCCTGGTTGCTTGTTGGGCCATTTTTCTCCCTCTGGAGGCTTCAGGAGATTTCCGTGAAGCCTCCAGAGGGCAAAAAACAGCCCAATGCTCAAGCCGGAAGTTTGTTCCCAAACTTCCAGTTTGGGTGTTGGGCTGTTTTTTGCTTCAGGGAAGACTTCGGAGGGCAGAAAACAGCCAAAAATCAAGGCAAAAATCAGCTTGCCAGCACGCGCATGTGCGCTGGATCTGACAGGGCAACGCCTCGCATTGTTTCTCCATTTCCCAAGCTATCCAGGTCCTCCACCATCCGGGACGCCAATATCCTTCTAAGTTACTATTATTGAGCGAACTACACATATACTATACCTGTATATTTTGTTTCTTTTGCCTAAATGTAGAACCCTACTTTTTTCACCATTGAATTTCATTTTATTAGATAGTGCCCAATGTTCAAGTTTGTCAAGATCCTTCTGTATCTTTAGCCTATCTTCTGGAGTGTTGGCTATTCCTGCTAGCTTGGTGTCGTTTGCAAATTTGATGAGTTCCCCATTTATTCCCTCATCCAAATCATTGATGAAGATGTTGAAGAGTACTGGGCCCAAAACAGAGCCTTGGGGTACTCCATTGTATACTTCCCTTCATGTAGATTCCATTGAGGACACTACACGTTGAGTGCGAATAGTCAGCCAGTTACGAATCCATCTGGTGGTAATGCTGTCTAATTCACATTTTTCTATCTTTTTTTTTCCAATCTATGTTTTTATTTTTAAACATAAAAAAACAATATTAAAAAAAAGATCTCATCCATTACATACAGCATGTCGTTTGGTTACTAGTGTTTTTGCATCCATATTCTCAAATAGCATTTGCAATCACAGATTTTTCATCTAGTATAACTAAATACCTCACTTTCATTGTACAATATATATTCAATTAAATTAGTATTATTATTTTTTCAATAAACCTAATTCCCTTACATTCTTGATTGTCTATTTAATAACAGTATACCTTTATATAATCACAGATCCCAATATGAAAGATTTACCAACCATTTATATTTGTATATCACTGTTTTCAATTATGCATAATTCCACCAATCAACTATCGAGTATGCTTATGTCATTATTGTCCTTGTACATCATACATTCAAACAGAGATGTTATTCCTTCATTTTTCAAGAAGGTATTCTAAATAGTTACTACATATATATATATATATATATATATATATATATATATATATATATATATATATATATATATATATATATATATATATATATATATATATATATACCAATTTTTAATTACTTCCTTATAAAAATTATTTATCAACAAGATATCTTTGTAATATATTCTTAGGGTTATACATTATATCACCCATCCTCTATCAAGTATACATAAAATCATTGTTATCCTTATCCATTTTAAAACAAAAAGTTTTAAAGTATTCAATTCATATATGTATCAGTTTTTCATTGTATCGTTAATTTATTTCACAGCATAATTGTATTATCATTTAGCTCCTTCAGTTAAAACATAAGTAAAACATTTTTCATTTCCAAGTCGTCGTCCCCCCAGCCACTGGTAAAACAAATCCCATATCTTATAAAATTGCTCGTCGTCTTGTGCTCTAATTTCAAATGTCAGTTTACTCATTTCAGCACACTCCATTATTTTTCGAATAACTTCTTCCTGTTTTGTCAAAATAGAAAACAGTGTTGTATGGAATTGCTAAAGGGGATGTAGAAGAAAACAGGACAGCGGAACTTCCTCTTCTGGCTGTTTGATTTTCTCCATGGTATAGAAGCACAGAAGCATCTAGGCCAGTGATGGCTAACCTTTTTTAGGGGTTAGTGGGGTGCCAAAAGCATATGTGGGCGGCCGTGCCCACACCCATAATGCAATGCCCCCGTGTGCCCCGCACCCTGCGCATAAGACCCCCACGCATGTGCACGCAACCACCCAATGCCCTGTTTTGGGCCTAGCAGGCCTGTCACAGGTGTTATGTCTGCTTTGCATGCAGCTTTATTCTTCTTTAGCATTCATCTAGTCTACATTGTTTTGTGATGCATTTCCTGCCTCTCTGGGATTATCTCTATCTGCTCCTATGAAGCACTTCCTGTTCCTGTTGTATGTATATATTTATATTCTCGATGGCTTGTATAGTGTTTTAACTGCATTTTAATTAAACTACTTGAAACAGAAGCCTCTTAGAACCAGAACTGGGGGTGGTGGTGGTGTGCAGCCGGTTTTTGTTCCCAGGAGGCTGCAGGGAGGCCTGTTGAGCCCAAAATAGGGAGGTGGGCACCACACAACCCTCCCCTGCGCATGCACACACAACCTCTCCCCCCCCCCCACGTGTGTGGATTTCCTGCATGCGCGGCAGGGACCCGAAAATCACCTATATGGCAGGAGAGCATGTGCAGTGGGGCTGAGCTGGGGTGACGGCTCGCGTGCCCGGAGAGAGGGCTCCATGTGCCACCTGTGATACACATGCCACAGGTTTGCCATCATGGGTCTAGGGCTAGGCTGAAATATATTGGCTGCTGCTTATTTTATAAATAAAATAAATTCTATTCCACTGGTGCTGCATGCTTTAAAAGCAGTGCCTGACATTTTCTGGTTGTTGAGAGAAATAAAAAGTCTGCTTTGGTTAGCTTTGACTCCTTGTGGTTTTATGGACACTGTTTTCTGGAGAACAATATGGGACAGATCTGCCTCTGCTGTCCTGTGGGGCTTTTTTTTCCACGTCTAGCTCTTGGATGCAGCTCTGGCCAGCAGGATTGAAGTTGGCTCCCTTGGAGCATCTGACCTGATAGGGCTGCTATGTGATAAATCCTAGGCAGCCACAGGAAATCAATCATAAAGATTTGGGATGTAGAAAGGTTTTGATCTGCACTGAGAGTCACTCCTAAGAAAGCGGATTGTGTAATTCTGTAAAAACCTCATGAACATTTAGGGCTTGGCGTATAGTTAACATCCACACGTTGCATCACATTTCATTATTTCACTTGGTTCAGTTGCAAAGGTGGGTTGCTTAACGTCAAAAACTACTTGATAGCATGTCATCAGTGAAAATATCTTGCAAATGCCTTAGGTAGGGATGAGACAAATACGTTTTTCTTCCCCCTAGCTGGAGATGGCGATCAAATAGGCTTTCTTAAAATAGGTTTTTAAGAAAATCTATTTTTCTTATAGGGCTGTATAGGGTTGAGCAGGAGGTTGGACTAGAAGATCTCCAAGGTCCCTTCCAGCTCTATTCTGATTGAATAAATAGGCAACATCTTTGTCTAGAAAACGGGCAATGCAGTAGGCAGCATCTGTGGTTGAACCTAAAAGAGTTAAAACCATCGAGTACTGCATTGCTAGAAAAGATGGGAGAAAGGCCGAGAAACTTCCTCCTTCCTCTTCTGCATATCTCAAGAGCGGAAGGGTGTGTGCCAAGTGGCTTTTGTTCTTTTCCCAAGATTGAAACAATAGCTGGAAGGTGAGTTGAGTCAAGTCATAGGAGACTCCGGAAGCAAGTGGGCTGTTTGGTTTCCCTCCATGATGTGGAAGCAGAGAAGCAACTGGGCTGAAGCATATCAGCTGCTGCAGGTTCCTTCCCTCCCCAAATTTAAGCCCACTGGTGCTGCACACCTTAATACTGGTGGCTTCAATTTTCTGTTGGTGGGAAGATTTAAAAAGTCTCTTTTGATGCTTTGGGAATGGCTTCCCTCCAGAGGCTGTGGATGCTCCATCACTGAAGGTTTGTAACAAACTAATAGAGCTGGAAAGAATCTTAATATCATTTCAGATAAACGGCTGTCTCATCTCTGTTTAAAAGCCTGCAGTGATGGAACCACCCACAACTTCTAAAGGGAAACTGTCCCACTGGTTAACTGTCCTCACTGTTAGGAAATTTTTCTTTGTACGTTGCTTCTCTCCTTGACTAGTTTCCATCAATTCCTTCTTGCCTTGCCTTCCGGTGCTAAGTTGAACCCCTCTTCCTTGTGGCCGTCCCTCAAGTATTGGAACACTGCTATCATGTCACCCCTAGTCCTTCCTTTCACTAGACTAGACATAGCCAATTCCTGCAACTCTTCTTTATATGTTTTAGCCTCCAGCCCTCTAATAATCCTTACTGCTCTTCTCTGTGCTCTTTATAGTCTCAACACCTTTTTTTTATATTGTGGTGACCAAGACTGGATGCAGCATTCCAAGTATGGTCTTACCAAAGGATTATAAATTGTTGCTAACACTTCACGTGGTCTTGATTCTATCCCACTGTTTATGCCGCCTAGGATTGTGTTGGCTTTTTTGGCCACTGCATCACACTGTTGCCTCAGATTTAAGTGATTGTCCGCTAGAGTCCACTTTGTCCACTAAGACAAAGATGTTATAAAATTGAGTCCAAACCACTCAAAGTGCAGTTTTTAATACTACTTTTATTCTTGTGTTATTATAACAAAAAGCAAGGCAAGCATGCAATGAAACTTAATTAGTCCTTTATATTTGTACATATACTTGTCTAATTTCAAAGTTATCCTAGTACAGTAAATTATGCCCAACAAGGCTATTCAGATTAGTATGTCTAAAAAGTCTATTCAAATAACTGTGCCCAACACGACTACTCAAATTGCTGTAAGTATCGCTGCCCAACTAGGCTATTCATTCACACAATACTCACATACACTCTCAACACAGGTGATCAGGCTGAATTCAAGTGGGCTGGGAGCTGAGTCAGGCCTCCCCTGCTCCAAGAAGAGTCTCTTGAACTTCAGGGTCTGGGTTCATTACAGTCTTCCCTTTACAGCCAACTTGTTTACTCAGAATCCACGTGTAAGGGTACATTTTGCCCCAGCCACGTTAGGAACTTTACATCCTAACGCTTTGCTCCAAGACTCCATGAAAAGTGCAATCCACTACACTCCTTAAGCCCATTAATGTTGTCCTGGTATCACCAACAATAAATCATTCACACCGCACTCACAATCTTTCCTTATCAGTAGTACACACAGTAATACACACAGTCCAGCAATGTGAGTTTCCCAGTGAGCTCATAAAACAGCTAACTTTGGTTGTATTACAGGTCCTCTATATTCATAACTTGTATTATATTTGTGATATAGTCATAACATATAACAAAATATGTAACAAAGATCCTTCTCACACTTACTACTATTGAGCCATGTTCCGCCTATTCTGTACCTTGACATTTGCTTTTTCCTGGTTAAGAATAAAACCTATTTTTTCTCTCCATCGAATTTCATTTTTTAGATAAGGCCCAATGTTCAAATATATCAAGATTTTTCTATATGTCGAGCTTGTCTTCTGGGGTGTTGGCTATTCCTTCCAGCTTAGTGTTGTCCCCAAATTTCATGAGTTCCCCTCTGTTCTCTCATCTAAATTATTTATGAAAATATTGAATAGTGAGCCTAAGATAGAGCCTTGGGGTACCCTGTTGCTTACTTCCCTCCGGATAGATGTAGTTCCATTAAGGACTAACCATTGAATGTGGTTTGCCAGCCAATTGCAAAACCATCTGATGGTGATGCTATCTATCCCAGTGGTCCCCAAACATTTTCCTACCTGGGAGGGGGAATGACACCAGGATGACACACAAGAAAGCTTTCACTAAATTAGGCTTTCTTTTGCTCCAGGGTGAAACTCAGAAGACACAGAGAACCCTTCACTTGAAGAGGCTCTCTGCTTCTGCTCCAGAGGAAAACCCCAATTGAAGATCCAAGGAAGCAGAAAGAGGTGTGAATGACAACTGCCTGCACTTTTCAATAACTCAACACAATTTTTCCCTTCCAGATTACATCAGTGACTTTCTGTTCCTAAGGAAGTGGGAAGGAAGAGGGGGAATAGAGAGAATCCTAACAGCCTTCCAGAAAAACAAGCCAGACCCAGCCAATTAAGGAAGTGCTGAGGAGGGAGAGGGGGAGGGAGGGTGGGTGGGAGGGAAAGAAAGAGAGAGGGAACCAACTATGCATAGAGCAATACTGCTTTGCAAAAAAAACCTGAAGCGTGCAGCCCACTGCGATTTGCTCCATTCCCACACACCCCATAGGCGACCAAACAAGGAGGCAGAGGCAATACCAATACGCCGCCCACTTTTCCCACCATCTCTTGCTTGCTTGTGGCCATGCTGACTAGGCCCTCGCATGGGGTGTCAGGATCTCCTGCCTCCCCCATGCCCCTGCCTGCTGCTAGTGCCACCAGGCAAGCCTCCCATGAGTCAGGTAGCTGCACAGCATGTCCATATCGCCTATCTTCCCCCCTGCCTCTGCCTCCACACTCAGACTTACCGGTATTTGTGTTCTGCCAAGGGGCCAGCAGGCTTGGGATGTCACCAGAGTGGTTGTGAACAGTATTTTCTGCCCTTATTTGGAACTGTGGACTTCCGTGAGCAAAATGGGTGCTTTAAATTTTGCAGAGGCCTTAGGCATCATTTCATCAATTAAAGCCCCATCTTTAAAATTAGCTCAGAATGTTTGACTGTAACCATTTTAGGACACTCTTTCAGGCACGAAAAACATCGATTTTGCACATACATACAGTTACATGTGTGTGTATTTCTATTTCTTTCTATATGCATATATCTACAATTATATAATCTATCCCCAGCACTTTCAAGTATATTCGATACGAACTCTTTGCAATACTAAGAATTTTTGATTGACCCAAGTCAACAAGAGAATGGATATTTTAACTTGGATCTCAGTAGTCTTCCATGTGTCAAATGAGTCATAATTAATGTAAAAGGTTACTAATTGTGGCATGCTTGCTATTTCATTGTAATATATAGATATTGCTTTTTTCACATCTTCTGCAACCATTTTATGCACAATTAAAATTAAACTTTTCTTTGAATCTTGTAGACATATGGCAATAAGAGCACTTCGGACAACTGAAAATAACAAACAAAGTTGAAAAGGAAAGAAAATCAAGCAAGGCATCAAAATGTTTTCCATTTCCTTCAGAAACTCACACAATTCTCCAGCAGCTGACAGACAAAAGAGAGAAAATTAAGAAAGATGTCAAACTGGAATATGTAGATCATATGGAACTCAAGGATACATCACTTGATGTATCAAGGGAGAATATTTTTATTCAGTAAAAGAGAGAAATATCTGGAAGTTAGTGGGGAGGAAAAGTTCCATAGATGTGCTTATTGTGGGAAAGATACAACTTGGAAATCACAGTTGATTACACCTGAGAGGATCCATTCTGGAGAAAAGCCATACGAACACAGATATGATGAATTTGGCAAAACCTTTGGGCAAAACCGCTCCCTTGGGCTATATGGAAGGACCCACACAGGAGAAAAACCATAAAAGTTCTCCCAATGTGGTAAATACTTTAGTGAGCATGGCAATGGGATGATGCATCACAGGACTCATCATGTAGGAATGTCCAGATTGTGTGAAAGTTTCATGGGAATTTCCCACCTCGTTAGGCAACAAATGAGTTACACAGGGGAGAAACCCTTTGAATGCCCTATCTGTGGGAAAGGTTTCACTAAAAATTGCCACCTTATTAGCCACCAGAGGACACACACAGGAGAAAAACCATTTGGATGTCCTGATTGTGGAAAATGTTTCAGTAGAAATTCCCACCTCGTGAGACATCAGAGGACTCACACAGGAGAAAAACCTTTTCAATGTCCTGATTGTGAAAAATGTTTCAGCCACAATTCCAGTCTGGTGATACACCATAGGACTCACACAGGAGAAAAACCGTTTGAATGTCCTGATTGTGGTAAAGGTTTCATTAGAAATGCTTCCTTTGTGAAACACAAAAGGACTCACACAGGACAGAAACCCTTTCAATGTCCTGATTGTGGGAAAAGTTTCATTAAAAATTCCTTCCTCGTCAGACACCAGAGGATTCACATAGGAGAGAAACCCTTTGAATTTCCTGATTGTGGGAAAGGTTTCAGCCAGAATTCCCACCTTGTGAAACACCAGAGGATTCACACAGGAGAGAAATCCTTTGAATGTCCTGATTGTGATAAAGGCTTCAGCACCAATTCCAGTCTGGTAACACACCAGAGGACTCACACAGGAGAGAAACCTTTTGAATGTCCTGATTGTGGTAAAGGTTTCAGCCACAATTCCAGCCTGGTAACACACCAGAGGATTCACACAGGAGAGAAACCCTTTGAATGTCCTGATTGTGGTAAAGGTTTCAGCGACAATTCCAGCCTGGTAACACACCAGAGAACTCACACAGGAGAGAAACCTTTTGAATGTCCTGATTGTGTTAAAGGTTTCAGCCACAATTCCAGCCTGGTAACACACCAGAGGATTCACACAGGAGAGAAACCATTTGAATGTCCTGATTGTGGGAAAAGTTTTAGTAAGAATTCTAGGCTCTTGAAACACCAGAGGACTCACACAGGAGAGAAACCATTTGAATGTTCTGATTGTGGAAAAAGTTTCAGTCAGAGTTCCCACCTCATTACACACCAAAGGACTCATACAGGAGTGAAACCTTTTGAATGTCCTGATTGTGAGAAAAAATTCAGTCAGCGTTCCAGCCTGGTGAGACACCAGAGGACTCACACAGGAGAGAAACCATATGAGTGTCCAGACTGTGGGAAAGATTTCAGTTCTAGGTCTAATCTTATAAATCATGTGCTTATACACATAGGGGAAAAACCATTTAAGTGCCTCAAGTGTGGACGTTACTTCAGGAAACAGTCCACCCTTATCGCACACAAGAAAATTCATCTGAGGGCCAAAGTAATCAGTGTAGAGAAGGCTTGAATTTCATTTCTAATGTCCCATTGTAAGTTCAGCTGAGAAATTGAGTATTTAATTTGACTACAAAGCATTTGCCTGATTTTTTGTAGGCAAATATGTCATGGTAAAAAAAAACCTTTCTGGGAGTGTTCTTTGCATTTTTATCATGATAGATGATAGAAATGCCATGTGCAGAGTCCCGGCCTCACTCTCCCTGTGTGTCCTTGAGTTTTTCAGTCTGAGAATTCCCCAGGTAGCATCTCTTCAGGATAGGAGCACTCAGACTAGTTAGAGATTATGGCTCCTCACATAAAGGAGAAAGCAGATTGTACAGTAATGTTTCATTTGTAAAACAGTACTGTGTAAGAATGATAAATAGCTTTGAAAAAGAAAAAGGAACTCTCAGCATTTCTGTAAACATTGGGACAAGGTAATGAAAAGCTCTTCCCAACAGATGAGAGACAATTCCTGTTCTTTCAATTCTACACCAGGGCTCCTTAATTCTTTTTAAAAGTGCCTTCAAATAAAGAGAGGAACATTATTTGTAGCACAGTGGTGGGATTCAATTTTTTTCAATACCGGTTCTATGGGCGTGGCTTGGTGGGCATGGCAGGGGAAGGATACTGTAAAATCTCCATTCCCATCCCACTCCAGGGGAAGGTCACTGCAAAATTCCCATTTCCTCCCCATCAGCTGGTACTTGGAAGGCTGAGAATGGATGGGGGTATTATTTGGAGGATACTGGATCTTGAAAGCTGCAGACTTGAATTTGGGGCTGGAGTAGCAGGAACAGCTGAATGGATAGATTTTGTGAGGGAAAAGAAGGCCCAGTCTGGTAGTCACCAGGCTAGAGCCTGAGAGATATTCAATTCTGGTCCTGCTTGAGGCACAAAGTCATTGTGGAGATCTTGACCTGTCCAGTCCTCTCAGGACTAGGAAAGTGGGAATCCACTTCCAAAAACCAAGGAAACTTCAGGGAAGTGGGAATGCAGGATAACACCCCAAAACCTATTTTTGCAACTGAGCAAAGCTTGAAGTGTGAACCTTGACCTACTTAGCTTCTCAAGGTTAGGGAGGTGCTGTGCTATAAACATTTGTGAATGTCTTGTTTGTGTGCAGAGCTGCTAATGATGTGCAGCTTCATCCTATCAATAGGAACATTGAACAGTGTCTGAAAACATCATCCTTGCTTCTAAACACATCTAGATAAAAAATACTTTCTTTCTATCTGCATTCTTGCAGAGCCTAAATCTCAGTAGACTATAAACTTTCTGTTCCACCTTGTTATTTCTCTGGAATGGAGTTCTTTTCTGACTGAGTTGCAAATTACTATTGTAATCTCTAGTCTTTTCTGTTCTTCTAAAAGCCTCCCAGTTTCCTAAGTCATAGTTAAGTGACACTTGTTCATTAACTCAAGACTTATTACTAACATGTCCCAAACATCATCAAAGGAGCTAAATGCAACATATACTTTGTACACTTCTAAAAACACCATTCCCCGCTCTTCAAATTCAAGGACAGTTTGCCTCATTAACTGGAAGTGATTTGACATACTTTCTCCAGACTTAAGCCTTGCTCTATACAGTTTTCTGGTGAGAGTTACTTTGCTACTTGCAGTTTCTCTTACATAAATCCTGCGTAAGACCAGCCAGTGTTCTCTAGCAGATGTAAATTTACACACATGTATTACCTGACTTTCATCCAAGCACAAAATACTACTGGCTAAAATGAGGAAAATGCTTTCCCATTTTGCCTTTGCCCCTCCTCATTGAAATCTGCTGGAGAATTGCTTACAACTGTCCACAGATCCTCCCTTTGCAGAAACATCTCCATCTTTATGCTCCCTGAGAGAGAATTCATCTCTTTTTAGAGGAACTACAGAAAATTACCCTTGCATTTCTATAACACATAGCATTGTGCTGCCTTTACAAGCGATTCATCCTCAACCTCCCTCAGGTTCATGAAGAAACTTTTACCTCAGAAAAACTTTACTTCTGGCTCTTGGGGGCACTTCTGGGCCGATAACCTGTCAGGGAATTTCATAACCGAGTTGCAAATGGAGTCATAGATATGAACTTGTACTTTTAAGTAAATAAAAATATTACAACTATATATACAGTAAACTAGATAGGAGGAGCATCATCAGGTAAAGCAACACAGCAGGAACATCATGAGGTAAATTACAGACAACACACACAGAGGGAAAAATGGCGGGAAACAAGGAAACTCCCCTTTACACTCACAGCAGCCAATCTCATCTTAGATCGCCTCATGCAGCAGCCAGCTCTCTTCAACCAATTAGTTATAACTGCGTATTCTTACTCATTTTCTAACCGTCACAGCTATTCATTTAAATATTTTAACAAGCTGCCTCCCTTGAGAGCATTTGTCCTGATGCTGCAATGTCATAAATCTTTAGGAGCCGCATTAAATCAGTCATAAAGATTTGAGACGTAGAGAGGTATTGATCTCCCCTGAGAATCACCCCTAGGAAAGCTTATTCTGTAATTCTGTAAAATCTTCATGAACTTTTAGAGTTCAATGCGTAGCTAATCTCCGTAAGCTAAGAGGCATCATGTTTCACTTGGCTCAGAAGTCAGTACCCAGAAATAAATAAATAAAAATGACTTGATGGGATTTAATCTGTGAAAGCATCTTGCAAGAGCCTTAGGTAGATATGGGACAAACATGTGTTTTCAGTCACTATCAGGAGATGACGGATCAGGCAGGCAACGTCTATGCCTGAAAACCCCATAAAACAATACGGGGTCCTTGTGGTTGAGTTTAAGGAGTTAAAACCATAGAGTTCTATATTTCTAGAAAGGATCTGAGAAGAGAAGGGTAGAAGATCTTCCTCTTCCGGATGACTAATGGGTGGAAGGCGGTGTTCAGAGCGGCTCTTCCAGGGATCGAAGCAGCAGCTGGAAGGTGAGAGGAGAGCAGGTGGGAGGAGAGTCCGGGAGCAAGTCGGGCTCTTTGGTTTCCTCCACTGCCTGGAAACAGAAGCAACTGGGCTGAAGCATCTCAGCTGCTGCCCTCCCCAAATTTAAGCCCATGAGTGCTCCACGCTGGCTGCAATTTTCTGCTGGTGAGAAGTATCTTTCAAGACAAGGTTGATTCTTTGGGAATGGCTTCCCTCCAGACGTTGTGGTTGCTCCGTCGTTGGAGGTTTTTAACAGGGTTGGAACTTGGAAGGATCCTTGGAGGTTTTCTATTCCAACCCCTTTCTCAAGCAGGAGACCCAGTAACATTTCAGACAATTGGTTGTCCAGTCTTTTCTTAAAAGCTTCAGTGATGGAGCCCCCACAACTTCTGTTAATTAAACTTCTGTTAATTGTTCTTGCTGTTAGGAAGTTTCTCCTTAGTTCTAGGTTGCTTCTCTCCTTGATTATATTCCAGTCATTGCTCAATTGTCTTGCCTTCTTGTGTTTTGGAAACTAAGTTGCCCCTCTCTTCTTTTTGGCAAATCCTCAAATATTTGAACACTGCTGTCTACTGCCTGTTACTTCCTTGACATCTTCTCTCATTAGTGGACAAACAGTTTCCTTGACTTTTTGTTTGTTACTTATATATTGAAATTTTTTTTTATTTTCTTTCAGTTTTGTTGCAAGTCTTAGTTCATTGTGAGTGTGAGCTTTCCTGATTTCATCTTTGAAGATTCAGGCTATATGCTGGTATGCTGCCTTAGTTATGTGTCCCTCTTTCAGTTTATCGGAGAGTTTTTTATGCAACCATCCTCGTTTCTTTTGCATTTTCTATTTTTATTTTTTAGTAATATTGTTGGACTGGGCTTTTGTAACTATATTTTTCAGAATTTCTCAAGCATCTTGAGTTTCCTCTTTAAGATTTTAATATCCTTCCCAAGCTATCTCTAAGTTTGTTGACACCAGTTCTTTTAAAGTCTAAGATGCTTGTTTAATTTTGCTCTATTGCTTGTGTCCACATTGTATTGAATTCCAATATGACATGGTCACTTTCCCCAAAGTTCCTGGCATTTTGACCCCCCCTCTATCATTTCATCATTGCTAGTAAAAATTTAGATAATTATAGGAGACCTGCTAGTTCTCTCCTCTAGCTTTTGGATGACAATATTGTCAGATACATTCATCAGCAACCTCTAAGAGAAGATTGGACAGCTATTTGTCTGGAATGGTATAGGGCCGTGATGGCAAACCTATGCCATGTGTACCGGAAGTGGCACACAGACCCATCTATCCGGGCACGTGAGCTGTTGCTTATTGCTCTTCCGGGCATATTTCCTATTCTGGCATATTTCCTATTAGTGCCCCATCTGTGTATTAGCCAGGTTTATGTGTTCTCACCCTAGCACTTTTTTTTAAAAAAAAGCTACTGAGAACCATTTGGAAATGTTCCGTTGTATACACTGTCCTCACTTACCACTTCTTCCCTGAGCCTTCAAAGTTACTATGGCCCCCTAAAAGAAGGTTTACACCTGATCCACTAATTTGTGGTTATTGTAGCACTTGTTCATTGACCACCATTCAGCAGTACATGTGGGTGTGAAGGTGCAGAAAAAGGAGATGCACCAATTTGGGTACTACATACTGGTGTAAATATATGGTGGTTTCAGCATCCTACACTCATGATCCCCTTTTGTAACCTCAGATAGCTTCTGGCAAGCAAAATCAGTGGGTATATTGCAGAGGTGGTATTCAGCAGGTTCTGACCAGTTCTGAAGAACTGGTAGCAAAAATTTGAGTAATTTGGTGAACCAGTAAATACCACCTCTGACTCGCCACACCCCCATCTATTCTCTCCCCAGTTCCAGCTGATCAGGAGGAAATTGAGATTTTGCAGTAACCTTCCTCTGGAGTGGGGAGAGAATGGAGATTTTACAGTATTCTTCCCTGGAGTGAGGTGGGGATGGAGATTTTACAGTAACCTTCCCCTGGCGCACCCACCAAGCCATGGCCACCAAGCCATGCCCACCGAACCGTTAGTAAAAGATCTTGAATCCCACCACTGGTATACTGGCAGGAAATTAAGTCACGGTCATACAAAATTGCCTTTAACAATCCAGAGTAATTAGCCTTAACAACTATAGAGGAGCAGATGTAAGTTGGCACTGTCATGTGACACCATGCTTAATGATTGGGCTGTTTAATCACTCATATATCAGTTCCAATTATGGCTGTTAAGTGAGGATTGCTTGAACTGGGATGTCACCAGAGTGCTTCTGGACAGTGTTTTCTGGCCTTATTTGGAGCTGAGGATTTCCACAAGGAAAACTGGTACCTCAAATCTTGCAGAGACTTTAGGAATCATTTTATCAGTTAAAGCCGCCACGTGTGCCAAGTTAGCTCAGAAGGTTTGACCGTAACCATTTTGGGACATTTGGTCAGACATAGATTTTCTCAATTTATTCAAGTGTGGTTGTATCTGTATTTATCTCGGTATGCATATGTCTGAAATTATATGATTTATCCCCAGCAGTTCCAGATATATTTGATGATAATCCTTTGTACTGCTAAAAGTTTGACCCAAATCAATGAGAATTTCATGATTAATTAATGTAAGAGGTTATTCTAGCATTGTGGCATGTTTGCTTTCTCTCCATAGTGAGGGGAGGAGTATGCAGGATGGGTTGACCTCATCTTCTCGTTGATTGGACTGAGTCAGATAAGCTCTTGGTATACGCCCCTGGCCCACCAGGCACCGCCCAGTTATCGACTCAGTCCCTCAACTGGACGGTTTGCCATCCTGGATGTCTGATAAATTTGAAGATATTTGAAGAAAGGGGAAAAATTCAATTGTCTCCCTACCGCAGCAGCCGGATGCGAGCTGGAAGCTCCCTGAGCTGCGAGGGATTGCCAAAAGCCCCCCCTGGGGCGGCATGCTGCCCAGGCCTCTGAGTGAGACAAGCGTCACTCAGAAAAGAAATCTGCCATGCAAGCAGGAGACAAAGGGCACAAGCCTTCCAAAGGCAAGCTCCGCCGCGGAGGCTCCAGTGGCGCTGGAGCGCTCTGCCACTCCCCACAAGGGTTGAGCAGCGAGCCGTGGCCGGAGTGCCTTCGCTGGCAGCGATCACCAGAGAATAAGGTGAGAGCCGGAGAGGCTCAGAAAGAGCTGCGGAAGACAGGGGGAGGCGAGAGAGAGCCCCCAGCAAGCCGCATGGCAGCCTACAAAGGCACAAGCCATTTCCATGTTCTCCAGCAAAGAGGAGCTTTTTGAATTTGGAGCCGGGGTGATTTTTGAAACCACGTGGCCAAAATGGCAGCCCCCAGCAGCTCAGAGGAGGCCGGCAGGAGCCGAGCTCTCAGCCCTGCAGCAGCAACCACCGGAGGCACTGAAGAGCCCTTAAAAAGGTTAGAGACCATCACAGAGGCATTAGCCAAGGGCGGGGGATGCAAGCAAAGGCCAAAAGGAGGCATATCTCCATCAAGGGGGCCAAAGTGGCAGGCTGTGGATCAATCCCCCCCCCCAAGCCTATCCTCCAAGTATGAAAGGCAGAGGCATCTGCCACAAGGCCAGCAGCAGGAAGAAACCCCTACCACCCCCGCCCCCGCCTGGAACCAGAGGAAAGATTATCAGGTTTCTCCATAGTGAGGGGGGAGGAGTATCCAGGATGGGTTTGACCTTATCCTCTCGTGATTGGTTTGAGTCAGATAAGCTCTTTGGGCTCCGCCCCCTGGAGGTGAGCCTGCCCAGTTTTCTGACTCAAAACGATTGTGAGATGTTGCTCATTCGAGAGCTCCAGGAATTTACTAGGATCTAAAGGAAAATTCATTTGGACCCGTCGAGTTTTGCCTCCCTGCTTCACTCCTCCTGCAGGATTGGGTCTGCCACTAGCCCCCCTGGGGCGGCAGGCTGCCCTGGACACTGAGGACATCCGAAGACTCTCAGTGAGGAGCTTGGCCAGGCAGCAGAAGGAAGGGCAAAAGCCTCTAGCAGGTAGCCCTAACCAGGAGGACGGGCAGAAGCCTCTAGCAGGCAGCCCTAACAGCTGAGGCTTGTAAGAGCTGGAGATTTGACTCACCCCAATCAAGGGAAAGGTTGCACCTCTCCAGACCTCCAGTAATTTTCAAAGGATTAAAGAAAATAAACTTGGACCCGGCGAACCCTGCCTCCCTTCATCGCAGCCTCCTCCTGCAACGACCGGATTGCCACAAGCCCTCTGGGGCGGCACGCTGCCCTGGCCATTGAGTGAGGTGGAGTCACTCTGTGAGGACCGTTGCCGGGCAAGCAGGAGAACCGGGCACACATGCCTCCTAGAGGCAGCCCTTGATGAGAGGCTTCTCAGGAGCAGAAGCGCTCCTCCGCTCCCCTCAGCCACGAGGGTTTTTAAAAAAAGGAAAACCTGTGCTGGCAGCTATCACCAGTGGACAAGGTGAGAGCCGGAAAGGCTCTAAAACAGCTGCGGGAGATGAGCGGCAACCGCATGGCAAGCCTGAAAAGGCAAAAGCCATTCCCATGTGCTCCAGCAAAGAGGAGCCTTTTGAATTTGGAGCCGGGGGCCATCTTGAAGCCACGTGGCCAAGATGGCGGCCCCCAGCAGCTCAGGAGGCCGGCAGGACAACAACCACCACTTGAGGAGACCTACAAAGGTGAGAGCCGATCGCAGAGGCATTAGCCAAGAGCGAGGGAGGCAGCAAAGGGCAAAAAGGAGTTAAAGAGGCAGGTGGTGGATCAACCCCCCCCCCCAAGCCGGAAGAACCACCCCCCCCCCTACCTTTCTGGCTGCCAAGTAACAGGAGAAGGCTTCCTCCATAAGAACATTCTCCTTTAATTAGGAGGCTGATCGACATCCCTAGCAAGCTGGGTTTGTCACGGCTATTTCTTGATTCCCCCTTAAGAAAACTCTCCTTTAATTAGGAGACAGAGGGGGGGGCGAGAGGCTGACCGGCATCCAGCAAGCTCTGTTTGTCATGGCTATTTCTTGATTCCCCCTTAAGAAAACTCTCCTTTAATTAGGAGACAGAGGGGGGGGGGCGAGAGGCTGACCGGCATCCAGCAAGCTCTGTTTGTCATGGCTATTTCTTGATTCCCCCTTAAGAAAACTCTCCTTTAATTAGGAGACAGAGGGGGGGGGCGAGAGGCTGACCGGCATCCAGCAAGCTCTGTTTGTCATGGCTATTTCTTGATTCCCCCTTAAGAAAACTCTCCTTTAATTAGGAGACAGAGGGGGGGGGGCGAGAGGCTGACCGGCATCCAGCAAGCTCTGTTTGTCATGGCTATTTCTTGATTCCCCCTTAAGAAAACTCTCCTTTAATTAGGAGACAGAACGGGAGAGGCGAGAGGCTTACTGGCCCCAGTAGCAAAAACTGTGTTTTGTTTTGTTAATCCCAAGCCGGCAGCCCGCTGCAGCCTGGAAAAACGCAGGGGGGGGGGGAGAATATTCAGCCCAGCTGCTAAAGTGCAGCTCCCAATGGAGCCCCCAATCAGGTTACTGAAGACCTTCCAAGGGTGGGGGTGACTAGGCAAACGGCTAATGCAATACAATACAATACTATGCAATACAATAGCAGAATGGGAAGGAACCTGCAGGCTTTCTAGCTCAATCCCCTGCCCAGGCAGGATATCCTATACCATCTCAGACAAATGGCTTCCTATGGTTGATTAGGCTGACTCTGTAAACCACCTAGAGAGGGCTGAAAGCCCTATGAAGCGGTATATAAATCTAACTGCTATTGCTATTGTCATTGCCACCCAACAGCCTCTTAAAAACTGTTGGGGCTCTCACAATGTCTGGAGGCAGGCTGTTCCACTGATTAATTGTTCTAACTGTCATGAAATTTCTCCTCAGCTCTAGGTTGCTTCTCTCCTTGTTTAGTTTCCACCCATTGCTTCTTGTTCTGCACTCAAGTGCCTTAGAGGATAGTCAGGCAGCCTCCTCTCTGTGGCAACCCCAGAGATATTGGAACACTGCTATCACGTCTCCCCTAGTCCTTCCTTCCAGTAGACTAGACCTACCCAGTTTCTGCAACCGTTCTTCATAGGCTTTAGTCTCCAGTACCCTGATCCCCTGTTGCCTTCTCTGCACTCTCCTTAAGAGTCTCCACATCTCTTCTACATCATGGGGACCAAACTGAGTGCAGAATTCCAAGTGTGGCCTCCCAAGACCTTAAAAAGTGGGATTAACACTTCACGGGAGATTGATTCTAGTCCTCTGTTTATGAAGCCAAAAACTGTGTTGCTCTCCTGGCAGCTGTTGCACACTGCTGACCCACATTAAAGGGGTTGTCCACTAGGACTCCCAAGATCCCTTTCACAGTTACTACTGTGGAGCAAGGTATCCTGTACCTGTGCACTTCACCTTCATTGCCTAAAGGTAGAACATTACTTCCTTGAATCCCATTTTCCTAGGTAGTGCCCAATGTTCAAGGGTACCAAGATCCTTCTGTAGCTTTAGCCTGTATTCTGAAGTGTTGGCTATTCCGGCCAGCCGGGGGTTCATCTGCTAACCTGATGACCCCCCCCCCTCATCAGCCGTTAACAAACAAAGAGCTAACAGTCATTCCGGCTCCTTCTTATGACCGCTTGAGATAACAGCAGTTCTTAAAGGAACAGTACTACTATCATGGCATATATTTTGCTATCCCAAATGTTAGCTTACACACCTAACACCCTCATTCAAATCACTGATGAAGATGTTGAAGAGTACTGGGCTCAACACTGGACCTTGGGAGACTCCCTGCACTCTTCCCTCCATGAAGAGGCAGTTCCACTGAGGAGTACAGGTGGGTACACCAGTTACCAAGGCACCTGGGGTGACTAGGTCTAACCCACATTCTTCTACTTACCTAATAGTAGGTTATGGTCTACCTTATCAGGACTTGCTGAAGTCCAAGTTAACTATATCAATGGCATTCCTATGGTCCACTAGGGTTGCCACCGTAATCTAATATGGCCAGTCTGGTATGATGTGTTTTTGACAAACCCATGTGGGCCTTGGGCTCTCGAGACGGTTTTTTCTTCCTTTCTGAAGGGGGGGGGGAAATCACATCAGCAATTCTATAGTGGTTCTCCAGCACTCCAGGATCTCTGATAGATATAGTTTCAGTTGTTTGGAGAATTTGTCCGCCAGCTCCTTCAGACCCCTGGGTGTAACCCACCCGGTCCTGGGAATTGGACCTTGCCTAAGATAGACAGGCTACCATTCTTCCCTATCTCATCTTGGGTTCCTAATCTGAATTTGGGATGCTGTTCTTGATAGGTTGGATTGTTTATCCCTTCGGGTAAAGACAGATGCCAAGCACGAGTTAAATAGTTCGGCTTACCCCTGCTGCTTGTCACCTTCGGGCCCCTTCTCCCAGCAAGGGACCAATCGTTTCCTTAATCTTTTTTGGTTTTATCAGGCGGGAAGATGCCCCCTTTTGTATTTTATTCTATTTCATTATTATTATTGTGGTTGTGGTTCTTGTTGTTATTATTATTAATTTACCTTTGTGGCAGGCCTTTATTGTGAGCCTTAGCTCCCCTCACTCCATCTTTACACTCTAGTGGCCACCCATTAAACTCCGTCTGCGTTTACATTCTGAATATCTCTGCGCTAATCCTAGCCATAGAATCATAGCACCCTTATGGCCGGGGGGGGGGGGGAGAAAAAGGGTCAGACAGGCTAGTCCCCATGCCAGAACCCACCACAAACTCAGAATGGGATGCCCGACTATGAGAGATCGCAGAAGCACCTCAGATAGCCTATGAATTTAGACAACATTCGCTGAGGGCAGAACATACAGCAGGGGTGGGTTCATCAGAGCCGGCTGGCTCAACCGGACCAAGGGGACAACTTGGAGCGGAAGCTGCAGCCAGTTGACCGCTTGGCGGTGGAGCGGAGCATCCTGAGGAAAGACCTCTTCCCCCCCAGGGTGATAAGGACTATCCAGGCCGCCCGCAGGCCCTCCACAGAGCGCATCTATGGCTCCACGTGACGGGCCTTTGACTCTTGGTGCAACTCCCGGGGGTCCAACCCCATCCAGGCTACGGTGCCTCAGGCTCTGGACTTCCTCCAGGCGGGCCTGGATAGAGGGGTAGCTCCTAACACAATTAGGAGACAGGTCTCAGCCATCTCATCAGTTCTCCCGTGTGGCAGAAATCAGTGCCTGACACACCATCCCATGGTCAGGCAATTCCTTAAGGGGGCCTCCAACCTCAGACCACCTACGGTACACAGGTACCCTTCCTGGGATTTACACAGGGTATTGGACGCTCTAACGGGTGCCCCATTTGAGCCATTACAAGCAGTTTCCCTTAAGTTCCTGACCCTGAAGGTGGCTTTCCTGGTGGCCATCACTTCCGCCAGGCGGATATCCGAACTGCAGGCGCTGTCCACCAGGGAGGATCTCTGTGTCTTCCACCAAGATAGGGCGGTGTTACGGCTGGATCCATCCTTCATTCCCAAGGTGTGCTCCTGCTTCCATCGAGCCCGGGAACTGATTTTGCCCAACTTCGGTCCAGATCCTTCTCACCCATTGGAGAGGAAGTGGCACACTCTGGACGTTAGGAGGGCTCTGAGGATTTTCCTCAGGAGAACCAGGCCAAACAGGAAATCCGAAGCCCTGTTTGTCTCCTTCCAACCAGGATCCCTGGGTAATAAGGTAACTTCCACCACTATCGGCAGGTGGCTGCGAACCTGCATTGCCACTGCTTACCAATCGCAGGGGTTACGGACACCAAATCATATCACAGCCCACTCCACACGGAGTGCAGCCACATCCACGGCCTGGGCCACACAAGCACCCCTGGCCGAAATCTGCAGGGCAGCCACGTGGGCTTCCCCCTCTCCCTTTGTTAGGAACTATAAGTTGGACTCCTTTGCCTCGGCAGAGGCCTCGTTCGGCCGCAGGGTGTTGCAGGCGGTTCACAGGGCTGGACCCATGCCTCAACAGGCCTGAGTGGGGGACATATGGTCTCAGGGATCTCCCTCCCTTGGGACGTGCAGGCTTTGGTACGTCCCATCCTGGATACTCCTCCCCCCTCACTATGGAGAAAGGGCGTTGGTACTTACCTGATACGCCTCTTCTCATAGTGGGGGGAGGAGTATCCAGTCCCTCCCTGACTAGGTTTGTACAACTAAGTGTTATGTTCATTGTTATATTGTTATTTAATTATTGATGTTGAAGACAAAAAAAAAAAAAACAACAACACCTGAATCAAGAGTCTGGAGTGAATGAGGCAACGAGTCGGAGAGAGCTTTTCGTCATAAAACTGGGCAGGCTCACCTCCAGGGGGCGGAGCCCAAAGAGCTTATCTGACTCAAACCAATCACGAGAGGATAAGGTCAAACCCATCCTGGATACTCCTCCCCCCACTATGAGAAGAGGCGTATCAGGTAAGTACCAACGCCCTTTCTCTTCATCTGGCAAGGCTGCAGAAGGGGACCCCTCCCTTCAGGTGAGGATTCCTTTCGGCTTTGTCATCCTGTGTTCCGGCAACCTTGCTATGACGATTTATGCAAGCCTATTCAATCCTTTTCTGACTGCCTGGCTAGCCGGAGAAGCCCAGACAGGGCAACAAGGCTCAGATAATTGCTGAGGCTTCCCCTTTAAAGAAGGTCTTCCCTTTAAGAAAAAACTTCCCCCTTAAGGAAGAGAAAAGAAAACAGCGGAAAGGGGGGAGGGGCTAGAAGGTTCTCAGTGATCTGCTGTTAACAGCAAGAGGCCAAAGGTGACAGTGGCAGCTCTTAGTAGCACAAGCCATTTTTTTAAAGTCCTGAGGGCAGGGCTATTGTATTTGCCCCGCAGAGCCATTTGAAAAGAAGGGGGAGGAGAGGCCCCATGTGGCCCAAGATGGTGAGCCCCTGCAGCTCGGAGGACACAGGCACAGAAGAACCTCCAATCAAGTTAGAGATTACCCCTGAAGATCCATCCAAGGGTGGGGGCAACTGGACTGCTATCATGTCTCCCCTAGTCCTTCTTTTCATTAAACTAGACAGACCCAGTTCCTGCAACCGTTCCTCATACGTTTTAGTCTCCAGTCCCCTTATCTTTGTTGCTCTTCTCTGCACTCTTTCTAGAGTCTCCACATCTTTTCTACATTGTGGTGACCAAAACTGAATGCAGTATTCCAAGTGTGGCCTTACTAAGGCATTATAAAATGGTATTAACACTTCACGTGATCTTGATTCTATCCCTCTGTTTATGCAGCTTAGAACTGTGTTGGCCTTTTTGGCAGCTGCTGCTGGCTGGCTCCTATTTAAATGGTTGTCCACTAGGACTCCAAAATCCCTTCCACAATTACTACTGTTGAGCAAGGTACCACCTATACTGTACCTTTGCATTTCGTTTTTGTTGCCTAAATGTAGAACTTTATTCCTTTCACCATTGAATTTCATTTTACTAAATAGTGCCCAATGTTCAAGTGTGTCAAGATTCTTCTGTATCTTAAGCCTGTCTTCTGGAGTGTTGGCTATTCCTGCCAGCTTGGTGTCATCTGCAAATTTGACGAGTTCCCCCACGATCAGCATTTAACAAACAGAGAGCTAACAGTCATTCTGGCTCCATCTTATGGCTGCTTGAGGCAACAGCATCCAATCACATTTACAGCAGTAATTAAAGAAACAGTACTACTATCATGTCTTATATATTGCTAAACCAACTGTTAGCTTACATACCTACACCCTCATCCAAATCATTGATGAAGATGTTGAAGAGTACTGGGCCCCAAACAGAGCCTTGGGGTACTCCACTGCATACTTCTCTCCATGTAGATGCAGTTCCATTGAGGACAACACGTTGAGTGTGGTTGGTCAGCCAGTTACAAATCCATCTGGTGTGATGCTGTCTAACCCACATTCTGCTACTTTATCTAGTAGTAGGTTATGGTCTACCTTATCCAGGACCTTACTGAAGTCCAACTATATCGACGGCATTCCTCTGGTCCACTAATTTTGCCACATTAACAAAGAATGCAATAAGATTAGTCTGGCATGATCTGTTTTTGACAAACCCATGTTGGCTTTTGGCTATTACTTTGCTGGCTCCTAGGGTTCGCTAATTCGTTCCTTGATTATCTTTTCCAGAATCTTCCTGGTATTGAGGTCAGGCTGATAGGTCTATAGTTTTTTGGATCTGTTATTCTCCCTTTTCTGAAGATGAGAACCACATCAGCAATCCTCTGATAGTTCCCTGGTGCTCCAGGATTTCTGAAAGATATAGTTCAGATGTTCAGAGATCTTGTCTCCCAGTTCCTTCAGAACCCTGGGCTGTAATCCATCCGGTCCTGTTAATTGGAACTCATCTAGGTAGACAGGTGCTCACTTACCATTTTCTTCCCTATTTCAACTTGTGTTCCTAATCTGATTTTTGTGGTGCTGCGTTTGACAGGTTGGACTGTTTTATCCCTTTGTGTGAAGACAGATGCCAAACATAAGTTAAATAGTTCTGCTCTCTCCCTGTGGCTTGTCATCTTCTTGCCACTTTGTCCTACCAATGGACCAATTGTTTCCTTAACTTTTTTCTTGTTTTTAACATGTTGGAAGAAGCCTTTTTTTATTTTTTTTTACTTTTATGGCAAGCCTTTCTTCATTGTGAGCCATAGCTTTCCTCACTTCATCTTTACACGCACTCTAGTGGCTGACCAGTGAACTGCGTCTGCATCTACAAAGTTTTGCAATGCACTCTAGTGGCTGTCATGTGAACTGCGCCTGCATTGACAAAGTCTGACAACGCACCCTAGAGGCTGACAAGTCCCCTCCCGAATGATGAATGAATGTTGTGCTTTATTTTTAATATTATGTATTGTCTTATGTTTTTTGTCTTTGTACCCCCCTCCCCGTGTTTTGTAAGCCGCCCTGAGTCCCCTCAGGGAAAAGGGCGGCCTATAAATTATAATAATAATAAAAAAAAGTGAATTGAACTCAAAGAATTCATAATACATTCAAAGAAAATTTTGAGCTAATCCTAGTCATAGAACCATAGCATCCTCCTAGCCATGGCAAAAGGGTCAGACAGGCTGGTCCCCATGCCGGAACCCACCGCAATCTCAGAATGGGATGGATGATACCGTACACGGGGGCAGATGCCCTTAGCCCTGGGGGCTCCTCTATGCCTATCCACCCTTACCCCTGATCCCCAGGATCATACAAAAGTATTGCAGGAGGGGGCAGAGGGTGGTAGTGATTGCCCCACAGTGGCCCCGAAGGCCTTGGTTTGCCAATCTCCAATTCCTCTTGGTGGACAGGCTCTGGAGAACTCCCCAGGAGAGCTTCTCCCTCAGTCAGGGATCGCTGGAACACCCGGACCCTCAGTGGCTCCAGTTGACTGCTTGGCCCTTGAGCGGAGTGCCTTAGGGAAGATCTCTCCTCCCCCAGGGTTATACAGACTATCCAGGCAGCCTGCAGACCCTCCACGGAGCTCATTTACCACGCTACATGGCGGACCTTTTCAACATGGTGCATCTCTAGGGGCCTTGATCCGGTCCGGGCCACTGTTGCACAAGTTCTGGACTTCCTTCAAGCGGGGCTGGACAGAGGGTTGGCTCACAACACGATTAGGAGACAGGTCTCGGCCATTTCATCGGTACTCCTGGGCAGTAGATCTCAGACACTGACTCACCATCCGATGGTCAGGTGGTTCCTCATGGGGGCCTCCAATCTTAAACCGAACACGGTGCACAGGTACCCCGCCTGGGACTTACACAAGGTGTTGGAAGCTCTGACAGGCACTCTGTTCGAATCATTACATACTGTCTCTCTGAACTTCCTGACACTTAAGATGGCCTTTTTGGTGGTCATCACTCCGCCAGGAGGATATCCGAACGGCAGACTCTGTCTACCAGGGAAGATCTCTGCGTGTTCCACCAGGACAGGGTAGTACTAAGGTTGGACCCCTCCTTCATACCCAAGGTGTACTCTTGTTTCCATCACTCGCAGGAGCTGATATTGCCAATTTCTGCCTGGACCCTTCTCACCCATTAGAGAGGAAGTGGAACACCTTGGACGCAAGGAGGCCTTTGAGGATTTACCTCAGAAGAACCAGGCTGAACAGGAAGTCGTAAGTCCCATTTGTTTCCTTCCACTTGGGTCCCTGGGGAACAAGGTGACCTCCACCACAATAGGCAGGCGGTTAAGAACCTGTATGGCTTCTGCCTATCAGGCACAGTGTCTTCAAACACCGAAAACGATCACAGCATGTTCTATACGCCAGTGTGGCCACTTTGGCGGCCTGGGCCACACAGGCCTCACTATCTGAGATCTGTAGGGCAGCCACGGGGTCTTCCCCCTCACCATTCGTGAGGCAATGCAAATTGGACTCCTTTGCTTCTGCGGAAGCCTCATTCGGACGTAGGGTGTTGCAGGCTGTTCACAAGGCGGGGGAGAGGTCTCACCAGGCATAAGTTTGGGCATAAACTCAAATGTGTAACCATCCCTAGGGACGTGTAGGTTTTGGTACATCCCATCCTGGATACTCCTCCCCTAACTATGGAGAAAGGGCCTTGGTACTTACCAACACCCTTTTTGTTGTAATGTATACTTTTTATTTTTCTTATATCTTCTGCAATCATTTTATAAACAAGTAACATTACACTTTTCTTTGAATCTTATAGACAAAGAGAATGGCAATGAGAGCACTCTGGACAACTGAGAATAACAAGCAACTTTGAAAAGGAAAGCAAACGGATCCAGCAATCAAACTATTTTCCATTTCCTTCAGAAAACCACACAATTCTCCTTCCCCAGCAGCTGAGACAAAAGAAGGAAAGTCAAAAAGATTCTGACCTGGAAAAAGTAGATTATGTGGAACAATAAGGAATATACTACATAAAAAGTCAAGAGAGCTTATTTTTCATTCAGAAAAAGAGGGATATATAACTCTGGAAGTCAGTGGGGAGGAAGAGGTCTCTTGGAAAGCCATATTGAGCAGACAGTGATGCAGACCCTGCTCTGGGAGGAAAAAAAACGGCTTGAATCAAAGCTTCAGTAAACAGCGGACCATCCATATTTTGATCTCCTCAGGAATATCAGTTGTAGAAAAGCTTCATAGACATGCCTTTTGTGAGAAAGAGAAAGATTGCAAATCACAGCTGATTATGCATGAGAGGATCCACAAAGGAGAAAAACCATACAAACACTCTATGACAAAAACCTTTGGTTAAAACAGTTCTGTTGTGGTTTATGGGGGGCTCCACACAGGAGAGAAGCCATACAACTGCTCAAAATGTGGTAAATGCTTTATTGAGCATGGCAAATTGGTGATACACCAGAGGACTCACACAGGGGAGAAAATTTTTATGTGTCCTGATTGTGGGAAAAGTTTCAGTCATCATTCCAACCTCGTAAGACCCCAGAGAACACACACAGGGGAGAAATCTTTTAAATGTCCTGACTGTTGGAAAAGTTTCATTAGAAATTGCCATCTTCTGAGACACCAGAGGGCTCACACAGGAGAGAAGCCCTTTGAATGTTCTGATTGTAGAAAGTTTCAGTCAGAATTGCAACTTGGTGAAACACCAGATGTCTTACACAGGAGAAAAACCCTTCAAATGTCCTGACTGTGGGAAAAGTTTCAGTCTTAATTCGAGCCTGGTAAAACATCACAGGAGTCACACAGGAGAAAAACCATTTGAATGTCCTATCTGTGGGAAGAAATTCAGTCACTCTTTCAGCCTGGTCATACACCAGAGGACTCACACAGGAGAGAAACCTTATCAGTGTCCAGACTGTGGGAAATGTTTCAATTGTACTTCTGACCTGGTGAAACACCACAGGACTCACACAGGAGAAAAACCTTTTGAATGTACTGACTGTGGGAAAGGTTTCAGTCGTAATTCCAACCTGGTGATACACCAAAGGACTCACACAGGAGAGAAACCCTTTGAATGTCCTGATTGTGGGAAAGGTTTCAGTCACAAATCCAACCTAGTGATACACCAGAGGACTCACACAGGAGAGAAACTCTTTGAATGTCCTGTTTGTGGGAAAAGTTTCAGTGAGAATTCCAGCTTGGTGAACCACCAGAGAATTCACACAGGAGAGAAACCGTACCAATGTCCTAATTGTGAGAAAAGTTTCAGTCAGAGTTCCAACCTAGTGATACACCAGAGAATACACACAGGAGAGAAACCCTATAGATGTACTTATTGTGGAAAAGGTTTTTGTCAGAATTCCAACCTTGTGAAACACCTGAGGACTCACACAGGAGAAAAACCCTTTGAATGTCCCGATTGTGGGAAAAGTTTCATTAGAAATTCACACCTCATGACACACCAGAGGACTCACACAGGAAATAAACCCTTCGAATGTACTGTCTGTGGGAAACGTTTTTGTCAGAATTCCAACCTAGTGATACACCAGAGGACTCACACAGGAGAGAAACCCTTTGAATGTCCTGAGTGTGGGAAATGTTTCAGTCACAAATCCAGCCTGATGACACACCAGAGGACTCACACAGGAGAGAAACCCTTTGAATGTACAGTCTGTGGGAAATGTTTTAATCAGAAATCCAGCCTGGTAAAACACCAGAGGACTCACATGGGGGAGAAATTCTTTGAATGTCCTGATTGTGAAAAAGGTTTCAGTCAGTGTTCCAGCCTGACGAAACACCAGAGTACCCATACAAATGGGATTCCCCCATTGCAAAATTAACTATTTTAATTCTGGCCTGATTGTTTTTATTCAAATACAGTATGTCTCGAGATTAAACTTGTAGGTGAATAGAAAAGAAAAATGGAAAAACAGCTAATTACCTGTTTGTGTTTATCAGCAGCAGTTTCTGGATATTTCCTTTTGCAGAAATGGTGGAATGCTTCAAAAAAGGCTTTTGGATGGTGTTTTTGTATATCGATTAAAGAATTCCCACGTCTATGTATCCTCCAGCTTTTGAGCCTTACCAGCAAAGAAATAGTCCTCAAGATAAAAGTCTGATAAGGCCTGCCAATTATGGTTGCACGTTGCAATGGTTGTTAAGTGAAGTTACCTGGCTTAACTACACCCATCTCTCCCTGATGAAGCTGTTAAACAAACATGCAGATCATAAGTGAAACATTGGCTACCTTAGTGTTGAGGGCATAGCGCAGGCCCAGGCTTGCCTTCCAAAGGCCTCCCCTGCCTTAACCCTTGACAACACCCCCACCACCACCACTGGCCTTTCCCTCTCTCACAGGGTCCCCACAAGCTTTTTTTCACTTCCACTGGGTCCCTGGAGTCCTTAAGCGTGACTCTCGTACCGCCAGGACTCACATCCTCCTCCTTACCTTTAAAGATCTTTGATTCTCATGTTAGGGAAGGAGGGCAGGTCACACATCCCTGGGCCACATGATTGTGTCCTGGAAACAGCAGTCACTTTCTATTCCCACTGCTTGGGGTTCATCCCTGGGTCATGTGGAGGACTTGTGGAAGTGATTGCCATTTTGTCACACCTGCCTCGGGGGCCAAAATGGTGGCTGCTTCTGGGTCACTGTCATGCGAGGAGCACTGTTTTTCTACCCTAACTCTGTGCAGACCACCTTAAGGAATTTGGGGTGCACTGAAAATGACAGCTGCTTCTGGGTTATCTCTGAAAGGTCAGTATGCAATGGGTGACGGGTGTGCTGGGAGTTGGCCCAAAACCCAGTGAAAAAAAATTTGTGTAAAATTTCACATGGAAAGGCTGTTCTGCCTTGCAAAATGAACCTGATGGAGAAGAACTGCAGGAATATTGAGCTGAAGAGAAAAGGGATTGTGACTTGGATCACAGGATCTCCAGGTTTCTTAGCAATTCCTGCTGTGATCTTGTTTTCTAGGAGGGTATCTGCTTGTTTCCCTTTGATGACTGCTAGGTGATAGCAGCATCAGGATGCTGGCATATTTGTTGTATTGGTGGTGGTTCTGTGAGAAAAAAAAACATTGGAAAAAATTTCATTTTTAATAATGCATTATGTTAGCAATAGCTTTTGACAAGGAAGAAAATGGCTGATGTCACTGTTGCTATGAACATTAGAGTAAGGCAAGACACTTAGAGTTACCTCAAACTGCAAGCTGTACAGTGAATAAGTTTAATAATAAATTTAATAACAAATTTGTAACAGGAGCCCTTTTCTCATTTCTTGCTCAGTAGTAAGATCTCCAAACATACAGTGGATTTCTAACACAGTACAATTGTTAAGATACACGATATTGCTAAAACTATTTGCTCACCTGCCCTTACTCGCATATGAACTTAATGTAAGTGACATCCCATTCTTAATCCATAGGGTTCAATATGACGTCGGTCCACCCTTTGCAGCTATAACAGCTTCAAGTTTTCTGGGAAGGCTGTCCACAAGGTTAAGGAGTGTGTTTATGGGAAATTTCGACCATTCTTCCAGAAGCACATTTGTGAGATCACACACTGATGTTGGATGAGTTTATGTGGCCTACCACTTCGTGGCTGAGTTGCTGTCGTTTCCAAACACTTTCATGTTCTTAGAATACAGCTGTCAGTTGACTCTGGAATATTTAGGAGCGAGGAAATTTCATGATTGGATTTGTTGCACAGGTGGCATCCTATCAGAGTTCCATGCTGGAATTCACTGAGCTCCTGAGAGTGATCCATTCTTTCACAAATGTTTGTAAGAACACTCTGCATGGCTAGGTACTTGATTTTATAAGCCGGCTCTCATCCACTCTACTCTTTCTTTCCTGGAGCTGGGGACTCATGAAATCCTGGACTGACTTAGAAAGGTGCTTTTGTCGTCATTCTTACAACCCGCACTGCTGTCAAGATTCTTGGCATTCGCACTTGGATCCACCACACCAGGAGTCGGTTCCTGCCGGCATTATTACCAGTTTGGTGCTTGAAAAATTTTGTGCGTGTAGCACATCCCTGAGCAAATCGACATTAGCAGCAGCTGGAATCCACCCATGATATGATGGTTGCAACACACTCATGATCCCATTTGTGACCTTCCCAGGCATCCTCTGACAAGCAAAATCAGTGGGTATACTGGCAGGAAATTGCAGGTCACACAAATGTGAAGTTGCCTTTAACAAACCAATGATTTGTTTAACTGGTGCGTCAAATTTTGCAGAGCCATTAGGCCAGTGTTTTTCAACCGTTTTTGTGCAAAGACACACTTTTTTCCTAAAAAAAATCACGAGGCACACCACCATTGGAAAATGTTAAAAAAATTTAACTCTGTGCCTATATTGACTATATATAAAATAATTTTCCCACGGCACACCTTACACTATGTCACGGCACACTAGTGTGCCGCGGCACAGTGGTTGAAAAACACTGCATTAGGCAACATTTCATCAGTTAAAGCCGCCTCCTTCAAAAAAAGCATATTTTGCCGCTCTGATTGC
Organism: Thamnophis sirtalis; assembly: GCF_051295495.1. Taxonomy (NCBI): domain Eukaryota; kingdom Metazoa; phylum Chordata; class Lepidosauria; order Squamata; family Natricidae; genus Thamnophis; species Thamnophis sirtalis. The sequence goes on along the minus strand of NW_028261383.1, from coordinate 22,482,555 downwards.
ATCCGTTGAGTCGCGCCCAGCCGCCTTATTCAGAATAACCCGCTCCCTCCTGAAAGGGAGGGATGCGGGCAACCATTTACAAGGTAGAGCTGAGGAGTTTGTCCAATTTCTCGCGGATAAAGTTGCTCGGCTTCGGGCAGACCTGGACTCCAATTGCTCAGAGCCAGCCGAGGTACCGGGGGAGGGTCTTGAGTGGAATTTATGGATTGATTTTCAACTTGTTACACCTGAGGAAGTGGACAAGGCCATGGGAGCAGTGAGTGCCTCCACTTGTGTGCTGGACCCGTGTCCCTCCTGGCTGGTCGCGAACAGCAGGGAGGTGACACGGGGCTGGATCCAGACGATAGTTACCGCCTCTCTCCGGGAGGGGTTCTTCCCACCCCCCCTAAAGGCAGCGGTGGTGAGACCTCTCCTGAAGAAGCCGTCTTTGGATCCAGCCATTCTAAGTAATTATCATCCAGTCTCCAACCTTCCCTTTGTTGGGAAGGTTGTTGAGAAAGTGGTGGCCTCTCAGCTCCGGCGGTCCTTGGATGAAACCGATTATCTAGACTCCTTTCAGTCTGGATTCAGGCCTGGCTACAGCATGGAAACCGCTTTGGTCGCACTGACCGATGATCTCTGGTGAGCCAGGGACGGGGGTCATGCCTCCGTCCTAGTGCTCCTTGACTTCTCAGCGGCCTTCGATACCATCGACCATGGTATCCTTCTGCGACAGTTATGAGAGGTGGGGGTGGGAGGCACCGTTCTTCGGTGGTTCTCCTACCTCTCAGACAGGTCGCAGTTGGTGTTGGTCGGCGGGCAGAGGTCGGCCCCTAGGCCCCTTAAGTATGGGGTGCCGCAGGGTTCGGTCCTATCCCCCCTCCTGTTTAACATCTACATGAAGCCACTGGGTGAGATCATTCAGCGGCACGGGATAAAATACCACCAATATGCGGACGATACACAGTTGTATCTGTCCGCCCTGTGCCAACTCAGTGAAGCGGTGGACGCGATGTCCCAGTGCCTGGAGGCTGTTAGGGTCTGGATTGGTGTAAACAAACTTGCACTCAATCCTGACAAGACCAAGTGGCTTGTGTTTTTCCCTCCCACTAATTGGCCTTGTTTTCCAACTCTCGGGCTGGGGGGTGAAATTATACGCCCCTCAGACAAGGTTCGCAATTTGGGAATCATCCTGGATCCACAGCTGACTTTAGAACATCATTTGTCGGCTGTGACCAGGGGGACATTTGCCCAGGTTCGCCTGGTGCATCAATTGCGTCCCTACCTGAACCGGGAGGCTCTCAGAACAGTCACTTACGCCCTTGTGACCTCAAGACTGGACTACTGTAATGCGCTCTACATGGGGCAGCCCTTGAAGAGCATTCGGAGACTTCAGCTTGTCCAGAATGCAGCCGCTCGAGCGATTGTGGGTGCACCCCGGTTCACCCATGTTACACCTATCCTCCGCGAGCTGCACTGCTGCCTATTGGTCTCCAGATACGCTTCAAGGTGCTAGTCGTCACTTATAAAGCCCTACATTGTATCGGACCTGGGTACTTGAGAGACCGCCTCCTGCCAATTACCTCCCAAAGACCTATTAGATCCCACAGACTAGGCCTCCTCCGAATTCCATCCGCCGGCCAATGTCGACTATCGACTACTCGAAGGAGAGCCTTCTCTGTGGCTGCTCCGGCCCTTTGGAACGATCTCCGGACCCTAACCACCCTTCAGGCTTTCCGCAAATCCGTTAAGACCTGGCTGTTCCGGCAAGCCTGGGGCTGATGAGTTCCCAGCCCCACTCGAATTGTTATGGCTGCTGTGAGTTTTTAATTTGTTCTCTGTAATTTTGTTCCTGTCTTATTTGTTTTTGTATTGTTCCCTTCCCTTTGGTTTGTTAGGCGCCCTGAGTCCCTCCGGGAATAGGGCGGCATACAAGTTTAATAAACCTTAAACCTTAAACCTCCTCCCCCTCATCTCTAAAATTAACTCTGAAGGTTTTATTGTAACCATTTTGGGTGATTGTTCAGGCTAAAAACACATGGATTTTCCACATATATACATTTGCAGGTAAGAATTTGTGATTGACCCAACTCAACAAGAGAATTTCATGATAGAATGGATATTTGAACTTGCGTATTGGTAGTCTTCCATGCATCACAATTAATGTACGAGGTTATTCTAGCATTATTGCATTTGCTTTTTCATTACAATATAAAGTTTTTTCTTCCCCGCCCCCTCCAAATCGTTGGCAACCACTTTATAAAGAATAAGTTACACTTTTCTTGAATCTTATACACAATGAGGAGGACACTCTGGACAACTGAGAATAACAAGCAACATTGAAGAGGAAAGCAAATAGTGCCTGAGCACACTGGCCCGCTGCTTATGCAAGTTGAGCTGCAGATGTGTGTGTGTGTGCCACCCACTGCTCACATGGCCTGGTTCCCCTCAGCTCCCAGCTGGGCTCCAAGCCACACAGTTTGGGACACCTACCTTAGGGTGGAGTTGGGACAACCGTGTTTTTCTATTTCCTATAGCTAAATGGTGTGCTATAGATAGGCACCTTCCTTGCCTAGAAAGGTGTCTACACTGTACTGGCATCTGTGATTGAATAGAGAGGTGTTATAATAGAATGGAATAGAATAACAGAGTTGGAAGGGACTTTGGAGGTCTTCTAACCCAGTGTTTTTCAACCTTTTTGTGCAAAGGCACACTTTTTTCATGAAAAAAAATCACGCGGCACACCACCATTAGAAAATGTTAAAAATTTTTAACTCTGTGCCTATATTGACTATATATAAAGTGTTTTCCCCACGGCACACCTTACACTATGTCACGGCACACTAGTGTGCCGCGGCACAGTGGTTGAAAAACACTGTTCTAGCCCAACCCGCTAGTTAGGCAGGAAACCCTACACCACTTCAAACAAATGGTTGTCTAATCTCTTCTTTAAAACTTCCAGTGTTGGAGCATTTACAACTTCTGGAGACAAGTCGTTCCACTGATTAATTGTTCTAAGTGTCAGAAATTTCTCCTTAGTTCTAGGTTGCTTCTCTCCTTGATTAGTTTCCACCCATTGCTTTTTCTCCTACCTTCAGGTGCTTTGGAGAATAGCTTGACTCCCTCTTTTTTGTGGAAGCTGCTGAGATATTGGAACACTCCCATAGTCCTTCTTTTCATTAAACTAGACCAGAGGTGGGTTGCTACCGGTTTGCATTGGTTCAGGTGAAATGGTAGTGAAATTGGGACTGGACTGCCAAACCGGTAAGGATGGCAGGCTGGCCACGCCCCCAAACCAGTTCCCCGGTCGCTCATGCCATTGCCTGCATGTTTTTTAGTCATAATGTTCTGTGTTGGTGCAAAACAATTTACTGGCAACTGCGCTTAGGCAAACAATGTGTGGTGCACGCATGGGAGAAGCAAGTAGTGTGCGTGAAGCGAATCAGCAGTAACGCCGGCAGTAACCCACCCTTTAACTAGACATACCCTTTCTTTGTATGTTTTAGCCTCCAGTGCCCAAATCTTCTGTTGCTCTTCTCTGCACTCTTTCTAGAGTTTCAACATCTTTATTACATCGTTGCGACCAAAACTGAATGCAGTATTCCAAGTGTGGCCTTACCAAAGCATTATAAAGTGGTATTAACACTTCACGTGATTCTATCCCTCTGTTAATGCAGCCTAGAACTGTGTTGGCTTTTTTGGCAGCTGCTGCACACTGCTGCCTCATATTTAAATGGTTGTCCACTAGGACTCCAATGTCCCTGTCAGTTACTACCATTGAACGAATTACCACATATACTGTACCTGTGCATTTTGTTTCTTTTGCCTAAATGTAAAACCCTACTTTTTTCACCATTGAATTTGAACTTGAAATGTTCAAGTTTGTCAAGATCCTCCTGTATCTTAAGCCTATCTTCTGAAGTGTTGGCTATTCCTGCTAGCTTAGTGTTGTCTGCAATTTTGATGAGTTCCCCTATTGGTGCCACAGCCATCTATTAACACGGGTCAATTGTGCTTAATACAGCACTTATTAAAAAACAACTATTGAAGACCTCTTGGGATCTTCATTTGTATAGGTAGCCTTCACTTGCGACTTCTTCCCTGAGCATTCAAAGTTATGATAGCATTGTAAAAACAGGTGCATTTTCTACATATATGCCTTTATAGGTGTATGTATTTCTAATTCTCTCTATATACATATATCTACAATTGTATAATCTATCCCCAGCACTTCCAGAAATGTTTGATTTCTTTCTTTGCACTGCTAAGAATTTGTGATTTACTCACCTCAACAAGAGAATTTCAAGATTGAAAAGATATTTGAACATGGATCCTGATAGTCTTCCATGTGTCAGATGAATCATAATTAATGTAAGAGGTTATTTTAACAATGTGGCATGTTTACTTTTTTATTGTAATGTATACTTTTTCTTTTTTTCACATCTTCTACAACCATTTTATACAGAATTAAAGTAACATTTTTCTTTGTATCTTATAGACAAAGAGGATGGCAATAAGAGCACTCCGGACAACTGAGAATAACAAGCAACGTTGAAAAGGAAAGCAAATGGATCCAGAAATCAAAATATTTTCCATTTCCTTCAGAAAACCATACAATTCTCCTTCCCCGGCAGCTGATAGACAAAAGAGAGAAAATCAAAAGAGATTCTGAGCTGGAAAAAGTAGGTTATGTAGAAGGATAAGGATACATTATGTGAAAGTCAAGGAAGATTATTTTTCATTCGGAAAAAGAGGGATATATCTGTAACTCAGTGGAGAGAGGAAAAGGTCAATTGGAAAGCCATGTAGAGCAGACAGTGATGCAGGCCTCGTTCTGGGACAAGGAATCATCCATATTTTTCACTCAAGAATATCAGTAGTAGAAAAGCTCCATAGATGTGCCATTTATGGAAAAAGTACAGATTGCAAATCATAGCTTATTATGCCTGAGAAGATCCACACTGGAGGAAAACCATACAAACACTCTGGCAAAAGCTTCTGTCAGAACAGCTCTCGTGGTTCATGGAAGAACCCACACAAGGGAGAAAGCCTATAAATGCTCCCAATGTAGTAAGCATGGCAACTTGGTAATATATTAGAGGACTCACACTAGGGAGAAACTGTATGACTATTGAGATTATGGGAAAAATTTCACTAGAAATTCCTACATCATGAGAAACCTGAAAACTCACACAGGAGAGAAACCCTTTAAATGCTCTCATTGTGGGAAAGGTTTCAATCACAATCTCAGCCTGGTAATACACCAGAACACTCAGGCAAGAAACCCTATAAGTGTCCAGATTGTGGGGAAAGTTTTGTTTAGAATTCCCACCTGGTGATAACCCATTGAATGTTGTGATTGTGGGAAAAGTTTCTTTGAAAATTCTACTGTGATGAAACACCAGAGGACTCACACAGGTGATAAACCTTATCAGTGTCCTCATTGTGGAAAATGTTTCATTCAGAATTACAGCCTGGTAATACACCAGAGGACTCACACAGGAGAGAAACCCTTTGAATGTCCTTATTGTGGGAAAAGTTTCAGTCACTATTCTAGCCTGCTGATACACCAGAGGACTCACACAGGTGAGAAACCCTTTGAATGTCCTGACTGTGGGAAAAGTTTCAGTCACAATTCCAGCCTGGTGACACACCAGAGGACACATACTGGTGAGAAACCATATAAGTGCCCAGATTGTGAGAAAGGTTTCTGTGACAATTCCAGCCTGGTGAAACACCAGAGGACTCACACAGGCGAGAAACCATATCAGTGTCCTCATTGTGGGAAATGTTTCATTCGGAATTACAGCCTGGTGATACACCAGAGGACTCACACAGGTGACAAACCATATCAGTGTCCTGATTGTAGGAAAAGTTTCAGTCAGAAATCCAGCCTAGTGATACACCAGAGGATTCACACAAGGGAGAAACTCTTTGAATGTCCTGACTGTGGAAAATGTTTTAGTCTGATTTCCAGCCTGGTGATACACCAGCGGACTCACACAAGAGAAAAACTCTTTGAATGTCCTGAGTGTGGGAAAAGTTTTTTTCAGAATTCCAATCTTGTGATACACCAGAGGACTCACACAGGAGAGAAACCCTTCGAATGTCCTGTCTGTGGGAAAGGTTTCAGTCAAAATTCTAGCCTGGTGAAACATCAGAGGACTCATACAAGAGAGAAACCCTTTGAATGTCCTGATTGTGGAAAACATTTCAGTCAGGATTCCTGCTTGGTGATACATCAGAGGACTCACTCCACAGAGAAACCATATAAGTGTCGAGATTGTGGGAAAAGTTTCATTAGAAATTCCCAGTTCTTGAGCCACTTGAAAACTCACACAGGAGAGAAATCCTTTGAATGTACAGATTGTGAAAAAAAATTCAATCACAATTCCAGCCTGGTTATACACCAGAGAATTCATACAGGTGAGAAACCATATCAGTGTCCAGATTGTGGGAAATGTTTCACTCAGAACTACAGCCTAGTGATACACAAGAGAATTCATACAGGTGAGAAGCCGTATCAGTGTCCAGATTGTGGGAAAGGTTTCAGTCAGAATTCCAACCTGGTTATACATCAGAGTACTCACAAAAATTGGAAACCCTTTGAATGCCCTGAATGTGGGAAAGGTTTTAGTCTCAATTCCAACCTTGTGATACACCAGAGAATACACACAGGAGAGAAACCCTTTAGATGTCCTTATTGTGGGAAAAGTTTTTGTCAGAATTCCAACCTTGTAATACACCAGAGGACTCACACAGGAGAGAAGCCCTTTGAATGTACTGTCTGTGGGAAAAGTTTTAATCAGAAATCCAGCCTGGTAAAACACCAGAGGACTCACACGTGGGAGCAACCCTTTGAATGTCCTGATTGTGAAAAAAGTTTCAGTCAGTATTCCAGCCTGGTGAAACACCAGAGTACCCATATAAATGGGATTCCCCCATTGCAAAATTAACTATTTTAATTCTGGCCTGATTGTTTTTACACAAATACAATATGTCTCAAGATTAAACTTGTAGGTGGAGAGAAAAGAAAAATGAAAAAACAGCTAATTACCTGTCTGTTTGTCAGCAGCAGTTTCTGGATATTTCCTTTTGCAAAAAAGGTGGAATGCTTCAAAAAAGACTTTTGGATGGTGTTTTTTGTATATCGATTAAAGAATTCCCACGTCTATTATTTCAACTTCTACCTTGATGTGTCCTCCAGCTTTTGAGCCTTACCAGCAAAGAAATAGTCCTCAAGATAAAAGTCTGATAAGGCCTGCCAATTATGGTTGCATGTTGCAATGGTTGTTAAGTGAAGTTACCTGGCTTAACTACACCCACCTCTCCCTGATGAAGCTGTTAAACAAACATGCAGGTCATAAGTGGAACATTGGCTACCATAGTGTTGAGGGCATAGCGCAGGCCCAGGCTTGCCTTCCAAAGGCCTCCCCTGCCTTAACCCTTGGCAACACCCCCCCCCCACACACACTCTGGCCTTTCCCTCTCTCACAGGGTCCCCACAAGCTTTTTCTCACTTCCACTGAGTCCCTGGAGTCCTTAAGCGTGACTCTCATACCTAAGGTGACCAGACGTCCCGCTTTTGGCGGGAAAGTCATGATTTCGCACAATTTGTCCCGCGTCCCGTGGCATTCTTAAAACGTCCCGATTTTTTTTTTTTAATCTTTACCAATGTAAAGAGGCTGCAAGGCCATGGCAGATACGGGCCGCCAGCAGGTCTTACTGATTTTCTAGGATACATACAAGTTGCCCACTATGTCCTCCATATTCGGGGAGAGACACTCGCTCCCGCGCAGCACGATCACGCCACAGGTTTTCAAAGCCACACTTTTGATTGGCTCGCAAACGTCAAGAGAGACGGCTTCTGAAGGAGGACAAAAAGTGCTGTAGCTGCGCCTAAAGAATAGCCGTCTCTGTAGGAACGAGAATGTCACTCATCCCAATCCGTTGAGACAAATGTTTAATCTCTCACTTAGATGCTTTTGGAAAGCAGAAAGCCTAGATATTCAAGGGAAGACTTATCCTACTCGCGATAGCATCGGGATTCTGCACTATAGCTCACAACATCGCTATGCAGTAGTAAATTGAAAAGATACAATATGGAAAAACCGATGTCATTAAGCTGTAAGTCCTGAACTAATATATTAAGGAGTAAGCCTTACTGAATTGCACATGGTTTTACATGTATATACAGTATGCACAACTCTACAGAGCATAATTGGATCCTACAGTAAATACATTCAGTAGTATCAATGCATTTTCCAACCTGGCAGATAATTTTGGGAATTGAAGTCTCAGTATAGAGGTGCAGATCTTGAGTGAATCGGCTTGAAGGAGGCTAGAGGACAACAGAAGCCTCACTGAATTTAATAATACTTGTTGCTGAATCAAGCAGACATGCTTCTGCTGATTAAACTATTTCAGTGTTTTCCCTATAATTCCTTTTACAAGATATAATCTTCCTTGAGTCTAGCTCAGTTCCTGGAGAAACCGTAAACCTGTTCAAAAACTGCTAGGTTATTTTTGAAACTGTTGTTTTTCCCATTTAGCTTTCAATTTGTAGGGATGTAACCTGGCTGTTTTTGCCTGCTCTCAAAAAGATCAGCAGGGTTGAACCTGGCTAATAATTGGAGGGGAACCCACCTGGGAATCTCAGTACTGTATATTTAATAGGAAAATATTAAAAATTGTCCAAAAGCAACAATGACAATTTCCATACTACAGCTAAGAAAATTACGACACATCAATAAAATTATAGGAGCTGAGTTTAACTCAAGAGAAACTTTTCTAAAGCTAGACAGTTATATAACTTCCACAATTCTGAAAGAACAAGCTTGTTCTATATGAAATTTAATGCTACAGCAGAATGAAGTAACACTGAAGATAAGTGCAGGTAGTCCTCAATGCACGGCCACAATTGAGCCCAAAATTTATGTTGTTAAGTGAGAAATTTATTGAGTTTTGCCCCATTTTACAATTTTTCTTGCCACATTTGTTAAGTGAATCATTGCAGTTAAATTAGTAACATGGTTGTTGAGTGAATCTGCTTTCCCCATTCTTTGCTTGTCAGAGGGCCGCGAAAGGGAATCACATGACTCCGGAAAACTGCAACTGTCATAAATCTGTGTCAGTTGCCAAGCATCCGAATGTAAATCTTGTGACCTTGGGGATGCTGCAATGGTCATAAGTGTGAAAAACAGTAAAAGTCCTTTTTCTGTGCCGTTGTAACTTTGAACTGTCACTAAATGAACTTTTGTATATTGAGGACTGCCTATATTACATTTAATTTTTTTTAAAAGCCAATAATATATATCCTTGAATAAGACCACATTTAATTCATATAATTATATTTTATGACTATTTACATAGAGATAAATCTTACTAATTATTATGCTTATAAACCAAGGCAGAGGAACTTGTACTATACTCCCTTTCACAGCAACATTCCCTTGGAAGTAGATTAACGAGACCTAATGACTGGGTAAAGGCATCTGGAGTGAGTTGGTAATTAAATGACTACGTTTTATTTCTTCATAGCTTCACTATCATGGCAAACAGGTCTATTGGTAAGCTGTAAACATTTTGCTAATTGGTGCCATTTTTAAGAAAATATACACAGGATTGAAGTACTAGGGAAATTTTTTATTAGAATTCCAATAAGAACAATAATACTGCATTATGTTTTTATTTTTGTTTATTTAAAGTGACAAGTAATGTGAAATTAATCTCATCAGACAATACATATTTAATTCCCATGGTATGGCAAATATTAATACTAGATTTGTTACTTGTATCTCATTAGAATATAAAATCCATATTTTGGTGGAGGGACTTGTTTAGAAATTTTAAATATTTACAAATGAAAGACACAAGATTATTTTGAAGTATTTAAAAGCAAGTCATCCTCCAAAATTAGTGACATAGCCCTCCTAACAGGACCCTTTTAAAAAACATATATATATAAGTATTATTGTTGTACACAGAAAAATGTACAAAATGTTTGAAAATCATAAAATGACATCATAAAGCAGTTTCTCATTGTCAGTAAGAATACTTTGTCACTGTGCACACAACTGTACTGCTGATATTGAAGAATACTGTGTCTCACATATTCCTGTGAAATACCAAGATTGGCAGCATCTCCCTTGGAGTGATTTAATTGCCCTGAATCAATTTATCAGCTTGATGATGTTATTGCAACATTCACTTCATTTTTGATCATACAAATCGGCTCTTTCTGGTTCGCCATATTTATATTTTTGGCCCAGCAATAATTATACTTACGGCAACATAATCATCACCATAAAGAAGCTGAACCGACTTCAGCACTCAAAAATTCAGTCGTGGCACGTTGCTTAAAGCATGCTTGAGAACCTGTCATAGCCTTCCATTTCACAAACAATAGCAACCCAATGTTTTTTTCAAAACTACTTCTCAACAATCAAAACAAAACAATGTTTCAGCATTTCTAAAATGTCAGTATTACCTTTTATGGCAATTGACAACCTCAGAGCCATTATTTTTCACTCAATACTTATACTATGTAAGTGGAGATCAAATAAATACAACAGGCAGGAGGGTGGGAAAGGTGATATTTCTGAGGGAAAAAAGGCCTGGGTCAACATTAATTTGAGAAGCAGCTATGATCTTGCCATGAGATGCTCATGGAGCCGAGGTGGCGCAGTGGTTAAATGCAGCACTGCAGGCTACTGCTAGATCAGCAGTTCTGCGGTTCAAATCTCACCGGCTCAGGGTTGACTCAGCCTTCCATCCTTCCGAGGTGGGTAAAATGAGGACCCAGATTGTGGGGGGCAATATGCTGACTCTCTGTAAACCGCTTAGAGAGGGCTGAAAGCCCTATGAAGCGGTATATAAGTCTACTGCTATTGCTATTGCTATGCTAGTACAGCATTTCTTTGATGTTTTACACAATCCATGTTCAGCTGACACATGTATTACATTTGCCTGTTTTGCCCACTTTGAGCCATCCACTAACACACTGGTAAATTCCACACAACACTGATCCAAGATTGCATAGTGTGAGAACAGAGCGCACTGCTATTTATACAAAGCAGGTGCACTGCTTTAGTGCACATATAACACCCATATGGATGTTAATATGCCTAAAAGCAGTGTTTAATACAGCATCACTCTATTTCATTATGTTTGAAAAGCATTTTTTTAAATGTTCAGCCCCACTCCAAGAACCTTCCCACCTCACATCGCAAGCTGCTGTTCAGTTATATATAGAATTGTCAGTCACATGCTTCTGTTTGAAGGAGACATCTTCATCCTCCTCCTCAGTCAGCACGTCTAGTCTAAGGTGACCAGACGTCCCACTTTTGGCGGGACAGTCCCGATTTTGAACAATTTGTCCCGCGTCCCGCAACATTTTTAAAAAGTCCCAATTTTTTTTTTAAAAAAAATCAACCCCCCTCCCCTAGTCAATGGTGTCCCTCTTTACCAATGTTAAAATCTGGTCACCTTATTCATACCGCCAGGACTCGCATCCTCCTCCTCTTTACCTTTAAAGTTCTTTGATTCTCATGTTAGGGAAGGAGGGCAGGTCACACATCCTGGGCCACATGATTGTGTCCTGGAAACAGCAGTCACTTTCTATTCCCACTGCTTGGGGTTCATCCCTGGGTCATGTGGAGGACTTGTGGAAGTGATTGCCATTTTGCCACACCTGCCTTGGGGGCCAAAATGGTAGCTGCTTCTGGGTCAGTGTCATGCAAGGAGCACTGTTTTTCTACCCTAACTCTGTGCAGACCACCTTAAGGAATTTTGGGTGCACTGAAAATGACAGCTGCTTCTGGGTTATCTCTGAAAGATCAGTATGCAATGGGTGATGGGTGTGCAGGGAGTTGGCCCAAAACCCAGTGAAAAAAATTGGTGTAAAATTTCACATGGAAAGGCTGTTCTGCCTTGCAAAATGAACCTGATGGAGAAGAACTGCAGGGATACTGAGCTAAGGAGAAAGGGGATTGTGACTTGGATCACAGGATCTCCAGGTTTCTTAGCAACTCCTGCTGTGATCTTGTTTTCTAGGAGGTATCTGCTTGTTTCCCTTTGATGACTGCTAGGTAATAGCAGCACCAGGATGCTGGGATATTTGTTCTATTGGTGGTGGTTCTGTGAGGAAAAAAAAACACCTTGGAAAAAATTTCATTTTAAATAATGCATTATGTTAGCACTAGTAATAGCTTTTGACAAGGAAGAAAATGGCTGATGTCACTGTTGCTATGAGCATTAGAGTAAGGCAAGATGTTGTAGAAAAAACAGGACACGCAAAGTATGACACTAACCTAGGTGGGGATTGTTTAGGACCATACGTTTTGGGCTTTTCAATTTGCTTATTCAACTCTTGCACCATTTCCATGGCCCAACCCCACCCCCTTATGGCCCAAATCTGGGCAGCCTGCTATGTTCCTTCTAAGCAAAGTGGGAGGGCGACCAAACATCAGCTCATATGGTAAGAGTTTATGCTGCTTTCTTGGTGCACTTCTAATTGCATACAAAGCAAGTGGCAAAGCATCTAGCCCTAACTAGGGTTAACCTTTGCACGTGTTCCACACTGTGTTGTAACCTTCCTTGCACTACCTGCCAACCTATCCACATAATATTCCCTCAGTATTGCAAATTCCAATGCTGTCTTTCCCATATGAGTGGCATTATGGGATAACTGTACCAATTGCCAGGCCATAGAGGACGGTATATATATTCTTCCATCTGGAGCTCTTAAGTCATTTACTGCTTTATTACAACCGGACTGTGAGTATGACAGTTTAATGCTTTCTGGTATTACTCCCAAATCCATTGCTACGTTGACATAAAGTTCAGGCAATGGTTCTATTCTTAAGGCTGCTACACGGCAGTGATGTGCGGTGAGGTTTATGCCTGGTGAGGCTCAGCTGGGCATCCTTTTGCAAAGCAGCTCAGCAGGGCAGCGGTCGGCGTCGGCCGGGGGGGGGATTTGCATCGCGGGAGCAGCCAAGCCCCCTGGTCTGCAGCAAAGGCGCTTGGCGGCTCCCGTGATGCAAAGTGCCCCACCACCCCCGCTGCCGCCGCCCACCCGCTGCCCCGGCATGCGGCCGCTGCTTCTCCAAGCTCCACCGCTGGAAGTCCCGGATCGCCTCTGGGGGAAGCCTCTGCTTTAAGCGCTGCCTTGTCTCGCAGCCGGGCCGCTCCGGGCCGCTGGCCGCTGGCACGTGCTCCTGCAAGAGCCTCTGCGCAGCGCTGGGAGGCCGCGGAGAAGTTTCGCTCTGCTTCTCACTCAGCCTTTCCCCAGAGGCGATCCGGGACTTCCAGCGGCAGAGCCTGGAGAAGCAGGCTGGGGCAGCGGGCGGGCGGCAGCATCGGGGGCGGCGGGGCACTTTGCATCATGGGAGCCCCCAAGCGCCCAGGTCTGCAGCAAAGAGCGAGTATCCTCCTTCTCTCCCACTCCTCTCTCCTCTGAAGTGCGCCCTCCGAAATAACCCGCCCAACGTAAGCGTGCTCAAGAAGACATGATTCGCTGCTCCCAGATCAGGAGGTGGGAGAATTAGTGCCTCTTTTGCATCTGAACTTTTTTGCCTTTTAACTCTTTCTTATCTTTTAGAAGGCAAAAAATTCCTTATGAAAAGGAGGCCCCGAGTTCTCTCGCCTCCTGCTTTGGTTAAAACTAAGCAGACACCAAGCCACTGTGACCTGGAATCTGGTAGCAACTATCTTGGCTTTAATTATTTTTTAAAAATTATTTAAATTTCTTTCCTTTTCCTGAGGAGACTGATGAGGCTCCGCCTCCCTTGCCTCTAGTGACTGCACGTTCCTGCTACACGGGTTTCCAAAGCTGCAGCTCGGTTTCCAAGTGCAATCTTATCACTACCACACTGATGCCCATGACAATGCATCACAGCAATTCTAGCAGGCTTCTGAACTGCCTCTATCAATCTCTGAAACAAGTACCCATGTTGTATATATTTGCCTGCAGAATCTCAAAATCCCCTTTCTTTATAAACTGCTCCATGTGCATGCAACGTCAAGAAAGCATACCCCTACTATCAGTCCACACTCTAAATTTCTTTCCTTCTGCTCTTTCTAATGCCCGAATGAGAACCCACAAGTCAGCAACCTGTGCACGTTTGCCTCCTCCCATTGGTCCACTCTCCACCACTCCTTCATCATCTACAATAGCATATCCTGCTACCCTCTTCCCACTTGTGGCATGGGTATATCTGACAAATCAGCCTGGGTAGAATACACACTTTCCAACACCTGCACACAATCATGTTCCAATTCTGTCTCTATAGGCAAAAGAGTAGCAGGGTTTAACCTGTTAGATTCCACCAAATTCACAGGCGGGTTTTCTATCATCATTGCCTGATATTTTACTGTTCATTGACTGCTTATCCACAAATGGCCCTTCCGGTCTAAAACAGAATGAACAGCATGCGGTGTATGTACATTAATGGGACATGAAACTGTGAGCTTGTTGCAATCCTGTAGCAACTCAGCAACAGCTGCCAAGGCTTTCAAACAATGTGGCCATCCCTGTGCCACAGAATCCAGCTGTTTAGAAAAATAGGCTACTGACTGTTGCCACTTTCCAAGTTATTGGGTCAACTCCCCCAAAGCCATGTTCTTTCTTGTATCCACATACAAATTAAGACGCTTACTTAAATTTGGTAAAGCTAAAGCTGGAGCCCTTGTCAAAACCATCTACAAATCTACAAATCTCTACAAATCTATATATCTACAAATGCCTGCTTTTGTACTTGTGCAATGCCACAGCCAATAGCTCAGTCTTCTCATGCATGTGGGCATCCTTTCCCTTTTTCTCTGCCCTGTCCCTATTAATAAACACTTTCCTAGCTACTTCCAAAAATTTTGCAGTATTTTCCTAAAGCGCCCTCTAGTTTCTGCAATGTTTTCCGGATTTATTGACTGTGCAATAAATCATTCAACATCCTCACATCCTCTGGAGCCCTCTAATCAACCTGCGTGTACAATTCATAAGCTTCAATCAACCATTGGTCATCTGCGGCCATTACTTCCTGTATTACTAAAGACAGCTTTGACAAATTCACTGGGGGTTTCCCCTCTCTCACTAAAAATTGCCACCTTATTAGCCACCAGAGGACACACACAGGAGAAAAACCATTTGGATGTCCTGATTGTGGAAAATGTTTCAGTAGAAATTCCAACCTCGTGAGACATCAGAGGACTCACACAGGAGAAAAACCTTTTCAATGCCCTGATTGTGGTAAAGGTTTCAACGACAATACCAGCCTGGTAACACACCAGAGGACTCACACAGGAGAGAAACCCTTTGAATGTCCTGATTGTGGGAAAAGTTTCAGTGAAAATTCCAACCTGGTGAAACACCAGAGGACTCACACAGGAGAGAAACCGTATGAGTGTCCAGACTGTGGGAAAGATTTCAGTTCTAGGTCTAATCTTATAAATCATGTGCTTATATACATAGGGGAAAACCATTTAAGTTCCTCAAGTGTGGACGTTACTTCAGGAAACAATCCACCCTTATCGCACACAAGAAAATCCATCTGAGGGCCAAAGTGATGAGTGTAGAAAAGGCTTGAATTTCATTTCTAATGTCCCATTATAAGTTCAGCTGAGAAATTGAGTATTTAATTTGACTACAAAGCATTTGCCTGATTTTTTGTAAGCAAATATGTCATGGTAAAAAAAAACTTTCTGGGAGTGTTCTTTGCATTTTTATCATGATAGATGATAGAAATGCCATCTGCAGAGTCCCAGCCTCATTCTCCCTGTGTGTCCTTGAGTTTTTCAGTCCGAGAATTCCCCAGGTAGCATCTCTTTGGGATAGGAGCACTCAGACTAGTTAGAGATTATGGCTCCTCACATAAAGGAGAAAGCAGATTGTACAGTAGATAATGTTTCATTTCTAAAACAGTACTGTGTAAGAATGATAAATAGCTTTGAAAAAGAAAAAGGAACTCTCAGCATTTCTGTAAACATTGGGACATGGTAATGAAAAGCTCTTCCCAACAGATGAGAGACAATTCCTGTTCTTTCAATTCTACCCCATGGCTCCTTAATTGTTTTCAAAAGTGCCTTCAAATAAAGAGAGGAACATTATTTGTAGCACAGTGATGGGATTCAATTTTTTCCCTACCGGTTCTATGGGCGTGGCTTGGTGGGCATGGCAGGGGAAGGATACTGTAAAATCTCCATTCCCATCCCACTCCAGGAGAAGGTCACTGCAAAATTCCCATTTCCTCCCGATCAGCTGGTACTCGGAAGGCTAAGAATGGATGGGGGTAGGGTCAGTTAGAAGTGGTATTTACCAGTTCCCCGAACTCAAATTTTCCATTACCGGTTCTCCAGAACTGGTCAGAACCTGCTGAATACCACCTCTTGTAGGGTCGGAAGTGATATTTTAGCTATGAAGAGAAATGATCCTGATTTTGCTGGGATTAGAAGACACCAAAGAATTCCAAGATTGTATATTTCAAAACACCATTCAAAAGACAGGTTACATTTTTTTAGTAGGTCATGTTGCATCAGATCCCTTTGTAGAAGGACACCCAACAACCTGGACGAGGCAAGGTAAGCCAAGAAACTCTTGGCTTGAGTCTTAAGCTCCAAGTGACTTTGTATTTAATGTGCAAAAATTTTAAACTTTAAAATAATACAATTATATTTAATCATTTTTCTTTTTTTCTTTCCTTGGTGTCATATTTTAGTGCAAATCTATATCATGTCTCATCTTCTTGTGGTTAGGAGTTGGAAGCTCTTGCAATGATCCCAAAACTCTGGATCTCTTACAGGGATATATAAAAATATAAAGCAAAATTAAATAAAGTCAACCTGAGCCAGAGGAGATGGTCTACAGGGTGAGGTCAAAAGCTGCAAGTTCCCAGTCAGAGGAACAGTCCATTTTCTCAGAATCAATGTTTGAAGCTCAGATGTAAAGGTATAAAGTATGTTATTTGGAGGGTACTGGATCTTGAAAGCTGCAGCCTTGAATATGGGGCTGGAGTAGCAGGAACAGCTGAATGGATAGTTTTTGTGGGGAAGAAGAAGGCCCAGTCTGGTAGTCACCAGGCTAGAGCCTGAGAGATGTTCAATTCTGGTCCTGCTTGAGGCACAAAGCCATCTTGGAGATCTTGACCTGTCCAGTCCTCTTAGAACTAGGAAAGTAGGAATCCACTTCCAAAAACCAAGGAAACTGCAGGGAAGTGGGAATGCAGGATAACTCCCCCAACCTATTTTTGCAACTGAGCAAAGCTTGAAGAGTGAACCTTGACCTACTTAGCTTCTCAAGGCTAAGGAGGTGCTGTGCTATAAACATTTGTGAATGTCTTGTTTG
This sequence comes from Thamnophis sirtalis, assembly GCF_051295495.1. Lineage (NCBI taxonomy): Eukaryota > Metazoa > Chordata > Lepidosauria > Squamata > Natricidae > Thamnophis > Thamnophis sirtalis. The sequence continues at coordinate 22,465,238 of NW_028261383.1, read as the reverse complement.
TGCACAGTTGCTAATGATGTGCAGCTTCATCCTATCAATAGGAACATTGAACAGTGTCTGAAAACATCATCCTTGCTTCTAAACACATCTAGATAAAAGATATTAACTTTCTATCTGCATTCTTGCAGAGCCTAAATCTCAGTAGACTATAAACTTTCTCTTCCACCTTGTTATTTCTCTGGAATGGAGTTCTTTTCTGACTGAGTTGCAAATTACTATTCTAATCTCTAGTCTTTTCTGTTCTTCTAAAAGCCTCCCAGTTTCCTAAGTCATAGTTAACTGACACTTGTTCATTAACTCAAGACTCATTACTAACATCTTTATGCTCCCTGAGAGAAAATTCATCTCTTTTTAGAGGAACTACAGAAAATTGCATTTCTATAACACATAGCATTGTGCTGCCTTTACAAGCCAATCATCCTCAACCTCCCTCAGGTTCATGAAGAAACTTTTACCTCAGAAAAACTTTACTTCTGGCTCTTGGGGGCACTTCTGGGCCCATAATCTATCAGGGAATTTCATAACCGACTTGCAAATGGAGTCATAGATATGAACTTGTACTTTTAAGTAAATAAATATATTACAACTATATATAAAGTAAACTAGATAGGAGGAACATCATCAGGTAAATCAACACAGCAGGAACATCATGAGGTAAATTACAGACAACATACAGAGGGAAAAATGGCGGGAAACAAGGAAACTCCCCTTTACACTCACAGCAGCCAATCTCATTTTAGATCGCCTCATGCAGCAGCCAGCTCTCTTCAACCAACTAGTTATAACTGCGTATTCTTACTCATTTTCTAACCGTCACAGCTATTAATTTAAATATTTTAACAAGCTGCCTCCCCTGAGAGCATCTGTACTGATGCTGCAATGTCCTAAATCGTTGGGAGCCGCATTAAATCAGTCATAAAGATTTGAGACGTAGAGAGGTATTGATCTCCCGTGAGAATCACCCCTAGGAAAGCTTATTCTGTAATTCTGTAAAACCTTCATGAACTTTTAAGAGTTCAATGCGTAGCTAATCTCCGTAAGCTAAGAGGCATCACGTTTCACTTGGCTCAGAAGTCAGTACCCAGAAATAAATAAATAAAAATGACTTGATGGGATTTAATCTGTGAAAGCATCTTGCACGAGCCTTAGGTAGATATGGGACAAACATGTGTTTTCAGTCACTATCAGGAGATGACGGATCAGGCAGGCAACGTCTATGCCTGAAAACCCCATAAAACAATACGGGGTCCTTGTGGTTGAGTTTAAGGAGTTAAAACCATAGAGTTCTATATTTCTAGAAAGGATCTGAGAAGAGAAGGGTAGAAGATCTTCCTCTTCCGGATGACTAATGGGTGGAAGGCGGTGTTCAGAGCGGCTCTTCCAGGAATCGAAGCAGCAGCTGGAAGGTGAGAGCAGGGCAGGTGGGAGGAGAGTCCGGGAGCAAGTCGGGCTGTTTGGTTTCCTCCACTGCCTGGAAACAGAAGCAACTGGGCTGAAGCATCTCAGCTGCTGCCCTCCCCAAATTTAAGCCCATGAGTGCTCCACGCTGGCTGCAATTTTCTGCTGGTGAGAAGTATCTTTCAAGACAAGGCTGATTCTTTGGGAATGGCTTCCCTCCAGACGTTCTGGTTGCTCCGTCGTTGGAGGTTTTTAACAGGGTTGGAACTTGGAAGGGTCCATGGAGGTTTTCTATTCCAACCCCTTTCTCAAGCAGGAGACCCAGTAACATTTCAGACAATTGGTTATCCAGTCTTTTCTTAAAAGCTTCAGTGATGGAGCCCCCACAACTTCTGGAGGCTAGTTAATTGTTCTTGCTGTTAGGAAGTTTCTCCTTAGTTCTAGGTTGCTTCTCTCCTTGATTATATTCCAGGTGTAGAAAAAGGAGATGCACCAATTTGGGTATTACACACTGGTGTAAATATATGGTGGTTTCAGCATCCTACACCCTTTTGTAGCCTTCCCAGCTAGTTTCTGACATGCAAAATAGCTATTGCAGGCCTTTGGGATGTACAGTTGCATAAGTAGTCCTCGTTTACCATTTGTTCCCTGAACCTCCAAAGTTCCAATGGCAGTGGAAAAGCAAACTTACACCTAGCCACATAAATTTGTGGTCATCATAGCAATTGTTGTGACCACACATCAGCAGTTCCTGTGATTATGAAGATTTAAGAAAAGTAATTGCACCAAATTGTGTTCTGCCAACTGATGCACATTTATGATGGTTGCTGCAACCCACACTCATATTTCCAATTTGTAACCTTCCCAGCTAGCTATCTGGCAAGCAAAATCAGTGGGTATATTGCAAAGGTGGTATTCAGCAGGTTCTGGAGAACTGGTAGTCGAAAATTTGAGTAGTTTGGTGAACCAGTAAATACCACCTCTGACTGGTCCCACCACCATCTATTCTCTCCCCAGTCCCAGTTGATCACGAGGAAATGGAGATTTTGCAGTAATCTTCCTCTGGAGTGGGAGAGAATGGAGATTTTACAGTATTCTTCCCTGGAGTGAGGTGGGGATGGAGATTTTACAGTAACCTTCCCCTGGCGCACCCACCAAGCCATGCCCACAGAACCGTTAGTAAAAGATCTTGAATCCCACCACTGCTTTAATGGCAGGAAATTAAGCCACAGTCATACAAAATTGCTTCCCCCCCCCCCCCGTCTAATTAGCTTTAACAACTATAGAGGAGCAGATGTAAGTTGGCACTGTCATGTGACACCATGCTTAATGATTGGGCTGTTTAATCACTCACATACCAGTTCCAATTGTGGCTGGTAAGTGAGGACTGCTTGAACTGGGATGTCACCAGAGTGCTTGTGGACACTGTTTTCTGGCCTTATTTGGAGCTGAGGATTTCCACAAGGAAAACTGGTACCTCAAATCTTGCAGAGACTTTAGGCATCATTTTATCAGTTAAAGCCGCTAGGTGTCTCAAGTTAGCTCAGAAGGTTGACTGTAACCATTTTGGGACATTTCATCAGACATAGATTTTTTCCATTTATTCAACTGTGGTTGTATCTGTATTTATCTCGGTATGCATATGTCTGAAATTATATGATTTATCCCCAGCAGTTCCAGATATATTTGATGATAATCCTTTGTACTGCTAAAAGTTTGACCCAAATCAACGATACTTTCATGATTAATTAATGTAAGAGGATATTCTAGCATTGTGGCATGTTTGCTTTTTCTCCATAGTGAGGGGAGGAGTATGCAGGATGTGTTGACCTCATCTCCTCATTGATTGGACTGAGTCAGATAAGCTCTTGGTATACGCCCCTGGCCCACCAGGCACCGCCCAGTTATCGACTCAGTCCCTCAACTGGACGGTTTGCCATCCTGGATCCGATAAATTTGAAGAAAGGGGAAAAATTCAATTGTCTCCCTACCGCAGCAGCCGCATGCGAACTGGAAGCTCCCTGAGCTGCGAGGGATTGCCAAAAACACCCCCAGGGGTGGCATGCTGCCCAGGCCTCTGAGTGAGACAAGCATCACTCAGAAAAGAAATCTGCCATGCAAGCAGGAGACAAAGGGCACAAGCCTTCCAAAGGCAAGCCCCGCCGCGGAGGCTCCAGCGGTGCTGGAGCACTCTGCCACTCCCCACAAGGGTTGAGAAGCGAGCCGTGGCTGTTTAAAATGCCCCGGAGTGCCTTCGCTGGCAGCGATCACCAGAGAATAAGGTGAGAGCCGGAGAGCTCAGAAAGAGCTGTAGAAGGCAGGGGGAGGCGAGAGAGAACCCCCACCAAGCTGCGTGGCAGCCTACAATGGCACAAGCCATTTCCATGTTCTTCAGCAAAGAGGAGGTTTTTGAATTTGGAGCCGGGGCCATTTTTGAAACCACGTGACCAAAATGGTAGCCCCCAGCAGCTTAGAGGAAGCCAGCAGGAGCTGAGCTCTCAGCCCTGCAGCAGCAACCACCGGAGGCACTGAGGAGCCCTTAAAAAGGTTAGAGACCATCACAGAGGCATTAGCCAAGGGCGGGGGAGGCAAGCAAAGGCCAAAAGGAGGCATATCTCCATCAAGGGGGCTAAAGAGGCAGGCTATGGATCAATCCGTCCCCCAAGCCTATCCTTCAAGTATGAAAGGCAGAGGCATCTGCCACAAGGCCAGCAGCAGGAAGAAACCCCTACCCCCCCCCCCCGGCCTGGAACCAGAGGAAAGATTACCAGGTTTCTCTTCATCTGGCAAGGCTGCAGAAGGGGACCCCTCCCTCCAGGTGAGGATTCCCTTTGGCTTTGTCATCCTGTGTTCCGGCAACCTTGCTATGACGATTTATGCAAGGCCTGTTCAATCCTTTTCTGAGTTCCTGGCTAGCCAGAGAAGCCCAGGCAGGGCAACAAGGCTCAGATAATTGCTGAAGTTTCCCCTTTAAAGGAGGCCTTCCCTTTAAGAAAAAACTTCCCCCTTAAGGAAGAGAAAAGAAAACAGCAGAAAGGGGGGAGAGGCGAGAAGGTTCTCAGCGATCTGCTGTTAACAGCAGGAGGCCACAGGTGACAGTGGCAGCTCTTAGTAGCACAAGCCATTTTTTTAAGTCCTGAGGGCAGGGCTATTGTATTTGCCCCGCAGAGCCATTTGAAAAGAAGGGGGAGGAGAGGACCCATGTGGCCCAAGATGGCGGACCCCTGCAGCTCGGAGGACACAGGCACAGAAGAACCTCCAATCAGGTTAGAGATTACCCCTGAAGGTCCATCCAAGGGTGGGGGCAACTGGACTGCTATCATGTCTCCCCTAGTCCTTCTTTTCATTAAACTAGACAGACCCAGTTCTTGCAACCGTTCCTCATACGTTTTAGCCTCCAGTCCCCTAATCTTTGTTGCTCTTCTCTGCACTCTTTCTAGAGTCTCCACATCTTTTCTACATTGTGGTGACCAAAACTGAATGCAGTATTCCAAGTGTGGCCTTACTAAGGCATTATAAAGTGGTATTAACACTTCATCTGATCTTGATTCTATCCCTCTGTTTATGCATCTTAGAACTGTATTGGCCTTTTTGGCAGCTGCTGCTGGCTGGCTCCTATTTAAATGATTGTCCAGTAGGACTCCAAGATCCCTTTCACAATTACTACTGTTGAGCAAGATACCACCTATACTGTACCTTTGCATTTCATTTTTGTTGCCTAAATGTAGAACTTTATTCCTTTCACCATTGAATTTCATTTTACTAGATAGTGTCCAATGTTCAAGTGTGTCAAGTTCCTTCTGTATCTTAAGCCTGTCTTCTGGAGTATTGGCTATTCCTGCCAGCTTGGTGTTGTCTGCAAATTTGATGAGTTCCCCCACCGATCAGCGTTTAACAAACAGAAAGCTAACAGTCATTCTGGCTCCATCTTATGGCTGCCTGAGGCAACAGCATCCAATCACATTTACAGCGGTACTTAAAGAAACAGACAGTAGGCATGGGATCAGGGACAGAGATACTTTATTTCCTTGGTCTGTGCGATCCATACAAGGAAGGTACAAATCCCGACTGGGGTCCTGGCACCCTTGACAGTAGGCATGGGATCAGGGACAGAGATACTTATGATTTTTTATAAGTTTGTCTCCATCCCTGGTTTCCACACCCCCTGTAAGCCATCCTATCCATGGCAGCACATACACCAAACGTTACGGTGATGGGCTGCTGGCCCTGTTTCAAAGCAGTAACTGTGGTGAGGTGGTAAAGCTGGGATTCCTTGGGTTTGCCAAGCAGGGCCAGGCCAGCCCAAACAGTGACTCTGAGACGGACTGGAGTGGTTGGCTGATAACAGACAAGCTGGTTTTTCTGAATGCAGTAATTATACATGGTGCCATTGGATACACACGTCCGTTTTTGATGTGTGCAATCCACTGGAGCCTGAGTATGGTAGATCATGATGCAGGAGGGGATGCACAGGTAAACCCACCAGTGGCTGGCCAGGTTAGGTGGTTTTAATAGAATGGATCTTATACATTTATATTAGCATGACCTTTCACTCTGGTGTACTGGAGTTCCAACTTTGACTTTTAGCTTGAGTGTACTTTCTCTCCAACTTCCTCATAAATATTAAAAATAGTGCTGAACAGTGTGGCAAGACCCTGTAAAGGAGTGGCACAGGAAGCCAGGCGTGGGTGAGAGATAGAACAGGTGAAACAGCTAACATTCCAAAATGAACTTCTCCTTTTTGAAATGTCATGCTTGTCTCGTGTATGGAAACGCCTTGAGAATGCACAGTGTGGAACATGGCATAAAAGTAGCATCCTGGGCAGAGCCCAGACAGTTCAGATTTTGGTGTGTGAGCACGCTGAACTCGATGCATCAAATAAACCTGTTTCTCTCGTGGTCTTGAATCCTGGTCTTTCATAAGTAGATTACAAACCTCAATCTGCTGCAACACCAACACCCTTTTTGTTGTAATGTATACTTTTTTATTTTTCTTATATCTTCTGCAATCATTTTATAAACAAGTAACATTACACTTTTCTTTGAATCTTATAGACAAAGAGAATGGCACTCTGGACAACTGAGAATAACAAGCAACTTTGAAAAGGAAAGCAAATGGATCCAGCAATCAAACTATTTTCCATTTCCTTCAGAAAACCACACAGTTCTCCTTCCCCGGCAGCTGAGACAAAAGAGGGAAAGTCAAAAAGATTCTGACCTGGAACAAGTAGATTATGTGGAACAATAAGGATATACTACATAAAAAGTCAAGGGAGATTATTTTTCGTTCAGAAAAAGAGGGATATATAACTCTGGAAGTCAGTGGAGAGGAAAAGGTCTCTTGGAAAGCCATATAGAGCAGACAGTGATGCAGACCCCGCTCTGGGAGGAAAAAAAACGGCTTGAATCAAAGCTTCAGTAAACAGCGGACCATCCATATTTTTGACCTCCTAAGGAATTTCAGTTGTAGAAAAGCTTCATAGACATGCCTTTTGTGAGAAAGAGAAAGATTGCAAATCACAGTTGATTATGCATGACAGGATCCACAAAGGAGAAAAACCATACACTCTATGACAAAACCTTTGGTTAAAACAGCTCTGTTGTGGTTTATGGGGGCTCCACACAGGAGAGAAGCCGTACAACTGCTCAAAATGTGGTAAATGCTTTAGTGAGCATGGCAAATTGGTGATACACCAGAAGACTCTCACAGGGGAGAAAATGTTTGTGGGTCCTGATTGTGGGAAAAGTTTCAGTCATCATTCCAACATCGTGAGACACCAGAGAACACACACAGGGGAGAAATCTTTTGAATGTCCTGACTGTGGGAAAGGTTTCATTAGAAATTGCCATTTTCTGAGACACCAGAGGGCTGACACAGGAGAGAAGCCCTTTGAATGTTCTGATTGTAGAAAGTTTCAGTCAGAATTGCAACTTGGTGAAACACCGGAGGACTCACACAGGAGAGAAATGCTTTGAATGTCCTGATTGTGGGAAAAGTTTCAATTGTAATTCTGACCTGGCGATACACCAGATGTCTCACACAGGAGAAAAACCCTTTAAATGTCCTGACTGTGAGAAAAGTTTCAGTCTTAATTCGAGCCTGGTAAAACATCAGAAGACTCACACAGGAGAAAAACCATTTGAATGTCCTGACTGTGGGAAAGGTTTCAGTCGTAATTCCAACCTGGTGATACACCAAAGGACTCACACAGGAGAGAAACCCTTTGAATGTCCTGATTGTGGTAAAGGTTTCAGACACAATTCCAGCCTGGTAACACACCAGAGGATTCACACAGGAGAGAAACCATTTGAATGTCCTGTTTGTGGGAAAAGTTTCAGTGAGAATTCCAGCTTGGTGAACCACCAGAGAAATCACACAGGAGAGAAACCGTATCAATGTCCTAATTGTGAGAAAAGTTTCAGTCAGAGTTCCAGCCTAGTGATACACCTGAGGACTCACACAGGAGAAAAACCCTTTGAATGTCCAGATTGTGGGAAAAGTTTCATTAGAAATCCACACCTCATGAGACACCAGCGGACTCACACAGGAAATAAACCCTTCGAATGTACTGTCTGTGGGAAAAGTTTTTGTCAGAATTCCAACCTAGTGATACACCAGAGGACTCACACAGGAGAGAAACCCTTTGAATGTCCTGACTGTGGGAAATGTTTCAGTCAAAAATCCAGCCTGATGACACACCAGACAACTCACACAGGAGAGAAACCCTTTGAATGTCCTGATTGTGGGAAAAGTTTCAGTGAAAATTCCAACCTGGTGAAACACAAGAGGACTCACACAGGAGAGAAACCATATGAGTGTCCAGACTGTGGGAAAGATTTCGGTTCTAGGTCTAATCTTATAAATCATGTGCTTATACACATAGGGGAAAAACCATTTAAGTGCCTCATGTGTGGACGTTACTTCAGGAAACAGTCCAACCTTATCGCACACAAGAAAATCCATCTGAGGCCAAAGTGATGAGTGTAGAGAAGGCTTGAATTTCATTTCTAATGTCCCATTGTAAGTTCAGCTGAGAAATTGAGTATTTAATTTGACTACAAAGCATTTGCCTGATTTTTTGTAGGCAAATATGTCATGGTAAAAAAAAACCTTTCTGGGAGTGTTCTTTGCATTTTTATCATGATAGATGATAGAAATGCCATGTACAGAGTCCCGGCCTCACTCTCCCTGTGTGTCCTTGAGTTTATCAGTCAGAATTCCCCAGGTAGCATCTCTTCGGGATAGGAGCACTCAGACTAGTTAGAGATTATGGCTCCTCACATAAAGGAGAAAGCAGATTGTACAGTAGATAATGTTTCATTTGTAAAACAGTACTGTGTAAGAATGATAAATAGCTTTGAAAAAGAAAAAGGAACTCTCAGCATTTCTGTAAACATTGGGACATGGTAATGAAAAGCTCTTCCCAACAGATGAGAGACAATTCCTGTTCTTTCAATTCTACCCCAGGACTCCTTAATTCTTTTCAAAAGTGCCTTCAAATAAAGAGAGGAACATTATTTGTAGCACAGTGATGGGATTCAATTTTTTTCCCTACCGGTTCTATGGGCGTGGCTTGGTGGGCATGGCAGGGGAAGGATACTGTAAAATCTCCATTCCCATCTCACTCCAGGGGAAGGTCACTGCAAAATTCCCATTTCCTCCCAATCAGCTGGTACTCGGAAGGCTGAGAATGGATGGGGGTAGGGTCAGTTAGAAGTGGTATTTGCCAGTTCCCCGAACTCAAATTTCCACTACCGGTTCTCCAGAACTGGTCAGAACCTGCTGAATACCACCTCTGTTGTAGCGTCGAAAGTGATATTTTAGCTATGCAGACAAATGATCCTGATTTTGCTGGGATTAGAAGACACCAAAGAATTCCAAGATTGTATATTTGACCAACACCATTCAAAAAGACAGGTTACATTTTTTTTAGTAGGTCACATTGCATCTGATCCCTTTGTAGGACACCCAACAACCTGGACGAGTCAAGGTAAGCCAAGAAACTCTTGGCTTGAGTCTTAAGCTCCAAGTGATTTTGTATTTAATGTGCAAAACTTTTAAACTTTAAAATAGTTCAATTATATTTAATCATTTTTCTTTTTTTCTTTCCTTGGGGTCATATTTTAGTTCAAATCTTTATCATGTCGCATCTTCTTATGGTTAGGAGTTGGAAGCTCTTGCAATGATCCCAAAACTCTGGATCTCTTACAGGGATATATAAAAATATAAAGCAAAATTAAATAAAGTCAACCTGAGTCAGAGGAGATGGTCTACAGGGTGAGGTCAAAAGCTACAAGTTCTCAGTCAGAGGATCAGTCCATTTTCTCAGAATCAAAGTTTGAAGCGCAGATGTAAAGGTATAAAGTATGTTATTTGGAGGGTACTGGATCTTGAAAGCTGCAGCCTTGAATTTGGGGCTGAAGTAGCAGGAACAGCTGAATGGATAGTTTTTGTGGGGAAGAAGAAGGCCCAGTCTGGTAGTCACCAGGCTAGAGCCTGAGAGATGTTCAATTCTGGTCCTGCTTGAGGCACAAAGCCATCGTGGAGATCTTGACCTGTCCAGTCCTCTTAGAACTAGGAAAGTAGGAATCCACTTCCAAAAACCAAGGAAACTGCAGGGAAGTGGGAATACAGGATAACTCCCCCAACCTATTTTTGCAACTGAGCAAAGCTTGAAGAGTGAACCTTGACCTACTTAGCTTCTCAAGGCTAAGGAGGTGCTGTGCTATAAACATTTGTGAATGTCTTGTTTGTGCACAGTTGCTAATGATATGCAGCTTCATCCTATCAATAGGAACATTGAACAGTGTCTGAAAACATCATCCTTGCTTCTAAACACATCTAGATAAAAGATATTATCTTTCTATCTGCATTCTTGCAGAGCCTAAATCTCAGTAGACTATAAACTTTCTCTTCCACCTTCTTATCTCTCTGGAATGGAGTTCTTTTCTGACTGAGTTGCAAATTACTATTCTAATCTCTAGTCTTTTCTGTTCTTCTAAAAGCCTCCCAGTTTCCTAAGTCATAGTTAACTGACACTTGTTCATTAACTCAAGACTAACATGTCCCAAACATCATCAAAGGAGCTAAATACAACATATACTTTGTACACTTCTAAAAACACTATTCCTCGTCTTCTAATTCAAGGACAGTTTGCCTCATTAACTGGAGGTGATTTGGCACACTTTCTCCAGACTTAAGCCTTGCTCTATACAGTTTTCTGGTGAGAGTTACTTTGCTATTTGCAGTTTCTCTTACATAAATCCTGCGTAAGACCAGCTAGCGTTAACTAGCAGATGTAAATTCACACACATGTATTACCTGACTTTCATCCAAGCACAAAATACTGGCTAAAATGAGGGAAATGCTTTCACATTTTGCCTTTGCCCCTCCTCATTGAAATATGGTGGAGAATTGCTTACAACTGTCCACAGATCCTCCCTTTGCAGAAACATCTCCATCTTGGAGCCGAGGTGGCACAGTGCTTAAATGCAGCACTGCAGGCTACTACAGCTGACTGCAGTTCGGCTGTTCAAATCTCACCGGCTCAGGGTTGACTCAGCCTTCCATCCTTCCGAGGTGGGTAAAATGAGGACCCGGATTGTTGTTGGGGGCAATATGCTGACTCTGTAAACCGCTTAGAGAGGGCTGAAAGCCCTATGAAGCGGTATATAAGTCTAACTACTATTGCTATTGCTATCTTAATGCTCCCTGAGAGAGAATTCATCTCTTTAGAGGAACTACAGAAAATTGCATTTCTATAACACATAGCATTGTGCTGCCTTTACAAGCCAATCATCCTCAACCTCCCTCAGGTTCATGAAGAAACTTTTACCTCAGAAAAACTTTACTTCTGGCTCTTGGGGGCACTTCTGGGCCCATAATCTATCAGGGAATTTCAAACCGACTTGCAAATGGAGTCATAGATATGAACTTGTACTTTTAAGTAAATAAATATATTACAACTATATATACAGTAAACTAGATAGGAGGAACATCATCAGGTAAATCAACACAGCAGGAACATCATGAGGTAAATTACAGACAACATACAGAGGGGAAAATGGCGGGAAACAAGGAAACTCCCCTTTACACTCACAGCAGCCAATCTCATTTTAGATCGCCTCATGCAGCAGCCAGCTCTCTTCAACCAACTAGTTATAACTGCGTATTCTTACTCATTTTCTAACTGTCACAGCTATTCATTTAAATATTTTAACAAGCTGCCTCCCTTGAGAGCATCTGTCCTGATGCTGCAATATCCTAAATCTTTAGGAGCCGTATTAAATCAGTCATAAAGATTTGAGACGTAGAGAGGTATTGATCTCCGCTGAGAATCACCCCTAGGAAAGCTTATTCTGTAATTGAACTTTTAGAACTCAATGCGTAGCTAATCTCCCTAAGCTAAGAGGCATCATGTTTCACTTGGCTCAGAAGTCAGTACCCAGAAATTAAAAAAAATGACTTGATGGGATTTAATCTGTGAAAGCATCTTGCAAGAGCCTTAGGTAGATATGGGACAAACACATTTTTTTTAGTCACTATCAGGAGATGACGGATCAGGTAGGAAACGTCTGTGCCTGAAAACCCCATAATACAATACGGGGTCCTTGTGGTTGAGTTTAAGGAGTTAAAACCATAGAGTACTATATTTCTAGAAAGGATCTGAGAAGAGAAGGGTAGAAGATCTTCCTCTTCCGGATGACTAATGGGTGGAAGGCGGTGTTCAGAGCGGCTCTTCCAGGAATCGAAGCAGCAGCTGGAAGGTGAGAGCAGGGCAGGTAGGAGGAGAGTCCGGGAGCAGAGCAGGTGGGAGGAGAGTCCGGGAGCAAGTCGGGCTGTTTGGTTTCCTCCACTGCCTGGAAACAGAAGCAACTGGGCTGAAGCATCTCAGCTGCTGCCCTCCCCAAATTTAAGCCCATGAGTGCTCCACGCTGGCTGCAATTTTCTGCTGGTGAGAAATATCTTTCAAGACAAGGTTGATTCTTTGGGAATGGCTTCCCTCCAGACGTTGTGGTTGCTCCGTCGTTGGAGGTTTTTAACAGGGTTGGAACTTGGAAGGATCCTTGGAGATTGTCTATTCCAACCCCTTTCTCAAGCAGGAGACCCAGTAATATTTCACACAATTGGTTGTCCAGTCTTTTCTTAAAAGCTTCAGTGATGGAGCCCCCATAATTTCTGGAGGCTAGTTAATTGTTCTTGCTCTTAGGAAGTTTCTCCTTAGTTCTAGGTTGCTTCTCTCTTGATTATATTCCAGTCATTGCTCAATTGTCTTGCCGCCTTGTATTTTGGAAACTAAGTTGGCCCTCTTTTCTTTTTGGTAAATCCTCAAATATTTGAACACTGCTGTTATGTCACCCATAGTTCTTTTTTGCACTAGACTTACACATAGCCAATTCTTAAAACCTTTCTTTATATGTTTTGGCTTCCAGCCTCCTAATAATCTTTGCTGCTTTTTTTCTGAACTTTTTCCAGAGTCTCAACATTTTTATAACATGGTGACCAAATATGGATGCAGTATTCTAAGTGGGGTCTTTACTCTTTACAAAATGGAATTAGTACTTCATGTGATCTTGATTCTATGCCTCTGTTAATACAGCCTAGGATTCACTCATCTAAACTGAAGAGTACTAGGCCTAAAACAGAAACTTGGAGTATTCCAACTTGGGGTACTCCACCTCCATATTATTTCTAGGTATTTACAAATCTGTTGTTTGATTACCTTTTCCACAAACTTCCCAGTATTGATGTCAGGCTGATTGGTCTCTAGTTTTGTGGATCCATTTCCCCCCCTTTTTTGAATATGGGAACTACATCAGCTCTTTTCCAGTCCACTGGTAGTTTTTTGGTCTCAAAGATCTTTGAAAGATGTGATTCAATGGTTCTGAGATCTTGTCTGCCAGATCCCCCGAACTCTGGGATGTAATCAATCTGGTCCTGGTAGTTAGAGCTCTTTTAGAGTGGACAGGTGTTCTCTTACCATCTTCTTGCCTATTTTAATCTTTCATTCCTAGTATGTCTTTATGGGATCTGTTTTTGGTATACTGAGTTAATTTTTCTTTTTGCATGGTCAGATGCAAAAAATGAATTAAACAGCTCTGCTTTGTCTCTACTGCCTGTTACTTCCTTGACATCTTCTCTCATTAGTGGACAAACAGTTTCCTTGACTTTTTGTTTGTTAGTTATATGTTGAAAAAAAGTTTTGTTATTTTCTTTCAATTTTGTTGCAAGTCTTAGTTCATTGTGAGTGTGAACTTTCCTGATTTCATCTTTGAAGATTCAGGCTATATGCTGGTATGCTGCCTTAGTTATGTGTCCCTCTTTCAGTTTATCGGAGAGTTTTTTATGCAACCATCCTCGTTTCTTTTGCATTTTCTATTTTTTAGTAATATTGTTGGACTGGGCTTTTGTAACTATATTTTTCAGAGTTTCTTAAGCATCATGAGTTTCCTCTTTAAGATTTTAAAATCCTTCCCAAGCTAACTGTAAGTTTGTTGACACCAGTTCTTTTAAAGTCTAAGATGCTTGTTTAATTTTGCTCTATTGCTTGTGTCCACATTGTATTGAATTCCAATATGACATGGTCACTTTCCCCAAAGTTCCTGGCATTTTGACCCCCCTCTATCATTTCATCATTACTAGTAAAAATTTAGATAATTATAGGAGACCTCCTAGTCCCTCCTCTAGCTTTTGGATGACAATATTGTCAGATAGATTCATCAGCAATGTCTAAGACAAGATTGGACAGCTATTTGTCCGGAATGGTATAGAGCCGTGATGGCGAACCTATGCCATGTGTGCCAGAAGTGGCACACAGACCCATCTATCCGGGCACGCGAGCTGTTGCTTGTTGCTCTTCCGGGCATATTTCCTATTCTGGCATATTTCCTATTAGTGCCCCATCTGTGTATTAGCCAGGTTTATGTGTTCTCACCCCAGCACTTTAAAAAAAAAAAAAGCTACTGAGAACCATTTGGAAATGTTCCGTTGTATACACTGTCCTCACTTACCACTTCTTCCCTGAGCCTTCAAAGTTACTATGGCCCCATAAAAGAAGGTTTACACCTGATCCACTAATTTGTTGTTATTGTAGCACTTGTTCATTGACCACCATTCAGCAGTACATGTGGGTGTGAAGGTGCAGAAAAAGGAGATGCACCAATTTGGGTATTACACACTGGTGTAAATATATGGTGGTTTCAGCATTCTACACCCTTTTGTAGCTTTCCCAGCTAGTTTCTGACATGCAAAATAGCTATTGCAGGCCTTTGGGATGTACAGTTGCATAAGTAGTCCTCGTTTACCATTTGTTCCCTGAACCTTCAAAGTTGCAATGGCAGTGGAAAAGCAAACTTACACCTAGCCACATAAATTTGTGGTCATCATAGCAATTGTTGTGACCACACATCAGCAGTTCCTGTGATTATGAAGATTTAAGAAAAGGAATTGCACCAAATTGTGTTCTGCCAAATGGTGCGCATTTATAATGGTTGCTGCATCCCACACTCATATTTCCAATTTGTAACCTTCCCAGCTAGCTTCTGGTAAGCAAAATCAGTGGGTATATTGCAGAGGTGGTATTCAGCAGGTTCTGACCAGTTCTGGAGAACTGGTAGCGGAAAATTTGAGTAGTTTGGTGAACCAGTAAATACCACCTCTGACTGGCCACACCCCCACCTATTCTCTCCCCAGTCCCAGTTGATCAGGAGGAAATGGAGATTTTGCAATAACCTTCCACTGGAGTGGGAGAGAATGGAGATTTTACAGTATTCTTCCCTGGAGTGAGGTGGGGATGGAGATTTTACAGTAACCTTCCCCTGACGCACCCACCAAGCCACACCCACCAAGCCATGCCCACAGAACCGTTAGTAAAAGATCTTGAATCCCACCACTGGTATACTGGCAGGAAATTAAATCAGGGTCATACAAAATTGCCTTTAACAACCCAGAGTAATTAGCCTTAACAACTATAGTGGAGCAGATGTAAGTTGGCACTGTCATGTGACATCATGCTTAATGATTGGGCTGTTTAATTACTCACATACCAGTTCCAATTGTGGCTGGTAAGTGAGGACTGCTTGAACTGGGATGTCACCAGAGTGCTTCTGGACAGTGTTTTCTGGCCTTATTTGGAGCTGAGGATTTCCACAAGGAAAACTGGTACCTCAAATCTTGCAGAGACTTTAGGCATCATTTTATCAGTTAAAGCCACCACGTGTCTCAAGTTAGCTCAGAAGGTTTGACTCTAACCATTTTGGGACATTTGGTCTGACATAGATTTTCTCCATTTATTCAAGTGTGGTTGTATCTGTATTTATCTGTATGCATATGTCTGAAATTATATGATTTATCCCCAACAGTTCCAGATATATTTGATGATAATCCTTTGTACTGCTAAAAGTTTGACCCAAATCAAGAGAATTTCATGATTAATTAATGTAAGAGGTTATTCTAGCCTTGTGGCATGTTTGCTTTTTCTCCATAGTGAGGGGAGGAGTATGCAAGATGGGTTGACCTCATCTTCTCGTTGATTGGACTGAGTCAGATAAACTCTTGGTATATGCCCCTGGTCCACCAGGCACCGCCCAGTTATCGACTCAGTCCTTCAACTGGACAGTTTGCCATCCTGGATCCGATAAATTTGAAGATATTTGAAGAAAGGGGAAAAATTCAATTGTCTCCCTACCGCAGCAGCCGCATGCGAGCTGGAAGCTCCCTGAACTGCGAGGGATTGCCAAAAGCACCCCCTGGGGCAGCATGCTGCCCAGGCCTCTGAGTGAGACAAGCATCACTCAAAAAAGAAATCTGCCATGCAAGCAGGAGACAAAGGGCACAAGCCTTCCAAAGGCAAGCCCCGCCGCCTAGGCTCCAGCAGTGCTGGAGCACTCTGCCACTCCCCACAAGGGTTGAGCAGCGAGCCGTGGCTGTTTAAAACGCCCCGGAGTGCCTTCGCTGGCAGAGAATAAGGTGAGAGCCGTAGAGGCTCAGAAAGAGCTGCGAAAGGCAGGGGGAGGCGAGAGAGAACCCCCAGCAAGCCACATGGCAGCCTACAAAGGCACAAGCCATTTCCATGTTCTCCAGCAAAGAGGAGCTTTTTGAATTTGGAGCCGGGGTGATTTTTGAAACCACGTGGCCAAAATGGCAGCCCCCAGCAGCCTCTCAGCCATGAAACAGCAACCACCGGAGGCACTGAGGAGCCCTTAAAAAGTTAGAGACCATCACAGAGGCATTAGCCAAGGGTGGGGGAGGCAAGCAAAGGCCAAAAGGAGGCATATCTCCATCAAGGGGGCTAAAGAGGCAGGCTGTGGATCAATCCCCCCCCTCAAGCCTACCTCCAAATATGAAAGCCAGAGGCATCTGCCACAAGGCCAGCAGCAGGAAGAAACCCCTACCCCCCGCCTCGAACCAGAGGAAAGATTATCAGGTTTCTCTTCATCTGGCAAGGCTGCAGAAGGGGATCCCTCCCTTCAGGTGAGGATTCCTTTCGGCTTTGTCATCCTGTGTTCCGGCAACCTTGCTATGACGATTTATGCAAGCCCTATTCAATCCTTTTCTGAGTGCCTGGCTAGCCGGAGAAGTCCAGAGAGGGCAACAAGACTCAGATAATTGCTGAGGCTTCCCCTTTAAAGAAGGTCTTCCCTTTAAGGAAAAACTTCCCCCTTAAGGAAGAGAAAAGAAAACAGAAAGGGGGGAGGGTTGAGAAGGTTCTCAGCGATCTGCTGTTAACAGCAGGAGGCCACAGGTGACAGCGGCAGCTCTTAATAGCACAAGCCATTTTAAGTCCTGAGGGCAGGCCTATTGTATTTGCCCCGCAGAGCCATTTGAAAAGAAGGGGGAGGAGAGGCCCCACGTGGCCCAAGATGGCGGGCCCCTGCAGCTCGGAGGACACAGGCACAGAAGAACCTTCAATCAGGTTAGAGATTACCCCTGAAGATCCATCCAAGGGTGGGGGCAACTGGACTGCTATCATGTCTCCCCTAGTCCTTCTTTTCATTAAACTAGACAGATCCAGTTCCTGCAACCGTTCCTCATATGCTTTAGCCTCCAGTCCCCTAATCTTTGTTGCTCTTCTCTGTATTCTTTCTAGAGTCTCCACATCTTTTCTACATCGTGGTGACTAAAATTGAATGCAGTATTCCAAGTGTGCCCTTACTAAGGCACAGAATCTCAGAATGGGATGTCCGACTAGGAGACATCGCAGAAGCACCTCAGATAGCCTATGATCTTAGACAGCATTCACTGAGGGCAGAACATATAGCAGGGGTGGAGAACATCAGAGCCGACTGGCTCAGACGGACCGAGATGGACAATTTGGATTGGAACTGCAGCCAGCAATCTTCAAGGAGCTGGCAGAGCACTTTGGACGCCCGGAGGTCGACCTATTCACCATCCCTATCAATGCTCAGCCCCCAAGGTTTTACTCCAGATACCGGAGACGGGGGGTGGAGGGGGTAAACTCTCTCCGATGCCCTTAGCCCTGGGGGCTCCTCTATGCCTATCCACCCTTACCCCTGATTCCCAGGGTCATACAAAAAATCTTGCGGGAGGGGGCAGAGGGCAATAGTGATTGCCCCACAGTGGCCCCAAAGGCCTTGGTTTGCCAATTTCCAATTCCTCTTGGTGGACAGGCCCTGGAGAATTCCCCAGGAGAGGTTCTCCCTCAGTCAGAGATCGCTGGACCCTCAGTGGCTCCAGTTGACCGCTTGGCCCTTGAGCGGAGCACCCTGAGGGAAGATCTCTCCTCCCCCAGGGTTATACAGACTATTCAGGCAGCTCGCAGATCCTCCACGGAGCTAATCTACAGCACTACATGGCGGGCCTTTTCAACATGGTGCATCTCTAGGGGCCTTGATCCGGTCCGGGCCACTGTTGCACAAGTTCTGGACTTCCTTCAGGCGGGGCTGGACAAAGGGTTGGCTCTCAACACGATTAGGAGACAGGTCTTGGCCATTTCATCGGTACTCCTCTGCAGTAGATCTCAGACACTGACTCACCATCCGATGGTCAGGTGGTTCCTCAAGGGGGCCTCCAATCTTAAACCGAAGTCGGTGCCCTGCCTTGTGTTGAAAGCTCTGACAGGCCCTCCGTTTGAACCATTATGTACTGTCTCTCTGAAGTTCCTGACACTTAAGATGGCCTTTTTGGTGGTCATCACTCCGGCAGGAGGATATCCGAATGGCAGGCTCTGTCTACCAGGGAAGATCTCTGCGTGTTCCACCAGGACAGGGTAGTACTAAGGTTGGACCCCTCCTTCATACCCAAGGTGTACTGTTGTTTCATCACTCGCAGGAGCTTACATTGCCAATTTCTGCCTGGACCCTTCTAACCTATTAGAGAGGAAGTCACACACCTTGGACGCAAGGAGGGCTCTGAAGATTTACCTCAGAAGAACCAGGCCGAACAGGAAGTCAGAAGTCCCATTTGTTTCCTTCCACTTGGATCCCTGGGGAACAAGGTGACCTCCACCACAATAGGCAGGCGGTTAAGTACCTGTACGGCTTCTGCCTATCAGGCACAGTGTCTGCAAACACCAAAAATGATCACAGCGTTTTCTACACGCCAGTGAGGCCACTTTGGCAGCCTGGGCCATGCAGGCCTCACTATCTGAGATCTGTAGGGCAGCCACGGGGTCTTCCCCCTCACCATTCGTGAGGCAATGCAAATTGGACTCCTTTGCTTCTGCGAAAACCTCATTCGGACGTAGGGTGTTGCAGGTTGTTCACAAGGCGGGGGAGAGGTCTCACCAGGCATACGTTTGGGCATAAACTCACATGTGTAACCCTCCCTAGGATGTGTAGGCTTTGGTACGTCCCATCCTGGATACTCCTCCCCTAACTATGGAGAAAGGGCGTTGGTACTTACCTAATACTCCTCTTCTCATAGTGGGGGAGGAGTATCCAGACCCTCCCTGACATGGTAATGTAACGTGTTATGAAGGATTGTTGCACTAATATGTTAAAGTTATAACTCAATAAAAAGTTTGAAACCATAATAAAGGTCTGGAGTGGATAGCACAACGAGTCGGATAGAGTTCTTCACCGATAACTGGGCAGTGCCTGGTGGACCAGGGGCGTATACCAAGGGCTTATCTGATTCAGTCCAATCAATGAGAGGATGAGGTCAACCCATCCTAGATACTCCTCCCGTACTATGAGAAGAGGCGTATCAGGTAAGCACCAACACCCTTTTTGTTGTAATGTAGACTTTTTTATTTTTCTTATATCTTCTGCAATCATTTTATAAACAAGTAACATTACACTTTTCTTTGAATCTTATAGACAAAGAAAATGGCAATTAGAGCACTCTGGACAACTGAGAATAACAAGCAACTTTGAAAAGGAAAGCAAACGGATCCAGCAATCAAACTATTTTCCATTTCCTTCAGAAAACCACACAGTTCTCCTTCCCCGGCAGCTGAGACAAAAGAAGGAAAGTCAAAAAGATTCTGACCTGGAAAAAGTAGATTATGTGGAACAATAAGGATATACTACATAAAAAGTCAAGGGAGATTATTTTTCATTCAGAAAAAGAGGGATATATAACTCTGGAAGTCAGTGGGGAGGAAGAGGTCTCTTGGAAAGCCATATTGAGCAGACAGTGATGCAGACCCCGCTCTGGGAGGAAAAAAACCGGCTTGAATCAAAGCTTCAGTAAACAGCGGACCATCCATATTTTTGACCTCCTCAGGAATTTCAGTTGTAGAAAAGCTTCATAGACATGCCTTTTGTGAGAAAGAAAGATTGCAAATCACAGCTGATTATGCATGAGAGGATCCACAAAGGAGAAAAACCATACAAACATTCTATGACAAAACTTTTGGTTAAAACCTGTTGTGGTTTATGGGGGGCTCCACACAGGAGAGAAGCCGTACAACTGCTCAAAATGTGGTAAATGCTTTAGTGAGCATGGCAAATTGGTGATACACCAGAGGACTCACACAGGGGAGAAAATGTTTGTGGGTCCTGATTGTGGGAAAAGTTTCAGTCTTCATTCCAACCTCGTGAGACACCAGAGAACACACACAGGGGAGAAATCTTTTGAATGTCCTGACTGGGAAAAGTTTCATTAGAAATTGCCATCTTCTGAGACACCAGAGGGCTCACACAGGAGAGAAGCCCTTTGAATGTTCTGATTGTAGAAAGTTTCAGTCAGAATTGCAACTTGGTGAAACACCGGAGGTCTCACACAGGAGAGAAATGCTTTGAATGTCCTGATTGTGGAAAAAGTTTCAATTGTAATTCTGACCTGGCGATACACCAGATGTCTCACACAGGAGAAAAACCGTTCAAATGTCCTGACTGTGGGAAAAGTTTCAGTCTTAATTCGAGCCTGGTAAAACATCAGAGGACTCACACAGGAGAAAAACCATTTCAATGTCCTGACTGTGGGAAAGGTTTCAGTCGTAATTCCAACCTGGTGATACACCAAAGGACTCACACAGGAGAGAAACCCTTTGAATGTCCTGATTGTGCGAAAGGTTTCAGTCAGAAATCCAAGCTAGTGATACACCAGAGGACTCACACAGAAGAGAAACCTTTTGAATGTCCTGACTGTGGGAAAGGTTTCAGTCGTAATTCCAACCTAGTGATACACCAGAGGATTCACACAGGAGAGAAACCATTTGAATGTCCTCTTTGTGGGAAAAGTTTCAGTGAGAATTCCAGCTTGGTGAACCATCAGAGAAATCACACAGGAGAGAAACCGTATCAATGTCCTAATTGTGAGAAACGTTTCAGTCAGAGTTCCAGCCTAGTGATACACCTGAGGACTCACACAGGAGAAAAACCCTTTGAATGTCCAGATTGTGGGAAAAGTTTCATTAGAAATTCACACCTCATGAGACACCAGAGGACTCACACAGGAAATAAACCCTTCGAATGTACTGTCTGTGGGAAAGGTTTTTGTCAGATTTCCAACCTAGTGATACACCAGAGGACTCACACAGGAGAGAAACCCTTTGAATGTCCTAACTGTGGGAAATGTTTCAGTCAAAAATCCAGCCTGATGACACACCAGACGACTCACACAGGAGAGAAACCCTTTGAATGTCCTGATTGTGGGAAAAGTTTCAGTGAAAATTCCCACCTGGTGACACACCAGAGGACTCACACAGGAGAGAAACCCTTTGAATGTCCTGATTGTGGGAAAGGTTTCAGTCAGCGTTCCAGCCTGATGACACACCAGACGACTCACACAGGAGAGAAACCCTTTGAATGTCCTGATTGTGAGAAAAAATTCAGTCAGCGTTCCAGCCTGGTGAGACACCAGAGGACTCACACAGGAGAGAAACCATATGAGTGTCCAGACTGTGGGAAAGATTTCGGTTCTAGGTCTAATCTTATAAATCATGTGCTTATACACATAGGGGAAAAAATCATTTAAGTGCCTCAAGTGTGGACATTACTTCAGGAAACAGTCCACCCTTATCGCACACAAGAAAATCCATCTGAGGGCCAAAGTGATGAGTGTAGAGAAGGCTTGAATTTCATTTCTAATGTCCCATTGTAAGTTCAGCTGAGAAATTGAGTATTTAATTTGACTACAAAGCATTTGCTTGATCTTTTGTAGGCAAATATGTCATGGTAAACAAAAACCTTTCTGGGAGTGTTCTTTGCATTTTTATCATGATAGATGATAGAAATGCCATGTGCAGAGTCCCGGCCTTACTCTCCCTGTGTGTCCTTGAGTTTTTCAGTCCGATAATTCCCCAGGTAGCATCTCTTCGGGATAGGAGCACTCAGACTAGTTAGAGATTATGGCTCCTCACATAAAGGAGAAAGCAGATTGTACAGTAGATAATGTTTCATTTCTAAAACAGTACTGTGTAAGAATGATAAATAGCTTTGAAAAAGAAAAAGGAACTCTCAGCATTTCTGTAAACATTGGGACATGGTAATGAAAAGCTCTTCCCAACACATGAAAGACAATTCCTGTTCTTTCAATTCTACCCCAGGGCTCCTTAATTGTTTTCAAAAGTGCCTTCAAATAAAGAGAGGAACATTATTTGTAGCACAGTGATGGGATTCATTTTTTTCCCCTACCGGTTCGATGGGCGTGGCTTAGTGGGCATGGCAGGGGAAGGATACTGTAAAATCTCCATTCCCATCCCACTCCAGGGGAAGGTCACTGCAAAATTCCCATTTCCTCCTGATCAGCTGGTACTCGGAAGGCTGAAAATGGATGGGGGTAGGGTCAGTTAGAAGTGGTATTTACCAGTTCCCCAAACTCAAACTTTCCACTACCGGTTCTCCAGAACTGGTCAGAACCTGCTGAATACCACCTCTGTTGTAGCGCCGAAAGTGATCTTTTAGCTATACAGACAAATGATCCTGATTTCGCTGGGATTAGAAGACACCAAAGAATTCCAAGATTGTATATTTGACCAACACCATTCAAAAAGACAGGTTACATTTTTTTAGTAGGTCACATTGCATCTGATCCCTTTGTAGGACACCCAACAACCTGGACAAGTCAAGGCACATCTAGCAGATGTAAATTCACACACATGTATTACCTGACTTTCATCCAAGCACAAAATACTACTGGCTAAAATGAGGAAAATGTTTTCCCATTTTGCCTTTGCCCCTCCTCATTGAAATCTGCTGGAGAATTGCTTACAACGGTCTACAGATCTTCCCTTTGCAGAAATATCTCCATCTTTATGCTCCCTGAGAGAGAATTCATCTCCTTTTAGAGGAACTACAGAAAATTACCCTTGCATTTCTATAACACATAGCATTGTGCTGCCTTTACAAGCCAATCATCCTCAACCTCCCTCAGGTTCATGAAGAAATTTTTACCTCAGAAAAACTTTATTTCTGGCTCAAGGGGGCACTTCTGGGCCCATAACCTGCCAGGGAACATTGTAACTTTGGTCACTAAGGCCATTATATCACCTTTCTTGCCACAGTTCTTAAGTGAATAACTGCAGCTGGTATTTTGTATTTTGGATAGAATCTTTTTTTAAATTGTCTTGGACTATTTTAAAAAAGATTCTCTCTAAAATACAAAATACCAGCTGCAGTTATTCACTTAAAAACTGTGGCAAGAAAGGTGGTATAGTGACCAAAGTTATAATGGCATTGAAAAAGTGACTGATGACCATTTTTCACACTTAGCGACCATTTTAACACTTAGCGACCTTTGCAGCATCCTCATGGTCACGTGATCAAAATTTTGATGTTTGGCAACAGTTACAATTTATATTTGTAAATTTTAGTTATGTTGAAATAAAAAAATATTGCAATACTATTTTTGCATCGTATGAAATTTTTTGTTGCTCCGTATAAAATTTTTAATCAAGCCCCCCCCCCCAGTCAAAGGTGTCCCTCTTTACCAATCTGAAAATCTGGTCACCTTAAGTAAACTAGATAGGAGGAGCATCATCAGGTAAATCAACACAGCAGGAACATCATGAGGTAAATTACAGACAACACACACAGAGGGAAAAATGGCGGGAAACAAGGAAACTCCCCTTTACACTCACAGTAGCCAATCTCATTTTAGATCGCCTCATGCAGCAGCCAGCTCTCTTCAACCAACTAGTTATAACTGCGTATTCTTAACTCATTTTCTAACCGTCAGAGCTATTAATTTAAATATTTTAACAAGCTGCCTCCCTTGAGAGCATCTGTCCTGATGCTGCAATGTCCTAAATCTTTAGGAGCCGCATTAAATCAGTCATAAAGATTTGAGCCGTAGAGAGGTATTGATCTCCCCTGAGAATCACCCCTAGGAAAGCTTATTCTGTAATTGAACTTTTAGAACTCAATGCGAAGCTAATCTCCGTAAGCTAAGAGGCATCATGTTTCACTTGGCTCAGAAGTCAGTACCCAGAAATTAAAAAAAAGTGACTTGATGGGATTTAATCTGAAAGCATCTTGCAAGAGCCTTAGGCTTAGGTAGATATGGGACAAACACATGCTTTTTTAGTCACTATCAGGACATGGCGGATCAGGTAGGCAACGTCTGTGCCTGAAAACCCCATAATACAATACGGGGTCCCTGTGGTTGAGTTTAAGGAGTTAAAACCATAGAGTACTATATTTCTAGAAAGGATCTGAGAAGAGAAGGGTAAAATATCTTCCTCTTCCGGATGACTAATGGGTGGAAGGTGATGTTCAGAGCGGTTCTTCCAGGGATCGAAGCAGCAGCTGGAAGGTGAGAGGAGGGCAGGTGGGAGGAGAGTACGGGAGCAAGTCGGGCTCTTTGGTTTCCTCCACTGCCTGGAAACAGAAGCAACTGGGCTGAAGAATCTCAGCTGCTGCCCTCCCCAAATTTAAGCCCATGAGTGCTCCACGCTGGCTGCAATTTTCTGCTGGTGAGAAGTATCTTTCAAGACAAGGTTGATTCTTTGGGAATGGCTTCCCTCCAGACGTTGTGGTTGCTCCGTCGTTGGAGGTTTTTAACAGGGTTGGAACTTGGAAGGGTCCATGGAGGTTTTCTATTCCAACCCCTTTCTCAAGCAGGAGACCCAGTAACATTTCAGACAATTGGTTATCCAGTCTTTTCTTAAAAGCTTCAGTAATGGAGCCCCCACAACTTCTGGAGGCTAGTTAATTGTTCTTGCTGTTAGGAAGTTCCTCCTTAGTTCTAGGTTGCTTCTCTCCTTGATTATATTCCAGTCATTGCTCAGTTGTCTTGCCTTCTTGTATTTTGGAAACTAAGTTGGCCCACTTTTCGTTTTGGTAAATCCTCAAATATTTGAACACTGCTGTTATGTCACCCATAGTTGTTCTTTTTACTAGACTACACATAGCCAATTCTTAAAACCTTTCTTTATATGTTTTGGCTTCCAGCCTCCTAATAATATTTGCTGCTTTTTTTCTGAACTTTTTCCAGAGTCTCAACATTTTTATAACATGGTGACCAAATATGGATGCAGTATTCTAAGTGGGGTCTTTACTCTGGTTCTGGTAGTTAGAGCTACTTTAGAGTGGACAGGTGTTCCCTTACCATCTTCTTGCCTATTTTAATCTTTCATTACTAGTATGTCTTTATGGGATCTGTTTTTGGTATACTGAGTTAATTTTTCTTTTTGCATGGTCTGCTTTGTCTCTACTGCCTTTTACTTCCTTGACATCTTCTCTCATTAGTGGACAAACAGTTTCCTTGACTTTTTGTTTGTTACTTATATATTGAAAAAAAGTTTTGTTATTTTCTTTCAATTTTGTTGCAAGTCTTAGTTCATTGTGAGCGTGAGCTTTCCTGATTTCATCTTTGAAGATTCAGGCTATATGCTGGTATGCTGCCTTAGTTATGTGTCCCTTTTTCAGTTTATCGGAGAGTTTTTTATCCAACCATCCTCGTTTCTTTTGCATTTTCTATTTTTTAGTAATATTGTTGGACTGGGCTTTTGTAACTATATTTTTCAGAGTTTCTCAAGCATCTTGAGTTTCCTCTTTAAGATTTTAAAATCCTTCCCAAGCTATTAGCAATAGCAATAGCAATAGCAGTAGACTTATATACCGCTTCATAGGCCTTTCAGGCCTCTCTAAGCGGTTTACAGAGAGTCAGCATATTGCCCCCAACAATCTGGGTCCTCATTTTACCCACCTCGTAAGGATGGAAGGATGGAAGGCTGAGTCAACCCTGAGCCGGTGAGATTTGAACCGCTGACCTGCTGATCTAGCAGTAGCCTGCAGTGCTGCTTTTAACCACTGCGCCACCTTGGCTCTTACAATCTTATCTCTAAGTTTGTTGACACCAGTTCTTTTAAAGTCTAAGATGCTTGTTTAATTTTGCTCTATTGCTTGTGTCCACATTGTATTGAATTCCAATATGACAAAGTTCCTGAGAACCATTTGGAAATGTTCCGTTGTATATACTGTCCTCACTTACCACTTCTTCCCTGAGCCTTCAAAGTTACTATGGCCCCGTAAATGAAGGCTTACACCTGATCCACTAATTTGTGGTTATTGTAGCACTTGTTCATTGACCACAATTCAGCAGTACATGTGGGTGTGAAGGTGCAGAAAAAGGAGATGCACCAATTTGGGTACTACATACTGGTGTAAATATATGGTGGTTTCAGCATCCTACACTCATGATCCCCTTTTGTAACCTTCCCAGCTAGCTTCTGGCAAGCAAAATCAGTGGGTATATTGCAGAGGTGGTATTCAGCAGGTTCTGACCAGTTCTGAAGAACTGGTAGCAGAAAATTTGAGTAGTTTGGTGAACCAGTAAATACCACCTCTGACTGGCCACACCCCCATCTATTCTCTCCCCAGTCCCAGCTGATCAGGAGGAAATGGAGATTTTGCAGTAACCTTCCTCTGGAGTGGGGAGAGAATGGAGATTTTACAGTATTCTTCCCTGTAGTGAGGTGGGGATGGAGATTTTACAGTAACCTTCCCCTGGCGCACCCACCAAGCCACGCCCACCAAGCCATGCCCACAGAATCGTTAGTAAAAGATCTTGAATCCCACCACTGGTATACTGGCAGGAAATTAAGTCACGGTCATACAAAATTGCCTTTAACAACCCAGAGTAATTAGCCTTAACAACTATAGTGGAGCAGATGTAAGTTGGCACTGTCATGTGACATCATGCTTAATGATTGGGCTGTTTAATCACTCACATACCAGTTCCAATTGTGGCTGTTAAGTGAGGACTGCTTGAACTGGGATGTCACCAGAGTGCTTGTGGACAGTGTTTTCTGGCCTTATTTGGAGCTGAGGATTTCCACAAGGAAAACTGGTACCTCAAATCTTGCAGAGACTTTAAGCATCATTTTATCAGTTAAAGCCGCCAGGTGTCTCAAGTTAGCTCAGAAGGTTTGACTGTAACCATTTTGGGACATTTGGTCAGACATAGATGTTCTCCATTTATTCAAGTGTGGTTGTATCTGTATTTATCTCGGTATGCATATGTCTGAAATTATATGATTTATCCCCAGCAGTTCCAGATATATTTGATGATAATCCTTTGTACGGCTAAAAGTTTGACCAAATCAATGAGAATTTCCTGATTAATTAATGTAAGAGGTTATTCTAGCATTGTGGCATGTTTGCTTTTTCTCCATAGTGAGGGGAGGAGTATGCAGGATGGGTTGACCTCATCTTCTCGTTGATTGGACTGAGTCAGATAAGCTCTTGGTATATGCCCCTGGTCCACCAGGCACAGCCCAGTTATTGACTCAGTCCCTCAACTGGACGGTTTGCCATCCTGGATCTCTGATAAATTTGAAGATATTTGAAGAAAGGGGAAAAATTCAATTGTCTCCTTACTGCAGCAGCCGCATGCGAGCTGGAAGCTCCCTGAGATGCGAGGGATTGCCAAAAGCCCCCCCTGGGGCGGCATGCTGCCCAGGCATCTAAGTGAGACAAGCATCACTCAGAAAAGAAATCTGCCATGCAAGCAGCAGACAAAGGACACAAGCCTTCCAAAGGCAAGCCTCGCCGCGGAGGCTCCAGTGGCGCTGGAGCGCTGTGCCACTCCCCACAAAGGTCGAGCGGTGAGCCGCGGCTGTTTAAAATGCCCGGAGTGCCTGTGCTGGCAGCGATCACCAGAGAACAAGGTGAGAGCCGGAGAGGCTCAGAAAGAGCTGTGGGAGGCAGGGGGAGGCGAGAGAGAGCCCCCAGCATACCGCCTGGCAGCCTACAAAGGCACAAGCCATTTCCATGTGCTCCAGTAAAGAGGAGCTTTTTAAATTTGGAGCCGGGGCCATTTTTGAAACCACATGGCCAAAATGGCAGCTCACAGCAGCTCAGAGGAGGCCGGCAAGAGCTGAGCACTCAGCCCTGCAGCAGCAACCACCGGAGGCACTGAGGAGCCCTTAAAAAGACCATTGCAGAGGCATTAGCCAAGGACGGGGGAGGCAAGCAAAGGCCAAAAGGAGGCATATCTCCATCAAGGGGGCTAAAGAGGCAGGCTGTGGATCAATCCCCACCCCAAGCCTACCTCCAAATATGAAAGGCAGAGGCATCTGCCACAAGGCCAGCAGCAGGAAGACACCCCCCCCCCCCGCCTGGAACCTGAGGAAAGATTACCGGGTTTCTCTTCATCTGGCAAGGCTGCAGAAGGGGATCCCTCCCTCCAGGTGAGGATTCCCTTTGGCTTTGTCATCCTGTGTTCCGGCAACCTTGCTATGACGATTTATGCAAGGCCTATTCAATCCTTTTCTGAGTGCCTGGCTAGCTGGAGAAGCCCAGACAGGGCAAAAAGGCTCAGATAATTTCTGAGGCTTCCCCTTTAAAGAAGGTCTTCACTTTAAGGAAAATCTTTTCCTCTAAGGAAGAGAAAAGAAAACAGTGGAAGGGGGGTTGAGAAGGTTCTCAGCGATCTGCTGTTAACAGCAGGAGGCCACAGGTGAGAGTGGCAGCTCTTAGTAGCACAAGCCATTTTTTTTCCAAAGTCCTGAGGGGAGGGCTATTGTATTTGCCCTGCAGAGCCATTTGAAAACAAGGGGGAGGGGAGGCCCCACCGTGGCCCAAGATGGCAGCCCCCTGCAGCTCGGAGGACACAGGAACAGAAGAGCCTCCAATCAAGTTAGAGATAACCCCTGAAGGTCCATCCAAGGGTGGGGGCAACTAGGCAAAGAGCAAAATACAATTCAATACAATACTGTTCTGCTGAATATATTAATAGATTGTAGAAATACACCGAAAGGAGGAGTAGAGGGATAGAAGAAAGAGGGGTAGCGAGGGTGGGAGAGAGGACTGGACGGTGGGGGCGAAGGAAGGGAGGGAGTGTATCGGGAGAGAGGAATGGTAGATGGGGAGGGGAAGTAGGGTAGAGGGGAATGATGGAGGGAAGAAGGGAAGTTGGAGGGGGGCAAAAGAAAGGGTGTATGGAGGGTCGAAGAGGTACATTGGGTTTCTATTTTGGGGGGTATTGCCGACAAGAGGAATGGCTGTGTTTATTGTTTAATGTTATATGGCCCCGGTTATGCACAGTATATATGTGACTGTACGAAAATGAAATGGAAAATAAAAACACATTTAAACTAGAAAAAATAATAATAGCAAAAATACAATACTGTTCTGTCCCCCCTTCTCCGCTCGTTCACAGACGACAGGCAGACAAACGTAAAAGGAAAGAACTTTATCAGTCCTCGGCTCAGACTGGCTGCGAGCCCAAAAATAAACATATACAATACTATAGCAGAGTTGGAAGGAACCTTGGAGGTCTTCTAGTCCAAACCCCAGCCTAGGCAGGAAACCCTATACCGTTTCAGACAAAGGGCTATCCAACATCTTTTAAAAAAACTTCCAGTGTTGGGGCATTCACAACTTCCGGAGTCAAGCTGTTCCACTGATTAATTGTTCTCACTGTCAAGAAATTTCTTCTTTGTGGCAGCCCCTGAGATACTGGAAGACTGCTATCATGTCTCCTCTAGTCCTTCTTTTCATTAAACTAGACAGACCCAGTTCCTGCAACCATTCCTTATACGTTTTAGCCTCCAATCCCCTAATCTTTGTTGCTCTTCTCTGCACTCTTTCTAGAGTATCCACATCTTTTGTACATCGTGGTGACCAAAACTGAATGCAGTATTCCAAGTGTGGCCTTACCAAGGCATTATAAAGTGGTATTAACACTTCACATGATCTTGATTCTATCCCTCTGTTTATGCAGTCTAGAACTGTTTTGGCCTTTTTGGCAGCTGCTGCACATGGCTGGCTGCTATTTAAATGATTGTCCACTAGGACTCCAAGATCCCTTTCACAGTTACTACTCTTGAGCAAGGTACCACCTATACTGTACCTGTGCATTTCGTTTTTGTTGCCTAAATGTAGAACCTTACTCCTTTCACCATTGAATTTTATTTTACTAGATAATGCCCAATGTTCAAGTGTGTCAAGATCCTTCTGTATCTTAAGCCTGTCTTCTGGAGTGTTGGCTATTTCTGCCAGCTTGGTGTCGTCTGCAAATTTGATGAGTTCCCCCACCAATCTGCAATTAACAAACAGAGAGCTAACAGTCATTCTGGCTCCATCTTATAGTTGCTTGAGGTAATAGCATCCAATCACATTTATAGCAGTACTTAAAGAAACAGTACTGCTATCATGGCTGATATATTGCTAACCCAACTGTTAGCTTACATACGTACACCCTCATCCAAATCATTGATGAAGATGCTTAACATTACTAGGCCCCAAACAGAGCCTTGGGGTACTCCACTGCATACTTCTCTCCATGTAGATGCAGTTCCATTGAGGACTACACGTTGAGTGCAGTTGGTCAGCCAGTTACGAATCCATCTGGTGGTGATGCTGTCCAACCCACATTCTTCTACTTTATCTAGTAGTAGGTTAGGGTCTACCTTATCAAAGGCCTTACTGAAGTCCAAGTAAACTATATCAACGGCATTCCTCTGGTCCACTAATTTTGGCACATTAACAAAGAATGCAATAAGATTAGTCTGGCATGATCTGTTTTTGACAAACCCATGTTGGCTTTTGACTATTACTTTGTTGGCTTCTAGTGTTCGCTAATTCGTTGCTTGATTATCTTTTCCAGAATCTTCCCTGGTATTGAGGTCAGACTGATAGGTCTATAGTTTTCTGGATCTGTTGTTCTCCCTTTTCTGAAGATGAGAACCACATCAGCAATCCTCTGGTAGTTCTCCGGTGCTCCAGGATCTCTGAAAGATATAGTTCAGTTAAAAGATCTCGTCTGCCAGTTCCTTCAGAACCCTGGGGTGTAATCCATCCGGTCCTGGTGATTGGAACTCGTCTAGGGTAGACAGGTGCTCACTTACCATTTTCTTCCCTATTTCAACTTGTGTTCTTAATCTGATTTTTGTGGTGCTGTGTTTGACAGGTTGGACTGTTTTATCCCTTTGTGTAAAGACAGATGCCAAACATGAGTTAAATAGTTCTGCTCTCTCCCTGTGGCTTGTCACCTTCTTGCCACTTTCTCCCAGCAATGGAGCAATTGTTTCCTTAACTTTTTTATTTTTTTTAACATGTTGGAAAAAGCCTTTGTATTTTTTTTACTTTTGTGGCAAGCCTTTCTTCATTGTGAGCCTTAGTTTTCCTCCCTTCATCTTTATACGCACTCTAGTGGCTGACCAGTGAACTGCGTCTGCGTCTACAAAGTTTTGCAATGCACTGTAGTGGCTGACACGTGAACTGCGCCTGAATCGACAAAGTCTGGCAACGCACCCTAGAGGCCGACAAGTGAGAAGAGTGGAAAGGGGGAGAGGCAGGGAGGGCAGCTTGTTTGAGAAGAGAGGGGCAGCCCGCCAGCAGAGGCGGATCTTTTAACCGCCTCTGCTGGCGGGCTGGCGCTTTCTTTCTTTTGCTAGGCCCCTCGCACCTGCGTCCAGCCCGCTGGAGCTTGCCGCGCTGGGGGAGGAATGGGCTTGGTGGGCTGGCTGGCTGGGGAGGGGGGATCATGGCCACTCATGGCTCATACATGGGAGTCTGGTAGGAAGCCACCAGGCTGGCGCCGGGACTTCGGGGCTTCACCGGGGCTTTTGGAAAGCCGCGCCAGGGCTTCGGGGGGGGCTTTTGGAAAGCCACACACGGGCTTCAGGGCTTCACCAGGACTTTCGGAAAGCCGCGTCGGGGCTTCGGGGGGCTTTCCGAAAGCCGCACCCAAAGCCCCGATGCGTCCCGCTTTATGGCCACCGCATCTGCCATAGAGCGGGCCGACAGCCGTAGAGCATGACGTGTTGGGGCTTCGGGGACGGCTTTCAGAGAGCCACACCATAGAGTAGGACGCGTCGGGGCTTTGGGGGCAGCTTTAGGAAAGCCGCGCCATAGAGCGGGACCCGTCGGGGCTTCGGGGGCGGCTGGCGCTGGCAGACATAGGGCGGCTTTTGCCCGCTTGCCTCACCAGCCATAAACCTCACCGCATGTCACTGATCCCTATCAATGCCCGAGGTTTTACTCCAGGTACCGGACATGGGGGGGCGGAGGGGGTGGATGCCCCAGGAGAGGTTCTCCCTCAGTCAGGGATCGCTGGAACACCCGGACCCTCAGTGGCTCCAGTTGACCGCTTGGCCCTTGAGCGGAGCACCCTGAGGGAAGATCTCTCCTCTCCCAGGTTATACAGACTATCCAGGTAGCTCGCAGACCCTCCAGGGAGCTCATTTACGGCGCTACATGGTGGGCCTTTTCAACATGGTGCATCTTTAGGGCCTTGATCCAGTCCGCGCCACTCTTGCACAAGTTCTGGACTTCCTTCAGGCGGGGCTGGACAGAGGGTTGGCTCCCAACACGATTAGGAGACAGGTCTCGGCCATTTCATCAGTACTCCTGGGCGATAGATCTCAGACACTGACTCACCATCCGATGGTCAGGCGGTTCCTCAAGGGGGCGTCCAATCTTAAACCGCACACGGTGCACAGGTACCCTGCCTGGGACTTACACAAGATGTTGGACGCTCTGACAGGCCCTCCGTTCAAACCATTATGTACTGTCTCTCTGAAGTTCCTGACCCTTAAGATGGCCTTTTTGGTGGCTATCAGCTCTGCCAGGAGGATATCCGAATGGCAGGCTCTGTCTACCAGGGAAGATCTCTGT
Organism: Thamnophis sirtalis; assembly: GCF_051295495.1. Taxonomy (NCBI): domain Eukaryota; kingdom Metazoa; phylum Chordata; class Lepidosauria; order Squamata; family Natricidae; genus Thamnophis; species Thamnophis sirtalis. Next base: position 22,432,367 of record NW_028261383.1, on the reverse strand, counting down.
GTGTTCCACCAGGACAGGATAGTGCTAAAGTTGGTCCCCTCCTTCATACCCAAGGTGTACTCTTGTTTCCATTGCTCGCAGGAGCTGATATTGCCAATTTCTGCCTGGACCCTTCTCACCCATTAGAGAGGAAGTGGCACAACTTGGACGCAAGGAGGGCTATGAAGATTTACCTCAGAAGAACCAGGCCGAACAGGAAGTCGGAAGCTCCATTTGTTTTCTTCCAGCTGGGATCCCTGGAGAACAAGGTGACCTCCACCACCACAATAGGCAAGTGGTTAAGAACCTGTATGGCTTCTGTCTATCAAGCACAGGGTCTGCAAACACCGAAAACTATCACAGCGTGTTCTACACACCAGCACAGCCACTTTGGCAGCCTGGGCCATGCAGGCCTCACTATCTGAGATCTGTAGGGCAGCCACGGGGTCTTCCCCCTCACCATTCGTGAGGCAATACAAATTGGACTCCTTTGCTTCTGCGGAAGCCTCATTCGGACGTAGGGTGTTGCAGGCTGTTCACAAGGCGGGGGAGAGGTCTCACCAGGCATAAGTTTGGGCATAAACTCAAATGTGTAACACTCCCTAGGGACGTGTAGGCTTTGGTACGTCCCATCCTGGATACTCCTCCCCTATGGAGAAAGGGCGTTGGTACTTACCTAATACTCCTCATAGTGGGGGAGGAGTATCCAGACCCTCCCTGACATGGTAATGTAACATGTGTTATGAAGGATTGTTGTACTAATATGTTAAAGTTATAACTCAATAAAAAGTTTGAAACCATAACAAAGGTCTGGAGTGGATGGCACAACAAGTCGGATAGAGTTCTTCGCCAATAACTGGGCGGTGCCTGGCGGACCAGGGGCGTATACCAAGGGCTTATCTGACTCAGTCCAATCAATGAGAGGATGAGGTCAACCCATCCTGGACACTCCTCCCCCACTATGAGAAGAGGCATATCAGGTAAGTACCAACACCCTTTTTGTTGTAATGTATACTTTTTTATTTTTCTTATATCTTCTGCAATCATTTTATAAACAAGTAACATTACACTTTTCTTTGAATCTTATAGACAAAGAAAATGGCAATTAGAGCACTCTGGACAACTGAGAATAACAAGCAACTTTGAAAAGGAAAGCAAACAGATCCAGCAATCAAACTATTTTCCATTTCCTTCAGAAAACCACACAGTTCTCTTTCCCCGGCAGCTGAGACAAAAGAGGGAAAGTCAAAAAGATTCTGACCTGGAACAAGTAGATCATGTGGAACAATAAGGATATACTACATAAAAAGTCAAGAGAGATTATTTTTCATTCAGAAAAAGAGGGATATATAACTCTGGAAGTCAGTGGGGAGGAAAAGGTCTCTTGGAAAGCCATATAGAGCAGACAGTGATGCAGACCCCGCTCTGGGAGGAAAAAAACCGGCTTGAATCAAAGCTTCAGTAAACAGCGGACCATCCATATTTTTGACCTCCTCAGGAATTTCAGTTGTAGAAAAGCTTCATAGATGTGCCTTTTGTGAGAAAGAGAAAGATTGCAAATCACAGCTGATTATGCATAAGAGGATCCACAAAGGAGAAAAACCATACACTCTATGACAAAACCTTTGGTTAAAACAGCTCTGTTGTGGTTTATGGGGGGCTCCACACAGGAGAGAAGCCCTACAACTGCTCAAAATGAGGTAAATGCTTTAGTGAGCATGGCAAATTGGTGATACACCAGAGGACTCACACAGGGGAGAAAACGTTTGTGTGTCCTGATTGTGGGAAAAGTTTCAGTCATCATTCCAACCTCGTGAGACACCAGAGAACACACACGGGAGAAATCTTTTGAATGTCCTGACTGTGGGAAAAGTTCCATTAGAAATTGCCATTTTCTGAGACACCAGAGGGCTCAAACAGGAGAGAAGCCCTTTGAATGTTCTGATTGTTGGAAAGGCTTGAGTTACAATTCCAACCCAGTGGTACATCAGTGCACTCACACAGGAGAGAAACACTTTGAATGTTCTGATTGTGGGAAACATTTCTGTCAAAATTCCCACCTCATGAGACACCAGAGGACTCACACAGGAGAGAAACCCTTTGAATGTCCAGATTGTGAGAAAAGTTTCATTACAAATTCACACCTCATGAGACACCAGAGGACTCACATAGGAAATAAACCCTTTAAATGTCCTGATTGTGGGAAAACTTTCAGTCAGAATTCCAACCTCATGAGACACCAGAGGACTCACACAGGAGAGAAACCCTTTGAATGTCCAGATTGTGGGAAAAGTTTCATTACGAATTCACACCTCATGAGACACCAGAGGACTCACACAGGAGAAAAACCATTTGAATGTCCTATCTGTGGGAAAAAATTCAGTCACTCTTTCAGCCTGGTCATACACCAGAGGACTCACACAGGAGAGAAACCTTATCAGTGTCCAGACTGTGGGAAATGTTTCAATTGTAATTCTGACTTGGTGAAACACCACAGGACTCACACAGGAGAGAAACCCTTCGAATGTCCTGTTTGTGGGAAACGTTTCAGTGTGAATTCCAGCTTGGTGAACCACCAGAGAATTCACACAGGAGAGAAACCGTATCAATGTCCTAATTGTGAGAAAAGTTTCAGTCAGAGTTCCAACCTAGTGATACACCAGAGAATTCACACAGGAGAGAAACCATATGAATGCCCAGATTGTGGGAAAAGTTTCAGTCACAATTCCAACCTGGTGATACACCAGACAACACACACAGGAGAGAAACCATATGAATGTCCGATTTGTGGAAAAAAATTTCATTGGAATTCCCACATGATGATACACCAGAAGACTCACACAGGAGAGAAACCGTATGAGTGTCCAGATTGTGGAATAAGTTTCAGTCAGAATTCTGATTTGGTGAGACACCAGAAAACTCACACAGGAGAGAAACCATATGTATGTCCAGACTGTGGGAAAAATTTCAGTCGAAATTCCAGCCTGGCAGTACACCAGAGGACTCACACAGGAGAGAAACCATATGCGTGTCCAGATTGTGGAATAAGTTTCAGTCAGAATTCTGATTTGGTGAGACACCAGAGAACTCACACAGGAGAGAAACCATATGAATGTCCAGACTGTGGGAAAAATTTCAGTCAAAATTCCAGCCTGGCAATACACCAGAGAAGTCACACAGGAGAGAAACCATATGAGTGTCCAGATTGTGGGAAAGATTTTAGCACTAGGTCTAGTCTTATAAATCATGTAGGTATACATACAGGGGAGAAACCATTCAAATGCCTGGAATGTGGACGGTGTTTCACAAAAAATTCTTCCCTTACTGCGCACAAGAAAATCCACATGATGCAGGAAATGATAAGTTTAGAGAAGTCTTGAAATTCATTTCTAGTATCCTAGTCAAGATGAAAAACTGATTACTGACTCTGTGGCCTGATTCTTTTAGCCAAATGTCTCATATCAAAGATGAATGCAAAAAAAAAAAAAAAAGGAAAACATTCGTTCGATAAAGGCGAACAATACATATCTGGCCGTCAGCAGAAGTAACTGTATATTTACGTTAGCAGAAATGGTGCAATTTGCAAATTGGGCAGTATAGAACATAGAAATGCAACATTCAGAGTTTCATCCTTCTGCACCCTGGGTGTCCTCCAGATTTTGAGGCCAGAATTTTCCAGCCACCATATCCTTTGCACAAAATGTCTATGAGTCGTAAGCAAGATTTCTAAGTAATCCCAGTAAGCTGCTGAAGCTTCTAAAGAATACATTGTAAAAAAAATACACACATGTGGTTGTAGCTTGAGCAGAAGCATTGTGATTTTGAGTACAGGGTTCTTCATTAACAATGCCTGCTTTGATCTTTCTTTTCTTGAAGTGCCTGCTTGTTACCCCAGCACCCCAGCATTAAGATGCTGTCTTGTTTGTTGCAACTGCCTTGGTGTTGGAGCTGTGAGAAATAAATTATATGGTACAAAATGTTTCATTTCTAAAAAAGCATTGTGTGGTTCTTGAAATAGCCAAAACCTCTAAATCTTTTGACAGGACTTTATTACAGTGCATAATTGTGCATTCTAAAGTAAGGCTTAGAATCCAACCTGGTGAGGACAAATTATAGCACTAGCACTTAGAGTTATATACCGCTTTACAGTACTGTACATCCCTCTCAAGTGGTTTACAGAGTCAGCATATTGCCCCCAACAGTCTGGATTCTCATTTTACCGATCTGGGAAGGATGGAAGGCTGAGTCAACCTTGAGCCTGCTGGCAGCTGGTGATGAGCAGAAGTAGCCTGCAGTATTGCATTCTAACCACTGCACCACCACAGTTTAATTATAGTTATTAGCCATGGATTTCTTATTTCTTTGGGGAATAAAGTTGGATACTTAAGACAGGGAAAATAAGAACTTGAAAGTTTATGGCTTTGCTGACTACTGCAAGTTCAGTGCAGAATGCATTTTTTTTGGAGGTGTCTGATGCGTACAACCAAAACCCCAGAAGGCAAGAAAGAGGGGCAATGGGTATGAATCTGGGCATAAAAATAATAGGGTTTTTTTTTTTTTTTTTTTGCAATCACTTGGAAGGTCTGATTGATATATATTTTTTGTCCCACAAACGTTTCTTGCTCAGCACGCAGCAATGGAGAATGGAACTGGAAAAAGGTTAGCGGAGAAATGTGATTACTCTGGAGTGGGGTGAAGGTTATGATTTGGCATTGTGGAATGAATCCCAAATCCTAACCCACACCCCACCCAGAGCAATCACAATGCCAAATTGTAACCCCCACTCCATCCCAGAGCAATCACAATACCTAATCCAAATCCCCACCCCAAAACAATCACAATGTCTAACTGGCTGACAAATCTTACTCAAATGTGTAGTTGTCAACAGACCTACGTCCACATGGAGGGAAGTAAGCAGTGTGTAGCCCAGGCAGCATTTTAGGCCTAGTACTCATCAAAATCTTCATGAACGATCTACAGGAGGGAATAGAAAGGGAAGTTATCAAATTTGCAGATGGCACTAAGCTAGCAAGAATAGCTAACACCCCAGAAGGCAAGCTCAAGATCCAGAAAGACTTGACAGACTTGAACACCGGGCCCTATCTGACAAAATGATATTCAACAAGGGCAAAAGTAAGGTTTTACATTTAGGCAGGAAAAATCAAAGGTACAAATACAAATTAGGTGTAACCTGGCTCAAAAATAGTACCTGTGAGAAGGGTCTTGGAGTCCTAGTGGAGTCATAAACAAGAGTCATAAGTGTGAGGCAGCAGCCAAGAGCTAATACAATCCTTGATTGTATAAACAGACATAAAATCAAAATCACATGAAACTTTAGTACTGCTTTATAAATCTTTAGTAAGACCACATTTGGAATATTGCATTTAAATCTAGTCACCACAATATAAAAAAGATATTGAGACTCTGGAAAGAGTGCAGAGAAGAGCAACAAGAATGATTAGGGGGCTGGAGACTAAAACATATGAAGAACGGTTACAAGAATTGGATAAGTTTAGAGTAATAAAAAGGATGAGGGAAGACATGATAGCAGTATTCCAGTATTTGAAGAGCTGCCACAAAGAGAAGGCGGTCAATTTATTTTCCAAAGCACTAGAGGGCGGGACAAGAAACAAAAATGCATTGGGGTGGATTGCATTATGCATGTGGGCATGCATGCGAGCACTATTGCGAGCGCGCACATTACTTCAGGCATAAATCCTTCCTTATTGCACACAAGGAAATCCATATGAAGCAAAAGTAGATAAGTGTAGAGAAGGCTTGAATTTTATTTGTGATTTGTGAGAAATTGACTACAGATAGTCCTCAACGTATGACCATAATTGAGCCCAAAAATTATGCTAGACAGATTGCCATTTTTGATTAACTAAATTAGTGGATCAGTGAGATGTTATGAAGATAGTATACTTGGACTTCAACAAGACATTTGACAAGATGGACTCCAACTTACTTCTAGGTAAGTAGAACAATGTGCTGGATTCACAGTTGACTGACAAACTACACTCACTCGATAGTCCTCAATGATCTGTACATGGAGAGAAGCATGCAGTTGAGTATCCCAAGGTTCAGGCTTGGGCTCAGTACTCTTCAACATCTTTATAAATGATCTAGATAAGGAGATAGAAGGAGAACTGATTAAATTTGCAGATGATACCAAGTTGGGTGGAAAAGCCAATATTTTAGTAGACTCAAGATCCAGATTTTGAGAGACATGAGCATTGGGCCAACAAAATGCAGTTCAGTTGTGAGAAAAGTAAGGACCTAGCCTTAGGTAGGAGAAACCAAATGCACAGGTAGGGAATAAGGTAGTACCTGGCTCAACAGTATTAAGTGTGAGAGGAATAAGTATGAACCAGTAGTGTGTTGTAGCTGCTAAAAAAAAGCTAATGCAACCCTAGGCTGCATCAACAGAGGGATTGTATCAAGACAACAAGAAGTAATACTGCTTCAGGAGGAGGAGCCAATGTATTTGTAACCAATCGACACGCTTTCTACAAGATGTAATGAAGGATGATTCTTTTTTTGTGTTCTTTTTTTAATTAAAACAATAAAAAACTTTTTTTTTAAAAAAAAAAGAAGTAATACTGCTTCACACTATGCCAGTGAGATCACACTTAAAATACTGCATCCAATTCTGGTCACCACAACACAAAAAAGATGTTGAGATTATGGAAAAGGTGCAAAGAAGAGAAAAGGTGCAAAGAAGAGCAACTAAGAATAAAGGGTCTGGGTGCTAAATCATATGATGATCAGTTGAGGGAGCTAGGATAACTAGGCCATTGAAGAGAAGGATTAGAAGGAATCATGGTAAGAGGACTTTTAAGAAGTGGCTGTGCTCCCCGTGGCATCTTCTTGGGAAGAGCTTAGACTCACAAAACTTTCCATTTGGGGGACAAATCCTTGGGAGCCACAGGAAATCAGTCATAAAAGATTAGGACATCTCTGTGGTCATGTGGCCAGCAAGACTAAACGCTGAAGTTGCATAGAACGCTGTTACCTCCCCACCAAAGGTGCCCCCTATTTTTCTACTTGCATTTTTACATGCTTTTGAACTGCTATGTTGGCAGAAGCTGGGACAAATAATGTGAGCCCACTCCATTACACAGCACTAGGAATTCAAACCACCAAACTGTTGACCTTTCTGATTGACAAGCTCAACATCTTAACCAGAGCCACCGCATCCTTATTATTATTATTATTGCGTGGTTAATCTTTGGTGAGATTCACAGCCTTTGGGGCTGGTTGGTAGCTGACAGCTCGAGTCCTAACCAAGGATCTAGGAACTGTTAAGGTAATGTCGAAGGATATAAGCTGTTCCAAGTAGGGTGGTTTTTTTTGTAGAATCAGAATGTTCAAGTCTGATAAATTTAAAATTTCCAAATAGCGAGGTAGCCCTTTGGGTATTGCTCCAAGGGCTCCAATTACAATCGGGACAACACATGATTTCTTTTTCCACAGTCGCTCAACTTCAATTTGCAAGTCCCGGTACTTTGTAATTTTTTATCTTCAATTCGTGCATCTCCACGTATTGCAATGTCAATGAACCATACTTTTTTTCTTTTCAACTATTGTTATGTCAGGTGTGTTGTGGGCCAAGTGCCTGTCAGTCTGAATTCTGAAGTCCCTCAAGATCTTGACTTTCTCATTCTCTAAAACCTTCCCAACCTGATGATCCCAGTGGTTTTTGCTGTACTCAAATCCAAACTTTTGGCACAATTTCCAATGAATGATCTTAGCAACGCGGTCATGGCAGTGTAGGTAGTTTGTGAAATTTTGCTGCATCCACTGATCAAATGGTCGACTGTGTCATCTTTCTCATTACAGAGGCGACATTTGCTGTTGGTGGTAACATGTTGAATTTTTGCCTTCATGTAGTTTGTGGCTAAGGCTTGTTCTTGAGCTGCCAAAATAAAGCCTTCTGTTTCTTTTTTCAGTGCTCCTGATCTTAACCAGTTCCAAGTTAGCTTTTGGTCAGCTTTGCCTTCAATACTTTTCAAGTATTGGCTATGCATATCTTTGTTTTTCCAATTTTCAGCTCACTTCTCAATTACTTCTTTCTTATATTCAGATTTTGACTTAGTTGTCTATAAAAGGCCTCCTTTATTTACTTCCTTAATCATTGGTTCTTCACTTTTCTGGATGTAATCATTCAAGCTGTGTTTTTCTTCTTCCACAGTCTGTTTTACTTGTAGGAGTCCTCGACCACCCTCTTCTCTTGGTAGATATAATCGGTCAACATCACTTTTAGGATGCAAAGCATGATTTATTGTCATAAGCTTCCTTGTTTTTCTGTCCAAATTGTCCAACTCCATCTGTGTCCAGTCAATTATTCCTGCAGAGTATCGAATCACAGGTATAGCCCAGGTATTTATGGCTTTTATGATGTTTCCTCCATTCAATTTGGACTTCAATATCTTGTGAATTCGTCGAATGTACTTGGCTGAAGTTAATTCCTTGATTTTATTATGCGTTAAGTTAGAGGCCTCTAAAATTCCCATGTACTTGTAACCTTCTGGTTTTACTGCCTTTATAATTTCTTCATTCTCAAGTTCTATTCCATCATCTTCTATGACCTTGCCTGCTTTGGTTGCCATTGTTGCACATTTGTCAGTTCCAAACTGCATACCAATGTCTTGGCTAAATTCTTTTGTGCTTTCAATTAATAAATTCAGTTCAGCTTTTGTTTTACCAAACAGCTTCAAATCATCCATGTACACCAAGTGCGAGATTTTCAGTCCTTTCTTTGCAAGTTTGTATCCACAGTTCATCTTCTTCAAAATGATTGTCAGTGGTAGCATTGAGAGTATAAAAAGTAGGGGTGAAAAGGAATCGCCCTGGAAAATGCCTCGTTTAATTTCAACTTCACCCAGTTCTTCTTCATTAGCTATAAGCTTCGTTTTCCAGAGGTTCATTGAAGTTTCCATGAATTTTTGTACGTTGCTGTTGATGCCAAAGATTTTCAGGCATTTCTTGATCCAGCTATGGGGAACTGAATCAAACGCTTTCTTATAGTGTCTATCCAAGCCATGAACAGGTTGGTTCGTCTTTTCTTTGAATTCTTTAGGATTAGCTTGTCAATCAGCAGTTGGCCCTTAATTCCTCTTGAATTTTTGCAGCATCCTTTCTGTTCTACAGAAAGCAAGTTATTTCTTTCCAAGTATCAGTAAATTTGGTTTGCAATGATACCAGTAAGGAGCGTGTATGTTGTTGGCAAACAGGTGATTGCCCTATAGTTTCCAGGGTCCTTTCCTTTTTCTTTATCTTTTTGGATCAAAAATGTCCTTCCAGTTGTCATCCATTCATCATTTTCAGGTGTTTTTAAAATCTGGTTCATTTGGGCTGCCAATCTTTTGTGCACATTTGTAAGTGCCTTTAACCAGAAGCCATATAACTCATCTGGTCCAGGTGCATTCCAGTTTTTCACTTTTCTTGACTGCATCATTTCTTTTGTTATTTTCACATCTTCCATTTTATGCACTTTAATAGAATCCTCAATCTGTTTGATCCATTTTGCATTTCTGTTGTGGTTCTTGTTGTTTTCACACAAATTCTTCCAGAATTTCAGAGCTTTCTCTTTATCAGGCTTTTCTTTTGTTGTTACTCCATCTCCACTTTCTAAGTTCTTATAAAACTGGTGCTGATTTGCTCTGAACTGTGAGTTTTCCTTGAACTGAGTTACTCGGTTTTCATACCTTTTAATCTTTTCAGCAACAGCAACAACCTTCTGCTTCAGCTCTTCAGTTACTACCGCAATCTCCTTATTCTCCAAATCGTATCTTACTTCCAGGCTGCTTTTGATCTGCTTGTTCTTTAGCTGAACTTGCCTAAGGTTCTTCAAGTTGCTCAAGTCTCCACGAAATTTTTTGATCTTCAATTCCAGCCAAATTTTCCATTTAGGCTTCCTCTTCTTGCCTCTTTGGTTCTTTTGAATTTTCAAACCCAATTCTTTGGTGGTTATGAAGGCTGCTTCATACATCAGCTGGTTTGTTTCAGCTAATGTAGTGGTTTGAATGGTTTGCACAGCCTCATTGACCTTTTTTAGTACCTTTCTTAATTCTTTCCGGTTCATGGTTTGGTTCAGCTTTGGCAAACATGTTCTTTTGGCATCTTCCATTTGATGCTTTATTTTCTCAGCTAATTGAGCAATATCTGTTGGTGTTTGTTCTTTAGTGTTTCCTTGTTCTTTATCTTCATCCATTTCAGCATCCTCTTCCTCCCTTTCTTCCTCAGTTTGCTTTTGAGTTTGCAGATCATTCTTGATGTTACTCTTCTTTGTTGGTATACTCAGACCATTAGTTGCTTTCTCTTCGATTCCTATTGATTCTGCTGTAATGAAAAATTTATGGCTTAGAATCACACGTTGTTGGTCCATTAGCTGGTTTTTTATTATTATTATTGTTGTTGTTGTTGTACAATTGTATCACAGCGGCCAGTTGTTTCGCCGGATTTGGCATTGGTTACTAGTCGGGCCCCACCCAGGGGCCTAGGACGTCGTAACGTATTTTCGTAATATGCGTGCAGATCCAAGCAGTGCGGCTTTTTGCATTTGACTGATTTTGTCAATTTTTAACTGTTTTAAATGTAATTCCAGTGCTTTTGGAATAGCACCCAGTGTGCCAATTACCACTGGAATTACCACTGCTGGTTTGTGCCATAGTCGTTGAATTTCGATTTTTAAGTCCTGATATCTTGCGATTTTTTCATGTTCCTTCTCGGCGACCCTGCTATCACCTGGTATTGCGATGTCTATGATTGTGACCTTATTTTTCTCAACCAGTGTGATGTCTGGTGTATTATGCACCAGTATTTTGTTGGTTTGTATACGGAAATCCCACAAGATCTTGACCATCTGATTTTCGGTGACTTTTTCAGGCTGATGTTCCCACCAGTTTGTTGCTGTTTTAATATTATAATTTTTGCACAAATTCCAATGGATCATTTGTGCTACTGAATTGTGCCGCAATTTATAATCAGTCTGCGTGATTTTTTTACAGCAGCTGAGTATGTGATCAACAGTTTCATCAGCTTCTTTGCAAAGTCTGTATTTGGCATCATCAGAGGATTTTTCGATTTTGGCCTTAATGGCATTTGTGCGGATAGCTTGTCCTTGCGCAGCCAGGATTAGTGACTCTGTTTCTTTCTTTAATGTACCTGTTTTTAACCATAACCAAGTTTGTTCACTGTCCACTTTATCTTTTATTTTTTCCAGAAATTGACCATGCAGTGCTTTGTTCTTGATTTTATCACATCTTTTCTGTATTCTTGTTTTGTCTGTTGGGCCTTCAGTAGATTTTTGTTCTTTACTTCGATTAATAGATGTTCTTGAGTCGAAGTAATCGAAGTATTACTAATTACTAATTGTTCACTGTCCACTTTATCTTTTATTTTTTCCAGAAATTGGCCATGCAGTGCTTTGTTCTGCCAACTCTCCATTCTTGATTTTATCACATCTTTTCTGTATTCTTGTTTCGTCTGTTGGGCCTTCAGTAGATTTTTTGTTCTTTACTTCGATTAATAGATGTTCTTGACTTTCTTTTAAATCATCAGCCAGATTATTATTATTATTATTATTATTATTATTGTTATTATTATTATTGTTATTGTTATTGTTATTGTTATTATCTACTGAGAGCTAAACCCTACAAAAGTGCAGGAATTTATTGATCGGCTTCCAATCTGCGAACTAACATCCTCTAAATATTCTGCTCAGGAGTAATCAAGGCTGAATTCTTACTCTGGAAATTGGGGAGACTGCTCTAGTGAGATTCACTCCCCAATATTACAGATGGGAAGTTAATGTTGCATATTCCATTTATTAATGGAATCAAGCTAGCAAGCTGGCAATAATTTAGGGAATCTGCACATAAATAAGGCCCAGAATCTAGTTAATTATGAAAAGCTAAGCAAGGTCAAGTCTTCAACTTTCACTTGCAAAACTAAGCGTTCATGAGTTGTCCTGCACTCCCCAAGACAAAAAACTGGCTGGAGCAATCTTCACCAATCCTTAAAGGAGAAATGCTTTGACTGCTGTAGGTATATAGTCCGTCCTCCCGCCTTTCCCTCGCTGTAGTTATCACTTCTTGCATGGGAAGCTTCTTGCTTTATTTCTGTGGCGAGGCCTGAATCCACAACCTAGGATAATCATCATGGAGAAAGTCTGTCAATGTGATCTCATCACTGGAGTCGACTTGACGAAGCATAATAAAAAAAATTATTGTTACTGCCTTAGGTAGAGACAGAACATTCTGCTTTAGGTCACTAGATGGCGCACCATAGATAAGCAAGGGCCGCGCTAGACAACTTTCACTGCAAGTAGAGCATCGGTAATTGAGGCCAAAGGAGTTGAAACATTTGAACGGTAGATTCCTAGAGAGGATTTGGAGGAGAGGAGGAGAACAACAGCAGGAGAGCTTCCTCTTCCGGCTCTCCGCTGAGAGGTTGGAGGTGGGGAGGGTGGCTCTCCTGGTCTTCCCAGGGTGGAAGCAGCAGCTGAAAGGTGAGCTGCTGCGGACAGGTGGAGGAGAGGCCAGAAGCAAGTAGGGCTGTTTGGGTTTCCCCAGGGTGTAAAAACAGAGAAGCAACGAGGCTGAAACATGTCAGCTGTTACATCTTCCTTCCTTCCTTCCCCGGATTTTATCCCACTGGTGGTGCATGCTTTAAAACTGGTACCTGCATTTTTCTGTGTGTTGGGAGATTTTTTCCAGTCTCCTCCCTATTAGGGTTGATTCCTTGTAATTTTATGGGCGTGTTCTTTTCTTGGCAACAATTTGAAACTGATCTGCCAGTACTGTCTTCAGGAATTTTGTTTTTACTTCCATATCTAGCAAACACAGGATTTCCTGATAGTGTGCCATCCATGGATTAATGTGACACAACTGTGCTTAACCCATTTTTTTTTTTAAAGTTATTGAGCCTATTTAGGATGTTCGGATTTATAGTGCTGAAAATACTTTAATGTATTTCTCAAAGTTGTGGCTGTAACAGTTATGTGGGGGGTAAAACTGGCTTGATTTACAATGGTTGAGGTGTACCACAGTCATGGACTCACCACTTTTAACAGATTAACAGCGTTGGAAGGGACCTTATAGGTCATCTAGTGCAAAACACACAGACATCGCTCGAGCAGGAGACCTTACTCCATTTCTGACAAATGGCAGTCCAATATCTTCTTGAAAGTCTCAGGTGATGAAGCCCCCACAAAGCCCCCACAACTACTGAAGGAAGCTGTTCCATTGGTTGATTGTTCCAACTGTCAGAAAGCTCCTCATTTCTAGGTTGAATCTCTCCTTGGTCAGTTTCCATCCATTATTCCTTGTCTGGCTTTCAGGTGCTTTGGAAAATAGCTTGACCCCCCTGCTCTCTGTGGCAACTCCTCAAATATTGGAACACTGCTATAATGCCTTCCCTGGTCTTTCTCTTCACTAGATTAGCAATGCATAGTTCTTGTAATTGTTCTTCAAATGTTCTAGTCTCCAGTCCCACTAATCATCCTGGTTAATCTTTTCTGCACTTTTTCTAGTCTCAACATCTTTTTTATACTGTGGTGATGAAAACTGGATGCAGTACTCTAGGTGTGGTCTTACTAGGGCTTTATAGAGTGGTGTTAGTACCTCACTTGATCTTGATTGTATCTCTCTTGTTAATGCAATTTAGGATTGCATTGGCTTTTTTGGTTGCCACTGCACACTGCTGGCTCATATTTAGCTGGTTGTCCACTAAGACTCCAAGATCCTTCTCACAGTTACTGCTATTAAGCTTGATTTCACCCAGTTTATATGTGTACTTTTGGTTGTTCTTACCTAAGTGTAGGGTTACTTTACTTTTCTCTACATTGAATTGCATTTTGTTAAATAGGGCTCAGTGTTCAAGTCTGTCAAGGTCCAGCTGGATCTTGAGTCTATCTTCTAGGCTGTTAGCTATTCCTGCCAGCTTGGTATCATCTGCAAATTTGGTAAGTTCCCCTTCTATTCCCTCATCTAAGTCGTTTATGAAGATATTGAAGAATATTAGGCCTAAGACAGAACCTTGTGGTACCCCACTGCTTACTTCTCTCCATGTAGACATTGACCCATTAAGGACTACTCATTAAGTATGGTTTGTCAGCCAGTTGCGAATCCATCTGGTGGTATTGCTATCTATCTCACTTTTTTCTAGCTTACGGAGAAGTAGGTTGTGTTCTACTTTGTCAAATGCCTTGCTTTATGTCCACAGTATTTCGCTGGTCAATTTAGTCACTATGTTGAAGAAAGAAATAAGATTGGTTTGGCATGATCTGTTTTTGACAAAACTGTGCTGGCTGCTAGTTATTACTTTACTCGTTTCTAGGTGTTGAGAGATCTGGTTTTTTTTAAAATCTTTTCCAGTATCTTCCCGGGTATTGATGTTAGGCTGATTGATCTGTAGTTTCCTGGGTCTGTTTTTCCCCCCCTTTTTTGAAGATGGGAACCACATCAGCTCTTTTCCAGTCCTCTGGTAGTTCCCCGGTGTTCCAGGATTTTTGAAAGATGTGGTGCAGTGGTTCTGAGATGACATCTGCCAACTCCTTTACAATTCTGGGATGTTATCCATCAGGTCCTTGTGATTCGTATTCATCAAGATCAAGCAGGTGTTCTCTTAATGTTTTTTTTTTTTTTTTTTTTGCTTTTTTGCTTTTTATTTTCAGTCTGTTATGTTTCTGGTAGGTTGGGCTATAGCTTCTTTTTGCATGAACACACTTGGAACATTCACAACTGACTTCTAACAAACGAAATGAATTGGAAATTGAAAGGAAATTGCAAGTCACAGTCATGTTACACTGCACTGAGCAGACCACGGTGATTCACTTAATGACACAAGTAGAACAAATGTAAGTTGGCATGGTTAAATGATGGCATAGTTAATGATCACGCCGTTTAGGAATGGACTTGCTGGTCCCAATGGCTTTCGGTAAGTGAGGATTACCTGAATTGGGTTGAATTTGTGATTGATCTAAGTCAACAAGTAAATTGAGTGGGTATTTGAACTTAGATCTCACTAGACATGCATATTGAAAATGAATCATACTTAATGTAAGTGGTTAAAATAGCATTTTGGCATCTTTGGCATATTTTGGCATGTAATATACATGCTTTTTGTTTTTGTTTATTTCAAATGTTGTATAGCCATTATGTAAACAACAATTAAAGTAACCCTTTTATGTGAATCTTACAGGCAAAAGAATGCCATAGAGAGCACTGTGGAGAACTGAAAATCACAGGCAGCATTAAAATGCAAAGCAAACCAAGGCAGCAATCAAAATCTTTTTACTTCCTCCGGAAAACTCCAAAACTCTTCTTCTTCCCCAGCAGGTGACATACAAGGAAGAGAAAACTAGGAAATGAGTTTTGAGCTAGACAAAATAGAGTATGTGGAAGAAACATATCAAAATATCAAGAGGGATCATTTCATAGTTCAGAAAAAGAGGGAAATAGCTGAAAGTCAGTAGAAAGGAAAAAGGTCACTTGGATAGCCACATAAGGCAGATCAGAATACAGGCTTCACCCGGTGAGGAAACAAATAGTAGCTTGAATCAAGGCTCCATCCAACAAGGAATTCAGAGTATTTTTGATGTCCTTAAGAATCCAAGAATGTCAGTGGTGGAAAAGATCCACAGATGTGCCTATTGTGGGGAAAGTGCAGATTGTAGATCACAGCTGATTATGCATGAGAGGATCCACACTGGAGAAAAGCCATATCAATCCTCCCAATACAGCAGAAGCTTTGGTCAGAATAGCTTCCCAGTTGTTCATGAGAGGACTACTCCCACCAAAGAGGAGCCATACCAGTGCTCACGATGCAGCAAAAGCTCTAGTGAGCAGGGCAAGCTGATAATACACCAGAGGACTCATACTGTGGAGAAACCGTTTGAGTGTCCAGATTGTGGGAAAGGTTTCAGTCAAAATTCCTACCTGGTGATACACAAGAGGATTCATACTGGGGAGAAACCTTATAAGTGTCTGGTTTGTGAGAAAAGTTTCAATCGGAATTTTGAACTGGTGATACACCAGAGGACTCACACAGGAGAGAAACCATATGAATGCCCAGCTTGTGGAAAAAGTTTCAGTCAGAATTCCAACCTGGTGATACACCAGACAACACACACAGGAGAGAAACCATATGAATGTCCAGTTTGTGGGGAAAAATTTCGTCGGAATTCCCACATGATGATACACCAGAAGACTCACACAGGAGAGAAACCGTATGAGTGTCCAGATTGTGGAATAAGTTTCAGCCAGAATTCTGATTTGGTGAGACACCAGAGAATTCACACAGGAGAGAAACCATATGAATGTCCAGACTGTGGGAAAAATTTCAGTCGAAATTCCAGCCTGGCAATACACCAGAGGACTCACACAGGAGAGAAAGCATATGAGTGTCCAGAATGTGGGAAAAGTTTCAGTCAGAATTCTCATCTGATGACACACAAGAAGATTCATAAAGGAGAGAAACCATATGAGTGTAGAGATTGCGGGAAAAGATTCTTTCGGAATTCAGACCTGGTGATACACGAGAGAAGTCACACAGGAGAGAAACCATATGAGTGTCCAGATTGTGGGAAAGATTTTAGCACTAGGTCTAGTCTTATAAATCATGTAGGTATACATACAGGGGAGAAACCATTCAAATGCCTGGAATGTGGACGGTGTTTCACAAAAAATTCTTCCCTTACTGCGCACAAGAAAATCCACATGATGCAGGAAATGATAAGTTTAGAGAAGTCTTGAAATTCATTTCTAGTATCCTAGTCAAGATGAAAAACTGATTACTGACTCTGTGGCCTGATTCTTTTAGCCAAATGTGTCATATCAAAGATGAATGCAAAAAAAAAAAAAAAAGGAAAACATTCGTTCGATAAAGGCGAACAATACATATCTGGCCGTCAGCAGAAGTAACTGTATATTTACGTTAGCAGAAATGGTGCAATTTGCAAATTGGGCAGTATAGAACATAGAAATGCAACATTCAGAGTTTCATCCTTCTGGACCCTGGGTGTCCTCCAGATTTTGAGGCCAGAATTTTCCAGCCACCATATCCTTTGCACAAAATGTCTATGAGTCGTAAGCAAGATTTCTAATTAGTCCAATAAGCTGCTGAAGCTTCTAAAGAATACATTGTAAAAAAAATACACACATGTGGTTGTAACTTGAGCAGAAGCATTGTGATTTTGAGTACATCATTAACAATGCCTGCTTTGATCTTTCTTTTCTTGAAGTGCCTGCTTGTTACCCCAGCACCCCAGCATTAAGATGCTGTCTTGTTTGTTGCAACTGCCTTGGTGTTGGAGCTGTGAGAAATAAATTATATGGTACAAAATGTTTCATTTCTAAAAAAGCATTGTGCGGCTCTTTAAATAGCTTTTGAGAATGAAAAAAATGGGTATTGTCAGCACTGCTGTGAATTTGGGGGTAAGATAATGTAAAGCTGTCTTCCCAACACATGGGAGATGTTTCTATTTCTTTCACTCCTCTCAGGGTTTCTTTTTAAAATTTTCCAAATAATCTGTACAAGCAAAGAAGGAACAATTATTGGAGCAGAGAACTGGAATTTTAGCTATGCAAATGAATCAGCTGATTTTGCTGATTTTAGAAACACTAAAGAATTGCAGGTTTGTTCATTTCACTAACACAATTCAGAGGACTGGTTATATATATTTTTTCTAGGGGGTCACTTTGCATATGGTCCCTGTGCAAAAGGACGCCCGCAACCAGGACAAGGTCAGGGGTGAGGAGGAACCAAGAACCTCTTCACCTAAGCCTCCAGCTCCAGGTAGCTTCAAATTTAAACATTTGAAAGTTTCTACATTTTAAAATATTAAAATTACATTTAATGTTTCACTCATTTTTGGTGTCCTTTTTTTTTTTTTTTTTTTGCATAGCTGTCGTCATGTCTCATTATGGTTAAGAATAAAAAAAACAAACTTGAAATAGCCAAAACCTCTAAATCTTTTGACAGGACTTTATTACAGTGCATAATTGTGCATTCTAAAGTAAGGCTTAGAATCCAACCTGGTGAGGACAAATTATAGCACTAGCACTTAGACTTATATACCGCTTTACAGAACTGTACAGCTCTCTCTTAAGTGGTTTACAGAGTCAGCATATTGCCCCCAACAGTCTGGATTCTCATTTTACCGATCTGGGAAGGATGGAAGGCTGAGTCAACCTTGAACCTGCTGGCAGCTGGTGATGAGCAGAAGTAGCCTGCAGTATTGCATTCTAACCACTGCACCACCACAGTTTAATTATAGTTATTAGCCATGGATTTCTTATTTCTTTGGGGAATAAAGTTGGATACTTAAGACAGGGAAAATAAGAACTTGAAAGTTTATGGCTTTGCTGACTACTGCAAGTTCAATGCAGAATGCATTTTTTTTGGAGGTGTCTGATGCGTACAACCAAAACCCCAGAAGGCAAGAAAGAGGGACAATGGGTATGAATCTGGGCATAAAAATAATAGTTTATGTAATGATTAAGTGCAAAACACAAATATTATGTGAATTACAATATAGAAAGAAGGCACATTAAAACTAACAGAGAAATAGGGAGTGTGGAAGCCCCCCTCCTAAAAGAACGAAACATTTTGGGGGATATTAAAAGAGGCAGAATATTATATTTCCCCAAAGGAGAAATGGAGAAACATGTTCTTAAAGACAGAAAGAAGCCTCAGTCAAAACACCTTCACTTCCAGCGATGGGATTATTCTGTCTGGTTACTGCTGACAAGAGATGTCTGGGTTTGTGTGTGTGTGTGTATGTGCGCATGAGCGTCCCATGGCCACAAAGCGAGGTAGTGGGGCAGAGGATGAAACAAGACTTGGGGGGTGGGGAGGACGAAATGAGGTGATGGGGGGGTGGAGGAAAAAGCTTCTTAATTGTTGCTGCAAAAAAGCAGAAGGCTGAGCGACGCACCAGCGGAGGTGGGGGTGAAGGACAAAATGTGGTTGGGATGGAGGGTGAAGCTTCTTGTCCTAGTTCACTGCCGCAACAGAACAGGAAACTGAGCAAGGCACAGAGCCCTGATGCTGGCGGAACGAGGTGGCGGAAGCCAGAGCAGCTCCTTCCCCGTCTCACCTGGTGGCGGTAGCCAGCAAAGTGCCTCCTGCCACCACTCGCGTTCCATCACCGGTTGCCTGGAGCCCTTGGTTGGTTGCCTTGCCACCTGCTTTCCATTTCCCGCCCAGCTCCTCTTAATTCTCTAAACCAACCCTTCACTAACCTGCTTTCCAGTTCCGTTCTCTTTGTGAGCTTTTTTTTTTTTTTTGCAATGACTTGGAAGGTCTGATTGATATATTTTTTTTGTCCCACAAACGTTTCTTGCTCAGCACGCAGCAATGGAGAATGGAACTGGAAAAAGGTTAGCGGAGGAATGTGATTGCTCTGGAGTGGGGTGAAGGTTATGATTTGGCATCGTGGAATGAATCCCAAATCCTAACCCACACCCCACCCAGAGCAATCACAATGCCAAATTGTAACCCCCACTCCATCCCAGAGCAATCACAATACCTAATCCAAATCCCCACCCCAAAACAATCACAATGTCTAACCGGCTGACAAATCTTACTCAAATGTGTAGTTGTCAACAGACCTACGTCCACATGGAGGGAAGTAAGCAGTGTGTAGCCCAGGCAGCATTTTAGGCCTAGTACTCATCAAAATCTTCATGAACGATCTACAGGAGGGAATAGAAAGGGAAGTTATCAAATTTGCAGATGGCACTAAGCTAGCAAGAATAGCTAACACCCCAGAAGGCAAGCTCAAGATCCAGAAAGACTTGACAGACTTGAACACCGGGCCCTATCTGACAAAACGATATTCAACAAGGGTAAAAGTAAGGTTTTACATTTAGGCAGGAAAAATCAAAGGTACAAGTACAAATTAGGTGTAACCTGGCTCAAAAATAGTACCTGTGAGAAGGATCTTGGAGTCCTAGTGGAGTCATAAACAAGAGTCATAAGTGTGAGGCAGCAGCCAAGAGCTAATACAATCCTTGATTGTATAAACAGAGACATAAAATCAAAATCACGTGAAACTTTAGTACCGCTTTATAAATCCTTAGTAAGACCACATTTGGAATATTGCATTTAATTCTAGTCACCACAATATAAAAAAGATATTGAGACTCTGGAAAGAGTGCAGAGAAGAGCAACAAGAATGATTAGGGGGCTGGAGACTAAAACATATGAAGAACGGTTACAAGAATTGGATAAGTTTAGAGTAATAAAAAGGATGAGGGAAGACATGATAGCAGTATTCCAGTATTTGAAGAGCTGCCACAAAGAGAAGGCGGTCAATTTATTTTCCAAAGCACTAGAGCGCGGGACAAGAAACAAAAATTCATTGGGGTGGATTGCATTATGCATGTGGGCATGCATGCAAGCACTATTGCAAGCGCGCACACCCTTTTGGCACCCGAGCAGAAAAACGTTAGTCATCACTGCTCTACAAAGTTTTCTGGTGAGAGTTACTTGGCTGGCCAGGAAGCATTCTCTAACACAGTGGTTCTCAATCTGTGGGTCGGAACCTGTTTGGGGGTCAAATGACCCTTTCACAGGGGTCACCTAAGACCATCAGAAAACACATATTTTCCATGGTCTTAGGAACCGAGACACCAATTTTATGGTTTTGGGTCACCACAACATGAGGAACTGTATTAAAGGGTTGCGGCATTGGGAAGGTTGAGAACCACTGCTCTAACAGATATAAGTTCACACAAATGTATTACGTGACTATCTCAAGGATTACTTACAACTATCCACAGATCCTCCCTTTGCAGAAAAATCTCAATGTTTATGCTCCTTGAGAATTCATCTCCTTTAAGAGGAACTAGAGGAAATCCTCCTCCCATTCCTGTAACACATAGCATTGCGCTGCCTTTACAGGCCAATCATCCTCAACCTCTCTCAGGTTCATGAAGAAATATTTACCTCAGAAAAACTTTACTTCTGGCTCTCTTGGGGGCACTTCTGGGCCCATATCCTGTCAGGGAATTTCATAACCGGGTTGCAAATGGAGTCGTAGACATGAACTTCTACTTTTAAGTAATAAATATATTGCAACTATATATACAGTAAACTAGATGGGAGGAGCATCATCAGTTAAATCAACACAGCAGGAACATCATGAGGTAAATTACAGACAACACACACAGAGGGAAAAAATGGCGGGAAACAAGGAAACTCCCCTTTACATTCACAGCAGTCAATCTCATCTTAGATCGCCTCATGCAGCAGCCAGTTCTCTTCAACCAACTAGTTATAACTGCGTATTCTTACTCATTTTCTAACCGTCACAGCTATTAATTTAAATATTTTAACAAGCTGCCTCCCCTGAGAGCATCTGGCCAACTGCAATGCCCTAAATTCTTGGGAGCTGCATTATAGTAATAAAGATTTAAGATATAGACAGGCATTGATCTCCGCTGAGAGTCACCCCTACAAAACCTATTCTGTAATCCTGCAAAATCTTCATGAATTTTTAGAGCTCAACACCTAGCTACGGTAATCTCCACAAGTAGCATCAGGTTTCACTTTGCTCAGAAGTCAGTACCTAGCAATCAAAAATGACTTGACGGGATTTAATCAGTGAAAACTTCTTGCCAGAGCCTTAGGTAGATATGGGGGAAACACATGTGTTTTTCAGTCACTATCAGGAGGTGGCGGATCAGGTAGACAACATCTATGCCATAATACAATAAGGCAGTGTTTTTCAACCACTGTGCCGCGGCACACTAGTGTGCCGTGACATAGTGTAAGGTGTGCCGTGGGAAAAACACTTTATATATAGTCAATATAGGCACAGAGTTAAAAAATTTTAACATTTTCTAATGGTGGTGTGCCTCATGATTTTTTTCATGAAAAAAGTGTGCCTTTGCACAAAAAAGGTTGAAAAACACTGCAATAAGGGGCCCCTGTGGTTGAGTTTAAGGAGTTAAAACCATAGAGTACTACATTTCTAGAAAGGATGGAAGTAGAGGAGAATCGCAGAGTTACTTCCGGATGACTCATGGGAGGAAAGTGGTGTGCAGAGCGGCTTTTGTGCTGTTCCCATGCTCGAAGCAGCAGCTGGAAGGTGAGTTGAGGGCAGGTGGGAGGAGAGTCTGGGAGCAAGTCGGCCTGTTCGGCTCCCTCCACTGCCTGGAAGCAGAGAAGTAACTGGGCTGAAGCATCTCAGCTGCTGCTGCTGCAGGCTCCTTCCCTCCCCAATTTTTTTACACTTGTCCTTTTTATCTTTCAGTTTATCGGATAGTTTTTTATGCAATCGTCCTCGTTTCTTTTAGATTTTTTATCTTTCATTTTTAGTAATATTGTTGGACTGGGCTTTTGTAACCCTATTTTTCAGAGTTTCTCAAGCATCTTCAGTTTCCCCTTTAAGATTTTAAAAATCCTTCCCAAGCTATCTCAAAGTTTCTTGACAACAGCTCTTTTAACGTCTAGGATGCTTGTTTAATTTTGCTCTATTGCCTGTACCCGCATTGTATTGAATTCCAATATGACATGGTCACTTTTCCTAAAGTTCCTGATGTTTTGACACACACACCCCTATCATTTCACTACTGCTAGTGAAAAAATACAATTATTGAGGACCGTTTGGGAATGTTCAGTTATATACACAGTCCTCACTTACCACTCCTTCCCAGAGCCTTCAAACTTACTATGGCCCGGTAAAAGAAGACATACACCTGACCAGAGGTGGGTTCCTACCAGTTCGCACCTATTCGGTAGAACCGGTTCGTCAAATCTACCGAACCGGTTAGAAGAGGTTCCACCAGTGGACCTCTTTTTTTATTCACACGTTTTTTTTCTTGTGTTTCGTCTTGCACCCCCTTCCTGTTTATTGTAAGCCGCCCTGAGTCCCCTCAGGGAAAAGGGCGGCCTATAAATGTCATTAAAATGAAAAAATGAAATGAAATGGACCTGGAAAGCAGGCCACACCTACAGAAGAGGTTCCAAAAAAATTTGAAACCCACCACTGGCAAGGATCTTGTAACTTGACAGCTTTAAGACTTCCATGATTCAATGCCAGAGTTTCTGAATAGCTACTTGGACCGACCTAAGTACTAATTCATAATTTCCTATCCGGTCACATGGGCGGCAAGCCACTCCCATCCGGTCACATGGGTGGCAAGCCACTCCCACAAAGGAGGCCACACCCACAGAGTAGGTTCCAACAATTTTTGAAACCCACCACTGCACCTGACCCATTAATTTGTGGCCATTGTAGCATTTGTTCAGTGACCACACATCAGCAGTTCCTGTGATTATGCAGGTGCAAGAAAAGGAGTTGCACCAATTTGTGTTCTGCCAACTGATGCACATTTATGATGGTCCCTGCATCCTACACTCATATTCCCAATTTGTGACATTCCCAGCTAGCTTCTGACAAGCAGAATCAGTGGATATATTGGCAGGAAATTAAAAGTCACAGTCATATGAAATTGCCTTTAACAACCCACAGTAATTAGCTTAATTATAGAGGAATAGAGGTAAGTTGGCACTGTCATGTTTAATGATTGGGTTGTTTAGTGACTTGGATACAAGTTCCAATTGTGGCTGGTAAGTGAGACTGCTTGAATTGTCAGCAGAGTGCTTGTGGACAGTGTTTTCTGGCCTTATTTGGAGCTAAGGACTTCCATGAGGAAAACTGGTACCTCAAATCTTGCAGAAACTTTAGGCATCATTTCATCAGCCTCAAGTTAGCTCAGAAGGTTTGATTGTAACCATTTTGGGACGTTTGGTCAGACATAGATTTTCTCCATTTATACATGTGTGGATGTATCTGTATTTATCTCTGTATGTATACGTCTACAATTATATAAGCTATCCCTAGCAGTTCCAGATATATTTGATGATAATCTTTTGCACTGCTAAAAATTTGACCCAGATCAATGGGAATTTCATGATTGATTAATGTAAGAGGTTATTCTAGCATTGTGACATGTTTGCTTTTTTGTTGTGATATACTTTTTTTCTTTTTCTCATATTTTCTGTAACTATTTTATAAATAATTAACATTATACTTTTCTTTGAATCCTATAGACAATGAGGATAGCAATAAGAACATTCTGGACAACTGAGAATAACAAGCAACTTTGAAAAGGAAAGCAAACGGATCCAGCAATCAAACGGTTTTTAATTTTCTTTAAAAAACCACACAATTCTCCTTCCCTGGCAGCTGATTGACAAAAGAAAGAAAATCAAAACAGATTCTGAGCTGGAAAGGTAGGTTATGTGGAAGGATTGCATAAAAAGTCAATGGAGATTATTTTCCATTCAGAAAAAGAGGGATATATACAGTGATGGTGTTCAAAAAATTTTCTTACCGATGGGAAAGCACCTTGCTGTGAGTGACATCGATTTGGCCATGCCCACTCAGTCACATGACTCCAACCAAGCCACGCCTACAGAACCCGGTAGGAAAAAAATGGAACTTACAGCTATTTCAGCCTTTCTACCTATTATTTTCTGCCCAGGGTCTGAGGTAGCTAAACTCAGAATCTGTCAAAGGACTCCTACATGCCATCCACTCTCCCTTAGCCACGTGTTGCCCCATTTCCCCTACTTCAGCGGCCCGCTTGGCCCTTACTAATCTCCCCGCTTCCTCCACACAACCGCCTCTTTCTTCATCCCGTAGCCTTATTTTCCTCTCACAGCTGGCTGCCAGGGAAGACAAGGCAGGGCTGAGTTGTCACTGCTGAGCTCCCCGCCAGCCCGCATTTGTTCACTCCCCTCCCCCTTGTTCGGAGAAGACTATTAGCCTCCACTTCTCTAGCATGCCGAAAAAGAGCTTCAGTCCCATGACCATCACCGCTGTCGCCTCCCGGCCCTGTTCTTTGTGCTGGCCATGCACGCACACCGCTGACACAAAGAACTGGGCGGCAGCGATGGTCATGGGACTGAAGCTCTTTTTCAGCGCGTTTGAGAAGTGGAGTCCGGTAGTTTTCAGAGCAAGAAGCCTGCAGCCGCCATCTCTTTTTTGGCCCAAGAAGCCTCCAGCCAGCCACTGCTGCCACCTCGGTTCTGGCTGGCGGTGGCTGGGAGGCTTCTTGCAACAAGCGGGGGGGGGGGGAGGTGAACAAATGTAGGCTGGCGCGGAGCCAGTGGCGACAGCTCAACCCTGCCCTGTTTTCCCTGACAGCCAGCCACGGGAGAATGGTAAGGTCACAGGACGAAGAAAGAGGTGGTCTTGGGGGAGGAAGTGGAGAGTTTGAGTAAGGGCCGTGTAGGGCCTCTGAAGGAGGGGAACACATGGTGAAAGGAAAACGGGTGGCATGTAGGAGGCGGCCCCGGGAAGGCCGTAGCTGGGGAATGGCACGTTTCTCGATCCGGCTAAGGTGGGTGGCAAGCTGGTGGAGGCTCGGGGGCAAGGCAGGAGCTGGGGAAGGGCTCGTTACCTGACTCAGCCAAGGCAGGCAGCGAGCGGGTGGAGGCTCTGGACCTCATGGAATGGCATATCCGTGGGCCCTGGCCTTCAACAGGTGGCATGCTTACCTTTGGTAAGCTGAGCAGAGCGGGCGAGGCGTAGAGGCGACTGGTGAGGCAAATATCTGGGCCGCATGGTGAAGGCAACATATAGGGCAGGGATGGGCAGGGCGAGCGTTGTGCAGGTTGGGCAAGTGTGGAAGGGGGAGGGGCAGGAGGGGAAACCAGAGGTGGTATTTACTGGTTCGGCGAACCAGTTAAAATTGCTGCTACCAGTTTGCCCGAACCGGCTGAATACCATCTCTGGATATATAAATCTGGAAGTCAATTGGAACGCCATGTAGAGCAGAAAATGATGCAGGCTGCGCTCTGGGAGGAATAAAACAGCTTGAATGAAAGCAGCACTAAACAAGCGATCATCCATATTTTGATCTCCTAGGAATATCAGTTGTGGAAAAACTCCATAGATGCCCCTGTTGTGGGAAAGATACAACTTGCAAATCACAGCTGGTTACGCATGAGAGGACCCAGACTGGAGAGAAGCCATACAAACAATCTGAATGTGACCAAACCTTTGGTCAGAACAGCTCCATTGTGGTTCACGGAAGAACCCATACAAGAGAGAAGACGTATAAGTGCTTCTAATGCAGTAAATACTTTAGTGAGTATGTCAAATTGGTGATATATCAGAAGACACAAAGAAGAGAAACCTTTTGAATGTCTTGATTGTGGGAAAAGTTTCAATCATAATTCGAGCCTGGTGAAACACCAGAGGACTCACACAGGAGAGAAACCCTTTGAATGTCCTGATTGTGGGAAAAGTTTCAATCATAATTCGAGCCTGGTGAAACACCAGAGGTCTCACACAGGAGAAAAATCCTTCAAATGTCCTGTGGGAAAAGTTTCAGTCGTCATTCAAACCTGGTGAAACACCAGAGGACTCACACAGGAGATAATCCCTTTGAATGCCCTATATGTGGGAAAGGTTTCAGTCAGAACTCCAACCTGGTGTACCACCAGAGGACACACACAGGAGAGAAACCCTTTGAATGTCCAGATTGTGGGAAACATTTCTATCAAAATTCCCATCTCATGAGACACCAGAGGACTCACACAGGAGAGAAACCCTTTGAATGTCCTGATTGTGGGAAAAGATTCATTTGTAATTCTGACCTGGTAATACACCAAAGGACTCACACAGGAGAAAAACCCTTTGAATGTCCTGACTGTGGGAAAAGTTTCAGTCGTAATTCGAGTCTCATGAGACACCAGAGGACTCACACAGAGAAACCTTTTGAATGTCCTAATTGTGGGAAAAGTTTCAATTGTAATTCTGACCTGGTGATACACCAAAGGACTCACGCAGGAGAAAAACCCTTTCAATGTTCTAATTGTGGGAAAAGTTTCAGTCGGAATTATGGTCTGGTGACACACCAGAGTACTCACACAGGAGAGAAGCCCTTCGAATGTCCTCTCTGTGGGAAAAGTTTCAGTCAGAATTCCTACCTAATGAAACACCAGAGGACTCACACAGGAGAAAAACCTTTTGAATGTCCTGACTGTGGGAAAGGTTTCAGTCAGAACTCCTACCTGGTGTACCACCAGAGGACACACACAGGAGAGAAACCCTTTGAATGTCCAGATTGTGGGAAACATTTCTATCAAAATTCCCACCTCATGAGACACCAGAGGACTCACACAGGAGATAAACCCTATGAATGTCTTGATTGTGGGAAACATTTCTGTCAAAATTCCCACCTCATGAGACACCAGAGAACTCACACAGGGGAGAAGCCCTATGAATGTCCTGATTGTGAGAAAAGTTTCTTTCATAATTTTGACCTGGTCATACACCAGAGGATTCATACAGGAGAGAAACCATATGAATGTTCAGAATGTGGGAAAAGTTTCAGTCAGAATTCTCATCTGATGACACACAAGAAGATTCACACAGGAGAGAAACCATATGAGTGTCCAGATTGTGGGAAAGATTTTAGCACTAGGTCTATTCTTATAAATCATGTAGGTATACATACAGGGGAGAAACCATTCAAATGCCTGGAATGTGGACGGTGTTTCACGAAAAATTCTTCCCTTACTGTGCACAAGAAAATCCACATGATGCAGGAAATGATAAGTTTAGAGAAGTCTTGAAATTCATTTCTAGTATCCTAGTCAAGATGAAAAACTGATTACTGACTCTGTGGCCTGATTCTTTTAGCCAAATGTCTCATATCAAAGATGAATGCAACCCCCCCCCCCCAAAAAAAAAACATTAGTTCGATAAAGGCGAACAATACATATCTGGCCATCAGCAGAAGTAACTGTATATTTACGTTAGCAGAAATGGTGCAATTTGCAAATTGGGCAGTATAGAACATAGAAACGCAACATTCAGAGTTTCATCCTTCTGCACCCTGGGTGTCCTCCAGATTTTGAGGCCAGAATTTTCCAGCCACCGTATCCTTTGCACAAAATGTCTATGAGTCATAAGCAAGATTTCTAAGTAATCCCAGTAAGCTGCTGAAGCTTCTAAACAATACATTGTAAAAAATACACATAAGAGGTTGTAGCTTGAACAGAAGCATTGTGATTTTGAGTACAGGGTTCTTCATTAACAATGCCTGCTTTGATCTTTCTTTTCTTGAAGTGCCTGCTTGTTACCCCAGTAGTAGCAGCATTAAGATGCTGTCTTGTTTGTTGCAACTGCCTTAGTGTTGGAGCTGTGAGAAATAAATTATATGGTACAAAATGTTTCATTTCTAAAAAAGTATTGTGTGGCTCTTTAAATAGCTTTTGAGAATGAAAAAAATGGGTATTATAAGCATTGCTGTGAATCTGGGGGTAAGATAATGTAAAGCTGTCTTCCCAACACATGGGAGATGTTTCTATTTCTTTCACTCCTCTCAGGGTTTCTTTTTAAAATTTTCCAAATAATCTGTACAAGTAAAGAAGGAACAATTATTGGAGCAGAGAACTGGAATTTTAGCTATGCAAATGAATCAGCTGATTTTGCTGAGTTTAGAAGACACTAAAGAATTGCAGGTTTGTTCATTTCACTAACACAATTCAGAGGACTGGTTATATATTTTTTTTCTAGGGAGTCACTTTGCATATGGTCCCTGTGCAAAAGGACGCCCGCAACCAGGACAAGGTCAGGGGTGAGGAGGAACCAAGAACCTCTTCACCTAAGCCTCCAGCTCCGGGTAGCTTCAAATTTAAACGTTTGAAAGTTTCTACATTTTAAAACATTAAAATTACAGGGCGGGGCATAACCTTTTCCTAGGGGGTCACAGCAACACTTGTAATAACAACACAAATAATTCATACACCATTCG
Organism: Thamnophis sirtalis; assembly: GCF_051295495.1. Lineage (NCBI taxonomy): Eukaryota > Metazoa > Chordata > Lepidosauria > Squamata > Natricidae > Thamnophis > Thamnophis sirtalis. Next base: position 22,403,598 of record NW_028261383.1, on the reverse strand, counting down.
AAAGCCCATCAAAAACTGAGTTTATTGACACGATTTAATAGTCAGTATGACCACCATTAGCCCTTCGAACAGCATTCAAACGAGGTGGATAAGAACACAACAAATCTTCAAACAGTTCCGTTCGATTTTCCAGATTTTCCAGAGGGCGGGGCATAACCTTTTCCTAGGGGGTCACAGCAAGATCGACAGCAGTTTACAACTTCCGCGACACCTCATTTTAAAGCCCATAAAAAACTGAATTGAATGAGCTATTAAATGTTAAATTTGTTTCGGTTGAAACTTTGAGAATGAATTTGGAAACTGTGTTGAAAAATCTGGAAAATCGAACGGAACTGTTTGAAGATTTGTTGTGTTCTTATCCACCTCGTTTGAATGCTGTTCGAAGGGCTAATGGTGGTCATACTGACTATTAAATCGTGTCAATAAACTCAGTTTTTGATGGGCTTTCGAATGGTGTATGAATTATTTGTGTTGTTATTACAAGTGTTGCTGTGACCCCCTAGGAAAAGGTTATGCCCCGCCCTGTACATTTAATGTTTCACTCATTTTTGGTGTCTTTTTTTTTTGCATAGCTGTCGTCATGTCTCATTAGGGTTAAGAATTTTTTTAAAAAAACTTGAAATAGCCAAAACCTCTAAATCTTTTGACAGGACTTTACTATAGTGCATAATTGTGCATTCTAAAGTAAGGATTAGAATCCAACCTGGTGACGACAAATTATAGCACTAGCACTTAGACTTATATAGCGCTTTACACCTTCACTTCCAGCGATGGGATTATTCTGTCTGGTTACTGCTGACAAGAGATGTCTGGGTTTGTGTGTGTGTGTGTGTGTGTGTGCGCGCGCGCATGCACGTCCCATGGCCACAAAGCGAGGCGGTGGGGCGGAGGATGAAACAAGACTTTGGGGGGGAGGACAAAATGAGGTGATGGGGGGTGGAGGAAAAAGCTTCTTAATTGTTGCTGCAAAAAAGCAGAAGGCTGAGCGACGCACCAGCGGAGGTGGGGGTGAAGGACAAAATGTGGTTGGGATGGAGGGTGAAGCTTCTTGTCCTAGCTCACTGCCGCAACAGAGCAGGAAACTGAGCAAGGCACAGAGCCCTGATGCTGGCGGAATGAGGTGGCAGAAGCCAGAGGAGCTCCTTCCCCGTCTCACCTGGTGGCGGTAGCCAGCAAAGTGCCTCCTGCCACCACTCGCGTTCCATCACCGGTTGCCTGGAGCCCTTGGTTGGTTGCCTTGCCACCTGCTTTCCATTTCCCACCCAGCTCCTCTTAATTCTCTAAACCAACCCTTCACTAACCTGCTTTCCAGTTCTGTTCTCTTTGTGAGCTCTTTTTTTTTTTTTTGCAATGACTTGGAAGGTCTGATTGATATATTTTTTTTCCCCTCACAAACATTTCTTGCTCAGCACGCAGCAATGGGGAACTGGAAAAAGGTTAGCGGAGGAATGTGATTGCTCTGGAGTGGGGTGAGGCTTATGAGTTGGCATCGTGGAATGAATCCCAAATCCTAACCCACACCCCACCCAGAGCAATCACAATGCCAAATTGTAACCCCCACTCCATCCCAGAGCAATCACAATACCTAATCCAAATCCCCACCCCAGAACAATCACAATGTCTAACCGGCTGACAAATCTTATTCAAATGTGTAGTTGTCAACAGACCTACGTCCACATGGAGGGAAGTAAGCAGTGTGTAGCCCAGGCAGCATTTTAGGCCTAGTACTCATCAAAATCTTCATAAACGATCTACAGGAGGGAATAGAATGTTTTGGGAATGTTTTGTATATTACTTTAAAATTTTCAAATTTGAAAGGATATGCATTTCATACAAAGAGTATGGCAACCTTTCATAGATTTTTGCGTGTGCTTTTACAACCCTTTGAAATGTCACTTTGCGGAGTTTATTTTTTTTTTGCCATATATAGGCAATCACCTCTTCTTTCTAACTCTCCTTTTTGCTAGACTCTGCCCCATATGTTTTCTCCGGCTTTGTCCTAATGGGCATATAAGGCAATTTACAGAAGCAAGTGGCATTTAGCAGACTTAAAATTTCTTGCTTCAGAAATGAAACACTGGGCATGTTTGGACACAGTCCTAGCTAGTATGAATGAAGCTCGCTCCCTTGGGCCCTCTGGCCTGTTGATGCTCCCAGGTCCTATATCCTTGGGAGCCACAGGAAATTGGTCATAAAAGTTTAAGATGTAGAGAGGATTTGATCTCCACTGAGACCCATATCCTTACAAAAATGCAGGAATTTTTTGATCAGGTTTCAAGCTGCAAACTAACACCCTCCAAATATTCTGCTCAGGAATAATCAAGGCTACATTCTTACTCGGGAAATTGGGGAGACTGCTCTAGCAAGATCCACTCCAATATTACAGGTGGGGAATTCATGTTGCACGTTCCATTAGTTTATTAATGGAATCAAGCTAGCAAGCTGGCAATAATTTAGGGAGTCTGCACACAAATAAGTGCTTCATGAGCTTTTAAGGCCCAGAATCTAGTTAATTTTAAAAAGCTAAGTAGGGTCAAGCTTCTAGGGTTGGACTAAGATGACCTACAAGGTCCCTCCAACTCTGTTAATCTGTTTAATCCATCTTCAACGGCACATAATCAATTAAACAATCTTGCAACTGCCTTAGGCTGAGACAAACTGATTTTCAGCTTTATATCAGTAGATGGCGCACTATAAATAAGCAACACTCACCACTAGACAACTAGAGTACAGCGGAAAGTTGGTAAAGGAGTCGAAAGGAGTTTAAACATTGTCTGGAGATTCTCAGTTATCCAGGTCATGGTTGTCCCAAAGGTGCTTTTTCAAGAAGCAACCGGACTTCCTGGTTTTTCTTTGAAGATCTTTCCTTTCTCATGCAAGAAACTTCTTCAGCTTTGACATGGAAGCTAGTCATTTGCATTCTTTTAGCAAGTTTATAAGGTCACCTCGAGGCTTATCTGTGTCATCTCAATGATGCAAATGGGTGTGTAGCCTTTTTGGAACTGTTGAAAAAACTGTGTTCTAGATTGGAGATAGATAATGCCGTATCCCTCCCCCTCTGTTGAGAGAGGGCTGTTCACTTTTGACATACACTATATTGCCAAAAGTATTCGGTCACCCATCCAAATAATCAGAATCAGGTGTTCCAATCACTTCCATGGCCACAGGTGTATAAAATCAAGTACCTAGGAATGCAAGACTGTTTTTACAAACATTTGTGAAAGAATGGGTCACTCTCAGGAGCTCAGTGAATTCCAGCACGGAACTGTGATAGGATGCCACCTGTGCAACAAATCCAGTCGTGAAATTCCCTCGCTCCTAAATATTCCACAGTCAACTGTCAGCTGTATTATAAGAATGTGGAAGTGTTTGGGAATGACAGCAACTCAGCCACGAAGTGGTAGGCCATGTAAACTCGTCCAACATCAGTGTGTGATCTCACAAATGCACTTCTGGAAGAATGGTCAAAAATTCCCATAAACACACTCCTGAACCTTGTGGACAGCCTTCCCAGAAGACTTGAAGATGTTATAGTTGCAAAGAGTCCCCCCAATCCGATGGACCGATTTCACGAATTCTAATTCCTGAGGCTGCTTGGTAGTGAGACACACACACACACTACAGTCTGGGTGAAAATGGTAAATCTCTGGCTTTTCCAGAGTACCTTTTATTAGGAAAGTTCAAAGAAACTAGATCATCAGCAATTAGTACAAATAATGTTAACAAAGGATTTCACAGTATGTTGCAAATCACTTCTTGATAAAAGGATTTCACAGTATTCTATCATTCCACATCCTGACAGAGGAGGCAGGAGGGAGGAACAAAAGGTTTTACTGTTGCTTTGATAAGGGTAGAGAGTTGTAAATCACATAGAAAGCTACATCTCAGCCTAGGCATATGGGAGTGACTGATTCTGTTACATGAGGCGGCATTTTGATTATCAGGCAAAAGGATGTTCAAGCTTGCAAGGCTAATTCATCTCTGCGTGTTTATATCTCAGATAACAGAGGCCTCTCATTCCTGTGTGTATTTGTGTTTTGCTATTCACATAAACACTTGAAATGAATTCGACCCTCTCTTATCTAAAGCTTTCCCAGGATTGTTTTTTTCTATATGGCTTCTTGGCAAATGTTCACTAGGATCAATTCAAATAGTTTATTATTCTTTTGATCTCAGCTAATTTACCTGGCCAATTATGGGGCAGATTCCCACAGTGGACCGACGTCATATTGAACCCTATGGATTAGGAATGGGATGTCACTTACAGTAAGTTCATATGCGAGTAAAGGCAGGTGAGCAAATACTTTTGGTAATATAGTGTAGATGGCTTCTTTTACTCCTTTCAAACCAGCAAACCTCTCTGTCCAAAATGTGGACTTTGAGTGGCCTTTATCTTTTAAATGCAGATGGACTGCTGAATCTAGTCCTGATGGATTTGTTCTCCTTTGTTGCACCATGTGTTTCTGCAGTGGTTGTTTTGTTTCCCCAATGTACAGGTCTGCACCTGGCTCACTGCATTGTACTGCATATACCACATTGCTCAGTTTGTGTCTGGGTGCTTTATCCTTGGAGTGGACAAGCTTCTGCCTTAGTGTTTTCTTGGGTTTGAAGTGTCACTTGGTCAACCAACAAAACATACATAACATGGCATGCTGGATTCTCTTGGATGCAGCCCTGACCAGCAGGAGTGAAGTTGGCTCCCTTAAAAGTGTTTTGTCTGATGGTGCTGCCATGTAATAAATCTGTGGGAGCCACAGGAAATCAATCATAAAGTTTTGGAATGTAGAGAGGTTTTGATTTACACCCAGAGTCACCCCTAAGAAAGGTCATTGTGCAATTGTGTAAAACCTTCATGAACGTTTACGGCTCAGCACAATCTTCTAAGCTATGTAGCATCACATTTCACTATTTCACTAGGCTCAGTTGCAAAGGTCAGTTGATAGAAGTAAAAAACAAGTTGATAGCATTTAATCAGTGAAAACATATGGAAACGCCTTAGATAGAGATGGAACAGGCATGTTTTTCTGATACCTATCTGGAGATAGTGATCAGGTAGGCAACATCTGTGCCTGAAAAATAGAAAATGCATGATAAAGGAGTTAATACCACCGAGTACTGTATTGCTAGAAAGGATGAGAGGAGAAGGGCAGAGGAACTTCCCGATCACTCCTGGGCAGAAGGTGGTGTGCAGAGTGGTTTTTGTGCTTCTCCAAGGATTGAAGAAGCAGCTGGAAGGTGCTTTGAGTGCAGATGGGAGAGAGTCCTGGAAGCAGAGAAGCAACTGGGCTGAAGCATCTCAGCTGCTGCTGCAGGTTCTTTCCCTCCCCAAATTTAAGCCCACTGGTGCTGCACACTTGAAACTGGTGGCTGCAATTTTCCTTCTGGTGGGAAGATTGGAAAAGTCTCTTCCAAGTTAAGGTGGATTCTTTGGGAATGGCTTCCCTCCAGAGGTTGTGGGGGCTCCCATCACTGGAGGGTTTGTGACAGAGCTGGGAGGGACCTTGCAGGTCTTCTATTCCGACGCCCTGATCAAGCAGGAGACCCAACATCATTTCAGACAAATGGCTGTCCTGCCTCTGATTAAAGCCACCAGTGATGGAGCCCCCACAACTTCTGAAAGGAAACCCTTCCACTGGTTCACTGTTCTTAGTGTCAGGAAGTTTCTCCTTAGTTCAAAGTTGCTGCTCTCCTTCATTAGTTTCCATCCAGTTCCTTGTCCTGCCTTCCAGGGCTTTGGAGAATGAATTGACCCCCTATTCTTGGTGGCAACTCCTTAAGTATTGGAAGATGGCTATCATGTCACCCCATTCCTCCCTTTCACTGGACTAGATTTACCCAATTCCTGCACCCTTTTTTATATTTTAGCCTCCAAACGCCTAATCATCCCATCTGCTCTTCTCTGCGCTCTTTATATTGTGGCGATCAAAACTGGATGCAGTATTCCAAGTGTGGTTTTACCAAAGCCTTATAAATTGGTACTAACACTTCATGTGATCTTGATTCTATCCCTCTGTGTAGCCAGCCTAGGACTGTGTTGGATTTTTTGGCCATTGCATCAGACTATTGGCTCATATTTAAGTGATTGTCCGCTAGGACTTCAAGATCCATCTCGCAGTTACTGCTGTTGAGCCAAGTTGTACCTATTCTGTACATTGCCATTTGCATTTTCTTGGCTAAGTGTAAAACCTATTTTTTTCTCTCCATTGAATTTCATTTTGTTGGATAGGGCCCAGTGTTACTCAGCATCTGGTTAAATCTGCTTCCTCTCAAGAAGTCTTGCTGACCACCTCTGTGCCTCTCTCCACTCTGCTCACCTCACCCATGAATTGAGTGGACGAGCGGCTCTTCTTAATCAGAGGTGCTCTGGAGATTGTCATCTCTGCTGGCCTTCTGTAGCTGCTCTGCTTATTTTTTTTTAGTTCCATGTCTTACCAGTAACCACGGTGCTTTCTATTGGTGCTGCATCCATGTATTAACCAGGTTCAATTGTGGTTTTTAAAAATAGCTATTGAGGATCTTTTCGGATGTTCAGTTGCAGAGGCAGTCCTCACCACTTCTTCCCTGAGCCTTCAAAGTTACTACAGCACTGTAAAAAAAGTACACCTGGTTCACAAATTAGTTGTCATCGTAGCACTTGTTCATTGACCCCAAGTCAGCAAATCCCGTGGCTATGAAGGTGCAAGGAAAGGAGATGAAACCAATTTGGGTTCTGCCAGCCAGTGCATATATATGATTGCCACTATATCCTATACTCATATTCCACATTTGTCACCTTCCCAGCTAGTTTCTGACAAGCAAATCAGTGAAGGTGCCAGCAGGAATTCGTAAGTCACAGTCATGTGAAATTGCCTTTAATAATCCACAGTGATTTGCTTAACAACTGCAGTGGAACATTTGTAAGTTTAGCACTGTGATGTGACATCATGCTCATGATCGGACTGCTTAGTGACCAGATAACAATCCCAACTGTGGTCAGTAAGTGAGGACTGCTTGAATTGGGATGTCACCAGAGGAGTTGTGGATTGTATTTTCTGCCCATATTTGGAGCTGAGAATTTTCATAAGCAAAACGGGTGCTTCAAATCTTGCAAAGACCTCATTTCATTAATTAAAGCACCACATTTCTAAAATTAGCTCAGAAAGTTTGACTGTAATCAGTTTGGAATATTTTTCAGGCTTGAAAAATTGATCTTTGGCATACATCATGATTAATGTAAGAGGTTATTCTAGCATTGTGGTATGTTTGCTTTTTCATTGTAATGTATACTTTTTTCTTTTTCTCATATCTTCTACAACAACTTTATTAAATTTATAAAGTATGCAGTAATAAAAATTAACATTACACTTTTCTTTGAACCCTATAGGCAAGGAGATGGCAATAAGAGCACATTGGACAACCAATAATAACAAGCAACTGTGGAAAGGAAGGAAAATGAAACCACAGAATTCTCCTTCTCCAGCAACAGAGTACCATGGGACATGCTGCAGAGCAAGCTGTGGGGCCACTATGCACCCAAACCTTTGCAAATTGCTCACTGACACGCCTTCCATCACCAGAAGGCTGAGGGTGAATCTATCAACATGTATGTGGCAACCCTTCTAAAGGCAGCACTGTACTGTGAGTTTAGGACCCTGGACGACGTCTTTTTAGACAGGGTGGCCTGCGGAGTAAGAGACATCAAATTACAGCAGCATCTCCTCGCAAAACCAAACCTCACCCTGCAGATGGCGCTCAACAAGGCCCAAGCGGCACAAACGTCAAGCCAGAGATAGAGGCTTCCTCTATCTCATAATCTTCATGAAGGGTTTTTAATTCGCGTTTCTGTCAGATCCCCTGGGTGAAGGTGATTCCTTGGGTTCTCCCATTCCAGTCTTCCTTCTTTCCTACACTGATGAACCACCTCAATTTGGTGGAATCATCCAGGATGATTCCATCCTTTTTTAAAAAAAAGTTGTTTATCTTTCTCTTTCAAATTCATTCACAAATATACACTCTAATAATTACTATTAACATTTATCTATTCATCATTAATCTTTAGTGTTATTTTCTTACAAATATATAGAATACAGTTTGGGTCACTTTCTTGCCCCCTCATGCATCCATATTATTTTGCAACAACCTTGCTCCTTCTATCTTCTCAACCTCCCTTCTCTGCCTTCCTCTTTCTTCTTCTCCTTCCTCCTTTCTTCTTTCCCTCTCTTTCCCCCCTCCTCCTCTCTTCGCCTCCTTCTTACCCTCTCCTCCTATTCTTGATTCCCCTCCCTTACTTCCTCTGCTTTACCCTTTCTTCCTTGCCCTCCTCATAGGATGATTCCATCCTTTCTCCACACGCTGGGCTTTCATTGGATTGAGCCTCAAGGGGGGCTTCCTCCTTGCATTTGACTTCATCATGATCGCCGCGCTGGTTGGAAATTCTTTGCAAGGTCCACATGGTAGGGTTTGGTTTGCTTTGGTTTGGTTTTGGTTTTATTGGACTTATATGCTGCCCTTCTCCCAAAGGACTCAGGGCGGCATACAACATAAAAACACATATGACAAAAGCTAAAAAAAAATAAATAGGAAATCCAATAACCTTCAATTGACAATTTAAAATCAAATTTAGGAATAAATTAAAATTAACAATCAGAATTAATAATTTATTTTATTCTATTAGGCCAGGCCGACTTGCTGAAAGAGCCAACTTTTTAGGGCGTGCCAGAAGGACCGGAGGTCGGGGATTATTCGAAGCTCCAGGGGCAGCTCATTCTAGAGGGAAGGTGCTCCCACAGAGAAGGCTCTCCCCCGGGTGGTCGCCAGCCTACACTGCCTGGCTGATGGCACCCTGAGGAGGCCAACTCTGTGGGATCGTACTGGACGGTGGGAGGCTACCAGTGGCAGTAGGTGGTCTCGCAAGTACCCTGGGCCTAAGCCATGGAACGCTTTAAAGATCATAATTAACACCTTGAATCACACCTGGAAAACAAGCGGCAACCAGTGCAGGCTGCCTAAAAGGGGTGTAACATGGGAGCACCTAGGTACCCCCATGACAACCCTCATTGGTACTTGAGAGACCGCCTACTGCCAATTACCTCCACTAGACCAATAAGATCCCACAGACTAGGCCTCCTCCGAATTCCATCAGCCGCCCAGTGTCGACTGGCGACTACCCGGAGGAGGGCCTTCTCTGTGGCTGCTCCGACCCTCTGGAACGAACTCCCCGTGGATATTCGTACCCTCACCACCCTCCAGGCCTTCCGCATAGCCCTTAAAACCTGGCTGTTCCGACAGGCCTGGGGCTAAAGACTCGTAGCCCCACTTCGAATGGTATGATTGTTGTGCTTTTTAACTGTGTATGGTTTTTATGTTTTTGTAACTTTGTTTGTCTTTCCCCTTCCTATGAGTTGTGAGCCGCCCTGAGTCCCTTTCAGGGAAAAGGGCGGCATACAAATAAATTAAAATGAAATGAAATTCAGGACTAGCTGGAGCCTCCGGGTGCTCTTCAAGGACAGCCCCATGTAGAGAGTGTTACAGTAGTCCAGGTGAGAAAGGACGAGGGCATGAGTGACTGTGCATAGGGCATCCTAATCCAGGAAGGGGCGCAACTGGCGTACCAGGCGGACCTGGTAAAAGGCCCCCCTGGTCACGGCCGTAAGATGTTCTTCTAAACTAAGCTGCATATCCAAGAGGACTCCCAGATTGCATACCCTCTCTGAAGGGGCTAAAATTTCTCCCCCTATTCTCAAAGATGGTATGTGATGCACAAATCGGGATGATGGGAACCACAGCCACTCAGTCTTGGAGGGATTAAGCTTGAACCTGTTCGTCCCCACCCAGATTTGCACAGGCACCGGAACATCACGTCGAGGGCATCTTTGGGGTGGTTTGGGGTAGAGATGAAAAGTTGGGTATCATCAGCGTATTGACGATACCATACCCCAAAACCATGGATGATCTCGTCCAGCGGTTTCCTATATATGTTGAACAGGATGGGTGAGAGAACTGACCCCTGGGTGCCACAAGTGAGGCACCTCGGGGTCAATCTCGGTCCTCCAGTCAATATGAATTGCGATTGATCTGAGAGGTAGGAGGAGAACCACCGCAAAATGGTGCCCCCCATTCCCAACCCCCCAAGTTGTCGCAATAGGATACCATGGTTGATGGTACAAAAGCTGCTGACAGGTCTAATAAGACCAGGACAGAGGAGCAACCCCTGTCCCGGGCCTGCTAGAGATCATCAACTGACACGACCAATGCCGTCTCCATGCTGTACCCGGGCCTGAAACCCACCTGAAACGGATCCAGGTAGGCAGCTTCATCCAGGTACTGGGGAAGTTGACGTGCTACCACACTCTCAACAACCTTCACTACAAAGTGGAGGTTGGAGACCAGACAATAGTTGGCTAAAGAAGCTAGGGTCCAGGGAAGGCTTCTTAAGGAGGGGCTTCACCACTTCTTAAGAAGGGGCCTCACCACTGCCTCCTTCAAGGTGGTGGGAAATAATCCATCTCTCAATGAAGCATTGGTAATCGCCTGGAGCCAGCCTCATGTCACCTCCCGGGAAGCCGAAACTAACCAGGAGGGACACAGAACAAAGAAATCCCCATGCACGCATACCTCAAATTCTCCCCCCATCTCATTAGAATGGCAAGCTTCCAATAGAGATCTATGGGACCTGACAATATGTTTAGGGGTTTGGATTGGAGATTTTATGAGGACAGCCAGGTTAGTCTAGGATGGCATAAAAATAACAGGAATTTAGCTACACCTTTTGTCCATCTTGATTTCATTGTCCATCTCAACTTCAGCTAGTCCAGAACGCAGCCGCGTGAATGATTGTGGGTGCACCTCGGTTCGCTCACATAACACCTATCCTCCGCGAGCTGCGCTGGCTACCTGTTGATCTCTGGGTGCGCTTCAAGGTGCTACTTGTCACTCATAAAGCCCTCCATGGTAGTGGATCTGCGTACTTGAGAGACCGCCTCCTGCCAATTACCTCCCTGCGACCAATTAGATCGCATAGATTAGGCCTCCTCCGAGTTCCATCTGCCAGTCAGTGCCGACTGGCAACTACACGGAGGAGAGCCTTTTCAGTAGTAGCTCCGACCCTTTGGAGCGATCTCCCCGTGGAGATTCGTACCCTCACCACCGTCCAGACCTTCCGCACAGCCCTTAAGACCTGGCTAGCCCGTCAGGCCTGGGGATAAAGATAATTTGTCCCCACCCGAATGAGGAATGAATGTTGCTTGTTATTTTACTTCTATGTATTGTTTGCGTCTATTGTCTGTACCCTCCCTTCCTTATTTTATGTAAGCCGCCCTGAGTCCCCTCAGGGAAAAGGGCGGCCTATAAATACTATAAATACTAATACACATAATAAACATTGAAGGCTGCATCAGTGTTGTGTTTGACCTGGGGGGGGGGAGGGTGGTTGTGGCCAGCTTGACATCACTCGTGTCGCGGGGTGCCTATGGTGGCCCCAGCACTCTGCCAGTGATAATGGTCTCCTGAGCTTCGTTTTTAACTGGGATGGTCTCCTGTAATCCTCTGCCAGTGAAAATGAAGCTCGGGAGTGTCTCACAAGGCCCTCCTGAGCTCCATTTTTCACTGGCAGAGGCACCACGGGCTGGTCCTTCCCTGTTTCCAGGGCAGCCCCGTGTGCCAGATCAGGGATGAAGTATCCATATGCTGCCTAAATATACTATTCTACTGTCGTATACATCTTATCATTAACACAATTCCCCTTAACATTTAAATGAAACTTGAGTAGCCGTAATGTATGTCCACTGTGTCCTGGTTTGAATATTTAACTGAAAACTTATCAGTGGCTGAGATAGAATTTAGAAAGTCAAATTACTGAATTGGTGAGCCAAGGCAAGAAGAAAAGAATTTAAAAATAAAAACCAAATATATGAGAAGTTTAAAGCAAGGCCACTTTCATTATGTGGTTGTGCTATTTAAGCTGATTTCAAAACAGGATATGTGAAGGGCAAAAAGCAGAAGTGGTTAATCTGTCTAGTTTGTTAGCTTTGTTCAATAGTAGTAACTGTGAAAGGGTTCTTAGAGTCCTAGTGGACAACCATTTAAATATGAGCCAGCAGTATGCAGCAGCTGCCAAAAAAGCCAACACAGTTCTAGGCTGCATAAACAGGGATAGAATCAACATCACGTGAAGTGTTAATACCACTTTATAATAAGGCCACACTTGGAATACTGCATTCAGTTTTGGTCGCCACGATGTAGAAAAGATCTGGAGACTCTAGAAAGACTGCAAAGAAGATCAACAAAGATGATTAGGGGACTGGAGACTAAAACATATGAAGAATGGTTGCAGGAGCTGGGCATGTCTAGTCTGATGAAAAGAAGGACAAGGGAAGACATGATAGCAGTGTTCCAATATCTCAGGGGTTGCCACAAAGAAGAGGGAGTCAAACTATTTTGCAAGGCAACTGAGGATAGAACAAGAAGCAATGTGTGGAAACTAATCAAGGAGAAAAGCAACTTAGAACTGAGGAGAAATTTCCTGACAATTAGAACAATTAATCAGTGGAACAACTTGCCTCCAGAAGTTGTGAATGCCCCAACACTGGAAGTCTTTAAGAAGATGTTGGATAGCCATTTGTCTGAAACGGTATAGGGTTTCCTGCCTAGGCAGGGGGTTGGACTAGAAGACCTCCAAGGTCCCTTCCAACTCTGCTATTGTATTGTATTGTATTGTATTGTATTGTTTACGACTTTCGTTCGGAGGTTCTCTGTATTTTTTTTAACAAGATGGTTTATTTCTCCTTTTACAACTTGTGATACTGTTGAAATAGAGCTAGATCTTTGCTAGAAGAAATATTCCTTTTTCATCAATGTTGATCAATTAATAAGAATAATTATATAGTATTTGTACTTTTTTTCCCCAAGTCATTTTTTTCTTTCTCAGTTTTCCCTATTTTAGGAAAGCATATACAGTAATTTCAAAAAAAATTGTCTTGTTACTTAATTAATACAGTGAGAGTCATGTATGTAGACAAAAGCTGCAAACTCTATAGTTGTGACTGTCCAAAAATTATCAGCATTCAAGTAATCTGAAAAACTCAAGGTTGAAGTTTCAGAATTTCTGAAAGGGAGAGGTAATAATAATAATCAGAATAGAACTGGAACCAGTGATGGGATTCAAATTTTTTTACTACCGGCTCTGTGGGCATGTCTTGGTGGCCTTGGCATGGCTTGGTGGACCTGGCTTGGTGGGCGTGGCAGGTGAAGGATACCATAAAATCTCCATTCCAACCCCACTCCAGTGGAAGGTTACTGCAAAATCCCCATTTTCTCCCAATCAGCTGGGACTCGGGAGACAGAGAATAGATGGGGTGGGGCCAGCCAGAGGTGGTATTTGCCGGTTCTCCAAACTACTCAAAATTTCTGCTACCATTTCTCCAGAACTGGTCAGAACTTGATGAATACCACCTCTGACTGGAAGACACCTTGGAGGTCGTTTAGTCTAATCCCCTGTTCAAGCAGGAGACCCTATACTTAATGTCTTTTCTTAAAAACCTCCAAAGATGAAGCACCTACAACGTCTATATCTGTTTTACTAAACATATTGCAAACTAGAGTTTAATATAATTAAGATGAATCAACATAATGTGACAACTTTATTCATGGAATTCGCAAGAGTTAAGGCATTATGGTTGTGTCATTGCCCTTCAGACCTAGTAGTTAGAAGTGGGCTTTTTTGTGCAATTGGTTGGTTACTCTGAGGCAGTATTCAGCAGGTTCTGACCAGTTCTGGAGAACCGGTAAATACCACTTTTGACTGGCCCCACCCCCATCAAATTCTCTGCCTCCCGAATTCCAGCTGATTGGGAGAAAACAGGGATTTTGCAGTAAACTTCCCCTGGAGTGGGGAGGGAATGGAGATTTTACAGTATCCTTCCCCTGCCACACTCACCAAGCCATGTCCACCAAGCCATGCCCATAGAACTGATAGAGATTTTTTTTTTAATCCCACCACTACTGAGAACATATTGCTAAACTAGATATGGCAGGGATCTAATTCAACAGGGCACTACTTACCTTCTTTCTATATACATTTAAACAGAGGCTGGATGACCATTTGTTGGTGATGCTCTATGTTGGATTCTTGCATTTGGTAGGCATTTGGACTAAATAATTTCCAACATCTTTTTCCAACTCTAATTTTTTTTAATTCTGTCAAACATATCTTATAGCAATAGCAGTTAGACATATATATACCGCTTCATAGGGCTTTCAGCCCTCTCTAAGCGGTTTACAGAGTCAGCATATCGCCCCCAACAACAATCCGGGTCCTCATTTTACCCACCTCGGAAGGATGGAAGGCTGAGTCAACCCTGAGCCGGTGAGATTTGAACAGCCGAACTGCAGAACTGCAGTCAGCTGAAGTAGCCTGCAGTGCTGCATTTAACCACTGCACCACCTCGGCTCCTAATGATCTGAATGCACCCTATCTTTTCTCTTTAATGCTTAATCTCTTGTTCTAGTGGCAAAAGAGGATAGTACAAATGCAGCAGAGTACCAAATTCTTAAATTGTTTAGAATAGCACCAAGAACTGTGGTGTAGGCAAGCCACTGTAGTTTTATTTTGTAGTAATTCTTCCTATTCCTCCATTTATGTGATTTACTCAGAGCAGTACTTCACAGGCAGAGAATCCAACATAAAACCTTTCTCCCTCTGAATAATACGTTGTGGAACAAGGATGTGACTGCTTAAACAATAAATAGTAAGAAACAAGGATGTAAACAATAAACAATTTATTGGTTATCGGTTTTACTTGTTTGCTATTCCTCATAAAGAGGATAAACTAATACTAAAGCAGGAATGTAGAATAATGTTACTTCATAAATAAAATAAATTTATATTTCTGCCTATAAAGACAATACTTGAAACATAGTCCTATTAACTATGGTAGACAAAAGCTGTTGTGCTAGGAATACTGAGAAGCTGTAGTCTAAGGATAATCTGTATAAAATAGTTCAGGGTTCAATATGTCTCAGTATTCAATACTATTGAACTGTTAACAATCAAAGAAGGAGAGACACTTCTCGGTCACTGGAATTCTGGGTATGATTACTGGTCATAGCACTATCTGGAATAGCAGTAGGCATTCCTTGGCTATATTTGCCACAAGACCCACAGGCACATGTGAATGAAATGCATCTGAGAACCCAGTGGGAAAAGTACTTTCTGAATTTTTCACCAGCAAAAACATAGATGATTGGATTAAGACAGCAGTGGCTGAAAGCTACTATCTCAGTCACTTGTACAGTGTAATCCAGAAACCTTAAGGAACTGCAGTTTTTGAAGAATTCAAAGTACTGTAGCACCTGCAGAAAAAGTGAGATGTGATATGGAGTCCAGAAGAGAAAAAATACGATTACCACCAGTAAAATCACTTTCATAGCTTTTTGTTTGCGCTGGTTTTTGCAGGACAGCAATGTTCTGATGATCTGCAGATAGCAAAAGCTCATGATGCACATTGGGAGAAGAAATCCAATGACGTTCATTTCCAAGTAGCTGAAAACAGGCCATATTATATTAAGATGTTCTGGATACGATGAAGTACACTTTCTGTCAGACGACTTGTGGATGAATATAAAATGGGGGCTTGCAAAGAAAACTGCTAGGGCCCATACTGATATACTAGTAAGATATCCATAGGTGACTGTTCTGGATTTCATAACACACGTCGCCCGAACAATAGCCAGGTATCTGTCAATGCTTATGAAGGTGATGAAAAACATGCCACCAAAGAAGCCCACAGAATAGAAAGAAGAAACTATTTGGCATGCGAAGGTCCCAAGGGTCCAATCATGTATAATATAAGAAGCCCAAAAAGGAAGAGAAATCACAAAAAGAAGATCAGAGATGGCCAAATTCAGAAAAAATATATCAGTGATGCTCTTTTGGTGTCTGGCTTTCAGAATGGTGAGAACCACTAGAAAATTTCCTACCAGGCCAATGCTGAAGACCAGGCCATACAATATAGGCAGGAAGACTTTTCCTAACATCTGGATGTCCAGTTTATCACATGGAATGGCTTCGTCGTCCTCATAGGAAAAAGAAGTAGATGTTACTTCATCGTTTTCTTCAGTCATGGCGAATATATGCTTAAAATAAAAATATAAATGAGAAACAGATGTGGCTATATATATATATATTCACAGCACTACTAGGAATTCTATATTATAGAACATTTCTGTAATGTAGGCAAACATTATCAAGTTACTAAGTCAAACTTAATTTTACTAGTTAAATTTGTTCTGGAGAGAAATTTATATCTGAGTATAACGCAGAGGAAAACATTGTAAATTAAACAGATTTCATTAGGACTTCATCATATTTAAGTTTTGCAGGATTGTTTTTTGTGTTTTAGTCTGAGCAACCTCTGGATTGCCAAGAGTTGTATTTAACTTGTTAGTATGTGCAAGGATTGTAGTGAGCAGAATTACAATATGAAATGGAAAGGGATATGCTACATATATGAATTTGACGTTTCAGTGAATGAGGTGATCTAGGACATATGTACCTGACCTGTCCCCAAATCTTCCACTTCTTTAGATGAAGCAGCCAGAAATACCTACACAAGATGCATAAAATCTAAGATGAGGCAAGCTATTTGGTGCTTAAAGCTGAAGATTTCACAAATGTTACTGTCTCCCTCACCTCAAACTAAAAATACAATATTAATACATTTTTGAAGATAGATTTTGGAGTTAAATGTAACTCTTATTTATTTCACAGATTTACTCATTCACTTTTCTTGGTTACAGTATGGATGTGATTAGCCGTTGATTGCTTCCAAGATGTTTTTCTATTTCCCAATTCAGTCCATGGCCCTGGTTTTTTCCTATCCAAATACAGACCAGGTTCAACTGCTTAGCTTCTGGATCAAAAGATGCTGCTACTTGCTGAGATCAATCCTATTTGGTGCTTTTTATCGATATCCCCAAATCACCTCTAATCATAGTTGGGATTATTAGAGTTCCCCATCAGTTGTGTTATAATTGGCTGCGATACAGTTGTGTTACACTTATTGTTGTTTCCCAACAAATTGTCTTGGGCTCTTTGGGTAGGAAATTTATGAAAAGCAAACAATCAATCATAGAGGTTAGCCAAAATGTTTCCTGGGTTATCTCCATTGTGTTGGAAATGTGGAAGAAAGGATGGCACATTCTACCATATTTGGTGGTCCTGTACTGAGGCCACGAAATACTGGAAAAGGATTTAAAAATGGCTAAAAGAGGTTACCGGGGCAAGCATGGAATGGAGACCCGAGAACCTTCTACTAAGCATTAAACCAGAAAACATGAGCAATAACAATAACATGCACAATTTTGGAAATCCACTACCATACCGTCGGAAGATGCTATAATTAAAAAGATCTATGAATGTGCAGAAATGGACAGAATGACGGGTTGGCTGAGGGACAAAGGAGAAACAGAACATTACCTTAGCTGGAACTTATGGTATATGTGGGCGACAAGGAGAACAGCAGGGACTTAAAACGGGGAAAGTTAAAAGTGAACATGGGTATTGTAATAGATCCCTGAATTTTGTAATGAGAAGATGTGGCTTAGAGACCTAACAATGAGGAAGGAAAGAAAAAAAGTTGGGCTGTGAATGACTGTCACCGCGGGGGGGGGGGAGGGGGGTTGTATATTTAAAATTGTATTTGTATGTTTTACTCTTGAAAAAATGTATAACTAATAAAGATTACTTTTTTAAAAAAATCATAGAAATAGAAACCCCCGCACTCTAAAGTAAATACAGACATCTACTCTTGGAGCAGGGTGACTGTTACTAAAAGAAAATATCAAAAAGTGTGTAGCTTTGCACATAATTTGCCTAGCAAGTAAGCATCTTGGGTGTTTGTGCAACCTCTTTCATTTTTTTCTTAGGGTTCTTTTTCCCACCCGTCTTGATGGTTTCAAATGCTAGAACGGAATGCATGAATTCTTGAGAAGAGTTCTGGCATCTGTTCCCAGGAGAAACACTATGAGAAGAGTAAAGGAGTGGTTTGCGATAGTAACACTCTTCCTGATTTTGCAACTGGTAAACTGACTTCTGTGTTATTTCAAAATTCAAAACAACGAAAGTGTTTGATCTGCTGGTCAGGGGTCATGGCAACTAAACTCAGAGGTGTGCTGACAGTTTCCTAATAAAGGAATTGTCCATAACAAAGCAATAGGGAAGTTGGTGAGAAATGTTTTCACTCAGGTTCTTGAAAAAAAAAGACATCCTGTTTCCCTTGGTGCTGTTCTTTTGAAAGGGGGGGGGGGCAAGAGAGATCAATGCTACCTCAATTTCTTCCTTAAATGATTCTTTGTGGGCATTTCTTATGCAAGATTAACTTGTAGCTCTTGTGGTGTCTCCCTTAGTTCTGTCACCTCTGTGGATGCAATCAGGAATAGATCCTTCCGCAGAATCTTTCTCCAAGTTATCTCCATGACTGCAAAGTGAGGCTTTATTAAACATTTTTAAAAACCCAATGGATCTGCTATTCTTCAAAAATGTAGCAAGCCTTCTCTAGTATTAAAGTCCAATTCAGTTCAGGGAAAGCCTGATTCATTGCAGATGAAGCTCTCAAATGCCCTTCAGCTTGATTCTTAAAGGTTTGTCTTTAGGATGTGATAGATTCCTCTGCTCTTTTGTCTAATGGTCAAACACATAAGGCATAATGCATCCAATAAACAGCTTGGAACAGAAGGCACATGTCAAGGAAAAGAATGACTAGCAGAAGAAACTGGGATGGGATGGGTTTGTCTCTATGCTGAATTTCACAGCAGAGGACGTTCCATCCTGAAAGCCCCCATTATGTCAATGGAAATATCTATGTAGGATACTCTGGATCTTTGAAAGGGCCGTAACCTCTATCAGATTAACAAAGTTGGAAGGGACCTTGTAGATCATCTAGTCCAATCTCTCCACCCACCCAAGCAGGAGATCCTACACCATTTCTGACAAATTGCAGTCCAATCTCTTCTTGAAAGCCTCCAGTGATGAAGCTCCCACAACTTCTGAAGGCAAGCTGGTTGATTGTTCTCACTGTAGGAAAATTTCTAGATTGAATCTCTCCTTGGTCAGTTTCCATCCATTATTCCTTGTCTGGCCTTTTGGGTACCTTGGAAAATAGCTTGACCCCATCCTCTCTGTGGCAGCCCCTCAAATATTATACAATACAATACAATAGCAGAGTTGGAAGGGACCTTGGAGGTCTTCTAGTCCAACCCCCTGCCTAGGCAGGAAACCCTATACCATTTCAGACAAATGGCTATCCAACATCTTCTTAAAGACTTCCAGTGTTGGGGCATTCACAACTTCTGGAGGCAAGCTATTCTACTGATTAATTGTTCTAATTGTCAGGAAATTTCTCCTCAGTTCTAAGTTGCTTCTCTCCTTGATTAGTTTCCACCCATTGCTTCTTGTTCTACCCTCGGGTGCCTTGGAGAATAGTTTGACTCCTTCTTCTTTGTGGAAACCCCTGAGATATTGGAACACTGCTATCATGTCTCCCCTGGTCCTTCATTTCACTAGACTAGCTATGCCCAGTTCCTGTAACTGTTCATCATATGTTTTAGTCTCCAGTCCCCTCATCATCCTGCTCGCTCTTGTCTGCACTTTTTGTAGAGTCTTAACATCTTTTTTTATAGTGTGGTGACCAAAACTGGATGTAGTACTCCAGTTGTGTCTTACTAAGGCTTTATAAAGTGGTATTAGTACCTCACTTGATCTTGATTGTATCCCTCTGATAATGCAATTTAGGATTGCATTGGCTTTTTTTGGCTGCCGCTGCACACTGCTGGCTCATATTTAGCTGGTTGTCCACTAAGACGCCAAGATCCCTCACACAGTCAATATTATGAAGCCTGGTTTCACCCAGTTTATATGTGTACTTTGGGTTTTTCTTACCTAAGTGTAGGATTTTACTTTTCTCTAAATTGAATTTTATTTTGTTAGATAGGGCCCAGTGTTCAAGTCTGTCAAGATCTAGATGAATTTTGAGCCTATCTTCTAGCCTATCTGTTCTAGGGTGTTAGCTATTCCTGCCAACTTAGTATCATCTGCAGATTTGGTAAATTCCCCTTCTATTCCCTCATCTAAGTCATTTAAGGAAATATTGAAGAGTACTGAGCCTAAGACGGAACCTTGTGTTATCCCATTGCTTACTTCCCTCCATGTAGACTTTGACCCATTAAAGACTACGCATTGACTACGGTTTGTCAGCCAGTTACAAATCCATCTGGTGGTATTGCTATCTATCTCACTTTTTTCTAGCTTACGAAGAAGTAGGTTGTGGTCTACTTTGTTGAATACCTTGCTGAAGTCTAAGTATATTATGTCCACAGTATTTCACTGGTCTACTAATTTAGTCACTATGTTGAAGGGCCATATCCTCATGCTGAAAGTGTCTCCAGGCTTTAAAGGGCTTATTAAATTAATTATTAATTAATAAAATAATTGTGAAATGCTTTATTTCCATGACAGCTTAATAGACACTGCTGTCATATTCCATCATTCATTTTGTTAAGGTGTCATTTTTAATAAAATATGATGAAACTTAATATATATATGACATGCTCTACCACTTCTCTTAGTACACCAATTCTGGTTAGATTGGCTATATTTATTCATTTAATTATTTATTTATCCAATTTATGTAGTTTCCATTTCACCAAACAAGTGATTCTGGGTAGCATATAACAAAGCTAAACAGTTAGAAAATAGGTAAAACCAAATAGGTAAAACCAAAATCATTATTATTTCTTTTAAAAAAAAGTTAAAACCCTCAAAAAACACTATATAAATCGCAAGAACGAAGAAATAGCAGATGAAAGAATGTAAAAATCACCTCATTAGTTCAGCCATTCCCTGGGCACCCTAGACATAATTACATTTTTCCATGCAATGACCAAAAAACAACACATTCAATATGGGGAGCTGAGATGGATTTTTGCAGGAAAATATGTATATTTAAAGGAAATATAACTTTATGTTCGTTTTTGCTTCTATATTTGAATATATACATTCTAAATCTTCCTAAGAAGCAAATGTGTCAACAGCCTGATGGTGGTTACTGTAGATGAAGAAGGGTGGGGTGGAAATTCCCCAATAATTATAGAGAAGAGAAAGTCCAATTTCCCCCACAGATAGAGAGAAGAAGAGTAGAAAGAACAGTAATTCCAGCCTCAGGTTTGGGCCTTCATGCTAACCATCCAAGCAGCAATATGATCACAATTCACAGAAGCCACAAAAGAGGAAGCAAACAAGTGTGAAGAAAATGTGAAGGGAAAGTGTTCTACTTGCTTCCCTTAGATTCTTAATAGATGTGTACACAATACACAGTAAATAGTATGTAGAACATTTATACTTTACCTTTATTTTGTAAAACTAGCAAAAAGCAGAAAAAGAAATATCACTTCATTCTGGATAGAGTTCACAAACAAATTAGGATTAATGACTAATGATTAATGGCTACCGCAAAAAATAGGGCTTTAGTAAAAAAAATATATCTAAATCTGCTTTCAGTTTTAAATGGTAAACATTTCATTGTGCTCTACAATGTATAATAATTAGCAATACACAGAGAGTAGGCTGACCATTATACTTTAGTGATGTCTTTGACAAATATTATAATTTATTGTGCATGCTTTCCAATATGAATCCATATTTTAAAATCTGGGCAGGAAGTTATATAATACTATCCTTCCAAGGTTGGTAAAATGAGGATCAGGATTGCAGGGGGCAATATGCCGACTTTGTAAACCACTTAGAGAGGGCTGTATAGCACTGTGAAGCCGTATATAAGAAGTCTGCTATTATTTAAAACTTTAACAAGTATTTTGAAAAGCTGGAAATTGTTAACTATCTTAAAACAGACGGCTCATTCTTCTTTTCGAAAGAAGAATATATTGCTATTAAGGATATTCTACTGTATATACCCACAATGTACATACCTTGCTTCAGAACCGCTTGCTCACTTGTATTCAATTTATAAGCAATTAATTGTATACAAATTTGTATTCAATTAATCAACTAAAGTAGGATTCATCTAACATATATATTGAATAGGATCACAATTATGGGATGTTGATATTTTCAAGGACACCTTAGGAGAAAAGCTGGGAGGGGAAGTCCTGGTTTTCTTTTTTGAGATATTATATGCAGTCTTACCTTAAATAATTCCGTCTTGCTCTGAAAACATACCGGTTGATTTTTTGTATCTGGTTTGGATGAGTCTTACATCTGCTTGAGCTTACAGTCAGCATTTATATAAATACTCTATTTCTCAGTTGCAAAATTAGCAGAAGAAATAAATTGCTTCCGTAAAAGAAATTGCACACAGTAGTAACCACAAGCATGGAAGTGTGGGCTACTTCACTCATTTCTCGTCCGGTATTTCCTTAAATCTCATGGAAGCCTGTGCTTGGCTTCTTTTTTTCCCCTCCTTTAAATTTTGGATTTAAAATTTACTCACACACACATGCATCCTCGAAAAATGTTTCTCAGTATTCATCTCAGATTTTACTTCAAATGTTTCGATAATTCAACTTCCTAATTTATACAGAGTGGATTATAAACTGTTGCAGCTGTAAACAGTAGCCTAGTATTTTAGCATATGTGGAAGAGGAAGTGACCAAGACAATTCTTAAACAGAATTACAAAATTAGTTCAAGATAGTAGTCTGAACAGGCAGATAGATTGTTCCATGCTTGATTAAGGACTGATAATCTCAGTTTTGACTGAAATATACTCAGCCACTTAAATCATGCCTTTTCTTGCCCTGTTTCTGGATTTCAAGGACGCCTTTGACAGAACACACGGTAGATGTTTGCTGTTTTTTTCACTTCTATCCAGGGGTGAAATCCAGCAGGTTTTGACAGGTTCTGGAGAACTGATAGCGGAAATTTTGAGTAGTTCAGAGAACTGGCAAATACCATCTCTGGCTGGCCCCAGTGGGGTGGGAATGGAGATTTTGAAGTTTCCTTCCCCTGCCATGCCCATCAAGCCATGCCCACAGAACCGATAGTTAAAAAAAATGAATTTCACCACTGCTTCTATTCCAGGGCTCCTTAATTTTTTTTAAAAAAAATTATCCTTCAAATAAAGAGAGGAACATTATATGTAGCAGTGAAAGTGACATTTTAGTTATGCAGATGGATTATCTGATATTACTGGGATTGAAAGACACCAAAGAAATCCAAGTTTGTTGATTTCTCCAACACCATTCAAAAAGACAGGTTGCTTTTTAGTAGGTCACATTGTATGATCCCTTTGAAGGACAGGCAACAACCTGGGCCAGAAAAGGTGTGTGAACCAATAAACTCTTGGCTTGAGTCTCAAGCTCCAAGTAACTTCGAATTTAATGTGCAAAATTTCTAAACTTTAAAATAGTAAAGTGATATTTAATTGGTTTTTTTTTTCTTTTTCTCTTTCCTTGGTGTCATTTTTAGTGGACATGTTTATCATTCTTATGGTTAGGAGTTGGAAATGATCCCAAAGCCTCTGAATCTCTCACAGGGCTATATAAAAATATCAAGCCAAATTAAATAAAGCCAACCTAACATCAGAGCGGATGGTCTACAGGGAGAGGTCAAAAGCCATAAATCCCCACTCAGAAAAACAATCCATTTCCTCAGAATGAAAGTCTGAAGCTCAGATGGAAAAGTGTAAACTATGTGTTATTTGGATAAGGTGACCAGATTTTCAGATTGGTAAAGAGGGACACCTTTGACCCGGGGGGGGGGGGGGGGCTTGATTAAAATTTTTATACGGAGCAACAAAAATTTTCATACAACGCAAAAATAGTATTGTAATATTTTTTTCATTTCAACATAACTACAATTTACAAATATAAATTGTAACTGTTGGCAAACATCAAAATTTTGATCACGTGACCATGAGATTGCTGCAATGGTCACTAAGTGTGAAAATGGTCGCTAAGTGTGAAAAATGGTAATCAATCACTTTTTTCAATGCCATTGTAACTTTGGTCACTAAGCCCATTACACCACCTTTCTTGCCACAGTTCTTAAGTGAATAACTGCAGCTGATAAGTTAGTAACATAAGTGAATCTGGTTTCCCCATTTGACTTTGTCAAAAGGTGATTATATGACCCCAGGACACTGAAACCATCATAAATACGAATCTGTTGCCAAACATCAAAATTTTGATCGCGTGACCATGAGGATGCTGCAACAGTCGCTAAGTGTGAAAATGGTCGCTAAGTGTGAAAAATGGTCATCAGTCACTTTTTTCAATGCAATTGTAACTTTGGTCACTAAACAGCCATGTTCCTGACTTAACAACCACCATGATTCACTTAACGTGGCAATAAAAGGACCCAAAATGAAGCAAAATTCATTTAACAAACGTCTCCCTTAGCAACAGAAATTGGGGGATCAATCCTGGTCGTAAGTCGAGGATTACCAGTAGCCAATTGCAAAAGGCTACTTTACTTGGAACAGGTGAGATTGTGCCTGGATCCCTTTCATGCCAACATCCCATCCAGTCCATGGGGAGAACTCCACAGGTGGACAAAAGCCTCCAATCCCCTCTCAACCTCCAGCTGACTCTGCCATCCGCCATAACCACACATGACATTTAGATGCCCCTCAAAGGCAAAACTCAGGGGACTGAATTCTACAAGGGGAGGAGTAAAGGGGGGTATTTGAGGGGCAGCCCAAAGCACCATCTGTCTAAATTTGCATCAGGCAGGCAGTAACATTTTCATAGACCATGATCAGAGGAGCAGCTGATCCTATGGAAAGATTCCTCCTGCATTCAGTCCCAGGCCTACAAGTGGAAGTACCCCTTCCTTCCTTCCTCCTTTCACCTTCTTTCCTCCCTCCCTCTTTCTTCCTTCTAGCCTTCCTCCCTTTCCATTCTTTCTCCTTCCTTCCTCTTGCCTATCTACCTTCTGTCTTTCTGCTCTTTAGATCTCTCTTCCCCCTTCCTTCCTCCTTCCATCCTTTCACCAAAAATCAGGATGTTTTATTAGCATCAGCCTAATTCTGCTGAAAATGCCAGATTCTGTGCTTCTTCTTCTTCTTCTTCTTCTTCTTCTTCTTCTTCTTCTTCTTCTTCTTCTTCTTCTTCTTCTTCTTCTTCTTCTTCTTCTTCTTCTTCTTCTTCTTCTCCTTCTAACAAAGCAGCTGCAACTTGTGCAAGCTTAGGGTAGGCTTCATCGCGATGTACTCATTTCTCGCAACCACCT
Source organism: Thamnophis sirtalis (assembly GCF_051295495.1). NCBI lineage: Eukaryota > Metazoa > Chordata > Lepidosauria > Squamata > Natricidae > Thamnophis > Thamnophis sirtalis. Next base: position 22,378,380 of record NW_028261383.1, on the reverse strand, counting down.
CCCTTTCCAATATTAAAAAGTCCCTTCAGTCCCGATGCGACCAACCCACTCGGCGTCCCTGGCCCGCGCTAGAAAATAATAGCCCCTGAGATCCCACCTGACGCAACATCGCTTTCGGGAGAAAAAGGAGGTGGGGATAGTTCTCCACCACCACCCCCGCAGAAAAGTTGTGGCAGCCGCCCGAGCTCCCTCCCCACGCCTTCTCACTTTCCCTCAGGTGGAAGTTGCTCGCAATCTCACCCTCTCGCAAGGCTCTCGACTCCTACAGGGACTTTTCAACACGGTGGCTCAACAAACTCAGGCTTTCTCCTGCTGCTGTTGCCGCTGCCATCTGGCTCCAGCAGAACGCGGCACGGGACGGCTTGGGGACCTAGCGCGGCCAGTGCAAAACATGTCAAAGACGCTGGCCGTGCCATGTAAGTTCCCACCCCCGCCCCCGTGCCCGTTCTTTTTGGAGGCCTGGCATCTTGGGCAAGTTTGGGGGCCTTGCAAAGGCCTTGCGAGGTCCCCGAACATGTCAAAGATGCCGGCCGCGCCGCGTAAGTTCCCGCCCCCACGCCTGCGCCCGTTCTTTTTGGAGGCCTGGCATCTTGGGGAAGTCCGGGGGCCTTGCAAAGATCTGTCCAAATCCAAGCGACTTTATCCATTAGAAACTGAACAAATTCCTCAGCTCTACCCTGTAAAGGGTCGTCCACATCCCTTCCTTTCAAGAGGGAGCGGGTTATTCTAAACAAGGTGGCTGGGCACGATTCAGCGGATGCAATAAGAGCGGCAAAATGTGCACATTTCGCCGCCCGTATTGCCACGAGATAGGTCCTGATATAGGGTCTCATCAGTGCTCGGTGTGATTCAGAGTTACTGGCCCTCCAGCAGCGCTCTAGGCGTCTCTTTTGGCGCTTCATCTCCCGGAGTTCCTCGGTGAAGCAAGGAGCCTTCCTGGATCCGCTACCTCAGAGAGGCCGCAAAGGCGCAATCCGGTTTAGAGCCAAGCAGCGACTAAGGACTCTACCGGACTGTGGATGAGAGCGTCAGGTATTTCTCCAAGCGCCATCTGAAATCCCATAGGGTCCATCAGGCGCCTGGGGCGGAACTACCTAATCAGTTCCTCCACCACCCTACAGTGGGGGATTGGTTTCCGAAAGTCAAGCCTCAGTAGGAAGTGATCAAACCATGACAAGGGCAAGATCTTAATACCCCTCAAATCTAGATCATGTCTCCACTGCTCCGAGAGGAATACAAGGTCAAGTGTGTGACCCGCTGAGTGAGTCGAACCCCGGATTACTTGGGTCAAGTCCATGGCTGTCATGGAAGCCATGAACTCCTGCGCCCCATCAGAGTGTTCACCGAGCGAGGGCAGGTTGAAATCCCCCAGCACCATAAGCCTGGGGAACTCTACCGCCAGCTCAGCTACTGACTCGAGGAGCGAGGGGAGGGCTGTTGCAACGCTGTTGGAAGGTACATTAACAACAAGCCCTCTTGACCCTCAAGGTCCAACTTCACCAACAAGGACTCACACCTGACAAGCTCCGGAGCAGGGATCCTACGAGGAACTAAAGACCTTCGGACGATGACAGCCACTCCCCCACCCCTTCCCTGAGGTCACGGCTGATGAAGCACCTGAAACCCTTCTGGGCACATTTCAGTGAGGGGGACTCTTCCCTCTGGGCCCAACCTGGTTTCAGTAATACATGCCAGGTCTGCCCCCTCATCTAATATTAGGTCCCAGACAAGGGGAGCCTTATGAACCACAGACCTGGCATTTAGCAACAACAGCCTGAGACCAGGGCCCTGACCACTCTTGCCATCTGGTCCTGGAGTGGAACTAACAGGGCTGGAAGGAGGGATCGCTGTGACTAAGCGGACCCTCCTTTCCCGGTAATGGCTAGCCCTGAAGTTCCCACCGTACCTGCCCCTCCCCATCATGACCGTAATGTTCCGGCCCACTCCCGCACCCGTAGACACCATTTCCCCTCCCGTAGCCTCCGCTCTCTCCGGCAGGCCATTTATCTCAACCATTCTAGGATGGGAGATAGGCCTGGGCCCCCTTCCACTGCTGCAACAGTACTCAGTGGAGGAGGCACCCGGCTGTTCTCCCAGTCCTCATACATACACAGTCACTCACTCATGCAATCCCCACAATAGTCAGTTAAAAAGTACAATACAATAGCTCATATAAATTAAATAAAAGTGGGCACAGACATCGACAATCATACCAGACACACCTCATCCATAAAAAATGCACAGATCTTAAATCCACTCAATGGGTTTGTGCAAATATGGAGTGGAAAACACTCCTTCACTCAGTAGCAAATGCGATTATATGACTCCCGGACACTGAAACCATCATAAATACGAATCTGTTGCTAAACATCAAAATTTTGATCATGTGACCATGAGGATGCTGCAACGGTTGCTAAGTGTGAAAAATGGTTGCTAACTGTGAAAAATGGTCGCTAAGTGTAAAAATGGTCATCAGTCACTTTTTTCAATGCCATTGTAACTTTGGTCACTAAATGAACTGTTTGAAAGCTAAAGTTAGCTTGCATTATAATGCCTTATGCTAGCTTACATTTTCAAGAGAGAGAAGCTAAACTCCTTATTAGAATTGAAATAGAAATGAATAGAGTAGAGTAGAGTAGAGTAGAGTAGAGTAGAGTAGAGTAGAGTAGAGTAGAGTAGAGTAGAGTAGAGTAGAATAGAATAGTTTATTAGCCAAGTGTGATTGGACACACAAGGAATTTTGTCTTTGGTGAATATGCTCTCAGTGTACATAAAGAAAAATAAAATAGAATACATTCATCAAGAATCAGAAGCTACAACACTTAGTGATAGTCTCTCCCTCTCTCTCTCTCTCTCTCTCTCACACACACACACACACACACACACACACACACACACACACACTCTCCTCCTTTGGATTCACTGGGCCGTTTATAAATTCCCCCTCCTGTGCACACCTTCACCCTCTCTCTCTCTCTCACACACACACAGACACACACACAGACACACACACAGACACACACACACACACAAACACAGACACTCCTCCTCTGGATTCACTGGGCCGTTTATAAATTCCCCCTCCTGTGCACATCTTCAGCCTCTCTCTCTCTCTCTCTCTCTCTCTCTCTCTCTCTCTCTCTCTCTCTCTCTCTCTCTCTCTCTCTCTCTCTCTCACACACACACACACACACACACACAAACACACACACACACACACACACACACACCTCCTCTGGATTCACTGGGCCATTTATAAATTCCCCCTCCTGTGCAAACACTCCTTCAGTCTCTTTCTCCCCTCTTTCTGGATTCGCTCCAAAGTTTTTAAAATTACCTCTTCTGTATAGAGACCAGGTTATCAGCCACGTGAGACATACGCTGTGTTTCTATGGCACAGTAATCCCCTCCCCAAACAACACACAATGCCAATTTAGAAGCCCTGAGCAGCTGAGGCGAAGCAGCAGTCCTATGGGAGGGGGAGGGGCTGAGCTTGAACAGCCTTGGAGGCAGCTGCTAGCTCCGAGAGAGAAAGAGAGAGGAGGGGAGGGAGGGGCTGCTCAAAGCAACAGAAGAAGAAAAAATCAGTGCGGGAAGCCCGCAATCTCCACATGGAGTAAAGTGTTCTCCTCCCTCAGCCATTGGCAACAGTTCCCAAGGACATGTGGGCGGGAATGCGCTCGGCTCGAAGAATATACGCTCTCAGCTGCTAGGAGAGCCTCAAGGCGGCTGGAGGCTTTTTCGTAACTTAAAAAAAATTGGGACTTAAAAAAAAAAAAAACGGGACGCGGGACAATTTTTTCAAAAGAGGGACTGTCCCGCTGAAATCGGGATGTCTGGTCACCTTAACTTAGAGTTATACATTATATCACCAATCCTCTATCAAGTATACATAAATTCATTGTTATCCTTATCCATTTTAAAACAAAAAGTTCTAAAGTAATCAATTCATATATGTATTAGCCTTTCATTGTATCGTTGTTAATCTATTTCACAGCATAATTATATCACTTAACGCCTTCAGTTAAAACATAAGTAAAATATTTTTCATTTCTAGTTTTTCCCCCCAGCCACTGATAAAACAAGTCCCATATCTTATAAAATTGCTTGTCTTCTTGTTCTCTAATTTCAAATGTCCGTTTACTCATTTCAGCACACTCCATTATTTTTCGAATAACTTCTTCCTGTTTTGGTATTGTTTCATTTTTACAGTTTTTTGCAAATACAATTCTGGCTGTTGTTAGAACGTTTACAATCAAATATTTTAAGTCTTTGTTATAGATTTCTGGTATAATTCCCAATAAAAAGATCTCTGGTTTAAAATCTATATGTTTATGTATCATTTTCTCCAACCACATGTGAATTTTAGTCCAGTATCTTTTAGCTTCAATGCAAGTCCACCACATGTGGTAATATGAATACGGTATCTGATGACATTTCCAACACTTTTCTGATTTATTCTTGGACATTCTTGCAATTCTCGTTGGGGGTAGATGCCACCTGTAAAACATCTTATACAATTTTTTTCTATATGCAGTAGACATTGTCATTTTATAATTTTGAGACCACAATTTCTGCCATTTCTCTAAATCAATCCCATGCCCAAAGTTTTTCCCCCAAGCTATCATGGTTTCTTTAACTTGTTCCTCTTGTAATTTAACCTCCAATAAATGTCCATATAGTTTTTAAATTACTTTTTCATCAGTACCTGTTAGAATTTTATCTCAGTCATTTTATTGTAAAAACCTTTTGATTTTCTATCTTCATTATATCTAGATTGTATCTGTACATTAAGGTGACCAGATTTTCAGATTGGTAAAGAGGGACACTTTGACCGGGGGGGGAGGGGGTGATTAAAAAATTTTTTTTTCACTTAACAAATGTGGCAAGAAAAATTGTAAAATGGGGCAAAAATCAATAAATTTCTCACTTAACAACATAAATTTTGGGCTCAATTGTGGTCGTGCATTGAGGACTACCTGCACTTATCTTCAGTGTTACTTCATTCTGCTGTAGCATTAAATTTCATATAGAACAAGCTTGTTCTTTCAGAATTGTGGAATTGTTATATAACTGTCTACCTTTAGAAAAGTTTCTCTTGAGTTAAACTCAGCTCCTATAATTTTATTGATGTGTCGTAATTTTCTTAGCAGTAGTATGGAAATTGTCATTGTTGCTTTTGGACAATTTTTAATATTTTCCTATTAAATATACAGCACTGAGATTCCCAGGTGGATTCCCCTCCAATTATTAGCCAGGTTCAACCCTGCTCATCTTTTTGAGAGCAGGCAAAAACAGCGAGGTTACATCCCTACAAATTGAACACTCTCTCCCTCCCTCTCTCTATCTCTCTCCCCTCCCTTCCTCTTTCTCTCTGTCACTCTGTGTGTATTTGTGTGTGTGTGTGTCTGTCTGTCTCTCATTCACTCACTCACTTAATCACTCACCCTGTGTGTGTGTCTCTCTCTCCCTCCCTCCCTATCTCTCTCCCCTCCCTTCCTCTCTCTGTTACTCTGTGTGTGTGTGTGTCTGTCTGTCTGTCTGTCTCTCATTCGCTCACTCACTTAATCACTCACTCTGTGTGTGTCTCTCTCTGTCTCTCTCCCTCCCTCCCTCTCTCTCAATCTCTCTCCACTCCCTTCCTCTCTCTCTCTGTCACTCTGTGTGTATATGTGTGTGTGTGTCTGTCTGTCTTCTGTCACTCACTCACTTAATCACTCACTTTGTGTGTGTGTGTGTGTGTCTCTGTGTCTCTGTCTGTCTTTCTGTGTGCCTCTCCCTCCCTCCCAACCTGCAGATGGGCTCTGGACCAGCGGAGCCTCTTCCTTCTTTTTAACCAGGTGATCTTCTAAGACATAACAAAGAACCTTAATTACAGGCTGAACAAAAGAGCCCATCCAGGAAGAGGGCGATCCCTGATGTTACTCAGACCAGCTGAGCCTCCCTGGACGTCGCAGCAGCAGCAGCCCCAAGTGTGCCGATCTCAGCGTTTTTCGCATCGGGGCATGCTGCAAGAAGAGTGAGTGAGTGAAGACCCTTTCTAGCTGGCGCAAAGGACTTCCCAAGACTTGCTTTGCAGCAATCCAGACTCCCTCCCTCCCTCTTGCAGCCCACCCCATGAGAAAAACGCTGAGATGTTAAGTGGCTCCCCCTCTACTCGGAGCACCTGAGCTGGGCACCACGTTACCCCTGCCCTGCCCCCTCCTCCTCCACCGTGCTTTTGAGGAGCCATCGGGCCTTTTTTCCTGCTCCTGCCCCTCCACTGCCTTCCTACTGGCTCCCGTGGCCTCAAGGCTTCTCAAAAGCATGGCGGGCGCTTTGCCGGCTTCACCTCAGCCGCAGCGCCGAGCAGCAAATCCGGCGGTGCTGTTAGAGGAGGAGGAGGCAGCAGCAGTTAGTCCGGTGGTGGCGGGGGCTTTGGTACTTCACAACTACCGTCAGTCCAGTCGTCCCGTGCTCATCAAAACAAATCACTGCAGCTGCACGGAAGTTGAAAAGTGCTGCGCGGTGTTTTCTTGCCTTAGAGGGAACAGTGGTCCCGCGGGGGAGTCTCCGTCTACTGTGCTCGCCTCACCTGCCGGCCCCCGAAGTGCGCGAGGGATGCTTTGGGGAAAGGCTCCGCTTCCAGACCCCGCCGAGGGCCACACAAAAGAGGTGGCTCTTTTCGGAGAGGCAGAGGCTTTCCCATGGCTTGTCCGGGTGGAAGTGGGGCAGGAAAGGCGAGCCGCTCCCCCGCCCATCCGCCTGCTCACTCGCTACACTACCCCGCCCATGTGAGCGGCAGCAGATGGGCAGGGGAGCGAGCGATCAAAGAAGCCGCCAAAATTAAAGCGGGATCTTTTGAGAACGGCCCGGGACGTGGGAAAAATTATGAAGAAGCGTGCCTGTCCCACCAAATGCGGGACGTCTGGTCACCTTACTATACATATGAGTACCAATTCATTTCTATTCCTTCTTCTTTCAACTCTTCGATAGATTTGAGTTCACCCTCTGCATTCAATATTTCAACATATCTAACTGTTTGTTCCTTTTTATATATTATTGGATATGAAAATGCTTCAATTGTTGATATCCAGACTGGAATTTTTAAGTAGTGTAATCTTTTAACTTTTCCCAATTTAATAACAAGGCTCCCTTATATAACGTCTTCTAAAATAACCATGTGCTTTAGTTCCCTTATACCATAAAAAAGCATGCCATTCCAACAGTAAATCATGACCTTCTACATTCAATAATCTAGAGTTTTTTAGTGTTATCCACTCCTTAATCCACATCAAATTTGTTGCTTGGTAATATAACTCCCAGTCAGGTAAGCCCAGTCCTCCTCTAGTTCTAGCATCTTGTAACAGTTTGAGTTTTATTCTTGCTTTTTTCCCTTGCCAAATAAACATCAAAACTATTTTATTTAGATCTTGAAAAAAGTCCTTACCCAGTCTGATTGGGATTGTCTGGAACAGGTATAAAATTCTAGGTAAGATATTCATTTTGATTGTAGAGATTCTTCCCATCATTGATAGTTGTAGATTTTCCCATTTCATCAAGTCAGTTGCAATTTGTTGTTTTAGTCTAGTATAGTTGTCCTCCTTAAGAGTACTGCATCTAGGTGATAAATATGTCCCCAAATATTTAACCTTGCTTGTGATTTGAATCTGCAAAGCTTCTGACAACTCTTCCTTTTTTCTTGCTGGTATGTTCTTTGTCAAAATCTTTGTTTTGTCTTTGTTTATTTTCAAACCTGTTACTTTTCCATATTCCTCTATTCTTTCTAACAATTTGGGTGCTGTTTCTAATGGATCTTCAAGAATAAAAACCAAATCATCTGCCAACCCTTGTAGCTTGTATTCTTCTTTTTTAATTTTAATTCCTCTTATTTCTTCTTCTTCTTCTCTAATTTTTTATTTAAAACTTCTAATGTTAAGACAAAGAGTAACGGTGATAATGGGCAACCTTGTCTCATGCCTCTCTTTATTTCAATAGAATCTGTCAATTCTTCATTTACCATTATCTTTGCTGTTTGTTTATGATATACCATTTGTATGGTTTGGATAAATTTCTTACCAAAGTTCATCTGCTCCAATTGTAGAAACATAAATTGCCAGTTCACATTGTCAAAAGCTTTCTGTGCATCAAGAAACATCAAAGCCATTTGTTTTTCAGGATGAGCCTCATAATATTCATTCTCATATTGTCTTTAATTTGTCTCTTTGGTAAAAAACCATTTTGGTCTTAGTGGATAAAGCTATTTAAATATTTTTTGAGTGTCTCTGCTAGTATAGATGCAAATAGCTTATAATCTGAGTTTAATAAAGAAATTGGTCTATAATTCTTAGTTTGTGTTAAATCAGTCTCCTCCTTGGGTAGCAATGCAATGTATGCAGGGCTGGATTTAGATGAAAAAAGGACCTAGGCTATTTCACTTATGAGACCCTTTCACCTCCCATTTTTAAGTTTAGTAGCATAAGGCACGTCAATATTTGCCATAGCAATCAATGAACGTATGAACTATACTTTGGTGCAATCTAGTATATACAAACGAACAGACCCAATGAGCCGAACGCATTGATCTTAACCAATACATTTTTATATTTGTTTATTAGTCATATGCGTAGAATTTCTCCTTATTTTCGGTTCAGTGTTTTAGTGTTCACTGTTTTTAGAATAGTGTAATTTTAATTTTTCTAACAATTTGAATGTAGGCCCCTCTTGATCTTGAGCCCCTAGGCTGAAGCCTAGTTAGCCTATAGGAAAATCCGGCCCTGAATGTATGCTTCTGACCATGATTTCGGTATTCTACTCTCAGATATCAATGTGCTGCAGAGTGAGGAGTGGCCGCCAAGGCCAACTGTCTGGCATAACAACCTTTTTACAGTCACTCCTGCACAGAATAATCCCCTCACCCAAATACCATGCCCCCCTCCCTGTTTCAATGGCAGCCGAAAGCAAGCAGCAAAACAGAGGCTGACATCTGGCCTTCCATCAGGAAAGGAAATCACCCCTGCAGAAAAAAACAGACAAACAGATGAACAACACAAACAAGAAAAAAGGGAAAGGGGGAAATGTCAAAGTCAATTGAGGTCATGGCTTGTCGGGGTAGGTAGAGTAGAATTTACATAAAAGTTGGGAAGCCCACACGTTGGACCTATTGACCCATTAAGATTGGGAGGGAAGAAAATGTTTCCAGGAGACTAAATACTGAATCGATTTCTAGGTTTTCTAGAGTCCAAAATCTCCTTAATCTCAAAATCTTGCTCTCCCTCAATTAGAAGAGGGGCAGGTGGTGCAGGTAGAGGAACTCGCAAACAGGAAGTGTGTTCCGGCTTCAAAAGTTTGACATGAAACACTGGGTAAACCCGGTTAAGGTACTTAGGCAGCTCCAGGCGTACTGATACAGTGTTAATAATCTTTACAACGGGAAACGGACCGATGTATTTAGGACCCAGTTTCTTAGACTTTTGGGTGGTTTGAAGAAATTTGGTAGACAAAAACACCCGATCTCCAAACTTGTATTCTCTTGGTTTTGTTCTCTTCTTATCGGCCTGTTTCTTATGTGCTTGATGAGCAGCATCCAGCGCCCAGTATGCCAAAGGCCAGATTTTGCGGAGTTGGTCACTCCATTTGGAGAGTGACAGGACTTGTGGCTTTTCTCGTGGTACCTCCGGGATAGGTACAAAATCATGGCAAAACACAATTTTAAACAGGGTAAAACCCATGCTGCTGTGCACCGAGTTGTTGTAGGCCACTTTAGCATGAGGTAACCGTGGCACGACAAAACCGCGGTCCACTAAAGCGCGCCCGATTAAAGCGGGTACCTGACATCAGCAGCAGCGCGACAAATACGACCGCGGAGAAAAAAGGGCGCTTTTAAAAGCGCTTTTAAAGCAATCCGATTCACGTTAAGGTAAGGTTTAGGTTTAGGTTTAGGGTTAGGTTAAGGGTTAGGGTTAGGTTTAGGGTTATGTTAAGGGTTAGGTTTAGGGTTAGGTTTAGGGTTAGGTTTCGGGGGGTTAGGTTTAGGTTTACGTGTTAATTTTAGCTTTACCGCTCACAGCATGCTTTTTTCGTCGCGCTGTGATGACGTCAGGTACACGGTTTCATCGAGCGCGCTTTAGTCGACCGCGGTTTTGTGGTGGAACCTGAGGTAACAACTCAACCCAATTATCTTGCTGATAATTAATGAAACATCGAAGGTACTGTTCCAAAACAGAATTAGTCCTTTCACAAGCTCCGTTAATTTGAGGATGGTGGGTGGAGCTTAGCCCCTGGGCGGAGCCAATCAACTTCAAAAACTCCTTCCAAAATAAGGAGGTGAATTGGATCCCCTATCGGAGATAATGCGGTCCGGTACACCATGTAGACGATACACATGTGTAATGAACAATTTAGCCAAGGATTTAGCCAACAGGATTTTGGAACAAGAAATAAAACGAACCTGTTTGGAAAACAAGTCTGTAATGACCCAAATCACAGTATTCCCTTGACTTTCTGATAATTCAACAATGAAATCCATAGATATTTCCTTCCATGGAGCCTCAGGACGGGCCACACCTTGGAGCAGACTCTGAGGTTTTCCCTGTGGCCGTTTTGCAGCAGCGCATGTGGGGCAACTGGCCACATAAGACTCAATGTCTTTCTTTAACGACGGCCACCAAAATTGCCTTTTAATGAGGTGCAGGGTTTTCACAAACCCCAAATGGCCAGCCATGTGTGAATCATGGGCCCGTTGTAGAACCAGAGTCCTAATGGTAGCTGGAACATACAGTTTAGCACCTATCCAAGCTAGACCATCTTTCATGGTACACTCATTTGAATGTTGCTTAAACCAATAATTGGATTCAAGGCCCTCCTTGAGTTTGAAGACGAGATCCTTTGTGACCTCAAAATTAGAACTACTCTGGCTTCTGGTGACCACCGGAGCAGCGCGGCTCTTTGCTGGGATGACTGGATGAAACACGCTAAGCTTTGAGCTGTGGTATTGTGGTAGTCGGGATAAAGCATCTGCCATAAAGTTCTTTCCCCCTGGGATATACTTTAAAGTGAAGTTCAACCTTTGAAATGTTGAACCCATCTGTTTAGGAGATAACTTCCAAGGGGTCTTTAGCGCCTCCAAATTCTTGTGATCAGTCCACACCTCAAAAAGGTGTCTAGCCCCCTCCAGAAAATGTCGCCAGGTCATCAAAGCCCACCTGACTGCAAAAGCCTCCTTTTCCCATATAGCCCATCGACTCTACTTCTCAGTCAGCTTTTGAGAGGTGTAAGCGCAAGGTTGTAGTTTTCCATCAGCATTTGCCTGCAACAATACTGCCCCCACCACAACATCACTTGCATCCACCTGGACCACAAATGGTGAATCCATGTCTGGGTGTTTTAAAACTGGTTCAGCCGCAAACAGCCGTTTTAGTTTTTCAAATGCGGCTTGATACTCCATAGTCAAATTCAATGGCTTCCCTGGTCTAGGCTTAGCCTCTCCCTTTGATTTTAGGAGGTTCGTAATAGGGAAGGCAATTCTGGTGAACGAGGGAATAAATTGACGATAAAAATCCCCCAAAAATCCCCAAAAACTTTGCAATTGTTTGCGGGTGCGGGGTAGTGCCCATTCAGTGATAGCTTGGACCTTTGCCAGGTCCATCTCTATGCCATTATGGGAGATACGATACCCAAGGTAGTCAATTTTCTCCTGATGAAATTCACACTTAGACAATTTTGCATACAGTTCCGCTGCTTTAGCACTGAGCGGACCAATTTCATGTGTTCTTCCGTGTAAATAAGGATGTCATCAAGATAGACCATCATGCCTTTATAGAGGTGGTCATGCAAAACCTCATTAATTAGTTGCATGAAAACAGCTGGTGCCCCCTGCAGGCCAAATGACAGTACCCGGAATTGAAAACAACCAAGAGGGCAGTTGAAAGCAGTTTTCCATTCGTCTCCCTCTTTAATTCTGACTCTGTAATAGGCCTCTCACAGGTCTGATTTCGTGAAGATCTTTCCCTTACCCAATTGGGCCAGCATATCTTTCATTAACGGTAATGGGTAGAGGTTCTGAACACAGACCGCGTTAAGGTTCTTATAGTTAACAACCAGACAAAAGGAGCCATCTTTCTTCTCTCTGAACAAAACTGGAGCAGCTACTCGGGGTCTAGCAGGCTCAATGAATCCCCTCTGTAAATTCTTGTCAATAAACTTCCTTAACTCATCCATTTCCCCAGGGGTCATTGAATAAATCTGAGGTTTTGAAAGTTTAACCCTGGGGAGAATATCAATGTTGGAGTCAGTGGCATGGTGTGAGGGTAATTTATCAGATGATTTTTCATTGAAAACATCCTTTAGGACCCAATACTCTTTCGGGATATTCTCCTCCCCCTCAATTTTTTCTTGCCCCCTGACTGCTAGGTTGGGGTCAGTGTTACTCTGTTTGGGTGGGAGCTCTCCCTCAGGGGGTGTAACAGTTTGGATGCGTAACCATCCCTTCTTCCAATTGATGTGCGGGTTCCATTTACGCAGCCAGGGCAAGCCTAATATAAGAGGCCGGTCCATTCCTGGTACCACAATAAAGCTTATTGTCTCTCAGTGAGTTCCCATTCACATGTCTATTGGCTCAGTTACAAAATGAGCAGGGCTCCCCCCAGCGATTGAGCCATCCAACTGGCAAAAAGCAATAGGAACTTTTAGAGTTTTTAGTTTTAAGCCCAATTTTTCCACTACTTCGGGACTAACAGTGCAACATGTGCATCCCAAATCTAAAAGGGCCAGCATTTTTTCTTGTGCGCCAGTAGAGGGCACCCTTAGTTCAACTGGGATAGTCATGGGGCCGGATCAGGAACTTACCAGGCGTTCATCGTCAGATTCAGTTTCACTTTCCTCCGTCGAGGAGGGTGATTCCTCTTCCCCCTGAGCAGAGCGGAACTGTGGATTTGGTTCCTCCCCCTTCATGGCAGTTTCCCTCCTCTTGTCGGGAGGCTTCTCTAGCTTTTTCTCACCCTGAAGAGGGGGCTTTGGGGTCATCTTAGTGTGGCAGTTTGCTGCTCGGTGCCCCTTCTTCCCGCAGCGTAAACAGATGAACGACTTAGATTTGCTTGCAGACCCTCTTCTCCCTCCTTTAGGGGCTCCTGAGGGGTTTTTTGTAGGCATAGTCTTCTCGCTTTCACTATCCTCCCAGTAATTATCTCTGGCTAAGTCATTCTCCACATCTGCAGCCAGTTCATACCAGGGTTGCAGTCTGCGGGGGCCCCTCCTGTTTACACAATTCTGGAATATCTCTTTGTTTAACCCATCCATAAAATGATCCATCAATGCTTCTTCACTCGGCAGCATCGGAGGCCCTCGACCGGATTGCGCCACTGCGGCTCCTCCGAGGCAGCGGATCCCGGAGACCCCCTTGGTTTACCGAGGAACTCCGGGAGATGAAGCGCCGGAGGAGATGCCTAGAGCACCGTTGGAGGTCCGATAAGTCCGAATCGAACCGAGCAATGGTAACCACCTGCACCAGGGAATACACCAGAGCACTTAGGGCAGCAAAAAGATCCCACATAGCCACCCTGGTTGCATCCGCTGAGTCCCGTCCAGCCGCCCTGTTTAGGATAACCCACTCCCTATTGAACAAAAGGGAGGCGGGGGAACCCTTGCAGGGCAGAGCTGAAGAGTATGCCCAATTCTTAGCGGACAAAATTGCTCGGTTTCGGTCGGACTTGGACTCCACCCCCGCAGTTCCAGCCGAGGCACAAGGGGACCAAGTAGAACAGCTCTGGGTTGAGTTTCAGGACGTTACCCCCGGGGATGTGGACAAGGCCATGAGAGCTGTAAGTACCTCCACCTGTGTTCTGGATCCGTGTCCCTCATGGCTGGTTGCGAACTGCAGTGAGGTGACACGAGGCTGGATCCAGGCGGTCGTGACCGCCTCCCTTCGGGAGGGGAACTTCCCCGCCGCACTGAAAGCGGCGGTGGTGAGACCCCTCCTGAAGAAACCATCCTTGGATCCAGCTGCTCTTAATAGCTATCGCCCTGTCTCCAACCTTCCCTTCTTGGGGAAGGTTGTTGAGAAGGTGGTGGCCTTCCAGCTCCAACGGTCCTTGGAGGAAGCAAACTACCTAGACCCCTTCCAGTCAGGCTTCAGACCCGGTTACAGCACAGAAACCGCTTTGGTCGCATTGATTGATGATCTCTGGAGAGCCAGAGATGAAGGACATTCCTCCATCCTGGTCCTCCTTGACCTCTCAGCGGCTTTCGATACCATCGACCATGGTATCCTTCTGCGACGACTGCGGGGGGTGGGAGTGGGAGGCACCGTGCTACGGTGGTTCTCCTCCTACCTCTCGGACAGGTCGCAGTCGGTGTTAGTGGGGGGGCAGAGATCGTCCCCTAGGCCCCTAAATTATGGGGTGCCTCAGGGTTCGGTCTTATCCCCCCTGCTATTCAACATCTACATGAAACCGCTGGGAGAGATCATCCGCAGGCACGGGATTAGATACCATCAATACGCGGACGATACTCAATTGTATCTGTCCGCCCCGTGCCAACTCAATGAAGCGGTAGATGTGATGAGCCGGGGTCTTGAGGCCGTTATGGACTGGATGAGGGTTAACAAGCTTGTGCTCAACCCAGAAAAGACCGAGTGGCTGTTGTGTTTTCCTCCCAAAGATTTGACTAATATTCCATCACTCAGGCTGGGGGGGTCAAATTCTACACCCCTCAGAGAGGGTTCGCAACTTGGGAGTCCTCCTGGATCCACAGCTGTCATTTGACCACCACCTAACGGCTGTGACCAGGGGGGCATTCGCCCAGGTTCGCCTGGTGCGCCAGTTGCGACCCTACCTGAATCGGGAGGCTCTCACAACAGTCACTCGGGCCCTTGTGATCTCTAGGCTGGAATACTGCAATGTGCTCTACATGGGGCTGCCCTTGAAGAGCATCCGGCGACTACAGCTAGTGCAGAACGCAGCCGCGCGAGTGATTGCGGGTGCATCTCGATTCACCCGCATAACACCTATCCTCCGCGAGCTGCGCTGGCTGCCTGTCGATCTCCGGATGCGCTTCAAGGTGCTATTAATCACCCATAAAGCCCTACATGGCAGTGGATCTGGATACTTGAGAGACCGCCTTCTGCCAATTACATCCCTGCGACCAATAAGATCCCATAGAGTAGGCCTCCTCCGTATACCATCGGCCAGCCAGTGTCGGCTGGCAACCACAAGGAGGAGGGCCTTCTCAGCAGTAGCCCCGGCCCTTTGGAACGAGCTCCCCGTGGAGATTCGTACCCTCTCCACCGTCCAAGCCTTCCGCATAGCCTTGAAGAACTGGCTCGCCCGTCAGGCCTGGGGATAAGGATAGTTACCCCTCCCGAATGATGAATGTATGTTGCCTACCATTTTATTATATGTTTCTATCTTGATGTTTGTATTCCCCCCTTCCCAGTTTTATGTGAGCCGCCCTGAGTCCCCTCAGGGAAAAGGGCGGCCTACAAATTCTAATAAAACTACAAAACTACAAACTACAAACTCTTCGGACCATCCTCTCATAAAAACTGATAATTCACGAAATTCTTGTACATATTCAGCAATTGGTCTCTTTCCCTGTGTGAAAGAGGGGCTAAGATTGTAACCCGCCCGAATGGTATGAATGTTGTGTTTTAATTATGTATTGTCTTACATGTAAAAAGTCTGTTTCCTCCTTTTCCTTTTTGGATTGTGAGCCGCCCTGAGTCCCCCCAGGGAAAAGGGCGGCATATAAATAAACCTTCTAAATCTAAATCTAAAAAGAAGTAACTTTATTTGGTACCAAGGTTCAGAGCAAGATAGGCAAGACAGCCATTTGTATATCTGAACAAACTCCTTATGGAGACTTGTAAGTGATACTCCATTTAAACATTTTAACCTCCAGCATCCTAATTACCCAAAAGGCATTTTGTTTTAGACTTTACAAATACTTGTGATACTCCATTTAAACAATGGCAGATTGAGATCTCTAAGTTTATATTACAAGGGATGAAACCAAGAATTAAATAATAAATTATTCCAAGACGCTAAGGAAAGAGGTTGGGTTTACCAGATTTGAAATTATACTTTGATGCTTGTTTTGTCTGGCAAAAAGAGTGGGTGACTCTCCAAATTAAGAGGTTACAGGAGCTAGAGGGCCATGAATTAAGGTTTTGGTTAATAATGGATGGTTATGGAATGCTATAAAAGCATTGAATTTTGGAAATATGAAGAGGAGCTTTTTATAATTTGTGGTGGGCATGTTACAAAGCAAAGAAGTGGAGCAAGATACACATCTTAATAGAAGACTATTAAAGTGAATATAAAATTAAATCAGGATTATTTTAGGATTAATGGATAAAGAACTTTTAAAAAATGAAGGACAAAAATGGAAGAATATTTTCATTCCCACAATGGACAAATGGCTGCAAAACCAGATAGAGTTAGCAGAGATGGGTAAATTGACTGCTTTGATTAAAGAAAAGAACAGGAATAATTTGTTTGTACGTGGAAACTGCTTTTGGACTTTGATCTTGAGATAGAGAAAAAATATAGTTTGATTTTGGATTCTGTAGATTAGATAAGTTTGTTGTTATAAAAGTGGCTAGTTTACATTATCTTATGAAAATAAATAGTTTAGGTTTTATGTTAACACCTTATTCTAGTGCACCAAAAGGAGTCAGAATTCAATGCTTTTCTTTTCCTTATCCCCTTAACCCTACACTTATCTCGCTCCCCCTTTTCCTCCCTTCTACCATTATTTTCATTTTTCTTTGCACTTCTATATTTTATATTTTGATCAATTAATATTTTTTTGTGAACAAAAAACCCAAATTCCTATCACTGCAAAGGGTTTCTGTGAAATATATCTGGAAGTGATGGGGATAGATTATACAATTGTAGATATATGCATTCAGAGAAAAATAGAAATAAACAAAACTACAAACTTATATATTTGGAAAATCTATGTGTTTTCAGCCCAAAAAGTATTCCAAAATTGTTACAGTCAAACCTTTCAATACTTTCAGAGATGTGGGGGCCTTAACTGATGAAATGATGCCTAAAGCCTCTGCAAGATTTGAAACAACCGTTTTGCCCATGAAAGTCCTGAGATCAAAGTAAGGGCAGAAAATACTTTCCACAACTACTCTGTTGACATTCCCATTGAAGCAGTCCTCACTTACTGACTGCTTTTGGGACTTGCACGTGTTACTAAGCAGCCTGATCGTGAAGCATGATGTCACCTGACAGTGCGAACTTACATCTGTTCCTCTGCAGTTTTGGGTTGTTAAAGGCAATTTCTCCAGACCCTGACTGGCAACTTCCTGCTGGCATCCCCACCGAGTTTGCTTGTGAGAAGCTAGTTGGGAAGGTCACAAATGGGGATCAGGATTTAGATTTAGATTTTAGATTTTATTAATATTTATAGGCCGCCCTTTTCCCTGAGGGGACTCAGGGCGGCTTACAATTCATGGGAGGGGAAGTGCAAGACAAAACATAAGACAATACGTGACTAAAAAAAATATAAAACAATAAAACACAACTTTCATTCAGCATTCGGGTGGGGCGGATTAGAATCTTTATCCCCAGGCCTGACGGGATAGCCAGATCTTGAGGGCTGTGCGGAAGGTCTGGACGGTGGTGAGGGTGCGAATCTCCACGGGGAGATCGTTCCAAAGGGTCGGAGCTGCTACTGAGAAGGCTCTCCTCCGCATAGTCGCCAGTCGGCACTGACTGGCGGATGGAACTCGGAGGAGGCCTAATCTGTGCGATCTGATTGGTCGAAGGGAGGTAATCGGCAGGAGGCGGTCTCTCAAGTGTGGGAGTGTGGGATGCTGCAACCATTGTTAAGTCTATCCCCTAGGAGGCTAGATTTCTGCAGCAGAAGTTAGTAACGGATAAGTCGCTGAATAGTCACTCACAGCCACCGAAGGTAAAACAAAGAATATCTTTACTTGTGTAACAAAAATAGAATAGTTTTCAAAATCAGACTATAAGCAGTCTTGTAGTATATAAACAGTCTATTTACAATACATTGAAGTTACAGTTGCTCAACTCACGATTCACCATATAGACAGGTAACTAACATACAGACTAGCCACCATCCAATACATGGTGTTGTCTCACATACAGTAACCATCAGTAACTCTCAGGAACAACATAGAACCAGTAGAATCAGTAAAACTCAGGAAACATCAGGAGCATCAAGGAGCATCAGGGAGAACCCTGTACTAGTTCCTACTCCCTTATATGGCTACTCAAAGCAATAGCATCCAATTACCTCTCTCTTACATTTAAAGTAACAGATACATTTGTTACAATCATAGCTTGTATACATTGTCAAGCCAAGACTACGGTTACATCCCTAATATAAATGTCCACTGGTTGGTAGAACCCAAATTGGTGCAACTCTTTCTCCTGCATATTCATAACCACAGGAACTGCTGACTTGTTCAGGTCACTGAAGAAGTGTTAGGAGGACCACAGATTTCTGGACCACGTCTGCAGCTGCTTTTACAGTGCCATAGTAAAAGGCACTGTAAAAAGCCAAATAAAAAGGTAAATAGGACCTTTTTAGTTGAACCTGGTTAATACATGGATGGGGCACCAATAGGAAATATCCTGCTTGTTGGCTAGACATGGAAGTAAAAAAATCCAAAAGACACAGTGGCAGATCAGTCCAATATTATTGCCAAGAAAACATAACAGTATAGTATAAACAGTACATTAAAAAGGTTTATCTCCCGTGTGGATCCTGTGGTGTTTCCCCAAGTTGGAACTATCAATGAAACTTTTTCCACAATCCAGACACTATTATGGTTTCTTAATGTGAGTCCTCTGGTGTGTCACCAGGTTGGAATTTTGACTGAAACCTTTCCCACAAATAGGACATTCAAAGGGTTTCTCTCCTGTGTGAGTCCTCTGGTGTCTCACCAGATCACAATTCCGGCTGAAACTTTTCCCACAATCAGGACATTCAAAGGGCTTCTCTCCTGTGTGAGTTCTCTGGTGTATCACTAGGTGGGAATTTTGACTGAAACATTTCCCACAATTAGGACATTTGAAGGGTTTCTCTCCTGTGTGAGTCCTCTGGTGTCTCACCAGATCATAATTTTGACTGAAACCTTTCCCACAATCAGGACATTCAAAGGGTTTCTCTCCTGTGTGAGTCCTCTGGTGTCTCACCAGATCATAATTTTGACTGAAACCTTTCCCACAATCAGGACATTCAAAGGGTTTCTCTCCTGTGTGAGTACTCTGGTGTGTCACCAGACTATAATTCCGACTGAAACTTTTCCCGCAATAAGGACATTCGAAAACTTTCTCTCCTGCATGAGTCCTCTGGTGTTTCCTCACGGTGCAATTCTGATTGAAACCTTTCACACAGATATGACATTCGAAAGGTTTCTCTCCTGCGTGAGTCCTCTGGTGTGTCATTAGGCTGGATTTGTGACTGAAACCTTTCCCACAGTGAGGACATTCAAAGGGCTTCTCTCCTGTGTGAGTCCTCTGGTGTTTCATTAGGCAGGAATTCTGACTGAAACCTTTCCCACAGTCAGGACATTCAAAGGGCTTCTCTCCTGTGTGAGTCCTCTGGTGTTTCACTAGGCAGGAATTCTGACTGAAAACTTTGCCACAGTCAGGACATTCAAAGGGTTTCTCTCCTGTGTGAGTCCTCTGATGTTTCACTAGGCAGGAATTCTGACTGAAACCTTTCCCACAAATAGGACATTCAAAGGGTTTCTCTCCTGTGTGAGTCCTCTGGTGTGCCACCAGGTGGGAATTTTGACTGAAACGTTTCCAGCAATCAGGACATTCAAAGGGTTTCTCTCCTGTGTGAGTCCTCTGGTGTTGCACCAGGCTGGATTTGTGACTGAAACATTTCCCACAGTCAGGACATTCAAAGGGTTTCTCTCCTGTGTGAGTCTTCTGGTGTTCCACCAGATAGGAATTATTACTAAAGCTTTTCCCACAAATAGGACATTCAATGGGTTTCTTTCCTGTGTGAGTCCACTGGTGTGCCACTAGGTGGGAATTTTGACTGAAACTTTTACCACAATCAGGACATTCAAAGGGTTTCTCTCCTGTGTGAGTCCTCTGGTGTGTCATCAGACTGGATTTGTGACTGAAACATTTCCCACAGTCAGGACATTTAAAGGGTTTCTTTCCTGTGTGAGTCCTCTGGTGTGTCACCAGGTGGGAATTTTGACTGAAACCTTTCCCACAATCAGGACATTCAAAGGGCTTCTCTCCTGTGTGAGTCCTCTGGTGTGCCACCAGGTGGGAATTTTCACTGAAACTTTTCCCACAATCAGGACATTCAAAGGGTTTCTCTCCTGTGTGAGTCCTCTGGTGTGTCATCAGGCTGGATTTGTGACTGAAACATTTTCCACAGTCAGGACATTCAAAGGGTTTCTTTCCTGTGTGAGTCCTCTGGTGTGTCACCAGGTTAGAATTTTGACGGAACTTTTTCCCACAATCAGGACATTCAAAGGGTTTCTCTCCTGTGTGCGTCCTCTGGTGTGTCATCAGGCTGGATTTGTGACTGAAACCTTTCCCACAGTCAGGACATTCAAAGGGTTTCTCTCCTGTGTGAGTCCTCTGGTGTCTCATCAGGATGGATTTGTGACTGAAACATTTCCCGCAATCAGAACATTCATATGATTTCTTTTTTGTGTGCATTCTCTAGTATATTACCAGGACGGTGTTTAGACTGAAACTTTTCGCACAGTCAGCGCATTCAAAGGGTTTCTCCCTGGTGGGAGTTCTCTAATGTATCACCAAGTTGCCACGTTCACTTCATTGGGAACACATGTAGAGCTCCTCCCCTATGTGGGTCCTTCCATGAACCAACCACAAGGAGCAGTTCTGACTAAAGTTTTGGCCATGTTAGTATTGCTTTTCTCCAATGTGGATCATTTCGTGCACACTCAGTTGTGAGTTGAAATACGCTCTTTGCCCACAATGCCACATCTATGGAGCTGTAAAAGGGGATCATCTGACCCTAAAGCAGGGCAACCGTCATAAATGTGAGTTAGCTGCCAAGGATTCAAAAATAAATCATGTGACCATGGGCTTCTGCAATAATCATAAATGTGAAAAATGGTTATAAGTCAATTTTTTCAGTGCCACTGTCACTTCGAATAGCTACTAAACAGTTATAAGCCGAGGACTAACTGTAATGTATCCTTGTGTTCTGCATACTCTACTTTTTCCAGTTCGAAATCTCTTCTTGATTACCTGCTGGGGAAGCAGGAGAATTTTGTGGGTTTCTGAAGGAGATGGAAATGTTTTGATTTCTGGCTTGATTGATTTTCCTTTTTAACGTTGCTTGTTATTCTCAGTTGTCTGGAGTTCTCTTATTGGCATCCTCTTTGCCTGTAAGATTCAAAGAAATTGTTTGTAAAATGGTTGCAGAAGATGTAAAAAAAGAAAACTATATACATTAAAGGTAAAAAGGAAATATTTCGCAATGCTAAAATAACCTTAGATTAATTATGATTTATTTGACACATTGAAGATTACAGAGATCCAAGTTCACATTTGCATTCAACCATGAAATTATCTGGTTGACTTATGCCAATACAAATTCTTAGAATAGCAATTATTGGATAGAATCGCTATAATTAAAATGAATATAATATATAACAGTAGTGATTCCCAACCTTGGCAACTTAAAGATGTCTGGACTTCAACTCCCAGAATTCCCCAACCAGCATTCGCTGGCTGAGGAATTCTGAAAGTTGAAGTCCAGACATCTTCAAGTTGCCAAGATTGGGAAACACTGTATAACAGAATAATAGAGCAGGAAGGGATCTTAAAGGTCTTCTAGTCCAACCCTCAGCTCTACCATTTCAGAAGTGGACTTCGAAACTCTTTTTGGAAGCCTCCAGTGATGGAGCGCCCAAAACTTTTGAAGGCAAGCTATTCCATTAGTTAATTGCTGTAATCGTTAGGAATTTTCTTTTTAGTTATAGGTTGTTTTTCCTGTGCACCGCTTGGAGAGTCCAAGCAATGGGTTAATTCAGTGTGGTTGCCCTGGGACTGAGGAAACTTTTTTCTTGACCACGCCTCCTGCTGTGGCCACTCCCCAGAATATTTCCTCAGTCTGCCCATTCGGATTGTTTTTTCTGTGCGCTCCAGCTGAATTTAATCCCTTTGGCTTGGACTCTCCTGTATTTCAATCTTTTTCCTCTAAATCTTCTCCCTTCCTAATTATCTTCATTCCTTCTCCTTGATGTATATTTTGTTCGACAGCTTCCTGACTCTAGGAGGCCAGGAGGTAGGCATGATGGGGGGCGGGGGTGCTCCATAGCTGCGCCGTTCGGGCCGGCTTCGGAGGCCTGCCTCTCTCTTTTAAAAAGCACGGCAACGAGCAGCAAGGCTTCAGCAACCTAGCGACTCTGTCTGCCCCATTTATTGTTCGCTTCCCTAGCCAGTTTCGAATGCAAGGCTGCCGCGGAGGAGAGTGCGACCACCGTTAACAAACGCGGTCGCCACTTTCGTCTCCTCATGCCCCCACGCTGTTACGGCGGTCATTTTAAGGGGATTTTTTCACGCCTTTCCCCAACGGCCATAGCCGCTCAGCCATGCTTCGCCAGGAGGCTGCTGGGTGGACAGGGGCCCTGTCCGGGGCCCCCGGCTGGGCCTCTGCCACCCACATCGTGCTCTAGGCGGCGCTGGTGCCTTGGTCACCCGTGGCCTTTCCATCGGCACAGGGAGGACTCCTTGCCATGCTGACCCTTTTTTTCTGCACGTGGCCTGGCACTCCCTGCTCTCATGCCGGGCCTTGCAGCCTAGGCTGCAGGCCCTTATCACCTCCTATACCTGTGACTGGAGAAGAATATGTCCCTCTTTATTCTTACTACATGACAGTGAATAGTTCTGTGATTATTGTTGACATCAACACCTTTCCCTCATGAAATTTTTTCTGTTCTTTTCCAGCATAGCCAGTCAGAGCCTCCGGCTTTCCTACCATCTACCTGCGCTCGGCACACCAACCTGTGAGGTCATTGACCATGGAGCTGCCTGGTCCATCAGGTTCTTTGGATGGTAGACCAGGTCCTTCCCAGGCCCCTAGCAAGGGATCTCCCTCTATTAGGGGCGGTGGGTCTGGCAAGGGCAGTGCGGGTACCCAGGCCAAGCAACCCCCCAGGGCCCCATCTGCGCCCGAGGCCAAGGACACTGAAAGGCGCCAACATGCACTTGACAAACAGTTCGAAAAGGCCTGGCACCAGGCTGCGAAGGAGCCCCACCCCCCAGTCCAATCTTCCTGGGGACTCCCTTTCCAAGGGGAGATCCTCTGGCCTTGATTGCTGAAGAGGTGGAGTCCCAGGATCTGTCTCCTGACAGGTCGCTGGTGGAACCGGTCTCTCCGGCTCCCTCTTGGGCTTATGAGCAGGGCCCCATCCCTGAGGGCCCCATCCGGGATGATTCGCCCGAAGGTGTCCCCACTCATCTGGAGGAATCCATTGAACAGGACCTCGAGTCAGACCAGGATCCCGAACTATCTGCTCACATGCAGGCTGTGGTTGCCTGTGCCATTGCCAAGGGCATCGCAGAGGGCATGCAAAAGCGTGATCAGCCTTCCATTGCTCCCAGCACCTCTCAGCCCACCCAGAGTACCCCTTCCCTGCCTAAATGGGTTTGTCACCCCTCCTTGAAGTCCTCGATTGTCAGTGAGGCCTCCGCCCTGGAGGATCTTGACCAGGAGGGACAGGAGCTATCGGAGGATGAGGATCTCCCACCCGACACTCCTGCCTTCTCAGGGCTCTTTAAGCCCAGCCTCTTTAAGTCTATTCTACATAAAGTTGGGATCAAACCCAAGCCCGCACAGAACCCGGCTGACTCAGCTCTGGGGTTATTCTTAGATATCAGATACCGGCCACACTGTCCTCTCCCAGCGGCAGTGACAAGAAGCTGTACATGATGGAACCCACTCTGGAGGACATCCTGGTCCTTCCGACGATGGATCCCCCCATAGCAGCCCTTACTTCCAACTCATCCCTTCCTGCAGACCTGCTAGAGGGCCTTAAGGCGGAGGATAAGAAGACGGAGAAGGCTTGTCACAAGACTCATCTTGTGGCTGCTTGGGCCACCAAGGTCTCTTCTTCCACGTCCTTCTTCAATAGGGCCTCCGTCATCTGGCTGCGCGAGCTGCTGACCAAGCTCCTGGCGGGAGACGTCCGTCTCCGTCAGGACATATCCAAGATTATTGCAACATCCCAGTATGCAGCGGATGCCTCCCTCAATGCCACCAAATTCGCATCCAGGGCACTGGCATCCAATGTCACCTCCCGTCGCCTGATCTGTCTCCGCCCCGGGGCCTGCTATATGCCTTTCCCCCTCTTCCTCTTCTTCCACAGGTTCTCAACAAGGTCATCGCAGAGGGGGCGGAAGTGGTCCTCATGGCTCCTCATTGACCGTGGCGATTGTGGTTCGCCAACCTTGTCAGCCTGTCAGTGTCCCCTCCATGGCGGATTCTCCCGGATCAGGTCTCCCTCAGCCAGGGGGCCATCATCCATCCAGAACCCCAGTGGCTTCAGCTGGCAGTCTGGCACTTGAGGGGGAACTGCTAAGGGGCGAGGGGTTGTTGGAGGAGGTGGTGCGCACCATTCAGGCTGCTAGACATTCTTCTACAACAAGGATTTATGACTCTTCCTGGGCTACCTTTGTCAAGATGCAAGGACTTGCATCCTGACCCTGTCACTGTTCCTGTGTCCCGCATCTTGGATTTCCTGCAAGGGGGACTCAAGAAGGGCCTTGACACGTTCCGCCGTCAGATGGCGGTTTTGTCCATCGTCTGGTCCGGTGATCGCAAACTACCCCTCAGCAGGATTCCCAGGGTGCGCTGCTTCCTCAAGGACGCTTCTAACCAACGTCCTCCCACAGTTCACTGCTATCCCACCTGACAGCTGTCAGTGGTTCTACAGGTGCTCACCTCTCCATCCTTTGAGCCTATTCATACCTCGTCTCTCCACCACCTTACCTTAAAAACGGCTTTCCTTATTGCCATAATGTCCACGCGTCATATTTCGGAGCTGGCAGCCCTGTCCGTCCATCAGGACCTGTGCATTATCCACCCCGACAGGGTTGTCTTGCCCCTGGATCCGGCTTTCATCCTGAAAGTCAATACTTGGTTCCACAGGGCACAAGAAATCATCTTACCAAACTTTTGCCCACATCCATTTCATCCTAGAGAGCACACCTGGCACAAGCTGGACATTAGATGGGTGTTGCGAGTCTACATCAGCCGCACTTCGGAGTTCCGTAAGTCAGAGCCCCTCTTCATTTCGTTCCAGCCTGGTTCCCTGGGCAAGAAGGTCTCGTCTTCCATGGTAGGCAGATGGCTAAGGGCGTGCATCGCTTCTGCCTTCGAGAACCAGTCCAGGGCGGTGCCTCGACACATTACCGCCCACTCTACGAGGAGCGTGGCCACCTCAGCGGCCTGGGCCACCCAGGCCTCGATCGACGATATCTCCAGGGCGGCCACGTGGTCTTCACCGTCGTCTTTCGTCAAGAATTATAAACAGGACGTGTTTGCCTCGGCTGAGGCCTCTTTCGGCAGAAGGGTGCTACAGGCGTTGTACCTACGACCGAATCCCAGAACTCTGCTTCTGCCCACCCAGATGGACAATAACTTGGGTATGTCCCATTGCTTGGACTCTCCAAGCGGTGCACAGGAAAAAGACCATTGGCTTACCTGTAGGGTCTTTTTCTGTTCACCGCAGGAGAGTCCAACCCTCCCTGGATTATCTGTCCAGGGATTTATGGTCTTCCTGTCAACTGGAAATTTCTACTTCTCGGACGCTCACGCTCCATCCTCACGGTTCCAGACCATCTCAAAATTCTGGGGAGTGGCCACACCAGGATGTTTGTCAGGAAAAAAGTTTCCACAGGCCCAGGGCAACTAGACTGAATTAACCCATTGCTTGGAGTCTCCCGCAGTGCACAGAACAGGACCCTTCAGGTAAGCCAATGGTCTTTCTTTCTTTGATTAGTTTCTATCCATAGTTTCTTTTGGTACTTTGGAAAATAAATGGACGTCTTTGTCTTCATAGGAGCCCCTCAAATATTGGAACACTGTTACCATGTCTCCGCTAGTCCTTCTCATTAGACTAGACATGCCCAATTCCTATAACCATTCTTTGTAGGTTTTAACCTCCAGCACCCTAATTACCCAAAATACATTTTGTTTTAGACTTTACAAATACTTGTAAGTGATACTCCATTTAAACAATGGCAGATGGAGATCTCTAAGTTTATATTATAAGGGATAAAACCAAGAATTAAATGAAAATTATTCCAAGATGCTAAGGAAAGAAGAGGTTGGGTTTTCCAGATTTGAAAGTGTACTTTGATGCTTGTTTTGTCTGGCAAAAAGACTGGGTGACTCTCCAAATTAAAAGGTTACATGAGCTAGAGGGCCATGAATTAAGATTTTGATGGCATGATTCTTTATGGCATGATATGGTTAGGGAATGCTATAAAAGCATTGAATTTTAGAAATATAAAGAGCTTATTATAATTTATGGTGGGCATGTCACAAAGTAAAGAAATGGAGTAAGATACACATCTTAATACAAGACTATTAAAGTGAATATAAAATTAAACCAGGATTATTTTAGGCTTAATGGATAAAGAACTTTAAAAAAATGAAATACAGTTGTTATATACGTTGATTGAGGCAGGAATATTTTGTGCACAAAAATGGAAGAATATTTTCGTTCCCACAATGGACAAATGGCTGCAAAACCAGAGAGAGTTAGCAGAGATGGGTAAATTGACTGCTTTGATTAAAGAAAAGAACAGGAATAATTTGTTTGTACGTGGAAACTGCTTTTGGACTTTGATCTTGAGATAGAGAAAAAATATAGTTTGATTTTGGATTCTGTAGATTAGATAAGTTTGTTGTTATAGAAGTGGCTAATTTATATTATCTTATGAAAATAAATAGTTGAGGTTTTATGTTAGCACCTTATTCTAGTGCACCAAAAGGAGTCAGAATTCAATGCTTTTCTTTTCCTTATCCCCGTAAGCCTATACTCATCTCGCTCCCCCTCTTCCTCCCTTCTACTATTATTTTCATTTTTCTTTGCACTTCTATAGCTTATATTTTGATCAATTAATAATTTTTTGTGAACAAAAACCCCAAATTCTTAGCACTTGCAAAGGGTTTCTGTGAAATATATCTGGAAATGATGGGGATAGATTATACAATTGTAGATACATGCATTCAGAGATATAAACAAACCTAGAAACTTATATATTTGGAAAATCTATGTGTTTTCAGCCCAAAAAGTATTCCAAAATTGTTACAGTCAAACCTTTCAATACTTTCAGAGATCTGGGGGCCTTAACTGATGAAATGCTTTAAGCCTCTGCACGAATTGAAACAACCGTTTTGCCCATGAAAGTCCTGAGATCTAAGTAAGGGCAGAAAATACTTTCCACAACTACTCTGTTGACATTCCCATTGAAGCAGTCCTCACTTTCTGACTGCATTTGGGACTTGCACGTGTCACTAAGCAGCCTGATCGTGAAGCAGGATGTCACCTGACAGTGCCAATTTACATCTATTCCTCTGCAATTGTGGGTTGTTAAAGGCAATTTCACCGGACCCTGACTGGCAACTTCCTGCTGGCATCCCCACTGAGTTTGCTTGTGAGAAGCTAGTTGGGAAGGTCACAAATGGGGATCAGGAGTGTGGGATGCTGCAACCATTGTTAAGTCTATCCCCTAGATTTCTGCAGCAGAAGTTAGTAACGGATAAGTCGCTGAATAGTCACTCACAGCCACCGAAGGTAAAACAAAGAATATCTTTACTTGTGTAACAAAAATAGAATAGTTTTCAAAATCAGACTATAAGCAGTCTTGTAGTATATAAACAGTCTATTTACAATACATTGAAGTTACAGTGCTCAACTCACGATTCACCATATAGACAGGTAACTAACATACAGACTAGCCACCATCCAATACATGGTGTTGTTTCACATACAGTAACCATCAGTAACTCTCAGGAACAACAGTAGAACCAGTAGAATCAGTAAAGCTCAGGAAACATCAGGAGCATCAAGGAGCATCAGGGAGAACCCCGTACTAGTTCCTACTCCCTTATATGGCTACTCAAAGCAATAGCATCCACTTACATTTAAAGTAACAGATACATTTGTTACAATCATAGCTTGTATACATTGTCAAGCCAAGACTAGGGTTATATCCCTAACATTCTCCCCTCTTGGATTGCCAATGTATTTACACACGTCACATCCTCAATCCATAATCATCACAACATTTATTGTGTTTTACAGCACCTTGTGCTTTAGTAAAATGATCAGCTGTATTGTGTGCAGACATACAATATTCCAATGCAATCACTTTACTTTGTATACTCTGTGGCACATTCAAATATTGTAAATCTTTATGTTTAGATCTACTTTTAACAGCTAGATTTGTAGCCACTTGTATAGCTGCCTGATTGTCCTCATACACAATGATCGGCTCTACTTCAGTTATTCCCATATCCAGTAACAATTGTTTACGACACACTATGTCTGTACATAATGTTGATAAACAGGAAAATTCTGCCTCCATTGTTGACAGGCTAATATGTTTTTGCCTAATAGACTTCCATCCTATTAGTGCCTTACCTAAAAACACAGCAATACCAGATGTTAACTTCCGTGTTTTAACATCTGTGGCAAAACTTGCATCAGCATACACTGACAACCTAAAATCATCAGTAGGTTCCAGATACAATGCATAATGCAGAGTGTTTTTCAAATACCTTAATATTCTCTTCGCAGCTTGCCAGTGTATTTCAGTTGGTTCTGCATTGAACCTGGCTAGCTGGTTCACACTATATGAGGTATCAGGTCTCGACCAGTTGCTTAGATATGATAGACTACCAATCAATGATTGATATAATCCCTTATCAAACATAGGACTCTCTACTTCCACGTTGCCAAACTCCTGACTCATCGGGGTTTACATAATTCCCATCCATGATGGTTTACATGATTTCTATCCACTCCAGTTTTACGTTGATATATCCGTGTGCAGCCCCTTGCATAAAGGTAATTTAGCATTTTCAAACACTCCTCGATCCTGCAATGACTTACACTCCCTATCCATTGCAGCTTGCCATACCTTTTTATCTTCAGTTGGATTCGTAGTCAGTTCATTGTATGTAGCACGCACCTTATTCACCTGACATGCAATAGATGCTTGAAACCTATCAGTGGCCGCATTACTGTTGTCCTTCTGGGTAACTCAGGGCTTATAGGACTATCCTGAACGTCCTCCTGCTTTATCACTACCTCCTCCTGAGTAGACTCCTTCCCTTCATCACTCATTTTTGGTATTTCTGATCTATAGTTTTGGTCTACTCAGGTGTCAATGACTACCTTATTGCTAGTTTCTAGTCTGTTCCAGCCGACAAGTTCCAGAAACTTTGCATTAGCACTATGGTAGATCTTCATTGTCCCTTGTTCCCAAAACCTATAGGACATGTGGTTTGAATTATAACCCACAAATATTAACTGCCGTGCACGAGTTTGTCCCTTTGACCTAATCTGTGCTGGAATATGAACCCATGCAGGAATTCTGAATGTATGTAGGTAGCTAAGGTCAGGTTTCTTACCATGCCACCTAGTAAATGGTACTTCTCCAGTTGACACATTTACTATGTTGTTCAGAATATGATTTGCACACATCATTGCCTCCCCTCAATAGCTTATCTGGTAAATGTCTGTCCTCTCCTTTCCACAAATGCATTGTGCTGTGGTCTATATCGTGCAGCACATTTATGCTCTATCCCAGTTTGCTTTACCATTGTTTGGAAATTCTGGTTTACAAATTCAGTTCCATTGTCAGTTACAATGGTAACTACTTTAAGTTTTGTTTTTCTCTCAGCAAACTTTATCCAATTGCAAAATTGCTGAAATGTCTCCGTTTTATCCTTCAGTAAATAACAAAACCCATATCTGGAATAGTGGTCCATAATACTTAATAGCAATAGCAATAGCAATAGCAATAGCAGTAGACTTATATACCGCTTCATAGGCCTTTCAGGCCTCTCTAAGCGGTTTACAGAGAGTCAGCATATTGCCCCCAACAATCTGGGTCCTCATTTTACCCACCTCGGAAGGATGGAAGGCTGAGTCAACCCTGAGCCGGTGAGATTTGAACCGCTGACCTGCTGATCTAGCAGTAGCCTGCAGTGCTGCATTTAACCACTGCGCCACCTTGGCTCTTAACACATAACGAGCACCCTCCCCCCAATACTTGGTTTCATGGGACCAATCAAATCTGCAAATACTACTTCTAGAGGTTTCTTAGTCTTAAAGCCGTTTAACCTGTTTGCAGGAGTACCCTTACTCTTTTCTTACTGCAAACATTACAGTTCAAATACTTAGTACATGGCTTCAACTTAATTCCTTCCACTAGTTTAGCCGTTTGCTGTAATGCTTTAAAGTTAATATGCCCCAGACCCCTGTGTAACAAATATATGCATTCATCATGCGGTTTAGCATTTGTATACATAGAATTAACTACATTTTCATCAGGCATTACATACAAACCGTTCCTCAAATTAGCAGTAACCTTCTTACCTGCTTTCTCTATCACACATGCATCTCCTTTAAATGGTACTATGTATCCAGTATTGACTAAAGCCCTAACTGATTGTTGTTTGCTGGCAGACATTTTAACAAAATTTTGTCTATTCCTTGTTGTACACACCGACGCTCCACTATCTATAATCCACACATCGTGGTTTACAGGTGCATTACCTAACCTAATCAAATTAATGTTAGTTTTCTTATTATTATCTCTAGAGTTCTGGGCCTTTGCCTTCTTGCAGAACCTAAATATATGCCCTCTAGCACCACAAACAAAATAGGGGTTAAACCCCTATTCTTAGGTTGTTAGGGTTTCTCTCCTGTGTGAGTCCTCTGGTGTTTTACTAGGCAGGAATTCTGACTGAAAGCTTTCCCACAGTCAGGACATTCAAAGGGTTTCTCTCCTGTGTGAGTCCTCTGGTGTTTCATTAGGTAGGAATTCTGATTGAAACCTTTCCCACAAATAGGACATTTGAAGGGTTTCTCTCCTGTGTGAGTCCTCTGGTGTATCATCAGGTGGGAATTTTGACTGAAACTTTTCCCACAGTCAGGACATTCAAATGGTTTCTCTCCTGTGTGGGTCCTCTGGTGTATCATCAGGTGGGAATTTTGACTGAAACTTTTCCCACAGTCAGGACATTCAAAGGGTTTCTCTCCTGTGTGAGTCCTCTGGTGTTTCACTAGGTAGGAATTCGAACTGAAACCTTTCCCACAAATAGGACATTCGTAGGGTTTCTCTCCTGTGTGAGTCCTCTGGTGTTTCACTAGGCTGGAATTCTGACTGAAACCTTTCCCACAGTCAGGACATTCAAAGGGTTTCTCTCCTGTGTGAGTCCTCTGGTGGTTCACTAGGCCAGAATTCTGACTGAAACCTTTCCCACAATCAGGACATTCAAAGGCTTTCTCTCCTGTGTGAGTCCTCTGGTGTCTCACTAGGCCGGAATTCTGACTGAAACCTTTCCCACAAATAGGACATTCAAAGGGTTTCTCTCCTGTGTGAGTCCTCTGGTGTCTCATCAGGCCATATTTGTCACTGAAACCTTTCCCACAGTCAGGACATTCAAAGGGTTTCTCTCCTATGTGGGTCGTCTGGTGTGACACCAGGTGGGAATTTTGACTGAAACTTTTCCCACAATCAGGACATTCAAAGGGTTTCTCTCCTGTGTGAGTCCTCTGGTGTGTCATCAGGCTGTGTTTGTGACTGAAACCTTTCCCACAGTCAGGGCATTCGAAGGGTTTCTCTCCTGTGTGAGTCCTCTGGTGTGACACCATTTGGTAATTATCATTAAAGCTTTTCCCACAGATAGGACATTTGAAGGGTTTCTCTCCTGTGTGAGTCCTCTGGTGTGACACCAGGTGGGAATTTTGACTGAAACTTTTCCCACAATCAGGACATTCAAAGGGTTTCTCTCCTGTGTGAGTCCTCTGGTGTGTCATCAGGCTGTGTTTGTGATTGAAACCTTTCCCACAGTCAGGACATTCAAAGGGTTTCTCTCCTGTGTGAGTCCTCTGGTGTGTCATCAGGCTGTGTTTTTGACTGAAACCTTTCCCACAGTCAGGACATTCAAAGGGTTTCTCTTCTGTGTGAGTCCTCTGGTGTCTCATCAGGTTGGAATTCTGACTGAAACCTTTCCCACAGTCAGGACATTCAAAGGGTTTCTCTCCTGTGTGAGTCCTCTGGTGTGCCACCATACTGGAATTATTATTAAAGCTTTTCCCACAGATAGGACATTTGAAGGGTTTCTCTCCTGTGTGAGTCCTCTGGTGTGCCACCATACTGGAATTATAATTAAAGCTTTTCCCACAGATAGGACATTTGAATGGTTCCTCTCCTGTGTGAGTCCTCTGGTGTGCCACCATACTGGAATTATAATTAAAGCGTTTCCCACAGATAGGACATTTGAAGGGTTCCTCTCCTGTGTGAGTCCTCTGCTGTGACACTATACTGGAATTATAATTAAAGCTTTTCCCATACTCAGGATATTCAAAGGGTTTCTCTCCTGTGTGAGTCCTCTGGTGTTTCATCAGGTTGGAATTCTGACTGAAACCTTTCCCACAGTCAGGACATTCAAAAGGTTTCTCTCCTGTGTGAGTCCTCTGATGTATCACTAGTTTGGAATTCTGACTGAAACCTTTCCCACAGTCAGGACATTCAAAATGTTTCTCTCCTGTGTGAGTCCTCTGGTGTGTCATCAGGCTGTGTATGTGACTGAAACCTTTCCCACAGTCAGGACATTCGAAGGGTTTCTCTCCTGTGTGAGTCCTCTGGTGTTTCATCAGGTTGGAATTCTGACTGAAACCTTTCCCAC
Source organism: Thamnophis sirtalis (assembly GCF_051295495.1). Lineage (NCBI taxonomy): Eukaryota > Metazoa > Chordata > Lepidosauria > Squamata > Natricidae > Thamnophis > Thamnophis sirtalis. The sequence continues at coordinate 22,345,479 of NW_028261383.1, read as the reverse complement.
AGTCAGGACATTCAAACGGTTTCTCTCCTGTGTGAGTTCTCTGGTGTCTCACCAGGTTAGAATTACAAATGAAACTTTTCCCACAATCGGGACATTCAAAGGGTTTCTCTCCTGTGTGAGTCCTCTGGTGTATCATCAGGTGGGAATTTTGACTGAAACTTTTCCCACAATCAGAACATTCATATGATTTCTTTTTTGTGTTCATCCTCTAGTATACTACCAGGCTGGTGTTTAGACTGAAACTTTTCCCACAGTCAGCGCATTCAAAGGGTTTCTCCCTGGTGGGAGTTCTCTAATGTATCACCAAATTGCCATGCTCACTTCGTTGGGAACACCTGTAGGGCTCCTCCCTTATGTGGGTCCTTCCATGAACCAACCACAAGGAGCAGTTCTGACTAAAGCTTTGGCCACATTAATATTGTATTTCTCCAATGTGGATCATTTCGTATACACTCAGTTGTGATTTGAAATACACATTTTGCCTACAATAGCCACATCTGTGGAGTTGCAAAAGGGGATCACGTGACCCTAAAACAGGGCAGCCGTCATAAATGTGAGTTAGCTGCCAAGGATTCAAAAATAAATCATGTGACCATGCGCTGCTGCAATAGTCATAAGTATGAAAAATGGTCATAAGTCAGATTTTTCAGTGCCATTGTCATTTTGAATAGTTACTAAATGAACTGTTATAAGTCGCGGACTACCTGTAATGTATCCTTGTGTTCTGCATACTCTGCTTTTTCCAGTTCGAAATCTCTTCTTGATTACCTGCTGGGGAAGAAGGAGAATTTTGTGGGTTTCTGAAGGAGATGGAAATGTTTTGATTTCTGGCTTGATTGATTTTCCCTTTTAACATTGCTTGTTATTCTCAGTTGTCCGGAGTTCTCTTATTGGCATCCTCTTTGCCTGTAATAGTCAAAGAAATTGTTTATAAAATGGTTGCAGAAGATGTAAAAAAGAAAACTGTATACATTAAAGGTAAAAAGGAAATATTCCACAATGCTAAAATAACCTTAGATTAATTATGATTTATTTGACACATTGAAGATTACGGAGATCCAAGTTCACATTTGCATTCAACCATGAAATTCTCTGGTTGACTTGGGCCAATACAAATTCTTAGAATAGCAATTATTGGATAGAATCGCTGTAATTAAGATGAATATAATATATAACAGAATAATAGAGCGGGAAGGGACCTTAAAGGTCTTCTAGTCCAACTCCTTGCTCTACCATTTCAGAAGTGGACTTCGAATCTCGTTTTGGAAGCCTCCAGTGATGGAGCACCCAAACCTTTTTTTAAAAAATATATTTTTATTTTCAAAACAAACATACAAATCCTCCTTCTTTACATACTGTAGAAAGTGTATCAGTTGGTTACAAAAGACTTTTGTGTATCTCTTCCACCGTCATCAAATATAATTCATATTAACTCTAATATCTTAACTCAGATATTTATTATAACCATCATCATACCTCCACTTTTATTTGACTATGATTATTTAAACCTCATTCATTATAAAATATACCATGATTCAATACATAACCACATACTGGCATTTTACTTATTTATAAAATCCTCCATTAACATTAAATCCTCATATCCTATTCTAGCTAAACATCCATAATATTTAATACCAAAATTTTCTAATCCTCCTTTCCAAATCCATTTACAATTTACATCCAATTCCCTTATATTATACCCATGAACATATATAAATTATTATCATTATCCTTTCGTCCTACGGGATTGGGCGGCATATAAATGTTATTAAACTTTAACTTTAAACTTTATTTAACTATATCCTTTTTTTTTTAAATAAATGTTTTTTAATTTTAGTTTAAAACAGGTACACATCTTTCTTTACATCTGTAGAAAATGTATCAATCAATTACAGATAAGTTTTGGTACATCTCCTCCACAGTCAATCAACATAACTCATATTAACTAAAGCATTATTATATATCCATTTTCATTTAACTGTAATTATTATTTAAGAATATTGATGAAAATAATAATCTTGAACAATCCCTGCCCACACCAGTGGGAGAGGAAAAAATCAAAATAAAAAAAAAGAAAAAGGACAGATAAAGAATAAAAATTAAAATAAAAAATAAAAATAATACAAAAAAAGACAAAAACGACAAGAGACAAGGCAGGAAAACAAAACAGAACACAGGTGTCTATCATAAGAAAAAAAAAAGAAGTATATCAACTGGTTACAACATGCTTTGGTGCTTCTCTTCCATTAACTCATATTAATTCAAATATCTCAACTCGAATATTTACCATATCAACATCATTATACCTCCAGTTTTAATTACCTATGGTTATTTAAACATCCCTCATCCTTAGCTATGCATTACATAATTAATCCATAACACATGCTGACATTTCATTTACTTATTTGTAAAATCCTCTATTATCATCAAATCCTCATATCCTATTTTAGCTGGACATCCATAGTATTTAATTATATCATATATCATAACATTTTCTCCCTAATAATTAAAACTTAACTGTGTCTAATTTTGTTCTTTTTTATTGTTATTATTATTAATAACCTTTATATATAGCCCAAAAGGATTTCTAGTCTTTCCTTCACAGGTATCATTCAATATTCATATCCAATTATTTCTTATCATAACACTACACATTGTATACATTACTATCATTATCAATTTTTATTTAACTATACCTATTGTCACTAGATTTAATTAGATTTAGCTAGTTTTACATTATACTCTTCTATCTATCAACCTGTATCTTTCCAATAGCAAAACAATCTAATGTCTTCTGCCATTTGTGGAACCAGTCCTCCAAACATCCTCTTGATCAAATCTGTATGGACTGTTCTTAGCAACTTCTTGCTTGTAATATCTCTCATGTAGTCTTGACGCCCTCTTTCTGTTTCCTTATTCAGCTTGTCTTTGATTATCAGCAGTGTTATCAAATATTTTGCAAATCATCATCTTCTTCTTCTACTACTACTACTACTACTACTACTACTACTACTACTACTACTATGTCCTGCCCTTTGAAATAAATTTTCTCTCCATTTATTTCCTCTTTCAGTATTCCATTCTTTCTTTTTTCAAAAATGAACCAATTGCCATGAATATCAATAAGTTTAACCTCTTTATATTCGTCTTCCATTTCAGTTTTTTGAATTTCAGTCTCCTTCTTTTGCATTTGAAAAACATCCCCAGTTTTTTCATCATATTTTATTGTTAGATGCTCCAAATACTCCAATTTTCTCTCAATTTTTTCATCTGTATTTAATAATTTTTGCAGTTCTGAAAGTATTCCTTGCAAATTCTCTACATACGCCATCTTCTCTTAGAAGTTCAGCAAGATTAAAACATACATTCACAAGCTCTCTGTAAGCGAAAACAAACTTCAAAAGGACAGCTGTGAAATCTTATCAGATCTTAAGACAAACAGCCAGGCAGTAAAACCTTGCAATCCCAAGGTCAAAACAATCCATAAGAGAAAAAAGAGGCAAATACTGCAAAAGCTCCGATCAGCCTCCGGAGTGGGGATGGGGTTGTTTTTTTTTTTTTTGGTATCTCTTTTGTATTTCAAACTAGGCAAAGAATCCACTCTTTAAATGAGTTTAAAAAAAAGATGCCCACACCAATAAAAGAGGAGAAAGTTAATCTGTAGTTTACAGAAAGTCACAAAGAAATGTTAGAAGAAAAAAGCTTGATCCATCCATTTGAAAAAGGTTTGCTTAGATTCAATCCATGTAAATAGCATTTAAAAAATAAGATAACCATTGTCCAGAACCATTACAAAGATCAAATTCGGCGCTAAGTTCTTCTATTCTTTGATTTAAGTTGATTTTTTAGATTTTATAAGCAGCCCGTTTTTTTAAAAAACAATAAAAGCTTTTCACCAGCTGGAAACACTCTTTTTTCTACATCGTTGCATTCTGAGGCCACCCCCACTTCGTCAATCTTTTGACTGGAATTTTTATTACCGGCTCGAAGATCTTTTTTTGCTTCTTTCAGAGATTTTGCGATATCCCTGAGATCAGCAAGACGTAATCTTCCTATTCACCATCTCTTCGGGATGGTTTAGGTCCGTTGAGACCTCCCAGTAATAAAAGTGTCGACTGAGATCTCAGAGCTTTGAGATAACATGTCGTCTCGTTGCAACTTTGGCCCCTCCCACTCCAGAGCACCCAAAACTTTTGAAGGCAAGCTATTCCATTGGTTGATTGCTGTAATCATTAGGAATTTTCTTTTTAGTTATAGGTTGCTTCTTTCTTTGGTTAGTTTCCATCCATCGTTTCTTTTGGTACTTTGGAAAATAAATGGATGTCTTTGTCTTCATAGGAGCCCCTCAAATATTGGAACACTTTTATAGTGTCTCTGCTAGTCCTTCTTATTAGACTAGACATGTCCAATTCCTATAACCATTCTTTCTACATTTTAACCTCCAGCACCCTAATTACCCAAAATAAATTTTCTGTTTTAGACTTTACAAATACTTGTAAGTGATACTCCATTTAAACAATGGCAGATGGAGATCTCCAAGTTTATATTATAACGGATAAAACCAAGAATTAAATATAAATTATTCCAAGATGCTAAGGGAAGAGGAGGTTGGATTTACCAGATTTGAAATTGTACTTTGATGCTTGTTTTGTCTGGCAAAAAGAGTGGGTGACTCTCCATATTAAGAGGTTACATGAGCTAGAGGGCCATGAATTAAGATTTTGATGGCATGACTATTTATGGCATGATATGGTTAGGGAACGCAGCCGCGCGAGCGATCATGTGTGCACCCAGGTACACCCACGTTACACCTATCCTCCGCGAGATGCACTGGCTACCCATTAGTCTCTGGACTCGCTTCAAGGTGCTAGTCGTTACTTATAAAGCCCTACATGGCATCGGACCTGGGTACCTGAGAGACCGCCTCCTGCCAATTACCTCCCATAGACCAATCAGATCGCACAGACTAGTCCTCCTCTGGATTCCATCTGCCAGCCAATGTCGGCTGGCAACTCCCCAGGGGAGAGCCTTTTCTGTTGCTGCTCCAGCCGTCTGGAACGAGCTTCCCGTGGAGATCCGGACCCTTACTACTCTCCCGGCCTTCCGCAAAGCCACTAAGATCTGGCTGCTCCGGCAGGCTGGGGGGCTGTTGAAATAGCCAGCCCCACGGGAACTATGAATGTCGTGTATTTTAAATTGTTGTTTGTCTATTTGTCTATTTATCCCCTTCCTTTGTTTATTGTAAGCCGCCCGGAGTCCTTCAGGAGCGGGCGGCATACAAGACCAATAAAATACAAAATACAAATAAAAGCATTGAATTTTGGAATTATAAAGAAGAGCTTTTCATAATTTATGGTGGGCATGTAAAAAAGCAAAGAAATAGAGTAAGATACATGTCTTAATAGAAGACTATTAAAGTGAATATAAAATAAAACCAGGATTATTTTAGGCTTAATGGATAAAGAACTTTAAAAAAATGAAACAGTAGTTATATGTTGATTGAGGCAGGAATACTTTGTGCACAAAAATGGAAGAATATTTTCATTCCCACAATGGACAAATGGCTGCAAAACCTGATAGAGTTAGCAGAGATGGATAAATTGACTGCTTTGATTAAAGAAAAGAACAGGAATAATTTGTTTGTACGTGGAAACTGTTTTTGGACTTTGATCTTGAGATAGAGAAAAAATATAATTTGATTTTGGGTTCTGTAGATTAGATATGTTTGTGGCTAGTTTATATTATCTTATGAAAGTAAATAGTTGAGGTTTTTTGTTTTACAGTGGGGCAAAAAAGTATTTAGTCAGTCACCAATTGTGCAAGTTCTCCCACTTAAAAAGATGAGAGAGGCCTATAATTGACATCATAGGTAGACCTCAACTATGAGAGACAAAATGAGAAAACAAATCCAGACAATCACATTGTCTGATTTTGAAAGAATTTTTTTGCAAATTATTGCCATTATTAGTCAGCCATTATTCGTGGCTGACTAAATACTTTTTTGCCCCACTGTATGTTAGCACTTTATTCTAGTGCACCAAAAGGAGTCAATTCAATTCAATTCAATTTATTACATTTATATGCCGTCCTTTTCCCCCGAAGGGGACTCAGGGCGGCTCACAACTCAAACCAGGGAAGGGGAATACAGACAAAAATTTAAAAAAACAAAGCATAACAATGCATAATTTAAAACACACAACAGTCATACCATTCGAGACGGGGGCAACAGCTCTTTAGCCCCAGGCCTGTCGGAACAGCCAGGTTTTAAGGGCTTTGTGGAAGGCCTGGAGGGTGGTGAGGGTCCGAATCTCCACGGGGAGTTCGTTCCAGAGGGTCAGAGCAGCCACAGAGAAGGCTCTCCTCCGAGTGGTTGCCAGTCGACACTGGCCGGCGGATGGAATTCGGAGGAGGCCTAATCTGTGGGATCTAATCGGTCTAGTGGAGGTAATTGGCAGCAGGCGGTCTCTCAAGTACCCAGGTCCAATACCATGAAGGGCTTTATAAGTAACGACTAGCGCCTTGAAGCGTATCCGAAGACCAATAGGCAGCCAGTGCAGCTCGCGGAGGATAAGTGTTACGTGAGTGAACCGAGGTACACCCACGATCGCTCGCGCGGCTGCATTCTGGACAAGCTGAAGTCTCCGAATACTCTTCAAGGGCTGCCCCATGTAGAGCACGTTGCAGTAGTCCAGTCTAGAGGTCACAAGGGCGCAAGTGACTGTTGTGAGGGCCTCCCGATTCAGGTAGGGACGCAACTGGTGCACCAGGCGAACCTGGGCAAATGCCCCCCTGGTCACAGCCGACAAGTGGTGTTCAAAAGTCAGCTGTGGGTCCAGGAGGACTCCCAAATTCAATGCTTTTCTTTTCCTTATCCCCTTAACCCTACACTTATCTCGCTACCCCTTTTCCTCCCTTCTACCATTATTTTCATTTTTCTTTGCACTTCTATAGTTTATATTTTGATCAATTAATAATTTTTTGTGAACAAAAAACCCAAATTCTTAGAACTTGCAAAGGGTTTCTGTGAAATATATCTGAAAGTGATGGGGATAGATTATACAATTGTGGATATATGCATTAAGGGAAAAATAGAAATAAATAAACCTACAAACGTATATATTTGGAAAATCTGTGTTTTCAGCCCAAAAAGTATTCCAAAATTGTTACAGTCAAACCTTTCAATACTTTCAGAGATGTGGGAGCCTTAACTGATGAAATGATGTCTAAAGGCTCTGCAAGATTTGAAACAACCGTTTTGCCCATGAAAGTCCTGAGATCTAAGTAAGGGCAGAAAATACTTTCCACAAGTACTCTGTTGACATTCCCATTGAAGCAGTCCTCACTTACGAGGACCCAGATTGTTGGGGGCAATATGCTGACTCCCTGTAAACCGCTTAGAGAGGGCTGAAAGCCCTATGAAGCGGTATATAAGTCTACTGCTATTGCTATTGCTATTACTTACTGACTGCATTTGGGACTTGCATGTGTCACTAAGCAGCCTGATCCTGAAGCATGATATCACCTGACAGTGCCAACTTGCATCTGTTTCTCTGCACTTGTGGGTTGTTAGAAGGCAATTTCACCAGACCCTGACTGGCAACTTCCTGCTGGCATCCACACTGAGTTTGCTTGTGAGAAGCTAGTTGGGAAGGTCACAAATGGGGATCAGGAGTGTGGGATGCTGCAACCATCATAAATGTCCGCTGGTTGGCAGAACCGAAATTGGTGCAACTCCTTTTCCTGCATATTCATAACCACAGGAACTGCTGACTTGTTCAGGTCACTGAAGAAGTGTTAGCAGGACCATAGATTTCTGGACCACGTCTGCAGCTGCTTTTACAATGCCATAGTAAAAGGCACTGTAAAAGCCAACTAAAAAGGTCAATAGGACCTTTTTAGTTGAACCTGGTTAATACATGGATGGGGCACCAATAGGAAATATCCTGCTTGTTGGCTAGACGTGGAAGTAAAAAAATCCAAAAGGCACAGTGGCAGATCAGTCCAATATTATTGCCAAGAAAACATAACAGGGTCCATAACAGAACAAAAGAGTTGAAATTGGAAATCTTCCAATCTACAGAAGAGGAGGCCGAGGGGTGAAATGATAGCGGTCTTCCAATATCTGAGGGGCTGCCACAAAGAAGAGGGGCTCAACCTCTTCTCCAGAGCATCTGAAGGCAGAACAAGAAGCAATGGATGGAAACGAATCAGGCAGAGAAGCAACCCAGAAACAAGGAGACGTTTCCTGACTGTGAGAACAATTCACCGGTTTGCCTGCAGAAGTTGTGGATGCTCCACCACTGGAGGCTTTCAGGAAGAGACTGGACAGCCATGTGCCTGAAATGTAAAAGGTCTCCTGCTGGAGCAGGGGGCAGGACTAGATGACCTCAAAGATCCCCCCAGCTGTTATTCCACATTCTATCTAGTTGCTTCTCTGCTTCCAGGCCGTGGAGGGAACCAAAGAGCCTGAGTGGCTCCCGGATTCTCCTCCCACCAGCCCTCAACTCACCTCCCAGCTGCTGCTTCGAGCCTCTATACGCTCCTCTCCCCTCTCTTCCGTGAGTGTTTTGGATGAGGAAGTTCCTCTGTACTCCCTTTTCCATCCTTTCTAGCAATAAAATACTCGATGGTTTTAACTCCTTTAAGGTCAATCGGAGGGCCCGCTATTGTACTGTTGGCTCTTCAGTCACAGATGCTGCCATCTCCTGATGGGAGGCTGAAAAACAGGCTTGTCCTATCTAACTATGCCATTGGCCAGATCCTCTCACTGATTATGTCCTAAGAGTCATGTTCAAACTCCTATCAACCTATATTTGCAGCTGAGCCAAGTGAAATATAATAAGTAAAAAAACTGCTATCACATCACTCCGGTCTTTCTCTCTGTTACCCAATTCCTACAATTGTACCTTGTATGTTTTAATCTTCCAGTCCCCTACATGACTTTGTTCATCTCTTCACTCTTTCTACGGTCTAAATACTTTTGTACCCTGGTGACCAAAACTGGATGCATTAGTCTTACTAATACAGTATAACACAGTACTATCACTCCATGTGACCTTTGTTACTATCCCTGTGATGCTGCAGACTAGGACTGAATTGTCTTTTTAGGTAATTACAGCGCACTATAAGAAGTTAGCACCCAGCCCTCTCCTAGAAAAATGAAATATCCTAGGAAATATTGAAAAGGCAGAATATTATTTTTAGATTTGGTGAATGGATGAGGCAGACTCAGGCTTCAGCAAACAACAGTTCTTTATTAAGTGACAACTGTGTACAATCCAGCAAAGACTCTGTCTGGCAGCAGCCCTTTTATAGGGCTCTGTCAGACCCTTCGACCAATTAGATTCGAATACTGTTCCTGCAGGAACAGAGGACCTTGGTGGAAACTATCATACAGATTGTCAGTATGTAACACCTTCTCCTCTTAGTTGGGTTCATCCAGTTTGTGACATAGTCACGCAGGTAGGCGGGCTTTTTGGTGGCTCGCCAAGACCTGCGCAGTTCATTTGGTGCTGGATCTTCAGTTAGGTTGGATGGACCTGTTATTTCTGTGGCTTCGCCTGGTGGAAGCTCCTGGAACTTTCCACAGGCGCGGCTGGAGTTTCTGGAGCTGCTTCACTCGGAGTTCGTTGTGGCCCTACAACTTCATCAGAGAAGTACCCTGGTACTTTTGGGCTTGAGAAGTCTGTGGAAGGAGTGAATTCGTGCTTCTTTTGGGTAGGGCTTTGGCTAACTCGTGCAAGAGTTACCTCTGGTTGGGTAAGGTTGGATTGGGAGACACGGCCATGGAGTTGACCACGAGCGAGGTCTGGTAATGCCTGAAACCGTGGCAGGAATCCAGAGGGCCCCCCCCCCCAGCATAATTGTGAGCGTAAACCGATCCCCTATGGTAAATTGTCTAAGTTGGCTGGGCAAATCTGGGCGTATCACCGTGGAGTACTTTGGGTGTAGCCGGTCTAAGCGCGAACTTAGCCCGTGACCCATTAGAAGCTCGGAGGGGCTTCTCCCGATGGTAGCACTTGGCATGAGGTGCTGAATGAGGAGGAATTGATCAACCCGTGTTTGCCAATCTCCCGGCCTCACCCTAGTTGGGCTTCTTTACAGGATCGCGCCATTCTCTCTGCCTGTCCATTACTGGCCAGATGTATGGAAAGATGGTTTAATGGTGGACAGGAGGACATGGCTTGAGTTCTGAACAGAAAAGGTGATCACATGCTTCAATGTTGAGTGAAGAAGAAGAGACGAGAGGAAGGGGCTTGCTGGGCTTTTTATAATCTGTTCAACCTGGTGGTGGGTTTCAAAAATTTTTGGAACCTCTTCTGTAGGTGTGGCCTACTTTGTGGGAGTGGCTTGGCAGTCATGTGACTGAGTGGGAGTGGCTTGGCAGTCATGTGAGTGGTTGGGAGTGGCCAAGATGATATCACTGAATTCTTTACCCCAATGGATGATCTACAAAAAGAAGATATAAAAAAAGAAATGTATTATTTTGTGCACTTACTACTTAACAAGATTAAAATAAGTACACAAAATAATAAAAGAGCTACTTACAGAAGGTAAGTAGCTTACTACTTACTACTACCCCCCTCCCAGATTGTGTTTTTGTGTAATTGGGTCAGCAAAGCTCTTAGGGCAGTGATGGCAAACCTTTTTTGGCTCATGTGCCAGAAGCGGGGGGAGCGGAGGGGGTCGTGCGCGGGTGTTCCACACCCATAATGCTATGCACTTGACCCCAGCATGCATTTGCGCACGGCCAGCGCTCCCCCCCTCATTTTTGGCATACTTTTCCCCCCTCCCCAGGCTCCGGGAGGCTTTATAGGACCCTGGGGAAGGCAAAAACAATCTCCCCTGTCCACCCCCAGAGGCCCTCCAGAGGCCTCAGGAGCTTCCCTGAAGCCTCCAGAGCGTGAAAAACTGGCCCTACAGGCAAACCGGAAGTTCAGAAGGCAAAAAATGACCTCAAAAAAGGCCAAAGTCAGTTGGCCAGTGTAGGGCAACGCCTCGCATGCCCTGGCAAATAGCTCTGCATACCGCCTGTGGCACGCGTGCCATAGGTTTACCATCACAGTCTTAGGGGAACCTTAGGCACCCACCACCCTTTGTCCTAACTTCTACCACCCGTCCTGGGACAAGTGGCTCCCAGTTCTTGAGCCCATTTTTCTTCCTCTTTAGTATAGGATGGTTTGGACAGGGATGTTTGCAACTGGTAGGGGGGATCAGGGGACAGACCTGTGCAGGGACCAGCTGAGAGGCCTCTTATTTTGCCTTGTCTGCTGCCCTATTTCCCTTTGCCACCAAGGTGTCGTCGTCGGAATGACTGCTGACATGGATGACTGCAACCTCGTGAGGAAAGTTTACAGCTCCACGTAATTCTATGATCTGTGGCCCATGTTTGATTCCCCCCCCTCCCCGGGCAGTGAGCGTCCCCCTTTCTTTCCAAATAGCCCCATGAGCAAGTAAAACTCCTAATGCATATTTACTGTCTGTGTAGACATTAACCCTCTTCCCTTTTGCCAACTGGAGGGCCTTTCCTCTGATCGGGCCTGCGATTCTAACTATTGATCCCCCCACAAACCACTTCCTCATACAATTCTTCTGGCAGTTACTCCCCTGGCCTCCCGCTCTTCCTGTCTAAGAGCTGGAGGAGAAAAATGGCATTTCTTCTTGCCCTTTGAAGTTTGCCCCCTCGCTGCTTTCCTGGCCAGCCACCCAGCTAAGCAGGGCAGGTGGGGCTGCAGCCACAGGGATGGTGGTGGTGAGCAGAAAGGGAAGCGAGCGCTGGCCAGCATCCCTGCCTCCTTGCTCCATGGGCACAGCCGGGGAGAAACCAGGGGGAAAGAGGGAGGAGATGGCACTTCGCTTTCTCCTCCCTATCTCCCCCTGATTTCTCCCCACAGCAAGCAAGGCGGCTGTGAAAGAGAATGAAGCGTGAGTGCTTCTTCCAACAGCCAAGGCCTCCGCTCCTCTTCCTTCCTCGGCTGTTGGAAGAAGCACCCGTGCTTCGTTCTCTTTCACAGCCATGGTACTTGCCATGGGAAGAAATCAGGGGGAGAGAGGGAGGAGAAGGCCGTCCCTAGCAGAAGCTCAGCTTTCTCCTCCCTCTCTCCCCCTGATTTCTCCCGATGGCAAGCAAGGCAGCTGTCAAAAAGAAACGCGGGCGCTTCTTCCAACAGCCCAGGCCTCCGCTCTTCTTCCTGTTTCTTTCTTTCTTTCTTTCTTTCTTTCTTTCTTTCTTTCTTTCTTTCTTTTTTTCAATTTGTTTTTATTTTTAAACATAAAAAAACAACATAAAAAAAATTCTCATCCATTACATAAAGCATGTCGTTTGGTTACAAGTGTTTTTGCATCCATATTCTCAATTACATTTACAATCACAGATTTTTCATCTAATATAACTAAATACCTCACTTTCATTGTACAACGTATATTCAATTACGATTAATTTTTTTTTTCAATAAACCTAATTTCCTTACATTCTTGATTGTCTGTTTAATAACAATATACCTTTATATAATCACATATCCCGATATGAAAAAGATTTACTAACCATTTATATTTGTATATCACTGTTTTCAATTATGTATAATCCCACCAATCAACTATCGAGTATGCTTATGTTCATTATTGTCCTTGTACATCATACATTCAAACAAAGATATTATTTCTTCATTTTTCAACAAGGTATTCTAAATAGTCTATATATATAGCTTCCATTCTCTGTCCATCGGCTCGTCACAAGAGACCATCCAGACAGAAAGCCCAATATTTTACTGTTGCCTTTGTTACATTTGTGTAGTATTTGTGCTGATAAATAAATAAAGGGAGACTAGTATAGATCTATTTCAAGCTATTTAGCTCTCATCAGCTAGCCATACCCTTACTGTGATTCGAACCTGGGCGTGTATTACGCCCAGAGAATGGAAGCAGTTAGCTTCCTCCCATAATTGGGGCATACCAGGGGTTGTGACTTTAAATATATACCTTTCACTCTGGCTCAGCTGATAACGGATCAGAGCCTGTGGCTTAGTGGTTAACACATCTGCCTAATATGTAATACACGCCCAGGTTCGAATCCCAGTAAGGGTATGGCTAGCTGATGAGCTAAATAGCTTGAAATAGATCTATACTAGTCTCCCTTTATTTATTTATCAGCACAAATACTACATATATCCATTCTCTGTCCATCGGCTCGTCACAAGAGACCATCCAGACAGAGACCCAATCTTTTTACTGTTGCCTTTTTGTTACATATGTAGAGGGTGGCAGCTGATGCTCCCCTTGGGCCGTAGTTATCGTTTGTTCCCTCCCTGGGACTGAACTTGAGTATGTCTCACACATGACCACTCTCTCTCTTCCACTGGAAAAAGAACGTTGGTCTTACCTGAACATGTCTTTTCAGGGGAAGAGAGGGAGTGGTCACGACCTGCCCTTCTTTGGGTGGGGCCAAGGGGAGACCCGGGCGTTCCCCCAGGTTTTTTTGGGGGGGGGTTGGTTGCATCTGTTGCAGTTCTGTTGTTCGTCTTCGGGGAAACGGGGCTAGAAAGGCAGGAAGGAGCATTTAAGAAGTTTTAGACTCAGCCCAATCAGACTTTGAGAATACCCACAAGGGACCACTCCCTCTCTTCCCCTGAAAAGACACATTCAGGTAAGACCAACGTTCTTTCTCAACCCTAATATTAAGAAAAGGTTTTATTTGTAAGAATCAAACAACGATATTTCATCCCGGACAGATCAGAGACAATGATTATGGTGACTTATGGTAAATAAAAAGCCATTCTGGACTTTATACAAATTAAATGCAAAACTTTGTTAATGCTTTGATGTTTTAACTTTGCTGTTGGTTCATTGTTAATTACTTTTTAAATTTTGTTTTGTAAGGAGGAAGCTAATTATTCTAATATATTCATGAATACTCAACTGGGGGTGGGTAATATATATATAAATCTGTTTTTGTCTTCTTGAACCCCCCTTTTCCCTTCTATTTAAATGTTGTCTATTGTTTTGTTTTTTAAAATTTCTTTCTTTTTTTGAGTTTATAATTTAAATTAATTTTCCGAATATTTTTTTTAAGCCAGTTTATGAGAAGCAAGTTCATCCGCTGCTCTATTTCTAACCCGCCTCTAAATTCATGGAAACCTAGCATTATAGTCTTGAAAGGGACCCTTTGAATGTCCTGACTGTGGAATGAACCAGAAACAGCCACCATATTGACATGGATCATGGCAAAATGGCAGCTCCTTCCACACGTCTATTGCATGGCCTTGGGATGAATGCTGAGCACAGTCAAAGTAATGGCTGCTTCGTTGACACAGTCACACAGGCAAGATATGCATATCCAGCCCTCTTCCCCACATGAGGTTCAGAGATCTTCAAGGGAGGGAGTCAGGCCTAAGTATTGCAGGCTGCTAGTAAAGTGAGGGCCTTGTGGGAGAGGGAAAGGCCTATGTGGGCCATGTGGAGACTATTGTTGCCGAAAATTAAGGACTCAGACTTCGGGATCAAAAGAAGTAACTTTATTTGGTACCAAGGTTCTGAACAAGATAGGCAAGACAGCCATTTGTACAATTGAACAAACTCCTTATGGAGACATGCGTTCTTATATGTTCCTCAAAAACAGCCTGACACGGAAATACATTATGTCTGCACTAATTGGCAAGTTGTTGTTACTATGCAAGAAGCAGATAAACAGCTTTTTTCCTCTTTTCAGGTTGGGGTCACAGTTAATTTGCAGGAAGCGTCTAAGTTTCCAATAAAGTATTTGTGGTTGACTGAACTTTAACTGAACTTTAACTGAACCTGCGGCAGGTGTGAGTTTTGAGGCTTGACATTTAATCTTCCTTTTTTACTACCAGACTCAGAAAGTGTTCCTTCTCTTTATTCTGCTTCATTTCACGAGTTTACTAAAATTTGTATGCCGCCCACTCCCATTGGGACTCTGGGCGGCTCACAGCAAGACAAAAGAAACATTTAAAATTTAAGAATAAAAAATACAATTAAAAGTCCACATTTCAAGTCTCGTCTCACTCTTATGTCCAAGTTTCACTTTATGCCCTGCCTCACTATGGTGGAAGGAAAGACCTACGGGGACTTGTGAGGGAGGGAAAGGCTCAGGAGGATCCAAATGT
This sequence comes from Thamnophis sirtalis, assembly GCF_051295495.1. Classification (NCBI taxonomy): domain Eukaryota; kingdom Metazoa; phylum Chordata; class Lepidosauria; order Squamata; family Natricidae; genus Thamnophis; species Thamnophis sirtalis. The sequence continues at coordinate 22,330,354 of NW_028261383.1, read as the reverse complement.
TTGGATAAGGAAGCCTTTGTAAGTCAGACCTGGGCCTGCGCTAGGTAGCCGCTGTTGCACCTAATGACTTGCACATTCATTTGATGGCTTCATCAAGGAGAGAAGGGGTGGTGGTGATAATTCAGCAAGGTAATCTTACTTAACCACTGTTACACCATGCAATCAAAGTTGGCAAGCCCCACTACAGTTGTATCTTGAGGATTACTTGTATCGTGGCTCACGATACAAGGGAATTGTGGCACTCATAATCTGGAGGACAACAAGATAGGAGACGGAAACTCCACATGGTGGAATTCCAAAATCAATATAAAACACCCACCACCCAAAAGCCTTTTTGAGCAATTCCACAATTTCTGAACAACCTTTATCAAGCAAGAATCTTCACTTTTTTTCTCTCCAACTACTGGTCTAAATCTGAGATGTGCCAGATTTCAAAGAGTCGATTTCTAATGAATTTCCCCCCCCGTCAGGGTTTTCAATGTGTTTCCCCTCCTGTGAGTCCTCTGGTGTATCACCACATCATAATTCCGACTGAAACTTTTCCCACAATTAGGACATTCCACAATTAGTCCAACTCTCTGCTCTACCATTTTAGAAGTGGCCATCAAATCTCTTTTTGGAAGCCTCCAGTGATGGAGCACCCAAAACCTTTGAAGGCAAGCTATTCCATTGGTTGATTGCTATAATCGTTATGAATTTTCTTTTTAGTTATAGGTTGCTTCTTTCTTTGATTAGTTTCTATCCGTTGTCGCTTTTGGTACTTTGGAAAATAAATGGACGTCTTTGTCTTCATAGGAGCCCCTCAAATATTGGAACACTGTTATAATGTCTCCACTAGTCCTTCTCATTAGACTAGACATGGTCAATTCCAGTGACATGCGGTGAGGATTACCATTGGTGAGGCAAGAGCGCAGCAGCGGCAAGAAGCAACGTCCCCGCCGCTGTGTCCAACAGGCGTCTCACGTTTATGGCTGACATAAACGCAAGACGCCTGTCGGACACAGCGGCGGGGGTATTGCTTCTTGCCGCTGCTGCGCTCTGCCACCTCGCCCCCCCCGCCTCCTCCATAACCGCCGCAGGACATTCCGAAAGACTCGGGCCACTGAAAGTCAGTGTCTAACTTTCTACGGAGAAAGGCGCGTGGAAATCCACAACTGCAACCCGACAAACGTATTTAGGAGAGCGGGATCACTCCAATTCGCGGGTGGGCAAAGTTGGGACGGAGGAAAGCGAATCGAGGCGAGGGGTAGCAGGACTGCTCTCGAGGCCAGAAGGATCTTTCCCGGATTCAAGAACCACGTGATAAATCCAGCCACTTTGGGCACTTAACGCTGGCCTTTATGTATCTTCTCCCCTTCGGTGGAGACCAAAAACTTAACATTTAACACATGCTACTGGCGGAGCAAGGACTCCGGGGAGCTTTTCCACCTTCCCTGACTGAGCTGGGGGAAAAAACCATGCGAAGAAATCGAAGGTGTTTCTCCTCTGCCGCCGGAGCATCATGCCCCGCTGACCCGGGCGCACTGACCTCCCTCCCCTTTAGCTCCGTTTCCCCGCACCCTCGCCTTGCGCGTCCGGATGAATCAGGCATGCGGTCTCCGACTTAAGAGCCCAGGAGGAGGGATCGAGGGGAGGAACTCCCAGACTGCGGTCCTCAAGATGCGGACCCACCCTCACGGATTAAGTGACCAGGGCAAAGGGCTCGACCGTCGCCACTCTTGCCACGGTGGTTGGGCAGAAGCCCAGGGTTCAACCCTTCGGGATTCCCCATAGCCTCGTCAGAATGGAGCGCTAGCCTTGAAGCTGATCCTAGGCGCCGCCGAGGAGCAGCAGAGCCAGGAGCAGCAGCTGCCACCCGCAGGCGCAGCCGCCCATTTCTCTGCGATATGGCTGGAGCGGCTCCACAGGTGGAAGGGCGGGAAGTCTCAGGCTCCAGAGATGCCTTTTGTTGCCGCTTTCTACTCTGCTCCGCCGTGCCTGCCCCTTCTTGTCACCCGCCCTTATCTCTGCTGCCCTCTGCAGTACGTGAGCCTTCCAGCCCTTGGCAAGCCGCAGGTCCTGCGGAAACCATTCCCACGAGGATGGGGTCCTTCCCTGGGGCTTGGGTGCTCTGTGGTGTAATCCAGCTCGGCCGCCCGGCCACAAACCAGGACATGTTTTGCTGAATGGCGGCCGAGCCAGCATGGCTTTAAAAAATAATAAAATAAAATAAAAAATATAAAAAATTAAAAATAAAAATAAATGTGCCAGCCTGCGCCCCAGCAGAGGCGGGTAAAAAAAACAACATACACACACACACACACACACACACACACACACACACACACACACACAAATAATAAAAACAAATACAATTACTTACATTACAAATGAATTGAATTCCTCAACCCTGCCCCCTCCCTCTGACCCACATACCTTCCAGCTGTGTCAAAAATGCAAGATTTGGTCTAGCCAGGGCCAGGCAGGCTAGGATAGTTGCTGCTAGAGTCACCACGTGGATGACTCTGCTTAAATGTTTTTAAAAAGCCTCTAAGCCCTCTGTAGGAGGAGGCGAGATAATCACGTACCTCATTTGCATAATAGCAATAGCAGATTTTTATATACCGCTTCATAGGGCTTTCAGCCCTCTCTAAGCGGTTTACAGAGTCAGCATATTGCCCCCAACAACAATCCGGGTCCTCATTTTACCCACCTCGGAAGGATGGAAGGCTGAGTCAACCTTGAGCCGGTGAGATTTGAACCGCTGAACTGCTGATCTAGCAGTCAGCTGAAGTGGCCTGCAGTACTGCACTCTACCCACTGCGCCACCTCGGCTCTTTTTCGCTTTTTAACCCTTGCTTAACTTTTAAAAGGCGAAAAATTCCTTACGCAAAGGAGGCCCCGAGTTCTCTCGCCTCCTCCTATAGTTAACACTAAGCAGACTCCAAGCTACTATGACTTGGAATCTGGTAGCAACTACCTTGGCTTTAATTATTTTTAAAAAATTCTTTAAAATTCTTTCCTTTTCTTGAGGAGACTGGTAAGGCCCCGCCTCCCCTGCCTCTAGTGACTGCACGTCCCTGGTCAATTCCTATAACCATTCTTTGTAGGTTTTAACCTCCAGCACCCTAATTACCCAAAATACATTTTCTGTTTTACACTTTACAAATACTTGTAAGTGATACTCCATTTGAACAATGGCAGATGGAGATCCCTAAGTTTATATTACAAGGGATAAAACAAAGAATTAAATATAAATTATTCCAAGATGCTAAAGAAAGAGGAGGTTGGGTTTACAAGATTTGAAATTGTACTTTGATGCTTGTTTTGTCTGGAAAAGAGAGTAGGTGACTCTCCAAATTAAGAGGTTACATGAGCTAGAAGGCCATGAATTAAGATTTTGGTTAATAATGGATATGGTTATGGAATGTTATAAAAGCATTGAATTTTGGAAATATAAAGAGGAGCTTTTTATAATTTGTGGTGGGCATGTCACAAAGCAAAGAAATGGAGTAAGATACACATCTTAATAGAAGACTATTAAAGTGAATATAAAATAAAACCAGGATTATTAAAGGCTGAAACCTTTCCCACAAATAGGATATTCAAGGGGTTTCTTTCCTGTGTGAGTCCACTGGTGTGCCACTAAGTGGGTATGTTGACTGAAAGCTTTCCCACAAATAGGACATTCAAAGTGTCGCTCTCCTCTGTGAGTCCCCTTGTGTGTCACCAGGTGGGAATTTTGACTGAAACTTTCCCACAATCAGGAGATTCAAAGGGTTTCTTTCCTGAGTGAGTACTCTGGTGTGTCACCAGGTGGGAATTTTGACTGAAACCTTTCCCACAATCAGGACATTCAAAGGGTTTCTTTCCTGTGTGAGACCTCTGGTGTGACACCAGACCATAATTCCGATTGAAACTTTTCCCACAATCAGGACATTCAAAGGGTTTCACTCCTGTGTGAGTCCTCTGGTGTATCACCAGATCATAATTTTGACTGAAACCTTTCCCACAATTAGGACATTCAAAGGGTTTCTCTCCTGTGTGAGACCTCTGGTGTGACACCAGACCATAATTCCAACTGAAACTTTTCCCACAATTAGGACATTCGAATGGTTTCTCTGCTGTGTGTCCTCTGGTGTTTCCTCACGGTGCAATTATGACTAAAACCTTTCCCACAGATATGACATTCGAAAGGTTTGTCTCCTGCGTGAATCCTTTGGTGTGTCATCAGGCTGGATTTGTGATTGAAACCTTTCCCAGAGTCTGGACATTCAAAGGGTTTCTCTCCTGTGAGTCCTCTGGTGTTTCACTAGGCAGGAATTCTGACTGAAACATTTCCCACAGTCAGGACATTCAAAGGGTTTCTCTCCTGTGTGAGTCCTCTGGTGTTTCACTAGGCAGGAATTCTGAGTGAAACCTTTCCCACAAATAGGACATTCAAAGGGTTTCTCTCCTGTGTGAGTCCTCTGGTGTGCCACCAGGTGGGAATTTTGACTGAAACTTTTCCCACAATCAGGACACTCAAAGGGTTTCTCTCCTGTGTGAGTCCTCTGGTGTGTCATCAGGCTGGATTTGTGACTGAAACATTTCTCACAGTCAGGACATTCAAAGGGTTTCTCTCCTGTGTGAGTCCTCTGATGTTCCACCAGATAGGAATTATTACTAAAGCTTTTCCCACAAAGAGGACATTCAAGGGGTTTCTTTCCTGTGTGAGTCCACTGGTGTGCCACTAGGTGAGTATGTTGACTGAAACCTTTCCCACAAATAGGACATTCAAAGGGTTTCTCTCCTGTGTGAGTCCTCTGGTGTGTCACCAGGTGGGAATTTTGACTGAAACTTTTCCCACAATCAGGACATTCAAAAGGTTTCTTTCCTGTGTGAGTCCTCTGGTGTGTCACCAGATGGGAATTTTGACTGAAACTTTTCCCACAATCAGGACATTCAAAGGGTTTCTCTCCTGTGTGAGTCCTCTGGTGTGCCACCAGGTGCGAATTTTCACTGAAACGTTTCCCACAATCAGGACATTCAAAGGGTTTCTCTCCTGTGTGAGTCCTCTGGTGTGTCATCAGGCTGGATTTGTGACTGAAACATTTCCCACAGTCAGGACATTCAAAGGGTTTCTCTCCTGTGTGAGTCCTCTGGTGTGTCAGCAGGTTGGAATTTTCACTGAAACTTTTCCCACAATCAGGACATTCAAAGGGTTTCTCTCCTGTGTGAGTCCTCTGGTGTGTCATCAGGCTGGATTTGTGACTGAAACATTTCCCACAGTCAGGACATTCAAAGGGTTTCTCTCCTGTGTGAGTCCTCTGGTGTCTCATCAGGATGGATTTGTGACTGAAATCTTTCCCACAATCAGGACATTCAAAGGGTTTCTCTCCTGTGTGAGTCCTCTGGTGTCTCATCAGGATGGATTTGTGACTGAAACCTTTCCCACAGTCAGGACATTCAAAGGTTTCTCTCCTGTGTGAGTCCTCTGGTTTATCACCAGGTTGGAATTCTTGCTGAAACATTTCCCGCAATCAGAACATTCATATGATTTATTTTTTGTGTTCATCCTCTAGTATATTAACAGGACGGTGTTTAGACTGAAACTTTTCCCACAGTCAGCGCATTCAAAGGGTTTCTCCCTGGTGGGAGTTCTCTAAAGTATCACCATGTTGCCATGCTCACTTCGTTGGGAACACCTGTAGGGCTCCTCTCCTATGTGGGTCCTTCCATGAACCACAAGGAGCAGTTCTGTCTAAAGCTTTGGCCACATTACTATTGCTTTTCTCCAATGAGGATCATTTCGGGACATTCAGTTGTGAGTTGAAATACACACTTTGCCCACAATAACCACATCTATGGAGCTGTAAAAGGGGATCATCTGACCCTAAAACAGGGCAACCGTCATAAATGTGAGTTAGCTGCCAATCCTGCCAAGGATTCAAAAATAAATCATGTGTACAATGGGGATGCTGCAATAGTCATAAGTGTGAAAAATGGTCATCAGTCAGGTTTTTTAGTGGCATTGTCACTTTGAATGGCTACTAAATAGTTATAAGCCGAGGACTACCTGTAATGTATCCTTGTGTTCTGCATACTCTACTTTTTCCAGTTTGAAATCTCTTCTTGATTACCTGCTGGGGAAGAAGGAGAATTTTGTGGGTTTTTGAAGGAGCTGGAAATGTTTTGATTTCTGGCTTGATTGATTTTCCTTTTTAACGTTCCTTGCTTTTCTCAGTTGTCCGGAGTTCTCTTATTGGCATCCTCTTCGCCTGTAAGATTCAAAGAAATTGTTTATAAAATGGTTGCAGAAGATGTAAAAAAGAAAACTATATACATTAAGGGTAAAAAGGAAATATTCCACAATGCTAAATTAACCTTAGATTAATTATGATTTATTTGACACATTGAAGATTACAGAGATCCAAGTTCACATTTGCATTCAACCATGAAATTCTCTGGTTGACTTGGGCCAATACAAATTCTTAGAATAGCAATTATTGAATAGAATCGCTGTAATTAGGATGAATACAATATATAACAGAATAATAGAGTAGGGAGGGACCTTAAAAGTCTTCTAGTCCAACTCTCTGCTCTACCATTTTAGAAGTGGACTTTGAATCTCTTTTTGGAAGCCTCCAGTGATGGAGCACCCAAAACTTCTGAAGGCAAGCTATTCCATTGTTTGATTGCTGTAATCGTTAGAAATTTTCTTTTTAGATATAGGTTGCTTCTTTAGTTTCCATCCATCGTTTCTTTTGGTACTTTGGAAATTAAATGGATGTCTTTGTCTTCAGAGGAGGCCCTCAAATATTGGAACACTGTTATTGTGTCTCCGCTAGTCCTTCTCATTAGACTAGACATGCCCAATTCCTATAACCATTCTTTGCAGGTTTTAACCTCCAGCACCCTAATTACCCAAAATACATTTTGTTTTAGACATTACAAATACTTGTAAGTGATACTCCATTTAAACAATTGCAGATGGAGATCTCTGAGTTTATATTACAAGGGATGAAACCAAGAATTAAATATAAATTATTCCAAGATGCTAAAGAAAGAGGAGGTTGGGTTTACAAGATTTGAAATTGTACTTTGATGCTTGTTTTGTCTGGAAAAGAGAGTGGGTGACTCTCCAAATTAAGAGGTTACAGAGCTAGAAGGCCATGAATTAAGATTTTGGTTAATAATGGATATGGTTATGGAATCCTATGAAAGCATTGAATTTTGGAAATATAAAGAGGAGCTTTTTATGTCACAAAGCAAAGAAATGGATACACATCTTAATAGAAGACTATTAAAGTGAATATAAAATAAAACCAGGATTATTTTAGGCTTAATGGATAAAGAACTTTAAAAAAATGAAACAGAGTTTTAATTATGCATTGTTTTTTGTGTCGTTTTAAATTTTTTGTTTGTATCCCCCTTCCCTGGTTGAGTTGTGAGCCGCCCTGAGTCCCCTTCGGGGGGAAAGGGCGGCATATAAATAAAATCAACATTCAACATTCAGTTGTTATATATGTTGATTGAGGCAGGAATACTTATCACAAAAATGGAAGAATATTTTCATTCCCACAATGGATGAATGGCTGCAAAACCAGATAGAGTTAGCAGAGATGGGTAAATTGACCGCTTTGATTAAAGAAAAGAACAGGAATAATTTGTTTGTACGTGGAAACGGCTTTTGGACTCTGTTGTTGAGATAGAGGAAAATATAGTTTGATTTTGGGTTCGGTAGATTAGATAAGTTTGTTGTTATAGAAGTGGCTAGTTTATATTATTTTATGAAAGTAAATAGTTGAGGGTTTATGTTAGCACCTTATTCTAGTGCACCAAAAGGAGTCAGAATTCAATGCTTTTCTTTTCCTTATCCCCTTAACCCTACACTTATCTCGCTCCCCCTTTTCCTCCCTTCTACCATTATTTTCATTTTTCTTTGCACTTCTACAGCTTATATTTTGATCAATTAATAATTTTTTGTGAACAAAACCCCCAAATTCTTAGCACTGCAAAGGGTTTCTGTGAAATATATCTGGAAATGATGGCAATAGATTATACAATTGTAGATATATGCATTCATAAAAATAAACAAACCTAGAAACTTATATATTTGGAAAATCTATGTGTTTTCAACCCAAAAAGTATTCCAGAATTGTTACAGTCAAAACTTTCAATACTTTCAGAGATGTGGGGGCCTTAACTGATGAAATGATGCCTAAAGGCTCTGCAAGATTTGAAACAACCGTTTTGCCCATGAAAGTCCTGAGATCAAAGTAAGGGCAGAAAATACTTTCCACAACTACTCTCTTGACATTCCCATTGAAGCAGTCCTCACTTACTGACTGCATTTGGGACTTGCATGTGTCACTAAGCAGCCTGATTGTGAAGCATGATGTCACCTCACAGTGCCAACTTGCATCTCTTCCTCTGCAGTTTTGGGTTGTTAAAGGCAATTTCACCAGACCCTGACTGGCAACTTCCTGCTGGCATCCCCACTGAGTTTGCTTGTCAGAAGCTAGTTGGGAAGGTCACAAATGGGGATCAGGAGTGTGGGATGCTGCAACCATCATAAATGTCCGCTGGTTGGCAGAATCGAAATTGGTGCAACTCCTTTTCCTGCATATTCATAACCACAGGAACTGCTGACTTGTTCAGGTCACTGAAGAAGTGTTAGGAAGACCATAGATTTCTGGACCACATCTGCAGCTGCTTTTACAGTGCCATAGTAAAAGACACTGTAAAAAGCCAAATAAAAAGGTCAATGGGACCTTTTTAATTGAACCTGGTTAATACATGGATGGGGCACCAATAGGAAATATCCTGCTTGTTGGCTAGACGTGGAAGTAAAAAAATCCAAAAGACACAGTGGCAGATCAGTCCAACATTCTTGCCAAGAAAACATAAAAGGGTCCATAACAGAACAAAAGAGTTGAAGTTGGAAATCTTCCAGTCTACAGAAGAGAAGGCCGAGGAGTGATATGATAGCGGTCTTCCAATATCTGAGGGGCTGCCACAAAGAAGAGGGGCTCAACCTCTTCTCCAGAGCACCTGAAGGCAGAACAAGAAGCAATGGATGGAAACGAATCAGGCAGAGAAGCAACCGAGAAACAAGGAGACGTTTCCTGACTGTGAGAACAATAACCGGTTTCCCTGCAGAAGTTGTGGATGCTCCATCACTGGAGGCTTTCAGGAAGAGACTGGACAGCCATGTGCCTGAAATGTAAAAGGTCGCCTGCTGGAGCAGGGGGGCAGGACTAGATGACCTCAAAGATCCCTCCCAGCTGTTATTCCACATTCTATCTTGGTGCTTCTCTACTTCCAGGCCGTGGAGGGAACCAAACAGTTTGAGTGGCTCCCGGATTCTCCTCCCACCAGCCCTCAACTCACCTCCCAGCTGCTGCTTCGAGCCTCAGAAGAGCCTCTCTATACGCTACTCCGCTACTCTCCCCTCGTCTTCCGTGAGTGTTTTGGATGAGGAAGTTCCCCTGTGCTCCTTTTTCCATCCTTTCTAGCAATAAAATACTCGATGGTTTTAACTCCTTTAAGGTCAATCGGAGGGCCCGCTATTGTACTGTTGGCTCTTCAGTCACAGATGCTGCCATCTCCTGACAGGAGGCTGAAAAACAGGCTTGTCCTATCTAACTATGGCATTGGCCAGATCCTCTCACTGATTATGTGCTATCAGTCATGTTCAGACTCCTAGCAACCTATATTTGCAGCTGAGCCAAGTGAAATATAATAAGTACTGAAAAACTACTATCACATCACTCCGGTCTTTCTCTCTGTTACCCAATTCCTACAATTGTACATCATATATTTTACCTTTCAGTCCCCTACATGACTTTGTTCTTCTTCCCTGCACTCTTTCTACAGTCTAAATACTTTTGTATCCTGGTGACCAAAACTGGATGCAGTATTCAAAGTTTAGTGTTACTAATACAGTATAACACAGTACTAACACTTCATGTGACCTTTGTTACTATCCCTGTGATGCTGCAGACTAGGACTGAATTGTCTTTTTAGGTAATTACAGCACACTATAAGAAGTTAGCACCCAGCCCTCTCCTAGAAAAATGAAATATCCTAGGAAATATTGAAAAGGCAGAATATTATTGTTAGATTTGGTGAATGGATGAGGCAGACTCAGGCTTCAGCAAACAACAGCTCTTTATTAAGTGACAACTATGTACAATCCAGCAAAGACTCTGTCTGGCAGCAGCCCTTTTATGTGGGCTCTGTCAGACCCTTCGACCAATTAGATTCAAATACTGTTCCTGCCTGTGGACAATCATACTGATTGTCACTATGTAACACCCTCTCCTCTTAGTTGAGTTCCTCCTGCTTGTAACGTAGTCATGCAGGTAGGCAGGCTTTCTGGTTCAGTTGGTGCTCTATCTTCAATCAGGTTGGATGGACCTGTTATACCTGTGGCTTCGCCTGTTGGAAGCTCCTGGAACTTTCCACAGGCGCGGCTGGAGTTTCTGGAGCTGCTTCACTCGGAATTCGCTGCAGCCCTACAACTTCATCAGAGAAGTACCCTGGTACTTTCGGGCTTGAGAAGTCTTTGGAAGGAGTGAATTCGTGCTCCTTTTGGGTAGGGCTTTGGCTAACTCGTGCAGGAGTCACCTCTGGTTGCCTAAGGTTGGATTGGGAGACGCGGCCATGGAGTTGACCACGAGCGAGGTCTGGTAATGCCTGAAACTGTGGCAGGAATCCAGAGCCCCCGCCCCAGCATAGTTGTGGGCGTAAATTCGATCCCCTATGCTAAAGTGTCTAAGTTGGCCGGGCAAATCTGGGGGTATCACTGCTGAGTAGTTTGGGTGTAGCTGGTCTAAGCGCAATCTTAGCCCGTGACCCATTAGAGGCTCGGAGGGGCTTCTCCCGGTGGTAGCACTTGGCATGAGGTGCTGAATGAGGAGGAATTGATCAACCTGTGTGAGCCGCTAAAGAAGCCGGGAGATTGGCAAACACGAGTAGATCAATTCCTCCTCATTCAGCACCTCATGCCAAGTGCTACCACTGGGAGAAGCCCCTCCGAGCTTCCAATGGGTGACGGGCTAAGTTCGCGCTTAGACCAGCTACACCCAAAGTACTCCACGGTGATACGCCCAGATTTGCCCAGCCAACTTAGACACTTTAGCATAGGGGATCGAGTTTACGCCCACAACTATGCTGGGGGGGGGGGGACCTCTGAATTCCTGCCATGGTTACAGGCATTACCAGACCTCGCTCGTGGTCAATTGGAGCTCAAGAATGGTCGGACTTGGAGGCAGCACGTAGACCAACTCTGTGGCCACCTCTCCCAATCCAACCTTAGGCAACTAGAGGTGACTCCTGCACAAGTTAGCCAAAGCCCTACCAAAAGGAGCATGAATTCACTCCTTTCACAGACTTCTCAAGCCCGAAAGTACCAGGGTACTTATCTGATGAAGTTGTAGGGCCGCAGCAAATTCCGAGTGAAGCAGCTCCAGAAACTCCAGCCGCGCCTGTGGAAAGTTCCAGGAGCTTCCACCAGGCGAAGCCACAGGTATAACAGGTCCATCCAACCTAACTGAAGATCCAGCACCAAATGAACCAGAAAGCCTGCCTACCTGCATGACTACGTTACAAGCAGGAGGAACTCAACTGAGAGGAGAGGGTGTTACATAGTGACAATCTGTATGATAGTTTCCACCAAGGTCCTCTGTTCCTGCAGGAACAGTATTCGAATCTAATTGGTCGAAGGGTCTGACAGAGCCCGATAAAAGGGCTGCTGCCAGACAGAGTCTTTGCTGGATTGTACATAGTTGTCACTTAATAAAGAGCTGTTGTTTGCTGAAGCCTGAGTCTCCCTCATCCATTCACCAAATCTAACAATAATATTCTGCCATTTCAATATTTCCTAGGATATTTCATTTTTCTAGGAGAGGGCTGGGTGCTAACTTTCTATAGTGTGCTGTAATTGCCTAAAAAGACAATTCAGTCCTAGTCTGCAGCATCACAGGGATAGTAACAAAGGTCACATGAAGTGTTAGTACTGTGTTATACTGTATTAGTAAGAATACACTTTGAATATTGCATCCAGTTTTCGTCAGCAGGATACAAAAGTATTTAGACTGTAGAAAGAGTGCAGGGAAGAAGAACAAAGTCATGTAGGGGACTGGAAGGTAAAACATACAAGGTACAATTGTAGGAATTGGGTAACAGAGAGAAAGACCGGAGTGATGTGATAGTAGTTTTTCAGTACTTATTATATTTCACTTGGCTCAGCTGCAAATATAGGTTGCTAGGAGTCTGAACATGACTGACAGCACATAATCAGTGAGAGGATCTGGCCAATGGCATTGTTAGATAGGACAAGCCTGTTTTTCAGTCTCCTATCAGGAGATGGCAGCATCTGTGACTGAAGAGCCAACAGTACAATAGCGGCCTCTCCGATTGACCTTAAAGGAGTTAAAACCATCGAGTATTTTATTGCTAGAAAGGATGGAAAAAAGGAGCACAGAGGAACTTCCTCATCCAAAACACTCACGGAAGAGAGGGGAGAGTAGCGTATGGAGAGGCTCTTCCGAGGCTCGAAGCAACAGGTGGGAGGTGAGTTGAGGGCTGGTGGGAGGAGAATCCGGGAGCCACTCAGGCTGTTTGGTTCCCTCCACGGCCTGGAAGCAGAGAAGCAACTAGAAAGAATGTGGAATAAAAGCTGTGGGGGGATCTTTGAGGTCATCTAGTCCAGCCCCCTTGCTCCAGCAGGAGACCTTTTACATTTCAGGCACATGGCTGTCCAGTCTCTTCCTGAAAGCCTCCAGTGATGGAGCATCCACAACTTCTGCAGGCAAACCGGTTAATTGTTCTCACAGTCAGGAAACGTCTCCTTGTTTCTCGGTTGCTTCTCTGCCTGATTCGTTTCCATCCATTGCTTCTTGTTCTGCCTTCAGGTGCTCTGGAGAAGAGGTTGAGCCCCTCTTCTTTGTGGCACCCCGTCAGATATTGGAAGACCGCTATCATTTCACCCCTCGGCCTCCTCTTCTGTAGACTGGAAGATTTCCAATTTCAACTCTTTTGTTCTGTTATGGACCCTGTTATGTTTTCTTGGCAAGAATGTTGGACTGATCTGCCACTGTGTCTTTTGGATTTTTTTACTTCCACGTCTAGCCAACAAGCAGGATATTTCCTATTGGTGCCCCATCCATGTATTAACCAGGTTCAATTAAAAAGGTCCCATTGACCTTTTTATTTGGCTTTTTACAGTGTCTTTTACTATGGCACTGTAAAAGCAGCTGCAGATGTGGTCCAGAAATCTATGGTCCTCCTAACACTTCTTCAGTGACCTGAACAAGTCAGCAGTTCCTGTGGTTATGAATATGCAGGAAAAGGAGTTGCACCAATTTGGGTTCTGCCAACCAGCGGACATTTATGATGGTTGCAGCATCCCACACTCCTGATCCCCATTTGTGACCTTCCCAACTAGCTTCTCACAAGCAAACTCAGTGGGGATGCCAGTAAGTTGGCACTGTCAGGTGATATCATGCTTCATGATCAGACTGCAAGTCCCAAATGCAGTCAGTAAGTGAGGACTGCTTCAATGGGAATGTCAACAGAGTAGTTGTGGAAAGTATTTTCTGCCCTTACTTTGATTTCAGGACTTTCATGGGCAAAACGGTTGTTTCAAATCTTGCAGAGGCTTTAGGCATCATTTCATCAGTTAAGGCCCCCACATCTCTGAAAGTATTGAAAGGTTTGACTGTAACAATTCTGGAATACTTTTTGGGCTGAAAACACATAGATTTTCCAAATATATAAGTTTGTAGGTTTGTTTATTTCTATTTTTCTCTGAATGCATATATCTACAATTGTATAATCTATCCCCATCACTTCCAGATATATTTCACAGAAACCCTGGGAATTTGGGGGTTTATGTTCACAAAAAATTATTAATTGATCAAAATATAAAATATAGAAGTGCAAAGAAAATGGAAATAATGGTAGAAGGGAGGAAAAGGGGGAGCGAGATAAGTGTAGGGTTAAGGGGATAAGGAAAAGAAAAGCATTGAATTCTGACTCCTTTTGGTGCACTAGAATAAGGTGCTAACATAAAACCTCAACTGTTTACTTTCATAAGATAATATAAACTAGCCACTTCTATAACAACAAACTTATCTAATCTACAGAACCCAAAATCAAACAATATTTTTCCTCTATCTCAACAACAAAGTCCAAAAGCAGTTTCCACGTACAAACAATTATTCCTGTTCTTTTCATTAATCAAAGCAGTCAATTTACGCATCTCTGCTAACTCAATCTGGTTTTGCAGCCATTCGTTCATTGTGGGAATGAAAATATTCTTCCATTTTTGTGCACAAAGTATTCCTGCCTCAATCAACATATATAACAACTGTGTTCCATTTTTTAAAAGTTCTTTATCCATTAAGCCTAAAATAATCCTGTTTTATTTTATATTCACTTTAATAGTCTTTAAGATTTATTAAGATGTGTATTTTATTCCATTTCTTTGCTTTGTGACATGCCCACCATAAATTATGAAAAGCTCTTCTTTATATTTCCAAAGTTCAATGCTTTTAATTCATTCCCAAACTATATTATGCATAAATAGTCATGCCATCAAAATCTTAATTCATGGCCCTCTAGCTCATGTAACCTCTTAATTTGGAGCCACCCACTCTTTTTGCCAGACAAAACAAGCATCAAAGTACAATTTTAAATCTTGTAAACCCAACCTCCTCTTTTCTGAGCATCTTGGAATAATTTTAATTATTTCTTGGTTTTATCCCTTGTAATATAAACTTAGAGATCTCCATCTGCCATTGTTTAAATGGAGCATCACTTATAAGTATTTGTAAAGTCTAAAACAAAATGTATTTTGGGTAATTAGGGTGCTGGAGGTTAAAACCTACAAAGAATGGTTCTAGGAATTGGGCATGTCTAGTCTAATGAGAAGGAGTAGCGGAGACATGATAACTGTTCCAATAATTGCTATTCTAAGAATTTGTATTGGCCCAAGTCAACCAGAGAATTTCATGGTTGAATGCAAATGTGAACTTGGATCTCTGTAATCTTCAATGTGTCAAATAAATCATAATTAATCTAAGGTTATTTTAACATTGTGGAATATTTCCTTTTTACCTTTAATGTATATAGTTTTCTTTTTTACATCTTCTGCAACCATTTTATAAACAATTTCTTTGAATCTTACAGGCAAAGAGGATGCTAATAAGAAAACTCCAGACAACTGAGAATAACTAGCAACGTTAAAAAGGAAAATCAATCAAGCCAGAAATCAAAACATTTCCGTTTCCTTCAGAAACCGACAAAATTCTCCTTCTTCCCCAGCAGGTAATCAAGAAGAGATTTCAAACTGGAAAAAGTAGAGTATGCAGAACACAAGGATACATTACAGGTAGTCCTCGGCTTATAACAGTTCATTTAGTAACTATTCAAAATGACAGTGGCACTGAAAAACCTGACTTATGACCATTTTTCACACTTATGACTATTGCTGCAGCCCCATGGTCACATGATCTATATTTGAATGCTTGGCAGCTAATTCACATTTATAACAGTTGCCCTGTTTTACGGTCACATGATCCCCTTTGGCAGCTCCACAGACGTGATTATTGTGGGCAAAGTGCGTATTTCAACTCACAACTGAGTGTGCACGAAATGATCCACATTGGAGAAAAGCAATACTAATGTGGCCAAAGCTTTAGTCAGAACTGCTCCTTGTGGTTCATGAAAGGACCCACATAGGGAAGGAGCCCTACATGTGCTCCCAATGAAATGAGCATGGCAACTTGGTGATACGTTAGAGAACTCCTACCAGGGAGAAACCCTTTGAATGTGCTGACTGTGGAAAAAGTTTCAGTCTAAACACCGGCCTGCTAATATATTAGAGGATGCACACAAAAAAGAAATCATATGAATGTTCTGATTGCAGGAAATGTTTCAGCAAGAATTCCAACCTGGTGACACACCAGAGGACTCACACAGGAGAGAAACCCTTTGAATGTCCTGACTGTGGTAAATGTTTCAGTCACAAGTTCACCCTGTTGAGACACCAGAGGACTCACACAGGAGAAAAACCCTTTGAATGTCCTGAATGTGGGAAAGGTTTCAGTCAGAATTCCTGCCTAGTGAAACACCAGAGGACTCACACAGGAGATAAACCGTTTGAATGTCCTGATTTTGAGAAAACTTTCAGTCGGAATTATGATCTGGTGACACACCAGAGGACTCACGCAGGAGAGAAACCCTTTGAATGTCCTATTTGTGGGAAAGGTTTCAGTCGGAATTATGGTCTGGTGACACACCAGAGTACTCACACAGGAGAGAAGCCCTTCGAATGTCCTCTCTGTGGGAAAAGTTTCAGTCAGAATTCCTACCTAATGAAACACCAGAGGACTCACACAGGAGAGAAACCCTTTGAATGTCCTGACTGTGGGAAAAATTTCAGTCAGAATTCCTACCTAATGAAACACCAGAGGACTCACACAGGAGAGAAAACCTTTGAATGTCCTGACTGTGGGAAAGGTTTCAGTCAGAATTCCTACCTAGTGAAACACCAGAGGACAGACACAGGAGAGAAACCCTTTGAATGTCCTGATTGTGGGAAAAATTTTAGTCGGAATTATGAGCTGGTTAAACACCAGAGGACTCACACAGGAGAGAAACCCTTCAAATGTCCTATCTGTGGGAAAGGTTTCAATCAGAATTCCAACCTAGTGAAACACCAAAGGACTCACACAAGAGAGAAACCCTTTGAATGTCCTACTTGTGGGAAAGGTTTCAGTCACAAATCCAGCCTGATGACACACCAGAGGACTCACAAAGGAGAGAAACTATTGGAAACTTAGACGCTTCCTGCAAGTTAACTGTGACTTCAACCTGAAAAGGGGAAAAAAGATGTTTATCTGCTTCTTGAATAGTAACAACTACTTACCAATTAGTGCAGACATAATGTATTTCCGTGTTAGGCTGTTTTTGAGGAACATATAAGAACGCATGTCTCCATAAGGAGTTTGTTCAATTGTACAAATGGCTGTCTTGCCTATCTTGCTCAGAACCTTGGTACCAAATAAAGTTACTTCTTTTGATCCCGAAGTCTGAGTCCTTAATTTTCGGCAAGAATAGAGTCTCCACATGGTCCTCATAGGCCTTTCCCTCTCCCACAGGTCTTTCCTTCCACCATAGAGTCTCCACATGGTCCCCATAGGCCTTTCTCTCCCCGACAGGGCCCTCACTTTACTAGAAGCCTGCAATACTTAGGCCTGACTCCCTCCCTTGAAGATCTCTGAACCTCATGTGGGGAAGAGGGCTGGATATGCATATCTTGCCTGTGTGACTGTGTCAACGAAGCAGCCATTGCTTTGACTGTGCTCAGCATTCATCCCTAGGCCATGCAATAGACCTGTGGAAGCAGCTGCCATTTTGCCATGATCCATGTCAATATGGTGGCTGTTTCTGGTTCACTGTTGGGTGGTAGTTGGACAAATTGTTCCATTCTGCTACCTTAACACTTTGTAGACTGTGTTACGGAGTTGTGGGTGCACCAAAAATGCTGGCTGTGTCTGGGAGATCTCCAAAAGGGCAAGCCATGTATCCCCGGGGTGCATGATAAGTGGACAAATACCACTTGTGACAGTTTTGTGCTGCAGCTGCCAATAAAAGCCAATGCAGTCCTAGGCTGCATCAAAAGAGGAATAATGTCAAGACAACAGGAAGAGAGAGAATTGCTTTAGACGGTGCTGATGATACCACACTCAGAATACTGTGTCCAGTTCTGGTCACCATGATACAAAAAAAGTGGTTGAGACCCCGGAAAGTGTGCAGAGAAGAGCAAAAAAGGTGATAAAGGGTCATTACGAGGGACATGAGCTTCCAGTACTTGTGCATCTGACACAAAGAAGAGCAGATTGACTTATTCTCAAGGGCACCGGATGGCAGGAAAAGAAATAATAGGTGGAAGCTTGTTAAAATGAGGCCAAACCTAGAAGTAAAGAGAAATTGTCTGCCAGTAAGAGCAATGGATCAATGCAATAGCTTTCCTCCAGGGATTGTGGGTGCTCCATCACTGGAGGCTTTCAAGAATAGGCTGGACAACCATTTAAGTGGGTGGTGTAAAGCTCCTGCCTTGAGCAGCAGGTTGGACTAGAAGACCTCCGGAGTCCCTTCCAAGGCTATAATGTTAGGTTTCCATGAATTTAGAGGCGGGTTAGAAATAGAACAGCCCATGAACTTGCTTCTCATAAACTGGCTTAAAAAAAATATTCGGAAAATTAATTTAAATTATAAACTCAAAAAAAGAAAGAAATTTTAAAAAACATAACAATAGACAACATTTAAATAGAATGGAAAAAGGGGGTTCAAGAAGACAAAAACAGATTTATATATATATTACCCACCCCCAGTTGAGTATTCATGAATATATTAGAATAATTATCTTCCTCCTTACAAAACAAAATTTAAAAAGTAGTTAACAATGAACCAACAGCAAAGTTAAACATCAAAGCATTAACAAAGTTTTGCATTTAATTTGTATAAAGTCCAGAATTAAAAAAAATTGGTTGAGAACAATAAAACAACTATTGTGTTTTATTCCTCAAAATCATAAACCTCTGTTGTCGATCCATTTTCCCCAAAGAGTCCAGTCCAAATAGTTTTCCAGTTGGATATGGCAAATCCTTTTCCCAGTGACAACCAACTTCCCTTCAAAGTCCATTCATCACATATCAAATCTGTTCACTCCAAATCTGTAGAATCCACAATTCCTTTAGCCTTCTTCAGCCAACCAGCAGTTTCCAAACCATGGCGAGGAATCTTTTAAGAAGTGGCTGTGCTCCCCATGGGAGCTCCTTGGGAAGAGCTCAGGCTCACAAAGGGATTCATTTGTGGCCGCTCATAATCCCCAAAGCTTCCATCTGTTTTCCAGGCCATTTCCAGGCTCTTTCTTGAGCCTTATTTGGGTCATTTTTAGGCAGTTTTTGGGGTGTTTGGGGGCCATTTCTCAGGCCATCTACGAGCTGGTTTTTTGGCTGGTTTTGGCTGTCTTTTAGGCCTTTTTTGGGTTGTTTCAGACTGTTGTCAGGCTGTACGTTGGGACATTTTTGGCTGTTTTTAGTTATTTTCTAAGCTGTTTTGCGGCTGTTTTTCAGGTTTCCAGAGTGGTTTTTGGCCCATTTTTGAGCACACTGCTCACTGCCGTACCAGAGATGGCCAAGGGGACATCCATTGGTGTCCACTATCCACAAGTCTTGTTGCCTCACCTTGGTTTTGGCAGGGCTTCTGCCGAACTCCATCGAGGAGGGTCCTGGTCCCGGTCCCCTCAGTTGGGTCTCCTGAGATCTGCCGTGACCATCACCTAGCCAAAGCTCAGATTCAGGTTTTCCCAAATGTGCCAACATGACTCTCTTAATAAATTAGAACTTAGGGAAATACTTGCCTTGGACTCTGATTTAATTTTGGATGTTATTTGGAAACCTGACGGCCGGAGCTTCAGGCTGGCCAAGCAGAATTGGGTGGGTGGACCCAGCTGATGTTGACTTAACTGCAACAGGGCCCTCAGTGTGGCTGCTGCCTCTTCCCCAACTCCCCATGCTGCCAGGACCCAACGTCACAAAAATTGGCCTCACCAAACCACTTCCAAAGCAGCTCCATTCTTTGACAGCCAACCGTGGTGAAATAACTCCATTCCCCATCATCACCACCCTCAGACAGGCACCTCTTCCGCCACCATGTCAAATAGCTGCCAGACAGATTCTGGGTCGGTAGCAGGGTCCCGAACCAGCAGCTGCCAATGACCTCCACTACCATTCTCTAGTGGGTCCCATCTCTTGCCTTGTGTCCTGGAACGATGCCACATTGGCCAGCTATACATATTTGGGGGCCTCACACTTCTTGGGGCATACATCCAATTGGGAAGCCCTATCGCCCTGCACTGGAATGATTGCCACTGGGGACGGTTCCTCCACCGCTCCGGCAGCAGCCTCCATTGCTGTTCCCTCAGCATTTCACATGATACTCCCCTGCCTTCTTATGCCCTGCAGGCAACCAGTAGGCAAAGAGCTGGAGACACCGGGGGGAGAGGGGGAGTACGGAGCCCTGACTTACTATTATGTTTCAAGCTTCCAACATCAGAAAACGGCAAGCGACATAATTCTTGGCATGAGATGCGTTTGATGCAGGATTGAAAACTCAGCACAAAGTAACTGCAATCAAAGTCTTCACTAGCCACTGCTGCTTCACACCTGGTTTTAACACCCCTGTATGCCCCTCTTCTCCCCAATAGGTTCTGGATGCTGACAATGGCCAAGAAGCGTTGGGCCAAGGGTGGGTTCCAGCAGTCACTACTGCTGGTTCACTTATGGGGGCGCTATGCGGGCATGCACAGAGCAATAAAAATTGCTCTGCCCATGCACAGAAGCAAAATACAAGATGGTGGCACCTATAGCAGTGCTGGGAGAAGCAGGTCAGGGACGTGGCGAGCCTGGGTCATGGAATGCTTGCTTTTTGGTCACAGCTGATTGACAGATACTCTGCGGCTCCAGCTGATCAGCAAGACTTCCAGCTTCCCAGCACTTTTCCCTGGGAGTCAGGAGAGCCGGGACAGGCTGGGAAGTGGATGGAGCCGGAAGGGGTCCCGCGGAGGAGTCTCTGCCTGCTGCGCTCACCTTGCCTGCCGGCCCCCGAAGTGCGCGAGGGATGCTTTGCAGAAAGGTGCTGCTTCCAGACCCTGCCGAGTGCCACACACAGGTGGCTCTTTTCAGAGACGGAGGTTTTCCCACGGCTTGTCCAGGTGGAAGTGGGGCTGGAAAGGCAAGCTCGCTCCCCCGCCCATCCGCCCGCTCACTTGCTACGCTACCCCACCCATGCGAGCAGCAGCGGATGGGCAGGGAAGCGAGCGATCGAAGAAGGCACCAAAATTAAAAAGCAGGATCTTTTGAGAACGGCCCGGGACACGAAAAATTATGAAAAAGCGGGCCTGTCCCGCCAAATGCAAGACGTCTGGCCACCTTATGAAAAGCTCTTCTTTATATTTCCAAAATTAAATGCTTTTATAGCATTCCCTAACCATATCATGCCATAAATAGTCATGCTATAAAAATCTTAATTCATGGCCCTCTAGCTCATGTAACCTCTTAATTTGGAGAGTCACCCACACTTTTTGCCAGACAAAACAAGAATCAAAGTACAATTTCAAATCTTGTAAACCAACCTCTTCTTTCCTTAGCGTCTTGGAATAATTTATATTTAATTATTGGTTTCAACCCTTGTAATATAAAGTTAGAGATCTCCATCTGCCATTATTTAAATGGAGAATCACTTACAAGTATTTGTAAAGTCTAAAACAAAATGCATTTTGGGTAATTAAGATGCTGGAGGTTAAAACCTACAAAGAATGGTTATAGGAATTGGGCATGTCTAGTCTAATGAGAAGGACAAGAGGAGACATGGTAACAGTGTTCCAATATTTGAGGGGCTCCTATGAAGACAAAGATGTCCATTTATTTTCTAAAGTAACAAAAGAAACGATGGATGGAAACTAACCAAGGAAAGAAGCAACCTATAACTAAAAAGAAAATTCCTAACGATTATAGCAATCAACCAATGGAATAGCTTGCCTTCAGAGGTTTTGGATGCTCCATAACTGGAGGCTTCCAAAAAAGAGATTTGACAGCCACTTCTGAAATGGTAGAGCAGAGGGTTGGACTAGAAGATCTTTAAGATCCCCTCCCACTCTATTATTCTGTTATATATTATATTCATCTTAATTACAGCGATTCTATCCAATAATTGCTATTCTAAGAATTTGTATTGGCACAAGTCAACCACAGGATTTCATGGTTGAATGCAAATGTGAACTTGGATCTCCGTAATTTTCAATGTGTCAAATAAATCACAATTAATCTAAGTTTATTTTAAGCATTGTGGAATATTTCCGTTTTACCTTTAATGTGTATAGTTTTCTTTTTTACATCTTCTGCAATCATTTTATAAACAATTTCTTTGACTCTTACAGGCGAAGAGGATGCCAATAAGAGAACTCCGGACTACTGAGAATAACAAGCAACGTTAAAAAGGAAAATCAATCAAGCCAGAAATCAAAACATTTCCGTTTCCATCAGAAACTGCCAAAATTCTCCTTCTTCCCCAGCAGGTAATCAAGAAGAGATTTCGAACTGGAAAAAGTAGAGTGTGGTTGGTTCATGGAAGGACCCACATAGGGGAGGAGCCCTACATGTGCTCCCAATGAAGTGAGCTTGGCAACTTGGTGATACGTTAGAGAAGTCACACCAGGGAGAATCCTGACTGTGAGAAAAGTTTCAGTCTGAACTCCAGCCTGGTAATATATTAGAGGATGCACACAAAAAAGAAATCATATGAATGTCCTGACTGTGGGAAAGGTTTCAGTCAGAATTCCCACCTAGTGATACACCAGAGGACTCACACAGGAGAGAAACCCTTTGAATGTCCTGATTGTGGGAAAGGTTTCAGGCAAAAATCCGACCTGGTGACTCACCAGAGGACTCACACAGGAGAAAAACCCTTTGAATGTCCTGACTGTGGGAAAGGTTTCAGTCAAAATTCCAACCTGGTGACTCACCAGAGGACTCACACAGGAGAAAAACCCTTTGAATGTCCTGACTGTGGGAAATGTTTCAGCAGGCATTCCCACCTAGTGATACACCAGAGGACTCACACTGGAGAGAAACCCTTCAAATATCCTATCTGTGGGAAAGGTTTCAGTCACAAATTCAATCTGGTGACTCACCAGAGGACTCACACAGGAGGCAAACCCTTTGAATGTCCTATTTGTGGGAAAGGTTTCAGTCAGAATTCCAATCTAGTGATACATCAGAGGACGCACACAGGAGAGAAACCCTTTGAATGTCCTGAGTGCGGGAAAGGTTTTAGTCAGAATTCAGCCCTAGTGATACACCAGAGGACTCACACAGGAGAGAAACCCTTTGAATGTCCTGATTGTGGGAAAGGGTTCAGTCAAAATTCTGATCTGGTGAGACACCAGAGGACTCACACAGGAGAGAAACCTTTCGAATGTCCTATTTGTGGGAAAGGTTTCAGTCAGAATTTCTACCTAGTGATACACCAGAAGACTCACATAGGAGAGAAACCCTTTGAGTGTCCTGACTGTGGGAAAGGTTTCAGTCAGAATTGCCACCTAGTGATACACCAGAGGACTCACACAGGAGAGAAACCTTTCGAATGTCCTATTTGTGGGAAAGGTTTCAGTCAGAATTCCGCCCTAGTGATACACCAGAGGACTCACACAGGAGAGAAACCTTTTGAATGTCCTGACTGTGGGAAAGGTTTCAGTCAGAATTCCGCCCTAGGGATACACCAGAGGACTCACACAGGAGAGAAACCTTTCGAATGTCCTGACTGTGGGAAAGGTTTCAGTCAGAATTCCGCCCTAGTGATACACCAGAGGACTCACACAGGAGAGAAACCTTTTGAATGTCCTGACTGTGGGAAAGGTTTCAGTCAGAATTCCGCCCTAGGGATACACCAGAGGACTCACACAGGAGAGAAACCTTTTGAATGTCCTGACTGTGGGAAAGGTTTCAGTCAGAATTCCGCCCTAGGGATACACCAGAGGACTCACACAGGAGAGAAACCTTTCGAATGTCCTATTTGTGGGAAAGGTTTCAGTCAGAATTCCAACCTACTGAAACACCAGAGGACTCACACAGGAGAGAAACCCTTTGAATGCCCTACTTGTGGGAAAGGTTTCAGTAAGAATGCCAACCTAGTGATACACCAGAGGACTCACACAGGAGAGAAACCCTTTGAATGCCCTATTTGTGGGAAAGGTTTCAGTAAGAATGCCAACCTAGTGATACACCAGAGGACTCACACGGGAGAGAAACCCTTTGAATGCCCTATTTGTGGGAAAGGTTTCACTCAGAATTCCAACCTAGTGATACACGAGAGGACTCACACGGGAGAGAAACCCTTTGAATGTCCTGATTGTGGGAAATGTTTCAGTCAAAATTCCAGCCTGGTGACACACCAGAGGACTCACAAAGGAGAGAATCTATTGGAAACTTAGACGCTTCCTGCAAGTTAACTGTGACCCCAACCTGATGAGGGGAAACAAGATGTTTATCTGCTTCTTGCATAGTAACAACAACTTACCAATTAGCGCAGACATAATGTATTTCCGTGTAAGGCTGTTTTTGAGGAACATATAGGAACGCATGTCTCCATAAGGAGTTTGTTCAATTGTACAAATGGCTGTCTTGCCTATCTTTCTCGGAAGCTTGGTACCAAATAAAGTTACTTCTTTTGATCCTGAAGTCTGAGTCCTTAATTTTCGAGAACAATAGAGTCTCCACATGGTCTCCATAGGCCTCTCCATCCCTCACAGGTCTTTCCTTCCACCATAGACTCTCCACATGCTCCCCATAGGCCTTTCTCTCCCCCACAGGTCTTTCCTTCCACCATAGAGTCTCCACATGGACCCCATAGGCCTTTCCCTCCCCCACGGGTCTTTCCTTCCACCATAGAGTCCCCACATGGTCCCTATAGGCCTTTCTCTTCCCCACAGCACCCCCACTTTACTGGAAGCCTGCAATACGTAGGCCTGACTCCCTCACTTGAAGATCTCTGAACCTCATGTGGGGAAGAGTGCTGGATATGCATATCTTGCCTGTGTGACTGTGTCAATGAAGCAGCCATTATTTTGACTGTGCTCAGCATTCATCCCTAGGCCATGCAATAGACTTATGGAAGCAGCTGCCATTTTGCCATGGCTCCCCCCCCCCATATCAATATGGTGGCTGCTTCTGGTTCATTGTTGTGTGGTAGTTGCACCTCTTCCTCCACCACGTCAAATGGCTGCCAGACAGATTCGGTGTCGGTAGCAGGGTCCTGAACCAGCAGATACTAATGACCTCCACTACCATTCTCTGGTGGGTCCCATGTCCTGTCCTTTGTCCTGGACCGATGCCACCTTGGCCAGCTGTACATATTAGGGGGCCTAACGCTCCTTGGTGCACACATCCAACTGGGAAGCCCCATCGTCCTGCAGTGGAAGGATTGCCACTGGGGACAGTTCCTCCGCCGCTCCGGCAGCAGCCTCCATTGCTGTTCCCTCTGCATTTCACATGATAGTCCCCTGCCTTTTTATGCCCTGCAGGCAACCAGTAGGCAAAGAGCTGGAGACACCGGGGGGAGGGGGGGAGTACGGAGCACTGGGTTTCAGCAGTCACTACTGCAGGTTCACTCATGGGCGCGCTATGAGGGCATGCACAGAGCAATAAAAATTGCTCTGCCCATGCACAGAAGCAAAATAAAAGATGGTGGCACCTATGGCGCTGCTGGGAGAAGTGGGTCAGGGGCGTGGCAGTCGTGGGTCATGGAATGCCTGCTTTTTAGTCACAGCTGATTTACAGGTACTCTAGGGCTCCAGCTGATCAGCAAGACCTCCAGCTTCCCAGCACTTTTCCCTGCAGCTATCAGCTTCTCGGTGCATTACTCGGCCTCCATTTAAGCCCCATTCAATCCAGATGCTAACCTTCTGCACTGGCAGAGTTTCTCCTTGTTTCCTTCTCTACACAGGGAACCCGAGATGGCAACCCTGAGAGGTGCGCACAGTGTGAATATTTTGAGACAACTCAGGAGCAAAATAAAGTAAACTGAGGTTTGTCTTTCAAACAGTGGTTTATCTACAAGGAATATCTACATACATGTACTAGGCAAAGTCAGGCAATCAATCATCAACTGTAGCATGGAAGCACACACAAACAAACCACAGAATGCCCTCACAGGGCCTCATCATCATTTCAGTATTACAGCCTTACAACAGCTGGTCAGCTATTAAATCATCATTACCCTGTCAGGCTGTGTTAGAGTTTGACATGCTGTTTTGGGGTTTGAGGCCCCTGGGTCCCCTCCTAACTCTCCTTTTGCTTTAGTTCTCTGAATTTTAAGAAGCCACCTCCTCCAGTTCAAATAGGGGTTCCATTTACCAAGCTAATCTTAGTACCAAGGGCCTCTCCATACCCAGTGCTATGATGAAACTGGGTAACTCTGTGTGCCCCAATCTGCATTTCTATCAGCTCAGTGACAAACATCACTGGGATCCCCCCTGCTACATATCTGTCCAGCTGGCAAAAGGCCACCGGCACCCCATTAGTTGCATTTTGAAAAAGATGTTTGGGACAACAGCTTGAATGCCTCATCTAGTATATCCAGTTTGTTCATAAAATGACTTCTTAGATGAAGAGATTAAGAGAGAAGTCATCAAATTTGCAGGTGACACCCAGTGTGGGGAAATAGCCAACATTTTAGAAGATAAGCCCAAGATCCAGAAAGATCTTGACACATGTGATCACTGGGCCCTTTCCAGCAAAATGGAATTCAGTGGTGAGAAAAGTCTTACACTAAGGCAAGAAAGTGTTGGGCCTTGGGAGTTGGCCAAGGCCCAGTGGAAAAAAGCACTGTAAAATTTCACCTGTAGAGAGGCTGTTCTGCCTTGCAGATGAGCCTGATGGAGAAGAGCTGTTGAGTTGATATTGAGTTGAGGAGAAAAGGGATTGTGGTTTTGATCCCAGCATCTCCAGGTTTATTAGCAACTCCTGCTAGGATCTCTTTTTCTTCCAAGTGCCTGTGTGTTACTCTTTGATGGCTGCTGGGTGACAGCAGCACCATATTGCTGACATATGTGTTGGTGGTGGCAATTTGAGAAAAAAATGTACACTGGAAAATGTTTCATTTTTAAAAATGCATTGAGCAAGAATCCTCACTAGCTTTTGACAAGCAAAAATATGGGCATTGTCATTGTGGCTATGAATTGTAGGAAGTTAAAACCCACCCCTCTCCTATAAAAATGAAATATTGATAAGGGAGAATATTACATTTCTGTGGATAAGAAATGGAGAAACATGTTTTTGGGAAGGAAGCAGACTCACTCTTAATAGCCCGCACCTTTGTCAATGGGCCATCAAAATGCCTGAGCCAGGCTATTTTACATAACAAAGATCTCCCCCCTTCAGCTCCAAGGTGATGGGATTAAGGCATGATAGTATTCACCCCTTATCCATCTCACCACAGGGCACCTGGGAAGAAGCAATGCTCAAACAAACTTGGACTCAAAACACACCCTAGAGAGTTGCCCCTGCATGGCCCCATGGGAGTGTGACAACCAATCAGAATACAAGCTCAAGATCAAAGCCAGAGAGGGCATAAAATGGGGACTTTCAGCATCTTGCTCTCTTTTTCTTCTTCACCCAACATTTTGAAGCACATGATCCAGAGGTGAGTTCCTCCAAGTATGGTACAGTACACCAGAAGGGGTAGTGAAAATCTGGCCCACCGGACCGGACAGGACGTGGACAGGCATCTCTTCCGCCACCACGTCAAATAGCTGCCAGACAGATTTGGTGGGAAAAAAGCCATTCAAAATTAGCCACACTGCTAAAAAGGCAGGAACTGCGGCCAGGAGATAACATGACTAACCATATTCGGTTAACCCCCCAGAGCGGGAAGAGGCTGAATTGGGGGCTCTGTGAGTTGGTTTGTAGGACACAGATGGCCGTGATCATAGGATTTGTTGTGGATCGATTTTAGTTCATAGAATATATCTACAAATATAACTGGAAGGGATGAGTGCATGTGTGAGAGAGAAAAAGGGGGGAGAGGGAAAGAGTAAGAGGGGAAAAAAGGAAGGAAGGAACGAACGAAGGAAGGAACGAAGGAAGGGAGAGGGAAAAGAGAGAGAAAGAAAGAAAGAAAGAAAGAAAGAAAGAAAGAAAGAAAGAAAGAAAGAAAGAAAGAATTTATGACCACAGTTGATCCCAAAATTTTGGTTGCTAAACAAAAGCGTTTTGCTAAACAAAAGCGTTTCCCCACATTTTACAAGTTGGCCATGCCTACACGATCACATGAAACCTACCGCTGGTTAGGACCCAAACAGGGGGTCCCAAAATTGAAGAACTTGGAGACGGTCTATCAAATTCAACCGAAAGAGGATGAAAATCCAGGGGAATGCCTAGAACACATTTATCAAACCTTTAGGCAATATACCGAATTAGACCCCGAGGCTGAAGAAAATCAGAGTCGATATGATTTTCACTGGTCAGTCTGCAGATGACATTGGGGCCAAATTACAGAAGACAGAGGGGCCCCCAGGAAAGGCGATCTCTGAACTTGTGGAATTAGCATACACAGGGTATACTAATTGGTCTCAAACCTCAGGGAAGAAAGAACTTCAAAGGGCAAGAAGAAATGCCATTTTTCTCCTCCAGGCTCTTAGACAGGAAGAGCCGGAGGCCAGGGGAGTAACTGCCAGAAGAATTGTATGAGGAAGTGGTTTGTGGGGGGATGGGTAGTTAGAATCGCAGGCCCGATCAGAGGAAAGGCCCTCCAGTTGGCGAAAGGGAAGAGGGTTAATGTCTACACAGACAGTAAATATGCATTAGGAGTTTTACTTGCTCATGGGGCTATTTGGAAAGAAAGGGGGACGCTCACTGCCCGGGGATGGGAGGGAATCAAACATGGACCACAGATCATAGAATTATGTGAAGCTGTAAACTTCCCTCACGCGGTTGCAGTCATGCATGTCAGCAGTCATTCCGACGACGACACCTTGGTGGCAAAGGGAAATAGGGCAGCAAACAAGGCAAAATAAGAGGCCTCTCAGCTGGTCCCTGCACAGGTCTGTCCCCTGATCCCCTCTACCAGTTGCAAACCTCCCTGTCCAAACCATCCTATACTAAAGAGGAAGAAAAATGGGCTCAAGAACTGGGAGCCACTTGTCCCAAGACGGGTGGTAGAAGTTAGGACAAAGGGTGGTGGGTGCCTAAGGTTCCCCTAAGACTGTGATGGTGAACCTATGGCACGCGTGCCACAGGCGGTATGCAGAGCCATTTGCCAGGGCATGCGAGACGTTGCCCTGCGCTGGCCAGCTGACTTTGGCCTTCCTTTGAGGCCATTTTTCGCCCTCCAAACTTCACCTGTAAGTCCAGTTTTTCATGATCCGGAGGATTCAGGGAAGTTCCTGAAGCCTCTGGAGGTCCTCTGGGGGTGGCAGGGGAGTCTGTTTTTGCCGTCCCCAGGCACATATAAAGCCTGCCGGAGCCTGGGGAGGGGAAAAACCACACCAAAAATTGGGGGGGGGAAGCGCTGGCCATGCGCACATGCATGCTGGGGTCATGTGCATAGCATTATGGGTGTGGAAGACCCGCGCATGACACCCCCCCGCTCCCCCCCGCTTTTGGCACATGAGCCAGAAAAGGTTCGCCATCACTGCCCTAAGAGCTTTGCTGACCCAATTACACAAAAACACAATCTGGGAGGGGGGTAGTAGTAAGTAGTAAGCTATTTACCTTCTGTAAGTAGATCTTCTATTGTTTTGTGTAATTATTTTAATCTTATTTAAGTGCACAAAATAATAAACTTCCTTTTTTATATCTTCTTTTTGCAGATCATCCATTGGTAAGGTGACCAGATTTTCAGATTGGTAAAGAAGGACAACATTGACCGGGGGAGGGGGGGTTGATTAAAAATATATATATATATTGTCAAAAGGTCACAAAAGGCGATTACGTGACCGCAGGACACTGAAACCATCATATATATGAATCTGTTGCCAAAAATCAAATTTTTGATCACGTGAGCATGAGGATGCTACAATGGTCGCTAAGTGTTAAAAATGGTCACAACGGTCACTAAGTGTGAAAAATGGTCATCAGTCACTTTTTTCAATGCCATTGTAACTTTGGTCACTAAATGAACTGTTTGAAAGCGAAGGCTAGCTTGCATTATAATGCCTTATGCTAGCTTACATTTTCAAGAGAGAAAAGCTAAACTCCTTATTAGAATTGAAATAGAAATGAATAGAGTAGAGTAGAATAGAATAGAATAGAATAGAATAGTTTATTAGCCAAGTGTGATAGGACACACAAGGAATTTGTCTTTGGTGAATATGCCCTCAGTGTACATAAAGAAAAATAAAATAGAATACATTAATCAAGAATCATAATCTAGTCCCATTTTAGGCATGAAAACCTGCTTGGATGAAATGAGACCAGTCACTCTTTTTTCCCCTTCTTTTCTTCCTTCCTCCTTTCCTTCCTTCCTTCCTTCCTTCCTTCCTTCCTTCCTTCCTTCCTTCTTTCCTTCCCTCTTTCTTTCCTTTCCTTCCTTCCCTAACATTCTTCCCGCCCCTCCCTTTCTCTGTTGTGGGGAGACAGAAGGACCATTAGATCTGCTCACCGCCTTAAAAGTGGGATTTTTTAAAAATGGCTTTTTGTAAAATGATTTCAGCCAGGATGCCTTTACTACTCACCCCATCCATCCTCCCATCCTCCTTCCAAAAAGTTGATTTAAAAAGCCAGCAATCTGCGCCCGCTTCTCCAGCGTTCCTGATTCAGGGACAGAGTCCGAGAGAGGTGCCTGGGCACGCCCTGTCCCCCCCCTCAAGGCTTCGCGTTAAAGCCAAAAAGGACTTCCACTGAGATGGCTCCGGGAAGACAGGGCAGGGATGGGACGCTGGAGAGCAGCTTTCGCTTACAGCCTTGTGGGGAGGGGGATGTTTGCAACCCTGCCCTGCTTGGCGCCCCTCGTTGCTTGAAATGGGGTGCTCCGTTTGGGGGGGGGATGGAGGAGGTCCAAATAAGAGGCGGGCTCAACCTCTGCTGGGATGGAGCAAGCAGAAGGAAAGGCAATAGCGGGGGGGGATGGGACTTTGCTGGCGGTTGCAAAGCAGCCTTCCCCCAATTGCCTTCCCCCAACGCCCCCCAACCCTATCAAAAGCCACCCCCATCACCAAGCTCTCCCAACCGGATCCCTGCCTGCCTCCCCTCGGCTCACCTGGACCAGGTTGCTGACGGCGGCTTGCACGGCATGGCTGCAGGGAGAGCGGCGCCCGAGAGAAGCGGGGAAAAAAAAAAAAAAACTTCCGACGGCTGAGCCACTTGGCTCAGGACCGAGCCTCCTCCTCGCCACACTACCGCCTCCGGTAGTGCGGCGAAAAATTGTGCATCGGCGCCCGCACGCACAGGAGGGGAGGGAGGCTCGCCTCTCGTCGGGCGCTGCGAGTGAGCCGAGCGGAGAGAGGGAAACCACTGCCCTCTAAGGGCCACATCAGGAACGACACTCAAGAGAAATAAAACCCTTTTTTTTAATGGCGTCCTTTTTAAAATTGATTTTCTTTTTTTTGGAAAATCGGGACTTTTTGAACACGCCGCGGGACACGGGACAAATTATTAAAAATCATGACTGTCCCGCCAAAAGCGGGATGTCTGGTCACCTTATCCATTGGTGAAAAGAATTCAGTGACATCGCCTTGGCCACTCCCATCCGGTCACATGACTGCCAGGCCACTCCCTCCCGGTTAAATGACCGGCAAGCCACTCCCACTCGGTCACATGGCTGGCAAGCCACTACCAGAAAGTAGGCCACACCTACAGAAGAGGTTCTGAAAAATTTTGAAACCCACCACTGGATTGAACAGATTATAAAAAGCCCAGCAAGCCCCAAAACACTTTAGCACAGGGGATCGAGTTTATGCCCACAACAATGCTGGGGGGCTCTCTGGATTCCTGCCAAGGTTACAGGCATTACCAGACCTCGCTCGTGGTCAATTGGAGCTCGAGGACGGTCGAAGGCAGCACATTCACCAACTCTGTGGCCGCCTCTCCCAACCCAACGTTAGGCAACCAGAGGTAATTCCTGCACAAGTTAGCCAAAGCTCTACCCAAAAGGAGCACGAATTCACTCCTTGCACAGACTTCTCAAGCCCGAAAGTACCAGGGTACTTATCTGATGAAGTTGTAGGGCCGCAGCGAATTCCGAGTGAAGCAGCTCCAGAAACTCCAGCTGCGCCTGTGGAAAGTTCCAGGAGCTTCCACCAAGCGAAGCTACAGACATAACAGGTCCATCCAACCTGACTGAAGATCCAGCACCAAATGAACTGGGCAGGTCTGGGCGAGCCACCTGCGTGACTACGTTACAAGCTGGATGAACCCAACTAAGGGGAGAGGGTGTTACATACTGACAATCAGTATGATAGTTTCCACCAAGCTCCTCTGTTCCGGCAGGAACAGTATTCGAATCTAATTGGCCAAAGGGTCTGACACTTTGTCAGTGGGCCATTAAGAGGGCCGAGCTGGTACACTTTACATAATAAAGACTTCTCCACTTCAGCTGCAGGGGGATGAGGTTAAAGCATGATAATATTGGCCCCAACTCACCACATGGCATCTGAAAAATCAACCAAACCTGGATTCAAAACACAGCCTAGAGAGTTGCCCTGCATGGCCCTATGGGAGTCTGACAAACAGTAAGAATACGCTTCTTACACAGGAACAGGAAACAGAGAGGTGGGACTGAACAGGTTATAAAATGCCTACTAAGCCCCTCCCTCAGCCCTTCTTTTCTTCTCCACCAACATTGAAGCATGTGATTTACCTTTTCTGTTCAGGGCTCAAGCCATGTGGTCCTGTCAGGCAATAAACCATCTTTCCAAGCAGCCTCCATGTCTCCAGTGTATTTTTCCCTACTTGGAACTGAACTGAGAAGGACATTTCTTTCATCAATGTAATAACAGTTTTTCAGTACTTATTATATTTCACTTGGCTCAGCTGCAAATATAGGTTGATAGGAGTCGGAGGAGACCGACTCCTATCAACTGATAGCAACTGATAGGAGACTGATAGCACATAATCAGTGAGAGGATCTGGCCAATGCCATAGTTAGATAGGACAAGCCTGTTTTTCAGCCTCCTGTCAGGAGATAGCACATCTGTGACTGAAGAACCAACAGTACAATAGCGGGCCCTCCAATTGACCTTACAGGAGTTAAAACCATCGAGTATTTTATTGCTAGAAAGGATAGAAAAAGGAGCACAGAGGAACTTCCTCATCCAAAACACTCACGGAAGAGAGGGGAGAGGAGCGTATAGAGAGGCTCTTCCAAGGCTCGAAGCAGCAGCTGGGAGGTGAGTTGAGGGCAGGTGGGAGGAGAATCCGGGAGCCACTCAGGCTATTTGGTTCCCTCCACAGCCTGGAAGCAAAGAAGCAACTAGATAGAATGTGGAAATAACAGCTGTGGGGGGATCTTTGAGGTCATCTAGTCTTGCCCCCCTGCTCCAGCAGGCGACCTTTTACATTTCAGGCACATGGCTGTCCAGTCTCTTCCTGAAAGCCTCCAGTGATGGAGCATCCACAACTTCTGCAGGCAAACCGGTTAATTGTTCTCACAGTCAGGAAACGTCTCCTTGTTTCTAGGTTGCTTCTCTCCTTGATTCGTCCTATTGACCTTTTTAGTTGGCTTTTACAGTGCCTTTTACTATGGCACTGTAAAAGCAGCTGCAGACGTGGTCCAGAAATCTGTGGTCTTCCTAACAGTTCGTCAGTGACCTGAACAAGTCAGCAGTTCCTGTGGTTATGAATATGCAGGAAAAGGAGTTGCACCAATTTGGGTTCTGCCAACCAGTGGACATTTATGATGGTTGCAGCATCCCACACTCCTGATCCCCATTTGTGAGCTTCCCAACTAGCTTCTGACAAGCAAACTCAGTGGGGATGCCAGCAGGAAGTTGCCAGTCAGGGTCCGTGAAATTGCCTTTAACAACCCACAACTGCAGAGGAACAGATGTAAGTTGGCACTGTCAGGTGACATCATGCTTCATGATCAGGCTGCTTAGTGACACATACCAAATGCAGTCAGTAAGTGAGGACTGCTTCAATGGGAATGTCAACAGAGTAGTTGTGGAAAGTATTTTCTGCCCTTACTTTGATCTCGGGACTTTCATGGGCAAAACAGTTGTTTCAAATCTAGCAGAGGCTCTAGGCATCATTTCATCAGTTAAAGCCCCCACATCTCTGAAAGTATTGAAAAGTTTGACTGTAACAGTTTTGGAATACTTTTTGGGCTGAAAACACATAATTTTTCCAAATATATAAGGTTGTAGGTTTGTTTAAATCTCTGAATGCATATATCTACAATTGTATAATCTATCCCCATCACTTCCAGATATATTTCACAGAAACCCTTTGCAGTGCTAAGAATTTGGGGGTTTTGTTCACAAAAAATATTAATTGATCAAAATATAAGCTATAGAAGTGCAAAGAAAACTGAAAATAATGGTAGAAGGGAGGAAAAGGGGGAGCGAGATAAGTGTAGGGTTAAGGGGATAAGGAAAAGAAAAGCATTGAATTCTGACTCCTTTTGGTGCACTACAATAAGGTGCTAACATAAACCCTCAACTATTTACTTTCATAAGATAATATAAACTAGCCACTTCTATAACAACAAACCTATCTAATCTACAGAACCCAAAATCAAACAATATTTTTTCTCTATCTCAAGATCAAAGTTCAAAAGCAGTTTCCACGTACAAACAAATTATTCCTGTTCTTTTCTTTAATCAAACAGTCAATTTACCGATCTCTGCTAATTCTATCAGGTTTTGCAGCCATTCGTCCATTGTGGGAATGATCCATTTTTGTGCCAAAGTATTCCTGCCTCAATCAACATATATAACAACTGTGTTTCATTTTTTTTAAGTTCTTTATCCATTAAGCCTAAAATAATCCTGTTTTATTTTATATTCACTTTAATAGTCTTTAAGATTTATTAAGATGTGTATCTTATTCCATTTCTTTGCTTTGTGACATGCCCACCATAGATTATAAAAATCTAAGGTGACCAGTTTTTCAGATTGGTAAAGGGGGACACCTTTGACGGGGGGGGGGGGGGGGCTTGGTTAAAAATTTTATACGGAGCAACAAAAATTTTCATACAACGCAAAAATAGTATTGTAAAATTTTTTCTTATTTCAACATAACTACAATTTACAAATATAAATTGCAACTGTTGCCAAATGTGAAAATTTTGATCGCTTGACCATGAGGATGCTGCAACGGTCGCGAAGTGTGAAAGTGGTCGCTAAGTGTGAAAAATGGTCATCAGTCACTTTTTTCAATGCCGTTGTAACTTTGGTCACTATACCACCTTTCTTGCCACAGTTCTTAAGTGAATAACTGCAGCTGATAAGTTAGTAACATAAGTGAATCTGGTTTCCCCATTTGACTTTGTCAAAAGACAATTACATGACCCCAGGACACTGAAACCATCATAAATACGAATCTGTTGCCAAACATCAAAATTTTGATCACATGACCATGAGGATGCTGCAACGGTCGCTAAGTGTGAAAATGGTCGCTAAGTGTGAAAAATGGTCATCAGTCACTTTTTTCAATGCCATTGTAACTTTAGTCACTAAGCCCATACTTATACTTGCTTTCTCATACATGCTTAACAAACCAAAATCAATAGAGAAATAAATAGCCCTGCATTTGGTCTCTATCCAGGAGTCATCCAGTTTAGCTTAGTTTAATCCAAACCTGCCAGGGGAGCCCTTATTGCTGGTGTCTGGACAGTGTGATTAATAAAAGGAGCGCACCACCTACAAGCCAGAGCACCTTGAACACTTTTGCGAATCTCTCAGCATTTCCTTTGCCAATAAGGACACATTTCCAAGGAACCGTGGAACAAAGTTTCCTTGCTAGCCATCCCCGCACATGCTCGGTGCAAAACGGTTAGGCAAGCTGCCGCCTGAGCCCGGGAGCCCCTGCCCTGGAGGTTCCCCTTTAAAGGGATGGCGAAACCCCAACCGCTCATCCTGGAAGGGCGACACAGCTGCACTTCGCCCCACCGTGCGCCTGGGAGGATATTGCAAAGATGGGGTAGGCAGAAAGGGAGGAAGCTCGTAGCAAGGCAACGCTTGGAGCAATCCTGCTCCGGCCTTTTGCAGATTGCAAACCGGCCTGCAGATTGTAAAGTTAGTTGTTTTTTTTTTTAATAAAAGGACTCCCAAAAACAAAACAAAAAAATGCTTTCACCCGCTGTTTGGAATTCAGAACTGCAGGGAAAGCCCAACAGGCTGTGTCGGGTTGCTTTGCAGCCTTGGCTTGAAACGAGGCATGGATCGGTGGTTTGCAGCAGAGAAGGGAGGTTGTGAGTATTTTGCAGGGCCTCTCCCTGGAAGTTGAGCGGCTTTCCCACGCCTGGATTCCTCTGCTGACCTTTCTCCTTCCCCGCCTAAGGGTTTCCAACCCGCCTGCCTCCTTGGAGGGGCTGAGCGCAGTTAGGTGGTGGATTCAACGCAGGCTGGGAAGAAACTCCTTTTGCTTCTCCTCGGATTTCTTGCAGTTGCGTTGGAGTTTCTAGTAAAGCTGCTAGCAGCCCAGAGTACTATCTGCCTTCCCCCAGGTAGGGCCATTACATGTTTTACTTAAGGTGGCCCGATTATAACACAGGGCGACTGATGATAGTTTCAGCGGGTGCGGCCGGCGCAAACTACCATCAGTCGCCCTGCGCTCATCAAAACAAGTCCGGGGAGAGTAGGTATTGTGCAGGAAGGCTTCTGGTGGCTCCCGGGTGGCGATCCCACCGCCATCCGCCCGCTCACTAGCTACACTACCCCGACCATGCTCGTCACTTACTCTGGGTGAGTTCGGAGAAGTGACGGCCCCGGGAGTCAGGAGAGCTGGGACAGGCTGGGAAGCGGATGGAGCCGGAATGGGTCCTGCAGAGGAGTCTCTGGCTGCTTCGCTCACCTTGCCTGCCGGCCCCCGAAGTGCGCAAGGGATGCTTTGCAGAAAGGCGCTGCCGAGGGCCACACACACAGGTGGCTCTTTTCGGAGAGACGGAGGCTTTCCCACGGCTTGTCCAGCTGGAAGTGGGGCTGGAAAGGCAAGCTCGCCCCCGCCC
The DNA here is from genome assembly GCF_051295495.1 of Thamnophis sirtalis. Taxonomy (NCBI): domain Eukaryota; kingdom Metazoa; phylum Chordata; class Lepidosauria; order Squamata; family Natricidae; genus Thamnophis; species Thamnophis sirtalis. Next base: position 22,293,655 of record NW_028261383.1, on the reverse strand, counting down.
ATCCACCCGCTCACTCGCTACGCTACCCCACCCATGCGAGCAGCAGCGGATGGGCAGGGGAGCGAGCGATCGAAGAAGGCGCCAAAATTAAAAAGCGGGATCTTTTGAGAACGGCCCAGGGCACAAAAGATTATGAAAAAGCGTGTCTGTCCCACCAAATGCGAGATGTCCCGTCACCTTATGAAAAGCTCTTCTTTATATTTCCAAAATTCAATGCTTTTATAGCATTCCCTAACCATATCATGCCATAAATAGTCATGCTATAAAAATCTTAATTCATGGCCCTCTAGCTCATGTAACCTCTTAATTTGGAGAGTCACCCACACTTTTTGCCAGACAAAACAAGCATCAAAGTACAATTTCAAATCTTGTAAACCAACCTCTTCTTTCCTTAGCGTCTTGGAATAATTTATATTTAATTATTGGTTTCAAATCTTGTAATATAAAGTTATAGATCTCCATCTGCCATTATTTAAATGGAGAATCACTTACGTTTGTAAAGTCTAAAACAAAATGCATTTTGGGTAATTAAGATGCTGGAGGTTAAAACCTACAAAGAATGGTTATAGGAATTGGGCATGTCTAGTCTAATGAGAAGGACAAGAGGAGACATGGTAACAGTGTTCCAATATTTGAGGGGCTCCTATGAAGACAAAGACGTCCATTTATTTTCTAAAGTAACAAAAGAAACAATGGATGGAAACTAACCAAAGAAAGAAGCAACCTATAACTAAAAAGAAAATTCCTAACGATTATAGCAATCAACCAATGGAATAGCTTGCCTTCACACGTTTTGGATGCTCCATAACTGGAGGCTTCCAAAAAGAGATTTGACGGCCACTTCTGAAATGGTAGAGCAGAGGGTTGGGCTAGAAGGCCTCTAAGGTCCCCTCCCACTCTATTATTCTGTTATATATTATATTCATCTTAATTACAGCGATTCTATCCAATAATTGCTATTCTAAGAATTTGTATTGGCACAAGTCAACCACAGGATTTCATGATTGAATGCAAATGTGAACTTGGATCTCCGTAATCTTCAATGTGTCAAATAAATCATTATTAATCTAAGGTTAATTTAGCATTGTGGAATATTTCCTTTTTACCTTTAACGTGTATAGTTTTCATTTTTACATCTTCTGCAATCATTTTATAAACAATTTCTTTGAATCTTACAGGCAAAGAGGATGCCAATAAGAGAACTCCGGACAACTGAGAATAACAAGCAACGTTAAAAAGGAAAATCAATCAAGCCAGAAATCAAAACATTTCCGTTTCCTTCAGAAACCGACAAAATTCTCCTTCTTCCCCAGCAGGTAATCAAGAAGAGATTTCAAACTGGAAAAAGTAAAGTATGCAGAACACAAGGATACATTACAGGTAGTCCTCGGCTTATAACTATTTAGTAGCCATTCGAAGTGACAATGCCACTGAAAAACCTGACTGATGACCATTTTTCACACTTATGACTATTGCAGCATCCCCATGGTCACATGATTTATTTTTGAATCCTTGGCATGTAACTCACATTTATGACAGTTGCCCTGTTTTACGGTCACATGATCCCCTTTGGCAGCTCCACAGATGTGGCTATTGTGGACAAAGTGTGTATTTCAAATCACAACTGAGTGTGCATGAAATGATCCACATTGGAGAAAAGCAATACTAATGTGGCCAAAGCTTTATTCAGAACTGCTCCTTGTGGTTGGTTCATGGAAGGACCCACATAGGGGAGGAGCCCTACATGTGCTCCCAATGAAGTGAGCTTGGCAACTTGGTGATACATTAGAGAACTCCTACCAGGGAGAATCCTTACTGTGAGAAAAGTTTCAGTCTGAACTCCAGCCTGGTAATATATTAGAGGATGCACACAAAAAAGAAATCATATGAATGTCCTGACTGTGGGAAAGGTTTCAGTCAGAATTCCGACCTAGTGATTCACCAGAGGACTCACACAGGGGAGAAATCCTTTGAATGTTCTGACTGTGGGAAATGCTTCAATCATAATTGCCACCTAGTGATACACCAGAGGACTCACACAGGAGAGAAACCCTTTGAATGTCCTGTTTGTGGGAAAGGTTTCAGTCACAAATCCGACCTGGTGATTCACCAGAGGACTCACACAGGAAGAAAACCCTTTGAATGTCCTGACTGTGGGAAAGGTTTCAGTCACAATTCCAACCTGGTGACTCACCAGAGGACTCACACAGGAGAAAAACCCTTTGAATGTTCTGACTGTGGGAAAGGTTTCAGTCATAATTCCCACCTAGTGATACACCAGAGGACTCACACAGGAGAGAAACCCTTTGAATGTCCTGTTTGTGGGAAAGGTTTCAGTCAGAATTCCGCCCTAGTGATACACCAGAGGACTCACACAGGAGAGAAACCCTTTGAATGTCCTGACTGTGGGAAAGGTTTCAGTCAGAATTCCCACCTAGTGATACACCAGAGGACTCACACAGGAGAGAAACCCTTTGAATGTCCTGACTGTGGGAAAGGTTTCAGTCACAAATCCGACCTGGTGACTCACCAGGGGACTCACACAGGAGAAAAACCCTTTGAATGTCCTGACTGTGGGAAAGGTTTCAGTCACAATTCCAACCTGGTGACTCACCAGAGGATTCACACAGGAGAAAAACCCTTTGAATGTCCTGACTGTGGAAAAGGTTTCAGTCGGAATTCCCGCCTGGTGACTCACCAGAGGACTCACACAGGAGAAAAACCCTTTGAATGTCCTGACTGTGGGAAAGGTTTCAGCAGGCATTCCCGCCTAGTGATACACCAGAGGACTCACACTGGAGAGAAACCCTTTGAATGTCCTGACTGCAGGAAAGGTTTCAGTCGGAATTCCGCCCTAGTGATACACCAGAGGACTCACACAGGAGAGAAACCCTTTGAATGTCCTGATTGTGGGAAAGGGTTCAGTCAAAATTCTCATCTGGTGAGACACCAGAGGACTCACACAGGAGAGAAACCTTTCGAATGTCCTATTTGTGGGAAAGGTTTCAGTCAAAAATCCGAACTGGTGATTCACCAGAGGACTCACACAGGAGAAAAACCCTTTGAATGTCCTGACTGTGGGAAAGGTTTCAGTCGAAATTCCAACCTGGTGACTCACCAGAGGACTCACACAGGAGAAAAACCCTTTGAATGTCCTGACTGTGGGAAATGTTTCAGCAGGCATTCCCACCTAGTGATACACCAGAGGACTCACACTGGAGAGAAACCCTTCAAATATCCTATCTGTGGGAAAGGTTTCAGTCACAAATTCAATCTGGTGACTCACCAGAGGACTCACACAGGAGGCAAACCCTTTGAATGTCCTATTTGTGGGAAAGGTTTCAGTCAGAATTCCAACCTGGTGATACATCAGAGGACACACACAGGAGAGAAACCCTTTGAATGTCCTGACTGCGGGAAAGGTTTCAGTCAGAATTCCGCCCTAGTGATACACCAGAGGACTCACACAGGAGAGAAACCCTTTGAATGTCCTGATTGTGGGAAAGGGTTCAGTCAAAATTCTGATCTGGTGAGACACCAGAGGACTCACACAGGAGAGAAACCTTTCGAATGTCCGATTTGTGGGAAAGGTTTCAGTCAGAATTTCTACCTAGTGATACACCAGAAGACTCACATAGGAGAGAAACCCTTTGAGTGTCCTGACTGTGGTAAAGGTTTCAGTCAGAATTGCCACCTAGTGATACACCAGAGGACTCACACAGGAGAGAAACCTTTCGAATGTCCTATTTGTGGGAAAGGTTTCAGTCAGAATTCCGCCCTAGTGATACACCAGAGGACTCACACAGGAGAGAAACCCTTTGAATGTCCTGACTGTGGGAAAGGTTTCAGTCAGAATTCCTACCTAGTGATACACCAGAGGACTCACACAGGAGAGAAACCTTTCGAATGTCCTATTTGTGGGAAAGGTTTCAGTCAGAATTCCAACCTACTGAAACACCAGAGGACTCACACAGGAGAGAAACCCTTTGAATGCCCTATTTGTGGGAAAGGTTTCAGTAAGAATGCCAACCTAATGATACACCAGAGGACTCACACAGGAGAGAAACCCTTTGAATGTCCTGATTGTGGGAAAAGTTTCTGTCAGAATTCCAACCTGGTGACACACCAGAGAACTCACAAAGGAGAGAATCTATTGGAAACTTAGACGCTTCCTGCAATTTAACTGTGACCCCAACCTGATAAGGGGAAACAAGATGTTTATCTGCTTCTTGCATAGTAACAACAACTTACCAATTAGCGCAGACATAATGTATTTCCGTGTAAGGCTGTTTTTGAGGAACATATAGGAACGCATGTCTCCATAAGGAGTTTGTTCAATTGTACAAATGGCTATCTTGCCTATCTTTCTCAGAACCTTGGTACCAAATAAAGTTACTTCTTTTGATCCTGAAGTCTGAGTCCTTAATTTTCGAGAACAATAGAGTCTCCACATGGTCCCCATAGGCCTCTCCATCCCTCACAGGTCTTTCCTTCCACCATAGACTCTCCACATGCTCCCCATAGGCCTTTCCCTCCCCCACGGGTCTTTCCTTCCACCATAGAGTCTCTACATGGTCCCTATAGGCATTTCTCTTCCCCACAGCACCCCCACTTTACTGGAAGCCTGCAATACGTAGGCCTGACTCCCTCACTTGAAGATCTCTGAACCTCATGTGGGGAAGGGTGCTGGATATGCATATCTTGCCTGTGTGACTGTGTCAATGAAGCAGCCATTACTTTGACTGTGCTCAGCATTCATCCCTAGGCCATGCAATAGACTTATGGAAGCACCTGCCATTTTGCCATGGCTCCCCCCCCCCATGTCAATATGGTGGCTGCTTCTGGTTCATTGTTGTGTGGTAGTTGCACCTCTTCCTCCACCACGTCAAATGGCTGCCAGACAGATTCGGTGTCGGTAGCAGGGTCCTGAACCAGCAGCTGCTAATGACCTCCACTACCATTCTCTGGTGGGTCCCATGTCCTGTCCTGTGTCCTGGACCGATGCCACCTTGGCCAGCTGTACATATTAGGGGGCCTAACGCTCCTTGGTGCACACATCCAACTGGGAAGCCCCATCGTCCTGCACTGGAAGGATTGCCACTGGGGACAGTTCCTCCGCCGCTCCGGAAGCAGCCTCCATTGCTGTTCCCTCTGCATTTCACATGATAGTCCCCTGCCTTTTTATGCCCTGCAGGCAACCAGTAGGCAAAGAACTGGAGACACCGGGGGGAGGGGGGGAGTACGGAGCACTGGGTTTCAGCAGTCACTACTGCAGGTTCACTCATGGGCGCGCTATGTGGGCATGCACAGAGCAATATAAATAGCTCTGCCCATGCACAGAAGCAAAATAAAAGATGGTGGCACCTATAGCAGTGCTGGGAGAAGCAGGTCAGGGACGTAGCGAGCCTGGGTCATGGAATGCCTGCTTTTTAGTCACAGCTGATTGACAGGTACTCTAGGGCTCCAGCTGATCAGCAAGACCTCCAGCTTCCCAGCACTTTTCCCTGCAGCTATCAGCTTCTCGGTGCATTACTCGACCTCCATTTAAGCCCCATTCAATCCAGATGCTAACCTTCTGCACTGGCAGAGTTTCTCCTTGTTTCCTTCTCTCCCCAGGAAACCCGAGATGGCAACCCTGAGAGGTGCGCACAGTGTGAATATTTTGAGACAACTCAGGAGCAAAATAAAGTAAACTGAGGTTTGTCTTTCAAACAATGGTTTATCTACAAGGAATATATACATACATGTACTAGGCAAAGTCAGGCAATCAATCATCAACTGTAGCATGGAAGCACACACACACAAACCACAGAATGCCCTCACAGGGCCTCATCATCATTTCAGTATTTCTTCCCTGCCCAAACAAATTTATTAATATCCTTCTGCCATTCTTCCAAATTTGCATTTTTTTTGAGTATTGGTATCATTTGAAAAAGAAACAAAAACTTAGGCAAAACATTCATTTTTACTGCTGCCATCCTTCCCAGTTGTAGTTTTTCCCATTTCTTCATCTCTACCTGTATTCTATGCCATAATGGTTCGTAATTATGCTTATATACTTTCCCATTTGAGGTTGTAATATAAACTCCTAAATATTTAACCTTTTTTACTATCTCGCATCCTGTTATTCTTTCTAATTCTTCTCTTTCATTTATGTCCATATTTTTAATTATCATCCTTGTTTTCTCTAGATTTATTTTAAACCCAGATACTTGATCATATTGGTTAATTATGTTCATTAAAGCCATAGTTGATTTCCGCGGTTGTGTTAAAGTTACAACCAAGTCATCTGCAAATGCTCTTTCTCTGTATTCATAATGCCTAATCTTAATTTCCTGTAAATCATCTGACCCCCATATTTTATTCAACAATAACTCCGGGGTTAAGATAAACAATAATGGAGATAGGGGACACCCCTGTCTTGTTCCTTTTTCAATTTTAAAAGGTTCTGTTAAACTACCATTAACTATAATTTGTGCTGTTTGTTTCTGGTATATTGCCTTGATAGATTGTGTGAAATGCTCTCCAATTTGCATCTTTTGTATTATTTTCATTAAAAATTGCCAATTGACTCGATCAAATGCTTTCTCCGCGTCCAAGAATATGAGCGCTGCGGGGACTTGATTGTTCTTTCCCAGATACTCCAATATATTAACAATTTGTCTTACATTACTTTCCATTTGTCTCCCTTGTATAAAACCAGATTGATCATTGTGAATCATTTGTTGTATAAATAACATCAACCTTTTTGCTAATATTTTCGCAAAAATTTTATGATCTATGTTGAGTAGTGATATAGGCTTATAATTTTTTGGCTGGCTGAGATCTTGATCTTCTTTCAGAATCAGGGAGATAAAGGCTGTTCTCCAAGATGGTGGTACCCTTCCTTCCAATTGGATTCTATTAAATAGTTCCTTAAGAGGTTCTACCATTTCTAATTGTAAATTTTTATAATAAATCGCTGTCAGTCCATCTGAACCAGGTGCCTTCCCAACTTTTAACTGTTTAATTACCAGGAGGATTTCCTCCAAAGTTATTGGTTGGTTCAATCTCCCCTTTTGCTCATCCGTAACTATAGGGATTTTCTCTTTCTCCAAGTACCTATCTATGTCTAAACCTTGTATTTTATCACCAGTGTACAATCTTGTATAAAATTCTAAAAAAGCCTTTTTAATCATATCCTTTTGATAAACATCTTTACCTTTATAATCTATTTTTTCTATTAATGATAGTTCAATCTCTCCCTTTGCAATATATCTTCCTTGAGAATCTGCTTCAATTAATTCAGCCTTTAAATCTTTTCTTAAGTATATAATTATACCATATTTCTTCTCCGGAGCAGAAGCTACAAAATGTTGTCCCAATCTTGCATTCCTCAAGTATTTCTGGTCATTTGTTCTTATATATGTTTCTTGCAAACAAATTACATCATTTTAAAATTGTTTCAAATAATGGAATATTTTTTTCCTTTTTTGTGGTGAGTTTAAGCCATTGACATTCCAGGTTAAAAATTTAATTGCCATCTTCAGCTCCCTGAAGCTTTTTAAGAGCCACCTGAAAATCCTGTAATTTGATCTTCGGCCTGGCTCCCCTCCGGCTTCTGTATTAGTGTTTATAGTTTCTTGAGTTGTTGTCTGGGCTTGTTGCATCTTTAATTCTTGTTCCTTGCGTTTGGTAGCTGCTCGGGTTTGTCTTTGCTCCATAATTCCTTCTGTCTACACAAGAAGATTCAAAGCTTGGCCAACATCCAATGATCCTTGGGTATCTTGCTGTCTGGCCTCTCCTGCTTTCTCTAAATCCAGGACATGGAGGGTAACCTGCCTTTAATACGTTGCTGTAAAAATCTCTGGCCTTCCAAACTGAGTTGAGACGATGTCTTTGCCCCAAGTAATTCACCACTAATCCGGCTGGAACTTCCCATCTCTATTGTATCTGGCGGTTTTTAAGTTCATCCACTAGAAATGCATAGTCTTTCCTAGATTTCAACATTTTTGGTGGGATTTCCTTCAAAACTATCATCTCCTGACCTGCAATCTGCAACTTGGTTTTATAGGACGCTTGTAGTATCAGGTTCTTTATATTCCTGGTAGCAAAGTAGACTACTATATCTCTTGGTAATTGTTTCTGTCTGGCAATCCATGAATTTACGCGGTATATTTTGTCAATCTGCCAGTCATACTCAGCTCTTGGTTGACCAACTAATTGGTCAAATGCTTCTGCAAGAATCTCTTTCAGATTTTCTTGGTTATTCTCTTTCAGGCCTCTTATTCTCAAAGCAAATCCCATCGCTCTATATTGTATCATTGTAATTTCTGCATCTGACTTATCAGTCTTATTTTGAACATCTTCAACTTTACTTTCTAGATTGACATTGGACTGGTTAATTTCTTCCACTCTATCATCTAATGAGGATACATAGCTAGCCAAACCTTTAAAGGCTTCCATTATGTCTTCTCTTATTTGCTGGTTACGAATCTGAATTAGCTCTTTGATCCCAGATATTTCCTCTGAAACCTCCTTAAAGGCAGATGTAATCTTTTCCTCCATCTTAAGTCCTAAAGCGGCAGCCTGTTCCTTTAAAGCGCCTTGCAGAGCATCAAGAGTTAAAGCCTCAGCAGTGGGAGGTAATAATGACCGTAATTTGTTTGTCGGGGCTGGAGACCTGCCAGCGCACTTTGAAGTAGTTGTTGTTCTAACTTGTTTTGAGGCCATTTCAACTATTAAGTTAAACTTATCTTCCGCCAAACTGTTAAGTCCAAACAAACCACTTAGTCCAATTATTAAGTCTTGTAACTGGTTAGTAAAACAGTGCTGTTTTGAGTGATCTTAAACTCTTAGTTCTTTCTGCGCATGTGCAGGACCTGGATGGCTGCCTGGCTTCTCGCTCGATAGAAGCCGGTGAGATGAAAGAAGATCTTAGAAGAGCCTCCGGAGTCCGTGACAACTTTGACATAAGGTCCTGGAAGGGCTGTATTTCGCGGATCGAGTGGGGACTGGCATTTGAACATCAGCCGTCTCCGGTCGCTTTCCTAGCTGTGGATCTGCTGAGGCCTGGAACTGGAACTGGAACTGCTGTGTGGCACAGAGGAGAGATGGTGTCGTCGCTCTGTTGAATGCTGCACTTAAATCTTGGACGCTTGCCTTTGATTCCATCTGAGCGGCTGCCTTTCCAACTGGAGTTGAACTCTGTTTTTTAATTTCATCTATGTGGTAAGCAGTGAGCAGGGGGGATTGGGACACCTGTTCAATTGAGGCCATCTGGAATGGAGTTCTGTGGGATCGGCGGATTCGGCAGCTGGCTGTGCGTACCGCCGCCGTGGCCGTACCTCCCCCCACCCCCCAATGCCTGCTCGCCCTTTCCTGCCTCTCCTCTCGCCTCTCTCCTCTCGCCCCTGCACCCCTGCGCCCCTGTTGGGTTCCGGCAACCCTGAGTGATCGTGCTGCTCGGAGCAGAGAAGATGGCAATGCCGTGCTGACATCGTCCATTGCTGAGTCTGTGAGAGGCTTGGATGCCTCCCCCTCCTTTTTTTCCATCGCAGCCTTTCGGATACCACTCCTGTCCCTCTCCATTACCGGCGAGCCTTACCATCTCCCAGCGCTGACTCTCCTTCACCTCAGCTGGGGCCATCTGCTCTGGTCATTCTACCTGCCCTCCCTCTGACTGTTTGCTGCCTGCCATAGCTCCAGTTAATTAGGTAGTTTTAGTTAGATATATAGGTATAGGTTTAGGTTTATAGATATAGTTAGTTTAGGCATAGATTAGATATAGATTTAGGATATAGTTTAGGTATAGATTAGATATAGATTTAGGTTTAAGTACTGGAGACTGTACCATCTGTGGGTGCTCTCGGCCTTGGGGCAGGGCTAGTGGAGACCGGGGTTGGAGTCGTGACTAGGGTTGGGGGTAGAGTTAGTGTGGGGGCTAGGGCTAGGCTACGCTTGGGTTAGGATTAGGATTAGGCTGGTGTAGGGTTAGAGTGGGTGAGCTTAGTTTGGGTTGGTGTTAGTTTTTGGTTTAGGCTGAGAATTAGGATTAGCTTTAGGTTAGGATTAGGTTTAGTAGTAGGATAATTAAGGTTGGAATAGGGCTAGGAGTGGTAGATGATGGCAGCCATAGGGGTCAGGACTTGGCTCTGTAGGAATTGGCGCCCTTTATCCCGTCTTCTGGAGCAGCTCGGGCCAGTCCCAGACGTTGGCCCCACAGACTCCCCCCCCCCCCACGGATTCTGGACCGGAGAAGCATTTACCTCCACAGAAATTGTGAATGTTGGTTTTGTTTTTAATATGTTGTCTTTGTCTCGTTTTCCCCCTTTCCCTTGTCTTTTGTGAGCCGCCCGGAGTCCTCCGGGAGTGGGCGGCATACAAGACAAACAAACAAACAAACAAACAAATAAATAAATAAATAAATAACAACATTAGGAAGCTTAAAATGTAATTGCTTGTTAAGTTTCGATTCAGCCACACCTTCAATATTCGAGCGACATTTTCACTTCTATCTCGTTAATTTTAACAGAAGGAATTTTGGTCAAACGGAGTTAAAATTTTAAAATATTTGCAATTGTGAAACTCTCCAGTATTTGCACTGCCTGCTCCTTACTCAAATGTAGATCAAAACATTGATTGCGGGGATGGTCGTGGCTCTTAGGTCTGCGGAAAGCAGATGCATCCAAAGAGCGGAGTGTGTCAAGCTCAGGGGGGCTCACACCTTCCAAACCCCAGAATTAACTCCTGGGGGGATTAAGGGAGCTCTACCCACACTCGGCAACTCTCCTCTTTCCTCGGAAAGAGTTTTCAAACTACCAGATAACTGATTTACGCTGTCCTGGCAGTTTAACGCAATCTCAGGGTTGGAGCATCTCGGAGGAGATGTCGTCAGAGCAGCACAGTGCCACCGGATACTTTGTTCTTCTCTGCACTCTTAGCCCTCTCCTAGAAAAATGAAATATCCTAGGAAATATTGAAAAGGCAAAATATTATTGTTAGATTTGGTGAATGGATGAGGCAGACTCAGGCTTCAGCGAACAACAGCTCTTTATTAACAGTAAGTCAGTGGTCCACACTCCCCCCTCCCCCCCGGTGTCTCCAGCACTTTGCCTACTGGTTGCCTGCAGGGCATAAGAAGGCAGGGGAGTATCATGTGAAATGCTGAGGGAACAGCAATGGAGGCTGCTGCCGGAGTGGCGGAAGAACGGTCCCCAGTGGCAATCCTTCCAGTGCAGGACGATACGGTTTTCCAGTTGGATGTACGCCCCAAGTAGCGTGAGGCCCCAGAATATGTACAGCTGGCCAATGTGGCATCAGTCCAGGACACAGGGCAAGAGATGGGACCCACCAGGGAATGGTGGTAGAGGTCATTGGCAGCTGCTGGTTCAGGACCCTGCTACTGACACAGAATCTGTCTGGCAGCTATTGGACATGCTGGCGAAAGAGGTGCCTGTCTGAGGGTGATGATGACGGGGAATGGAGTTATTCCACCACGGTTGGCTGTCAAAGAATGGAGCTGCTTTGGAAGTGGTTTGGTGAGGCCAATTTTTGTGACGTTGGGTCCTGGCAGCATGGGGAATTGCGGGAGGAGGCAGCAGCCACACCGAGGGCCCTGTTGCAGTTCCGTCAACATCAGTTGGGTCCACCCACCCAATTCTGCTTGGCTAGCCTGAAGCTCCGGCTGTCAGTGTTCCAAATAACATCCAAAATTAAATCAGAGTCCAAGGCAAAGTATTTTCCTAAGTTCCAATTTAAGAGAGTCATGTTGGCACATTTGTGAAAACCTGAATCTGAGCTTTGGCTAGGTGATGGTCACAGCAGATCTCAGGAGACCTAACTGAGGGGACCAGGACCAGGACCCTCCTCGATGGAGTTTGGCAGAAGCCCTGGCCAAAACCAAGGTGAGGCAACAAGACTTGTGGATATTGGACACCAATGGATGTCCCCTTGGCCAGCTCGCCCACCTCTGGCATGGCAGTGAGCAATGGGCCAAAAACCACTCTGGAAACAACCTGAAAAACAGCCCCAAAACAGCTCACAAAAAGCCTCAAAACAGCCAAAAATGTCCCAAAATACAGCCTGACAACAGCTTAAAACATCCAAGAAATGGCTAAAAGATGGCCAAAAAGAGCCAAAAAACCAGCTTGTAAATGGCCTGAAAAATGGCCCCAAAAGACCCCAGAAACTTCCTAAAAATCACCGAAATACGGCTCAAAAAACAGCCTGGAAATGGCCTGGAAAACAGATGGAAGCTTTTGGGATTATGAGCGCCCAGAAATGAATTCTTTTGTGAGCCTGAGCTCTTCCCAAGAAGCTCCCATGGGGAGCACAGCCACTTCTTAAAAGATTCCCCACCATGGTTTGGAAACTGCTGGTTGGCTGGAGAAGGCTAAAGGAATTGTGGATTCTACAGATTTGGAGTGAACAGATTTGATGTGTGATGAACGGACTTTGAAGGAAAGTTGGTTGTCACCGGGAAATGGACTTGCCATATCTAACTGGAAAACTATTTGGACTGGACTCTTCGGAAAATGGATCGACAACAGAGGTATATGTTTTCGAGGAATGAAACACAGTTGTTTTATTGTTCTCAACCAAAATATTAAGAAAAAGGTTTATTTGTAAGAATCAAACAACGATATTTCATCCCAGACAGATCAGAGACAATGATTATGGTGACTTATGGTAAATAAAAAGCCATTCTGGACTTTATACAAATTAAATGCAAAACTTTGTTAATGCTTTGATGTTTTAACTTTGCTGTTGGTTCATTGTTAACTATGTTTTAAATTTTGTTTTGCAAGGAGGAAGCTAATTATTCTAATATATTCATGAATACTCAACTGGGGGTGATAATCACTGTTCCCTCTAAGGTGTGCGGCTGCGCACGTGGCAAGAAAACCCCGCGCAGCAATTTCTATCTGCCATGCAGAGATTTCTGTAAAGCAAACGTGGGGAAGTCCTTTGCAGGCGGCTAGAACTGGCCGCCTGCAAAGGACCTCCCCAGACCTGTTTTGAAGAGCACGGCTCTTCAAGTCCATGTTCAGGGGATCCCTTGGAGAGGGGATTCCTTCCTGCGACACCCCGTCCAGAAAATGCGGGGAGCGGTAGCGGAGACCCAGGGCTGCTTCTGCTGTGACCACTGGACTGTGGGGCTGGGAAGGGGGTGGGAAGAGCGGCGGGGCTGGCGGTGGCCGGCTGGTTGGTTGCCTTTCCACCGCCGCCCCCTCTTGCGGCGGCTTTCAACCTGCTTCCCCATCCCTCCGCCGCACCCCTAACTGGAACCTGGTCCGCAGAGGGGCAACTGGGTGTGTGGGGGGGTGTCTGGCACCTGCGTTCCGGCGCAGCTCAGCGGACGGGGCGCTGCATGAGGGGGAGGGCGAGGAGAGGCGGGGCGCCCTGCCCTGGTGGCTTTTACTTTCCAGGGCCAGGAGGAAGGTATCCAGAGTCAGTCCGCCTCTGAAGATGGGGTTTTATTTACAACTGGACATTCAAAGATTCTCCGATAAAGGAGGATTTAAGAATTGATACTTTAAAACGCAAGTTCTTCTCACACTCCACTAATCTATCAAGAAGGGAAGAAGGGGAAATCAGATGCTTCCCCCTTCACTAAAGAGGCAAAGGTTTCCAATTTTACGGCATCCTTCATGGCAAACAGTTTTTTTTTCATTTTCTTGAGGAAGTTTGACTCCGGTGGTTTCCGTAGTATTTTACTGGTGGGCTTTTCATTTTAGGAAGGGATTTGGTCCTACATCAAGATACATTTCTGAAGATGTTATCAGAACCTCCTTTCTGATTTTTATTGTGATTTGCTTGTTTGTAAAGTAAATACCTTACCGGTTGCAAGTAGTATGAGGTCACCATTGGGTTTCTGGACTAGAAGATCCCATTGATCTCTCCAAGTGGGTCTCCTGTGCTTTCATTGGGAGTGTCACAACTTCATGCACTGTTCCTGTCTGGGGCTGCATCAGAATGAGGCTCTCCGGCTCAGTGTCAGGGAGGCTCTCCTGGCAGCAGGCGAGGGGGGAATCCAAAAGAGAAGATTGGGAGTGGAAGTTGTCTAATATGTCTAAGACTTGCCTTGGATGAGATTAGATGTGTGGCTATATAAATTTGATTAATGAATATAAACTTTATTGCTCTTACTGTTGCAGTATATGATTAGGAGGTATATCTGCTTGAACATGTATGTTTATACATACTTACACACATACAAATATTAAAGTCTGTTGTGGGCAAATATTAAAGTCTGTTGTGTTCTTCAATGCATGCACAGCATTCTGCACAAACCGAAAAATATCCACCATCCTAAGAAACCCCAAAGACAAAACTGAGTTAGAAAATCAAGGAGTATATGAAATCCCATGCACCACCTGCACCACCACATACATCGGACAAACCAATAGAAGAATAAGTGTACGCATTGAAGAACACAAAAACGCAATCAGAAAAAAGGAATCAACTTCTTCCCTGGTCCAACACCTTAAAGCCACAGGACATAAAATTGATTTTAATAAGACTAGAACTATCGCCAAGGCTGAACATTTTGACAACAGAATAATCAGGGAAGCCATTGAGATAGAAAAACGCCCACATAGCATGAACAGGCGGGACGATACCTCCCGCCTGCCAGCCATTTGGAAGCCTGCCCTTATTGATAAACGAGTCCCTAACATGATGAATGACACACCAGGCCCACACTCACAAGAGCCACACAGGATATCACCACCAAACATCCACAAAGAAAGCAGACAAAACCCCACACTGATGAGGAGGCACGACCAAGGACCAGAAGCCAGACTGCAAATGCACAATTAGCCTCTTTAAATCTCTCCTACCCTTCATGAAACACAAACCCCCAACCAATCAGAACACACCTCCACCCAATCAGGACACACCTCCACCCAATCAGGAGACAGCCAAGCTCCCACCCAATCAGTTCAAACACCCACTGGCAGTTAAAAGGAAGAAACAGCCGAGATCTCACATTGCTCCTGGAAGCACCGAGCTTGAAGATGACGAATGAGACTTCGTCGAAACGTCGCCGAGACATCTCCAATTTTACGCGGGAGAAAACCCGAATAACTAGAGACCTACACACACACACACACACACACACACACATGTTTTTGTCTTCCTGAATCCCTTTTTCCCTTCTATTTAAATGTTGTGTCTATTGTTTTGTTTTTAATTTCTTTCTGTTTTGAGTTTGTAATTTAAATTAATTTTACGAAAAGCAAGTTCATGGGCTGCTCTATTTCTAACCCGCCTTTAAATTCATGGAAACCTGTTGTGACTCAGCAGAAATCTCCTATGAGTTGTTACGGGATGCTTACAGGAGATGTTAACGAGCAGCTGTGGCTCGTTAGGATATCTCCTCCTGCAGATAAAAATGACTGATGGTGCCACGCCCGAGTTGCAGAAGTCAACGTTCGTTCCGTTCGTTCCATTCCATTCCGTTCCTGTTCTAGTCAAGTCTCTGTTTGTTTGCAATCATCGAGAAGAAGCACTTGGATAAGTGATTTGATTTATATAATCTTGTTTTGCAGTAGTTTACTTTTGCCAGAACCTTTTATCTGTGTTTATTTTGGGCTCGCAGCCAGCTCGAGGCGGGACTGATAAAAACATTCCTTTGCAAGCTGTGTGTCTGCCGTTTCTTAACTAACAAGGTGGGGGTCAGAACAGTTTGACTTCTGCCCTGACAAACCTCCATTTATTAAATTATGTAGCAACTTTACGCTGAGAATGCCAGACTGGCCCAGCAAATAACAGTATTGGCTGATCAAATTTCTCAGTTGCAGAGAGCTACAACCCCCCCGCCCCCAAGCCAAGGAGGAAGTGCCCAGTGGCTATGCCGGATTAATTTGATGGAAATCAAGCCATGTTTGCGGCGTTTCTGGGACAACGCCAGCTGTTCCTGAATTTGGGAGTGGAGGACTTTCCCACTGACCGGACGAAGGTGGGATTTATTATTAGTTTGCTCTCAGGCACAGCTGCCCATTGGGCAACACCCTTGTTAACTCAGCCTAGCCCATTGTTGGATGACTTTCAGGGTTTTTGTCAATACTTTAAGCGTATGTTTGAGGATCCCATTATAAAGGGGAAACAGCAACCAGACGTCTTAAGTCATTGCAGCAGGGGAGTGGTTCATTGCAACAC
Organism: Thamnophis sirtalis; assembly: GCF_051295495.1. Classification (NCBI taxonomy): domain Eukaryota; kingdom Metazoa; phylum Chordata; class Lepidosauria; order Squamata; family Natricidae; genus Thamnophis; species Thamnophis sirtalis. The sequence continues at coordinate 22,277,512 of NW_028261383.1, read as the reverse complement.
TATGTGAGTAAATTCAGGCTGCGTAGCCAGGATTCAGCGTGGAATGAACCAGCTCTGATGGACACTTTCCAAGACGGGTTGTCTGATGCCTTGCAAGATGAACTGGCGAGGGTGGACAGGCCACCGACATTCAATGCATTGGTCCACTTGTGCCTCCGGATAGACGCCCGGCTGCAGAGGCGGAGGCCTCGCCATGCATTCCAGGAGACCACTAGCGTGCCGGTTCATCAAGAGACTGCAGTGTACTGGGAGGAGCCCATGGAGTTGGGTGCTGTCAGACCTCGAGTGTCACGTACAGAGATGGACAGACGATGTACTGAGGGGTTGTGTTTCTACTGTGGGGATCCTGGACACCTGGCGGAGAGTTGCCCCTAGAAGACTAGAAGGGTTGCACGGACTGCGGCCGTCCCTCAGCAACAAACTATTGTGTCAGACAACCGGCACGTTTGTGTGGCTTTGATACCCCACTTGCACAATGTAGCGTGCATTCGTGGGGTGTGGAATCCAAGGGCGGATGCCCTGCCTAGGAAATCGGAGAACTCTGACCCTGCGGACTCACTTCCACCCCGGACTGTTCTACCCGTCGCATCCTGCGCTGCAGTTTATTATCCCATGAGCATACAGTCTCTGATAAGGGATGCGCAGCGGGGTGACGAATGGGTGGAGCGATGAAAGGCGGAAGTAGGGCCAGCTTTCCGGTGGACTTTGGAGGGGGATCTTTTGACGTATCGGGGCTGGCTCTATGTTCCCGCAGGGCACATCCGTAGATAGGTGCTCTCTCAGGTTCATGGCATTTCTGCAGCGAAACAGTGGGAGTTTTTCCGGACATTGCGCTTGGTATCCCGTAAGTTTTGGTGGCCCCGCTTAAGAAATGACGTGAGGAAGCACGTGGAGTCATGTGTCCAGTGCCAATGGGCCAGGTCTGTGAGGAGGGCTTCGCCACAATTCCAGCCCTTGCTGACTCTGGTCCCCGCAGCACAGGACTTTGTTTCTAGGATCCCGGCGGGGCACCAGTGTCTTGGACTATGTTCCGTGCAGGCCGTCACCAACCCTTCCGGGCCGCATCCCGAGCGTCGGAACCGGGGGACGGGCCCTGCAGTGGGGGAAAGTGTGGTGGCCTGGCAGGAGTCGGTGGAGCTGCCGCCAGACTCCGATGGAGAGAGGTCTTATGAGTTGGCCTTGGAGGAGGTGGAGGACCCTGGACAGTGTGTTAGGGCTCGGCCGGAGCTGTTAGAGCTGCCGCCAGAATCCAACAGCATGGGGGATGGTGGGTCGGCCTTGGAGGAGGAGGAGAACCCTGGACAGTGTGTTAGGCATCAGCCAGAGCTGTTAGAGCTGCCGCCAGAATCCGACAGTACGGGGGCTGGTGGGTTGGCCTTGGACACCCATGGACGGGGTGTCGACGCTGCGCAGGGCGGGAAGAGACGTGGTGGCCACCGGATACCGGGGGAGCATTGGATCAAGGGGAATGTTCCTGAAGGTATTTGGGAGTTATATAAGGAGGCACACATGCTGAGGGTTGGTCAGCGTAAGGAACAAAGGAGGAAACACAGGAGATGATGAAAAACCCATTCCTACCGCATTCGGACGGTCAGACCCGGGGGAAGGGCCCTGAGGTGAGGGATAGTATTGTGACTCAGCAGAAATCTCCTGTGAGTTGTTTCGGGATACTTACAGGAGATGATAACGAGCAGAAGTCAATGTTCGTTCCACTTGTTCCATTCCGTTCTGTTCCTGTTCTATTGAAGTCTCTGTTTGTTTGCAATCATCGAGAAGAAGCACTTGGATAAGTGATTTGATTTATATAATCTTGTTTTGCAGTAGTTTACTTTTGCCAGAGCCTTTTATCTGTGTTTATTTTGGGCTCGGAGCCAGCTCGAGGCGGGACTGATAAAAACATTCCTTTGCAAGCTGTGTGTGGCTGTCGCTGCTGAACGAACAAGGTGGGGTCAGAACAGAAACCTAGCATTATAGTCTTGGAAGGGACCCCGGAGGTCTTCTAGTCCAACCTGCTGCTCAAAGTGGGAGCTTTACACCACCCTACTTAAATGGTTGTCCAGCCTATTCTTGAAAACCTCCAGTGATGGAGCACTCACAATCCCTGGAGGAAAGCTATTGCATTGATCCATTGCTCTTACTGACAGACAATTGCTCTTTACTTCTAGGTTGGGCCTCATTTTAACAAGCTTCCACCCATTATTTCTTTTCCATCCGGTGCCCTTGAGAATAAGTCAATCCGCTCTTCTTTGTGTCAGATGCATAAGTACTCGAAGCTCATGTCCCTCTTTATCACCTTTGTTGCTCTTCTCTGCACACTTTCCAGGGTCTCAACAACTTTTTTGTATCATGGTGACCAGAACTGGACACAGTATTCTGAGTGTGGTATCATCAGCACCGTCTAAAGCAATTCTCTCCATTCCTGTTGTCTTGACATTATTCCTCTTTTGATACAGCCTAGGACTGCATTGGCTTTTATTGGCAGCTGCAGCACAAAACTGACACAAGTAGTATTTGTCCACTTATCATGCACCCCGGGGATACATGGCTTGCCCTTTTGGAGATCTCCCAGACACAGACATTTTCAGTGCACCCACAAATCCGTAACACAGTCTACAAAGTGTTAAGGTAGCAAAATAGAACAGTTTGTCCAACTACCAAACAACAGTGAACCAGAAGCAGCCACCATATTGACATAGAGGGAGCCATGGTAAATGGCAGCTGCTTCCACAAGTCTATTGTATGGCCTTGGAATGAATACCGACCACAATCAAAGTAATGGCTGCTTCGTTGACACAGTCACACAGACAAGAGATGCATATCCAGTCAGGCCGAAGTATTGCAGGCTTCTAGTAAAGTGAGGGCCCTGTGCACGAGAGAAAGGCCTAGAGGGACCATGTGGAGACTCTATGGTGGAAGGAAAGACCTGTGGGGGATGGAGAGGCCTATGGGGAGCATGTGGAGAGACTCTATTGTTGCAGAAAATTAAGCACTCAGACTTCAGGATCAAAAGAAGTAACTTTATTTGGTACCAAGGTTCCGAGCAAGATAGGCAAGACAGCCATTTGTACAATTGAACAAGCTCCTTATGGAGACAAGCTTTCTTATATGTTCCTCAAAAACAGCCTTACACGGAAATACATTATGTCTGCGCTAATTGGTATGTTGTTGTTACTATGCAAGAAGCTTATAAACATCTTGTTTCCCCTTTTCAGATTGGGGTCAAAGATAACTTGCAGGAAGCGTCTAAGTTTCCAATAGATTTTCTCCTTTGTGAGTCCTCTGGTGTGTCATCAGGCTGGATTTGTAACTGAAGCCTTTCCCACAGTCAGGACATTCAAAGGGTTTCTCTCCTGTGTGAGTCCTCTGGTGTCTCATCAGGATGGATTTTTGACTGAAACCTTTCCCACAGATAGGACATTTGAAAGGTTTCTCTCCTGTGTGAGTCCTCTCGTGTATCACTAGGTTGGCATTCTTACTGAAACCTTTCCCACAGTCAGGACATTCAAAGGGTTTCTCTCCTGTGTGAGTCCTCTGGTGTTTCAGTAGGTTGGAATTCTGACTGAAACCTTTCCCACAGTCAGGACATTCAAAGGGTTTCTCTCCTGTGTGAGTCCTCTGGTGTATCACTAGGTCAGAATTCTGACTGAAACCTTTCCTACAGTCAGGACATTCAAAGGGTTTCTCTCCTGTGTGAGTCCTCTGGTGTATCACTAGGTGGGAATTCTTACTGAAACCTTTCCCACATTCAGGACATTCAAAGGGCTTCTCTCCTGTGTGAGTCCTCTGGTGTATCACGAGGATGGAATTCTGACTGAAACCTTTCCCACAGTCAGGACATTCAAAGGGTTTCTCTCCTGTGTGAGTCCTCTGATGTATCACCAGGTTGGAATTTTGACTGAAAGTTTTCCCACAAACTGGACATTTGAAGGGTTTCTCCCCTGTGTGAGTCCTCTGGTGTTGCACTAGGCAGGAATTCTGACTGAAACCTCTCCCACAGATAGGACATTCGAAAGGTTTCTCTCCTGTGTGAGTCCTCTGGTGTATCACTAGGTTTGCATTCTTACTGAAACCTTTCCCACAAATAGGACATTCGAAGGGTTTATCTCCTGTGTGAGTCCTCTGGTGTATCACTAGGTGGGAATGCCTGCTGAAACATTTCCCACAGTCAGGACATTCAAAGGGTTTCTCTCCTGTGTGAGTCCTCTGGTGTATCACTAGGTAGGAATTCTGACTGAAACCTTTCCCACAGTCAGGACATTCAAAGGGTTTCTCTCCTGTGTGAGTCCTCTGGTGTATCACTAGGTGGGAATGCCTGCTGAAACATTTCCCACAATCAGAACATTCATATGATTTCTTTTTTGTGTGCATCCTCTAGTATATTACCAGGCCGGTGTTTAGAGTGAAACTTTCCCTACAGTCAGCGCATTCAAAGGGTTTCTCTCTGGTGGGAGTTCTGTAATGTATCACCAAGTTGCCATGATCACTTTGTTTGGGAGCATATGTAGGGCTCCTCCCCTATGTGGGTCCTTCCATGAACCAACCACAAGGAGCAGTTCTGACTAAAGCTTTGGCCACATTAGTATTGCTTTTCTCCAATGTGGATCATTTCGTGCACACTCAGTTGTGATTTGAAATACACACTTTGCCCACAATAGCCATGTCTGTGGACCTGCAAAACGGGATCATGTGACTGTAAAACAGGGCAATAAATGTGAGTTAGCTGCCAAGAATTCAAAAATAAATCATGTGACCATGGGGATGCTGCAATAGTCATAAGTGTGAAAAATAGTCATCAGTCAGCTTTTTCAGTGGCATTGTCACTTCGAATGGCTACTAAACATTTATAAGCTGAGGACTACCTGTAATGTATCCTTGTGTTCTGCATACTCTACTTTTTCTAGTTCGAAATCTCTTCTTGAAACTGCTGAGGAAGAAGGAGAATTTTGTGGGTTTCTGAAGGAGATGGAAATGTTTTGATTTCTGGCTTGATTGATTTTCCTTTTTAACGTTGCTAGTTATTCTCAATTGTCCAGAGTTCTCTTATTGGCATCCTCTTTGCCTATAAGATTCAAAGAAATTGTTTATAAAATGGTTGCAGAAGATGTAAAAAAGAAAACTGTATACATTAAAGGTAAAAAGGAAATATTCCACAATGCTAAAATAACCTTAGATTAATTATGATTTATTTGACACATTGAAGATTACAGAGATCCAAGTTCACATTTGCATTCAACCATGAAATTCTGTGCTTGACTTATGCCAATACAAATTCTTAGAATAGCAATTATTGGATAGAATCGCTGTAATTAAGATGAATATAATATATAACAGAATAATAGAGCGGGAAAGGACCTTAAAGATCTTCTAGTCCAACCCTCTGCTCTACCATTTCAGAAGTGGCTGTCAAATCTCTTTTTGGAAGCCTCCAGTTATGGAGCATCCAAAACTTCTGAAGGCAAGCTATTCCATTGGTTGATTGCTATAATCGTTAGGAATTTTCTTTTTAGTTATAGGTAGCTTCTTTCTTTGGTTAGTTTCCATCCATCGTTTCTTTTGTTAAATAAATGGAAAATAAATGGACGTCTTTGTTTTCATAGGAACCCCTCAAATATTGGAACACTGTTATCATGTCTCCCCTAGTCCTTCTCATTAGACTAGACATGCCCAATTCCTATAACCATTCTTTGTAGGTTTTAACCTCCAGCACCCTAATTGCCCAAAATACAATTTGTTTTAGACTTTACAAATAGTTGTGATACTCCATTTAAACAATGGCAGATGGAGATCTCTAACTTTATATTACAAGGGATAAAACCAAGAATTAAATATAATTTTTTCCAAGATGCTAAGGAAAGAGGAGGTTGGGTTTACAAGATTTGAAATTGTACTTTGATGCTTGTTTTGTCTGGCAAAAAGAGTGGGTGACTCTCAGAGGTGGGTTCCTACCAGTTCACACCTATTTGATAGAACCGATTCATCAAATCTACCGAACCGGTTGGAAGAAGTTCCACCAGTGGACCCGGAAAGCAGGCCACACCTACAGAAGAGGTTCCAAATCTTTTTGAAACCCACCACTGGTCTTTGGATATGATTATTCTACACTATCATGCTCATATTTATAAAACTCAGTGCCTCTGTGAAAGATAAGGATGACTACTGCGTTTGTAGTGCAATCAGAACATTGTGTGTGTTGAAGTTGTTTTAAAGCAAACCAAAGATGCCTTTTAAAAAACAAGTTTACATCATATTCTTATGCATGCCAGTGCTGTGTGTGAGGTAATTTAAGGTGGTTCTGACAAGTGTCGTCGGCATCTTCATATCCGGTTACATGGGCGGCAAGCCAATCCCATCCTGTCACATGGGCAGCAAGCCACTCCCACAAAGGAGGCCACACCCACAGAGTCGGTTTGAACAATTTTTGAAACCCACCACTGGTGACTCTCCAAATTAAGAGGTTACATGAGCTAGAGGGCCATGAATTAAGATTTTTATGGCATGACTATTTATGGCATGATATGGTTAGGGAATGCTATAAAAGCATTGAATTTTGGAATTATAAAGAAGGCTTTTCATAATTTATGGTGGGCATGTCACAAAGTAAAGAAAGGGAATAAGATACGCATCTTAATAAATCTTAAAGAAGTGAATATAAAGTAAAACAGGATTATTTTAGGCTTAATGGATAAAGAACTTTTAAAAAATGAAACACACTTGTTATATATGTTGATTGAAGCAGGAATACTTTGTGCACAAAATGGAAGAATGTTTTCATTCCCACAATGGACGAATGGCTGCAAAACCTGATAGAGTTAGCAGAGATGGGTAAATTGACTCAAAACATAACAGGGTCCATAACAGAACAAAAGAGTTGAAATTGGAAATCTTTCAGTCTACAGAAGAGGAGGCCGAGGGGTGAAATGATAGCGGTCTTCCAATATCTGAGGGGCTGCCACAAAGAAGAGGGGCTCAACCTCTTCTCCAGAGCATCTGAAGGCAGAACAAGAAGCAATGGATGGAAACGAATCAAGGAGAGAAGCAACCGAGAAACAAGGAAACGTTTCCCGACTGTGAGAACAATTAACCGGTTTGCCTGCAGAAGTTGTGGATGCTCCACCACTGGAGGCTTTCAGGAAGAGACTGGACAGCCATGTGCCTGAAATGTAAAAGGTCTCCTGCTGGAGCAGGGGGCTGGACTAGATGACCTCAAAGATCCCTCCCAGCTGTTATTCCACATTCTATCTAGTTGCTTCTCTGCTTCCAGGCCGTGGAGGGAACCAAACAGCCTGAGTGGCTCCCGGATTCTCCTCCCACCTGCCCTCAACTCACCTCCCAGCTGCTGCTTATAGCTTCGGAAGAGCCTCTCTATACGCTACTCTCCCCTCTCTTCCGTGAGTGTTTTGGATGAGGAAGTTCCTCTGTGCTCCTTTTTCCATCCTTTCTAGCAATAAATACTCGATGCTTTTAACTCCTTTAAGGTCAATTGGAGGGCCCGCTATTGTACTATTGTCTCTTCAGTCACAGATGCTGCCATCTCCTGATAGGAGGCTGAAAAACAGGCTTGTCCCATCTCTACCAACGGCATTGGCCAGATCCTCTCACTGATTATGTGTTATCAATCATTTTCAGACTCCTATCAATCTATATTTGCAGCTGAGCCAAGCTGAATTTAATAAGTACTGAAAAACTGCTATCACATCACTCCGGTTTTTCTCTCTTGTTACCCAATTCCTACAATTGTACATTCTATGTTTTCCCTTCCAGTCCCCTACATGACTTTGTTCTTTTTTTTTTTATTAAAATTTTTAATGAGTTTTACAATTATATACCTTCCATCTGTGATAATACCTAACCAGAATAACTGAGGAGTAAACTTTATCCTCTTTTTAAGAATATTTTGCATAATCCACCATATTTTTATCCAAAATGCTTTGGCCTTTTTACAAGACCAACATATATGATAATATGTAGCATCAGCACAATCACATCTCCAGCATTTAGGTTAAGGTGACAGATTTTAACATTGGTAAAGAGGGACACCATTGACGGGGTGTGGGGTGGGGGTGGGCGGGGTGGGGTGTTGATTTAAAAAAAATTTTTTTCACTTAACAAATGTGGCAAGAAAAATTGTAAAATGGGGCAAAACATTTTTCACTTAACAACATAAATTTTGGGCTCAATTGTGGTCGTGCATTGAGGACTACCTGCACTTATCTTCAGTGTTACTTCATTCTGCTGTAGCATTAAATTTCATATAGAACAAGCTTGTTCTTTCAGAATTGTGGAATTGTTATATAACTGTCTACCTTTAGAAAAGTTTCTCTTGAGTTAAACTCAGCTCCTATAATTTTATTGATGTGTCGTAATTTTCTTAGCAGTAGTATGGAAATTGTCATTGTTGCTTTTGGACAATTTTTAATATTTTCCTATTAAATATACAGTACTGAGATTCCCAGGTGGATTCCCCTCCAATTATTAGCCAGGTTCAACCCTGCTCATCTTTTTGAGAGCAGGCAAAAACAGTGAGGTTACATCCCTACAAATTGAACGCTCTCTCCCTCCCTCTCTATCTATCTCTCTCCCCTCCCTCCCTCCCTTCCTCTCTCTCTGTCACTCTCCGTGTGTGTGTGTGTGTGTGTGTGTGTCTGTCTGTCTGTCTGTCTGTCTCTCATTCACTCACTCACTTAATCACTCACCCTGTGTGTGTCTCTCTCCGTCTCTCTCCCTCCCTCTCTCTCTATCGCTCTATCTCTCTCCCCTCCCTTCCTCTCTCTCTGTCACTGTGTGTATATATGTGTGTGTCTGTCTGTTTGTCTCTCACTCACTCACTCACTCACTTTGTGTGTGTGTCTCTCTGTCTCTCCCCCCCTTCCTCTCTCTCTGTTACTCTGTGTGTATATGTGTGCGTGTGTCTGTCTGTCTGTCTTCTCTCACTCACTCACTCACTCTGTCTGTGTGTCTCTCTGTCTCTCTCCCCCCCCTTCCTCTGTCTCTGTCACTCTGTGTGTATATGTATGTGTGTGTCTGTCTGTCTGTCTTTCTGTCTTCTGTCACTCACTCACTCACTTAATCACTCACTCTGTCTGTGTGTCTCTCTCTGTGTCTCTGTCTGTCTGTATTTCTGCGTGTCTCTCCCTCCCTCCCAACCTGCAGATGGACTCCGGACCAGTGGAGCCTCTTCCTTCTTTTTAACCAGGTGATCTTTCCTAAGACATAACAAAGAACCTTAATTACAGGCTGAACAAAAGAAGCTGGAAAGAGATAATGAGGCCAAGAAGCTGAAACCTGGGACTGGAGAAAAACCTTTTCTATCCCCTTGCCAGCCCATCCGGGAAGACGAGTAACATGAGGGCGATCCCTCATGTTACTCAGACCAGTTGAGCCTCCCTGGACGTCGCAGCAGCAGCAGCCCCAAGTGTGCCAATCTCGGCGTTTTTCGCATCGGGGCGTGCTGCAAGAAGAGGGAGGGAGTGAAGACCTTTTCTAGCCAGCGCAAAGGATTTCCCCAGACTTGCTTTGCGGCAATCCAGAAAAGGTCTTCACTCACTCTCTCTTGCAGCCCGCCCCATGCGAAAAACGCTGAGATGTTAAGCAAGGGAAACATCTGTTGCTTCAGTTGGAAAGGAAAGCAACTTCAGAGCTACGGCTGGCGTCTGGCCGGCAAAGGCTTCCCACTGACCTCCCCCCATACCTCCGAGTTCCTGATAGATGGAATTATTTCAGCAACATCTCCCCACACCACGGCACCCCCCCCCTCACACATCACCTCTGCTCCGTTCTCCAGCAAGCCTCATGGGGTTTTTTTGCCTTTAGGAATAAGAATGTTTAAAAGGCTTTTTAAAAAAAATTTGGAAAAAAAAGATGATGCAGGTTCTGCAAGAGCAAATCTTCATCGCACGTCTACGTTTTTTTCTTCCTCCAAATAATGGTCACCGCTTATTGTAGCGAGTCAGCCTCCTAACTTCAGTCCAGGCTCTGCAATTACCTTCTCTCCCCCCCCCCCCCAAACCTGCAGAAACAGGAGGGAATTGGTCATTATCATTAGCACTCCCTCCCACGCCTGGTCTCCCCTTCGGAGGTAAGGGCTGGGGAAGAGCAGATCTCCCAGGGACACAAATATTCCCCAAGTGGCCACCACCTGCTTCTTGTAGCTTCCCCCCCCCCAAAAAAAAATGGGAGAGGAGTGAAATAATCTTATGCTTTGGAAACGCGGATCTCCAACACCAGGTCCAGCCAGGAGGTTCGGGGCTTCCCTCCAGGCCACCTGCACAGCCAGCAGCCGCGTCCACAGGCTCTGTGGGGAAAGGCGGGCCATGGGAAAGGGGAGCAAGTGTGCTCCCCTCCTGCCCGCTCAAATCTCGCCCACCCAGTTCCCAAACCTTCTCTTCGGAAAGAGTTCTCCAGCAGCCTCTGGCAAGGTGTTTTCCCCACCCCACTCAGGCCGAAAGCAAATAAAGCAAATAAAATATAAAATGCTGGTTTACCTTTCTCTGCTGCTTCTCTCCCAGGCTGGAGATGAGAAGAGATCCTTGTCCTAGTCTTCCTGCTGCCCTCGTGGCACGGGGAAAACGGATGGTACTTTGTCCCTTCTGTCTCTCCGTTGCTCAGAAAAGAAACTCTGGGAAGGTCCTTTGGTGGCGGCAGGCGTCCTAGAACCTTTTTAAGAATGCCCCGGGACACGGGACAAATTGTGCGAAAGGGTGCCTGTCCCGCGAAAATCGGGACGTCTGGTCACCTTAATTTAGGTTGTATGTTCGGATACATACAAGCTAATTTTTTAGGATCTATATGCAATCTATAAAACATCTTGTAGAAATTCTCTCTCAGGTTTTGGGCTTGCGTAACAGGAATCCTGTTTTTGTTCTATGCTTATGTTCCCCTATTGCGTGTCTGGGTACTGCCCACATATGTATCTTATCATTTAATTTATATTGGTATTTTTTCCAGACACGCAATAGAGTCTTCCTTAAAATATGACTTTTAAAAATCTTATCCACCTTCTTATCATATATTAAATAAGCATACCAACCATATACCAAATCGTACCCTTCAATGTTCAGTATTCTATCCTCTGTTGAGTTGATCCAATCACTAATTATTGATAAAGCTACTGCTTCATAATATAATTTTAAGTTTGGCATTTTCAAAGCTCCTCTCTCACGTACATCTTGCATTATTTTAAGTTTTATTCTTGGTTTCTTCCCTGCCCAAACAAATTTATTAATACCCTTCTGCCATTCTTCTAAATTTGCATCTTTTTTGGGTATTGGTATCATTTGAAAAAGAAGCAAAAACTTAGGCAAAACATTCATTTTTACTGCTGCTATCCTTCCCAGTAAAGACAGTTGTAGTTTTTCCCATTTCTTCATCTCTACCTGTATTCTATGCCATAATGATTCGTAATTATGCTTATATACTTTCCCATTTGAGGTTGTAATATAAACTCCTAAATATTTAACCTTTTTTACTATCTCGCATCCTGTTATTCTTTCTAATTCTTCACTTTGATTTATGTCCATATTTTTAACTATCATCCTTGTTTTCCCTAGATTTATTTTAAACCCAGATACTTGACCATATTTGTTAATTATGTTCGTTAAAGCCATAGTTGATTTTCGCGGTTGGGTTAAAGTTACAACTAAGTCATCTGCAAATGCTCGTACTCTGTATTCATAATGCCTAATCTTAATTCCCTGTAAATCATCTGACCCCCGTATTTTATTCAACAATAACTCCAGGGTTAAGATAAACAATAATGGAGATAGGGGACACCCCTGTCTTGTTCCTTTTTCAATTTTAAAAAGTTCTGTTAAACTACCATTAACTATAATTTGTGCTGTTTGTTTCTGGTATATTGCCTTGATAGATTGTGTGAAATGTTCTCCAGATTGCATCTTTTGTATTATTTTCATTAAAAATTGCCAATTGGCCCTCCAGAGGCTTCAGAAGCCTCCGGATCATGAAAAACTGGATTTACGGGTGAATCAGAAGTTTGGAGGGTGAAAAATGGCCTCAAAGGAAGGCCAAAGTCAGTTGGCCAGCGCAGGGCAACGCCTCGCATGCCCTGGCGAATAGCTCTGCATACCGCCTGTGGCACGCGTGCCATAGGTTCACCATCACAGTCTTAGGGGAACCTTAGGCACCCACCACCCTTTGTCCTAACTTCTACCACCCATCATGGGACAAGTGGCTCCCAGTTCTTGAGCCCATTTTTCTTCCTCTTTAGTATAGGATGGTTTGGACAGGGATGTTTGCAACTGGTAGAGGGGATCAGGGGACAGACCTGTGCAGGGACCAGCTGAGAGGCCTCTTATTTTGCCTTGTCTGCTGCCCTATTTCCCTTTGCCACCAAGGTGTCGTCGTCGGAATGACTGCTGACATGCATGACTGCAACTGCGTGAGGGAAGTTTACAGCTTCACATAATTCTATGATCAGTGGCCTATGTTTGATTGCCCCCCCTCCCCGGGCAGTGACCGTCCCCCTTTCTTTCCAAATAGCCCCATGAGCAAGTAAAACTCCTAATGCATATTTACTGTCTGTGTAAGACATTAACCCTCTTCCCTTTCGCCAACTGGAGGGCCTTTCCTCTGATCGGGCCTGCGATTCTAACTACCGATCCCCCCACAAACCACTTCCTCATACAATTCTTCTGGCAGTTACTCCCCTGGCCTCCGGCTCTTCCTGTCTAACAGCCTGGAGGAGAAAAATGGTATTTCTTCTTACCCTTTGAAGTTCTTTCTTCCCTGAGGTTTGAGACCAATTAGTATACCCTGTGTATGCTAATTCCACAAGTTCAGAGATCGCCTTTCCTGGGGCCCCCTCTGTCTTCTGTAATTTGGCCCCAATGTCATCTGCAGACTGACGAGTGAAAATCATATCAACTCTGATTTTCTTCAGCCTCAGGGTCTAATTCTAATTGCCTAAAGGTTTGATAAATGTGTTCTAGGCATTCCCCTGGATTTTCATCCTCTTTCGGTTGAATTTGATAGACCGTCCCCAAGTTCTTCAATTTTGGGACACTCTGTTTGGGTCCTAACCACCGGTGGGTTTCATGTGACTGGGTAGGCATGGCCAACTTGTAAAATGTGGTGAAACTCACTTAACAACACTCTTGTTTAGCAACCAAAATTTTGAGATCAACTGTGGTCATAAGTTCTTCCTTCCTTCCTTCCTTCCTTCCTTCCTTCCTTCCTTCCTTCCTTCCTTCCTTCCTTCCTTCCTTCCTTCCTTCCTCCCTTCTCTTTCTCTTCCCTTCTTTATTTTCTCTTTCTTTCTTTTTTCTTTCTCTCTTTCTCTCTCTTTTCCCTCTCCCTTCCTTCCTTCCTTCCTTTTTTTTCTCTTGCTCTTTCTCTCTCTCCCCCCTTTTTCTCACACCTGCACTCATCCCTTCCAGTTATATTTGTAGATATATTCTATGAACTAAAATCGATCCACAACAAATCCCATGATCACGGCCATCTGTGTCCTACAAAGGAACTCACAGAGCCCCCAATTCAGCCTCTTCCTGCTCTGGGGGGTTAACCGAATATGGTTAGTCATCTTGTTATCTCCTGGCCGCAGTTCCTGCCTTTTTAGCAGTGTGGCTAATTTTGAATGGATTTTTTCCCACCAAATCTGTCTGGCAGCTATTTGACGTGGTGGCGGAAGAGATGCCTGTCCACGTCCTGTCCGGTCCGGTGTGCAACATTTTCACTACCCCTTCTGGTGTACTGTACCATACTGGGAGGAACCCACGGGTAACGGGTGAATACGATCATGCCTTAATCCCATCACCCTGGAGCTGAAGGGGGGAGATCTTTGTTATGTAGAATAGCCTGGCTCAGGCATTTTGATGGCCCATTGACAAAGGTGGGGGCTATTAAGAGTGAGTCTGCTTCCTTCCCAAAAACATGTTTCTCCATTTCTTATCCAGAGAAATGTAATATTCTCCCTTATCAATATTTTATTTTTATAGGAGAGGGGTGGGTTTTAACTTCCTACAGTTCATAGCCCCATATTTTTCCTTGTCAAAAGGCCCTGTGGGGGCGTTCTGTGTGTTTGTGTGTGTGTGTGCTTCCATGCTATAGTTGATGATTGATTGCCTGACTTTGCCTAGTACATGTATGTATATATTCTTTGTAGATAAACCACTGTTTGAAAGACAAACCTCAGTTTACTTTATTTTGCTCCTGAGTTGTCTCAAAATATTCACACTGTGCGCACCTCTCAGGGTTGCCATCTCGGGTTCCCTGGGGAGAGAAGGAAACAAGGAGAAACTCTGCCAGTGCAGAAGGTTAGCATCTGGATTGAATGGGACTTAAATGGAGGCTGAGTAATGCACCGAGAAGCTGATAGCTGCAGGGAAAAGTGCTGGGAAGCTGGAGGTCTTGCTGATCAGTTGGAGCCCCAGAGTACCTGTCAATCAGCTGTGACTAAAAAGCAGGCATTCCATAACCCAGGCCTGCCACACCCCTGATCCACTTCTCCCAGCAGCGCCATAGGGGCCACCATCTTGTATTTTGCTTCTGTGCATGGGCAGAGCTATTTATATTGCTCTGTGCATGCCCGCATAGCGCCCCCATGAGTAAACTTGCAGTAGTGACTGCTGAAACCCAGTGCTCCGTACTCCCCCCTCCCCCCGGTGTCTCCAGCTCTTTGCCTACTGGTTGCCTGCAGGGCATAAAAAGGCAGGGGACTATCATGTGAAATGCTGAGGGAACAGCAATGGAGGCTGCTGCCGGTGCAGCGGAGAAACTGTCCCCAGTGGCAATCCTTCCAGTGCAGGACGATGGGGCTTCCCAGTTGGATGTGTGCACCAAGGAGCATTAGGCCCCCTAATATGTACAGCTGGCCAAGGTGGCATCGGTCCAGGACACAGGACAAGACATGGGACCCACCAGAGAATGGTAGTGGAAGTCAGTGGCAGCTGCTGGTTCAGGACCCTGCTATCGACACCGAATCTGTCTGGCAGCCATTTGACGTGGCGGAGGAAGAGGTGCAACTACCACACAACAGTGAACCAGAAGCAGCCACCATATTGACATGGGGGGGAGCCATGGCAAAATGGCAGCTGCTTCCACACGTCTATTGCATGGCTTAGGGAAGAATACTGAGCACAGTCAAAGTAATGGCTGCTTCATTGACACAGTCACACAGGCAAGATATGCATATCCAGCACCCTTCCCCACATGAGGTTCAGAGATCTTCAAGTGAGGGAGTCAGGCCTACGTATTGCAGGCTTCTAGTAAAGTGGGGGCGCTGTGGGGGAGAGAAAGGCGTATAGGGACCATGTGGGGACTCTATGGTGGAAGGAAAGATCCGTGGGGGAGGGAAAGGCCTATGGGGACCATGTGGAGACTCTATGGTGGAAGGAAATATCCGTGGGGGAGGGAAAGGCCTATGGGGACAATGTGGAGACTCTATGGTGGAAGGAAAGACCTGTGGGGGAGAGAAAGGCCTATGGGGAGCATGTGGAGTCTCTATGGTAAAATGAAAGACCTGTGAGGGATGGAGAGGCCTATGGGGACCATGTGGAGACTCTATTGTTCTCGAAAATTAAGGACTCAGACTTCAAGATCAAAAGAAGTAACTTTATTTGGCACCAAGGTTCTGAGCAAGGTAGGCAAGACAGCCATTTGTACAATTGAACAAACTCCTTATGGAGACATGCGTTCTTATATGTTCCTCAAAAACAGCCTTACACGGAAATACATTATGTCTGCGATAATTGGTAAGTTGTTGTTACTATGCAAGAAGCAGATAAACATCTTGTTTCCCCTTTTCAGGTTGGGGTCACAGTTAATTTGCAGGAAGCGTCTAAGTTTCCAATAGATTCTCTCCTTTGTGAGTCCTCTGGTGTGTCACCAGGTTGGAATTTTGACTGAAACATTTCCCACAATCAGGACATTCAAAGGGTTTCTCTCCTGTGTGAGTCCTCTGGTGTCCCATCAGGATGGATTTTTGACTGAAACCTTTACCACAAATAGGGCATTCAAAGGGTTTCTCTCCTGTGTGAGTCCTCTGGTGTATCACTAGGTGGGAATTCTGACTGAAACCTTTCCCACAGTCAGGACATTCAAAGGGTTTCTCTCCTGTGTGAGTCCTCTGGTGTTTTGGTAGGTTGGAATTATTACTAAAGCTTTTCCCACAGATAGGACATTCGAAAGGCTTCTCTCCTGTGTGAGTCCTCTGGTGTATCATTAGGTTGGCATTCTTACTGAAACCTTTCCCACAAATAGGGCATTCAAAGGGTTTCTCTCCTGTGTGAGTCCTCTGGTGTTTCAGTAGGTTGGAATTCTGACTGAAACCTTTCCCACAAATAGGACATTTGAAAGGTTTCTCTCCTGTGTGAGTCCTCTGGTGTATCACTAGGTCGGAATTCTGACTGAAACCTTTCCCACAGTCAGGACATTCAAAGGGTTTCTCTCCTGTGTGAGTTCTCTGGTGTATCACTAGTTTGGAATTCTGACTGAAACATTTCCCACAGATAGGACATTCGAAGGGTTTATCTGCTGCGTGACTCCTCTGGTGTGTTTCCATATCATAATTCCGACTGAAACCTTTCCCACAATCAGGACATTCATATGATTTCTTTTTTGCGTGCATCCTCTAGTATATTACCAGGCCGGTGTTTAGAGTGAAACCTTCCCCACAGTCAGCGCATTCAAAGGGTTTCTCCCTCGTGGGAGTTCTCTAATGTATCACCAAGTTGCCATGCTCACTTCGTTGGAAGCACCTGTAGGGCTCCTCCCCGATGTGGGTCCTTCCATGAACCAACCACAAGGAGCAGTTCTGACTAAAGCTTTGGCCACATTAGTATTGCTTTTCTCCAATGTGGATCATTTCATGCATACTCAGTTGTGATTTGAAATACGCACTTTGCCCACAATAGCCACATCTGTGGAGCTGCAAAAGGGGATCATGTGACCGAAAAACAGGGCAACAGTCATAAATGTGAGTTAGGTGCCAAGAATTCAAAAATAAATCATGTGACCATGGGGCTGCTGCAATAGTCATAAGTGTGAAAAATGGTCATCAGTCAGGTTTTTCAGTGGCACTGTCACTTCGAATGGCTACTAAACAGTTATAAGCCGAGGACTACCTGTAATGTATCCTTGTGTTCTGCAATTCTCTATTTTTTCCAGTTTGAAATCTCCTCTTGATTACCTGCTGGGGAAGAAGGAGAATTTTATGGGTTTCTGTAGGAGACGGAAATGTTTTGATTTCTGGCTTGATTGATTTTCCTTTTTAACGTTGCTAGTTATTCTCAATTGTCCGGAGTTCTCTTATTGGCATCCTCTTTGCCTGTAAGATTCAAAGAAATTGTTTATAAAATGGTTGCAGAAGATGTAAAAAAGAAAACGATACACGTTAAAGGTAAAAAGGAAATATTCCACAATGCTAAAATAACCTTAGATTGATTATGATTTATTTGACACATTGAAAATTACAGAGATCCAAGTTCATATTTGCATTCAACCATGAAATTCTGTGGTTGACTTGTGCCAATACAAATTCTTAGAACAGCAATTATTGGATAGAATCACTGTAATTAAGATGAATATAACATAAAGCAGAATAATAGCGTGGAAAGGGACCTTAGAGGCCTTCTAGTCCAACCCTCTGCTCTACCATTTCAGAAGTGGCTGTCAAATCTCTTTTTGGAAGCCTCCAGTTATGGAGCATCCAAGACTTCTTAAGGCAAGCTATTCCATTGTTTGATTGCTGTAATCGTTAGGAATTTTCTTTTTAGTTATAGGTTGCTTCTTTCTTTGCTTAGTTTCCATCCATCGTTTCTTTTGGTACTTTGGAAAATAAATGGACGTCTTTGTTTTCATAGGAGTCCCTCAAATATTGGAACACTGTTACCATGTCTCCCCTAGTCCTTCTCATTAGACTAGACATGCCCAATTCCTATAACCATTCTTTGTAGGTTTTAACCTCCAGCACCCTAATTACCCAAAATACAATTTGTTTTAGACTTTACAAATACTTGTAAGTGATACTCCATTTAAACAATGGCAGATGGAGATCTCTAACTTTATATTACAAGGGATAAAACCAAGAATTAAATATAAATTATTCCAAGACACTAAGGAAAGAGGAGGTTGGGTTTACAAGATTTGAAATCGTACTATATTTGGAAAATCTATGTGTTTTCAGCCCAAAAAGTATTCCAAAATTGTTACAGTCAAACCTTTCAATACTTTCAGAGATGTGGGGGCCTTAACTGATGAAATGATGCCTAAAGCCTCTGCAAGATTTGAAACAACCGTTTTGCCCATGAAAGTCCTGAGATCAAAGTAGGGGCAGAAAATAATTTCCACAACTACTCTGTTGACATTCCCATTGAAGCAGTCCTCACTTACTGACTGCATTTGGGACTTGCATGTGTCACTAAGCAGCCTGATCATGAAGCATGATGTCACCTGACAGTGCCAACTTACATCTGTTCCTCTGCAGTTGTGGGTTGTTAAAGGCAATTTCACCAGACCCTGACTGGGAACTTCCTGCTGGCATCCCCACTGAGTTTGCTTGTGAGAAGCTAGTTGGGAAGGTCACAAATGGGGATCAGGAGTGTGGGATGCTGCAACCATCATAAATGTCCGCTGGTTGGCAGAACCCAAATTGGTGCAACTCTTTCTCCTGCATATTCATAACCACAGGAACTGCTGACTTGTTCAGGTCACTGAACAAGTGTTAGGAGGACCACAGATTTCTGGACCACGTCTGCAGTTGCTTTTACAGTGCCATAGTAAAAGGCACTGTAAAAAGCCAACTAAAAAGGTCAATAGGACCTTTTTAGTTAAACCTGGTTAATACATGGATGGGGCACCAATAGGAAATATCCTGCTTGTTGGCTAGACGTGGAAGTAAAAACATCCAAAAGACAGAGTGGCAGATCAGTCCGATATTATTGCCAAGAAAACATAACAGGGTCCATAACAGAACAAAAGAGTTGAAGTTGGAAATCTTCCAGTCTACAGAAGAGGAGGCCGAGGGGTGAAATGATAGCGGTCTTCCAATGTCTGAGGGGCTGCCACAAAGAAGAGGGGCTCAATCTCTTCTCCAGAGTATCTGAAGGCAGAACAAGAAGCAATGGATGGAAACGAATCAGGCAGAGAAGCAACCCAGAAACAAGGAGACGTTTCCTGACTGTGAGAACAATTAAGCGGTTTGCCTGCAGAAGTTGTGGATGCTCCATCACTGGAGGCTTTCAGGAAGAGACTGGACAGCCATGTGCCTGAAATGTAAAAGGTCTCCTGCTGGAGCAGGGGGCTGGACTAGATGACCTCAAAGATCCCTCCCAGCTGTTACTCCACATTCTATCTAGTTTTTTCTCTGCTTCCAGGCCGTGGAGGGAACCAAACATCCCGAGTTGCTCCCGGATTCTCCTCCCACCAGCCCTCGACTCACCTCCCAGCTGCTGCTTCGAGTCTCGGAAGGGGCGCAAGTCCCTCTTTGCACGAAAAATGTGTTCCTTCAGTATTCCGGAAGAGGAAGTTCCTCTGTGCTTCTCTCCTGCTTCCATCCTTTCTAGCAATACAGTACTCGACGGTTTTAATTCCTTAAACTCAACCACAAAGGCCGCTATTGTACTGTTGGCTTTCCAGTTACAAATGCTGCCATCTCCTGATAGGAGGCCGAAATACAGGGTTGAGTCTTGCTGTGTGGTGGTAACGAAGGGGCTTTGGGCAATTCCTATTATGGCTTAATGGCTTTGTCCTTGTTTGAATCTGAGTGAGGAAGACTGGATTAGTCCAGTCTAATGGGATGGGATGATGGGATTCATCACCCTGAAGCTCTTTTGTGTTGTAGATGAGATGTTTTTGTCTTTCTGGGACTATTAACAAAGGTGGGGGCTGCTTTCCAAGAGCATGTTTCTCCTTTTCTCATCCAGGGAGGTATAATATTCTGCCTTTTTAATATTTCCTAGATTTCATTTTTCTAGGAAAGGGTGGGGTTATTTTTCTACACCCCCTTTGCATCAACAGAGTTACATGTTCCTCAAGTTTAAAATGAAATTAGGGACAGGAGACATGGGACACCACAACAAAGCTCATTGGCATGATAAACTCTTGCAACCAAATGACACACTGTTGCAGAAAATCAGGAGATTTGGACTGCGGGATCAAGAAATAGCTTTATTTGGCCAAATGCTTCAGATAGAGATAACAATTTCTAACATCTGAACAGCATTCTAATCCAAACACGCATTTTTATATTGTATTCAAAGCATTTAAAGCACTCTTATTGGCTAAATTCCTTAATTCTAAGCAAAAAAGCGAATTCTACCGTATTTCCCTTTCATGTCTAGGTTTGCAGTAGGCAAGCAGGAAGCGCTGGATACATGCTCGCTTTTGTGAAAGCAGATTTAGATTTATTTATTTTTTACTAAAGCCCTATTTTTGGTGGTAGCCAGAAAATAAATCATATTATTTCATTAATCCAAATTTCTTTGTGAACTCTATCCAGGATGAACTAATATTTCTTTTTCTGCTTTTTGCTCCTTTTACAAAATAAAGGTAAAGTGTAAATATTCTACATACTATTTACTGTGTATTGTGTACACATCTATTAAGAATCTAAGGGAAGCAAGTAGAGCACTTTCCCTTCACATTTTCTTCATGCTTGTTTGCTTCCTCATATGGACATATTAGTCTGAACAGGCAGATAGATTGTTCCATGCTTGATTAAGGACTGATAATCTCAGTTTTGACTGAAATATGCTCATCCACTTAAATCATGCCTTTTCTTGCCCTGTTTCTAGATTTCAAGGAGGCCTTTGACTAGGGGTGGGTTTCTCGCCCCGTTCCAACCGGTTTGGTTGGAACGGGACTGGCGGCATCCTTGTGCACGCGCACGGTGCACGCATGCGTACTAGCATCTGCGCGATGCTCCAGCTGCTCCTGGAGGATCACGCAGGCGCTGTATGCGTCCTGCGCATGCGTAGAAGCGCAGAACTCGTCAAAACCGGGTAAGGACCGCGGGCGGGCGGGTGCGCCCTTCACCGTTCCTGGAAGTTACTTACTTCCGGGTTCGCTGACCAACCGGCTCGCAGGGACCGCCGCGAACCGGTTGAAACCCACCCCTGCCTTTGACAGAAAACACGGTAGATGTGTAGGAAGTTATCACCCAGCCCTCTCCCAGAAAAATGAAATATCCTACGAAATATTGAAAAGGCAGAATATTTCTCTGGATGTGAAAAGAAAGAAACATGTTTAAAAAGACAGAATAGCTGCCTGTAGCTTCCTGCCCATCCCCACTTTGTCAATGGGCCATTAAGAAGGCCAAGCTAGTCCATTTACATAATAAAGACTTCTCCACTTCAGATCCAGAGGAATAGGATTAAGGCATGATAATATTGGCCCTTTACTCAACTGACCACATGGCATCTGAGAACTCAACCAAACTTGGATTCAAAACGCAGCCTAGAGAGTTTGACAACCAATCAGAATCCACCTATTCGGTAGAACCGGTTCGTCAAATCTACCGAACCGGTTAGAAGAGGTTCCACCAGTGGACAGGGAAAGCAGGCCACACCTACAGAAGAGGTTCCAATTTTTTTTGAAACCCACCACTGCCACACACACATGCACACACACACACACACACACACACACACACACAGACAGACAGACTGACAGACTGACACAGAGCAAGAGAAAAAGAGAAAGAAAGGAAGAAAGAAAGAAAGAAAGAAAGAAAGAAAGAAAGAAAGAAAAAAGCAAGAAAAAGAGTGAGAGATGAAAGAAAAAAAGAAAAAAGGGACAGAGAGAAAAGGAAGGGGAGGGAGGGAGAGAGAGAGAGAGAGAGAGAGAGAGAGAGAGAGAGAGAGAGAGAATGGCCAGCAAGCCACTCCCACCAGGTCACATGGCCAGCAAACCACTCCCACAAAGGAGGCCACACCCACAGAGTAGGTTCCAAAAAGTTTTGAAACCCACCACTGAACAGGAACCGTAGCTGTTTGACTCAGGCTGTGCCTGGCAACCATGAAAACCACTGGGCTCTCCCTAGTAATCTCTGTCCAATCTGGGTTGCTCTGTTTTGCAGGTCCTTTGCAGCTTCTCTGACCACTCCTGATTTATTCATATAAAAACAGCATTCTTCTCCTAAAAACAAACAAACCACCTTTCTCAGATGGCAGGAGGTCCAGGCCCCATCGATTTTGCAGGACTTACTCCTGCCAAAGAGTCTATCTGGTCTTGCACTTTGACTAAGGTCCAGGCAATCTGGCCTAGGCTATGTTGGAACTCCTCCGACAGCTGCTTAAACTGCACTGTAGGGAGTGAGCTAGGCCACCCACCGCTGTCCCAACTGCTGCGCCTATCCCCAGGATCACTAGCAGTGGGATCCCGAGTGGCACTCTTTTCTGAACATGGCCTATGAGAGGGACTGGGGGCAGGGACGTGCCTGACCTCAGCTCCTGCCTTTTTCCTTTTACATTTTTTTTTCTTTTCATGATGGGCTTTGGGGCTTCACTTCAGCCGCAGTGCCGGGCGCAAGCGGCTACGACTGGCCGCCCACAAAGGACCTCCCTGGCCTTGATTTGCTGAACACGGGGCGACTGAGGCTAGTTTGAGGCTAGTTTGAGCGGGCGCGGCCAGCGCAAACTACCGTCAGTCGCCCCGCACTCATCAAAACAAGTCTGGGGAGGTCCTTTGCGGGCGGCCAGTCTTAGCAACGATATATTACTAATTCTTTTTAATGTGAACTCGAGTCTCCCCCAAACTGATTGCCTCTGGCATAAAAGCAGCCATCCTTGTGAGTACGCCTCGCTATTCCAAGCCAAGCAAAAAAAAAAAAAAAACCCCACCATGTGTTTTTGAGCAAGCCCAACGGGAAAAGCAACCGCCGGCCTAACGGTTCATCCATTTGCAGTCGATCACCATTTACAATGCACCCTGTCAGCTGACACCGACAAAACGCTGTTTAATGGTTTGCCCAGGGAGTGAGGGAAAAACGATGCGCCCCACCAGATTATAGCAACGTATTTCAAAAACAGCAAAACCCCACCTTGGAGCTTAAAGTGGACTAACCTCTCGCTTTGCCATGACTATTCCTTTAAAGTATGTGAAATATCGCATTTTGGAATGGGCAGCTGTAACAAAACATTAAACGCGTCCTGGCAGTTATCAGACAATGGAAATACCAACACACTGAACAAAGGATGTCGCGAAATATAAAGAATGCAAGAGAGAAACATGCATCCTTTTAAAGTCCCCAAATGCCAGGCACATTAACCCAAGAAGAAGTGGTCCCAAAGGTGCTTTTTTTCCCCAAAAGGCGAGTTGACTTTCTTGGGGTATTTTTCCCCCCCTTTGAAAACGTTTCGCTTCTCATCCATGAAGCTTTCGGTTCTTCTATCCTCTTGCATGAGAAGAGAAACGTCTGAAAAGGGGGATGGACCCCAGAAAATCCACTTGCCTTTGGAAAAAGCGCAGATCTGAATGATTGAGAACCTCTCCATAGACATAATGGTAAAAGGTTGGAAAAACCAAAGAAACTTTACTTGCTCGCTGGAGAGTTGAACTTGCTCGGAGCATGAACTTTTCCAACACAGGCGCGTTTTACAAGAAAGGCTCCTGCTGCTAGATTGCGCAGTCACTCAACTGCAAGGCATGATTCGCTGCTCCCAGATCAGGAGGCGGGAGAATCACGTGCCTCCTTTGCATACGAATTTTTTTCGCTTTTTAACCCTTGCTTAACTCTTAAAAGGCGAAAAATTCCTTATGCAAAGGAGGCCCATAGTTCTCTAGCCTGCCCCTACAGTTAACACTAAGCAGACTCAAAGTCACTGTGACTTAGAGTCTGGCAGCAAGTACCCTGGCCTTTTTAATTATTTAAAAAATTCTTTCCTTTTCCTCACTTGACTGCTTGACGCCTCCCCTGCCTCCAGTGACTGCACATCCCTTTAGGGTTAGTTTAGAACGCGCTTCTGTCAGCGCGCTGTTGACGGCGTGCTTCTGTGCTCATTTGTAGATGCGATTTCGAACTCGCGCTTTTCTCTCCACGGTTTTGTTGGCATGATTTTGTCGAGCGCGCATTTGGCGGTGAACCGATTAGCTTGGTAAATGGAACCCCTATTTGAACTGGAGGAGGTGGCTTCTTAAAATTCAAAGGACTAAAGCAAAAGGAGAGCTAGGAGGGGACCCAGGGGCCTCAAACCCCAAAACAGCATGTCAAACTCCAAAACAGCACGACAGATGATTTAATAGCTGACCAGCTGTTGTAAGGCTGTAATACTGAAATGATGATGAGGCCCTGTGAGGGCGTTCTGTGTGTGTATGTGTGTGTGTGTGTGTGCTTCCATGCTATAGTTGATGATTGATTGCCTAACTTTGCCTAGTACATGTATGTATACATTCCTTGTAGATAAACCACTGTTTGAAAGACCAACCTGTTTACTTTATTTTGCTCCTGAGTTGTCTCAAAATAGTCACACTGTGCGCACTCTGTGAGCCGTCTCAGGGTTGCCATCTGGGGGTCCCTGGGAAGGGAAGGAAAGGAAAGGAGGAGAAACTGTGCCGGTGGAGTGGGTTAGAATCTGGATTGAATGGGGCTTAAATGGAGGCCGAGTAATGCACCGAGAAGCTGATAGCTGCAGGGAAAAATGCTGGAAAGCTGGAGGTCTTGCTGATCAGCTGGAGCCCCAGAGTACCTGTCAATCAGCTGTGACCAAAAAGCAGGCATTCCGTAACCCAGGCCTGCCACGCCCCTGGCCCAACTCTCCCAGCAGCGCCATAGGTGCCACCATCTTTTATTTTGCTTCTGTGCATGGGCAGAGCAATTTTTATTGCTCTGTGCATGCCCGCATAGTGCCCCCATGAGTGAACCAGCAGTAGTGACTGCTGGAATCCACCCATGTCCCAACCCTTCTTGGCCATTGTCAGCATCCAGAACCTACTGGGGAGAGGAGGGGCATACAGGGGTGTTAAAACCAGATGTGAAGCAGCAGTGGCTAGTGATGACTTTGATTGCAGTTACTTTGTGCTGAGTTTTCAAGCCTGCATCAAACACATCTCATGCCAAGAATTATGTCGTTTGCCGTTTCTGATGTTGGAAGCTTGGAACATAACAGTAAGTCAGGGCTCCATACTCCCCCTCTCCCCCCGGTGTCTCCAGCTCTTTGCCTACTGGTTGCCTGCAGGGCATAAGAAGGCAGGGGACTATCATGTGAAATGCTGAGGGAACAGCAATGGAGGCTGCTGCCAGAGCGGCGGAAGAACTGTCCCCAGTGGCAATCCTTCCAGTGCAGGACGATAGGGCTTCCCAGTTGGATGTATGCCCCAAGGAGCGTGAGGCCCCCAAATATGTACAGCTGGCCAATGTGGCATCGATCCAGGACACAAGGCAAGAGATGGGACCCACTGGAGAATGGTGGTGGAGTTCATTGGCAGCTGCTGGTTCAGACCCTGCTACCGACACTGAATCTGTCAGGCAGCTATTTGACGTGGTGGCGGAAGAGGACAGATCAGAGACAATGATTATGGTGACTTGTGGTAAATAAAAAGCCATTCTGGACTTTATACAAATTAAATGCAAAACTTTGTTAATGCTTTGATGTTTTAACTTTGCTGTTGGTTCATTGTTAACCACTTTTTAAATTTTGCTTTGCAAGGAGGAAGTTAATTGTTCCAATATATTCATGAATACTCAACTGGGGGTCGGTAATATATATATATATATATATATATATATATATATATATATATATATATATATATATATATATATATATATATATATATATATATATATATATATATATATATATATATATATATATATATATATATATATATATATAGGCAACAGTAAAAAAATATTGGGTTTCTGTCTGGATGGACTCTTGTGACGAGCCTAATGACAGAGAGTGGAAGTGTGACCTTCCTCCCATACTTGGGCATACCAGGGGTTGTGACTTTAAGTATACACCTCCCACCCTGGCTGGCTGATAAAGGAGTCGTTCTCTGTAGCTCAAATGGTTAACTCCCTGCCTGGGAGGCAATAGAGCACAGGTTCGATTCCCAAAAACTTGGGTATGGCTAGCTGATGAGAGCTAAATAGCTTGAAATAGATCTATACTAGTCTCCCTTTATTTATTTATCAGCATAAATATAACAAATATATATGTATGTATGTATGTATGTATGTATGTATGTATGTATGTATATAAAATCTGTTTTTGTCTTCTTGAACCCCCTTTTTCCCTTCTATTTAAATGTTGTGTCTATTGTTTTTTTTAAAAAAAATTCTTTTTTTGAGTTTATAATTTAAATTAATTTTCCAAATATTTTTTAAGCCACTTTATGAGAAGCAAGTTCATGGGCTGCACTATGTCTAACCCGCCTCTAAATTCATGGAAACCTAGCATTATAGTCTTGGAAGGGACCCCGGAGGTCTTCTAGTCCAACCTGCTGCTCAAGGCGGGAGCTTTACATCACCCCACTTAAATGGTTGTCCAGCCTATTCTTGAAAACCTCCAGTGATGGAGCACCCACAATCCCTGGAGGAAAGCTATTGCATTGATCCATTGCTCTTACTGACAGACAATTTCTCTTTACTTCTAGGTTGGGCCTCAATTTAACAAGCTTCCACCCATTATTTCTTTTCCTGCCATCCGGTGCCCTTGAGAATAAGTCAATCCGCTCTTCTTTGTGTCAGATGCACAAGTACTGGAAGCTCCTGTCCCTCGTAATGACCCTTTATCACCTTTGTTGCTCTTCTCTGCACACTTTCTGGGGTCTCAACAATTTTTTTGTATCATGGTGACCAGAACTGGACACAGTATTCTGAGTGTGGTATCATCAGCACCGCCTAAAGCAATTCTCTCTCTTCCTGTTTTCTTGACATTATTCCTCTTTTGATGCAGTCTAGGACTGCATTGGCTTTTATTGGCAGCTGCAGCACAAAACTGACACAAGTGGTATTTGTCCACTTATCATGCACCCCCGGGGATACATGGCTTGCCCTTTTGGAGATCTGCCAGACACAGCCAGCATTTTTGGTGCACCCACAACTCCGTAACACAGTCTACAAAGTGTTAAGGTAGCAAAATAGAACAGTTTGTTCAACTACCACACAACAGTGAACCAGAAACAGCCACCATATTGACATGGAGGGAGCCATGGCAAAATGGCAGCTGCTTCCACATGTCTATTGCATGGCCTAGGGATGAATACTAAGCACAGTCAACAGTAATGGCTGCTTCGTTGACACAGTCACACAGGCAAGATATGCATATCCTGCCCTCTTCCCCACATGAGGTTCAGAGATCTTCAAAAGGTATGGAGGAGGAAGAGGCTGTGATGCCTGGTAGGGGGGGGGAGTCAGGCCTAAGTATTGCAGGCTTCTAGTAAAGTGGGGGCCCTGTGGGGGAGAGAAAGGCCTATGGGGTCCATGTGGAGACTCTATGGTAGAAAGACCTTTGAGGGATGGAGAGGCCTATGGGGAGCATGTGGAGAGACTCTATTGTTGCAGAAAATTAAGCACTCAGACTTCGGGATGAAAAGATGTAACTTTATTTGGTACCAAGGTTCCGAGCAAAATAGGCAAGACAGCCATTTGTACAATTGAACAAACTCCTTATGGAGACATGCGTTCTTATATGTTCCTCAAAAAAAGCCTAACCTGGAAATACATTATGTTTGTGCTAATTGGTATGTTGTTGTTACTATGCAAGAAGCACTTACATCTTTTCAGGTTGGAGTCACAGTTAACTTGCAGGAAGCATCTAAGATTCCAATAGATTCTGTCCTTTGTGAGTCCTCTGGTGTATCACCAGGTTGGAATTTTGACTGAAACTTTTCCCACAATCAGGACATTCAAAGGGTTTTTCTCCTGTGTGAGTCCTCTGGTGTACCATCAGGATGGAATTCTGACTGAAACCTTTCCCACAGATAGGACATTTGAACGGTTTCTCTCCTGTGTGAGTCCTCTGGTGAGTCACAAGGTTGGATTTGTGACTGAAACCTTTCCCACAATCAGGACATTCAAAGGGTTTTTCTCCTGTGTGAGTCCTCTGGTGTCCCATCAGGATGGAATTCTGACTGAAACCTTTCCCACAGATAGGACATTTGAAGGGTTTCTTTCCTGTGTGAGTCCTCTGGTGAGTCACCAGGTTGGATTTGTGACTGAAACCTTTCCCACAATCAGGACATTCAAAGGGTTTCTCTCCTGTGTGAGTCCTCTGGTGTTTCAGTAGGATGGAATTCTGACTGAAACCTTTCCCACAGATAGGACATTCGAAAGGTTTCTCTCCTGTGTGAGTCCTCTGATGTTTCAGTAGGATGGAATTCTGACTGAAACCTTTCCCACAGATAGGACATTCGAAAGGTTTCTCTCCTGTGTGAGTCCTCTGGTGTATCACTAGGTCGGAATTCTGACAGAAACCTTTTCCGCAGTCAGGACATTCAAAGGGTTTCTCTCCTGTGTGCGTCCTCTGATGTATCACTAGTTTGGAATTCTGACTGAAACCTTTCCCACAGTCAGGACATTCAAAGTGTTTCTCTCCTGTGTGAGTCCTCTGGTGTTGCACTAGGTAGGAATTTTGACTGAATCTTTTCCCACAATCAGGGCATTCAAAGAGTTTCTCTTCTGTGTGAGTCCTCTGGTGTCTCATCAAGATGGATTTCTGACTGAAACCTTTCCCACAGTCAGGACATTCAAAGGGTTTCTCTCCTGTGTGAGTCCTCTGGTGTCTCATCAGGATGGATTTGTGACTGAAACATTTCCCACAGTCAGGACATTCAAAGGGTTTCTCTCCTGTGTGAGCCCTCTGGTGTACCACCAGTTGGGAATTTTGACTGAAACCTTTCCCACAAATAGGACATTCAAAGGGTTTCTCTCCTGTGTGAGTCCTCTGGTGTATCACTAGGTTGGCATTCTTACTGAAACCTTTCCCACAAATAGGACATTCGAAGGGTTTCTCTCCTGTGTGAGTCCTCTGGTGTCTCATCAGGATGGATTTGTGACTGAAACCTTTCCCACAGTCAGGACATTCAAAGGGTTTCTCTCCTGTGTGAGTCCACTGGTGTGTTACTAGGAGGGAATTTTGACTGAAACCTTTCCCACAAATAGGACATTCAAAGGGTTTCTCTCCTGTGTGAGTCCTCTGGTGTCTTATCAGGATGGATTTGTCACTGAAACCTTTCCCACAATCAGGACATTCAAAGGGTTTTTCTCCTGTGTGAGTCCTCTGGTGTCCCATCAGGATGGAATTCTGACTGAAACCTTTCCCACAGATAGGACATTTGAAGGGTTTCTCTCCTGTGTGAGTCCGCTGGTGAGTCACCAGGTTGGATTTGTGACTGAAACCTTTCCCACAGTCAGGACATTCAAAGGGTTTTTCTCCTGTGTGAGTCCTCTGGTGTCCCATCAGGATGGAATTCTGACTGAAACCTTTCCCACAGATAGGACATTTGAAAGGTTTCTCTCCTGTGTGAGTCCTCTGGTGTATCACTAGGTCGGAATTCTGACTGAAACCTTTCCCACAGTCAGGACATTCAAAGGGTTTTTCTCCTGTGTGAGCCCTCTGGTGTATCACTAGGTTGGATTTGTCACAGAAACCTTTCCCACAATCAGGACATTCAAAGGGTTTTTCTCCTGTGTGAGTCCTCTGGTGTCTCATCAGGATGGATTTGTGACTGAAACCTTTCCCACAGTCAGGACATTCAAAGGGTTTCTCTCCTGTGTGAGTCCTCTGGTGTTGCACTAGGTAGGAATTCTGACTGAAACCTTTCCCACAGTCAGGACATTCAAAGGGTTTCTCTCCTGTGTGAGTCCTCTGGTGTCTCATCAGGATGGATTTGTGACTGAAACCTTTCCCACAGTCAGGACATTCAAAGGGTTTCTCTCCTGTGTGAGTCTTCTGGTGTATCACTAGGTTGGATTTGTGACTGAAACCTTTCCCACAGTCAGGACATTCAAAGAGTTTTTCTCCTGTGTGAGTCCTTTGGTGTATCACTAGGTAAGAATTCTGACTGAAACCTTTTGCACAATCATGACATTCAAAGGGTTTTTCTCCTGTGTGAGCACTCTGGTGTTTCACTAGGTTGGATTTCTGACTGAAACCTTTCCCACAATCAGGACATTCAAAGGGTTTTTCTCCTGTGTGAGTCCTCTGGTGTCTTATAAGGATGGATTTGTGACTGAAACCTTTCCCACAGTCAGGACATTCAAAGGGTTTCTCTCCTGTGTGAGTCCTCTGGTGTACCACCAGTTGGGAATTTTGACTGAAACTTTTCCCACAGTCAGGACATTCAAAGGGTTTCTCTCCTGTGTGAGTCCTCTGGTGTCTCATCAGGATGGATTTGTGACTGAAACCTTTCCCACAGATAGGACATTCAAAGGGTTTTTCTCCTGTGTGAGTCATCTGGTCTCTCATCAGGATGGATTTTTGACTGAAACCTTTCCCACAGTCAGGACATTCAAAGGGTTTCTCCCTCGTGGGAGTTCTCTAATGTATCACCAAGTGGCAAGCCCACTTCGTTGGGAGCACATGTAGGGATCCTCCCCTATGTGGGTCCTTCCATGAACCAACCACAAGGAGCAGTTCTGGTTAAGCTTTGGCCACATTAGTATTGCTTTTCTCCAATGTGGATCATTTCGTGCACACTCAGTTGTGATTTGAAATACGCACTTTGCCCACAATAGCCACATCTGTGGAGCTGTAAAAGGGGATCATCTGACCCTAAAACAGGGCAACAGTCATAAATGTCAATTAGCTGCCAAGGATTCAAATATAGATCACGTGACCATGGGGCTGCAGCAATAGTCATAAGTGTGAAAAATGGTGATAAATCAGGTTTTTCAGTGCCACTGTCACTTCGAATAGTTACTAAATGAACTGTTATAAGTCGAGGACTACCTGTAATGTATCCTTGTGTTCTGCATACACTACTTTTTCCAGTTCGAAATCTCTTCTTGATTACCAGCTGAGGAAGAAGGAGAATTTTATGGGTTTCTGAAGGAGATGGAAATGTTTTGATTTCCGGCTTGATTGATTTTCCTTTTTAACGTTGCTTGTTATTCTCAGTTGTCCGGAGTTCTCTTATTGGCATCCTCTTTGCCTGTAAGATTCAAAGAAATTGTTTATAAAATGGTTGCAGAAGATGTAAAAAAGAAAACTATACACATTAAAGGTAAAACGGAAATATTCCACAATGCTTAAAATAACCTTAGATTAATTGTGATTTATTTGACACATTGAAAATTACGGAGATCCAAGTTCATATTTGCATTCAACCATGAAATTCTCTGGTTGACTTGGGCCAATACAAATTCTTAGAATAGCAATTATTGGATAGAATCGCTGTAATTAAGATGAATATAATATATAACAGAATAATAGAGTGGGAAAGGACCTTAAAGGTCTTCTAGTCCAACCCTCTGCTCTACCATTTCAGAAGTGGACTTTGAATCTCTTTTTGGAAGCCTCCAGTGATGGAGCACCCAAAACTTTTGAAGGCAAGCTATTCCATTGGTTGATTGCTGTAATTGTTAGGAATTTTCGTTTTAGTTATTGGTTGCTTCTTTCTTTGGTTAGTTTCCATCCATCGTTTCTTTTGATACTTTGGAAAATAAATGGACGTCTTTGTCTTCATAGGAGCCCCTCAAATATTGGAACACTGTTATCATGTCTCCGTTAGTCCTTCTCATTAGACTAGACATGCCCAATTCCTATAACCATTCTTTGTAGGTTTTAACCTCCAGCACCCTAATTACCCAAAATACATTTTGTTTTAGATTTTACAAATACTTGTAAGTGATACACCATATAAACAATAGCAGATGGAGATCTCTAACTTTATATTACAAGGGATAAAACCAAGAATTAAATATAAATTATTCCAAGACGCTAAGGAAAGAGGAGGTTGGGTTTACAAGATTTGAAATTGTACTTTGATGCTTGTTTTGTCTGGCAAAAAGAGTGTGTGACTCTCCAAATTAAGAGGTTACATGAGCTAGAGGGCCATGAATTAAGATTTTCATGGCATGACTATTTATGGCATGATATGGTTAGGGAATGCTATAAAAGCATTGAATTTTGGAAATATAAAGAAGAGCTTTTTATAATTTATGGTGGGCATGTCACAAAGCAAAGAAATGGAGTAAGATACATATCTTAATAGACGACTATTAAAGTAAATATAAAATAAAACAGGATTATTTTAGGCTTAATGGATGAAGAACTTTAAAAAAAATGAAACACAGTTGTTATATATGTTGATTGAGGCAGGAATACTTTGTGCACAAAAATGGAAGAATGTTTTCATTCCCACAATGGACAAATGGCTGCAAAACGTGATGGAGTTAGCAGAGATGGGTAAATTGACTGTTTGATTAAAGAAAAGAACAGGAATAATGTGTTTGTACGTGGAAACTGCTTTTGAAGTTTGATCTTGTGATAGAGAAAAAATATAGTTTGATTTTGGGTTCTGTAGATTAAATAAGTTTGTTGTTATAGAAGTGGCTAGTTTATATTATCTTATGAAAGTAAATAGTTGAGGTTTTATGTTAGCACCTTATTCTAGTGCACCAAAAGGAGTCAGAATTCAATGCTTTTCTTTTCCTTATCCCCTTAACCCTACACTTATCTCGCTCCCCCTTTTCCTCCCTTCTACCATTATTTTCATTTTTCTTTGCACTTCTATAGTTTATATTTTGATGAATTAATAATTTTTTTGTGAACAAAACCCCCAAATTCTTAGCACTGCAAAGGGCTTCTGTGAAATATATCTGGAAGTGATGGGGATAGATTATACAATTGTAGATATATGCATTCAGAGATATAAACAAACCTAGAAACTTATATATTTGGAAAATCTATGTGTTTTCAGCCCAAAAAGTATTTCAAAATTGTTATAGTCAAACCTTTCAATACTTTCAGAGATGTGGGGGCCTTAACTGACGAAATGATGCCTAAAGCCTCTGCAAGATTTGAAACAACCGTTTTGCCCATGAAAGTCCTGAAATCAAAGTAAGGGCAGAAAATACTTTCCACAACTACTCTGTTGACATTCCCATTGAAGCAGTCCTCACTTACTGACTGCTTTTGGGACTTGCACGTGTCACTAAGCAGCCTGATCATGAAGCATGATGTCACCTGACAGTGCCAACTTACATCTGTTCCTCTGCAGTTGTGGGTTGTTAAAGGCAATTTCACTGGACCCTGACTGGCAACTTCCTGCTGGCATCCCCACTGAGTTTGCTTGTCAAAAGCTAGTTGGGAAGGTCACAAATGGGGATCAGGAGTGTGGGATGCTGCAACCATCATAAGTGTCCGTTGATTGAAAGAACCCAAATTGGTGCAACTCCTTTTCCTGCATATTCATAACCACAGGAACTGCTGACTTGTTCAGGTCAATGAACAAATGTTAGGAGGACCACAGATTTCTGGACCATGTCTGCAGCTGCTTTTATAGTGCCATAGTAAAAGGCACCGTAAAAGCCAAATAAAAAGGTCAATTGGACCTTTTTAGTTGAACCTGGTTAATACATGGGTGGGGCACCAATAGGAAATATCCTGCTTGTTGGCTAGACGTGGAAGTAAAAAAATCCAAAAGACACAGTGGCAGATCAGTCCAATATTATTGCCAAGAAAACATAACAGGGTCCATAACAGAACAAAAGAAATTGGAAATCTTCCAGTCTACAGAAGAGGAGGCCGAGGGGTGAAATGATAGCGGTCTTCCAATATCTGAGGGGCTGCCACAAAGAAGAGGGGCTCAACCTCTTCTCCAGAGCACCTGAAGGCAGAACAAGAAGCAATGGATGGAAACGAATCAGGCAGAGAAGCAACCGAGAAACAAGGAGACGTTTCCTGACTGTGAGAACAATTAACCGGTTTGCCTGCAGAAGTTGTGGATGCTCCACCACTGGAGGCTTTCAGGAAGAGACTGGACAGCCATGTGCCTGAAATGTAAAAGGTCTCCTGCTGGAACAGGGGGCAGGACTAGATGACCTCAAAGATCCCCCCCACAGCTGTTATTCCACATTCTATCTAGTTGCTTCTCTGCTTCCAGGCCGTGGAGGGAACCAAACAGCCTGAGTGGCTCCCGGATTCTCCTCCCACCAGCCCTCAACTCACCTCCCAGCTGCTGCTTCGAGCCTCGGAAGAGCCTCTCTATACGCTCCTCTCCCCTCTCTTCCGTGAGTGTTTTGGATGAGGAAGTTCCTCTGTGCTCCTTTTTCTATCCTTTCTAGCAATAAAATACTCGATTGTTTTAACTCTTTTAAGGTCAATTGGAGGGCCCCCTATTGTACTGTTGGCTCTTCAGTCACAGATGCTGCCATCTCCTGATAGGAGCCTGAAAAACAGGCTTGTCCTATCTAACTATGCTATTGGCCAGATCCTCTCACTGATTATGTCCTAAGTCATGCTCAGATTCCTAGCAACCTATATTTGCAGCTAAGCCAAGTGAAATATAATAAGTAAAAAAACTGCTATCACACCACTCCGGTCTTTCTTTCTGTTACCGAATTCCTATAATTGTACATCATATATTTTACCTTCCAGTCCCCTACATGACTTTGTTCTTCTTCTCTGCACTCTTTCTACAGTCTAAATACTTTTGTATCCTGCTCACCAAAACTGGATGCAATATTCAAAGTGTATTCTTACTAATACAGTATAACACAGTACTAACAGTTCATGTGACCTTTGTTACTACCCCTGTGATGCTGCAGACTAAGACTGAATTGTCTTTTTAGGCAATTACAGCACACTGTAGGAAGTTAGCAGCCAGCCCTCTCCTAGAAAAATGAAATATCCTAGGAAATATTGAAAAGGCAGAATATTATTGTTAGATTTGGTGAATGGATGAGGCAGACTCAGGCTTCAGCAAACAACAACTCTTTATTTTATTTTATTTTATTTTATTTTATTTATGTTTAAATTTTTTTATTTTTATTACATAAACCACACATACACACAATAATAAGATTAAAAAAAGAGGTAAGGGAAGTAGGAGGGGGAAGGAGAGGAGGAAGGAAGAAAGTAGAGGAGAGAGGGTGAAAAGAAAGAGGTAAGGAGAGGAGGATGGAAAGGAGGAGAAGAGAGGGTAGGAAGGGGAAGAGCGGGAGTAGGAGAAAGGTACAGGAAGAAGGAAGGGAAAGGAGAGGAGAAAGGAAGGAAGTAGAGAAGGGAGGGAGGGAGAAAGGAAAATAAAAGAAAGGGAAAATAAGGTGGTGTTACAACAGGAGGAAGGGATGGTAAATAAAGCAACCCAAACAGTATATTATAACCGATTAAATGAAATAATAAATGTATAAGAATGATAAATGTTAAAACACCTGTAACCAAATGACATGCTGTATGTGATGATGGCTTTTTTTGTCTGTGTGTGTGTGTGTGTTGTTGTTTTTTATTTTTCTTTATTTTTTTAAAAAATCTTATTATTGTGTGTATGTGTGGTTTATGTAATAAAAAATAAAAATAAACCAACAGCTCTTTATTAAGTGACAACTGTGTACAATCCAGCAAACACACTGTCTGGCACAGCCCTTTTATGAGGGCTCTGTCAGACCCTTCGGCCAATTAGATTCGAATACTGTTCCTGCCGGTGGAAACTGTCATACTGATTGTCAGTATGTAACACCTTCTCCTCTTAGTTGGGTTCATCCAGTTTGTGACATAGTCACGCAGGTAGGCGGGCTTTCTGGTGGCTCGCCCAGACCTGTGCAGTTCAGTAGGTGCTGGATCTTCAGTCAGGTTGGATGGACCTGTTATCTCCGTGGCTTCGCTTGGTGGAAGCTCCTGGAACTTTCCACAGGCGCAGCTGGAGTTTCTGGAGCTGCTTCACTCGGAATTCGCTGTGGCCCTACAACTTCATTAGATAAGTACCCTGGTACTTTTGGCTTGAGAAGTCTGTGGAAGGAGTGAATTCGTGCTTCTTTTGGTAGGGCTTTGGCTAACCCATGCAGGAGTTACCTCTGTTGCCTAAGGTTGGATTGGGAGAGGCGGCCACGGAGTTGGTGAATGTGCTGCCTCCAAGTTCGACCGTCCTCGAGCTCCAATTGACGACGAGCAAGTTCGGATAATGCCTGTAACCTTGGCAGGAATCCAGAGGGACCCCCAGCATAGTTGTGAGCATAAACTCGATCTCCTACATTAAAGTGTCTAAGTTGGCTGGGCAAATCTGGGGGTATCACCGCGGAGTACTTTGGGTGTAGCCGGTCTAAGCGCGATCTTAGTCCGTGACCCATTAAAAGCTCGGCGGGGCTTCTCCCGGTGGTAGCACTTGGCATGAGGTGCTGAATGAGGAGGAATTGATCAACCCGTGTTTGCCAATCTCCCGGCCTCACCCTAGATTGGGCTTCTTTAGTGGATCGCATTATTCTCTCTGCCTGTCCATTACTGGCCAGATGTATGGAAAGATGGTTTAATGGTGGACAGGAGGACATGGCTTCAGTCCTGAACAGAAAAGGTGATCACATGCTTCAATGTTGAGTGAAGAAGAAGAGACGAGAGGAAGGGGCTTGCTGGGCTTTTTATAATCTGTTCAACCCGGTGGTGGGTTTCAAAAAATTTTGGAACCTCTTCTGAAGGTGTGGCCTACTTTGTGGGAGTGGCTTACAGGCCAAGTGGGATTGGCTTGCCAGCCATGTAACTGGGTGGGAGTGGCTTGGCAGTCATGTGACTGGATGGGAGTGGCCAAGACGATGTCACTGAATTCTTTGCCCCAATGGATGATCTACAAAAAGAAGATATAAAAAAGGAAAATTATTATTTTGTACACTTACTTCTTAAATAAGATTAAAATAAGCACACAAAACAATAAAAGAGCTATTTACAGAAGGTAAGTAGCTTACTACTTATTAATTGTATTTCAAAGGGAATATAATATATATTTAATTTTACACATGTTAACAGGTACTGGAGTTTGCACAACGGTGGTAAAACAAAGATATGAAAATGAATAATGAACCGTGTCCTGGGTCCTCCACATCCCCCAGAGCCGACTCATAGGGCCCCTCGCTGTCAGAGTCTGGTGGCAGCTCCAACGACTGCTGCTGGGCCACAACAGGTGCACATTGACTTTGCTGACCCAGTTCATGGCCAAGTATTCATGGCAGTTGTGGACGCCTACTTGAAATGGTTAGAGATAGTCTTCATGGCCACTAACACAGCAGAAGTCATCATCAAGGCACTACAGAGACTTTTCTCAACTCACGGCCGGCCTGATGTCTTGGTCTCTGATAACGGGCCCCAATTGATGGCCATACAATTCAAGACCTTCTTAGTATCACAGGGAATCAGGCATGCCCTGGTTGCTCCATTCCATCTGGCCAGTAATGGACAGGCAGAGAGAATGGTGTGATCCGCTAAAGAAGCCCTATCTAGGATGAGGCCGGGAGATTGGCAAACACGAGTTGATCAGTTCCTCCTCATTCAGCACCTCATACCAAGTGCTACCACCGGGAGAAGCCCCTCCGAGCTACTAATGGGTCGCGGGCTAAGATTGCGCTTAGACCGGCTACACCCATAGTACTCCACGGTGATACCCCCAGATTCGACCGGCCAACTTAGACACTTTAGCATAGGGGATCGAGTGTACGCCCACAATTATGCTGGGGGCCCCTCTGAATTCCTGCCACGGTTACAGGCATTGCCAGACCTCACTCGTGGTCAATTGGAGCTCGAGAATGGTCAAACTTGGAGGCAGCACATTGACCAACTTTGTGGTCACCTCTCCCAATCCAACATTAGGCAACTAGAGGTGACTCCTGCACAAGTTAGCCAAAGCCCTACCAAAAGGAGCAAGAATTCACTCCTTTCACAGACTTCTCAAGCCCGAAAGTACCAGGGTACCTATCTGATACTGCAATGTGCTCTACATGGGGCTGCCCTTGAAGAGCATCCGGCGACTTCAGCTAGTCCAGAACGCGGCCGCGCGAGTGATCATGGGCGCACCACGGTTCGCCCACATAACACCGATCCTCCGTGAGCTGCGCTGGCTACCTGTTGATCGTCGGGTGCACTTCAAGGTCCTACTTACCACCTATAAAGCGCTCCATGGTAGTGGATATGGCTATCTGAGAGACCACCTTCTGCCAATTACCTCCCTGCATCCCATCAGATCACACAGGGTAGGCCTCCTCCGAATTCCATCCGCCAGTCAGTGCCGACTGGGGACTACGCGGAGGAGAGCCTTCTCAGTTGCAGCTCCGACGCTATGGAACAACCTCCCCGTGGAGATCCGTACCCTCACCACAGTCCAGGCCTTCCGCACAGCCCTCAAGATCTGGCTATCCCGTCAGGCCTGGGGATAGGATTTACTCTCACCCCGCCCGAATGTTGAGTGAATGTTGTGTTTTATGGTTAATTTTTTTACTCACGTTTTTCTTTCATGTCTTGTCTTGCACTCCCTTCCCCTCATTGTTGTAAGCCGCCCTGAGTCCCCTCAGGGAAAAGGGCGGCCTATAAATGTTCAATAAATCTACAAATCTACAAATCTGATGAAGTTGTAGGGCCGCAGCTAATTCCGAGTGAACCAGCTCCAGAAACTCCAGCTGCGCCTGTGGAAAGTTCCAAGAGCTTCCACCAGGCGAAGCCACAGGTATAACAGGTCCATCCAACCTGATTGAAGATCCAGCACCATCTGAACCAGAAAGCCTGCCTACCTGCGTGACTACGTTACAAGCAGGAGGAACTCAACTGAGAGGAGAGGGTGTTACATACTGACAATCTGTATGATAGTTTCCACCAAGGTCCTCTGTTCCTGCAGGAAAAGTATTCGAATCTAATTGGTCGAAGGGTCTGACAGAGCCCTATAAAAGGGCTGCTGCCAGACAGAGTGTTTGCTGGATTGTACATAGTTGTCACTTAATAAAGAACTGTTGTTTGCTGAAGCCTGAGTCTGCTTCATCCATTCACCAAATCTAAAAATAATATTCTGCCTTTTCAATATTTCCTAGGATATTTCATTTTTCTCGGAGAGGGCTGGGTGCTAACCTCCTATAGTGTGCTGTAATTACCTAAAAAGACAATTCAGTCCTAGTCTGCAGCATCACAGGGATAGTAACAAAGGTCACATGGAGTGTGAGTACTGTGTTATACTGTATTAGTAAGACTAAACTTTGAATCCTGCATCCAGTTTTGGTCACCAGGATACAAAAGTATTTAGACTGTAGAAAGAGTGAAGAGAAGAAGAACAAAGTCATGTAGGGGACTGGAAGATTAAAACATACAAGGTACAATTGTAGGAATTGGGTAACAGAGAGAAAGACCGGAGTGGTGTGATAGCAGTTTTTTTACTTATTATATTTCACTTGGCTTAGCTGCAAATATAGGTTGCTAGGAATCTGAGCATGACTTAGGACATAATCAGTGAGAGGATCTGGCCAATAGCATAGTTAGATAGGACAAGCCTGTTTTTCAGCCTCCCATCAGGAGATGGCAGCATCTGTGACTGAAGAGCCAACAGTACAATAGGGGGCCCTCCAATTGACCTTAAAAGAGTTAAAACAATCGAGTATTTTATTGCTAGAAAGGATAGAAAAAGGAGCACAGAGGAACTTCCTCATCCAAAACACTCACGGAAGAGAGGGGAGAGGAGCGTATAGAGAGGCTCTTCCGAGGCTCGAAGCAGCAGCTGGGAGGTGAGTTGAGGGCAGGTGGGAGGAGAATCCGGGAGCAACTCAGGCTCTTTGGTTCCCTCCACGGCCTGGAAGCAGAGAAGCAACTAGATAGAATGTGGAATAACAGTTGGGGGTGATCTTTGAGGTCATCTAGTCCTGCCCACAGCTCCAGCAGGAGACCTTTTACATTTCAGGCACATGGCTGTCCAGTCTCTTCCTGAAAGCCTCCAGTGGTGGAGCATCCACAACTTCTGCAGGCAAACCGGTTAATTGTTCTCACAGTCAGGAAACGTTTCCTTGTTTCTCGGTTGCTTCTCTGCCTGATTCGTTTCCATCCATTGCTTCTTGTTCTGCCTTCAGGTGCTCTGGAGAAGAGGTTGAGCCCCTCTTCTTTGTGGCAGCCCCTCAGATATTGGAAGACCGCTATCATTTCACCCCTCGGCCTCCTCTTCTGTAGACTGGAAGATTTCCAATTTCAACTCTTTTGTTCTGTTATGGACCCTGTTATGTTTTCTTGGCAATAATATCGGACTGATCTGCCACTGTGTCTTTTGGATTTTTTTACTTCCACGTCTAGCCAACAAGCAGGATGTTTCCTATTGGTGCCCCATCCATGTATTAACCAGGTTCAACTAAAAAGGTCCTATTGACCTTTTTAGTTGGCTTTTACGGTGCCTTTTACTATGGCACTGTAAAAGCAGCTGCAGACGTGGTCCAGAAATCTGTGGTCCTCCTAACACTTCTTCAGTGACCTGAACAAGTCAGCAGTTCCTGTGGTTATGAATATGCAGGAAAAGGAGTTGCACCAATTTGGGTTCTTTCAATCAACTGACACTTAGGATGGTTG
Source organism: Thamnophis sirtalis (assembly GCF_051295495.1). NCBI lineage: Eukaryota > Metazoa > Chordata > Lepidosauria > Squamata > Natricidae > Thamnophis > Thamnophis sirtalis. The sequence goes on along the minus strand of NW_028261383.1, from coordinate 22,237,103 downwards.
CAGCATCCCACACTCCTGATCCCCATTTGTGAGCTTCTCAACTAGCTTTTGACAAGCAAACTCAGTGGGGATGCCAGCAGGAAGTTCCCAGTCAGGTTCCGGTGAAATTGCCTTTAACAACCAACAACTGCAGAGGAAGAGATGCAAGTTGGCACTGTCAGGTGACATCATGCTTCACGATCAGGCTGCTTAGTGACACCTACCAAATGCAGTCAGTAATTGAGGACTGCTTCAATGGGAATGTCAACAGAGTAGTTGTGGAAAGTATTTTCTGCCCTTACTTTGATCTCAGGACTTTCATGGGCAAAACGGTTGTTTCAAATCTTGCAGAGGCTTTAGGCATCATTTCGTCAGTTAAGGCCCCCACATCTCTGAAAGTATTGAAAGGTTTGGCTGTAACAATTCTGGAATACTTTTTGGGCTGAAAACACATAGATTTTCCAAATATATAAGTTTCTAGGTTTGTTTATTTCTATTTTTCTCTGAATGCATATATCTACAATTGTATAATCTATCCCCATCACTTCCAGATATATTTCACAGAAACTCTTTGCAGTGCTAATAATTAGGGGGTTTTGTTCACAAAAAAATTATTAATTGATCAAAATATAAACTATAGAAGTGCAAAGAAAAATAAAAATAATGGTAGAAGAGAGAAAAAGGGGGAGCGAGATAAGTGTAGGGTTAAGGGGATAAGGAAAAGAAAAGCATTGAATTCTGACTCCTTTTGGTGCACTAGAATAAGGTGCTAACATAAAACCTCAACTATTTACTTTCATAAGATAATATAAACTAGCCACTTCTATAACAACAAACTTATCTAATCTACAGAACCCAAAATCAAGCTATATTTTTTCTCTATCTCAAGATCAAAGTCCAAAAGCAGTTTCCACGTACAAACAAATTATTCCTGTTGTTTTCTTTAATCAAAGCAGTCAATTTACCCATCTCTGCTAACTCTATCAGGTTTTGCAGCCATTTGTCCATTGTGGGAATGAAAATATTCTTCCATTTTTGTGCACAAAGTATTCCTGCCTCAATCAACATATATAACAACTGTGTTTCATTTTTTTTAAAGTTCTTTATCCATTAAGCCTAAAATAATCCTGGTTTTATTTTATATTCACTTTAATAGTCTTTAAGATTTATTAAGATGTGTATCTTATTCCATTTCTTTGCTTTGTGACATGCCCACCATAAATTATGAAAAGCTCTTCTTTATATTTCCAAAATTCAATGCTTTTAATGCATTCCCAAACCACATCATGCTATAAATAGTAATGCCATCAAAATCTTAATTCATGGCCCTCTAGCTCATGTAACCTCTTAATTTGGAGAGTCACACACTCTTTTTGCCAAACAAAACAAGCATCAAAGTACAATTTCAAATCTTGTAAACCCAACCTCCTCTTTCCTTAGCGTCTTGGAATAATTTATATTTAATTCTTGGTTTTATCCCTTGTAATATAAAGTCAGAGATCTCCATCTGCCATTGTTTAAATGGAGTATCACTTACAAGTATTTGTAAAGTCTAAAACAAAATGTATTTTTGGTAATTAGGGTGCTGGAGGTTAAAACCTACAAAGAATGGTTATAGAAATTGGGCATGCCTAGTCTAATGAGAAGGACTAGAGGAGACATGGTAACAGTGTTCCAATATTTGAGGGGCTCCTATGAAGACAAAGACGTCCATTTATTTTCCAAAGTACCAAAAGAAACGATGGATGGAAACTAACCAAAGAAAGAAGCAACCTATAACTGAAAAGAAAATTCCTAACCATTACAGCAATCAAACAATGGAATAGCTTCAAAGGTTTTGGGTGCTCCATCACTGGAGGCTTCCAAAAAAGAGATTTGACAGCCACTTCTGAAGTGGTAGAGCAGAGGGTTGGACTAGAAGGCCTCTAAAGTCCCTTCCCACGCTATTATTCTGTTATATATTATATTCATCTTAATTACAGCGATTCTATCCAATAATTGCTATTCTAAGAATTTGTATTGGCCCAAGTTAACCACAGGATTTCATGGTTGAATGCAAATGTGAATCTTCGTAATCTTCAATGTGTCAAATAAATCATTATTAATCTAAGGTTAATTTAGCATTATGGAATATTTCCTTTTTACCTTTAATGTATACATTTTCTTTTTTACATCTTCTGCAACCATTTTATAAACAATTTCTTTGACTCTTACAGGCAAAGAGGATGCCAATAAAAGAACTCCGGACAACTGAGAATAACAAACAACGTTAAAAAGGAAAATCAATCAAGCCAGAAATCAAAACATTTTTATCTCCTTCAGAAACCCACAAAATTCTCCTTCTTCCCCAGCAGGTAATCAAGAGGAGATTTCGAACTGGAAAAAGTAGAGTATGCAGAACACAAGGATACATTACAGGTAGTCCTCAGTTTATAAATGTTTAGTAGCCATTCGAAGTGACAATGCCACTGAAAAACCTGACTGATGACCATTTTTCACACTTATGACTATTGCAGCATCCCCATGGTCACATGATTTATTTTTGAATTCTTGGCACCTAACTCACATTTATGACTGTTGCCCTGTTTTACAGTCACATGATGCCCTTTGGCAGCTCCATAGATGTGGCTATTGTGGACAAAGTGCGTATTTCACATCACAACTGAGTGTGCATGAAACGATCCACATTGGAGAAAAGCAATACTAATGTGGCCAAAGCTTTAGTCAGAACTGCTCCTTCTGGTTGGTTCATGGAAGGACCCACATAGGGGAGGAGCCCTACATGTGTTCCCAACGAAGTGAGCATGGCAACTTGGTGATACATTAGAGAACTCCCACCAGGGAGAAACCCTTTGAATGCACTGACTGTGGGGAAAGTTTCAGTCTCAACACCGTCCTGGTAATATACTAGAGGATGCACACAAAAAAGAAATCATATGAATGTTCTGATTGCGGGAAATGTTTCAGACAGAATTCCCACCTAGTGATACACCAGAGGACTCACACAGGAGAGAAACCCTTTGAATGTCCTGACTGTGGGAAATGTTTCAGCACGCATTCCCACCTAGTGATACACCAGAGGACTCACACAGGAGAGAAACCCTTTGAGTGTCCTGTGTGTGGGAAAAGTTTAAATCACAATTACCAACTGATGGTACACCAGAGGACTCACACAGGAGAGAAACCCTTTGAATGTCCTGATTGTGGGAAAGGTTTCAGTTACAAAACCAACCTGATGAGACACCAGAGGACTCACACAGGACAGAAACCCTTTGAATGTCCTGTTTGTGGGAAAGGTTTCAGTCAGAATTCCCATCTAATGATACACCAGAGGACTCACACAGGAGAGAAACCCTTTGAATGTCCTGATTGTGGGAAGGGTTTCATTCAAAAATCCATCCTGATGAGACACCAGAGGACTCACACAGGAGAGAAACCCTTTGAATGTCCTATCTGTGGGAAAAGCTTTAGTGATAATTCCAGCCTGGTGATACACCAGGGGACTCACACAGGAGAGAAACCTTTCAAATGTCCTATCTGTGGGAGAGGTTTCAATCAGAATTCCTACCTCGTACAACACCAGAGGACTCACACAGGAGAGAAACCCTTCAAATGTCCTGTTTGTGGGAAAGGTTTCAGTCAAATGTACGGTCTAGTGATACACCAGAGGACTCACACAGGAGAGAAACCTTTTGAATGTCCTATTTGTGGGAAAGGTTTCAGCCACAATTCCAGCTTGGTGAAACACCAGAGGACTCACACAGGAGAGAAACCTTTCGAATGCCCTATTTGTGGGAAAGGTTTCAGTGAAAAATCCATCCTGATGGGACACCAGAGGACTCACACAGGAGAGAAACCCTTTGAATGTCCTGATTGTGGGAAAGGTTTCAGTTACAAAGGCAACCTGGTGATTCACCAGAGGACTCACGTAGGAGAGAAACCCTTTGAATGTCCTGATTGTGGGAAAGGTTTCAGTTACAAAGGCAACCTGGTGACTCACCAGAGGACTCACGCAGGAGAGGAACCCTTTGAATGTCCTGATTGTGGGAAGGGTTTCAGTTACAAAAGCAACCTGGTGATACACCAGGGGACTCACACAGGAGAGAAACCTTTCAAATGTCCTATCTGTGGGAGAGGTTTCAATCAGAATTCCTACCTCGTACAACACCAGAGGACTCACACAGGAGAGAAACCCTTCAAATGTCTTGTTTGTGGGAAAGGTTTCAGTCAAATGTACGGTCTAGTGATACACCAGAGGACTCACACAGGAGAGAAACCTTTTGAATGTCCTATTTGTGGGAAAGGTTTCAGCCACAATTCCAGCCTGGTGAAACACCAGAGGACTCACACAGGAGAGAAACCCTTCAAATGTCCTGTTTGTGGGAAAGGTTTCAGTCAAATGTACAGTCTAGTGATACACCAGAGGACTCACACAGGAGAGAAACCTTTCGAATGCCCTATTTGTGGGAAAGGTTTCAGTGTAAAATCCAACCTACTGAAACACCAGAGGACTCACACAGGAGAGAAACCTTTCGAATGCCCTATTTGTGGGAAAGGTTTCAGTGAAAAATCCAACCTACTGAAACACCAGAGGACTCACGCAGGAGAGAAACCCTTTGAATGTTTTGTTTGTGGGAAATCTTTCAGTCAGAAATCCAGGCTGATGACACACCAGAGGACTCACACAGGAAAGAAACTATTGGAAACTTAGACGCTTCCTGCAAGTTAACTGTGATCCCAACCTGAAAAGGGGAAACAAGATGTTTATCTGCTTCTTGCATAATAACAACAACATACCAATTAGCGCAGACATAATGTATTTCCGTGTTAGGCTGTTTTTGAGGAACATATAAGAAAGCTTGTCTCCATAAGGAGTTTGTTCAGTTGTACAAATGACTGTCTTGCCTATCTTGCTCGGAACCTTGGTACCAAATAAAGTTACTTCTTTTCATCCCGAAGTCTGAGTCCTTAATTTTTGACAACAATAGAGTCTCCACATGGTCCCCATAGGCCTCTCCATCCCTCACAGGTCTTTCCTTCCTCCATAGAGACTCCACATGGTTCACATAGGCCTTTCTCTCCCCCACAGGTCTTTCCTTCCACCATAGTCTCCACATGGTCCCTATAGGCCTTTCTCTCCCCCACAGGGCCCTCACTTTACTAGAAGCCTGCAATACTTAGGGCTGACTCCCCCACCCCCCTACCAGGCGTCACAGCCTCTTCCTCCTCCATACCTTTTGAAGATCTCTGAACCTCATGTGGGGAAGAGGGCTGGATATGTATCTCTTGCCTATGTGACTGTGTCAATGAAACAGCCATTACTTTGACTGTGCTCAGCATATATCCCTAGGGCCATGCAATAGACCTGTGGAAGCACCTGCCATTTTGCCATGACTTCCTCCATGTCAATATGGTGGCTGCTTCTGGTTCACTGTTGTGTGGTAGTTGGACAAATTGTTCTATTTTGCTACCTTAACACTTTGTAGCCTGTGTTACGGAGTTGTGGGTGCACCAAAAATGCTGTCTGTGTCTGGGAGATCTCCAAAAGGGCAAGCCATGTATCCCGGGGGTGCATGATAAGTGGACAAATACCACTTGTGTCAGTTTTGTGCTGCAGCTGCTAATAAAAGCCAATGCAGTCCTAGGCTGCATCAAAAGAGGTATAATGTCAAGACAACAGGAAGAGAGAGAATTGCTTTAGACGGTGCTGATGATACCACACTCAGAATACTGTGTCCAGTTCTGGTCACCATGATACAAAAAAGTGGTTGAGACCCCGGAAAGTGTGCAGAGAAGAGCAACAAAGGTGATAAAGGGTCATTACGAGGGACATGAGCTTCCAGTACTTGTGCATCTGACACAAAGAAGAGTGGATTGACTTATTCTCAAGGGCACTAGATGGTTGTCAGGCTGAATTTTGGGATATTTTTGGCTGTTTTTAGGCCTTTTCTGAGCTGTTTTGGGGCTGTTTTTCAGGTTGTTTCCAGGGTGGTTTTTGGCCCATTTTTGGCCTGTTTTCAGCTGTTTTTCAGACAATTTCTGGGGATGGTTTTGAGCTATTTTGGGCCATTTTTCAGGCTGTTTCTGGGAGGGTTGTTTTCCATTTTTTTGACACTTTTTTGGCTGTTTTGGGGACATTTCCAAGCTGTTTTTCAGGCCCAAAAGGTGTGGGGGTGGGGCCAGTCAGTGGTAGAATTAGCCAGTTCACCGAACTGGGCAGAATTTTAATAACTGGTTTGCCCAAACCAATCCGAACCAATCCAAACCTGATGATTCCCACCTCTACCCAGAGGCCACCCTGGACCCAATGGAATCTGGTCAGCTCCACTAGGCACACTGCTCACTGCCATGCCAGAAGTGGGCACGCTGGCCGAAGGGACATCCATTGGGCTTCTGCCGAACTCCGTCAAGGAGGGTCCTGGTCCTCGTCCCCTCAGTTGGGTCTTCTGAGATCTGCAGTGACCATCACCTAGCCAAAGCTCAGATTCAGGTTTTCCCAAATGTGCCAACATGACTCTCTTAATAAATTGGAACTTAGAGAAAAACTTTGCCTTGGACTCTGATTTAATTTTGGATGTTATTTGGAACCCTGACGGCCGGAGCTTCAGGCTGGCCAAGCAAAATTGGGTGGGTGGACCCACCTGCTGTTGACTCTTCCCCCAACTCCCCATGCTGCCAGGACCCAACGTCACAAAAAGTGGCCTTACCAAACCACTTCCAAAACAGCTCCATTCTTTGACAGCCAACCGTTGTAGAATAACTCCATTCCCCGTCGTCATCCACCCTCAGACAGGCACGTCTTCTGCCACCACCATTTTTTGGCTCTTTGAGGCTGTTGTCAGGCTGTATTTTGGGACATTTTTGGCTGTTTTTAGGCCTTTTCTAAGCTGTTTTGGGGCTGTTTTTCAGGTTGTTTACAGAGTGTTTTTTGGCCCATTTTTGAGCACACTGCTCACTGCGGTGCCAGAAGTGGGCGGGCTGGCCGAGGGGACATCCATTGGTATCCACTATCCACAAGTCTTGTTGCCTCAACTTGGTTTTGGCCAGGGCTTCTGCCGAACTCCATCAAGGAGGGTCCTGGTCCCGGTCCCCTCAGTTGGGTCTCCTGAGATCTGCCGTGACCATCACCTAGCCAAAGCTCAGATTCAGGTTTTCCCAAATTTGCCAACATGACTCTCTTAATAAATTGGAACTTAGGGAAATACTTTGCCTTGGACTCTGATTTAATTTTGGATGTTATTTGGAACCCTGACGGCCGGAGCTTCAGGCTGGCCAAGCAAAATTGGGTCGGTGGACCCACCTGCTGTTGCCTTAACTGCAACAGGGCCCTCAGTGTGGCTCTTCCCCCATTTCCCCCTGCTGCCAGGACCCAACGTCACAAAAATTGGCCTCACCAAACCACTTCCAAAGCAGCTCCTTTCTTTGACAGCCAACTGTGGTGGAATAACTCCATTCCCCGTCGTCATCCACCCTCAAACAGGCACCTCTTCCACCACCACGTCAAATAGCTGCCAGATAGTTTCGGTGTCGGTAGCAGAATGCTGAACCAGCAGCTGCCAAGCCACACATTCTCCGGTGGGTCCCATCTCTTGCCCTGTGTTCTGGACCGATGCCACATTGGCCAGCTGTACATATTTGGGGGCTTCACGCTCCTTGGGGCATACATCCAACTGGGAAGCCCTATCGTCCTGCACTGGAAGGATTGCCACTGCGGATGGTTCCTCCGCCGCTCCAGCAGCAGCATCCATTGCTGTTCCCTCAGCATTTCACATGATAGTCCCCTGCCTTCTTATGCCCTGCAGGCAACCAGTAGGCAAAGAGCTGGAGACATCGGGGGGAGAGGGGGAGTACGGAGCCCTGACTTACTGTTATGTTCCAAGCTTCCAACATCAGAAAACGGCAAGCGACATAATTCTTGGCATGAGATGCGTTTAATGCAGGATTGAAAACTCAGCACAAAGTAACTGCAATCAAAGTCATCACTAGCCACTGCTGCTTCACACCTGGTTTTAACACCCCTGTATGCCCCTCCTCTCCCCAGTAGGTTCTGGATGCTGACAATGGCCAAGAAGGGTTGGGACAGGGGTGGGTTCCAGCAGTCACTACTGCAGGTTCACTCATGGGGGCGCTATACGGTCATGCACAGAGCAATAAAAATTGCTCTGCCCATGCACAGAAGCAAAATAAAAGATGGTGGCACCTTCTTGGTGGTGGCAATTTGAGAAAAAAATGTACAGTGGAAAATGTTTCATTTTAAAAAATGCATTGAGTAAGAATCCTCAATAGCTTTTGACAAGGAAAAATATGGGCATTGTCAGTGTGGCTAGGAACTATAGGAAGTTAAAACCCACCCCTCTCCTATAAAAATATTGATAAGGGAGAATATTACATTTCTGTGGATAAGAAATGGAGAAACATGTTTTTGGGAAGGAAGCAGACTCACTCTTAATAGCCCCCACCTTTGTCAATGGGCCATCAAAATGCCTGAGCCAGGCTACTCCACATAACAAAGATCTCCCCCCTTCAGCTCCAGGGTGATGGGATTAAGGCATGATAGTATTCACCCGTTACCCATCTCACCACAGGGCACCTGGGAAGAAGCAATGCTCAACCAAACCTGGACTCAAAACACACCCTAGAGAGTTGCCCCTGCATGGCCCCATGGGAGTGTGACAACCAATCAGAATACAAGCCAAGATCAAAGGCCAGAGAGGGCATAAAACCAGGGACTTTCAGCATCTTCCTCTCTTTTTCCGTGGCACGACAAAACCATGCTCCACTAAAGCGCGCCCGATTAAACTGCGTCGCTGACGTCATCAGCAGGGCGACAACAGGGACCGCGGAGAAAAAAGGGCGCTTTAAATAGCGCTTTGAAAGCAAGCCGATTCATGTTAAGGTAAGGGTTAGGTTTAGGTTTAGGTTAGGTTTAGGGTTAGGTTAAGGGTTAGGGTTAGGGTTAGGTTAAGGGTTAAGTTTAGGGTTAGGTTTAGGATTAGGTTTAGGGGGGTTAGGTTTAGGTTTAGGGGTTAATTTTAGCTTTAGCGTTTACAGTGTGCTTTTTTCTCCGCGCTGTTGTCGCGCTGTGATGACGTCAGCTACGCGGTTTCGTTGAGCGCGCTTTAGTCAAACGCGGTTTTGTGATGGAACCCTCTTTTTCTTCTTCACCCAACATCTTGAAGCATGTGATCCAGAGTTGGGTTACTCCCAGTATGGTACAGTACACCAGAAGGGGTAGTGAAAATGTGGCGGACTGGACCGAACAGGATGTGGGCTAGCCATGCCCCCATACCGGCAAAAGAAAGAAACAGCCCAGGAAGGAAGAAGAGCGGAGGCCTGGGCTGTTGGAAGAAGCGCCCGCGCTTCGTTCTTTTTCACAGTTGCCTTGCTCGCCGTGGGGAGAAATCGGGGAGAGAAGGAGGAGAAAGCTGAGCTTCTGCTAGGGACGGCCTTCTCCTCCCTCTTTTCCCCTGGTTTCTCCCCGGCCGTGCCCATGGAGGAAGGAGGCAGGGATGCTGGCCAGCGCTTGCTTCCCTTTCTGCTCACCACCACCATCCCTGTGGCTGCAGCCCCACCTGCCCTGCTTAGCTGGGTGGCTGGCCAGGAAAGCAGCGAGGGGGCAAGCGCTGGCCAGCATCCCTGTCTCCTTCTTCTGGGAGCTGCAGCAGTGGGGAAACAGAGGCTTCTTTGCCAGCCTCCCAGCTGATCTGTCCCATCCAGCCCCCTTACACATGCACCTCACACCACAGCAAGCACGGTGTGTGTGTTGATGTGAGTGGGTGTGACACGCATGTCTTCCGTGGCGTGGCCGACACCATCTGACACCCAACAGGTCACCTGCCGAGCAGCAGAGAAATCGGGCTTTGGCAAAAGGAAAAAAAGCCATTCAAAATTAGCCTTCTGCCACTCTGCTAAAAAGGCAGGAACCGCGGCAGGAGATAAAAAGACGACTAACCATATTCGGTTAACCCCCAGAGCGGGAAGAGGCTGAATTGGGGGCTCTGTGAGTTGGTTTGTAGGACACAGATGGCCATGATCATAGGATTTGTTGTGGATTGATTTTAGTTCATAGAATATATCTACAAATATAACTGGAAGGGATGAGTGTGAGAGAGAAAGAGTAGAGAGAGAAAGAGTAAGAGAAAGAAAAAGGAAGGAAGGAAGGAAGGAAGGGAAAGAGAAAAGAGAGAGAAAGAGCGAAAGAAAGAAAGAGAAAATAAAGAAGGAAAGAGAAAGAAAGAGAGAAAGAGAGAAAAAAAGAAAGAGAAAATAAATAAATAAATAAAGAAAGAAAGAAAGAAAGAAAGAAAGAGGGAGAGTGGGAGAAAAAAGAAAGAAAGAAAAAAAGAGTACTTATGACCACAATTGAGCCCAAAATTTTGGTTGCTCAACAAGAGCGTTGTTAAGTGAGTTTCACCACATTTTAAAAGTTGGTCATGCCCACCCAGTCACATGACCACCAAGCAACGCCCACGGAATAGGTAGTAAAAAAATTGAAACCCACCGCTGGTTAGGACCCAAACAGAGGGTCCCAAAATTTAAGAACTTGGGGATGGTCTATCAAATTCAACTGAAAGAGGATGAAAATCCAGGGGAATGCCTATAACGCATTTATCAAACCTTTAGGCAATTAGAATTAGACCCCGAGGCTGAAGAAAATCAGAGTCGATATGATTTTCATTGGTCAGTCTGCAGATGACATTGGGGCCAAATTACAGAAGACAGAGGGGGGCCCAGGAAAGGCGATCTCTGAACTTGTGGAATTAGCATACACAGTGTATACTAATTGGTCTCAAACCTCAGGCAAGAAAGAACTTCAAAGGGCAAGAAGAAATGCCATTTTTCTCCTCCAGGCTCTTAGACAGGAAGAGCGGGAGGCCAGGGGAATAACTGCCAGAAGAATTGTATGAGGAGGTGGTTTGCGGGGGTCGGTAGTTAGTGTCACGGCGGCCTTCCTCAATAACCAAGAAAGAAGCCACTCAACTCCATTTTGCAGAATTAAGAGTACTTTTGGTCATGAGTAGATAGCAGCTAGGCAAAGCAAGATCTGAGGCAAAAGCACGCATAATCATAGATATCAATATGTGACCTAACCCCCTCCCCTTGGTAACCCCATCCCATAGTCCAATCCAAACACCCCATAGGTGTCATGTGGGAGACATCTTCAAAAATCATCATCAGGTTGGTATGCCGGACAGTTGGCCTTGGCGGCAACTCCTCTATCTGCAACATGCGCAGTAGATGGTGAGATCAACTCCCTTTTTACAGTCACTCCTGCACAGAATAATCCCCTCACCCAAATACCATGCCTCCCCCTCCCTGTTTCAATGGCAGCCGAAAGCAAGCAGCAAAACAGAGGCTGACATCCAGCACTCCGTCAGGAAAGGAAATCATCCCTGCAGAAAAAGAACAGATCAACACACAAACAACATAAAACAGGAACAAGAAAAAGTGGAACTGTCAAAGTCAATTTGGGCGATGGCTTGTCGTGGTAGGTAGAGTAGAATTTGCTGTGTCTGTTTTGCTTTTAAACTGTTTGTATTGTCTGATTGTCTTTGTCTTACTTTTTGTAATTTCCCCTCCCTTGGCTTTGTTCAGCCACCCTGAGTCCTTTCGGGGAATAGGGCGGCCTACAAATTGAATAAAATCCAAATTTACGTAAAAGTTGAGGAGCCCTAACGTGGGACTTATCGACCCATTCAGCTTGGGAGGGGGGGAAAT